>NW_027223754.1:195360886-196648744 GCF_028538775.1 Myotis yumanensis
AGACTGTGAGAGGGCACAGGCCGGGCTGAGGGACACCCCTCCCGGCAGAGTGCACAAATTTTTGTGCACTGGGCCTCTAGTCTATACATATAAAAGCCTAATATGCAGTGTCCTCTCAGGAGTTTAACCAACCAGGAGTTTGATTGCTCTCTATGACATGCACTGACCACCAGGGGATGGCATGGAATGAAGGAAGGCTCTGGTAGGCAGCTGGCAGCCACTAGGTATCCTACCTGTGCATGAATATCATGCACTGGGCCTTCAGTCCACTCATAAAACCCAAAGGATTAATTTATTTTAATTTAATATGCACCTGGACAGAGAAACAGGTAAACCAATTGTGATGATAATCTCAAAACATTACATTATGTCACAAATATTTGTCATAAGTATTCTGAAGATTAATATGATGAATGATCACAAGAATGCATTTGTAGGTAAAGGCAGGTTGACAATCAGGTAGATGTGGCTTGAAAATCCCATTTTGTTTCCGCTTTTCAAATTTCAGTTTTTTAACAATATTTAGTGAAAATTGGGGGATGGAAGGAAATTCAAGTGAGATGCCCCAGATTAAGCTAAAATGCAGCCTTCTAGAATAGCAAATAGTTTTTCCTTTCCCACCCAGTTTGTTCTTTCTAGAAGTTCATCAAATGAAATGCATCAGTGTCCCCTGAGGGAGAGTGTCCTTCCATTTCTAGTTTCCCTTTGACCTTAGCTCGAAATAGACTTCACAGCACAGTTCAAGGCTCATCATTTTACATACAGGTACTGGGGCCTTCTTGTAATGGATGCTTTTTTACCAAAAATCCAATAATGTAATTTCTTAAAAATTGCTTTTACGTTTTTGATTCTTCACATCACAATTGTATAGAAAAGATGTCATAGCTTTAATAAATATGTGCCGTCACGATTATTGTTGTTGTTTCCTTATAGCCCTGGAGGTAGATCAACCCCTTATCTATTAGAGCTTTTTAGGAAATAAACAAATTACAGAATTACTTATAAAGGGTAGATGATTACATATATATATATATATATATGTATATATATATATGTATATATATATATATATATATATATATATATATATATGGTGTCCCCCCAAAATGTACACAGACACTTTGAATAATTATAAAGGCAGTGTTTATTAAAATGCAGTTCATTTTCAAAATTGAGCTGTTAAAGTGTGTATGCATTGTTTGGGATGCCCTGTAGTTGCTTCATGTAAGTTTAGTTGAAATCTTTTTAAAATGTTTTAATCATCTTTATGATCATAACTGTGTTGTGAAACTTCATCCTATTTATGAAGAAATGGTTTGAGGAATAAACAGTGACTATACGAATTATCACCCATTTCAGGTTAATAGAGCCTGAATGAGTGAGGATTTTACCGTATTCAGTATAAATCAAATCAAACTATCCCTTGTTGGAATGTTAAGGGTAACAGGGTACATCACTGTCACCACCTGGTAGCCTGGGGGTCTCTGGCACTATCCCTCTTATTCTTGGAGAAGGGCCTTGAGGGGGTGTGGGATCACCTAGTCAATGGTGGGAATTTGGGATGTACGAGAGAGATGTAAGGGCCAATATTAAATATTAGGTCTGCCCTGGAACCCAAGACACGCATCCTATTTCCCTCTAGGAGACACTCACTCGAAACAAATAGCATTCATGTCTTTTTTGAAGGAAAGCAGAAGAGGGTACCCACCAGGAACTGTCTTAGTCCTCCCAGGCCTTGCAACTCAAGGTTATCTCTCTACAAATGGAGAACATCAGCTCCAGCCCAGGCCTGCAGAAGCCCCCTGGTGATTTGTGTGCCCATTGAAGTCTGAGAAGTGCTGCAGCCTAAGACCCCAGCCAAACAAACTTCCACCCTGTTCCTCACAAACACCATCTTGCCTTGCAGCACTGTTCCCTCTGCCTGGAATGCTGTTCCTCTCTTCTCTAGGTGGGAAATCAGAACTAGTCGCCCCCTACCCCACCATGCTCCCTTACCTCGAATACAGTCATTATGTCATTGAAATAACTGTCTTTCTCTTGAGAAGTGAGTTAGTAGAGGGCAGGGACCTCGCTGTGTCCCCAGGATATAGTATGGAGGACTGGTTCATAGCAGGTGATCAATAAATGAACTAATGAATGGTTGCACAAGCATACAGATCATCATAGTAAAAATGACTTGTCAGAATACACTAAGCAGGCCAACCTAGGGATGCAGTTATTCTATTGATAGGAAAGAACATATGAGTTCCTTGATGTAATGTCAAAGGATGATGCTCATGGGGGAGTCAAGTGTTAAAGTAAAACCAAGCAAAAAGACAGTTTCAAGGTTGGATGGGGGTGGGATTGCCATCCTCGGCTTTGGAGGTTGGGCGGATTATGATGAGAGGGAAAGGTCCAAGATGGAACATCATGAAGTGTTCAGAAGACAGGTGATGAGTCCTCCTACAGTAGAGAGCTCAGGGGGGAGCTGAGACTAGAAGGTGAGGTCAGCTTTCACAGGGCTTTGAGTGTCAGGCTTACTGGCCAGAACTTCATTGTGAAGTCAGGGGAAGCCACCGGGCATTTTTGAGTAGGTTAGGACCAGGCCAAGAGTGTTGTTGTAGAAAGAGTAATCTGGCTTCCGTGTGCATAGCAGGCACTCAAATATTTGTTGTGCGAGTGGACTCTGGCAAGATACTTTGAACTAGCCCCTTGGCGGAGAGAGTGGGAGACCTTCTGGGCTAGATGTCCAGGTGGAAAGTGAGATGTGAACACTCTACTCTGTGCTCCACATTGGGCCACATGCTATATTGACGCACCACAGCTCTGGAACAGCACCTCCCAAACAGTGGCCATGGAAGGTGGAATGCTAATAGCTACAAGTACCAAAATCTTACCAAAACTGGCTTAAGGGATGAGGAAGGTCACTGGTTCACCCTTGGAAATTTCACAGGAAGAGCAGGCTGAGGACTGGTTTATCTGGAAGCTCAATAATGCTAAAGACCCAGATTCCTTCCTTCCCTCTGCTTTGCCATCTGGTGTTGGTGTCACCCCACGGCTACTAGTATCTTCTCCCTTGAGTCAGGATGGCTACCCACAGCGTGGGTGCTCTATGCCTCCCCATTAAGATCCAGCAGGAGGGTGAGAAAGGATGGCTCTTGTGGTTCTCAGGAGAGAAAACAAATTCTTGAAGCCTCTAGTAAAACTCTTCTCTGTCTCATTGGCCCAAATTGCAACCTCAGCCCTTCCTTGAACTAATCACTAAGCAAAGAGAATGGAATACCTTGAGACAAACCAGGCCTATGCCCTGAGCTGAAATGAATTTCCACCAACTCTTTTTTGTTGTTGTTGGTTTATATGTTGTTGTTTTTTAAATATATCTTTATTGGTTTCAGAGAGGGAGAGATAGAAACATCAATGAGAGAGAATCATTGATTGGCTGCCTCCTGCATGCCCCACACTGGGGATTGATCCCACAAACTGGGCATGTGCTCTGACCGGGAATCAAACTATGACCTCCTGGTTCATAGGTGGATGCTCAAACTCTGAGCCATACTTGTCAGGCAGGTGTGTGTGTGTGTGTGTGTGTGTGTGTGTGTGTGTGTTGCCAATGTTTAAATTTAATAAATACCTTCAACAGAAGTAACCCCCCCAAATGCAGTGATCATGTGATTTATGAGGTAATTAGAAGGCTTAATCTATACTAATAAAAGGGTAATATGCTAATTAGACCGGGAGACCTGCTGGACAAAAGTTATGGTGGCGGGGCCGAGGCAGAGGCGGTTAGGGGCAATCAGGCCAGGAGTAGAGGGCAGTTGGGGGTGAGCAGGTTGACAGGGGGGGTAGTTGGGGGCGATCAGGCTGGCAGGGGGGGGCAGTTGGGGGTGATCAGGCTGGCAGGAGGGGGGAAGTTAGGGGTGATCAGGCAGGCAGGCAGGTGAGTGGTTAGGAACCAGCAGTCCCGTATTGCGAGAGGGATGTCCGACTGCCGGTTTAGGCCCGATCCCCTAAACCAGCAGTTGGACATCCCTTGAGGGGTCCCAGATTGGAGAGGGTGCAGGCCTGGCTGAGGGACACCCCCCTCTCCCCCCCGCACGAATTTCATGCACCAGGCCACTAGTAAAAATATAATAATCCAGTGACCAGTTCCAGAAATGAGGTACAAGTTTAAAGTAGTATGAAAATTATCTTTTTTTTTCTCCCCCACAAATTTCAGGTCATGTACGGGATTTTATGTATGTGGTAGATTGATAGAGTAATGACCCCCAAATCATATGCCCATGCCCTTGAGTACTTCTCTCCCAAGTTGACCTTGACTTGCTCTGACCAACAGAAACAGAAGAAGCTGGAAAAGTCCTTGTACTTTGAGGTTTCCCCTCTGTCAGCAGGTGAAGAAGCCAGGTGAGCCTGCTGGGGAGGACATCACAGTGCCTCTCACTCTTTTGCTGCTACTCAATGGGAAAAAGAAAGACTAAGTCAACCACATTTTCTAAAGATACTTTTTCATGGGCAAACATTCATCGACTACCTCTTTCAGAAACTTGATTAACTGCAGTTAGAATAGCCTTTCCCTAAAGAGGTGGTAAACTATTTAAAAAATCTAAGAATCCAGTGATAACATGAGACAATGAGTTTATTCTACATATACCTTGACATTCTCTTGAAGGCATGTGATGTCAGTTACTGAAAGAGCTCAATGACAGCCCTGGCTGGTGTGGCTCAGTTGGTTGGGCATTGTCCTGTACAAGGAAAGGCTGCCAGTTTGAATCCTGGGCACATACCTGGGTTATGGGCCTGATCTCCAGTAGAGGGCTTGCAGGAGGCAGCCCATAGATGTTCCTCTCTCACATGGATGTTTCTTTCTCCCTCTCCCTTCCTCGCTCTCAAAAAAAAATCAATTAAAAATATTTTTTAAAAAGCTCAATGAAAAAGGGCCCCTGAAGACCCTGGGGATGTTTGGGACCCAGCACCCCCCCAAACAGGAGTGAAAAACAGTCATCAGACAGCTGGCTCAGCTGCTGCTCCTGGGTAAGAATCAATAAACTTCGTGTGTGTGTGTGTGTGTGTGTGTGTGTGTTCACATTTTAGCAAGAACAGCATCAAGAACAGGTTCCTCAGCCTTTTCTGTTCTCTGAATTGCTGTAGGTGGTAGTTCTGACTTCTGTCTCCACCTTCCTCTGGACAGGCTGCAATCTAAAGTGAAAACTATTGTGAAATTTGCTGGTGGTCCCATTTTAGGCTGTAATTGGCTTGGCAATCTGGCAAGTGTGTCTGTCCTTGCTTAACCAGCTGTAGGTTTTAGAGCTATAGGTTCAGATTCCTGCACTAGATGTTCTTTCAACATTTGCGTGGGAGGGGTGCAAAGTCACAGATATTAGAAGCCTAGAGGGCATCTGACCTATCCTTCATCTGGGAAAGTACACTTTTGCCTTCCTAGAAGGCCCTTTTTTGGGGAAGAAACATATTGGGTAATACATTCTAGGGCCCCGTCTGATTTTTGTCAATGGGGCTTCATGTTAATGGTCACCATTACAGAGAGGGGTTGGTTAACTTCTGAACAACAGATTCTTTGTCTGTGAAATGAGGAGGCTTAACACAGGGTTATTATAAGAATGTGAATCGAGAAGGAGACTTGGCTTGGGGTGGTGAGCAAACAATACAATATACAGATGATGTGTTATAGAATTGTACACCTGAAACCTATATAATTGTGTAAATTTCATCTCAACAAATTTAATAAAATAAAATAAAAATAAAGAATGTGACTTGAGTGCTAACATATAGCAAAAAAGTGATCATACTAACCTCCAACTCTAGTTTAAGCATCGAGTCCTTTTTGGATATGTGTAGTGATAATTGATAAATATGAAATACGCAGTTCAGTAAGAGACATTCCAAAAGCAATTTTATATCCTTAATCCCTTTACACAGAACTGTTGTTGACCTATCAGCTATTCTTTTCTATGATTCCATTAGTAGAAGAAAAAGCAAATTAAAGACAAATTAAGATTTAAAAGGAGTTGTTTATGAAGATGTATTAAGGAACACTAGTCATAGCATAGTACGATCAGCCAGAGTTAACTAGTGGAGAACTTGTCAAAGCAAACAAACAAACAAATAAGATTTTCTAAAGTCTAATGTTTTTGGAAAAATGCCATCAGTCTGTTTCAAGGTGTGAGTTGCTCTAATGTTAAGAGTAAAAGACCCATGCAGTGTGGGTGCTCTTCTCACCCTTAAGAGTGAGATAGCATTAAAGAAAAAAACCCAAAAAACTCCTATAATCCCTGCTGCACCTCAGACCAGACCAACAAGAACGCAGTGTGAGAGTTAGCAACCGTATTCCTGCCACCGGTCTAGCCAAAGTAGGTTTTAGAAGAACTGAATTATACAATGAATTGATCTACCTAAACAAAGTTCTCAGGCCTCTCCTTCAGCACAGTGCTGCTTGCTGTCAAACTAAGTACCAGCTGATCTACATCCCACGGCAAAGCCCTTCAAAGCTCCGCTGACTCTGGGATACTGCTGGATTTCCTGCGCAGAGACTCCAGGGAAAAGGCCGTCGGAGAAACAGGTCTCGATTCAGGAATATGCTCCATTCTGTATTTTTCGATGTATGGTGAAGCTACTTCCCACACCTGAGAAACAAGGATGAGACCGAAATGTTGACAACATTGTTTTCATATGCCATTAAACATCAACTTCACCTGAAGACAAAACATTATCTGATGAAGACAGTTGTTGCAGCTGTTTGCTTGCTTTTATGATTAGGCATTTAACACACAATCAGTGTCGATTGGTCTCTGGTTACATTCAAAGCTTTTAAAACACAAAGTCCAAAACTTCTCTGAAGTTACCATGAAGGCTTTCAGCTGCTTGCTCTTCTAAAGCCAAACAAGCCTAAAAACAAACAAAACCTAGAGAATTCGGTGTGGACAGAATTAAGGAAAGTTGCTCAGGGTCTGACTGTGTGTTTTCTCAAGCAAACCTCCAATGATAAAAAGCAGTGGATTTCCTCATCTGCTCTATTTCCCTGTCTCGTGTGCTCTGTCTCTGAGACCCTCAAAGTGGCCACTGGACCAGCAGCACCAGCATCATTGGGGACAAGTTGGAATGTCAGCCCCACTGTGTCCAAATCTGCATTTTCACCCAATTTCCAGGAGATCCACAGGCACACTACAGTTTGAGAAGCACTGCCTCAGGCCCAGCAATCTGTTCTTTCAAGCATAACACCTTCTCAAATGAAGGCCCTGTTCTTGGTTTATAGCTACTTGTCGTTTTTTTACCTGATTGCTGCTGACAGCCAAGGGGCCTTTCCCTCCACCGCCCCCCCTCCCTTCTTCTTCTGTATCACCTCAAAAAATGTATGAAGATCAAAGGGAAAAATCCTTCCCCAAGAGCAGAGCAATGATTTCAGGGGAAATCAAGCAATTTTAAGCAACAGGATATTCACAAATTACTACAAAATGTTTAAAGAACTTTAAAAAATGAGTCAGCATGCTAAGGCAACTGTCTTTATCAGATGAGTTTATAGTCAATGCAGCCAGAGGAAATCAGTAGTGAAGGGAACCGTATGTCACCAGGGTGATGGGTGGGACACACCAGAGCACCAGACAGACTCACAGACCTTTGAAGCAAAAACCTGGGACTTTGTTTTCTCTCCAGATCTATGCAGGCATTGGACCAGGTGGTGGTGGTAATGGCATTATAAGAAGAGACAGTGCCCTATCTGGTTTGGCTCTAGTCTAGCCGCTAGAGCTTCGGCCTGGGGACTGAAGGGTCCCAGGTTCAATTCTGGTCAAGGGCACATGCCCAGGTTGCGGGCTCGGTCCCCAGTGGAGGGTACGCAGGAGGCAGCTGAATAATGATTCTCATCATTGATGTCTCTCTCTCTCTCTCTCTCTCTCTCTCTCCCCCCTTCCTCTCTGAAATCAATAAAAAGATATTTTTAAAAAATGAGAAAGTACTTTTGAATGAAAGAGTACATTCTTGGTGAAGGGGATCCATGAACCTTTCATCTCATTTTCTCCCCGCAAATACTTGTTCCAAAGCTCCGTTTAAAATTTATTTTTGCTTCCAATCCTTAGACACTCAATGTTTGGGTGCCACATGGGACACCTAAGAGTTTATCCAATAGCTTCTTGGTGGCCTTGCAAATTGCATAAGTACCCTTTTGTTCATTCCAGGGAATAGCCAGAAAATGAATGAATAAGACAATGTTTCTCCAGGACCCACTCCACTTTACTTTCCCGTAATGACCCCAAACCAAGAAAAAAGCCGAATAGTCAGCTTGCCTGTTGGTCGACAAGCAGTCTGTGCGCTGCCTCGATGTCTGGAGCCATGAAGCGATCTTTTATCCAGGGCCTGCAGAGAACGCAAACCAAGTCATCAGCCAGACATGAGCACTGCCAGGGCTCACGGTTCTGAGACCGTGTCACTTCCATGACGACAGACTTTACCTGACAACCGAGCGCACGAGGTCATAGACCTTCTCCAGGGGAGTGGTTGTCCTCAGGGGGCGTAGGAACTCGATGCCCTGGCAGGCTGCCAGCAGCTCGATGGCCAGCACTGAAACGAGAAAGGAGGAGGGGTGACTGGTGAAAGTCCGACCTCCTGCTTGAGGGCTATGAATGACAGAAGTGGATGGAGCCGATGAAGGAGCAAATGAATCTTTGGTTGCCCTGGGACTGAGTCTACAGTTGTTTGTATGGAAACGAATACAATTATTCATCAATAATAATACAAGAATAGACTTCATGTTTTGTGTACTCCCAACTGTAAACCTAGTTTGGCCCCACCCTAAGTAATGTCCCTTTCGAGCTTTCAAACTCAAAAGCTCCCAAGTCCACTACAACTGAAATTCTAGAAACTGGGACTTGGATGTCTTGCACTCTCATCTCCATGCATCTCAGATCGGTTTATTTTGTGCACACCCCTTCCCTTACGAAACTACCACTGCGCTTCTCCTCCCACTTTGCCGGCCCTAGTTGTTGTTCAGGTCCTCATCTTAAATACTTCTTTGGAGATGCCTTCTCTCGTGGCTTCAGACTCTAGTATTTGGTGGGAATTTTGTTAAGTGCTACAGAGAGTTGCCAAGTTGTTGTCCAATGTCCGCCTCGCTGGTTAGACCCTAATTTCCAAGCGGGCAGAGAGGAAGAGTATCTCATTCACGGGTTAATCCAGGCAGAACCCTCCTCTTTCTGTGCCCCTTATGCGACAAGGAATCACTAGGCGCTTTCGAGTTTCTATCCAGCACCACTGGGTTCCAAGATTTGTAGGTATTTGTTTAAGATCTGAAACAAAGCAAACTTAACTGACAGTACACCTGCTTGAAAATACCAATTCTTTTTCTAAACTGCACCTGATATAAATGTATAGAACTGCATCAGATGAGCTAGATCTATAATTTGGACCTCTAGGCCAACTTTATTGTCATGTAAATATCCGAGCACCATGTCTGTGCCAAACACACTTCTAGGTATTCTAGATCCATCTGGGGATGTGATTGAGGCCCACTGTACAGACACTGAGATAATTGGGAGAATTTGTAAATTATACCTCAATACAGCTGTTACAAACAAAAAGAATATTTAACTCTCTCATTTATCTTAAAATAGTGATAGCCTTTTATCAGCCAACTGCTTTGAATACAGTTGCAAAAACTTAGGAACTTAGAACATAAGTCCTAAAGGAAGGCAATTTCTCTTTAAAAAAACAAAAACAAGCAGTAATTAAGAGGTCGGGGAGCAGAAGGCCTAACATCCTGTGAAGTACCTTTGCCAAAATGGTGGGATCTCAGGCTTGTCAAGCCTTTAGGGCCAACCGCCACGTACAGGAAACGCATAGGACAGAGAGCCACCACAAGGAAGCTAACAGGTGAGTCCAGAATCCCGGTCTCTATCAGAAAACTGACCTGTTTTTTTCAGCTGGTCAGTGGAATGAAGTGGGGGGGCGCGGGGGGGGCGGGCGAAGTAGGGGGAGGGGGGAGATGGCACAGTTCTGGATAAAAAAAAGCTTAAAACCTTGACCGCCAAATTTAAAATGTGGCTCTTGCATCCTGATTTGAACAAACCCACTGTACAGACACTGAGATAATTGGGAGAATTTGAATGTGTACTCAATGGTGATACCAAGACAGGCTGTGATGATGGCATTCTGGTGGCATCAGAGTTTGTGAGAACAATAGCATCTCAAGCCCCACCTGAAATGCAACATTTGCATTTTAATGAGATCTAGTGAGTCATATGCTCGATAAAGTTTGAGAGACATCAATCTAGGTAATTTCTAGGATCTCCTCACCTCCCTAAGATATGTATCTCCGGCATACATCAAGCCTCCTCTGGTGACACAACCAGTCAAATTGTCCTCAGGTACCTGGAAGTGAGCACATATCTCCCTGACATGCTAAATGCTTTCATTGTTTTCAACTTGGCGTTAAGCGTTAAAGTATGCAGGAAGAAAATTATATAATGGATTTCTTTGAAAATAGGTTGAGAAGAGAAAAAATAAAGCAGATGTGCTGTTGAATCAGTGAGGTGTGTATGAGGTTCATGGTACTAATCTCCCCACTTTGAATATGTTTTGAAAGTCTTGTGTTTGTTTTTTTTTTTAAAAAGCCAGCAGGTGAACCAGTTTAGGCAGCAGGAGTGGTTCTGAATCTCCAGCATGAGAATCACCTGGAGGGCTGGCTGCCTCCGGATTCCTCTGCCCTGCTCTCTAGAGTCTCTCACCCTGCAGGGCTGGGAGGGGCTTTGAGGATCTGCCTTTCTAACAAGATCCAGGTCATGCTGATGCTGCCAGTGGGGACCCCACTTTGAGGACCACTGGTGAGTCATTCATTTATCAGTGAGGCCCAGGATCCCGGCGTGGCTGGGGTTACCTTGCTCCACGTGCTCGATGACCCGGAGGGCCTTCCTCGCTGCCCATCCTCCCATGGAGACGTGGTCCTCCGTGGCAGCGCTGGTGGAGAGGGAGTCCACAGACGAGGGGTGGCACAGAGCCTTGCTCTCAGAAACTGCAAGAGGTCAGCGCTAGGTTAATTATGTTCGAACAGGAAAAACTGTCCAGATGACACATGTTTTCCCAAAGTGCTCCATGGCATCCACTCCAGGAGCTCTTGGTGGTTATCCAAGCACCACATGGTCCAAAGTTACTTTGGGGAAGGAACCATGTTGTGCTTTCCCTAACATGAGACTCTAAAGCTATCATGAGTTCTAACACTGGATGGGAACCCAAACATCACAAAGCCAAGTTGAAAACAATGAAAGCATTTAGCATATCAGGGAGATACGTGCTCACTTCCAGGTACCTGAGGACAATTTGATTGTGTCACCAGAGGAGGCTTGATGTATGCCAGAGATAACATATCTTAGGGAGGTGAGGCAATCCTAGAGATTACCTAGATTGATGTCTCTCAAACTTTATCAAGCATATGAATCACTAGATCTCATTAAAATGCAAATGTTGCATTTCAGGTGGGGCTTGAGATACTATTGTTCTCACAAACTCCCAGGTGATGGCTCTGCTTTTGGTCCAAGGATGATACTTTAAGTAGCAAGGACTAGGTTACAGAATTCCTTCTCTCCAGTAGGAGAGGTCAAATTCAGAGTCTTCCCCCTTCCCCCTTTCTATGACGCTGAGAGTGGCTCAGAGTGAAGTGTCACTGTTCTGCATGCTATAAGGAGCCCACCTGAGATAATCTAGCTATAAACGGGCTTGCCCAAGACTTTCAGGTCCCAGCACTGCAACCTAAGACCCCTAAACCAGCTACATGGATCAGCAGGCTGTGGTGAGGCTTGTTCAGAAACATAACGTACAAAGGGCCAAAAAAAAAGAAAAAGGTTCATTATAACGAAAGCAAGCTGAGCAACGTCATTAGGCAGCTTGGGAAGCTAACATTCATACGGGGCTTCCAAAAGTATATAATATTCTGTAGAAATCAACTACCTCCCCCCCGCCCCCACCCCACCACATTAATAGGAGAACCCGTTGCCCTTTGAAAGGATATTTTAATACGCAGGTAAAAGGATAGTTTAATGAGCAAGTAGAAGATACCGGACAGAGGAGAAAATGAATTCAATGGCCCTTTGTTGGTTATTTGTGTTGAGTTTTAGTGTGAGGCTTAGGTGATGAAGGGATTAGGAGGAATAGCAGCAGTTTTAGTTCTAAGGTTTTATCTGCATTAATTCATTTAATCCTCAAAACAGCCCCACTAGGTAAATTTATCATGCCCATTTTACACAGGAGTAAACTGAGGGCAACAAGACTGAGACTTGTTCCTTGTCACACCGTAAATGGCAGAGCCAGGATTCGAACCCAGACTCCATGCTCTTAATGAACCACCATGCTATCCTGCCTCTTGGGCAGGTTTTCCAGATAGAAATACAGGATGTTCAGTTAAATCAAATTTCAGATTAAAAAAATATAAGTTTTAGTACAAGTATGTCCCAAAGAATTCAAATTTAACTGGATATCCTGCATTCCTATTTGTTAAATTTGGCAGCCACATTTTAGGATTAAGTATTAAAATGAGAACCTCATTAATTGAAATGAGAGCACAGATTTGAGAACCAAAATGCCTGTGTTTGAATTCTCTGCTTCTTACGAGCTGTGCAAGTGCGGGTAAGACACTCAACTTCTCAGATTTTCAGGTATTCATCTGTAAAATGGAGGTGATAATAGTACCTGCCCCATGATATTGTTGTGACGATTAAGAGAGTGACTATAAGTGAAGCCCTTAGCACTTCCTTGTTGCATGTTGTAATCACATGTGTAGTGGTTGGTATACCTAATGAAATGTATCCAAAGTTTAATTATTTAGATCAGTTCACATTTCATCATCAATTATGAACATCTTTTTCTTTCGTATGGTCTTCAAATTGAGATTGGGGGGAAAGTTACAAAAATAAAGTTCATATGATGTCAAATTGTTTCCTGCAGAGAAGTTGTGGAAACCTCATTGTTTACAATCTCACTCGTGTATTATTATGTGTCAGTATAATATTGTTTAGGTTTTGTCTTACATGTTTTTCTTAAAAATATTAAAGAGACAACCTGCTGCGTTTGTATGAAGAGAGGTAAGATGCAGATGGAGGTGTTGAGAAAATTAGATTTCATTCAAAGATAACATTCGATATTTTCAGGTAAAATGGAGGGGCCCTTCAATGGACAGGCTTGGGCAAAGGGCAGTGTCCTTACCCAGGGCTGCGGCTGTGCAGTGGGCTATCATGAATCCAGAGTTCAGACCGCCTTCAGCCACCAGGAAGGCGGGCAGCTCGCTGAGGGAGGGGTTACAGAGCCTTTCAATTCTTCTTTCGCTAATCGCAGCAAGTTCATGGACACCGATGGCCAAATAGTCCAGGGCCTGAAAGAGCGTCTCAGTTCAGTTGGCCTGTATTGTAATATGCTTTCAGGGGCAGCAGCAATTCTAAAAATAGCTTACTTTGGCTGGGTATTCACCATGGAAGTTTCCTCCGGAAATGGTCTCTCCCCGGCTGGCAAAGACCATCTTTCAAAATAGGTTAAGGTTTGAACACCCTGAGGTGGCAGCCCTTGTAAAATGTGGAGAGAGAGAGTCCCCAAGCAGTTGTTGACATAAAGGGACACACACACACACACACACACACACACACACACACAATCTTGAAGAAGAATTGTGTATACCCAAGTCAAGGCCAAAGAAACACAAGGCATAAAAATGCTATTTTCTCTTGAGATTAGAGATTCTCAAGTATCATAACTGTGCTAATCTGGTGGGTAGTAGTTGCTCTTGAAAAGTTTATAACCTGAAACTAAGAGCAGAGACCAGACACCAGTGTAAAAGCAAATTCTGTTTCTTCAATGGGCCCTGTGAGCTTGTGCTCCATAGAAAACCTACTGACTGGAAGACATTGCTGCCCAACCAGCAAATTGTCTGGAATAATCAATTTTGGGAAAACTTCCAAGCAAACTCTCTAACGCAGTGATCTGTGTCAGCATTCTCAGTAAAGGGCAGCCAAGAAGCCATTGTAAACTCACTTAGGTCTGAGGCAACTTTGGACTCACCGAATATTCATATTCTCAGGGATCTTTGCATTCCATCACGCACTTTACTTAAACCAACAGACAAAGGCAGTGACAGACCTTTCTTCCAGGTTCCAAAGAGCTAATTTTTACCTACTGGGCTAAAGAATATTCGCTACCTATTATATCAACCAGGGACTCATTCTGTGTGAGAAGGGTTCTGACTTCCAAAGAGCTGGAGATGCACGTGTTACATGATCTTCATCAAGTCTGGAGTTGCCCTTTTCCATGTATTATAACCGCACGCCTGTTCTTCTCCATGAACCCATCCCAACCACAGGCCTTTGGCCTTCTCTCCATTCTCTGAATCCTTATAGCGAGTGATCTCTGCACCAATTTAGAACATAAGCATGTTCTATTGTTCTTTAGCTCCAAATTTGTTGGTTGGCTATTCGATTATAGCAATTAGAAGTTAACTCCCATCATATCTAGTAACTAGGTAATAGGTGCTCTTTATCTGCAAAAGAAACCTTAGGAAAACATTATTTCAGGTAACACCAGTATTGCAGGAGAACTCCCAAAGAGTAGGCAATTGAAAATTCATCAGGGATTAAAACCCTTTCATTAAATAAAGGACTTTTGGCTGAAATTTTTGCTGAGGTAAGTGGTGGGGGGAGAATTTAGTACAGAATTATTTCCTCGCCCATTTCCAATAAATTAATGGTTTGTGTTGGTTATTTTTACTCTCTAAGATATCCTTTCAACCTACATTATGTAAGTGTCTAATAGATATGTCTGCTGTACAGGACAGATAGATGAGATATGACAACCTGGAGTTCAGGAAAACTACTCCCTTTGGGAGGTGGGATGGTGTACAGGTGGGTTAGTGAGTTGAGGATTATTTAGTGTGGGTTTGACTTAACTGTGAAACTATCCGAGAGGATGCAAAACCCACATCCTGAAGTAAGCTCTCCAGAGACACCTCACACAGCTACTGTGGACCCATGTGCTAGCCCAGGCTGCGAGCTGCTTTCAGGGATGCTGATCCAGCACTCTCTCCAGGGCTGAGACTTGAGGCAGACGTGGGATAGGAGAAACAGATTTCTACAGGGTTTGGTGGTCTTCACAGGCAGTATTGTCTCTGTGGAGACTTTGCCAGTGTGACCCCTGAGTGATCGCATTCCATGGCAGAAACAAGATGGCTCTGAGATACCCACACCAGGAAAGGGAGTTGGGCCCCGTCTTTGAGAAATGGAAGTGTTCTTACTCTTTGTACAAACACAGAAAACACCGATTTGAGTCAAATCCATGTCAGAAATAAAACCTCGGGATATGGAAAACCATGCCTCTTTGACCAACACTTTGGTAAATGTTAAAGGTTGCTTCTATCTAAAGCATCATGGCATTACTGGAACCAGGAAGGTGTACATACATGCTACCTACCCCGGTCTCCACAATCACACCTGGCACATAGGTCTTCCCTTCTACCAACAACCCCAGCAGTGGGTTTTAGGGAAAATGTCCTCATAAAACCTCTCAGTCAATGCTGGAAATCCACCCCCCTTTCATTGTTAATGGGTCGATTTTGAAGCTTCGGCATGTTCCACTCTGAACCTGAGATTAGGTTCAGAGACCTACCTCTGCCACCTCCCAGCTCGGATCTGGACAAAGTCCCTTAACTTCTGAGCCTCAGGTACTCAGTTTATGAAATGAAGTGACAGGAGACAGGACAGAGCTGCTGCACAGTGATCACTTCAGATCTTAAAGTTACCAGCTGAAATTCTATGACTATAGTTTAGTAAACGTCAAAAGATACAGGATTATCTGTTGCGCTGTTTAGTTCTGTGGTAATCAGTTTCTTCACAAACGCTATTGTGTCATTCGCCACACCATGGACCTAAAATATGAGTAAATGAGTTACTACATGGAAGACTGTCTGTCACATAGAGTCTGATATCCCTGTTAGAATAGCAGGATGTTTGGAAGGGGGATGTATTTCTATAGCAGATCTAATTTGGCAATTCTTCCCCGTAGAGGTTTTCGATCTACTAGCTAGAATAGAACTTGCTGAGTACCAGGACGTGAGTCCTCTAGAGAGGACTCTTTATGACACTGTAGACTGGAATTTGACACAAGCTGAAATACAGGGTGGGGCAAAAGTAAGTTTACAGTTGTGAGTACGAGAAACACGGAGTTTATTCTTGTGTTATTGAACAACCGTAAACCTACGTTTGCCCCACCCTGTATTGTTTCATTCTTGAGAAGCATTCTTGAGTTAATCTCTCATTCAACTAATTACCATATGCAAATGAGTTGTAAAATTGATACAGGATACCTCATGCTAACCCAAGTCATCTGCATTTTTTATTTAAAGTTAAGCCTCACAGATTTATTTACCATTATTTAGGTCTGCCTATTAAATGCAGCTAAGGTATACCATGGATGGGCACTTGAATTTTTATTGAACATCTCTGGCTGGCTGGTCCTAGTTCTATCTAACAGGGAGAGCAAGTAAAACTCCACTAACTGGTTAAAATAATGTTGTTACTAAGAAATTGAAAAAGTGAGGGCACTAAACCAACACAGCAAGATGTCTGTTGGACTTCTCTTCAAGGTTGAGCAAAGCAATTCAAAAGCTTATCACATGGAATAGAAAGGACAATAATGGGACAAATGGAAGTATGATCTACAAAATTTTTAATAGAAGCTATAAAAAAAATTTGGATTCTAACTGACCATTAAATGATTTTCTAACACCTCCCTCTTTTTCTGCTTCCCACCTGCATTGAGAGAGAGAAAGGACACTTTTGTTTGCTGACTTACCTGTGGACAGCAGCGCAAGGTGTACGCATCCTGCACGCGGTCACAGAACCTGTGACTCTCTGTGGAAAGGTGAAGGGAACAGCAGGGAACATGTTATCAATTTTTCCCCACAAAACACAAAACCAAATAAGCTCACTCACACAAACATGCCCAGACCTGCTATTTCTGATGGGTGGTGATCCGAGTCCAAGAGTGACCGAAACCGAAAAGCAACTTCAATTTGCCCAGGATGAGGGCGAACAGCATGAATGTCTAGGATTGATGAAGGAGAAAAAGCCTGAGCAACTCTTCTATTAGAACGAGCTACCATGGATGCTCAGAACCATCCACAGTGCTGACACAGCCCTCAAAAGGCCCAGGGGTCCTAACCACCACTGAGCAGTAGAAACTTATCTCCAAAAGCAAGATATTCCTTATTGTCTTTATTCTTTGAAATCTCCAAGTGCAAATTATGTGTTGAGAATTCAACTACTGGGAATTCACTCAAGACACCGGGCTACCCTAAAAAGATTCAGGCTCATGATGGAAGGGAGCTCTATAGTGGTCTAATTTAACTAAGTGATTTTGAGACAGTTTTTTTTATCCTACTATCTATACTAATAAAAGGGTAATATGCTAATTAGACTGGGAGACCTTTCAGACGTCCTTCTGGACAAAGCCATGGTGGCGGGGCCGAGGCAGAGTTGGGTAGGGACAATCAGGCCAGGAGGGGAGGGCAGTTGGGGGTGATCAAGCTGGCAGGGGGGGCAGTTGGGGGCAAGCAGGCTGGTGTGGGGCAGTTGAGGGTGATCAGGCTGGCAAGGGGGGCAGTTGGGGGTGAAAAGGCCGGTGGGGGGACAGTTGGGGGTGAGAAGGCTGGCAGACAGAGTGGTTAGGGGTGATCAGGCAGGCAATCAGGTGAGTGGTTAGGAGCCAGCAGTCCCAGATTGCGAGAGGGATTTCTGACTGCCGGCAGTCAGACATCCTCCGAGGGGTCCCAGATTGGAGAGGGTACAGGCCAGGCTGATGGACAGCCCCCCCACCCCCCTCACCGCCCTCATGCACGAATTTGCACCGGGCCACTAGTATATAATAATAGAGAGTCTTTCAAACCCACTACTTTCTTTTTTTTTTTTTTTCTTAAATGTATTTCTTTATTGATTTCAGAGAGTTAGGGAGAATGAAAGATAGAAACACCAATGAGAGAGAATCATTGATTGGCCACTTCCTGCATGCCCCCCACTGGGGATTGAGCCCGCAACCCGGGCATGTGCCCCTGGCTGGAATCGAACCTGGGACCATTCAGTCCACAGGACAACGCTCTATCCACTGAGCCAAACCTAGCTGCTAGGGCATCAAACCCACTACTTTCTAAGTAAGCTACCACTTCTGTCGCTCCCCCCCCCCCCCTCAATTTTCTAAAGGAGAGCAAACTGAATCCTACTGTAGTTCTAAAACTCTGCAAACAGTTTCCTAAAACAGCACTTAGTTTGATGAGAGTCAGACCTAGGTGATCTGGGGCAGGTT
Source organism: Myotis yumanensis (assembly GCF_028538775.1). Classification (NCBI taxonomy): domain Eukaryota; kingdom Metazoa; phylum Chordata; class Mammalia; order Chiroptera; family Vespertilionidae; genus Myotis; species Myotis yumanensis. The sequence goes on from NW_027223754.1 coordinate 195,379,193, forward strand.
ACTTAACTATCAGGATCAGCATCTATTTATAAACCATGGCCATGTCAAGTGTCGAGTGTGGCAGAATTTAGAAGAAACTGTAGCAGTATTGGGCACACCATAGTCTCTTGAGTTTTCTCTTTCTTTCCTACCACTCACCCCCACCACTCACATGTCTAAAGACCTCAACCAGCCCACCCCACTAGCTCTGGTTGAATGAATAACAACCAAACAGAGGGACCATGCTGACCGGTATCGAAGGCTTTGGTGGTGCCCTTCAGCACCTCCAGGGTCAAGGCCGCCACGATGTCAGCCTGCCGCGCAATGGCACTGGCTCTCTCCACAGCTTCACAGCCCAGGGAGGTGATCATCTGCGTCCCGTTGATGAGCGCCAGACCCTTTGGGGTAGAGGAGAGAGGTTGCCTACTGTATTTCTGTAACAAGCCTATGTACAAGTTGATTTGGTCTTTTGCTCTCATGAGAGGAAAGTTAGCCAGTCAGTTAAACGGTGTTTATTCATGTTTTCTGAAGTGCAGGTCAGTAAGGATTATTTAAGCACTTGAGGACTAAGTGCCGTTCTACATGAAATTGCTACTATAAATCTGGCAAATAGAATAGCTGTTAAGTATCCCCATTCTCAAGGCAGCAGAGCAGCTCCAGTGTGGAAGGCATATAAAATCTTAATTATGCTACATTTCTTCTTTAATTTATCATCATTGTAGACAAGATACACTAAAACATTTCTAGTCAATACTCTTGGCTTAGAGAATCCTAATAGATGCTGGATTAAAGTGTCTCTTAAGGATCCCTAGGGATGCCAATTTAAAGTTTAAGTTCTTAGATAAGAGAACCCTTAAGCATTTGTGGCATGAAGAATTTTTTAAAATATTGATGGAGGAGCTGTTTCTTCAGTGATCAACTTTCAACAAACATGTGAGCCATTTTTATTTTAATAAATCACTGAGACAGGCATTAAGACGGAAAGTAGTGTATAAATAAAGACTTGCTGACATGGACAAATTTCCCTTGAACATCCTTACCTCTTTTGGCTTCAAAACTATTGGTTTCAATCCATGGGCTTCCAGGACCTAAAGAATGATTTAAGAAATTAAAATGGGTAAAAATTACTAATTTAATGAAGAACCCAATAAAAGATCTTTCAGCCCAAAGGTCTGTCTTATAAAAGACTAGAGGCCCAGTGCATGGATTCATGCACTGGTGGGGTCCCTTGGCCTGGCCTGGCCTGCACCCTCTCGCAATCTGGGACCCCTGGAAGGGGGTGGGTGTCGGGTAGCAGGTTTCAGCCTGATCCCCACAGGCCCAATCCAGACAGGAGGGAGCCCGATCCCCACAGGCCAGATCCATACAGGAGGGAGCCCAATCCTGTGTGTTGAGCATCTGTCCTCTGGTGGTCAGTGCAAGTCATAGTGACCAGTCATTCAGTCATTTGGTCACTTAGGCTGTTATATATATAGATTAGACCTACATGGATTAGCTCTGTTTATCATCTCTGGTCTATTCTCTAGTTCTGTTCTTTAGTCTGAAAGCAGACTTTGCTTTCAAATGATTTTCATACTTAAATGAGGGGCTCTAGCGTCTAGGTCCTTTGTGTTAAGTGTCCACGTTAGTGACTCACCTTTCTCCTGTGGCTTCCTGAGCACATATGCACACCTGTGCTGTGCTAAGGCTGGGCTTCTGACTGTCTGTCCATAATCCCTACCTCCGAAGCTTAACCCAGAAAGTCCTCCTACGTATCTAAACACTGGCAGATACATTGGTTGTCAGAGCAGGGCTTCTCACTTGTTTGGCAAGTGTGTAGGCACCAATGAAGGGGTTATGGTTGGCCTAATAGATAGGAACAGAATCCTGAGGGGAAATGGGCCAAATGATCTTACTCTGAAATAAAAGAAGTAAAAACAGTCAATAAGTTAAGGTCCCTCTAGGGAAGAAGGAAGAGAGAGCCTGCACCATTGGCTATGTCAATTTCTCAGGTTATTAGACCACCTATTGTTCTGAGTGTTGGGCTGGGCCTGGTGTGGGAAAAATGGAGACCGACAAGCTCAAGGGCAAGTACAGTAATAGGATGTTAAGTGCTACAGGAGGTAGGAAGTGGGTACGGTCAGTGAGACTTAATCAGGTAGGAGATCACAGAGGAGGAAAAAAGGAGACTTGGGGGGATTAGGGAAAAGAACTGGAAGAGCAGAGAGGGAAGTTTCCCAGAGGACTTAGCAGAAGAGGAACCGGAGTGAGTGGGGAAGAGAGGCATGGACCTGTGCTGGTCCCTCTGCCTAGGACACAGCACATTCCAGCTGCAAGGAGCCTCCAGCTTCTGTGATGGAGAACCCTGCCAGGGAAGAAGGAGGAGGAGAACATGACAAACAAGGCTCTTGTCGCCACTTTAAGTTCAGACTTTCTCCTAAGAACAGTGGGGAGCACTGTCGTTTTTAGCCAGGACATGCTCAGATTTGCTGTGTGAAGGTGGCCCAGGGAACACTGTACACAGAGAAACGATCAAGAAGAGTCTGCATGGAAGGAAGGTGATCTGGAACTTGTATCCCCATAAGGATTATCTGTTTCATTAACTTCTCCCTCCTCCTTGGTCCTCGACCCTTTGCTTACTGTTAGGGGACCTCTCAACAGTAGATCGGAGATGGCACTTTAAATAATTCTTTGTGCTGCTCTGATGGAATATGGGGATGAATGAAGAAAAAAAAAGCTTTATCAAACGCAAGCCTTTCTAATTAGCCACAAGGTGGGAGCTTTCAGGGAAATAGGAACTTTCTTTCCCGAGGCCATAGAGCAGCGGTTCTCAACCTGTGGGTCGCAACCCCTTTGGCGGTCGAACGACCCTTTCACAGGAGTCTCCTAAGACCATCCTGCATATCAGATATTTACATTACAATTCATAACAGTAGCAACATTACAGTTATGAAGTAGCAACGAAAATAATTTTATGGTTGGGTCACAACATGAGGAACTGTATTTAAAGGGCCAGAAGGTTGAGAACCACTGCCACAGAGTGAGTGCTATGATCCACAGCTTAGACCCTGTGAGACTGGCAACTAAATAAACCTGCGATGACGTGTGACCTTCAACTAGGCACCTGAAGTGTTTTAGGTGCTGAAGAAATTCCTGGGATCAACACTGGCAGCTGTACCTTTTCACCAACGTGATCACCAAGTCCAGAGGCTGACAGCTGGGTATGGGAGCTAAGAGCCTTGTCTAGTTTGACTTCTAAGCTACAGTTTTTTCATCTATAAAATAGGAATAACAGTGGCCCCCTCACTCAGATACTGTAAAGATTAAGTGTTATAAAGCATGCTGGACACCCGGTGTCCAGCCCAGGGAAAATCCTTCCGATGAACATTGTTGTTAAAGTCTTACGTATTTAGCGTCAGCCCAGCCACTCTTTGGAGACCACATCTTCCCTTCTCCAGTTAGCCCAAGAGCAAGATGAGAGAGTGGAGCAAGGTCTCCACTGGCACCAACAGTTCCTTTCTCTGGGACATAGGGCAGGCAGGAGGCTGGGAGGGAGTAGACAGCAGTTATTCCAGGAGAACTTCGTTCTGGTCAAGCTCACTTTGCCAGTGAGACCCACCTCCCCCAGTAGGATCTAGTACAAATGCCTGGAGAAAGACAATTACTCAAGGACAACAGAAAGCATTATAGGTTTTAGCCAAGACACAGTCATATTTGCTGTGTGAATGTGGGTGAGGAACACTGTACATAGAGAAACAATCAAGATCAGGCTTCGTGGGGGAAAGGTGATATGGAACCCTATCCTCATGAGGATTACCTTCTTCCTCTGTGGTCCTCTGCTCCTTCACTTATTGTTAATGTGCATGTTCTAATCTGACCTAGAAATTTCTAGAATTCTAGCAATGTATCTTAAAGATGTGATCAGGTACTAGCTGGTTCATTATAGCCTTGTTCCTAAGAACAAAAAGTTAGAAATGATCTAAATATGGAATTAAGAGATTTTTCCTATGACCAATAGTTGTGTGTGGCCATTCAAACCTATTGGAGAATGTTTGGAAACATGTAAATATTGACTTTAGAAAAGTGATATAAAATGTTCCAGAAGGAGAAAGTTCACCCAAGTGTTGACAGAGTTTTCTGGGAGGTAAAGTCATAGGCCACATAATCTCTACTTGTACCAGATTCCTAGTCTGCCATTTCACCACCACTTATAAAAGGACATGTACTATTCTGTAGGAAGTCCCCAATAGGTTTCTAAGTAAACTCGGACACCGAATAGCAGTGTTTTTGCTAATTGTTAAATACTGTCAATAGGATTACGCAGTGCCACCCACAGGCCAGCTTCCAGACCAGAGTTCACCCTGGGAGATTCTCAGAACTCTAGGGCCCCAGAAGTGCCATCAGATCTACCTTATGGGACATGCCCAACCTCAATGGAGGGTAATGGAGGGTCAGTCAGGGATCCATTGCATTACCATTAAATGCTTCGATAACTTGTTTGAGGGTCTCCAGGGAAATGCCACTGTATCCTTTGGCTAAGACATTGATCCTTAAAGCCAAGAGCATCCGACATCTCTCAGGGATTAGTGGTTTCCCAACACCTACAAAACAATTGAAAAACAAAACCTCTTCTACCTCCTGACTGCCTCCATCTCTCAAGTCTTTCTTCACTTCTTAACTCAGAGTTGGACTGCTCTCCCTCCTCACTTTCTTGCTTCTTAAAGACTCATCTTCCAGACAAAGGTGCAACCCCACTTTTGCCTTCTCAGTTTCCCTTCTTGGAACACTTCAGCAAGCCCCCACTCCCCACCCAACATCCTTAGAATAGTGTCCAGACTCCTCAGCACAAGTTGCCTCACAATCTCACCTCATCCTGGTCAGCTCATTCCCTGACATTCAGCCCTAATTTTGTGTCCTGAGTGCACCACTCTCAGCATCACTGCTCCTGTCCCAATCCTGTCCCTCTACTTGGCCTATTCCTTTTTCTGAGATTCAGCTGGAAGGTGGTCTTGTCTGCTGCTTTCTGCTTCCCTCCCTCCCCTGAAGCACCCAGTCCCTGGAATATATTGGCTGTTACAGGATGCATCACACTGTACTTTATTCAGCTAACCAAATAAGATCTAGGAGGTACCCAACATTTCAAATGATTTACCTGAAGAATGTGAACGTACGAGGTTGAGCTGGAGCTCCCTGAAAGAGAAAGGGAAAATAATCTTCTTATTGTTACTGTGCACGTTCTAATCTGACCTAGAAACTTCTAGAATTCTAGCAATGTATCTTAAAGACGTGACCAGGCACTAGTTGGTTCATTATAGCCATGTTTCTAAGAACAAAAAGTTAGAAATGATCTAAGTATGGAATTAGGAGATTTTCCTATCATCAAAAGTTGTGTGTGGCCATTCAAACCTATTGGAGAATGTTTGGAAACATGTAGATATTGACTTTAGAAAAGTGATATAAAATGTTCCAGAAGGAGAAGGTTCATCAAAGTGTTGACAGGGTTTTCTGGGAGGTAAACTCATAGTCATAAAAATGGTCCCTCATCTGGGGAAGTGAGGGGAGGGACAGTTACATCTTTCGAGGGACACTGAGGTGGCATGAGGCAGTGGAAGAAACCAGCAAGCCTATAAGTTCAATACCAAGTCATGTGTAAATTAACCCGAGCCTTATCCTCCTCATCTGTAAATTGGGTCAAATGATATCTCCCTTGTTGAAAGGAATCTGAAAAATGGGGGTAGGTGGCATGTGGATGTGTGTGAGCAGGAGCCAAACTTACTCTAGCTTATTGATAGGAATTACAGTTCTGGCAAATTTCCCAAAACCTGTAGTAATGCCGTACACAACTGGAATAAAAGACAGACACCATCCAATTAGATGCAGGACATATTTTTTTAAGTCTATAAAAATAATTGTATAACACAAGGGGGGAAAGATACCCGTTTTTTCTTTTATGATGCTGTCTATGACTTCCCTGGATTTTTGCACCTTCTTTTCCGCAGTTGGGGTGAGCTAGGAAAACATTGGTCAGAGAGGAGCACGTGGAAGATGTCCACAGGTGGCAAAAAGGGTCAGAGGACGTCCGTCCCTCCCCCTTACCTTTATTTTGTAGCGTCCCTTGCCCAAGTTGACCAGATCCTCCGTGGTCAGGCTGTCCCCGTCTAATTCGATGTACTGCACAAAGGAAGGGGTCCCCGTGAGTCCGAACAGCTTAGCTGCTCGAACAAGAGATAGGGAAACCTCAAGCAGAACCAAACTTGGCCACTTCCGAGATTTTTATCACTGCTATTAATGTGCTAACATAAAAGACACCTTACTTAAGAGGAAGCTGAGTAAGGACTGTTTTTCTAGTGTTTTTTTCCTACAACATGGAGCTGGACAAAGTCCTGTCCTAATTGGTAGTGTTTGCTCATAAATCTTGCTGGCCCTCCTCCTACTTAAATGAGGGGGACTTCATTTTCTTAACAAAAAGAGTGGTTTACCGCTTACCTTTTCAGGCTCTCGGTATTTGCTGTACCTGAATCCAGGTAAAGGAAATTACTGGGAAGTGTGTGGCACAGCCCCAGCCCCGTCCCTGGCGGGGGGACCCCCCCAGAGTACCCCCAGAATCTGCAGGAAAGGATACAGGTAAACTCCCTCTGGTTGCGATGGAATGAAATCAGGAGACATGGCATCCCCTTCTATAACTGAAACAAGAAGACAAGAAGGACCCCTTACAGACCACAACGGAGAGCCCCTTTGGCCTTGCTGGTAAAGCAAGGAAGTGACGGCCCTTCAATTGCCTTTGAATTCTATCAAAATGGCTGCTTTAAAGTGACTTCAGATACTTTCAAGTGCTCTTAGCATCTTTACAATGAAGGAGAGCAAAGGGCAGAGATGCAGGTGCCGGGCGAGGACCCTGGTTTAAATGAAAGTTCAAGACCTAACCCCCACCTCTGTCCCATCCCAGCTTCATTTTGTTTGAAATCTGAACTCCTCTATGCCACAGGCCTCTCATCTGGTGAAGGTCTTTTGAAGGGCTTCACCTTTAAGTTTATAAAAATAGTTACATACACCACCCGGTGGCTTAGTGGTTGAGCATATGAATAAGGAGGCCACAGTTCAATTCCCTGTCAGGGCATATGCCCTGGGTTTGGGGCTCCATGGGGTGGGGTGGAGGTGGAGGGGGGTGGGGGGAGGAAGGGAGGTGCAGGAGGCAGCTGATCAATGATTCTCTCTCATCATTGATGTTTCTATCTCTCTCTACCTCTCCCTTCTTCTCTGAAATCAATAAAAGTATATATATATATATATATATATATATATATACATATATATATATTTATTTAAGTTATATAGGACAAAGTAATTCAATTACTGCGAAGGGATTCAGACCTGCAGTCCCGAGTGCACATCTGCTCTTGGCTTCTTACTAGCAGCCTGACTGACTCTGGGTAAGTGGCGTCCTCTGGGAGCCTGTTGCCTTGTTGTAAAAGGTGGATAGACCTGCCCCTACCCCCGCCCCCCTTTTCAGTAGTGTGGGTGAGGGTCGAAGGCCCCCAGAGGCCTAGCAGCATCTGCACAGCCAGCAGGTGGGGATGGCAGCCCAACCTCCCGGGATGTGTGCTGCATCCATTCGCGCCTCTCCCCTCCGGCCACTCACCCACTTCCACGAACTCATTGTCCTCCAGGGCCACCTCGAGCGGGTCCTCATTGTCCAGCAGGCCCAGGCCCTTGCAGCGGCGCACCAGAAAGTGCACGTCGTCCACCGAGGCGAAGCCACCGTTGTCCGGCTTGTTCTTGATGTACCTGCGCACGGCCTCGCGACCCAGCCAGCCCACCGTGAGCTGCGCGTCCTTGCAGGGCACGGCCAGCCATTCTCCGCGCACATGCACCGTGTACCTGGGCATGGCTCCGCCGTATTTGCAGCCCCTGAGGCTATAGCAACCAGGCCGTCCTGCTGTCCTGCGCTGCTGCAGGTGACAGTCACCAGGAGCAGACAGTTTTATCTAGCAGCGGCTACCGAGGTGTGGTGGGTGGGGAGGGCGAGGATGGACTTTCAAAATATGCCACCTCCCTTGCCTTTACCAATTCACGCGTTGGACAAATATTTATCAAGGGCCCAGGGTCCCTTTGGGTTTTTGCAGTTGAGCTAGAGGCCGGAGAGGGGGATGCAGGCAGGCCAGCCGCCTGCACACCAGGGATGCAGCCCTACGGCAGTAAGGCCTGGGGGTCTTAGCGCCCTTTTCTTCAGGCTCCCCGGTTTCTCCCTCCTGGGTTCCTGTCTGCATTCCCTTCCATTAAGTGCAACTTATAAACACCATGTTCCTGTCTTTATTTGGGATTACTCAACTGTGAAATAACCTGCCGGCCAAGTGTGACACCAGGAAGTGTGGCAATCCTCACTCATGTGTTTATTCCACAAACAGGTGTTGAGCAAGGACTCTGTCACTGCTAAGGTTCTCCCAAGCTGCTCCTCCACAGAGGGAGACTGCAAAGGCCAGAGATCATTTTCACAACTTTTCAAAGGTCACCGTCTGGACCAAGAGCCAGGGCTTGAAGGTTAACAGCTCAGCCAGCCCTGGGTGGAACTCCTGCTCCGTGGCTGGTAAGTTCCTAATTAGCCTGCTTCCTCCTCAGAAGGGAAAGGGGGTAAATGCCTCCCCGCAGTATTTGCCATATCTGCCTGGGATCCAACCCTGGGCCTGCCTTTTACGAACTGTGACCTCTGGCAAGTCGTTTGACCCCCCTGGGCCTCAGTTTCTTCATCTATAAAATGGAGATATTGATAGTGTCAATTGCAAAGGCCTGTTTGGTGAGAGGACTGAGTGAGTTCATACATGGAAAGCCCTTAGAGCTGCACCTGGTCCACCGAAAATGCTACCGACGTGTTTGTGATTATTATTTGGACTGCAGTACTCTATAAACCTATTTTGTTTTATAGATGTTTTTCATCTTTGCACATGAATATCCCTAATCCAGTTAAGCGTCTTCAACACAGATAACTGCTCCCTGCACCCAATTCATTGCCACTAGTATTAAGAAAGTGTGAAGAGCATGGAAAAGATCAAAGAAATGTGGGCTAGTTTAGTAGTGGGCACTAGTTGAGCAGCATTTTGGTGGTCAGCCAGTTTCTAGAGATTTGATTAACACAATAGAAAAAAAATCCTAAAAGGTCTGTTCCTATTAAAACAGATTTCTGCTGGGACTAGAGACACAGTTGCTCACAGAAATCAGCCATACCAGCATCTCTTTCTCTGGCAGCTTCCGGAATGTGTACAAATAAAGAGCTAACATGCCTTGAGCCTTATTGAAACTTGCACTTGAGCCCCCCAAGTTCTAACTGCATTCTGGAACTTGTCATCTCGTGAATTTGATACACATAAATCTTCCATTCCAATACCTACCTTCTGGCTACAGCCTTATATCCTTGCAGCCGCCTCCCCCTCCCCCGCCCCAATTTACTTTGGTCATCTCCGCCCTTAGGACTTGACCTCTAGTTGGTTCCTTCTGCCCTCCACCTCCTACCTGCTTCTTCACTTACTTTCCTAGGAAGCCAGTCCCCTAGTTGCCCACCTGGACCACTTTCTTCAGCACTTTGAAATTTCTTTATAACATTAAACCTGTGCCTACACTCTGAGTAAAACCCGACCCCTGTGTTCACCCAGGGAGAGGCTCTGCTACAGAAAGTCCTGTGATGGTGCAGATGGTGGCACTGCCCTCCTACTTACTCGCCCACTTTCCAAAACAGTCACTGCCTCGAGGACCTTTTCAATATCCACCTCACCTCATTCTCAGAGGACCTTACCTCCTACCTCTCAAAAAACAGAGGCCCTTTGACATGAAGTAGCTTAACTTTCTGCTCCCTTCCATTCACTCATCCAATAAATATTTCTTGGAACACCTGTTATGTCCCAAGTACTGTGCTAGATGCTGGGGATGAATAAATACAATGCATTCTCTGCCTTTATGGTGCTTACTCTCTGGGGATGGATGCAGACATGTAAGGAAGACTGGTTAAGTCCAAATATTCCCTGTCCTGTGAGAAAACCCAAAATGAGCCCAGCTTTTGAGTAATCCCAGGCCAAACATGGGACATGTGAGGGAAGAAGGTTCCAGATGATAGCAGCTACCAGCAAATTGCATCACACCCAGAGATCTGAGGCTCAGGCCCTAGACACAGTAGAGCAAAGATAAGCTATTTCCACTGGTTATGTCTAAATTCATGACCCAAACACCATAAATCTATACCCTTACTTTATTCCTTAAAACTCATTTATGCTTTCTTTTCTCCAGAAAGCATTCCCTAAACCCCTTTCTTTGGGCTGCTTTAGCGTGCCTCATCTTTAGCATTTTATAGAAATTACTTACCTTTGTTCATCCGGAAATTATGTGTATACACAACCTGGCACAAAGCAGATGCTTATTAGCTGAAGTGAATATAGACTTCACTGAGCTGGCCCCAGGTAAATGTTTGGACGTTTGTCTTTAGCGCCCTCTACCTTCCTCATAGCACCCTTCCACACCACCCTTCAAGGATCCCTTGTCACAATTCACTTTTAGTTTCACTCATCAGTGATATTGAAAAGTGACATTAGCTTAGACTATGTGGTGAGCTTAGAGGGCCAGTGATGCCTTCAAAAGGATCATGTGGATTCGTGGATTTACCAAAGTCTAATCACTTAGAACATGATTATAGACCAGGGGTCTGAGCTGAATTCTCTGCCCTATTCCTGGCATGAAGTTTTAAGAAACAGAATCACACTGCAGTGTACATCCATGTCCAGGGAGAGTGAAATCAGCAGACTCAGGATTACAGACATGGACAGGAAGTTCTCTCTCTGATATCTGCCCCACCTTCGGGGTATTTGCTATCTGTTTTGAGACTTGTATCACTCCATCAGCACTTTTGGGGGGTATTTAACAATAATATACCTCACCCACATTTATACTCAGAAACACCATTCCTCTTTGCTAGAGTTTATTTGGCCAGGAGTAGACCCAACCTGGGTCAGTCTCACTTCTGGAAATTTGGAATCAAGACAGTTTCTCCACATGGTAAGTTAAGATTTACAACAGTAAAGCTGGGGCAGCCAGACTATACAATGTGGACTAGAGAAACAGAAATGAGGCCAGAGTATTGATGGCTCTGCAGTCCTGGGTGCCAGACTCCTTCTGTCTGTCCACAGGTTCTGATAACCTCCCTCTACCTGTACCCTTAAAATAATCATCCTATTCCCTTTCTGACTTCTAGTCATTTCGGTTGCTGTCAGTTACAATCAAAGAATCCTAATGAATTTATTCCCAAACTGTGTGCTGAGGCACCCTGGGGCACTACATGGCATCCACAGGCATACTTTGTTACTCTCTTACTTGGATCAAGTTGTTGTACCGTTTTTCATATTTCTTCCCACATGCTCTATGCTCTATGTGGGTGAAGAATGTTTGCTGACCACTAAAGAGTTGAGGCAAGTTGAACAGACCATCAAGAGACTGATGGGAAGTACTGGTGTTCAGGGTGGTTACCAGACCCTAATGGACAGGAGAGCAGGGTGAGTCCAGTGGATCAGCAGGGGACCCAGGCATGAGGAGCGGAGGGGTCCCCTAGAGTTGACACACTTTGATAAGGGAGTTCATCCTATATCCACCAGCTGGGTGATGAGCAAATCCAACGGAGTGTTCACACTATAGTTACTTAAAAGGCAAAACCCTAATCATACTGAATTCTTGGTGTGCATCAGATTCAAATTATAGAACTTAAATTTAACAGGTAAATATGTTGACATATTTTGTGATCATAGTGGGAGAAAATAAATATGAAACTGAAAATTTTACATTTACAAATAAAAAAATTAAACTTTTAGAAAATTCACTTTATAAAGAACATGCCATTGGGGATTTGGGAATAGGGGGGAAGGTAGCTCAGCTTTATTTATGAAAATCACTGACAAAACAATAAAAAGCCAAACATAAAAACATTTTTAGTTACAATATGAGCTGGAGTTTATATTTCTTTATGAATTCAATTTAAAAAAGAGAAGCGCTTGACATGAGCACCAGACAGGTCCTTAATCCACTTTTAAATCCTTGCCCACCAGCATGGCAGTCACAGGGTGCATACTTGCTTTGTGCTCTTGGTAGGTACAGATGGCTTGATCACGGGACTTGTCAAAGGCAGCCAGGTCCCTACAAAAAAAAAAAAAGAGAGAAGAAAAAGAAAAAACATAGCTAATGATTTATTTTGTTGTTTTGGAAAATTTTAAATAATCATAAATATTTGTCATGATATCCTTTTCTCAGAATTCCTGCCAAATCCATAGTCAAAATAACTTCACCGAGATATTTTTCAATGTATCTTGCAGTCAAGCGTCCCTGTATGTCAACCAACTACTCTTTTACCTCATTGCAACATTTGAATAAAAAAAATTTGACTTTACTTGCTCACTGCATCTTCAGACATTTTTCTTGACCATGCCTATTCACTAGTTATCTTCTACTTGCTTTTAAAAATCTTTCTGTGTCTATAAGATTATTTTTGATTTATTTACTTTTCATCACTGTCTAACCCCATTTGGCCCATAAGAGATAAATAATATATAATGCTTCTTAAAAAGTTAATGAAATTATCTCAAATTTTAAATATTTGCAAGTATTAGTTCCTATACAAAAATTCTATCTATATCAGCGGTTCTCAACCTGTGGGTCGCGACCCCTTTTGGAGTCGAACGACCCTTTCACAGGGGTCGCCTAAGACCATCGGGAAACACATATATAATTACATATTGTTTTTGTGATTAATCACTAAGCTTTAATTATGCTCAATTTGTAACAATGAAATTGGGGTCACCACAACATGAGGAACTGTATTAAAGGGTCGCGGCTTTAGGAAGGTTGAGAACCACTGATCCATATCCTTTAACAAATATAAATATGTATTATTTTTAGATTGCATTTTTCAAGGTATTTTAGCAACAACAAAAACATTTATTTAATATTTTTTTCTTCCTCATCCTTATATAAATTCAAAGCATAATTTGATTCGGTTCTTACTTGAATAAGGGTCGTGTGAACTTCATTCTTCCTTGTTCAGTCACCATTTTTAGAGCCAAAGGAATTGCTTCCTCCCACTTCGATTGAATGCAGAGTCGCAACCATCTGAAAGCGGGATTTTAGTGGATATGGGGTAGGAAAGGAGGAGGAAGAGGTAGGATATGACAGGTATATATGAAAATAACTTCTGTAATGATAAATAATCCTATTATGGTTACACTGTACACCACTTTATTCTGAGAATTTCAAATACTTACATATACAATTTAATAATTGGAGAAGAGAAGGAAGAGGAATTTGTTTTTTTAAAAGATCATACGTTTTAACAGGTCTGGAGTAAGTAGGTGCTCATGTACCTTATATATGCAATTTCTGAAGGAATTAAACTTTGGTTTAAGCCTCACACTACAAATCTAAATTAAGAAAGTTTAACCACATAACAGAATCAGAGATTTCTAACCATTCTCATTTCAGAGTTACTTTGGCGAGTTGTGGGAGAACGCCTATTTACCATTGAGTCCTTAAGCCTAATCATTTTTAAAGGCAAGAAAAGCTTAGAACAGATTCTAATAAAAAGATTAATACTATCATCTTATAGAGATTGCAACTATTCCTTAAAAAACACTGTAATTATTTATATAGAAGCAATAAATTTGACCAGGATGTGTTAGGACTCTGCTTTCCCTTTCTCCACCACTGAAACTAGTTTTCTACTTTCTTCCACAGAGACAAGTTAAAATGATGTACCTGAATCGTATTTCAGAATTGTTAATGGCATTGAAGTTGTACACCTCTTGCATTCGCTTTATGTGCCCCAATGGAAGAGGTGCCTAAGAGCAAAATGAAAAAGTATAACGTATCATTTCAACAGGATTCCTTGGAAGAAAGGAGCTGGAGAGAAATTCTTAGCCAGATTAAAATCCTAAATATTTTCTAATATAAAAGTAAGTTAGATAAAAATAAAAGAAACAAATGCACACAAAAATAAATTTTGTGCAAACTTATTCCGGATAAGGATATTCTACCAGGAGCAAAGGGATAATTTAATTTGTGGAGTAGACAGAGAATTAAATGAGGATTATGGCCCTCAGACTTTTTAGTATATATAATTATTAACTTTCAGATTCTTTCTGATATATTTCTTTCAAGTTCTTCCTGATAGATTTTAAATTTATTCCATTCTCCAGATTAAATCACAGTTTCTTAATTTTTTCCTCATGAATTCCCCCCCGCCAGTTTTATCTTTGTATATTTCCTCTGAAATCTCTTTTAAATTATCTACAGCCCTACAAAAACAACAGTGTTTAAACTTTTATATTACAGACTCCTTTCAGAATCTGATGGATCATATGGACTAGACCCTTTGTTTGTGAAAAAAACAAACACAAAAAAAACCAAAAAAAAAACCAACAACACAACAACAACAACAACAAAAAACAAAACACCACCGCATTTACCATATAAACACAAACTTCTATATACAATTTCAGGGGTTCATAAACTTCCTGTGCCCATCTTAACCCATCTTAACAGGGAGGGTTTGTGTGAAGAAAAGAAAGAAGAGTTCAGTTTGGACAAGTGGAGTGTGAGGTGCCACTAGGTAGATGGTAATTCTCTTCTCCAGCCATGACCTCAACTTACAAAACTCACTCCACACTCACTCACCATCTCTGCTCTTACTGACTGCTAGATCCTTCCAAAGTGTTTAGTCTCAACTAAATTCCAAGGCCGCCCTGGCAGATCAGCCAGTGAAGATCACCCCTAGGCCTCCTACTCTCCCCCACGTTTGCTGTTCCTATTTCCCAGTCATCGCATCACATTTTCCTCCTTCCTGGTCCTAGGCCGCATAGCGGTGCTTACAGACATTTGTGAAATCATGATGACTTGATATACTAAAAATTGATTCTCTAAGGTCCCTGTTGCCTTGAAATCCCATTGCTCATTTTGCTCATTTCATAGGAAATTCTGTTCAAAGTCTCCTCCATCCCTCTCAAGGTCCTTAGACCTGAGAGCTCCCTTTATGTAACAGTAAAGACCCAGTCATTACCTCCCTCTCAAAATGTAGCTTCTCCTCTCAGTGAAACACTGCTTTAATTACCTGGGTTTGAAACGTTCAAATCTGCATAGATTCTTCCCTGGTAACCCCCAAATCCAGTCAGTCACAAAACCCTATGCTTTCATCCTGTATGATGTCCCTCTCATCTGTCCTGTTCCTTCCCTTCCCACCTGCCCCCGCCCCCCTCACGCCAGGTCTTCCTGTGAGCCTCCCACCTAACGCCACCACCGATGTTCCTCATGTCAACCCAGCCTTCACATTACCAGCAGAGTAATTTCCATAACCACCATTGCATCAAACGACTCTCCTGTTAAACATGTTAAATCCTTTCCTACTGACGAGCACAAAATCTAAAATTGTCAGCACTCAAGACTTACCCCATCAGACCCTACCAGCCTTCATTAACTCCTTAACCAGAGCGACGATTTACTCCTGCAGCACGGGGCACGCTCCGTCACTTGCTGCCCCCTTGGACTTGACTTTTTCCCCCCCTGCTAACACTGCTCTGCTCAAAGCAAGCCCCACTCCTCCAAATCTTTCCTTGATTATGCCATTTGGAAGTCCTTCTTCCTAATCAACTTTTTCTCAAATGATACATAAAATATACCACCTTTTATTGCTAACTTTTGCATGTGTGACCTTTCTTACTAGATTATAAACTTTTTGAGAACATGGTGTATTTCTTATTTATATTTTTATATTCAGCACAATACTAAACATACTAAGCATTCAACAAATATTTTTAAGTAAGTGAATGAATTTTATAAATTATTTTTTTCTATTGGTTTCCACATTAACATTTCTTCCAGGTTGGGTTCGATGTAAATGCTGTGCCTTATGCCCATTCTAATTCCTAATGTTCTGAGCTAGTACTTACTTTCTGAAGCATCTGTGCTAAAAATTCATTCAGCTGATGAGAAGAGAGATCTTTCAGGTCTGCTGAGTTGAATGAACTTAAATCATCTTCTTTGGCCTATAATAAATGTTACTTGGTTATTTCCATTTGTGTAAAAGTTAATATTTATTGGTTTATCTGACATAAAAGTAAAATTAAGAAAAAGACAGAAATATAAGAATATGTAAAATTGTAAAAAATAAAGCCTTAGCTACTTTATTATTTCTGAGATTACATCACTATGCCTTCTAAAGTCAATATTATTTTTTAAAATTAGACTGTTAGTAAGAGTGGAGGAAACTTTTGACATCCTTTGTACCATTCATGTTAATCTGTCTTTTTAAAAAATATATATTTTTATTGATTTCAGAGAGGAAAGGAGAGGGAGAGAGAGATAGAAACATCAATGATGAGAGAATCATTGTTCGGCTGCCTCCTGCACGCCCCCCACTGGGGATCAAGCCCACAACCCGGGCATGTGCCCTGACTAGGAATCAAAATGTGACCTCCTGGTTCATAGGTGGACCCTCAACCTATGAGCCACGCTGGCCCGGCTAATCTGTCTTTTATTACAGGGATCTCAGCTAAGAATTCCGAGGGAAGAGAAATAATTATTTTTCCTCCTCTGTAAGAATTATCCAAGATTTGTATTCACGCTGGTTTCTCTGGCAATGGTTCTCAACCTTCTGGCCCTTTAAATATAGTTCCTCATGTTGTGACCCAACCATAAAATTATTTTCGTTGCTACTTCATAACTGTAACGTTGCTACTGTTATGAATCGTAATGTAAATATCTGATATGCAGGATGGTATTAGATGACTCCTGTGAAAGGGTCGTTTGACTGACAAAGGGGTCGCGACCCCCAGGTTGAGAACCGCTGCTCTAAGGGTTAGTTTCAGTATATACATGAAGAAGCTGTTCTTTAGGGAGTTTCAAAGATGTGAACAGTGATATCAACAGAGCAAAAGTGCCTCCACTCTTCCCTAACAGCATTAAACAGTACCCAAGATTATTTTAGATTTCCTTGGTATGTGTAATGGCTATATTTGAAGTAGCAGCTTACAAATGATTTATGAGGAAATGAGAAAATGCAGATATTTTTGCATACTTATTTTAAGAGCTTAAAAGAAACAAGAAAAATCAGAACCCCTGACCCACCACCTTCATGTGTAGAGACATATTTGTACAACTTAAATAGGAGTCAAAAGTCACACAGTATTACTCACAGTAATCCATCTTTCACTTAAGGCAATACAAGCATTTGTCAGGGTCATATCATAACTGCAAAGATAAAAAAAAATAAGAGATTAAATTGAGAAAAATGCACATGCTTTTGCATAAATGCAATTTTGAGGTTATAGGTCATACTTTAATTTCAAAGTTATTTTTAAATAAAGACAAAGATCTCCAGGGTGCTGGGAATAAGAAATCGTCTGCCTGACTTAAATATGACTGGCATCATCCAGGAACTCGGAAATCCAAGTGGATACCAAATTAATGAAGCTCCTGATTACTCTTTGAAGAGTGTTTTAGAACATCTCAGGCAAGACTGAGTAGTAAATGCTGGGTAGTAAATGCTGAAGGAGCTGGGGCTCAGCTGAGCATACTGAGTGTTTACTGTATGGCAGGAGCAATTCTGGGCACTCGGACAGCAGACAAACAACAGAGTCCTTGCTCTCATGGATCTTACATTCTCTTGTTCCAACCACCGAACCATCCAATAAATCTGCAAGCACTTACGTGACAGACACTGTTCTAATCACTGGGGAAATACTGGTTGTCACAAGAGACCCTTGGGAGACTCTGAAATCATGTGATGATAATTTCATTTCTCTTTTTTATGTTTTACAATAATGGAAGAAACCGTGTAATGTGTGCAAAATTCTTGCAAAACATTGCCCTCTTCGTCTGTAAGTCGTGCTTGCTTGCTGTGAAATGTTTCTATTAGAGATCAGAGGGCACCTGCCTTAGGGCCCACACGAAGCAAGTTTTGATTAGAAGTTACCATTGAACCTGCTTCAGGAGAGTTTGTGTTCTAGGGTGAAGGCAGTGACCTTTGAGTCAGCTGCCAGTTCACCGTCACGAATCAGTCAGGCTGTGGACGGTAGGCAAACCCTTTGGTCTGTCCTTAAGACCAAATGGGATCAGAGACCCTGGATTGCTCAGGCAGTAAATCACCTTCAACTAGAACATTACTTAGCACTGATTTAAGAAAAAACACACCAATAGACAGGACAGTAAAAACCTTTGGATGGTCTGTTTCTTGGTGCCCTGAAATTTCCTTCTCATTGTAATGAAAAGAACAAGGTAGGGATTATTGGCTCAAGGAGGGAAGCAACCCTTACTTATGGCAAGGTCCTACGAAAGGTAATGAGCAAAACCAGATATGTATGAGCCCTGCTCTCACGGTGCCTCAATGTAGTAAAGGAGAAAGATGTTAATAATCACACAAGTAAGTGTGGAATTACTACTGTGGCAACAGCTATGAAGAGGCGACACAAGAAATCCTCGCACTGAGATTGGAATTAACTGGGTGAGGAGCATTCCATGTAACAGGAACAGCATTCCTGGCTAGAACATGCGCGAGTTTGCATCCTCGTGGAAGACCAGGATTCGGGTCCCTGATTGAGGAAGGTTCTTAGTTTAAAAGTCTCTGTACTGGAGATGAGACAACCAGGGTTTGAATCTCAACTCCTATTTCTTATTTGTTGTGTAACCCTGGGCAAGACACTTTACCTACTGAAACTTCACTTGCCTCCTCTAGAAATGATAACTTATAACAGTGTTATCATGATTAGCATAATACTTAGGTCATTTTTCTTATTGCCGATGTTTTCAAGGAAAGGGCACTATCTTTCTCTCTCACCATCCTTGTGCAAAAAGGAGGCACTAAGTAATTACTTGCAATGAATTGAACTGATTTATATTTAATTATCACGGAGATTGTTCTTTTGACCTCAGGGTTAAGGTTCAAACACCTAAGAGCTCTGCTCTCATCACTAACTAGTAACAGCGTAAGGAAGGCACGAAACCCTTTCAGACAGTTTGAGGAGCTTCAGGATTTGGGAGAATGAGAAGGAAACCATGAGCAGGGTAAGCACTGACGTGGGTTTTACAGGAGGCAGTCCGGGAGAGTAGAGCCAGGTGTTCCAGTCGACTTGATTGAGAATATCAACCTGTGAACAGTAAGAACACCCAGTTTTCTACAGAACAACTTTTTCCAAATCTAAATCTAAAACAGACTTTTAGGTACTCAAATCTATAATTTATACTGACATGTCAAGATAATTTCTAAGTCTCTTTTCTAAAATAAATTCATATTAGTCAGGCTCTGTTAAATAAATATGAAAAGTACATACAAAAAAATTCTAAAACACTATCACAGATGTCTCAGAAATAGGATAATTCTATACATTAGTTCACGCTGTTCAGATCACATTTTAAATAGGAAAAAAATACAATAAAAGATTGAGCCTCAAAACAAATTTTAGACCAATACTACTATTAAGTAATTCAAGTCAACCAGCAAACAGCTGTTAAAGACATACTGGGCATGAAAAATAAGAGTGTTCTTTAAAGCCAACCTTATCTTTAAAGTGACAATACAGGAAGTCCTTCCAGTCATCAGTGGTTATGCTCTGGTAGGAAAATTTCTTAACATAAGCCTTCAGGAATCCTAGGAAAACCTCTAAAAGTTAAAAAAAAAAAAAGTCTATTAATGGAAAGGTAATTATTTAACATTTTTTTCTGGTGCTTGGTATTGTACTGTTAACCACAGAGAACATTCAGAAAAGAGTCAGTGTTCAAAAAAGGTGGTAGGACTTAAGTTGGAACTTGAAAGATATATGTAACTTGATTGAAGGGAGAAGAGAAATCCTAATTATCAGTAAAGGGATCACACAATGAAGACACCGAAAAGTAATACACAGCACAAGTTCTAAAGGCAATGACTCAATTAAGAGAGAAATATCGGACGGGCAGAATGGGCCCAGGGGAGGAAGGGCTTTCAAAGTCCTTCAACAAAGGAGAATACCTACACGCCCAGCAACGGGGAAGGTTACATAAACTCAGCACATCCATACCATGTAATACTAGGATGGCATTAAAAAGTGTGAGATAGATTTTTATATTCTGATATGGGAGGATATATGTGAAATATTGAATTGAAGAAATGTAGAGTAAGTATGTAGTATGATTCCTTTTCTGTAATCAAAACCATTATATATATTTATCTGCCTATTTGTTCATTTACACTTGGAAAAATATCTGCAGCCATACACACCAGACCACTAATAGTGGTTATCCCTGCGGAGTAGAAAGGGTCACTGAGCAACTCTCACTTTTCACTCTTACAAACTTCTATACCACACTCATTTTTTTCAATGAATATGTAATATTTTCCTAACTTGTAAACTACTGATGCGTTGGTGTGTGTGCTTTTTTAAGTCAAGCAGCACAATTTTGAACTTGGTGGTTCAAGATTTTAAGTAGAGAGGTAACATTAGAAAATGATACAGATTTCTTCAGCAACTACATACAGAAGGAACTGGAAGAATAAAATGGAGCAAAACCAACAGTTCAAAATTCTTCCTTGTTCTTTATGTTACCCCCAAAAAATAATTTCAGAAAATGCCAATGACTTGCCTGGTCCTCCAAGAAGCTGCTCAAGGTAAAAGAGTAAAGCAAAGCCCTTCTCATAGGGAACTGAAGAATATGCGATATCAGGGTCTACATTCGCCAGATCAACCACCAGTTTGGTGAAAGGATGTGTATCTCCAAAAGTCTTTATCTGCAAGACACAAAGTTGGATGAATGTTCAAATATGAAGACTGGTTACCACCATGCAAACAAACTAATGCGGAAGTATTACTTCCCCCAGTGGCACATTTTAGGGGAGTCTAGAACATACACAACTCAGAGACTGGAAACTGTAGGATATGTTAGCATAAATTTCTGGAAGTCTATTAATGGAATGGCTACTTACGTAATGTTCCATGGTATTTCTTGCCCTGTAATAAGCTTTATTCTTTGTAAAAGACTAGAAAAGTGTTTCAATGCCTGGCCAGAAAATTCAGCTTTCAGGAGATAGCACTTTAAAATGACAAATATACCAAATAAAATTCAAACACAGTAACTGACTATTTTATTTGCAAAGACCTAATGAGGTCCTACTGGTCATGAACACATTTGGGGCAGAGTCCAATAGAATATTATACCAGCATTCGCTAGATTTTCCACCCTGTGAAAATGATTTTCTTGTTGCTACTTAGGAAAGGTGCTTTCAAACCTAAATTTTTGAACACCTATACAATTTCGGATGACTGCTTTTAAAAGTATGACTCATTTACCGAATTCTGTAGCTCTCCCCATCCTCCCAGAGCATGAAAGTGTCTGAACCTTTCACCAAACAACCGTCCGCAAATGTGGCGTTCCAAGTACACAGTATGTCCTTCATTTAACCTGAAAAATTTATTTTAAATAAAAATAAAAACAGTGACACAGCAGAGAGGAAAAGACATTACAATCAACAAGGTATTTCTTTTTTGGCTTTTCTACAAAGTAAAGCAATTGTAAAGCATGACCACTCCTGTCTAGGCGGCTGCCCGGGGTGCTTCCCTGCATCCAATCCAGAACAATGGGAAGCCTGGCCAAGCAGAGGATTGGCAGGGAAAATTAGGCCATGGTTCTGGTTTTATGTGTCCTAAGCTGTGACTATCCCAGGAACTAAAGAACAAGCATAAACCAAATACCTCTACTCTACCTAACACTGCGACAAGTGTTACAGAATTAAAAAAAAAAAAATCTGTGCACCAAAGAGGTGATACCAAAGACAAACAAGATATACACACAAAACAATTCAGAGTGGTGGGAGGCAGGAAAAGAAATTAATATGAAGAACCAATAAAAAAAAAATCTTACCAAAAGTGATCCCAAGTTTTGTTGGTCACTAGATTTCCTGTCCAACTATGAGATATTTCATGTGCAATAACCTAAAGGAAACAATGGATGCAATTAGTAGTAAAATTCATTACTTTATTCTAAAATAACTCACTATGTAAATGTAAACATTCTAGTTCTTTCAATTCTAAGTTCATTTTTTTAAACATTTAGCTGGGAGGTTCACATTATTACTCAGTTCACCAAAAAAATATAATTTAGCAAAAGACAAAAAAGTATAACAGTTTCAAAAAATTAGGAACAAAACCTCATTTAGAAAATATTAAATTAAATGGATACATCACTTCATTAAAAAATATTTAATGAACATGTGAAGAGATAAAAACCATAAAATGTTCTTAAATCTGCTAAGGATTTAAGAATAGTTAATGTATTTAACTATTAATAACAGTTAATGTAACAATGTTTTACAACAAGAATTCTCAAGTATTCTTTTATAACCGTATCTTTAACATAACAATACAATGGATAGTTTTAAATTCAGTTGACTTAATACTTCATGAGGGTAAGACAATGACAACAAATGTTTAACTTACATTGGAGAGGGACTTGTCACCTGCCTAAAAAAGAAGAAAATGACCTTAGTAGTTCAGTAATCAAATTACAGCCTATATCAAGATGTACTATTCTGGCATTAACTCCCTGGCATTGTATTTCTGCATGGCATGCCTAAGAGTTCAAAACAGACATGTGTTTAGAAAATAAAACAGAAAATGCAGAACTAAAAAACAGCATAATTCTTTCCTAATCCCAGAGAAATTTTCCAATACCAGCAGGGCCAGTATTCTTGTCTCTAATTAACTTCTGGGAGACACTTCTCCTACTTCCATTTTTCATATGTGCTCTTATTTACCCTTATTTACCTTCTTCCTCTCTATTATCCACAGTATGTTTTTAAAAATTTTACAGTGTCTCCTATGATGTATTTTATTTTCCTTATTTAGTTGCTAATCCTACTCACTGGGTTGTAGGAAGGTAAAGTGAGGGTTTTTTTCTTTGTTTGTTTGTTTTATACCAGTACCTATATGCCAAATATAAATGGTATAGTTTCTTTGTCTGGATACATAATTCATCAATGGATTGCTGTTACACAGCACCCCACCCCTTAAAATCCCAAACAGCTTACACAAAATATTTTTTTCTCCCAGATGGCCAAATTATTTTCTTTTGAAGAATGAGATGATGATAACCACAATAAACAATAAAATTAGAAACAAGCGTCATATAAATAAAATTAAAAAAAAAATTATTGGAAATCTAAGGTTCTCTATTTCTAGGTTTATGTTTGAGAAGAACGCAATTTCAAATGAAAAATATGTACACTTACCAGCAGAGTAGGAGTTACAAAAGTGAGGCAAGGGTTTTCCATGCCGCCATAAGGGAAGGATGGTGGCAGGACCAACAGGTCATACTGCCCCCACACGTATGGGCCTCCCAGATCTTCTGCAATTTGAAGCATAGTTTCAGTCTGGAAAATTAATGCATATATATTTGTATGTCTTCATTAGTATAATAAATTCTTAAAAGTATATATTGCTTTCTATGAAACTTGTAAGTTAATGATGCTCATTTGAAATGAAAACAATACAAAAAATGTAGCAGACGCAAATTCACATAAAATAAGATGTATTTGATTCTTTTATCACATCACCTAACACCATCACCTTTCATACTCAAATTCTTAAAATGACCGTCTACCACAATTGTTAAAAAGGGTGACTCACCTCAGAAAATTCATAAGCTGACTTTTCCACCTGCTCTTTCTCAGACCATACCAATGTTCTCGGGCCAATCTGCCTGCAAAATTAAAAAGCCTATTAAAAAGGAATTCAAGGCAAATTACGCACCTGGCTCTAGGAGAGATTTAAAGCACTGTATACAAATCCTCCAGTAGGAGTGTGATTCACCATGTGCTCAGGGCAGGGCTGAGGTTAAATGCCCTCTCAGAGACACAAGCCTGCTGTTGTGTGTGCAGCAATGGACATGCAGCTCTCTAAGGAGACACAGTCTGGGCCAAATGAAAACTGAGACAAGGTACCCCCAAAGGTTAGTTTACTGGCTTCTGGTAAGACATGTGGGATCTAGTTTCCTCCCTCAGTCTCACAACTGTAGAAACCCACTTGCAGCTCACTAAGAGATTATTCCAGAAGAGGGGTGGAGGTAAACTTTGTTATGCACTTAAGGGCTGAACACTCTTCTATAAAAGAAACAAACAGAAAAGGAAGGAAATCCTGTGGCATACTACAACATGGACGAATCTTTAGGATGTTATGCTAAGTGGATAAACCAGTTTCAAAAGGACAAATACTCTATGATTCCACTTATGAGGTATTTAAAGTAGTCAAATTCATAGAAACAGAAAGTACAAGGGTGGTCACTAGGAGCCAGGGAGAGGGAGACTCGAGGAATTGTTGCTTAAAGAGTATAGAGTTACAGTTTTGCAAGACGAAAATGTGCTGGAGATTTGTTTCACAACAATGTGAATGTAGTTATTACTCCTGAACTGTACACTTAAAAATGGTTAAGATGTTAAATTCCAGGTCCTTTGTAAACCACAATAAGAAGGAAGAAACAAATAGAACTATATATCACTTATATAGAGCTTAAACTAAAAAAATTTTTTTTTTCATCTAAAATATGTTATGTAACACAAAACTCCAAGACACAAGACTTATCTTGGTATTGGCCCAGAGAGGAAGTGAACTCTACGACAGCGCTTCTCAAACTTTCATGTGCATACAAATAACCTGGGAGCTTGTAAAAATACAGATTCTGATGTAGTTAGTCTGGGACAGGGGCCAAGAATTTGCTTTTCTGAACCAACACCCAGTTGATGCCTAAGCTATTGGAATGCAGACCACACTGAGTAGCAACGGTAACCAATGCGATGCAACATAAATTTAATGAAAACCACAAATGTGAGCTACATATGAAATTTCAAATGGTCTAGTGGCCACATTTTTTAAAAAGCAAAATTAAATAGATAAAAATAATTTTAATATATTTTGTTTAATCCAATACATCCAAAATATTATTTCAGCCTGTAATCAACATAAAAAATGAGTAGTGATGTGTTTTACATTTCTTTTCATACTAAGCCCTTAGAAATCCCGTGTGTACTTTACATTTACAGTACATCTCAGACCTCATGTGGTCAGCAGCTGCCACACTACAGAGTAAGGGTCTGTGTTGTGAGCTCACAGAAACCTAGATCTGTTCGGGTCCTGGCTCTGCCATTTCCTTGCTATATGACTCTAAGCCAATTACTAAAACTCACCAAGCACTGGTAAACGGGGGAAAAATAACCGTATCTACTTTACAGAGATGGGAGGACTCAATGGGATAATGCATTGGAGATGGTTCATAATAAGATCTTTTAAATTGTCAGCTACTAAAAATAAAAATAAAAAATTGTCAGCTACTGTGACAGTCATTATAGTCATCATTTAGTGAATGGCTTCCCATTGGTTAGGTCTGTTAATCCTCACAAAAAGCCTGTGAAATCCATATTATTATTTCTAGCTTTTAGATGAAAAAAATGAAACCCACGGACATAGCTAGTAACTACTGGAGCTAGGATCAGAATCTGTGTTTGCCTGACTTCTCTATCACGTCCTTATTTCTGGCAATTTAGGGAGTGTAGTTACTAAAGATATTCTTATTTTTTAGTTATTTAGAAATAAACAAAAAAATTAAGGAAGGGCACTCTGTATACTGGTAAAATTTTAATAAAATATCTTATATGTCTTGAATATTTATAGACTTCCAAGTGCTTTCATATCTTTTATCTCATTTGTTTCACAGAAACACCCTATGAGGCAGGGAAGGGAGATATCATTACAATGACGACAAGGAGGCTATGAGAAGTGACTGGTCCAAGTTTCCATTAGAATCCAGACCTCTAACTAAAGGTAAGTGCATACTCAGTCTATCATACTTGGAGAATCTAAGCAGTCAGTGACCGGTAAAGGTTTTTTAATTTAAAATTAATTTGTTATCTATATATATAAAAGCCTAAGCAACCGTTCGACCATTTGACCAGTAGCTATGACATGCACTGATCACCAGGGGGCAGATGCTCAACACACAGACATAGAAACATGGAACAGACTGATGAATCTCAGAGCAAAGGGGGAAGGAGGGAGGGTGGGAAGAGATTAACCAAAGATCTTATATGTATACTAGAGGCCTGGTGCACAGATTTGTGAACTGGTGGGGTCCCTTGGCCTGGCCTGAGGGGACTGGCCTGAAACCGGCTCTCTGACATCCCTCGCAGGGTCCTGAATTGCGAGAGGGCACAGGCCAGGCCAAGGGAATCCGTGCACCAGGCCTCTAGTATTTTATAATTAGATTTTAATGTTTCTAGAACTGTCAGCTTGATATGTTAAAAAACACACAAATGGCCGACTAGGTTATCCCAAACAAATGTTCAAGATGCCTAAGGTTCAATCTTTCTATAAACCTCAAAATTTGTCTAAAAGCTCACCTGCTTTCTAAAGCTCCAACAACTAAAGCAATCAAGTAGCAGGGAATCGGGACCTAAAGGGGGCAAACAAAACACACCACATGCTTGAATTAGTGTTTGAAAATGTTACAAAGTAAGACAATTTGTATTAAAAGTAAGTGAATTTCCTTTTGAATGTCCAAACAGTAGTATGGATTACTTTCCTTTTGTACTTCTCAAATAGTTCTTATTTTTAAGAGATAAAAATTGTAATGTACAACATTTCAAAAACATCTATTTCCCTTTTATTCCATTAGGAAGGCTTCTCAAATGTGAAAAACATATTGCACAAGATATATTTTAAGCATTTCTAAAAAATTAACCTCTAAGACAACTGTACCCTTCTTTTAGTTTTTTTTTTTTTCTTGATTTAAATTTTTCTTTAAAAAAAACCTCATTTTTCTAAACCACTCCTGGTGTAATTTAAGAGAAAAACAAAATAATTCAGCAGTAAGAAGATGCTGAAGGTTTGGGAGCTTGGAGTCTCAGAAGCTGGGGTGGGAGCAAAATTGTCCACTGTGCTACATAGAAATTTTAACTTAAAACAACTGTACCAGAATGCTTTTTTTTTTTTTTTTTTTGGCCTAAAACTGCTCTTCCATTTGTAAACACTAAAGGACCACACTCTGGTACCAGAGCAGGGGAAAGTATAATAACTTAAAGGAAGAGGAAACCTGCTACTAACTGGGATGAAGAAAAATGGGATCTGGCATGCCCCCTACTATGCCTATCTAGCAACCTCTTTCTTCAACATGACACTATAAGTAGAACAAAATATTTTAAAAGCACAAAAGAAAAAGAAATGATGAAAAAGGAAAAACCAGCCGCTTTCTAAGTTCTGAAATATTTCAAAAGCAATTTTGCTTCCTGGATAGGTAAGAGCTATTTATAATTCAACCACCAACTAATAGGAAAATCCAGACCCTAAGAACTTACTTTTTGGCTGAATTTGTATATTTTCCTGCTCGGATCTTCTGGGTCAGGTGCTTCTCCATCCCGAATGGCACTCATAAGTGCTACCAGTTCTTTAGGGACAGACACCTCGTGGACAAGAAAAATCATTTCCAGTTTTAAGTAAAAGGTCCTATGTTTCTTGAACTACTCATGTAACATAACTTTCCCCCCCCAATTTGTGACTATCTATATAATAAGTAGACCCTGAACCCAATAAGTTCAGATGTAGCAGCTTTGTAAATAGAATTAGCAATATGTAAAACTGGCTTCTTTAAAAGCAAATGTGAACCATCTATCCATTCATCCATCCGTATTAAGAACACTTGGTAGAAACTAAATTAAAATCCCAGCTCTGCCACTTACTAACTGCCTGGACCTGGGCAAAGAACCTCCCTGAGCCTCTGTTTCTCCATCAAATGAGGCCAATACTTTATAGGCCTGCTGCAGGGAATAAATAACACACACAAAGAGCCAGCACCATGCCCGGCAATGACAGCCACCACCACCTCTCCCCTCTACAGGTTCAAAGGCTCCTACATTCACTTTAGGACAGAGTTTGGAACAATTTTATATTTAAAACTTAAACTTGGAGTTAACAAATAGAACTTTTAAAGGGTCATCGTATGAGAAACTGAAAGTTATTGCCAAGAAAATAATTTTCTCTGGAAATTTGTATGGAAAAGATCTTTCTGGCGCAAACCGTACAGTCACTTAAATGTGCACCCCAGCTCCGTGCTTCTGAAAGTTTTGTTTCTAATGAGTGCCAGAATCAGGACTATCCTCTGAATATTAATGATCCAGCAAGCACCCATTCTAGTAAGAGCTAGACTCTATTTTTCTTGCATGGTCTAGTACTCAAAGCAGGCAGGCACAGAAGTGGAAGCTCCAGAACCAAGTGCTATAATCACCATGGACGCTAGAACTAAAAGCATTCAGAAAATAATTTGGTTCTGTTTCCTCCCCTCATTTACACAGTGATATGTTATACGGATGAGACAATTGAGGTCGTGAGGTCATAAGACGTGCCCAGGGTCATGCAGTTATTAAGTGGTGGAGGAGTCCAGAACCTGAGATTCTTTGCCTTCAAGGTTATAGCACTCTACTAGGTGTAGGTTGGTTGCAGGATGATCTGGGAATCAAGAAGGCCCCATAAACACAGGTTAGTCCTCAATTCTATTGGCTTGGTCTAAGTCCGTGGTCGGCAAACTGCGGCTCGCGAGCCACATGCGGCTCTTTGGCCCCTTGAGTGTGGCTCTTCCACAAAATACCACGTGCGGGCGCGCGGGTGGTGTGACTGAAACTTCGTGGCCCATGCGCAGAAGTCGGTTTTCGGCCTGGGCGAGTCTATTTTGAAGAAGTACTGTTGATATTTGGCTCTGTTGACTAATGAGTTTGCCGACCACTGGTCTAAGTAGGTCTGGCCTCCGGGATAGTATTCATTTACTAACTGTAATTCACCTTTTCCCAAAAGGATTAGCAGCACTCAGGACAAGAATAAGTTGGAAATGTATAGAAAAATTTGTCATATATGCCTGTTAGATGTTTATATGGGTATAGAGTACATTCACAGAACTTTTAATTCTGCAAATGTCCATTTTTTAAAGTTTTAAAAAAATTGTTCCCATAATCTTATTTTTAGGTGCAGAATTCTGAATTCTTTTTAAATTCAGAATGCTACTCATTTCTTTTTTTTTTTTTTAAATTATGTTCAAAACTGCCTTTAAAAGAAAAATTCAAAATGAGGTCCACAGCCTCTTTTGTACATATTTCAGGTAGAATTTAATTAAACAAAAATTCAATGCCTATCTCTGCTTATCATTTATATTACATTTACTTACATGAATCACTTAATTCAGTGAATAATTTGTGGTATTTACCTCTGCACTGTAGGTTAATTTCACAGAAGGTGTGTCCTGGCAAGGAAGAATTGCTCGGCAGTGGATGGCCTGGGAGGGGGAGAGAGAACAAGAAACTGCTGGTTTCCTTTCTTATAAACCAAATCACTACCAAAAAGAAAATCATTAGAATTGCAGCATTGTCCTTAGACACATTCTTTTTAAAGATAAAAACACATCTCACAATTCTTGGGATCTTTTAAAGCAGCAAAAATGTATTTGCCAATTTAAAAAATCTGATTTTCCATTTTAATGCATGCTCAATGATCGCATTTCAGGCTGGAAAATGAAGCAGTGCTATGCAGTGTTTCCTACTCTGTGCTCTGAGTAACAGCAGTGCCCAGCGAGAAGCTGTTAGGAAAAAAGGGCTATCTGGTGAAATACACTTGGGATCTTGGAGAGTCACTAAGAACATTGTGTCCTGAAGCCTCTGCAGAGACCTAAAATAAAGAAGCCTGTTTCCACACTTTTTTTGTTTTAACATGAAACCCATTTTTCTCTGATGAGTAACAGCTAATGGGACGCCAGGGTTCTGAGAAACAAAGTTTGGAAAACACTGCTCGAGTCATGATGTTTCCAATCTTGCAGCAAACCCTGAAGGTAAAAACTAGGCAGAAAAGGAGGAAGAACAGTCTCTCTCAATACCATGCAGGCAAGCTCATTCACGAAACATGTAAAGTGTTCCTTTGCTTCCACATCAGTCTGTCATCAACATGGGTTCCACGGAGAAGGACGGCAGAGCACCTACGGTTTTAGATCTTGGCCTGTTTACAACGAAGTCTGTATTTGTTGCTGGTGAGCAAAGCAACCCAGCCTTATCGAGAGTCTACTGAGCCTAAAGGAATGCTGATCCTAACGTTCTCTCTCTGCGACTGTTATAATTCATAGACAGATTTCATGACACCATAAACCTCCTTAAAACCCCAAACTCTGCCCTTTTCACTTCAGATCTAGTAGCTTCTCCAAAGATATGAGATCCCAACTGACTTCTAGATGAATGGAGTAGAACCAGAAGAACCACCTGGTTCTCTCGCCCAAAATGAGGTTTCAAGACCATGCTTTTTAAGTTCTTTCATGGGCTCCTCGGCAATGCCAAGGAGTTCTTATATGCATTTCACTAGATAAGCCCAAACCCAGGCAAATATGCAGAGAGGACAATTGTAAACAAATTTCTCAACCAAAATCGTATTTACATGCTTCCTATCAACTGCAATAGTTTCTGAATTTAACTGAAATCTCTTTCTTCTATTTCAAAAACTGCTGCCAATAAGAAATGAAATAATATTCAAAATTCACATTCTTATGGCTCACGAATCTCGCAGTTCCTGCCAACTTTAATTTATGGACACTCTATAAGAATTACTTAGAATCAGGTATTACTAAGAGAGTGCACAGCTTGTACATTCTGGCCTAGAGCGTTCTATCTCTTTCAGGTTAAATCTAAGGGCTTCTTAGACTGAAAAGGTATTTCAATTGGCAAAAGAAAGCAACCATGTCTAATTCACGCGCCAACATTGCTTCCTTTTTTATAGACTTGCATTCAAATTTGAGCCTACCATAATATCTGTCACGCAGGAATATTAGGATTAAAATATGCAAAGTATCTAACACAATGCTTGGAAATATAATAAACAGCTAATGAAGTGGGTTCCTTTAATGTCAACTATTTGATTACTGACAGGATTAGGTGTTTTTTTTCCTTTCAGAACAGAGTTTGATACTTACTATTTTTATGATAAATTGTCTCTACTCTTAGATTTTAAGCAGATGTTTACATCATATTGTTTTAAAGGTACATTGAGTATACACTTTGTGCGTGTGTAAGGAGACTGGAGGGGCTATGCACCTACCTCCGTGGTGGGTGCTCTAGGTAATGATATCTGAAGAGAATTGGGAAATCTGATCTTTCACTTTCTACTTCTTTATTGTTAACAATGTTCGTAATCTGTACAGATTTTGTTTTATTAACATTTTCCTTTCATTTTATGACCATTTATTAAGTATAAACTGTATGCCAAGTTCTAGGTCAGGTGCTGGGATATCAACATAAATATGACCCAGATAGTCCAATCTAGGTAGACATGTTTTCAAATTAAAGAATGTTTCTTTTGTTAAAGTAATATGTGAATCCATTAATAGTGAGAGATAGAAATGAAAATGTTATTTTTACAATAGAAGATTAATTAAATTGCTATCTTAGGTAAAACCCATGTATCCATAAGACCACTGTCTACTTTGCTTCATTCAACTTCATGAGCTGGGAATAATAACTCATTCTGAATTCTTTTTACCTGGCACTGACTAAAGAGATATGGGTGTTCCTTCCCGGAAGTTTGTTCAGGAGTGAGCCACTGCAGGGCAGAAGATTTTGGCGATGTTTCAAAAGAAATTTCTATAACCACTTCTTGATTTCTGTAAGAAACAAACCAATATATTAGTACAGTATAATTCAATCTAACTAAAATCTGAATTCATAATATCAACACTGAATAACAGAAATAATATTTTACGTGGTCTTGTTACTGACTGAGAGTAAGCTCTAGAAATGTCACGTCCTAAGTGGGTAAGTTTGCCTCTCACATTCCTACCTGAATGCCAGCCTGTATCCTTTTCATTCTACCAAACTAACTGCTTATGAAGATGTAACAGGAACTAATATTAGAATACCCCAACTTTTTGTGTGTGAGATACAATGTAATCTTTTATGATAGTGGGAAAATGGAAGAAATAATTTTGAAACTTGGACTACACAACAGTGGGTCCAGAGTATAATGTATTGCAGTTCCTAAACTGCAAACTGTTACTAAACAAGGTTAAGTCAAGAAATTGAGAATAAGCTTTTAGAAACATTTAGAGTCGTTTTTGTTTGTGGAATCTAGTAATCAAAACTGTGTGCTTGGATTAATCTCTTCTTCCTTGTATTTCATTTTTATTGCATTCAACGAAAGTATCCGTCTGTGGCGGATTAGAAATAACAAAAACTAATCCTTTGCCCCAATAGTTTGAGCAGCACAGATAGTGAGGAAACAGCAAGACAGTGCGGGGGACCAGCAGCCATGCTAGTGTTTGAGTCCTGACTGCCACTTACTTGTGCTAATTATTTGACCTCCCTATGCCATAGTTCAGGGGTCCTCAAACTACGGCCCGCGGGCCACATGCAAATACAAATATTGTATTTGTTCCCGTTTTGTTTTTTTACTTCAAAATAAGATATGTGCAATGTGCATAGGAATTTGTTCATAGTTTTTTTTTTTAAACTATAGTCCAGCCCTCCAACGGTCTGAGGGACAGTGAACTGGCCCCCTGTTTAAGAAGTTTGAGGACCCCTGCCATAGTTGCTTCACCTGTAGAATGGGGTTAATGACATCCACCTCACAAATGATGTGTGGGTTTTTCCTTTCTTTTTCTTAACTGGAAAGAGAAGGCATGGAAACTTGGCCACTAAAAGGTGGGGAAGATCACCCTTGTTCTAGGCCAGTGGTTTTCTGCCCTTTTCTCTTCCCCAATATATCAAGGAGTGGAATATACTCCTAATATGACAATTCTGGCTGTCATTTCTTGAATAAGTTACTTACTTCGAGTTTTCCTTTCCTCATCTGTACAGTGCAGATCCTACCCAGAAGGTAACTGTAAGGATTAGGTAAAAGATTGCATCTAAAGCACTCATCTCAAGATTATGACATAGAAATGGTTCTCTGTTTGTTACTGTTATTATTCCATTAATAAAAGTGGCTGGCCTCTTGGTAAAGGTGAAAAATGTGCAGCTTGCAAAAGCTTCCCAGGTGATCTTGAAATACCTCCTTAAGATAGCATGCTCCCACTATCACATTTTACTAGACATTGGTAACATGATGAGTAAAGAAGTAACAGTTATCAAAAGTCCTATTCTTGAGTATTTCATGCAATGAATTTCTTTAGTATCTTAAGAACATATAATTTTCACTTATATAAGCTTCAATCTGAGTAACAGATCAGTGGGCATAGTGTACCAATTACTTCATACACACAAACTAAAAACAGAAAAGAAAAAAATGTTTAAATTAATGGAAAATATATTCCTCTATTATTTAGCTGTGAAAGAGGGTAATATTCATACTTGCTCAGAGCAATGGGAAGAGAGATTTCCAAGGGTGATCCTTTGTAACTTTGTCTTTCTCCAAGAACATATTTGACTTCTTGTCCATTGATGACCACTTTTTCTATTGTAAGGTCCTTTGTATCCAAAATCTAGAATTAAATCAATCCTTTTAAATTATAAGAAAACTAGAGGCCAAGTGCACGAATTCGTGCAATCAGCCCCAATCGGGGCAGACTGGAGCTGGGCCTGTCAGGAGGAGGAGACGGCGGGAGGTTCCAATCAGGGCCAGGCTGGCTGGGGGTAGGGGCTGCAGGCCGATTGGGGTGGTGGGGGCTGATTGGGGGTGCGGTCAGCCATGGGGAGGGGATGTGGGCTGGCTGGTCCCGCCCTAGAATTGGGTGGGTGGGGCCAATTGGGGGCCAGCAGCCTGTGGAGGGGCCATGGGTGGTTGGCTGGCCTGCCCTGACCCTGATCAGGATGGGGGGGCTGATTGGGGGCAGAGCTGGCTGGGGGGAGGGGCCGTGGGCCAATTGGGGTGGTGGGGGCCCATCAGGGATGGGGCTGGGCGGGGGGAGGGGCTACAGGAGGTTGGCCAGCCGGACTCAACCTCCAATTGGGCTGGTTCGCTGACCGCAGTGGGCGCCATAGTGACTGGTAGTTCCAGCATTCAGGTGGCTGGCTTTTTATATAGGTAGATAGCTTTATACACCAGAGAAAACTAATATTAGAAATAGGTCAAGTGCAATGATTACAGAGTAGAACTAGCTGCTTATGGAGAGTAAGACACGGAGAGTGAAATTCAGGAATTAAAGGAGGCAAAAGTTAGCATAAGCCCCCTCCCTGGGGACCCAAACTTCCTGAAAATTTTTGGGTTCTAAAAGTTTTTTACATAGTGGTAAGTCTGGGATAGTCACACAAATCTGGGGCTTTTAGTGAAAGTCAAACAAATGTCTGTGCTTCTATCTCCTAAAACTTCTCTGCTATGAAAATATTCATCTGCAACTTAGGTTTCTGTTATCATGACTCAATATATCTTACCATGTTTCTTCCTAGAATTAATATAGTGCAACTCCTATGCACTTAAAAAATTAAAACAAACCTTGGCACTTGTTGGGCAAATAAACACTGTAATTGCTGCTGTTGTGTATCTACAGAAAGCCCAACTTGGTATGGCAACTCTGACCCAATGACCTACAGGATTGGGAGAGCATAGCTACTTGCCATGGCTGATTGAGGACAACTGCTTTGGCCAGGAAGGAAGTGACAGCAAGTATGAATCTTTTCCATCTCAATAATCCCCTATCTGAGCCCTGAACACCATACCATTTGTCTTTCAACCATTTCTCATTCTAGAATCTTCAAACTTTCTATGTCACAAGACTATTTCATATTTTAAAAACTTCACTTGATGCTCCTGCTCACTCTGATAACTATTCATTTTTGTCTTTCCTTTCTTAAACTCCAAGGGCAATCTACGACTGCTATATCCACTTCATCAATCTCTCCTCCCTTCCCTACTTCAATCTGGCTTCTAGCTCCACAGCTAGTGAAAGGACAGTCTGCCGGAAGCCGGTCCATCCTTGCTGCTTGACACAGTCGCTGCAGGGAAGAAACATCTGCACAGCATATGTTTCAAGGGACCTGGCATATATGGCATACTGTTCTTAATATGTTTGCTCCCCTTCTTGGCGCTATGTGTTTTAACCAAGGTCACCTCTCCGAGAAAGGTTGTTTCCCCAGGTAGGGATTTTTCCCCTGAAGTTAGGGAGGGAATAAAATCCCTTAACTAAGTGCCAGGCAGGTAGTTAATCACTTTAACTACGAACAATCACGCTTAAGCTACATAATCTTTACTCCCTGGAATGGAGATAAGAAACGCCCTAACCCTTGGAATAGAAATTGATAGGATTAAAATCAACTGGTATAAATACAGATGTTACAAGACAATAAAACATAGAACCTGGCTGGAGAACCTAGCAAGAGAACATGGCAGGAGAACCTACACAGAACTTGGCTGGAGATCCTGGCAAGAGAACCTGGCTATGATGATCAACTGAACGCTGCCTCTGTGTCATTCCTTTTTTGCCAACTCCGTTCCCACCTTTGGGAACCCCTGGACCTGCTGGGGCTGGACCCCAACAACAGTCTTTCTGATCCACAGGTCTTTTCTGTTTAGTAAGTAACCTTGACCTCTGTCTACTCATAGCCCTCATGGACCACACAATCTGTTTAAAGTTTTTTCTTTGACTTCACTGATTTTACCGATAAATGGATCTCCTACTGGTCTAGTGCTTTTCCCTCCCCCTCCCTTCTAATTACTAGATATGGATATGTCCCAGTGTTCCAGCCTTAGTCCATATTCTTCACTCCCTTCCGCTGAGTCATGCCCACATCATCAACTAATACCACTGTGCTGATGAACACCCGTCTGTTTCTACAGTTGTGGCCCCTCCTCAGGACCTCAGCTGTATGTTTCTAATTATTTGCTTAACATTTTCATGGGATAGTGCCTCATTTTCAATAGGCTTGTAAAAGTTCTAAAAATGAAGCTACCATGATGTCCCCCAACTCAGCTTTCTTCCCTGATTTCTCTATTCTGTTAATGGAGCTCCTCAAGGTACCTAACTTTTGAAACACTCAAATAATCTACAATCTATCCCACTTCCCAATCCCACATAGCCCATTGACAAGTTATTCTTTCACAGTGTGCTCACACTTCCTTTTCTTTCCTTCTACCACTACCCTAGGTCTAGCCCTGCCTTAGAACTGCCTATAGTCTGATTTCACCATCTTTGGCATCTTTTCCTTAAAATCTGGCCTGGAATAGCATGGGGAGCTAGAAGGCCAAGAAACATGGGGAGTTAGAGGCTGGTTGTCTTGTCCGGCTGGTGTGGCTCAGTGGTTGGGCATTGACCTATAAACCAGGAGGTCACCGTTCGATTCCTGGTCAAGGTATGAATTGCAGCTCAATCTCCAGTGGGGGATGTGCAGGAGGCAGCTGATCAGTGATTCTCTCTCATCACTGATGTTTCTGTCTCTCTCTCTCCCTCTCCCTTCCTCTATAATAAAAAATATATTTTTTTAAAAAGTGAATGTTACTTAGGTTTGCATTCCCAGGGTTTAGTACGGTGCCTGAAAAATAGTAGATGTCAATACATGAAGCACATCCCAAACCAAGAAAAAATAGAAAATGCTTTAAGTTGTGTAAATCAAGTCCTAAGCCTCAGCTGAGGACTATGTAACTGATCCCCACTTTGCACAGGCTGCTGGGAAGTTGTTCCATGTCAATCTTGGGGCCCACTTCTGTTTTTGTGTCTGGGCTTTACAGCATGTCTTTGCTTCTCCTATCCTTATTCTCTCTTCTTCTAACTTCTTTACTTTTAGTCTTATTATACTGTATCTGTTGTTTGAAGCAGCCTCAAATTCTTTCTGCAACAAAGCAGGGCTTAAATAAAAAAGTGTTATGCCTCATTATTATGTCTCTATTTACAATTTCTACGTTTTATTTGCAGGGTGCTGTAATTAAAAAAATACATACACAAAAAACTAGGGGGTTATGCATTAAAACCAAAATTGATTTGATTCCCAGCTTAGCCTGGAGGGTTTGCAGTCAGAAAGAGCTATGTTCAATTCCTGCCTTCTGCCTCTTACTATTATGTGATCGTGGCCAAGGCATTAAAAGCTCTTTTTAGCACTGAAAGAACACCTACAAGTTGAAAATGTCAATAAGAGAAACAAATGCTTGAAAGTAATCACAAAGGAGTACTACACATCAGTGCTAGTAACAAAAAAGCTCCAGAAGGATTTTTAGAAAAGCTGGGAATTCATCCTATTGGAACTCCTTCCGCATTCCTCAGCAGCATGGATTCCAAGAATGCAAGATGAAAAGAACACAGGATGTCCTCACCCAGTCCTGGCACTGGGTCCCTCTATGGGTGATGGTGATGGTGAGATGCGATGCCACCTCACCTTGAAGATACACTTAGCACGACTATCACTGCAGCCATATTAAGCTTAGGTACTGCTTTCTAACGGAATTTATCCATTAATTCATCACACTTTTGAGTGTTCTTTACATGCCAGGTATTAGTTAAAAGCTGAGATACAAAGAGACATGAAACACCATCCCCACCTTTAAGAGTCCATAATCTAGTGGAAGAAACGAGTTAACTCAAATAAACAAAACTAAACTCTTGGTCTCAAGTTATTGTTACAAATAAGCAAACAATTATAAACAGATGTCACTGTACTATAACTAGCTTTCCTTGTATAACATAATTATAATTCCAGGTTCTAATTGACTAAATAGGCATGCCAACGAGAAATCATAATCTAAAAGTCTTTTCTCTAGATTTGGGGGGTGTAAAAACAATGGGCAGATTTTTTGATTGGGACATTCTTTTCAAAATGTAGGCCTCCTGATTCTTGCTTACTGATGGAACAGAGGTAAAACTTCATCTTTTACAAAACAGGTAGGGTGCAAGGTCTTATTAAGCAGTGATAAGCTATCAAAATTCTTTTAGTCCAGCTGGTGTGGCTCAGAGGTTGAGCGTCGACCTATGAACCAGGAGGTGACAATTTGATTCCCCATCAGGGCACACGCCCGGGTTGCGGGCTCAGTCCCCAGTGTGGGACTTGCAGGAGGCAGCTGATCAATGATTCTCTCTCATCATTGATGTTTCTCTCTCTCTTCCTCTCTGAAATCAATGAAAATGCATTTAAAAATTTGTTTCTTTTAATAAAAGAAGAGGTTGCATTGAAACAGGACTTTAGTTCAGACAATCCTGCCTGGGGAAAGTTGCCTGCAATAAAAGATAACATGGTACTTCCAGAAGACCAAAGTACAATGTATAAGGAAAAGGTCACTTTCTTGCTTATCATGCTTTTATTTTCTTCCTTATAGCACTTTTGGTAACTACGTATCAATACATAGAGGAGTCAACCTATTTTTCAAATCAGAATCAGTCTAACAAAATGTCAACCGACAAAAGTAAGGAAGTTATGTGCTATATTCGTTCATATCAATGAACTCAAAATATAGGCCTATTACACAAGCAGGAAAAAGGCATGAAAACCACACATGCTGACCTAAACTACAGTAGATATCACCACACTACTTTATGCAAAATACACTGTGGCTGGCCTTTTCTTGTCCCTCTTACTTCTAAAATGTCTATGGAATTCTCCGGATGGAAAGGTACAATCCAAACACAATCAGATAATTTGAGTGAGAACCCTGAAGGCAGGTGATGCGGTACGGATAAAAGTCTATGAATCTAAACAAGTTTTCCATCACTCAAGTAGCTGGAGAGCTTGCAGAAGTACATCTTTTCTAAAAAGCACAGTCAACAGTTGCTCTTTGGAACCCGCCACTAACAGACTGAATGGAGACACCCTTAGAAAGCTTCAATGGCCCACCCATCCTTAAATTATTAGAAGAGAAGGGTGGCAAGAATCAAAGGTAGGCAGGACGATGGCCCTGGAGAAAAAGAGCTGCTTCTAGAGTTGGCAGAGACTGTAAGCTGGGCGGAGAGAGGGGTCTGGTGCTGGGCACGCCCAAGGGGTTTGAGAACGACTGGCAGTGGGACTGAGGGAAGGATCCTGCGGGCCCACGGGGTGAAAATGAAGGTGCCTGGGAGGGGAGCGTGGGATCAGGCGTCGGCAGGATGTGGTCGGACACTTAGATGAGAGTGTGGACTGAGGAAGGTGCACTGGGGACTGGAAGAACTCTGGGGCCCGAGAAGGGAGTTCTGGGCTCCGGGCCGAGGAAACGGGGAGGCTACAAGGGTCCTTATCGCTGGGAACTAGGACTATGGGGGTGAGGGGGTTCGTGCCAAACTGAAACCTGAGCGCTGGGTGAGGAGCGCGGCGTGGATGTGGCACTAGGATGTGACCGGGAACTGGAGGGAGGAGGAGACACAAGCACGGGGTGAGGGAAGGGATGCCGACCTGGAGGTGCGGTTGGGAGGGGGCGCAATAAGCTGAGGGGGGCTGAGGAAGAGGGCGTTGAGAAAGGAGTGGGAGCTAAGGAGGAGGTGCAGAAGAAGGGGCAAGGGCTGCGGGGGATCCCCGAGGGACGCGCGGAGCAGACGGGGGCGTGGGGCCGGGAAGGGGCCGCAGCGGGGTTCGGGGCGGAGGCGGGCGCCCGGCGCCGGGCGCGCGGTCCACTGTACCAGGCTGCGCAGATTGTCCTCCTGAGCCTGGACCGTGAGCGCGGCGGTGCCCGTCAGCGCCCGGCGAGTGAAGTCGACGCTGCAGCGCAGATGCAGATGCTTGGTCCGGCAGACGGACGCCGGAGTGGCCAAGGAGCACGTATCCACCACCGCTGGCATGGCTCTGGGGAGTCCCGCCGCACCCCGATCGGCACCCCGACACTCACACGGCTGGACAACTAGACTGAGAGCGAGAGGCGACAGGAGGGAGGTTAAGAACTGGAGGAGGGATCCGCGGCGCCTGCCGGGAAAGGAAGTTTCTTACTGTCAGAGGAGCGTGGGGGACGGCGGGGAAGAAACTACAAGTTCGGTGATGCAGCGCGACAAGGCGGGCGCTTTGCACGCTGGGAGTGTGTGTGTCCAGTGGAACGAATGAAGTTCCAGATTGCGCCTGGGTCGGGGGAGAAGAGAAGGAGGTGGGAGAGCGGGAGCAGATGGAAAGAAGTGCAGCTTTCTTTTTAGTTCCGTTTAAGTTCGGTGGAAGCTGTAATGGCAAAAAAAAAAAGAAAAGTAAAATTTATTATTGATTATTGTGAATGTGCGAGTCGGGCGGGGTGAACCAGAATAAGTAGCATACCAGAAGGGTGCCACCCATGTGCAGTTCCTCGTTAGTATAGTGGTGAGTATCCCCGCCTGTCACGCGGGAGACCGGGGTTCGATTCCCCGACGGGGAGATGCAAAAGTGCCTTTTTTCCTCCCTCTTATGTATGCTTGGAAATGAAAATATTTATACAAACGTTGTACAAGCCAGTGTGTAAGAAATAACCCATTAAGATCTGTTTTGTTGCTAGTTTGCCAAAAAAGTGAGCTCAATTCTGTCGGTTCGTTGTGTGTGTGTGTGTGTGTGTGTGTGTGTGTTAGTATTTATTATGTACATTTCCAGGCCCCAGAGATCTAAAACAAAATGTTGATTCCCAGCCTAGAAGTTTAGGAAGATTATTTCAAGATACTGTAATGAGATAGTCCTGTCATATGAGTGTGCACTGGCCACAAGGGGAATGCAGAGCTGGGACATGCAGCTCAGCTCCAGAAAAGGTGAGGACGGATTGAGGAATGGTTTGCCTTTAGGATGGGACCTCAGAGTTGAAACTGAAAAACTGGAAGAGCAGGGGTCTCAAAGGACTTTCAGCAGCTGGGCCTTTAATCCTGAATGTATGAATGGGGGGAGGGGGGCCTTGAAGAATTTTAAGCAGAGGAATGACATGGTCAGATTTATGTTATTAAGAGAACACTGGTAGTATTCAGAGAGTGGATATAAAAATCAAAGTCAGGAGAGTTAAGAAACTGTTAAAATAGTCCAGGGAGAACATGCTGGGAGCCTGACATAGGAAGATAGTAAGGATAGAGGGGAAGGAAGGGCTGGAAGGTATACTTAGATAAATGGATTCTCAGATTTGAGGAGGAGCCTAATGTGATTCTCAGGTTCTTGGCGCCAATGGAGGACAAATTTAGGTAGGAAAGATCTAAGTTTAATATGAAGTTTGAGAATATAAGGGGATCAAAGTGGAGATATTTATGAGCCACTTGGTGTGTCTATGAGTCCACAGCTCTGGGGATGTTTGGAGTAGACATGAAAACATCACATAATGTGGTGGCTGAAACTATGACAGGGGTAAGTTCAGTCCAGGGACTGTGTAAAGAGCGGTAAAAAGAGGTTGGAAGCTGGGAGAACACCAGCATTTAATAAAACAGGGCTGGAAGTCTGGGGGAATACTTTCACAATCAAATCACCTTCAATTTTATTTGTCAATTATACCTCGATAAAGCTGAAATTTTTTTAAAGGGGTGGGGACTAGAGTAAGAAGAAGTCATGAAATAAACTAGACAGGGCCAACCAGCAATGTCATATACAGCCCAGAGAGCCATTAAAATAAAGGGTAAAGAGTCTCATTTGGATTTGTCAAAGGGTTGAAGATGAGGAGAATGGCGATTTGATTGACTTTCATGGTTTAGTTCAGTGGTCAGCAAACTCATTAGTCAACAGAGCCAAATATCAACAGTACAACGATTGAAATTTCTTTTGAGAGCCAAAATTTTTTAAACTTAAACTATATAGGTAGGTACATTGTTATTAACTTAATTAGGGTACTCCTAAGGCTTAGGAAGAGCCACACTCAGGGGGCCAAAGAGCCGCATGTGGCTCACAAGCCGCAGTTTGCCGACCACGGGTTTAGTTGAAGGTGTATGCCGGCAAGCAGTGGGTTGAGCAATAGAAGAGAAGAGGGGAAATAGGACATAGGCTGCTCTGCCAAGATGCTTGGCCAATGTGGGAAGGAAAAATAAAAGAGGAATAGAGGGGAATGTTGAGAAAGTGTTTTTTAAATTTTTTTTCGGGAGAGGAAACAACATGTTTGAATGTAGAATTGAAAGGGTTTCTAGAGAAGAGGAAAGATTTATAAAGCGTGGGAATAGTTGAGGAATTGAGCGTTGGAGAGTGCTGATAGCTCCATTCTGTACAAAGTGGTCTAATAATCAAATTTGGCTCCAGCACCAGAAAAAGATGATGTACATTTGGGTATAAGGAGTATAAGGAGGATACTCTTATACCTAAATGTATAGACAAAAGAAAACAAAAACATTTCAAACTGTGAAATCCAGTACCTTACATCTGTATACACCTCCATTTCATAGGGCCTAAAATCATGACATGATTGTTGTAAACATTTTTTGAGGCCTAAAAGTGTTCTGGGTGTTACCAAATATAGGGTGCCAAATATGATGCAATAGAATTGGTACCACTGACTCACAAATATAGTGTACAAAATTGGCAGTTCACAAACAACAGGAGTGTTATTCATATGCGATGGTGGATTGAGAATAGTTTTAAAAAACAAAGCTTCCCATTGCTTCTATAAAATGAGCATGATATCAGGGCATATATATGAAAGGAGACTTTATCAAGCATGAAAAAGATGATTTATATAAAGTTTTATGAAAGGAAATCGTACATATATTCAGAGGGCTATGTGAACAGGAAGTATTCCAGCTCTACTGCTCAGCTGGAAAAGTTACTTAATCCCTCTGGGTCTCAGTCCCCTCAAGATAAATGAGATACCTCTGCCTCATGGGGTTGTTGAAACGATGAAATGAGATAATGTAGGGGAAGTGCTTAGCACTAAGCTTAGCATAGAGTCAGCATTTGTCACATGTTAGCTAGTAGTATTATTTTGGTTGGCTTTTATTTTATTTATTTTGATCATTTTCATACTTATTTTTTCTTGTTCATTAGCAAGAGTTTTTAGGACGATCTGGGAAATGAGAAGCAACCAAACATGGGAAATGAGCAGATCGCGCTGAATTAGCCCTCGAAGGAGTGTTTACAACATTAGCAATGATCATGTTTTTGAAATACATTAACATTTAGGAAATTCAGGAAGTTGCCGTTGGTGCATTAACACTTTCCTTAAAAGGATACACAGACTTTTCATTTTTCT
Organism: Myotis yumanensis; assembly: GCF_028538775.1. Taxonomy (NCBI): domain Eukaryota; kingdom Metazoa; phylum Chordata; class Mammalia; order Chiroptera; family Vespertilionidae; genus Myotis; species Myotis yumanensis. The sequence goes on from NW_027223754.1 coordinate 195,422,164, forward strand.
CTTACTTCACACAGACCTTTCCTTTCTTTAAGTAGTCAATGCAATTTGCAGATACTAAGGGCATTCCAGGACACTGCAGCTACCTAGCATAGAGTTGGGGAAGGCTCTGTCCTACCTGTTGGATAATTTACTCCCTAGCACACAGCTATATACAAAGACCTAAGACAGCATGATGTTAAGATGAAGGCCAAGGCCCAAGGAGAACTATAAATGAAGTTCTAAAGAGACAAGGTCTAGCCTCTAGGGCAGCGGTTCTCAATCTGTGGGTCGAGACCCCTTTGGGGGTCAAACGAACCTTTCACAGGGGTCACCTAAGACCATCGGAAAACACATATATAATTACATATTGTTTTGTGATTAATCACTATGCTTTAATTATGTTCAATTTGTAACAATGAAATTGGGGGTCACCACAACATCAGGAACTGTATTAAAGGGTCACGGCATTAGGAAGGTTGAGAACCACTGCTAGGTCCTAGAGTCTAGGGAATTCAGGAATAACAATATAGCATTTGAAATGGGGCTTGAAGAATGAGCAGGATTTTAATCGGAAAAATAGTAGGGGCTATGAATTGAACATGGAAATGTGAGGTGGACAGCTGTCCAGGTAGACATAGTCGAAGGAATCCAGGCATGAGGCCAGAAGCAGAGATGTGTTTGGGAAAGAACAATTTTGGGGGTACAGAACCCTATAAGTTAGTCCAATGCTTCACTTACTCCTTAATAATCTGTCTTCTTTTTTCTCTCCAGGTTATACATCTGGTGTGGCAAAGACCATTAGCTGTCTCCACAACATCTGTATTTCTTTATCCTTAGTAGTAAAACTCTCCTTGTTTAGCAGGACACATGGCCTCCCAGAAGACTACATTTCCCAGTCTTTTTTGCAGTTCTGGCCAAGGTAAGAGGAATTGTTAATTATGACCCTTGTAGGAAGGGTTCTTAACAGGGACTTTTGGACTTGTAAGAAGTGTCCTTAACAGGGACTTTTTACATATACTGATTGATTTCGGAGAGAAAGGGAGAGGGAGAGAGAGATAGAAACATCCATGATGAGAGAATCATTGATCGGCTGCCTCCTGTACACTCCCTACTGGGGAACAAGCCTGAAACCTGGGCATGTGCCCTGACCTGAATTGACCTGTGACCTCCTGGTTCATAGGTCAATGCGCAACCACTGAGCCAAGCAGGACTTTTTTTTTAACCTTTCCTCTCTTCTGTTATCTGGAATGCAGAGGTAATGGCTAGAGCTCCAACTGCCGTGCTGTGTCATGAGGTTGGAACCGTGTGCTGAGGGTAGTAGAGCAGCAACATAGGACCTATGACCTGGAAGTAGCCAGGGCTCTGGTGATCATGCAACTCCCCTGTGGACTGCCTACTCTGGGTTTCTTTTCCTTGAGACAGAAAGAAACTTCCTCTTTAAGACAGTGTTATTGTGGGGTTTCTCATTCACAGAGAACTCAGTCTTTACTAAGACACCTGGTCTCCGTTGGATGGTTCTGTCAGTTTGGACCCAGCTACTTACCCTTGTCTAGCGATTTGGCACCACTTTACTGTGGACTATTATATAAGTTTGAAAAAAAATGTTATTTACCAGGTAGGTCTTTCTTCCCTGTATCTTGTGTTTTCTGCTAGAGCATTATTTCTAGTTTAATCAGACCGCTATCCTGCCTAAAATCCTTCAAGGTCTCACCAATATCGTCAGTAGATATTCTTCATTTTTATTGGAAGATGTGATGGCCTGGGGGTGGTTTAGCCAAGAACCTGTACAACCTGGGCAAGGAGATAAATTGTGAAGAGGTGGAGTCAACATATCAGAGCTCCGGTGGGGCCAGATGATGGAAATCAGGGTGCACATCTGAAAAGATAAGGAGCAGTAGGGGCAGAGTGTTTGGCAGAATAAGATTATGGATGACTTTCTATTTTTGTGTAAAAGGGGGAGGAGACTATATATAAAATTGGCTCATATCTTTGTAAAGTATTTCTGGATTCTCAAGAAAATCCTGGCATGGTTTACCTATGGGGAAGAAAAGTAAGACAGGCTAGTAAGGCTGACAAGCGGGATAGGGAAATGGAGGCAGACAGTTAAACAAGCAGTTTGCAGCCATCTAATAACTGTAGATGCCAAGCAGTTTGCAACCATCAAGTAAATCCTATCTTCCCTAAACCAAGGACACGTAAGAGTAAAAAGTTTGCACTTCTTCCCAACCAGAGAGTATATAGCTTAAATCACCCTACTTAGGGAGACAGAGAGCAGAAATCCAATTAATGCCATTTGCCAACCACACCCAGATGAAGTTAAGGGGATAAATCTCATTTTGGCACATCAGCATAAAACTGATGAATATTCTATTGAGATCCTCCCCTATGACCTCCCCTAAACTCCCATCCTTTAAAACACCTCAAAACGAAGGTCCCACCATCTGTTCTCCCTCCCAGGAGCATGCTCGCACCTTTCCCCTCCCCCTCCTCCTCTTCTTCCCCCACAGGCAAGCATTTCCTAAACCGGGGGTCCTCAAACTACGGCCCTTGGGCCACATGCGGCCCGCTGAAAACATTTATCCGGCCCGCCAGGTGTTTTTGCCATCGCTGCCTGTCCTGCTTAGCAGTCGACTCGTCCGGGGCCCACAGTGCACATGTATGGAATGTCTGAGGGACAGTGAACTGGCCCCCTGTTTAAAAAGTTTGAGGACCTCGGTCCTAAACTCTAAGGGACCCCATGAGGCTTGCAACCAAGGCAGCAATGGGCAGCAGTCGTTCACCTGGTTAGCCCCTGAACCTGTCCCCAAGGCCCCCTTTTCTCTGCCTTCGCAGTGAGCCAAAGCAGACCAGCCTAGGCTCATTTCCCCAGCCCTTACTTGTTTCACTGTCCCCAGCTTTAACAAACATCCTCTAAAATTCACCTGGACTCCTGTTGGGAAATCTTTCCTGCACAAAGCCAAGAACCCACACACCACCAGCCGGCCCTAGGCAGACGCACTCAGCACCAGGCCCCCTTTCTGGTAACAAACGTAGAGTGGCTAAGAAACAGAAGTGCGAATAGATATTTCAACTGAGTAACCTGTCACAGCCTTTGGAATCTTGATGTACGTGACTATATATTACCTATTCAAAAAATTTGATTGATCAATATTTTTAAAAATAAAGGTCACCAGAACCCAAATCTGCAAATAAAAACAGAAACGGCCTCCGGGGACTCCCCATGGACATCCAGCTCTCTAGCAGGGGCTTCTTCTAGCCCTGCAGTCTCGCCTCCACAGGCCATGCTGGACGAAGCTTGTCCAAGGAAGTGCAACTTGTCTGCCTCCTGCTGGTCTTCCTTAGGCTGGAAGCCTCTACTTACCCTCACCTCCTCCCCACACTTGCTCCTTGGCATGGTTCTCCTCCCCCTGAGGACTCTGCCTCCCTTCCCTGCACTCTGGGCTAGAGTCTATAGAACGTCTTTCCCTAATGGAACAGGGTGTCTAAGACGCCCTTCCTGTCTTCCTTCCAATGAGTGAGAAATGATTCCAGCCACCTTCTTTTTCATGTAGCTCACAAAAATGGTTGAGGCAACCCTGACCTATTTCTGCATTTTCCTCTTAAGTCTGTTTTTGCTTGTGTAAGAATTGTATGTTTATATTTACATCTTTAGTCTATTCTTCATGTCAAGAAGAGGTTTGGATATCTGGGCAGGCCAGAAATGCAAGGAGCACAAGTCATAGCTGTGCTCTGATGTTGTAAATAGCATCAGTGACCTCCCACCCCGCCTGCCCCCACTCCTTCCACTTCCTGTCTCTCTCGCTCCCACATGGTTGACAGCAGGCAGGGTCTGGTGGAGAGCCTCGCCAGGCCCTGCATCTCCTTCCACACAGTTCTGTCTTTCGTTTCTCTGCTTATACCCTTGGGAGGGACTAGCCTGAACAAGATCGATTGTCAAGCTGTGCTGGGTTGGATCCAGCCCAAGAAATCACTGCTGGTCACGTGGCCTTCTCTCTTAGCCACAGAGTGTGGTTAAGAGACCAGCCGCTTCAGTGTCTCCTAAAAGCCTCATCAGAAATGCAGATCTCATGCCCCACCCGAAACTGGACCAGAACACAGACCCCCGGGTGATCTGTGTGCTCAAAGGATACTTAAGGGGTTGGAGAAGATGCAGGGCAAGAGTTAGTCAAACATGTCAGGCAACCTCTGCCAGAGTCCACAGCTCTGGACCCTCAGATCACTTCTCCCTTAATGCCCCAATATCGTCCTCAACACAGCACCTACCACACTGCGTAATGGTCAACTTCCTGGTCAGTCTCCCCTACCAGGAGGAGTGTTCTTAATTCCCAGACGGTAGGTTTGTTGTCCCTCTCGGAGCATGTTGTTCGAATGAACAAATGTGTAAATGAATGAATGAGATTTTATTTGAGGTTCCAGGCATCCTTTTATTCAGTGCTTTACTCTGTGTTGACTTTGGGGTGAAGAGAAAGCTACTTCCTAAGCCCTTCCTTGTCCTCCAGTGTCCCCAGACAATATGTTTGCTTGTGACAGAGACTGCCCTACTGCCTTCTTGATAATGGTAAACAATTTCAAAACATTTTTAAATATGTTAGGTTTGTTATTATTGATTTCAGAGAGGAAGGGAGAGGGAGAGAGAGAGAAACATCAATGATGAGAGAGAATCATTGATCAGCTGCCTCCTGCACACCCCCTACTGGGGATTGAGCCTGTAACCTGGGCATGTGCCCTGACCTGAATTGAACCGTAACCTCCTTGTTCATGGGTTAATGCTCAACCACTGAGTCACACTGGTCAAGCTCAAAATATTTTTATTGAAGAATTCTATCTAGTCATAAAAATGCACATATCAGAAGGGTATAACTCACTGAACTGTAAACATTAAACACAGTGCAATTGTAAAGGAGTGAAATGCTCTGTTTCTCTACTCCATCTTGTTCAAGCTCGTGTTGTTCCCACGGCCTTGAGGCGAGTAATTCCTGCCTTGTTTGGCATAGAGACATGCTAATCATCAGAGGAATTCCGCCTGAGCTCCAGTTTCCCCAAATCTGCTCTTCCCACCTCCCCTTAACTTGCCTTAAAAGAAACCTGAACTCTGTACCTTTGGAAGATGGATTTGAGAAGCTTACTACACCTCCCATCTTCTTGGTTGGTGCCTTCTTGATCTATGAACCTCCCCTTACTCCAGACTCCGATGTTTTGCGTTTTGACACCTTGGGCACACAGACTTTGGACCAGTAACACAACCAACACCCAGATTAGATACAGAGCATTACCACCATCCCATTAGGGCCTCTCAAAAACCCTCCCAGGCTCTAGATATCTCATTCCCCAGGGGTAAACCACATCCTGACTTCCAATAACATATTCTATCTATTTTGCCATTTATATATTCTTTCCACAAATGGAAACATACTGTAGGCACTCTCATGCCTGACTTCTTTGGCTCACTGTTTGTGAGATTCCTCCATATTATTATGTGTAGTTCCAGGTTGTACAGTCTCATTGCTGACTAGTGTCAGATGTGTGGATATACCACACTTTACTTATCCAGTCTATTGTGGGTAGACATGGGGGTAACTTTTAGTTCTGGGTTATTGTGAATGGCGCTGCTATGGGCATTCTGGAACACATTGTAGAGAACGTGCTGCTTTGAAGTTTGGACAGCTTAAGCCATGCCAAGCCCATTGTTTTGGGATTGTTGCACCAAGCCAAAATTCTTGGATTGCAACAACCCAGGTTCTGTAGTCATGGACATAAACCCAGCAACCCCCCAGCTTGAGTTGGGGAAAGGTGAATCAAGCAGGGAGGGGAGCTGTTTTCATGTTACCAGAAAACATTTTTTCACAAATGCTGGTCTAGATCATACTTAATCTTCCTTTTAGTAACTTCTTTTTCTTTTCTAGGTGTGCCTGATTGCAAGATTCAGCCATTCAGGTTGTTTTTTTCTGACTCAGAGATTCCAGCTCTACTCATATTTTTCCTGGTAAGTATTTTTCCAGAGCAGGTACTTCCACCTTTTGTTCTGATTATCTAAAGCATGAGTGGGATTTGACAAGTGTCTGCAGGATTTCATTCTCAACAGTAATATTTCTGTCTCGTGTTGATTGGCTTTGAGTTCAATTTTTCTGGTTTGGCCAGCAGAGCATGTTATTGCTACTTGCCTGTAAAATATGTTTTCAGCAAAGACCAAACTAAAAGGCTTTCCTTCTAAATGTAATTCTCATCTACAAATCCATGTTTGAGGAACTATCTACTATTTTGTCATTTCTTATAAAAGGCCTCTCTTACTTGGTGTTTGGAGGTGAGCAAACTTCTGTAAGAGATTCACAGAGTTGATTCTCTCTTCCCTTCTTCTGCAGTTGGTATCTCAGCATTTCTCAAGTGGAGTCACACATTTCCAGGTACCCACTCACCTGGCTTCTGCCTTCCTCCAAGCTGCTTCCTCTGGGCTCCCTGCATAGCCCCTTCTCCAGCCAGCCTCTACTTCCTCTCTCACAGACACACTGGGAGGCCCTCCCCACTCACTGCTCTCACCTCTGTTCCCTGACCCATTTTCCAGACAAAGTTTCCCAATGTATATTCCTCCTCTTTTGGTCCTTAATTTTTCTTAATAGGAACTTTATACACACACACACACACACAATCAACCCTCATTACTTGCAGATTTCATACTTGACACTCTTTCTTCTTGCTAAAAACTTACTTGTTACCCCCAAATCAATACTCACAGCTCTTGGTGGTCACTTGTGGACATAGGCAGAGCTGTGAAAAATTTGACTTGCCTGAGGCTCATAGTCCCAGCTGCTCAGTTCTCTTGTTTCTGCTTCTTATAATGTAAACTAGATGCCCGGTGCTTGAAATTCATGCACGGGGTGGGGATGTCCCTCAGCCCAGCCTTCACCCTCTCCAATATGGGACATCCCTCTCACAATCCGGGACTGCTGGCTCCCAACCGCTCACCTGCCTGTCTGCCTGATTGCCCCTAACTGCTTCTGCCTGCCAGTCTGATCACCCCCTAACCACTCCCCTGCCAGCCTGATCGATGCCTAACTGCTCCCCTGCTGGCCCAATGCCCCCACCTGCCCTCTCCTGCTGGCCCCGTCACCCCCAACTGCCCTCCCCTGCTGGCCTGATCGCCCCCAACTGCCCTCACCTGCTCGTCTGGTCATCCCTAACTGCCCTCCCCTACACGCCTGGTCCCCCCCCCCATCTGCCCTACCCTGCAGGCCTGGTCCCCCCACAACTGCCCTCCCCTGCCAACCCAGTGGTTGCCCCCAACTGCCCTCCCCTGTGGGCCCGGTTGCCCCTAACTGCTCTCCCCTGCTGGCCTGGTCACCCCTAACTGCCCTGTCCTTCAGGCCCGGTCGCCCCCAACTGCCCTCCCTGCTGGCCTGATCACCCACAATTGCCCCCCTTGTGGGCAGCCATCTTTGACCACATATGGGTGGCCATCTTGTGTGAGGGTGTGACGGTCAATTTGCATATTATCTATTTATTATATAGGAAGTGTCTTTTTTGTGGTCTATTTAGTGTCTTTGTCTTTCACATTTTTGTGCTTTTTTTGTGGTGATTTTGCTTTTTAAAATGTTCTTCAAACAAATGCTGATGTGCTGTCTGGTGTTCCTAAGCACAAGAAGGCTGTGGTGCGCCTTGTGGAGAAATTATGTGTGTTGGATAAGTTTCGTTCAGGCATGAGTCACAGTGCTGTTGGCTGTGTCTTTAACTTTAATAAGTCAACAATGTGCTGAATAATGTGCCTGGAGACAGAAACACACATAAAACAAGGTTATGCATTGGCTGGTTGATGAAATACTGAGGTTTTTGGGACCCTACCATATTTTTCCTGGGAGCAGTAGTTCAGGATTTGCTCATTCAGTGTTCACAATGACTTTATAGGACACAGTCACTGCACATCAGTGTTTCCTGCCCACACCCCAGTGATTGCTGTGTGCACGTGTCCATCCCTCTCTGGAAACCCCTCCTAAATGAAAGTGTCAGGTTTGGATGGATAACTGAAGAGGAAAGTACTTCCAATGAAGTTGATGGTTAAGAGCAAAGTCAGATACCAAAGGCAAATTTGGAAAAAATAATTTACACTGCTTGAACCCTCAGATGTATTTCCAAAAAATGACCCCATCACGTTTTATACAAGGTGCTTGTGTGCATAAGGACTGTCTTCACCCTGGCCTGGTCATCAGGGCAGGACTCGATGAGGTCCCCTGTTCCCTAGAAGTGGAGGAACTAGCGGCCACTGAAAGTTCTCTTTCCAGTTTTACACTAGCATCGCTGAGCCATGAACGTGACACACCACCACACCTGTCCTTCTCAGGTAGTCACACACACCAACCCTGAGACAGGAGGGAGGATACCAATCTATGACTACCAGGAAGTGGGGATCACTGGGGGCCTTCTTGGGAACTAGTTACTCCATGAGGTAGGCATCATTATCATCCCCATTACGTAGAGGAGGACACCAAGGCTCTGAGTCATTAGCTTAAGTCACTCAGTTTGGAAGTGGCAGAGCTGTTGGCCTGACCCAGGCAATGTCACCCCAAAGCACATCCTTTTGGGGCATTGCCCTTACCCTGACTTCCCCATAGGTATTTTTTTAAACTTCCTTTCTTTCCCTTCCTGCACAAAACATTGCAAATAAGATGTATTTCCTTTTGCTTACACTATTTCGAAAGTCATTGTTTCTTAAGGGTGGAGATTGGAGGGTTTCCAAAGAATGAAATATAATGAGAACATCTGTCCAAAACCCCCAAACATGTACACATTAACTGATTAATCATTAACAAAATGTAACTCGCAGACTATGAATAACAAGACCATTGACCCAATTTCAGAGCCCAACCTTTACAAAATAAACACAAGGCAGAGTATACATTCTATCAAATACCTTTCTTTTGTGGTTGTTTGGGTTAGGTTGTTGGCTGAGCAGGCTAAATTAAGCAACATTTTGCAAAAATGAGCCTGTAAGATTAGGCCTTAGGAAACAAAAGCCGGAAAGAGAAACTACATTTCCCCTAAAATGTGCAACTGTAGGATAACAGCTTATAACAGTGTGACTGGCTAGAGGGCAATTTATATATGAGAAGGAATGGGGTTCCATACTACATATGATGTCACCTCTATAAATGATCATGTGAAAGCTAAAGTGTTGTTGTCCTTTTGTTGTGATTTTAAAAAATCAAATTAGCACCCTCGCCAGTTTGGCTCAGTGGATAGAGCGTCAGCCAGTGAACCAAAGGGTCCTGGGTTCGATTTTGGTCAAGGGCATGTACCTCAGTTGCAAGCTCCTCCTTGGCATAGGCCCTGGTCAGGGCACATGCAGGAGGCAATCCATCGATATGTTTCTCTCACATTGATATTTCTCTGTTTTTCCCTCTCTCTTCCACTCTCTCTAAAAATTCAACGGAAAAATATCCTCAGGTGAGGATTAACAAAAAATAATAATAATAAAAAAATCAAAAATCAAATTAGTACTGCATTACACAAATTAATTGTCAGCCATTTAAATATATAATTGATTTTTAGAGAGGAAGGGAGAGGGAGAGAGAGAGAGAAACATCAATGATGAGAGAGAATCATTGATTGGCTGCCTCCTGCATGCCTCACACTGGGGATCGAGCCTGCAACCCAGGCACATGCCCTGACCAGGAATCAAACTGTGACCACCTGGTTCATAGGTCGATGCTCAACCACTGAGCCACACCATTCGGGTTGTAAGCCATCATTTTAAACTAGGTTAAAGCAAACATCATTCAATAAAGACATTTTATTTTATTTAATACCTAGAGGCCCGGTGCACAAAATTTGTCCACAGGTAGGGTCCCTAGGCCTGGCCAGTGATCAGGGCCAATCTGGGGGGCGATCAGGGTGCCCCCACTGGCACCCACCTTAGCTGGCTTGGGTCTGTGGGCTGGGGGCAGCTCCTGTGTTGAGCATCTGCCCCTGGTGGTCAGTATGCATCATAGCAACCAGTTGTTTGGCTGGTCATTCTGCCATTCAGTCGATTTGCAAATTAGGCTTTTATTATATAGGATTTTTTAGCACTGTTGGTTCAGGCCCTATTTTAAGTGCTCCATATTAACACCTTTTTAAAAAAATGAATCTTTATTGTTCAGATTATTACAGATGTTCCTCTTTTTTCCCCCCATACCTCCCCTCCACCTGGTTCCCACCCCACCCCATGCCCTTTCCCCCCGCCACTGTTCTCATCCATAGGTGTAAGATTTTTGTCCAAACTCTTCCCGCACCCTTCACACTCCTTCCCCCTGAGAATTGTCAGTCCACTCCCTTTCTCTGCCCCCGCTTCTATTATATTCACCAGTTTATTCTGTTCATCAGATTTTTTTTATTGACTTAATTTTTAGATTCACTTGTTGATAGATATGTATTTGTTGTTCCTTAGTTGTTCATAGTTTTTATCTTTACCTTTTTCTTCTTCCTCTTCTTAAAGAATACCCTTCAGCATTTCATATAATCCTGGTTTGGAGGTGATGAACTCCTTTAGCTTTTTCTTGTCTGTGAAGCTCTTTATCTGACCTTCAATTCTACATGATAGCTTTGCTGGGTAGAGTAATCTTGGTTGTAGGTTCTTGCTATTCATCACTTTGAATATTTCTTGCCACTCCCTTCTGGCCTGCATGGTTTCTGTTGAGAAATCAGCTGACAGTCGTATGGGTACTCCCTTGTAGGTAACTAATTGTTTTTCTCTTGCTGCTTTTAAGATTCTCTCTTTGTCTTTTGCCCTTGGCATTTTAATTATGATGTGTCTTGGTGTGATCCTCTTTGGATTCCTCTTATTTGGTATTCTCTTCGCTTCCTGGACTTGTAAGTCTATTTCTTTCATCAGGTAGGAGAAGTTTTCTGTCATTATTTCTTCTAATAGGCTTTCAATATCTTGCTCTCTCTCTTCTTCTGGCAACGCCATAATTCGGATGTTGGTACGCTTGAAGTTGTCCCAGAGGCTCCTTACACCATCTTTATATTTTTGGATTTTTTTTTTCTTTTTTCTTTTCCGGTTGGGTGTTTTTTGCTTCTTCGTATTTCAAATCTTTGACTTGATTCTTGGGATCCTCTAGTCTTCTGTTGGATCTCTGTATATTATTCTTTATTTCAGTCACTGTATCCTTAATTTCTGACTGGTCCTTTTCCATTTTTTTTGGCATTCTCATTAAGATCCTTGAAGGTCTCACTAAGTTCCTTGGAGGTTTGTAGAAGATTTTTGAGTAACCTTATAACTGTGGTTTTGAACTCTAAATCCAGTAATTTGCTTTCCTCCATCTCTTTCAATTGTGACATGTTTCTTTGTCTCCGCATTTTGGCTACTTCCCTGTGTTGATAGAGTGGCTTTGTGTGATAGGTGTCCTATTGGGCCCAGTGGCTCAACCTCCCCAATTACCTGAGGTGGACACTCTTGGTGTACCCCTTTGTGGGCTGGGTGTACAGTCTCGTTGTAGTTAAGCCTTGATTGCTGTTGGTATCCCTGGGAGGAAATGACCTCCAGGCCAATTGACTGCAAGGACCCGCTGTTGTCTATAGAGGAAGAACTGCTGTGCTGGAGACACCCTTCTGGGACAGGACTTGCTTCAGTGGGGTTTTGGTGCTCACTGAGTCTGCCTCTTGAGTGTGTCACTTATGGATGTGAGGAGTTGAAATCTGGTATCTGACCACTGGGTACACTGGCTCCTGGATCTCCAAGGAGGTGCAAATTCAACCACGGTGTGAGTCCGCCCAGCAGGCGCTACCACAAGATCTGTAGATTTCTCCTCTTTGTTTGGAGTTTGGAGATTTTGGAGCTTTCTGACCCAGCTGCAGTTTGTTAGGTTAGGCTGCAAAAGGGCAGGTGATTCATTTGTGCTGCTGCACACATTTTGGGTGGGGTTGTAAATTGAATGGGGTGAGGTCTCAGAGAATCGCCGGGGCGGAGCAAACAGCGATGGCTGTCGTCAGCCATCTCTGCGACTCCACGCCTCTCCGCGAGTCTCTGCATCTCAGTGTCTCCACATCGCCGAGTCCCCGAGTCCAGCACCCCCACAGTAACAATGATCCCTGAGAGCAGTTCTGCAAGAAAGCCACCCTCACTTTCCGACCCGATGCCAAACAGTCCAGTTTCTCCCTATAGGAGTCTGGGTCCCTAGAGTCTCACCAGAAATGAGTTCAGTGCAGTCGGGAGCTTGTATCTCCTGATTGAAAAAAAACTGCGCACCCAGGTGCAGCCCGGTTCGCGAGCCTCTGCACCTCTACTCTTGGCGCCTCCGTACCTCCTACCCAGCCTCAATGTGCTTTTTTCTTTCCTTCTAGTTGTAGAACTTCCACTCAGTCAGCTTTCCCGTGGTTCTGGATGATCGCCGTTTTGTCTTTTAGTTGTGGTTTTAATGTGGTTGGGGGGGAGGTAGGGGGGGCGGGCACGTACAGGTATATACCTTATGCCGCCATCTTGGTTGTCAGCAACACCTTTCAATTAATCCAGATAACAACCCTATGATGTAGGTTCCATTACTTTTCCCATTTTACAGATGGGAAAACTGAGGCATGAACCCTACCCTGGTTTACAGTAGCATCACTGAGCCATGATGCTAGTATAACCAAGTTAGTTAAGTTGCTAAGTCACCTAAAGTTAAGTAACCAGCCAAGATTATACAGCTAGCTAGTTTCAGAATTGGGATCAATATCAGGCAGTATGGCCCCAGAGCCTGGCTTTTCATCAAGCTTTTGCCTGGTACAAAAAGTATGGATATATAGTTCATTCTCTTCTGTGACTGCACAGGCCAGTCTTACCCCTTCCCCATCTGCCCAGCAAACGCCTGCTCTTTTTTCAAGAGTCAATTCAGGCTTACCCTCCTCTATGGAACCTTCCATGACTTGCATACAGAATTGGGTACCCGTTTCTCCATGTTCTCAACATGTCTTGCTCATACTATTGAGGCATTTGCTGTCTTTTTTCTACTTAGCTTTTAGTTTCTCTTCTCATGGGCTGCACCTCATGTAGCCCAAGTCTGGCCAATCAGAGCACCAAGGAGCCCAGTTCAGAGACAATCCTGTGAGCCAGGTCTGTCTAATCAGTGAACCCTGGAACATGACAGGAACTTCTGGAGAGAAACATACACATTTCCATTGGAAGCTTGAAGATGCCAGCAGCCTTCTTACCTTCATGTGGTACCTGAGAATGAAGCCAAAATGAAGAAAGCCAGAAAGCAATGAGAGGTAGGGAATGTCACTGCTGATGTCATTGTTTGAGCTTCTGGATCACGCCCCCCTAAATTTAGAAGAGACTCTTCGACTTCATGACTATCAAACTCCCCTTTCCAGCTTACACCAGTTTACATTATTTCAGTTTACACCAGTTTGCAACTGAAAGAATATTAACCAACAGATACATTCCACTCCATGTCTACATGGTTATGTCTATTTCTTTATGCCACCGTGTTTCCGTACTTGTCCATCATTATTGGAGGGCAGTAGATGCTCAATCAATACTTGTTGATTGAATTTAGCTGAAAAGTGTTTTGGAGGGGACTGAGCCTAGAGCAGACACTTTTTTTTTTTTTTCCTAATATATTTTTATTTGCTGGGGTCCAACCCCAGCGGGTCCAGGGATCCCCAAAGGTGTGGACGGAGTCGGCGAAGAATGAATGACATGGAAACTGGTTTCAGTTCATCAGCATAGCGAGGTTCTCCCTCCAGGATCTCCAGCGAAGTTCTGGTTAGGAACTCCAACCAAGTTCTGGTCAGGATCTCCAACCAAGTTCTGGTGCCATGTTCTCTCGCTAGGTTCTCCAGCCAGGTTCTCCAGGTTCTCCAGCCAGGTTCAGTCACCAGGTTCTTTAGCCAGGTTCTATCCAGGTTCTTTTGCCATGTTCTGTCTAGGTTCTCCAGTGAAGTTCTGTAGCCAGGTTCTGTCCAGGATCTTTTGCCATGTTCTCTGGCTAGGTTCTGGTTAGGATCTGATCTAGAGCAGACACTTTTAGGGGGGCTAATGAACTAGTGCAAGATGTGACCAAGGGACTCAACCAAGTTGAAAAGTGAGATTGAAAGGGAAGAGACAGAGACACAGAATTAACAAGGCAGTGATATGAGTGGGGTCAACAGTATTTAGCGTGGGTGTACCCCATCCTGTGTGTTTGTATCTGTGGGTTTTTGTAGGCTTCTCTTTACCGGCCAGCACTAAATTAGAACTTAATTTTTACTAGCTGGTTACTGCTTGTCTAACCCATCTCCAGTTTATCACAAGTGGAAAAATTAATGTTAAAGAATCAGAGGCTCACATATGAGCAAGTGAGCACAATTGTCACACAAAAAAAGAACTTTTATTTAACACCTTCAGATCTCCATAGGGATAGGGCCAGAAGTACAGAGGCCCACATACCAGTTTGCAGTGGCAGGCAGCTTCTGGACAATTTTAAAATTTTTATTGATTTTTAGAGAGAGGAAGGAGGGAGGATAGATAGAGAGGAAAAAACCAAAAACATTGATGTGAAAAAGAAACATTGATCAGTTGCCTCCCATACACACTCCAACTGAGGATCAAACCCACAGCCTGGGTATGCACACTGACCCGGAATCGAACCTGCCACCTTTAGGTGTACCAGTCGATGCTCCAACCAACTGAGCCACACTGTCCAGGGCTGGATAATTAAATGGAGCATCAGTTGTGAGCAAAGGCCCCGAGCAAAATGGAGATTGGTAGGTGAAGTGGTTCTTGCCTTCTCTAACTGCCAGCCACGTGGACACCAAGAAGGAGACCCTTGGAAGGTATAAGTTGTAGCACTTTACAACCAATTCCAGGACCCAGTGGGAGGGAGGAACAAGGCACCCTTTTGTTTTTATCTCCTCACTCAAAAAGGAGCCAATCCTATTGTGACTTAACATCTGATCCTGCCCAGGGGACAGGCCAGTAGGAAGGAAGGGCGCCATCTGTTTTGCTCTGGGATTATTTCACTTCTGCTCCCTGTCACTGACCTGTAAGATGGTCTTTGGGTGACCTGTGCCCTCATCAATCTTGGGGAAGACCCCTTTGCCCAGGATAAGAGGTCTATAGGCTACTGTCCAATGGAACTTTCTGTGATAATGGAAATGTTCTACCTTTATGCGGTCCGTATGGTAGCATCAGCCACAGGTGGCTCCTGAGCACTTGAAATGTGCCTAGTACAACTGAGGAACTAAATTTTTAATGTCATTTAATTAGTTGAAATTAAAATTTAAACAGTGACTAGTGGCTGCCATATTGAACAGCACAGCTCTACAGTTCTTTTTTCTCTCTCTCTCTCTTCCCTCGTCTGCTCTGTCTTTTCCTCATTTCCCAACCACCCCTCTCCCTCTTGCTGAAATAGCTCCTGTGACATGTGGACTTCCTATTTTTAAAAACCCTTCCAGTCTGGGCCAGTGTCTGAATCCAGTGGTTGCACAATGAGTCAGGTGAAGGTGGCCTCTTTTAGCTGAAGAGAAAGGTGATAAATCAGAAGCAGAATCCAGAATAACCCACAGGCACCAGCACCCAGAATGGGATGGCACCCAAGCTAGGTGCTGGTGACCCCACTTCTGTCACTGCCTCGTTAATTGTTCATTCTTTGTATCTGTCCCTTCCCTTTCACTCTTCAACCTGGTTGAGTCCCTTGATCACATCTTGCACCAAGTTCATTAGGCTCCCCAACAGTGTCCCTGCTCTAGGCTCAGTCGCCTCCAAAACACTCTCATTCATCACATTGTATGCTGCCATTTCAAATTATTAATATTTTACACAAATCCTTTAAACTGGTTACTTCCTGCTTACTTGGAAGAAAGTGTAAGGGCAGGCAAAGCATCTGTGAAGAGTTGAGGATCCAGGCTCCCTGGTTCAAGATCTGACTCTTGCTCTTATTAGCTATAGGCTCTTGGGAAAGTTACTTTCTTAGTATCTCCATCTCCTCCTCTGGAAAAAGAGATACTAATACCCAGAGGATTGTGATGAAGCTTAACTCATTTTTCTGTGTAAAGTACATAGGATAAAGCTGGGCACATAGTAGGGAGTAAGCAATTATTCACTAATATTAGCTTTCAGTAGTATCCTTCCTTGCATGTGAAGGCACTCAGTGGGTTTGTGGGTTAAGTCTGTGGCCACCAGGTGGCAGTAGTGCCTCATTTATGAGGACTGAACTAAAATACCACACTAGCAGAGATTCACTGAAACTCTTTTGAAGTCCCAGAGGCACACTATGAAGAAAAGAACTGAACCTTTTCTCTCTCCTGCCCCTCCGTTTGCTCTAATTTCTGCCTCCTCTGTCCTGTAATGAACCGTTTCTCTTTTCCTACTGTATTAGTCCACTCAGGCTACCAAAACAGCAGGCTGGGTGGCTTAAACAACAGACATCTATTTTCTCACAGTTCTGAAGGCTAGAAGTTCAAGATCAAGGTGCCTGCGGGATTGGATTCCAGTGCAGCCTCTCTCTTGACTTGTAGATGGCTGTGTTCTCACTGTGTTCTCTGTGCATGCAAAGGGAGAGAGAGAGAACTTAGGTATCTCGTCCTCTTCTTATAAAGTCACCAGGCATTAGATTAGTGCCCCCACCCCGTGACCTCATGTAACCTTAACTAACTCCCTAAAGACCTTATCTTCAAATGCAGTCATATTGGGGGTTAAGGTATCAACATATGAATTTTGGGCGTTGGGGTACACAATTTTTATTTTTAATCTCCAGCCTCATAGAACTGGGAATAGATTACTTTACAAGACAAAAGAGGCTTGTGCATTAGGACCTTGAGATGGGTGATTGTCCTAGATAATTTGGGTGCCTTACAGGGAGACAGGAGAGTGAGAGTCAGAGAAGGCAGGATGATGAGGGAAGCAGAGGTCAGAGAGAGAAAGGGGAATACAGAGACTTGAAGGTGCTATGCCACTGGCTTTGAAGACAAAGGAAGGGGCCAGGAACCAAGGAATGTGGTAGTATCTAGAACCCAGAAAAGGCAAGGAAATGCATTCTCTCCTAGAGCCGCAAGAGGAATGGAACCCTGCTGACATCTTGATTTTAGTCAAGTCAAACCCATTTTGTTTTTGGTTTGTTTTTTGTATTTTTGGTTTTTTTTTTACATTTTTGTTAATCCTCATCCATTGATTTTTAGAGAGAGTGGAAGGGAGGGGGAGAGAGACAGAGAGAAACATTGATATGAGAGAGACACATCGATTGGTTGCCTCCCACAGACACCCAGATCAGGGGCGGATTTTGAATCTAGAACTGAGGTATGTGCCCTTGACTGGAATCGACCCTGATACCCTTCGCTCCACAGGCCGATGCTCTAACTACTGAGCAACACCAGCTAGGGCAAGTCAGACCCATTTTGGACTTCTGATCTCCCGAACTGTGAGAAAATTAATTTGTGGTTGTTTTTTTTTTAAAACCACTAACTCTGATAATTTGTTAGAGTAACAATAGGAAATACTACAGGCAATGTGGTTGTCAAGTCCCTGCAGGAAACAAGTGGCTCATGTATAGGCTTTAAGTGACAAAAAGTTTAATAGAGAGACTGTGTTTCACGGAGATGTGGGTAAGGGTTAAGGGATGAGGAAGCATCAAGAAGTTAACAGCGGCAGGAAGCCGGTATCTTCCTGAGGTCTGAGGGGCACGGGAGGAAAGAATGGTGTCGCTGGGCCCAGTGTGAGCTGGAGTCAGGAAGAGGCCACCCAACAGCAGCTGTGGCCGTGAAGAATGGACTGTGGGTGAGGCAGAACCCCTAAAGCTGTCTTATGTACAATAAGCTCCGATGGTGAAGGGTTCCTTATAAAAGACTTGTGGCCCTAAGATTCATGATGAATTCTTTCCTCAACTTCTGAGGTCAAACCAGATCATACTAACACTGACTCAACGAGGAAGAAACTCCGTTAGATCTAGTTGTTTGTGTGCCTTTAACTCTTGGTCTAGCTTTTGCTTCATTTTGGATATGTAAAAATGCTTTCAGTGATTATGACTTATGCTTATTTCAACAGACATCGTTAATGGAAAAACATATATAAATGGATCACAGGGTATGAAAAGCAACGCAGTCACCCGTGTGTGTTTAAGCCCATCTAACCGGCCGCAGCTATAAGCTGAGCGCCACCACACACCGCGGGGCAGCGACCCATATTTCAGGCAAAGTAGCAAAGGGGAAACTGAAAAGTCCCTTTAGTTTTAATATAGGAGTGGCTACCCTAATCTCGCAAGTCATACCCACAATCAGTTGGGAGAGCGTGCAAGGCGGGGTGGGGGAGGGGAATGGGTACTTTGATCTTTTCATAGTTTCCCTCTTGGTAAATAAACTTGTATTTTCAGGCCAAATATCATTTTGCAATTTCCTGCCAAATTTAGTTCTCTGTAAAGCCTACCTTTGCCTTTGCCTTCTCTGCCCTCAGGCATTCAACAAACACTTTACCTTTTTACTTTTCCAGATTTAAATTAAACATTTTGGAGAAACGGGGCATGTGATAAGAGTCTCTGCAGCCTTCCCTGCGCATGACATTCATTTGGCCTCTGTTCTCTCCCGAACTCTTCCATTGCCTCCTGATTTATATTAAGCACAGCTACGTTTGATGATTTAGAAGAAATGTAAGTGAAAACAGCTTGATTCACTAGGAAAAATAATAAAAGTCAGAATCAAATAATTACAAGCAAATTAGAAGAACAAATTCAATTTTGTCACCAATAATTTTGAGAATTTGTTAGATTGTCACTTGTTATTACTCTGTTTCCATTCCTTCAGCCAAAAGGAGTTCTAAGCACATTTGAATCTATTTTATAGATGAAGTCAATGAATTTAACATGATAACTTAAAAAAAATTTTAAAAACCTTACCCTGGCCAGGTAGTTCAGTTGGTTGTGAGTTCAATCCCCAGTCAGGGCACATACAAGATGTTTATCTCTCTCTTTTCCTTCCTCTCTAAAATCAATCAATAAATTTTTTAAAATTAAAAAAAAATTTGAACCCAGATAAATTACATAGTGAAATCACATTCATTTGGATCCTACCCATATTTACCATGATTTGGATGTGATTTGGTTTAAAGTGTATTTTTCCAGTCCATGGGGGAAAGGCTTTATTAGGAAAATAATGTAAGCAAGATGTCAGTGTATTTAAGAAGTCAAATAACTTTGGAGCATTTGAAAAAGCTTTGATATTTTTAATTTGCATATAATTCAATTATTGTGACAACCGACTATCAATGATCCTGACTTCATTGACATTTATATAGGATTTTGTACTTTACAAAAACTTTTATGAGTCAGAATTTTTGTTCTTACTGTATAGAGACATTTCATTCAACAAGTGTTTTATTGGGCACCTATTATGAGTAAGGCTAATTCAAATGATGACAAGAAAACTCTAGGTTTAAACCAAGACCTCTACCCAGGTTACATTCACTTTCTCACCCCTACCCCACCCCAGTGCCACCCCACTAGATATTGAACTTGGAGGACTCTTTAAGAACAGGTGTATGTCTTGGTTATCTGACTGTCCAGGATGTCCAGTATCTAGAACTGAGCTTGGCACAGAATATATGCTCAGCAAATATTTGTTGAATGAAAATCTGCTGACTCCCAGTCCAGTGCTCTTTTGCTACAACACTGCTAACACTTTTAAAGACAATTGCTGAGCTAAGGAGTATATATCATTTAATCTTCAGAAAAAAAAAAAAACCCCTAAGAAATGGATAGTATTATTATCTTCATTTAATAGTAAGAAAAAAAAACTCAGAGGGTTAAAAGTAACTTGTCCAGGGTCATATACCTAACAAGTGGCAGAACCAAAATTTGGGCTCAGGAGTGTTTAATTCTGATCCTGTGCTTCACTACTACCCTATGCCGCCTCCACAGCTGATTCTTAACTGTTAGCCATGTGCTAAAATGCAAGGTCTGTAAAGACAGGGGTATTGCACTTTGCTTTGTTACTGTATTATCAGAGCCTGGGATACTGGGAACACTTTGGTATCAGGTATACTCTAAAGACATGCATGTTGGATAGATAAACAGATTATTTAATTAAAGATGCTTTGACAGGACCTCCATTTGGTAGCATGTTGTTTGATGTCTATTCCATGATTGCTCATAGAAGACGCTGTGAAACTATTGCCTCCATCACTCCTGTTTTTCAAATATGACTCAAGGAACAGGCATCCTGTTCCTGCTCCAGGGTAAAATCTTGGTCGATCTAAACCAGGGAATCCCAACTAAACGTAGTTTGGCAGTCACAACAAGGAAGAGGGTTATGCTACTGACATCTAGTGGGTAGAGGTCAGAGATGCTGCTAGACATTCTACAATGCACAGGACTATCCCCCGGCCCCCAACAAAGAATTATCCAGTCCAAAATATCAGTGATGCTGGGGATGAGAAACCCTGGTTTAAGCCAGTCACGCTGGTCCCATTTCTCATGCAGTGAGTGGTCCAGGCCTGGTCATGTGAAGTAATTCTGGCCAATGAGACAAGAGCAGAAATCTACTAGGGGATTGTGGCAGAAATTGTTAATTACCTCTGCTTACTCATTTCCCCCATCTTTTCTGTATGGTAGTATTCCACCACTATTGGCTAGGCACATGCCCAACTATAGACTACACTTCCCAGCCTCACTTGCTGCAAGGTGTGGCCATGTGACTAAGTTTTGGCCAATGAGAGGTAAAAAGAAATGAGTCTAATAAAGAGATCGCTGTTCTTTACTTTCCCTCTTTTCCTCTTTCTGTAGAATGGGAGGTGGTATTGGTGATCCAAGTTGAAACAAGAGCAGGACTCCAGGAGATGGCAGAGAAACAAGAGAGAAAGATTTACATTGGGACTGGTCAAAGGAGAGGAAAACAAACATTTCTTGTTTGAACCACTGTATTTTCAAGTCTTTTGTTTAGCAGCTTAATTTGTACTCTAATATGGAGTGCTTCTGGCTGAGCTTTTCCTCTCAGATAAAATGCACACACATAGGAAAGGACCGTTTGTCCAAAGGATGTTGTGGGGTTTGTGTGGAATGTCTGGAACCTCGGCTGCCACCGTGTAACCATGAGATGAGGAAGCCAGAGGGTCAAACTGACCTACTGAGCGAGAATGGCGTGGGGTGGTTGTAAAACACCTGAATCTTTCTTGACATCGTTGAACCACCGAAATAACTAACTTTGCCTCCTCCCTACTTCAGGACTTCTTTTAAAGCGAAACAACTTAGGAAATTGTCCATTTCATTTAAGCCATTTAGAGGTGTGTGTTTTTAAAATTATAGCCCTATTCGGATTTCGTTTATATACTCAAGCATAAAGATATTACATGTTATTATAAGTATGCTCAGTCTTTTTTTTTTTTTTTTGGTTAAACTTTTTTTTCCTACTAATTTATATTGCCTTCCCTCCTACTTCCTACTTCCTTCCACCAAGTTCATCTGAATCTGTGGGGTTTCTATACGTGAAATTAGTATGTTAGGGAAATGTATACTATCAATCACCCGTGGAAATGAGGGTGCGGGGCAGCAGCTACAGGTCCCTGTAATGCTTTCTGCTTAGAAACTAGAAGAGCCCTTTAGGCAGGTGGAATGAAGTTGAATAGGAGGCTCAGCTTCTAAGAAGTAAGTCCTAGGACAGCTGGAATTGTGTAGCCTGTGATCTGCAGGGGTCTAGGGAATGCCATTCACATGTCAATGGTGCTCCCTAGTGTTCCTGAGAGTATAACCTCTCATCTGGTCAACCCAGATTAGAGGGGGCCCATGTTTAGTATGATAAGCCAATTATTTCCATCTACTTTGCTGCCACTAAAGCCTCACTCATAGCCCTTTCCAAGTTACACTGCCCAGACACTCCCTGAAGCCACTCGGCTCATACTAACAGGTTTTCAATGTGGACAAACTCTTTACATCAGTGGTTCTCAACCTGTGGGTCGCGACCCCTTTGGGGGTCGAACGACCCTTTCACAGGGGTCGCCTAAGACCATCGGAAAACACATATGTAATTACATATTGTTTTGGGGATTAATCACTATGCTTTAATAATGTTCAATTTGTAACAATGAAATTGGGGGTCACCACAACATGAGGAACTGTATTAAAGGGTCGCGGCATTAGGAAGGTTGAGAACCACTGCTCTAGATGATCTTAAAATGAGAGCAAGGCTGTTCCCTGGGGGCAACGGTAAATCCTCTTAGTTCCCTTCGTGACAGATGACATAAAAACAGGCCTTGCTCTCCCTTGGAGGGTTCTGCTTTTCACCATCTGTGCACCTACACTGAGGGGCCAGTGTAAAGGTGAATTTCCATTCACTTCTTGCTGGCATCTGGCTCCTTCTTTTGGGCTCTCCTTGAATTGTTTGCCAGACCAGCCAATTAGTCCCCTCACCCTTCCTGAAGCTTCCCAGGAAGCAATATCACAACAGGCAACCCCTTCATTATGCCACTTCTTCTGAGCACTGTGATTCTAAGTGCCCTCAGTTGGAGAGAAGCTAATTTGCACATGACTCTTTAACCCTCCTTTGAAAGACTTCAGTCACACACACACATACATACACACATACACACACACACCATCAACAATCTAAACCAAGATAGGAAACAAGGTGAGCATATGTGGCATTCAAGAATAATTTAATAGTGAGCCATAGTTTCAGAGGGACTGTAGTTTAAAGAGATCACTATTTATTTTTTTAAAAAATATACTTTTATTGATTTAAGAGAGGAAGGGAGAGATAGAAACATTAATGATGAGAGAAAACCATTGATCAGCTGCCTCTTGCACACCCGACACTGAGAATCGAGCCCAAAACCTGGGCATGTGCCCTGACCGGGAATCAAACCCTGATTTCCTGGTTCATAGGTCGATGCTGAACCACTGAGCCACGCAGGCAGGGCAAGAGATCACTATTAAAATACAATACGGAAGGAAAACACAGGGACTATATTTTCTGATCCTCATTGCAGGACATAATACAGACTTTTTCCTAATTTATAAATTTGTTAAGATGAAAGAAATCATATAAGGCTATAAAATAAAATTATATTAAGTTAGGCATTTCACAAATGATCTTTGTTAGAAAAGAGTATAATTGCATTGGCAGGATCCTTTGTGCCCGAAAACCCAGGATGAGTGGTGACCTTCCAGGTGAGGCCAAGGAGATTCTCCCAGTTCTATTCATGGAAACATCAGCCTTGTAACTTGTACTAGGGTTCGTCACCTTTAAACATTTTTGCCTAATGCCCAAAGCACACATGTTTATCCAGAGCACCCATCTGAATAGGCTTACTTCTCTGATTCCTGAGTGAAGTGTCCATAGGCTGGACAGAGTGGTCGGCTGTTTCAACTCCCTGGACCATGGGAGCAATGGAGAGATGTCTGGAGGGTAAAGGCATTTGGGGGTCAGGCTGTGTGCATGGAGGGACAGACACATTTGTGTTCCCCGACTTCTCTGCTGTTGTCATCACAACTTCTCTGCATCCCGTGCACATGAGCGAGTGGAAGGGAAAGGCGGAACTCCGCTTGATGGTTGGGGTGGCAGGTCAGGCCTGGACACAGGACACACCTCACTGGGGACAACCTCCACCCTGAGGCAAGCTCATTTTCACCTAAATAATCAGTAGATTTAAAACTCTGTGCCACCTTGGCAGCTCACACTGTCTCAGGAAGACCTTCCTCTTAGATCATTCTTTGTCTTTGTCTTGGTTCATTCTTTATAAAAAGGCAGTACTCGCTCAACACCTGACCCCTCGATCTGGAACAAAAGAGACAGCCCTTGTGACTCTGTTTAAAGTGGGAAGCTCCTGGCTTTGTGGTGAGCTGCAAAAAGAATTAATGAGGCTGGAAGCAGCTGGATAATCAAAGTGCTACCGTTCACTGCGTGGAGGAAGCAGTTGTCTCCAAAAATGCGGTTGCACCAGATTTTACGCACAATGAGGAGGTTGGTCCCGCGGAGAGGAGAGAGGCAAGGGTTCCTCTGAGGAGGAACTAACTCCTTCTATAAGTCAGGAAACCTCAAAGCTCTCAGTGGCCCAGGGGAAGCCCAGCCCCTCCCCACAGTGATTCTTTTGCTCCCTCGGAACCCGGAACCCGGAAGCTCAAGCCCAATTGGGCACCTTTTGGTATGCCTTTCCTTACCTTCCTCCCCAGTAATTTCACAAGACACTCCTTCATGCCCGACGACCTCCTTCCCCATTGTTTCACAGCCTGGCAGCTTCGGCCAATTCTCCCTGGTAAGCCCTGCCCTAACATGCAACCTGTTCTGTCGACCAAAGACTCATTTCATTTCCACACCTTTCTTTCTAGGGCCCTGTAATTGTGAAACCTTTCTTTTGAAACTCAATTAAAGCTGTGCAATCAGGCTTGTAAACCAGTCTTGTCCAGGGGCTTCATTTTTTTTTTTTTTTTTTTTTTTTAGTTTTCAATTACAGTTGACATTCAATATTATTTTGTGTTAGTTCCAGGTGTACAGCATAGTGTCAGAAGCCCTCCATTTTTGAAGAGACAAAAGTAAGTTGCTGGGGACTGACTGACCGTTTAGTGGGTACGGGGGTTCTCTTCGGGGGTAATAAAAGAAAACGTTTTGGAACTGAATTGAGGTGGCGGTTGCGCAGTATTGTGAATGTATTAAATGCTACTGAATCCTACACTTCAAAATGGTTGACTTTATGTTATGTGAATTTCACCTCAATCAAATCATGAAATATTGATCCAGATTCTCAGGTAAATAGGTCTGGGCAAATGGGTGTAAACGGAGGAAAGGGGAGCCAGCCAGGGAGCCAGTGGGGCTCGCCCTCCTCACACCTACAGTTCAGGGCCCAAGGGGGCAGTGGAACCACAGAGAACGCGCCCAGCTGCACACCTGGCAGACGTGTTCCGATGGTGCAAAAGGGCTGGGCAGGTTCATCACTGAGGCACCCACTTGCCATGGAGCTCAAGTTCCCTGAAGGCTTAATTTTTATTGCAGGACACATTTCTTTTTTTGTGTGAAGAGTCTCTTTGGCGACAACTTGCCATCCAGGTTCTCTGCCTTAAATTGTCCATCCCATAAGCAAACACTGCTCAGTCGGACAACCAGCCCTTGAAGGGTTGAAAGGCTAATTACCAAATAGAGGAGCCAGCATTCAGGGAGGGTTGGTTTCCTTTCACTTCTGCCTTCTGTAGAAGCTTCTAGAGGCACCTTGCACCCGGGTCAGAGGAAATGCAGGGTGCCTCATTTAATTTGAATTTCAGATAAGGGAAAAGTACTTTTTAAGCATATGTATATCTGGTGCATTATTTGGGACATAATTATATTAAAACTAGAGGCCCAGTGCACAAAAATTTGTGCACTCGGGGAGAAAGGGGGGGTCCCTCAGCCCGGCCTGTGCCCTCTCACAGTCTGGGACCCCTCGGGAGATAACGACCTGCTGGCTTAGGCCTGCCCCTGGGTGGCAGAGGGCAGGCCCAATCCCTAGGTGCAGCCCCTGGTCACACTCAGGGTAGGGCCGATTGGGAGTTGGGGCACCGCCCCCTGTCACACTCAAGGCAGGGTTGATGGGGAGGTTGCAGTGCCACCCACTGTCACGCACAGAGCAGGGCCAATCAGGGGGTTGGGGCGCTGCCCCCTGTCACGCACAGAGCAGGGCCCATCAGGGGGGTTGGGGCTCCGTACCCTGTCAAGCACAGAGCAGGGCCCATCAGGGGGTTGGGGAGCTCCCCCCTGTCATGCACAGAGCAGGGCCCATCAGGAGGTTGGGGAGCTAACCCCTGTCACGCACAGAGCAGGGCCGATCAGGGGGTTGAGGAGCTCCCCCCTGTTACTCACAGAGTAGGGCCGATAGGGGAGTTAGGGCACCGCCCCCTGTCACACACAGAGCAGGGCGGATCAGGGGGTTGGGGCGCCGCCACTGTCACACACAGAGCAGGGCCGATCAGGGGGTTGGGACTCCGCACCCTGTCACACACAGAGTTGCAGGGCGATCAGGGGGTTTGGGCACTGCCCCCTGTCACGCTGATCCGGTGCCAGGAGGCCTCCCGGCTCCGCTGATCCCGGTGCTGGGAGGCATATTACCCTTTTACTATATAGGATAGAGGCCTGGGGGCCGGCTGGTTTGCCCTGAAGGATGTCCTGGATCAGGGTGGGGGTCCCCACTGGGGTGCCTGGCCAGTCTGGCTGAGGGGCTGAGGGCTGCCTTCAGGCTGGCGATTGACCGAATCTCTCAACCGCTCCTTTTTTTTCTTTTTCTTTTTCTTTTTTTTATTCTGGGCCAGCTTTAGCTCTGGCTCTAGCTCTGAGGCCTCCGCTGCTGGTTTGTTTGCGTTCTATAATCGAAACAATGTATAACTTCAGCTCTGAGATCCCGGCTGGCTATATTTGTTACAAAGTTTCAAACTGTCAGCTGAGAGTTGGAGTCTGCAGTCCCTGCAGCAAGCAAGCCTCATGTTCGCTTCCAGCTGCCTGGCTGCCGGCGGCCATCTTGGCTGACAGTTAATTTGCATAAGGATACGCTGATTAGCCAATGGGAAGGGTAGCGGTCGTACGCCAATTACCATGTTTCTCTTTTATTAGTGTAGATGTGTTCATTGTTTATTTGAAATGTAAGGGACATGCTCTGTTTATTTGAAATGTAAGGGACATGCTCTGTCTTTATTTGCTAAGTCTGGCAATCCTATGAAGAGATCTCTGAAATTCTGACTGATGGGATTACAAAGGACAGACACGATGCAAGTTCGGATAACAAGTAGATGGTCTGCTCTGGGGCACTCCATCGGCCTTGTCCCTGCCACTACTCAGTCTCCCAAATGATTGTGCAGCTTCCAATATCGCAAGCCTCAAGTGTGTAACAGATGGCTCCGGGCCTGGTTTTGTTTGCGGATGCCCTCCGGATGGCAAAAGTAGCCCCTATGATTTATACCAAGTGGGAAACAAAATCGTACCTTCCAAGTGGAAACAAGGGTGATCGGACGGAGTGGAATGGGGTCAAGCTCAACCCACTGAGCCACCCTCGCCTTCAGGAGAGAGCTGTGCCGCAGAACCCATTTCTGGTAAAAACAAACAAACAAAACACACATCCCAGAGAGTAGCTAGAAGATGGCCATTCTGGATTTTTCTACTGCTTTTGTCCTACTGGGTTATTTTAGGGCAAAGAGAGTTATGTGAGGAAGTCTAACCGCAGTGGAAAGGACTTTCATAAATAGTTAACTCACACACCTGATTATGTTGCCCTGGCTGCAGGCTGGACAACCATGATTTTTCTTTAGTTTCTTTTTTAAAATTGAAGTACAATTAACACACATTATTATGTCAGTTTCAGGTGTACAACATAATGATTCAATAGTTGTATATTTTGTGAAATGATATCACCATAAGGCTAGTTAACATTCATCACCACACATAGTTACAATAATTTTTTTTCTTCTGATGAGAACTTTTAAGATTTACTCTCTTAGCAACTTCCAAATATGCAATACAGTATTATTAACTATAATCACCATGTTGTGTATTACATCCCATGACTTACTTTATAACTGAAAGTTTGTACCTTTTGACCCCCTTGAACCAATTTTGTATCCCCACCCCCACCCAGCAACTACCATCTGTTTTCTGTATTTATGAGATCAGTTTGTTGGTTTGTGGGGTTTTTTTTTGTTTTTGTTTTTGTTTTTTTAGATTCCACATATAAGTGAGATCATACAGTATTTTTTTTTCTATCTGGCTTACTTCACTTAGCATAATGCCCTCAAAGTCTATCCACATTGTCACAAATGGCAAGATTCTATTATTTTTTATAGCTGGGTACTATTTCATATATATATATACCACATTTTCTTTATCCATTCATCCATTGATGGACACTTAGGTTGTTTCCATATCTTGGCTATTATAAATAATGCTGCAATGAACATGGGTGTATATATTGAGCTAGTGTTTTCATTTTCTTTGGGTAAATACCTAAAAGTGGGATTGCTGGATCATACGGTAGTTCTATTTTTAATTTTTGGAGAGACCTCCATTCTGTTTTCCATAGTGGCTATTCCAATTTACATTTTCACCAGCAGTGCACAAGAGTTTGATTTTCTCCCCATCCTAACAAATACTTGCTATTTCTCATCTTTTCTTTTTTCTGCAAAAAGCTTTATTGTTTCATTTGGTCCAATGCATGGGAGAGGGCTTCATGGTGGTTGAAAGAATGGCTAGGCCCTGGATTGTTTGGCTCAGTGGATAGAGCGTCGGCCTGTGGACTGAAGGGTCCCGGGTTCAATTCCGGCCAAAGGCACATGCCTGGGTTGTGGGCTCGATCCCCAGCGGGAGGGCGTTCAGGAGGCAGCCCATCAATGATTCTCTCATCATTGGTGTTTCCAACTCTCTCCCTCTCCATTCCTCTCTAAAATCAATAAAAATATATTTTTTAAAAAAGAAAGAAAGAATGGCTAGTAGTTTCGGGAAGAGGCTCAGGTAAAAGCCAGACACCAGGGGAATGCAGAGGGGACTCTCATTGGCCTCTGGGCTCCAAAGGCTCCTGGCCATGCTGGAGGGTGAGCCTTTCGAAGAGATACTCGCCCAGCCCAGCCTGAGGCCGGCCAGCCTGCGGATGTTAGTCAGATGGTTGCTCGTCTCCTTGATGAGTTTCACCTCCTCATCCAGGAAGTGGTTCTCCCGGAAGACAGAGATGAGGGTCTGCGCAGGTAGAACCCAGGGCTTGCAGCACCAAAACGGCCCGGTTCACGTTCTTCTCCAAGGCTGGGGCAGCTTCCATGGTGTCCTCAGTTTTGCCCCACTCATCTTGGGAAGGCTTCAGCACGTCCTGGAAGAGAATGCGGCCACCATGCTTGTTTTGCATCTCTAAGAGATGCTCAGCGCCCTTGCGCTTCTCCGCCAACTCGAGGAATAAGTGGCCCACACCCCCAGAACCACAACATCAAGGCTGAAATAGAAGCCCAGGGAAAGGTAGGTGTAGGAGGCCTGCAGATGAAGGTTGGCCAGGTGGTTGACCGCAGCCTCCACCTCGGTGGAATAATTCTGACGAATTTGGGAGCTCATGGTTGTTTGGCAATAAGGAGTTAAGGTAGAAAAAAACAAACCGGTGTGTTGGCTGGTCCGGGAGGTGGTTCTGAAGGTGGTGACTGAATAAGATGCAGGAGGGTGGCCAGAAGAAGGGGTGTCCCTGGGTCTGTTCCGTCCAAACACTGTTGAAGCAAGAGACAGATCCAGGACCGCCAAGGGCACTGCCTATTTCTTGTCTCTTTGATAATAGCAATTCTAACAGATGTGAGCTGATATCTTATTGTGGTCTTGATTTGCATTTCCCTGATGATTAGTGATGTTGAACATCTTTTCATGTACCTGTTGGCCATCTCTATGTCTTTGGAAAAATGTCTATTCAGATCCTCTGCCCGTGTTAAAAATCAGATTGTTTGTTTTTGCTATTGAGTTCTATGAGTTTTTTAATATACTATTTTGGATATTAATCCTTTATCAGGTATATGATTTGCAAGTATCATCTCCCATTTAGTAGGTTGCCTTTTCAGTTTGTTGATGCTTTCCTTTACTGTGCAGAAACTTTTTAGATTGATGTAGTCCGACTTGCTTATTTTTTTCTTTTGTTGCCTTTACTTTTGGTGTCAAATAAAAAAAATTATCACCAAGACTGATGTCTAGGAGCTTACTGCCTATGTTCTCTTCTAGGTGTTTTATGGTTTTAGTCCTTAATATTCAAATGTTTCATCTCCTTTGGGTTAATGTTTGTGTATGGTGTAAGAAAGTGGTCCAGTTTTTTTCAACACCAATTATCTAAGAGACTGTCTTTTCCTCCATTGAATATTCTTAGCTCCTCTGTCATAAATTAACTGACTATATATGGGTTTATTTCTGAGCTCTCTTTTCTGTTCCAGTGATCCGTGTCTGTTTTTATGCCAAATACCATGCTATTTTGATTACTGCGACTTTGTAATGTATTTTGAAATCAGGGAACATGATGTCTTCAGCTTTGTTCTTTTTGTCAAGATTGCTTTGGCTAGTTGGGGACTTTTGTAGTTTCATACAGAGTTTAGGAGTGTTCTATTTCTGTAAAAACCGCTGTAGGAATTTTGATAGGGATTGAATTGAATCTGTAGGTTGCTTTGGGTAATATGGGCATCTTAAGAATATTAATTCTTTCAATCCAGGAGCACAGAATATCTTTCCACTTATTTATTTGTGTTTTCTTCTATGTCTTTAATTGAAGTTTTATAGTTTTCAGTGTTCAAGTCTTCCACCTCCTTGATTAAATTTATTTCTAGGTTTTTTTGGGGGGATGGGGGGGGGTGCATGGACAACCATTACTAATGCCCACTTGCCTCACCTAAGTCCTAGACTCAAGTACTGACCAATAGAGAGCGAAGAACTCTCTGTTGACTTCTAACCCCAGGAAATGATTGGCAAGACTGACAGTAAAAAGCACTCTTCCACTTCATCAGGCCCACCATTCAGCACCTTCGCTTCATTTGCTTGAAGACTGAAGGAAGTAAAACAAGGAAAAAGACTTGACCCTCATGGTGGGACTCACCCATGCCCATCCTACCCGGCAACATTCAAACAGCTCAGCTGTGGGCTGGGGCGACAGCCTTGTCGTGGATGTCTCCCTGGTGGAGGCAGCCTGCCAGACCCCCTGAAACACACAATGCTTTGGCTCCCTCTCAAAAACACCAACGCTCATTGCTGACAATGTCCCCACCTTCCACCCGTCCCTACCCACCCCTTCCTGGAAAATGTGATGGAGGAGCGGGAGTGGGCCAATTCCAACACCACCTGGCCCTCTGCTGCAGACCTGGCCGCTGGCCGGAAAGTGGCCCTGGCTCCGTGCACAGACAGCCCCTCCGGGACGTGCGCGGGCAGCACATCCTTATTCTCACAGCTCTGGCTTCCTGTGAGGCTGTGCAGTCACCTCTGTTGGCTTGGGTCTCTCTGACCTCAGATGGTATGGGAAACGGAGGCCAGTGGGTGAAACTGGGAGGTTGAGCTGCGATATGCCACTATCCGGCCTAGGGTGGGACCCTTTGTCCCCAAGGTCCCCAAAGAGGGAGGGTGACTTCCCACCACACCCAGCCACCGCACAGCCTTCCCAGGGACCACGGGCCTCCCCGTCTCCCCATGTAGCCCTGAAAATCTATGCCTCCTACTGTGGCCCAGTTGCCGTCAGAGGTAATCCGAACCTGGCCGAGGAGCTAACACTCAATTCTTTGTCTACTGCTTCAGGAAGTCTTAGCTCCCTTTAGAATAGCTGGGTTTTGGAGACTTTTGGGGTGGGGGTGGGGGGAGTATAAAAGCATACTTTCAGAGGTTTCCTCACTCAACAGCACCATGCCGAAAACTCACACTGATGCCAGCAGCACGGGCTGAAACCGTACCCTCGAGTTGGTTTCCACTAATCCAGAAATCTCGTCAACACGCCGTGCTTCTCTCCAACAGTCCGCACTGGAAGTGATTCTATCACATTTGCCTGGTCAGACACAGCACCTGCGGCCTCAGCCAGCTCCCAGAGGGGAGAGACTGCACATGAAATCTGGCTCACTCAGCGTGGTCCTTGAAAAGTCCAAGCAAAACAAACACTTACATAGTAGGAGAACCTGATGATAAGACAGGCCTTCCTTCTTTCGTAGACCCAGCGGAGTAGCTCAATTTCCTGCTCACTCACACTGTTCGGGGCCATTCAGTTATTCGGGTGACACACGAGAGACGTTTCTCTCAGGTTTTCTCTAGGCCCCCCCCCCTTTGTGGAGGCGCTTTTATGTGCCACTTATCAAATTTCTCCTTGGCCTGTTTGTCATCCCCCTGCTCAGGAATGTCCCAGGCCTGACAGTCCCTCAGGCCTCAGTGTGAGTGTCCCTTCCTCGGAGACGCTGGTCCTGACCACCTACAGCAAGCTTTGCTTAGCTGGTCCTGGTACAATGTCTTCCTCTAGAGCAGTGGTTCTCAACCTTCCTAATGCCGCGACCCTTTAATACAGTTCCTCATGTTGTGGTGACCCCCAACCATAAAATTATTTTCGTTGCTACTTCATAACTGTAATTTTGCTACTGTTATGAATCATAATGTAAATATCTGATATGCTGGATGTATTTTCATTGTTACAAATTGAACATAATTAAAGCATAGTGATTAATCACAAAAACAATATGTAATTATATATGTGTTTTCCGATGGTCTTAGGCGACCCCTGTGAAAGGGTTGTTTGACCCCCAAAGGGGTCACGACCCACAGGTTGAGAACCGCCGCTCTAGAGTAGTTACAAGTGACATTTTCACACCTAATGTGAGATGATGTATTTACTGGATAGCTCCTTTCTAAGCTGTAAGCTCCACAAGAGCAGCGCTATGGATTACATTGCATGTCCTCCTGCCACTCCCCAAAAAACACTCTAACCCCAGTACCTCACAATGTGGCCTCACTTGGAAATGAAGTAGTTGCTGATGTAATTAGCTAAGATGATGTCATACTGGCGTAGGGTGGGTTTCTTGTTTTCATGCCAGTAAAGTTTTCTCCCTTCTATGATTGTTCCCTTTCTTCTTATTCACATGGTACGACATTTCTTGTGATGCTAGGAAGCATGTCACATATGAAAAACAATACATTCTGTAATTATCATGCTATTTTGCAGAACCAAATATGCGAAAAACAGCCACCCACATACTAGACCCTTAATAAGTATTTGTTAAACCGAATGAAATGAAACTTCTCAGACTATCACAAAGCTACAAATTCTGATATAAAATAGTAAGCTTTGGTTTTGCAATTCTTTTTCAGAATGTAAGTGAAATGTGCCAATAAGTGACTTTCCTTTTAG
Organism: Myotis yumanensis; assembly: GCF_028538775.1. NCBI lineage: Eukaryota > Metazoa > Chordata > Mammalia > Chiroptera > Vespertilionidae > Myotis > Myotis yumanensis. The sequence goes on from NW_027223754.1 coordinate 195,454,871, forward strand.
AATGTGGCATGCCTCCTCCTTCTTTTCTTCATCCCTCCCTCCCCTCCCCTGCCTCCCCTTTCTCCCCTTCCCTTCCCTTTTTTCCCTCCTCTCTTCTTCTTAGGATGATAAGACACCAGACTCAGCTAATTTTGCAACTATGCTCTGGGTTTGCTCACTCAACCGTATAAAAATGGGTCTCCAGCCCTGGCTGGTGTTGCTCAGTAGTTAGAGCATCAGCCCACACATAGAAGGGTCGTAGGTTCGATTCCCAGTCAAGGGCACATACATAGTTGTAGGTTTGATCCCCAGCCCTGGTTGGGGCACCTGCAGGAGGCAATCAATTGATGTGTCTCTCTCACATCAATGTTTCTCTCTACCTGTCTCTCTCTCTCCCTCCCTCCCTTCCACTCTCTAAAAATCAATGGAAAAAAAATATCCTCAGGTGAAGATTAACAACAATAGCAACAACAACAAAAAAGGATCTCCATTTTCTGAGATTGTGTCAAAAGTCTCCACCTTTCTTTTAGTTCTATGAAGCTACACGCTTAAAGTTACCTGGATATTTGCATACCACACATTGTCCTGGGTTTGTTTGAGGGATTCTAAAGCAAATAAGTTTTTTGGCTTTCAAGCATACATGGCACTAAAGGAATGGAATTTAGGGTTGGCCAGGAGACGGATCAGACTAGGTATTTATTAATACCTGAGTGTACTTTAGGATTAGGGTCTGGCTCTTACAGACTCCAAGACGTTCCAATTAAAGCTAGGAACACTATCCTGAGTGTAAGTTGCTTTCCATTGCTGCTACTGTTTTCTGCCAAGCTGTAGTTTATGACAGATTTTTGTCTGTTCTCAAGCAAATAAGAGTAGCCAACGTTTATATAGCACCGTTTTTCCTGTATTAGGCACCAGGAACCATTTTTCATATTAACTCATTCAATCATGACAACAAAGGCAGGCTGTATGAGGGTAATAATAACAATAGTCGCTGTAGCAAAGAACCCCTAAAATTGTATTGGTTTAGCCCAGTGGTCGGCAAACTGCGGCTCGCGAGCCACATGCGGCTCTTTGGCTCCTTGAGTGTGGCTCTTCCACAAAATACTGACTTCTGCGCATGGGCCATGAAGTTTCAATCGCACTGTACATGTGCGCCCGCACGTGGTATTTTGTGGAAGAGCCACACTAAAGGAGCCGAAGAGCCACATGTGGCTCACGAGCCGCAGTTTGCCGACCACTGATTTAGCCCAATAGATTGGTATTTCTCACTAGAGGCCCAGTGCATGACATTCGTGCATCTCTCGCTGTCTGGGACCCCTCGGGGGGATGTCCGACTGCTGCGGAGGTGAGAGAGGCTCCCGCCACCACTGCTGCACTCGCCAGCCGTGAGCTGGCTTCTGGCTGAGCGGTGCTCCCCCTGTGGGAGCACACTGACCACCAGGGGGCAGTTCCTGCATTGAGTGTCTGCCCCCTCTTGGTCAGTGTGCATCATAGTGACCAGTCATTTTGCAGTTCAGTCGATTTGCATATTAGCCTTTTATTATATAGGATTATGTATAACTTTTGCCAGTATTGGGTAGGAGGTTCAGGGTCCCAAACTCCTTTCATCTGTGGGTCTCCTAAACCCTAGAGCCCCAAAGCCCTTCTTGCCCAGCCAGCCAATGGAAAACAGTAGGGAGGATTACTTACTGGAAGTCTTTAATGGGTGAGGCTGAGAGCAGTGAACATCTTCTGCCCGTGCCATTTGCCAGGACTCAGACTCATGGCCTCACCTAACTAAAAATGTTGCTAAGAGATGTAGTCTAGCTATATTTACAGATAAAAGAGGAAATGGTTTTGGTGAACACAGATTCTCCCAGAGTCCACCCTTTAGTTACCAAATATCCTCACTCACCTAATGCTGCTTCCCACCCAGACAACACACTTATTCTCCCCCTCACCCCCACAAGAGAGACAACCCAATGTCCCTTACATTTACTGCATCCAGCTGAAAGCCAGGACTTTTGGGTCTTTGCCATCAGGATGGAGTGTTTGCTTGATTGTCCGCTGACCTCTGAACTGAGAGGACAAGCTGCCTTCCTGCCCCAGCGGTGCAAGGACAGGAGAAAGTGATAAACATGCCCAGTGGGAAAGGGAAGAGTGGGAGACACACAGCCGGCATCCCTGGTGATGGTGAGGTCCCGGCGGGAAGGTAGATCATGCAGTGACCCTGTCCGGGGGCAGGAGTAAGCTCCTAGGCTGCACCCTTTTTATTGTACCCCAATTTGTCGCTCTGGGAGGAGTTTCCTGTCCTTTGCTCTCTGTCCGCCTCTGCTGTCTGGAAGGTTCCTCTCTAATTGTTATCCTCCACAGCCACCTGGGGGCCTATGAGGTGGGCGTGGGGAGCCCATTGCCTTGGAGGCCTGCACAGCTCTTGAGGCTCACTTCCCACTTGTGCAAGTTCAGAGACTTGAGGTTCAAGGTTCTCACTGTCAAAGGCCCTTTAAGTCTGGGCTCATTTTTAATTTGGCAATATGACTCCCTAAAAGCCTAGAAAGTGCTCATCTTTGTTTCCCAACAATTTAGGAGCAAAAGTTCAAACCCAAAGCTTGTTCCAATAATAACTTTTCAAGCTTCATTTGTTTATTTGCTTCCTCACCTCTCTCTCTCTCTCTCTCTCTCTCTCTCTCTCTCCTCTCATTAATAGCAGCTATCTTGAGACTCTAAAATAATAGGCATGGAGGAGAAGGTCCTTAATCAGATCTTTGTGAGTCAAAGGGCCTTTGTCTCTCAAATAATACTGTTTTACTATTCGGGACCCAGAAGGAATAGGCTTTTATAATCTTTGAGACCCTGTGTATCTGGACTCTCCCTAGCCTCTTTCATTTCTGTTTGTAAACCAGCCCATCTTTCTTAAACTCATCTTGACTTCACCAAGAACAGAAACATGGAGAATCGAAGATGGCGGCATAGGTAAACACCGGAGACTGCTGCCGCAAACAACCACTTCAAAAATACAACTAAAAGCCAAAACCGGTTTGGCTCAGTGGATAGAGCGTCGGCCTGCGGACCGAAAGGTTCCAGGTTCGATTCCGGTCAAGGGCATGTACCTTGGTTGCGGGCATATCCCCAGTAGGAGATGTGCAGGAGGCAGCTGATCGATGTTTCTCTCTCATCGATGTTTCTAACTCTCTATCTCTCTCCCTTCCTCTCTGTGAAAAATCAATAAAATATATTAAAAAAAAAAATACAACTAAAAGACGGAACGGACATCAACCAGAACCACAGGAAGGCTGGCTGAGGAGAAACTCTTCAACTAGAAGGAAAAACAACAGCATTCCGAGGCTCAGAGGAGGCGCAGTGTGGAAAATTTAAAGGTACGGTGGTGTGGCGGTGCGCGCGCAAAGCGGGCTGGTGGCTGAGGGTGCGGTTGTCGTTTTCAATCAGGAGGGAGTCTCAAACTCTGGGCTACAGATCTGGGCGAGTCTCTAGGGACCCAGACTCAAACGGGAGAAGCGGGACTGTCTGGCTACAGTCCCTCCAAGGTTTGCAGCGGTTGCTGGGACAGAGAGGCAGAGCCCCTGGGGACGGACTGAGAGCAGCCATAGCTGCTCCCTCCCCCCGCCCTGTTGATCCCGCCCCGCCCAAGCCCTGCACAGAGCCATTTGCCAATCGCCTCAGGCAAAGGCTAGATTAGCACCTCCCCAGAGGACAGAAGTTTTCCACACAGCTGATTCCCACAGCCAGTCGGCCTGGTGGTCAAATCCCTCTAGTATTAACTACAACAATTAAGGCTTAACTAGAACAAGACTGCGCACAAAGACCACAAGGGGTGCATCAAGAAAGCATAAAAGATGCGGAGACAAAAAAACATGACAGAAATGGAGGATATGGAGCTAAAAATCACAATTTTGAGGGCTTGCAATAAACTTGAGCAGAGCCTCACAAAAACTAATGAGACCCTCGATGCTATGATAAAGAAATTAGAAAGTAAGCATACACGGACTGAAATAAAGAATATTATACCCAATAGCAGACCAGAGGAGCACAAGAATCAAACCAAAGATTTGAAATTCGAAGAAGCAAAAAACACCCAACTGGAAAAGCAAAATGAAAAAAGAATCCGAAAGTGTGAAGATAGTGTAAGGAGCCTCTGGGACAGCTTCAAGCGGACTAATATCAGAATTATAGGAGTGCCAGAAGATGAGAGATAGCAAGATATTGAAAACCTATTTGAAGAAATAATGGCAGAAAACTTCCCCCACCTGGTGAAAGAAATGGACTTACAGGTCCAAGAAGCGCAGAGAACCCCAAACAAAAGGAATCCAAAGAGGACCACACCAAGACACATCATAATTAAAATGCCAAGAGCAAAAGACAAAGAGAAAATCTTAAAAGCAGCAAGAGAAAGAGACTCAATTACCTACAAGGGAATACCCATATGACTGTCAGCTGATTTCTCAACAGAAACTTTGCAGGCCAGAAGGGAATGGCAAGAAATATTCAAAGTGCTGAATACCAAGAACCTACAACCAAGATTACTTTATCCAGCAAAGCTATCATTCAGAATTGAAGGTCAGATAAAGAGCTTCACAGATAAGGAAAAGCTAAAGGAGTTCATCACCACTAAACCAGTATTATACGAAATACTGAAAGGTATCCTTTAAGAAGAGGAAGAAGAAGAAAAAGGTAAAGATACAAATTATGAACAACAAACATGCATCTATCAACAAGTGAATCTAAGAATCAAGTGAATAAATAATCTGATGTACAGAATGAACTGGTGATTATAATGAATCAGGGACATAGAAAGGGAATGGACTGACTATTCTTGGGGGGGAAAGGGGAATGGGAGATTCGGGAAGAGACTGGACAAAAATCGTGCACCTATGGATGAGGACAGTGGGTGGGGAGTGAGGGCGGAGGGTGGGGCGGGAACTGGAAGGAGGGGAGTTATGTGGGGGGGGGGGGGAAGAGGAACAAATGTAATCTGAACAATAAAAATTTAATTAAAAAAAAAAAAAGAACAGAAACATGCCAGTAACTGACTCCTTAATTGTGTACCCATAGTGCCTCACTCACCTCACAGAGTCCCTGCCCTGGGAAAAGGTGATGTGTCCTATTGCTCTGACTCCTCACCACTTCCCCTGAACAACAGGCTCAGTGGGCATGCTTACTGCCGTTGAAGAAGACAGATGTTTTGCCACTTTATAAAACAGACTTCCTTCTTTCTAGCTTCTTGCCTCACTTTCCTCATCAATGACCACTCAACTGCTAGGCCAGTGCCCCACTAGTCTAGGTTTTTATTATGGCAGCATTCCACTTCTAGGTACCAATTTTTGCATTGGTTGGTATAACACTAGACACTGTAACAAACCCCAAAATTTCAGTTGCTTAATCTAGTAAAGGGTATTTCTTCTCAGTCAGGTCAGTGTAGGCACCTTCTACCTGTGATTCAGGGCCTCAGGCTACTGCCATCTTGAGTTCTGCCCATGCCTTGGGGCCATGGAGTCCTTTGCATCTAGGCCAGGGGTGAGCAAACTTTTTGACTCGAGGGCCACAATGGGTTCTTAAACTGGACCAGAGGGCTGGAACAAAAGCATGGATGAAGTGTTTGTGTGAACTAATATAAATTCAAAGTAAACATCATTACATAAAAGGGTACGCTCTTTTTTTTTTTTTTAGTTTTATTCATTTCAAACGGGCCGGATCCGGCCCACAGGCCGTAGTTTGCCCACGGCTGATCTAGGCAGTGGGTTAGCAAACCCACAGAGGATGATCTATGGGAGGGTCTTAGTGGCCAGGCCTGAAAGTGGCATACCTCAGTTCTATCCACATCCCCCTGACTAGTGCTCAGTCATGTCCACACCTCATGCAACAGAGGCTAAGGACTGTAGTCTAGTCATGTGTCCAGTGAGAAGAGGCACCCAGCTGTGGTGAACACGAGACAGCCTCAGTGGTGAACGGACACAGCACCACGGACCTGTGCCACAAACAAGTGAGTCCTCTGTGTCTTCACAGCATGGTGGTCTCTATAAGGTAGGGATGTTTCCTGATGGAAGTCTAAGTGCTTGATCACATCTGAGAGGAGAGGAAGGCCTTTGTTTTTAAACATAGTAAACTAGGTATTTTAATATGTAAACATTCAGGCAAAAACATCTCCATGAATTCCACTATCAGATGATGCCACCCCATTGAAAACCACTGAACGGCAGGACATTGTCTGCCTTCCTCTCTCTGACCTCAATACCAACCATCACGCACTTCACTCACTCTGCTCCAGCTTCTCCTGACCTGCCTATGGTTTCCGGAGCACACAAACACCCTCCTGCCAGGGTCTCTGCAATTGCACTCTTCCTTCAGGGAGCCACAGGGCTCACCCCCTCACTCCTTCTGCTCTTTTGCTCATATGTCTCTCTTAGCAAGGCCATCCCTGACCACCCTCTTTAAAATACCGACCTCTCTCCCCAGATAGCACTTCCAGTACCCCACCTCCCTTAGTTCTCTTTGTGCGACTTATCATTTGACATATGGGTATTTTATCTCCAGGAGGCCACAGATTTTTATTCTACTTGTCTCCATTGTATAAGTGGGTGCCTGGAATATAATATTTAATAAATATTTGTTGAATGTGTGAAAACAATTAATGAGGGGCACATTCAGCAATCATGGCGTTACTTCTGAATCACTTGCCTCCATCCCCCTGTACCTCGCGCCGCCCCCCCCCCCCAAACGTTTCCTCTCCCACATGCTTGGTGCTTCCCACTGGATACATTCTTCATCTCCTAGTTTAATGCTTGTTTGAGCTTTCTCCAACTTTGGCGTCACATCGGGATTGCAGATTTGTCTCTCTACTGGGTAGTGATCATATTGTGACAGCTCCCTGGAAATGCCCATCTTGTCCTCCTTCTTGCCCTCTACTCTGTCTCCCACCCCTCCACCTTACCAAATACTCCATCTCTATGTCCACAAACATTCAGATCATAGTGTGCAGGAATTAGGGCAAAAGATGATGGTGGCTTGGAAGGAGTGGAAGGAGTGAGAAGTGGTCTGATTTGGGAATATATTTTGAAGCTGGGACCTGTAAGATTTTTCTGACAGATTTGATGTGGAGTGTGAGAAAAAAGAATCAAGAATGCCCTCACATTTTCCACCTGAGTAATGAAAGACATAGATGTCATCAACTGAGAAGGGAAGCCTATGAGTAAGTAGGTTTGGGGAAAACACCAGAAGTTAGAGGACACCAACTATGTGCCAGGCACTGTTTTAGGCACCAGGAACTTTCACAGGTCTGATATTGAGCCTTCTATAAAGCACATCCACAGAAGCTGAGGCCAGCAGGGGCCATTGCTTGACATGTAGGATTCCAGCTAGAGTGCAAGCCCTCTGAGGTCAGGAATCATGGTCTGATATCTGGATCACCTTTGTCACCCACTTAGTGCATGCGTGGTAAGTACCTGTTGAATAAATAATTCACTCTAATTCCCTGGGTGATTCAAATTAAAGTGGAATAAAAAGTTCAGCCTTATGTGCAGCCATAAAAGTACTAGAATAACTGTTCTGATTTTAGACAGGGGTTTCTTTTAGTTCATTCTACATATACTTATAAGACTATGGCACCTCCAGTCCAAACACAGTGTGTTTTATCTCTGAATCCAAAGGGCCTAGCATCTAGGAGATAATGGTTGAATGAATATATTTTTGTGTATTTTTATTTTTATGGTGGTGTAATCACAGTATCCATTTCATGTTTCCTAATTTTTACTTACTATTTTATAACATATTAATTATTATACATATATTTTTTGTTAGCTATCATTTTTTATGTCTGTGTAGTAATGTATTGTATACAGATAAACTATGATTCCATGATTTATTTCCTCATTATTCAACATTTAAGACTCTTTCAATTTTCAAAATAATAAATAAGACATCAATGAACGTTTTCCTTAATATAGCTTTATGTACTTTAGGTTATTCCTAATGTGTACCTTTCCCTTATGTACTTTAGGTTACTCCAATAAGATGGTAATATTTCTTGATCAAGGATTGTGGTAGACATCCTATATAATAAAAGGGTAATATGCAAATTGACCGAATGGCAGGACGACCAGTCGCTATGACGTGCACTGACCATCAGGAGGCAGTCGCTCAACACAGGAGCTGCCCTCTGGTGGTCAGTGAACTCCCACAGGGGGAGCGCTGCTCAGCCAGAAGCCCTGAGCTGGGCTCACGGCTGGCGAGCATAGCAGCAGTGGTGGGAGCCTCTCCCACCTCCCAACAGACGGCTTGGGCCTGCTCCCCACAGGGAGGGGGAGCGGGCCTAAGCCATAAGTCGGACATTCCCTGAGTGCTCCTGGGAGAGAGCACAGGCTGGGCTGAGGAATGCCCCCCGAGTGGACGAATTTTATGCACCAGGCCTCTGGTTATTAATATTTACCAATGTCTGTCTCTCTACTCCTTTGAGGCATGCAGAAAACTTTCATTTCTTAGTCTCCATGTGACTAGTTCTGTTCAATACAATGTGAGGGGAAGTGACATGTAAACCCTACCTCTCTACCAACCTGAGATAGGCATGTTGAGTGAACATGAAGTGAACCTTTATTATGGTAAACTACTAGGATTAATTTGTTACCACAGCTAACCTAATCTATCCCAACTAAAACATAGACTTTGAATGTTATCATGAATTAAAGTATATATTGGATAATTGCACAATGGCTGGTATATAGTAGATACCTAATAAATGAATTAATGAGACTGGCTGCCAATAATATATAAAAATACAAATTTCATTGCTGTATTAACAGTGATGGATTTATTATCTGATTGTTCTTGCCAATTTAATGGGGAAAAAATATTGTCTTGGCCAACAAGAAATTGGCCAATTTCTTTGCTTATTGATAAGGTTAAACATCTTTTTCATCTGCCATTAGCTATTTCTTTTTTGTTATCATTTGTTCAAAATCGTTCATTCGTTCTCAATAACTATTTATTGACGGCCTTCACTGTTGTAGATATTAGGGCTGTAGTGATAAATAACCTTGCTATTATAGAACTTTTATTCTAGGAGGGGAGAGAAATTGCATGCGAAAATGCTTAAATATTTTAGGTAATGGGAAGTGCTATGAAAAATAAAGCAAGGTCAGTGTTTTAAAGATAGACTGGATGTGTTTTCACATAGGGTGGTCACACAGCATCTTTCTGATAACATCACTTTTGAGCAAAAGGAATGAGCGTAGAAGGTAATTGGGGAGAAGGATGGTAAAGGCTGAGGACTAGCACATACAGAGGCCTTAAGGCAGGTGCATACTTGACATTTTGAGGATACAGTAAGAAGCCAGTCTGGCTGAAGCAGAGTGAGTGAGGGGAGAGGTGTAGGAGTTATTAAGGGAAGATGATAAGGGCTAGAATATGTAGAATCTCCTTGTCCATTGTTATGCCTTTTGACTTTTCTTTGGAGTGATTGATATAGCAGCCACTAGGAGCTTTTGAGTTGAGGAGTGACATGATATGGCTTACTATCTAAATGGATGGCTCTGGCTTCTCTGAAGATGAGAGGATGGGGGAGCAAGTAGGAGGAGGCCAAGTAGGAGGCTATTGCAGTGTTTTGTTTCAAGGTGATGATACTTTAGAGGAGGGTGACACCATGAATAAAGTGAGAAGGGATCAGATTCTAGCAATATTTTGTTGTAAAACTAATAGGGTTTAATGATAAATTGGATATGGGGGTGGGTGAGAGAAATGAAGAATCAAGATTGTGTCCAACAACCCCGGTCAGGTTGAAACGGCCCCGGTGTGGTAGGGACGACCCCGGTGAGGTTGAAACGGCCCCCGTGAGGTAGGGACGACCCCGGTGAGGTTGAAACGGCCCCGGTGAGGTTGAAACGGCCCCCGTGAAGTAGGGACGACCCCGGTGAGGTTGAAACAGCCCCCGTGAGGTAGGGACGACCCCGGTCTGGTAGGGATAACCCCGGTCAGGTCGAAACGGCCCCGGTGTGGTAGGGACGACCCCGGTGAGGTTGAAACGGCCCCCGTGAGGTAGGGACGACCCCAGTGAGGTTGAAACGGCCCCCGTGAGGTAGGGACGGCCCCGGTGAGGTTGAAACGGCCCTGGTGAGGCTCAGATGGCCCTGGTGAGGTTGAGACTACTCCAGTGAGGTTGGGACAAATAAAGGGGACCAGTATGGACTGATAAACAGGGGTAGATACAGAAGCAGAGCAACATTGAACAGAATGTTAAACTACAGTGGGAAGCCTGGGGAGGGTTGGGGGGGGGATTAAGAGACCAACTGAAGGACTTATATGCATGCATATAAGATTAACCAATGGACACAAGACACGGGGCGGGGGGGGGGGGGGGGCGGGGTGTACGGGCCGGGGGAATGTCAAGGGGAGGAAAAAAGGAGACATATGTAATACTCTTTGTAATACTTTAAGAAATAAAAATTATTAAAATATATAAAAAAAAAAATTGTGTCCAAGGTTTTTGACTTGAGCAGCTAGAAGAGTGTAGTTGCCATTTACTTTATTGCTTTATTGAATTTGGTATTTTTAATGGCTCTGGAAAAGGCCATGTCAAAAATCAAAGAACAATGTATTGGAGTAGACATAATGCTTCTCTCCAGATACAGGGGCAGAGTGATTGCCGAGATCAGCCATGGTCTAAATGGGGTCCCAGCACAGTACAGCAGTCCTCGGAGTCTTCTCTGGGCTCCTTCCATCCCTCTTTCACTTCCGTAAACATGCCCTCTGTCATGACTGTCTCTGTTGGCATCATCAGAGTATTCAGTGGCATGCAGGTGTGCAAGCTGTGGAAGCCAGAGGAGCAAATAAGCACAAGAAGGTGGTGCTCTTCCTCCTACTCGAGGGTAAGAAGATGCTCTGGGAGGAGGCCCAGGCTGGCGATGACCCCACTTTTGTTAAGATGCTGCCAAACAAAGATGCTGCTATGCCCTCCATGACACAACTTAGGAGACAAAGGAGAGCATGAAGGAGATCTGGGGCTGAGACCCTGAGTCTGAGCACCTTACCATCAGAATGATCTGTGCCAGCTCCCACAGCGCCATCAAGAATAAGCTGAGGGGATCAAGCATGAATTACAAGCAAACTGCTAGGAGGAGGTCAAGGACCGCTGGACCCTGACGGAGAAGCTAGGGTGCAGCGTTCTTTCTCCCTGTAGTGCAAGCCTTTGTGAATCCAGCCCCCTGCCTGGGGTATCTGGCAGCCCCAGACTTGCCAGACCTGAGGGGTTGGAAGGATTCCTGCAGGGGGAGGGCGATCCCTTCCCCTCAGTTGGCAAACAGACCCTGAACTTCACAGACATTCCTCCTCCCTCCATCCCTGATGATTCAGGCCTTTCTAAGCCACTTTTGATCTTCTGATGCTTCTTGAATTGAAGCAGACCAAGTGCTCCCTGGGTGGTGCAGGTTAGGGAGGGTCTGGACTTTTTTCATCAACACCCCAGCCCCCACTTTCTTCTCGCCCTCCCTATGTTGCCAACTTCTAACCACTATAGTGACCCTGGCTCATCTGTTTAGATTAATGGTTCCCAACCTGGGGCACATGCCCCACAGGGGGGCAATTTGATTTTTAAGAGGGGCAATTCGAGAATGGGTTATTAACAGTGATTTTTTTTACATTTCTTGTGGTTCTAGGGGCCTCATATATGGTATATAAATATATATTGTGACATATTTATGCATTTCAATTCTCTATTATATGTTTTGAAACTTTATTTGCTATTTTTTCATATTACTTCATATTATTATTATTTTTTTAACAATTTCTTAGTGATTTCTTCCTCAGTACTTCAACTGTTCTTTCATTCTTTTATTTTTCTCTTTCATGGATGCCATGTTCTTTGGAAGCTTGTTTAGACCAAGTTAATGGCTTTTTAGGCTTCCTCCATGTGAATTAGGAGTTCACTTTTTGAATAATAAGAATTATATGTCCATCAGGATTTTAGAGATGCTTAGGTGGGGCATGACCAAAACAAGGTTGGGAACCATTGGTTTAGATCTATGTAGGAATAGAGTGTTGGGGAACGGACTCCTCTTGATCTGACTGGTCCTCCTCTCCTTTTCCCCCAGGTTTCAGGGGAAAGCAGATCAGCAAGGGATCTTCCATTTAAAAAACCCACAATTAAAAAAACCCCCAATCATGGCTTATTGCTCAGGGCCACAGTGATTGGTTCAGAGATGGTCATATGGCCTTAGATCAGTGGTTCTCAACCTTCCTAATGCCGTGACCCTTTAATACAGTTCCTCATGTTGTGGTGACCCCCAATTTCATTGTTACAAATTGAACATAATTAAAGTATGGTGATTAATCACAAAACAATATGTAATTATATATGTGTTTTCCAATGGTCTTAGGCGACCCCTGTGAAAGGGTCATTCGACCCCCAAAGGGGTCGTGACCCACAGGTTGAGAACCACTGCCTTAGGTGATCCAGAGGTCCAGGACTTTTATTTAATAACTAGAGACCCGTTGCATGAATTCGTGAATGGATGGGGTCCCTTGGCCTGGCTGGCGATCAGGCCGATTGGGCAGTCTCACCCAGTCCTAATCTGGGCTGATAGGGGCCGGAGGGCCAGGGAGGGACTGAGGGAGGGTTCCAGGGCATGTCCAGCCCTCTCACCCAGTCCCCATCGGCCGGACCGCAGCAGCAAGCTAACCTACCAGTTGGAGCATCTGCCCCCTGGTGGTCAGTGAATGTCATAGCCAACGGTCAAGCTGTTGACCAAACAGTTGACATATCGGTCGGACACTTAGCATATTATGCTTTTACTAGAGGCCCGGTGCACAAAATTCATGCACTTGTGGGGGTGGGGGTGGGAGGGCGGTGTCCCTAGGCAGATTCCAGGATCGGGCCTAAGCCAGCAGACAGACATCTCTCTCCCAGTCCAGAACCCCTTGCTCCTTACCGCCCACCTGCAGCAGAGGCGGGAGAGGCTCCTGCCACTGCCACTGCACTTGCCAGCCATGAGCCGGGCTTCTGACTGAGTGGCGCTCCCCCGTGTGAGTGCACTGACCACCAGGGGGCAGCTCCTGCATTGAGCATCTGCCCCCTGGTGGTCAGTGTGCATCATAGCGACCGGTCATTCTGCCACCTCGTTCACATTTTTCCTTATCCCTCTCATTTCGCCGGTTGTTCCGCTGTTTGGTCAATTTGCATATTAGGGTTTTATTATATAGGATTATATAGGATTTGAGACAGCTACTCTTTTTCTCTTTTTTTGTTCCTAGAAATGAACAAGGAAACATGCTCTCTGAGGCATCTAGAAGTCCTTATGCTGCTTTGAAGAGAAGCAGCCTTAGGATGAACTTGACATGGGAAGCAGAGAAAAGAGATAAAAAGCAAGCGGGCCTTTTGTGAGATGGTTGAGTCACTACGTATATCCATCCTCACCTGAAATCTATCCAGAGACTGTTCAGTTACATGAGCCAATAAACCCCGCTTTATTGTTTATGCCAGTTTGGACTGTGTTTTGTGTTACTTGCCACCAAACACATCCTGACTGATAAAAGCAGCTTTCCAAGTAAACGCCATCCGGGGGTCGCAGGCAGAGCGGGCTCACCACCTGGGATCTCAGAACACAGGAAACAGTCACCCCAGACAATCTGCAAACCATTTGAGGCTGAGGATTGGGGGGTTACATCATGTTCTGGGAGAGGAAAGGCCACTTTCAGCGCGTGTGCTGTCCAAAACCCCGGCGGAGAGGCTCCCGGGGGCTGTCAGAGCCACAGGCATCACCTGGCATCACAGGATCACAGCTGCTCCCCAGCAGGGAGGGCTGGGTCTTCTTCCTGGAACAGGGGGCCTCTTGCAGTTTGCTTCTAGACATGGAAGTGTTTGCGGCTGTATTCACCCATTGCTGGAAGCACGGGGTGGAAACTGATTCTGAGTGCGGAGTCTCCACGAATACCCACATCCTGCTCCAACATGTGGTTCTGAAAACCCTTTACCGGTTTGTGCTCCTTTTGAGACAATTTAGGTCTGTGGTGAGCAGGATGGGCTACGGAATCAGATGTCCTGGGCCTCCCTCCTGGCTCCCCTGGGGTTGGCGAACACAACAGGGGTTCCAGGGCTGGGGTCAGCCAGTAGATATGACCCTGCATGCCAACCTCAGCAAATCCTCTGCACAAGGCAGTGACTGGAGATCTTAGCGAACTGCTGTATGGTGGGCTTACTGGGGCCTGTTGTCCCCTAATTGTCTTGACTGTCATCGAGATTGAAAGAAATTCTAGTCGAGTGACCAACATCTGCAGACTGTGCAAGTTAGCCTCTCTGGGCCTCAGTGTCCTCCTCTGTGAAATGGAAATTTAAAAAAAAAAAAGTATATGTCTCCTAGAGGTGCTTGGAGGATACATGAGCTGCTACGGGCAGTTTTAGAATAGTGCCTGGCAGCAGTAAACATCAGCTATAAGGTTGACTGTAACTTGCTAATAAGCAATAACACAGAGATACCAAAGGCAAAATAATACAGAGACACCAAAGGCAAACTGAGTTGGGAGAGAAGAAGGAGAAATGCATATGCAAAGCAGAGAGTGCCCTTTAGTGTCTGACCCAAAAAGAATGTTGGGTGCCCTGCAGGAGGGCCCAGTCTTCTCTCTCCACCCAGGGCGGGGTTTCTGGGCTGGAACCAGCGAGAAGGAAGGGGAAGCTCAGCCACCTCCTTCCTGTTGAGCCTCCCTGACCGGCAGCCGGGGTGGTTTTTCCTTTATGCTGCATTGATCCCACTGCTCATACTAACGGCCATTCCTCACTTTTTACCTTTACTTTAAGTCTACAGAGTCCATTCACATTTCTCCTTATCCCCCGCCCCCACCACTTCACAGAAGGGGAGAGCAGCTTCTGTCAATATCATGCAAATGCCATGGAGCCTTTTTCTTCTTTATAGTTTTGAATTTCATATTTTTTCTAAAATTTAAAAATGTATTGCTGCATTTTTCTTATGTTTTGATAATAATGGGTAATTCCCATTGAGCGTGACATGTGCCAGACACTGTTTTAAAAACTTTATATGTGTTAAGTCATTTACTTCTCACAACAGCCCAATTAGGGAGCTATTCTTACTTTTTGCCTTTTACAGATGACATCACCGAGGCGCAGTGACACGCCGTGATCAGGTGTAAACTCAGGTGAGTTTGGTTCTGTAACCAACACATTACTATGCTAGTCTTTATGTTCATGGTAGAATTTTAATAACACCAGCAAAGCAAAAGATAGAAAAAAATGTTTTAAAATTATAATCCCAACACTCAAGATAGAACTACCGTTTTCATCATTTGATGTGTATTAATGGTGATAAATCAGGCAGGAGATGGGGGTGGAAGGGAGGGGCAAACATCAGAATTACTGGGTCGGCTTTTAAAATACACGTATGCTTAAGGTGTTTAACCCAAGCATGACGATTTGTGGGGGAAAAAACTTAGGTGATTCTAATAACCAGCCTCCCCCTTCTCTTGCCCTGTTCCAGTTGCCCCATCCATTCAGTTGAAAGCCACTAGTGTATCTTCCCAGTCTTTTTTCTGTGCTTAGCTGCATAAGCATGCACTTAAAGACACAGTTACAGATGGCAAATCAAACACTAATAAATGGCAGTGGGGGGAAGAATCAGGGTAAGCAGGAGACGCTAACGCGTGGTATGATAAAATTCCTAACGGCTCTGAGTGCCCACTGTACCTAGCAGGCATGTTCGTAAGACAAATACCACTTTCCACGTTGGAACCTGATAGGGTTTCTCAGCATCAATGGCCCTTCTTGTCGATGTGTTGTTTTGTGATTTGGCAGGTGGAAGTGGCCAAGTTATTCTCCTGCCCAGGTTCTCCCTGGGGCCTTGTGCGCTGGGCTGGTCTGTGATTTACAGTCTTCCAGACACAGCCCCGTGCCAGGGCGCTGGACCACTGCCCATGCTCATATCATTCTATTATTCCCCATTCAGGCCAGCACAGAGGCCCGGGGCAAATCCCCTAGGATGCCTGGTGAGTTCAGGAAGGAGTGAGAACCTGAGCAAAGGAAGGAAGAGCCAGAAGGAGGTGCTTCTTAGCAGCCCATGGCAACACCTGTGACACCTCCCAGGTATTGATTGACTCTTCTGTCCCTTCCGTGGACCCAGTGCTCCTACGGGCAGGATGTGGGTCTGGTTATTTTGTCTTCCTCTTTGTGTCCTGGTTGGCTGGAATGGCTCTTGGAACAGAGAGAGAGCAGCTTCTTGTTGGGATGAATAATGGGCATGGCCGTAGCTAACATCAAAGGGCTGTTTGTGCCTCCAATGCAGAGTCATAAGACAGAAGTTTCCTTTCCAGTCTTCACAACAACCCTATAAGGGAGAGTCTAGATTCTATGATCCCACCCAGTCCCCCACCCACCCCATTGTAGAGCTGAGGAAATAAGGCAGAGAGAGTTAGAGCAACTTGCCCAAGGTCATGCAGATAAGTGGCCAGCTGCAATCAAACCCAGGAAGCTGAGCTCTGGAGTTCAAATTCTTAATCCCTGCTCTATGCTACTCCCTCCCCCCTTCTCTCTCCTTCAATTCAGTGGTCATGGTCATAGTGACCACCTTGAGGTCTCACTTTATCATGTCACTCCCCTGATCAAGAACTATCAAGGCAACTCCCCAGTGTGGCATACAAGGCTGCCTACAGTTGTCCCAGCCGCCTGACCACTTCAGAGGTGGTAGAGTTTGATCCTAAATGTATTTACAAGCTGTGCAACCCTGGGTATATCACTTCACCTCTCTCCTACCCGTGCACCAGGACTGTGAAAGGGGGATAGTAACAGTACTGACCTCACATGGCACTTACAGGCCTCAATAATCACCGACCAGGGGAACCGCTTAGCAACCTAGAACAGGGCATGGCAACTTCTTCTACAAAGGGCCAGATGGTAAATATTTTCGACTTTGTGGACCATACGGTCTCTGTCACAGCTACTCAGCCCTGTTGCTACAGAGCGAAAGTAGTCACAGACAATAGGGAAAAGAATGAGTGTGGCGGTGTGCCAATTCAACCTTCTTTATGGACACTGAACTGTGAATTTCAAATAATTTTCATGTGTCATGAAATATTCCTCTTTTTATCCCCCCCTAACCATTTAAACGTAGAAACCCTTCTTAGCTACAGACAGTACAAAATCAGGTGCCGGGCCTGATATGGCCTGCAGGCTGTAGTTTGCTGACTCCTACTTTGGAACCCTGTCTGGCACAGTGGAAGAGCTTAACACATCCAAGAGAAACAGTGTGAAGTAAGGAGACAAAGTAGGAGTTTATAAGGTGCTTAGTGAAGGCTTGACGTGGTGGAGGTGTGTGGATGGAAGAGACGGGCCAAGTATGAGAGACTGTATTGAGGAACCAATATTTGCTAAGTACTGACTGGCCAGGCACCGTTTACTACCTATCTTCCCATTCCACCCTCACACTGACCCTGCACCTTCCTATTTACAGAGGGGATGAAAGAGGCTCAGAGAGATTAAGTAACATGCCCAGAGTTGCACAGCTTTTAAGTGTTAGAGTCAGATTTTGAACCTGGTTTTTATAGAACAGCAAAGACTGTGTTTTTTCTACTATACTATCATGTACTGAACACATATTTATTGTGAGCCTATGATGTGCAAGGTGCTGTGCTAGATCTGGGAACGCAAGGGTATACAAGATTTAGCTTTGACCAAATGAAGTGAATTGTCTAGTTAGGAAAGCAAGCAACTAAGCAATTACAACTCAGGGTGAAAACTCCTATGCTAAGAACACCTGTCGGGGTTCAGAGGTGAACCCACACTTGGGAAGCCAGAGGAGGCTTCCTGAAGGAAGTAATGTCTGAACTGAGACTGCAGGTCAACAGGGAAAGACCCAGGAAAGCATGACATGGAATGGTAACACTAAGCTACAACATCTTGCCTGCTTAACCAGGTTGTCAGCTGGTGCCCCCAACTCTTGAGAAATCTGTTCTGAGATCGGAGGCTTTTGATGGTCCTAGGAGGGTCCCGTGTCTTCCGCCCTCAGATGTTCCTGCCTCCACATCTCTCATCCTGAGTTTTGCCCCCACAGTTCCCTGGAGACAAGTCTCAGCCCCTTCTCTGTTTTCCTCATTACTTACTTCAAGTATTCCATGAGTTTAGTAAACCTGACCCAAGCTTTTGGTGGGAGGAGGGTGTGCCATGGGGAGGGGTCACCTCTGGAGCGCAGGATTTCCGCCCTCTCCTGGCCCCCACTTCCTCCGGGAGTCGCAAACAAAATCCTCCCTTTGTCTCGCTGGGAGTGTCCGCCTCTGACCCTAAGGATCTCGGTTTCTACTTAACCAAATATTTTCTCAACAAAGACAGCTCTACCTTCCTAAAAGGAATTCTGCTGAATAACACGTTCTTCTCGTTATGCATACGTTGTCCCATTCAATCCTCCTCCCGTGCCTCCAGGTCAGCTGTCATTGTCCCCATTTTACAGTTGAGGAAATTGAGTAACTAGTCCAAGTGATGGTGTCGAGAGTTGAGCACACGATGGTCTGAATCCCAAATCTCCCTTCTCAGCCACTCTCTGTTCTGCTTTCCAGTACCGCTCTGATTGGATCTGGGGAAGGGAAAGAAAAGATGGGATGGGAGAGAGCAGGGAAGATGAAAATAATCAGAAACTGGTTCCATAAGGGAATATTATTTCCCCCGAAGATGCTAGTTATGGGCTCTGGTGCTCAGTGAAGGGAGAGAACTGAGACCTGGCTGCAGGCTCCCCAGAGCCTGGGGCTCATTCCACTGGCTTGGCCGGAGAACATTCCTGAAAGTAGCACAGCCGTTCTTTGATAACTGAGCAGACACTAAGGAGACAGGGAGAAGAGGAAACAGGAAATGAGGAGAGAGGAAAGGAGGCTAAAGAGAGACGGTGCTATATTCAAAAAGGCAATTTGGATGGAAAGTGAATCCTGCAAGTGCAGCCAGGAACTCTCGGGAAGCGCGCATGGGCCAAGGCCTTGGCCCGTTTCTTCTTCAGAGAGCTTGGTTCCAAGCTGGGGAAATGGGGTTACTGTGAAGCCAAAGTCTCAACCTGTGAATCAAGGCCTCCTTGTCAGCGCCCCGAAGAATTTGGGGACAGAGTCACTAGCAGTCTCGGGTGGTGCAAACTTTGGACATGGTCCACATGTGGGTATGTGAGAGCCGTGGCAAGCGTGTGCCCAGAGGAAGGCTTGACGTGCAGTGAAGAACAGGGCGCCCCACCTTCAGGAAGCCTTGAGCAGGAGCAGCAAAAATGTGCTTCCTCTTCCCCTCCCTCCAGCCCTGAAGGTCACCCTGGGCTGACCAACCCTTCCCCCACACCCTGGGGCTTGAGTTCAGTGCCCCTCACCCCACTCCAGGCTCGCTGTCCCTTCAACTGAATCAGACAGGCCACTCTTTACCATCTCTCCCCATCTTTGTACTTCTGCTCTCAAAGACAGAGGAAACCAAATGCCACTATCACAAGAGCAGACACTGGCTGGCCCCCAGTAGGTCCATGGGAGTGGCGGTGGGTAGCCCTGGAAGTAGGGATTTCTCTCCAGTCTCTAAAGCAAAGATTGCTCAGAACAGCATCTGGTCCTGGTGTGTGGGAACTGCTGAAGAGCTGTTAGCTCTTGTTCTTGACTACAGCCCAGCTTCTAGGTGTGCCAGAGTGAGCGAGGGAATGGATGAGGTGGGGATTGATGGGGCCTTGAAGGTTAAATATATGAGAGGCTGGGTAGGCCAAGGGCATGTACAAAGGCCCAGGAGTAGGCATTTGCAAGGTGTCTGCAGAAATGTGAGTGGACCAGATGGAATAGAAAGAAGCATTCCTGCAGGCAGTGGGAGCAGGTTTCTAACTCTTAGGGCCAAATTCAAACTCTTAGGGCCTTAATTGCCAGGCTAGGCTGTTTGAACCTTATCCTATAGGCAGTGGGGAGCTGGATGATTTGGATTTTAACACAGACATTATTACTTTGCTATCATAGTAAAGCCTTGGTACTTAATTGAACTTCTACAGAGTCAAAGGTACAAAGTTCAAGTTGAACTCCTACTTTGCCCTTGGGTTCTGTGTCCTTTCCTCCCTGTACCCTCCCTTCCCACCTCCCCTCTCTCACTTTCTCTCTCTGCATTTCCCCAATTCTAAAGTTCTGTGCATTGTGTCTTTCCTGTAGTTCGAAACTAATTACCATCTCCTGGGAATCTTCACATCAATTGGCGAGAAAGCTGGAAATGTGACAAGTTCTGTGTTGTTGGGTTTTTTTTCTTTTTAAAGCAGGATTAGCCGCTTATTGTACATTCTGTACGGAAGGGAAAGTCTAATTTCTCACCTCTGAGGTTGTCAGAGCTCATCCTGTTCTACCAGAGACTTAATTTATACTGCCAGGGTTGCCATGGAGAGTCCACATGAAGCTCTAATTTGAGTTACCTCTGGGTCCCACTGTCTCCAAACCTAATAGACCAATGGTTTTCAACTGGTGACCAATGTGACCCTCAGGGGACATTTGGCAATGCCTGGAGATATTTCTGGTTGCCACTACCTTGGGTGGGGGTCGAGGGTAGTGGTCTACTTACATTGGGTGGGAGGGGGCCAGAGATGCTGCCAAACATCCTACAATGCCCAGCACCACCCCCACAACACAGTGTTTTCCAGCCCAAAATGCCAATAGTGCTGAGGTTGAGAAATCCTGGATTAGGCGGAAACCTCTGAGCAAGGAAGGAAATGGAATTGAACTGAGTCAGTATCTGTGTAGAAAGGATAGGGATGGGGCAGGCTGACTGACCTGAGGGAAAGATCCACTGGGAGGAACTGCTCTGACAAGCACTTGGCATCAGAAAGAAAACCAGAATTTTTTAATAACACTTTTTATGAGCAAATGCAGTTTGCCTGTTTTTAATTAGCTCCCCTATGGAGATATTAAAATTTCGGCATATTGCCCCTAATGATAATTAATCAGCCAAAAATGTACCACTAGAAGTCCCCACTTATGCCATTTCTCTCATGTTGGTGATGTTGGAAAGCTACCAGCATGAGCAGCTCTGGCTGGGCTTATTTGAAGTCCCTTGTGGCTTAGACTTCCAGGACACATGGATTTAGAAGGGAGCAGGCAGCAGACATCCATTCTGGTGGGTAGCACCTAAAGCATCTTTTCATCCCAAGTGGTAAGTCGTTGAACTTGATCCTCTGAGTAAGAAGCTGGTTAATTATTAACTCAGTTCAGAGGAGCAAAGAAGACTCTCTGTTCCTAGTGGTTCTCTGGATCAATAAGGTCTCACACGGATCGCATGGTCTTGGCTCTCTCCACAGTTAGCTCTGCCCACCAGGCTCCGTCCTCAACCTCATCCTCTCCTGTCTATTCTCATTCCCTTGTGCTTTCTCATCCAGTCACAGGCATTGATCCTCTCCGTAGGCAATGGCCCTGCATGTGAACAGGCAACCCCACGCATTTCCCTGGTCTTTGACTCTTGCCTCTCCTGGAGGACTACTTCACATCTTCCTTCTCCTCAAACCACCTTCCCCATCACTCTACACTGATGACCTCACTTCCTATTTCCCTCAGAAAACAGAAGCAATTGCAAGAAACTTGCACCGATTCCACCGCATCTCCCAGCATCTGTGTCCTTTTGCTCACCTGTCCCTCCAGTTACCATGGTCCCAAATCTAGAGTCCACTCCCTCTGCCTACTCACGGGCATCACTTGCCTTCCACCTCCCAAATTCATTTCATTCACTGCTGTCAATGAATCATTTCTATTAACTTACTTTATATATATATATATATATATATATATATATATATATATATATATATATAATCTTCCTTGATTCTACATTTCCCTCCAGCTATTGCCCAATTTTCAGCTCCCTTTAACAACAAAAATTATCTCCTAGTCCTTTCCAGCTCTTCTCCCTTGGCCCTTTTAATTTATGCTCTCATCCCATCTAACACCAACACCTACTCTGGCCAAGGTCACTGTGACCTCCACTTAGCCAAATGCAGTGGTTAATTTTCTGACATTTAACAGCATGGACCCATGGCTCACTCTCCCTGCACACTCCCGACAGCTTAGAGAGTGTGATGGTTCCTTAGCAGTGAAATGTCTTCAGCCAGAGAGACTTAGAGTTAATTATAGATGATGAAATCAATTAAACCCACAGTATTAAGGTGTGTTTTTTTTTAATGTAAAGTTTGGAAATAATCTGTGTTTTTGATATTTTAAGTACTTGCAATGTTGAAATGAATTTGGTATATTGGAGAACAATATGCTATATTAAGAGACTTCTGTGAGAGACAAAAATACGTTTGTAATCAATTATGGAACATTTAAAAGAATTTTGAACCTATTACACTATACTTGTAAGTTTAATTTTATTAGTTTTACAAGAATGGTCAAAGCAGTCATAAATTTTTTTCTAGTCAATTAATTTATAGTTAGCTAATTAACATAGAGGATAAGAACCAAAGTCTGGATTCTGAAGATGAATGTTATGGTTCGAAAAGTATTTCAGATATTATTAGCTATGTGACTTTGAAAGAATTATCCTCTTTACCCCAGTTTCCCTGTGTGTGAAACAGGGATGACAAGAACATGATATATCTTATAGAATTTCTGTGAGAATTAAATGAGTTAACAATGTAAATAGTTTAGAACAGCTTTTGAACATAGTAAGAGCATAAGTGTTAGGTGTCATTGAAAAGCAAATGAAATATACTAAATTTATAAATGCAATTAAAAACCTTTTAAGTTGTTAATTAACTAAGTCTAAGTGGAACCAACCCTTAATAAAAGCCTCCCATCAGCAAGTTCTTAAGATTTCCCCATATAAATAGCAGAATAAGAAATGTAACAGTGACTTACAAGCTTAAAAAAAAGTAGGATTCTAAATTTGTTACTCCAATAAATGGCATATAATTTACAAAAAATAAAACAACCCCAAAGTAATACTTTTTGTGTAATGAAGTTCTCCTGTGGGGTATTAGAAAATTCACAAAGGCAGAAGGAATTCCCAAGGAGCCCATGCATCTTCTAGTTGCCTCTGCACTCCTCAGGGGATTAGGGTGTGAGCTGGGGCTTGGCTCAGTGGGCTAGTCCTTAGCCCAGGTTCCCCTTCCCACCCACCCTGAGTCTTAGCAACTCCACTTAGATCAGTTTACTGTGTGGGTTTCTACCTAAGAATTCCATTTCCAAGGGTTTGGGGTCCAATACAGTTTTAAAATATTTTGTTTTATTGGGATGATTGCATCATTTTCTTTAAGGTTAAATATCTGGAAGATCACGAGGATCATTAACCCAAAAGGAATGTGTCTTTTAACCAAAGTCACAATATTGACTCCTTGCATGATTGATAGGAATAGGAAAGTCAGTATATGAATTCCAACGATGAGGCTCTGTGGTAAGCCCAGGTGTCAGAGTAGGATGGGGCTCCCTCTTATCACACAGTGACTGTTGAAAACCAAAAAGCATTCACTTCTTGCCCAGCCAGTATGTCTCAGTTGGTTGAGCGTCAATCCATGAACCAAGAGGTCCCTGGTTCAATTCCTGGTCAGGGCACATGCCCAGGTTGTGGGCTCCATCCCCAGTAGAGGGTACAGGAGGCAGCCGGTCAATGATTCTCTTTCATCTTTGATGTTTCTATCTCTCTCTCCCTCTCCTTTCCTCTCTTTCTAAAAATCAATAAAAAACGTGTGTGTGTGTGTGTGTGTGTGTGTGTGTGTGTGTGTTTAAAAGAAAGCATTCACTTCTTGCACTAATGACAATTGGGTTGTCAAATCAAACCACGTGGTCACTGAGCAGCAATCACCATTGTCTGGTGCTTGGGAAGTGTACATTGACTATGTAACTTGATATGATGCTGAGTTCTCATTAATTCCTAAACTTTTCATTTTTAAGAATGAGGCTCTGCAAGCTTTTTGTGTAAAAGGCCAGATAGTAAATATTGTAGACTTTGTAGGTCCTGTGGCTTCTGTTGCAACTACTCAACTCTGCAAGGTGTATCACAAAATCAGCCATATGTAAATAAATGGGCATGGATGTTGCAGTAAAACTTTATTTATAGCCCTAACCGGTTTGGCTCAATGGATAGAGCATCGGCCTGCAGACTGAAGGGTCCCAGGTTCGATTCCGGTCAAGGGCATGTACCTTGGTTGCAGGCACATCCCCAGTAGGGGGTGTGCAGGAAGCAGCTGGTCAATGTTTCTCTCTCATCAATGTTTCTAACTCTCTCCCTTCCTCTCTGTAAAAAATCAATAAAATATATTTTTTAAAAATCTTTATTTATAAAACAGATGGTGGGGCAGATCTGGCCTGCAGGCAGGAGTTTGCTGGTCCCTGCTTCAGATTAATCCTGCACTTTCTCTTTGATTTTGATTACCAGATTATTGCTCAATAGTCTAGCTCAATAGATTATTGTTTTCTGCCTAATTGATGTCTTGAGCAATGGCTTTGGTCAATGGGATTATGGACGTGTACTCTCCTGCACCTTGCCTTTCAGCCAATGAATCATCAGGCAAGTAGAGGATTCAAATGCACTTATGGGGTTCAGCTTGCTCTTTTGTGCCTCTAACATTACAATGAGAAGGAATACTCCCAGGCCCCTAATTGGACACATATGGAGCACACCTAGGCCCTGAGTTGAAGAGCCAACCTGGATTAGCCAAGCCTCCACTGGCCCACAGGTGAGTGAGTGAGTGCTTTACATTTATTAACTCATTTAATCCCTATAGTAAGTCTATGACGTCTGTATGTATTATTATTCAGGTGAGGAAACTGAGGCATGGAGAAGGTAAGTAATTTTCCCAAGGCCACATGGCTAAGTGGTCACACAGATTCA
Organism: Myotis yumanensis; assembly: GCF_028538775.1. Taxonomy (NCBI): domain Eukaryota; kingdom Metazoa; phylum Chordata; class Mammalia; order Chiroptera; family Vespertilionidae; genus Myotis; species Myotis yumanensis. Next base: position 195,479,622 of record NW_027223754.1, read on the forward strand.
AATTCAGCAGGTCTGGTTCCAGAGTCCATGGTTAACTACACTTTGATATTGTCTATTCTAATATAATCTATTACATTTTTAAAAAATGAGTGGTTGTAGTCCACTAAATTGATTTCATGACCCTATGGTTTCAAAAGCCTCCTCCAAGGAATTATTCTGTGAAAGCAAGAACTAAAAGCCAAACTATTGCTCAAGAATCTTAAAGACAAAATTCCCATAGTTGGATCGTGTTCCTAAGACTTGTCATCATTGTCTTGCCCCTGACCCCTGAGAAAAAGCCCTCTGAATGTGCTCCTTTGTGCCTCGGTGGTGAGGAACTCGGCAGATAGAATAATGCAGGCCAGACATTCTCTCTCCCTCATTTCCCCGCTTCCCCCCAACTCCCAGGTGCTGCAGAGTCAACAGGAATTCACAACTTCCTGACCAAAAAGAATGACTGTCACCAGCATTTTAGGGAAAGCAAATGGCTGCTTCCTAGGGCTCCCTGGGGGCAATCTGAGTGTTGGCCTCAAGGAAGAACTTGGGTCTAGACAGAAAGGTAAAGTTTGATCCAAGTACAGGAGTGTCGGAGGAGTCCAGACCACCCACTGGGTCAGGTCAGGGAGAAAACCTCCGACAGTTTTAGAACTTGATTGAAATAGAGGCTAGAATTGTAGCATTACAAATTTGAGATGGAAGTGGTTATACCTCTCAATCCAAAGTATGCAAAAGGCCAGCCTTGGGCCACAGAATAGCTCCTGGATTCTTTTGTTGTTATTGTTGTTGCTGCTGCTGCTGTTGTTGTTGTTGGTGGTGGTGGTGGTGGTGGTGTGTGTGTGTGTGTGTATGTGTGTGTTTGACACAATATAAAAAGTATTTTTTCCAGTTTTATTGAGAAATAATTGACACACATCACTGTATACGTTTAAGGTGTACAGCCTGATTGTGTGCGTGTGTGTGTGTATTTTCTGAACCATTGGAGAGTAAATTCTGATATGATGCCTCTTTACTTCAATGTGTATTTCCCGAGAATGAGGCAATCTCTTACAGTGTAGTAGCAGTACTACTTTCACATTAGGAAATTGAAATTGATAGGATACTATTTTCTAATTTACAGTCCTTATTTGAATTTTATCAGTTGTCCTAATAATTTCCTTTGTAGCAAAAACAATGGATTTTTCTGGTCCAGGACCCAGTGTAGAATCACAAATCACATTTAGTTACCAGGTCTCTTGGGTCTCTCCTAATCTGTAAGTGTCCTGCAGATGCTGTTTCATGACGGATGTTTTTTAAGAGTATAAAGTAGCTATGTAAAGACTGTGCCTTAACTTGGATGTGTCTGAGGTTTCCTCATGATTAGAGTCAGGTAATGTATGTTTGGCAGGTTTACCACAGAAGTGATACTGTTTCTTTTTAATGCATCTTATCATAAGACACATACCAATCTATTCCATTCCTTGAATTGTTAAATTTGATCATGAAGGTGGTGTCTGCCAGGTTTCCCTACTATAAAATAATTATTTTTCTCTTTGTAATGAATAAGTAATTTGTCACAGATACCTCCTCATCAACATTTTACTAATTTTAGAATCGCATTGATGATTCTTTCTAAGTCAGTTATAACTATGACACTTACCAAATGATGATTTTCTTTTTTTTTGGTCAGCTTTATTGATGCATGATTGACAAATAAAAGCTATATATATTTAGAGGATACAATATGGTCTTTTTATATACATATGCATTGTGAAATGATTAGTAGCATTAAGCTGATTAATATTATCTATCCCTCACATAGTTGCTATTTGTGTGTATGTGGAGAAAGCATTTGAGATTGGTCTATTTTCTTAGCAAGTTTCAAGTATATAATAATACATAATTATTAACTATAGTAACCATGCTATGCATTAGGTCTCCAGAACTTATTCATCTTATCATTGGAAATTCATACCCTTTGATCAATATCAACCCCCTCTCTCCCAACCCAGCCCCTTACTATGAGTTCAACTTTTTTTTTCCACATGTCACATATAAGTGAGATCATGCAGTATCTGTCTTTCTGTGTCTGGCTTATTTCACCTAGCCTAATGTCCTGCAGGGTCACACACATTGTCAAACATGACAGGACTTCCTTCTTTTTCATGGCTGAATAATATTTCTCAGTGTGTGTGTGTGTGTGTGTGTGTACACAGGATTGCTGGATCATATGATAGTTCCAGTTTTTAATTTTTTGAGACCCCCACCATACTGTTTTCCATAATGGCTGTACCAGTTTACATTCACAAAGTGTACAACAGTTCCCTTTTCCCTACATCCTCACCAACACTTGTTATTTTTTGACTTTTTGATAATAATTATCCTAACAGTTGCGAGGTGATATTTTATTGTGGTTTTGATTTCATTTTATGATGATTAGTGATGTTGGACATCTTTTTATATATACCTGCTGGCCATTTGTTTGCTCTCTTTGGAAAAATGTCTATTCATGTCCTTTGTCCATTTTTAAATTTTTTTTGGGGGGGGGTTACTGCTATTAAATTGTGTGAGTTCCTATATATTTTGGCAATTAATCCTTTATAGGATATACAGTTTGCAAATATTTTCTCCTATTTCATAGATTGCTTTTTCATATCAATTGTTCCTTTGCTATACAGAAACGTTTTAGTTTGATGTAGTCCCACGTGTTTACATTTGCTTATGTTTCCTGTGCTTTTGGTGTCAAATAAAAAAAACCAAACTAATCATTACCAAGAATAGCTTCTTGATTCTGATGTTCAACCAGAATACCTGAAACTCACCTACTTGTTTCTCATTCTTACCCACAGGCCCTCTCTCAGTCATATTTCACCCATCCCCAAACACACACAACAGTTATAGGAATCCCTCATTTCTAAATTCAGTATCTACTATCTATTCCTGAACTATCTTGATTTGAAAATGTATCTATACTATTAAAAGATTTAAAGAACTCTATAGAGAAATCAAATATATTAAGGCAGTTAAATACTAAGAAGAAAATAAAATAAGGATGGAGAAGGGCTGAGTGGATGGGGGTGGGGGCTGCTTTAGAGACTGTGTTCAGGGTTAGCATCTCTGAGCTGAGACCTACAGCATGAAAAGGAGACTGCCAGTGAAAATCAAGGAAAGAAGATTCCATACCAAAGAAACTAATAGTGCAAAGGCCTGGAGGCAGGAATCTGCTTGAGGGATAAAGAGCAGTGTGCCTAAGGATGCCGAGAAAATTCGATGGGGGAAAGAATAGTCTGTTCAACAAATGGAGCCAGACAACTGGATATCCACACATAAAAGAATAAAATTGGAACCCAAATCTACCATATTTAACAATTAACTCAAAAGAAATCATTGACCTAAGTGTAAGAGCCAAAATCATAAAACTCTTCAAAGAGAACATAGGAGCCAATTTCTATGACCTGAAGTTAAACACAGCCTTTTTAGATATGTCACCAAAAAACATAAGTAACAAAAGAAAAAATAGATAAATTGGACTTCATAAAAATTTAAAACTTTTGCACTTCAGTGGATGCCATCAAGAAGATGAAAAGATAATCCACAGGATAACAGAAATATTTGCAAATCACATATCTGATATGCACCTGGTGTCTACAACATATAAAAAAACTCTCACAATTGAACAACATAAAGACAAACAAGCCAGTTACAAAATTAATCTGAATAGACATTTCTCCAAGGAAGATATGCAAATGGCCAATAAGCACAAGAAAAGATGGCATGGCCTTGTTAGCCATTGTGGAAATTAAAATTGAAACCATGATGATTTCACACCAAGATGACTATAATTTTAAAATATAGATAATAATAAGTATTGATGAGAATGTGCAGAAATTGGAATGCTCATGTGTTTGTTGCTGGTGGGAATGTAAAATGCTGCAGCCACTTTGGAAAAAGAGTCTGGCAGGTCCTCAAAATGTTAAACACAGAGAGTTACTGTACAATCCATAAATTCTAATCTTGTGTTCACCCCAAAGTATTGAAGACATATGTGGATGCAAAAAAAAAAGTATACACAAGTAGTTACAGCAACATTATTCAAAGTAGCCCAAAAATGAAAACAACCAAAATGTCCAACAGTTGATGAACAAAATGTGATATATCCCTATAATAGAATATCATTCAGCTATAAAAAGTAATAAGTACTGATACATGCTGCAACATGAAAGAACATTGAAAATATCATGCTAAGTGAGAGAAGCCAGACATAAAAGACCAGACAGTGTATGATTCGGTTTATATGAAATGTCCAGAATAGGCAAATCTATAAAGATAGAAGGTAGATTAGTGGTTTCCTAGGGCTACAGGGCAAATGGGAAGTGACTACTAACATGTACAGTTTTTTTTTTCAGAGTGATGAAATATTCTAAAATCGATTGTGGTACTGGTTGCACAACTCTGTGAATATACCAAAAACCATTGAATTACAGCAACATTACACAGGTGAATTGTATGGTATGTGAATTATATCTCAATAAAACTGTTATATAGAAAGAGAAACAAGAGAGAAAGGGGAAAAGAAAAGGAGGGAGGGAGGAAGGAAGGAAGGAAGGAAGGAAGGAAGGAAGGAAGGAAGGAAGGAAGAAAGAATGGCTAAAGCATGGGCAGGGATGGGGGTTGTAGGGGATGAGGTCATCATGGCAGAGGGTAGGTAGGAGAAGAAACAGAAGCAGTCATCACATTATGGAAGGACTTTCAGGTCATAATTCATTTTGGCTTTTATTTCCATTGCCATGGGAAGCCATTGGAGGGCTTTAAGCAAAAGGTTGATGTGATCTGATGATAAAAAAAATAACTCTGGCGCTTGCTGGGGAGCAGGGTGGCAAGCCTGAATGTAGGGAACTAAAGTTTCAGGAAGGTTCAAGGGAGAGGTTCTGTGTCCTGGACTGAGTCATCATAGTGGGGAGTTACACACTCTCATGGCTGGTTCCACCATCTACAACAAGTAGACTTCATCCTTCTCTCTGTTTCCGACCCATATTTACTTCCTCCTATTTCCCCTTCAGCAGAGAAGTTGATAAAATTAGTCAAGACCATCACCAGCTATTCAGCCTATTCACCAGGCTTGATTTAGAAATGGAACTAGTTACCGCATTCAAGAACTCTTTATGAAGCAGGAGCGAGAACATGTGGAGAAAGGGATGGTGACTTTTCCCAGAAAACATCAGAAGGAGTTCATAGTTGCGGTGTTCAATGCAACTAGAACATGCCCAACTGAGGTTTTAAGGTCAGAAAGGCCAAAAATGAAAAAAGATTTTATTTTTACTTTTGAGTTACAGTTAGGGAGTAACAGTGCACATTCATGATGTTTATAAAGAGAACTGCAAGGGATCAAAAGAAAACACACAGCTCACTCTCAGCACCTCTAGATTATTGAGCGATGAATCACTAACATGCATAGAACCACCCAACCTGAGCCTCATCTGCTTCTCCAGGAATGTCTGAGTTCTAGCTTCTGAGGGCTGATTACTGGTGATGCCCAGAAAGTGTCATGTGGCACAGTCAGTCTATTTTCATCTAAACACCAAAGGAGAAGTGCTCTTCTCACCAAAGTGGACATAACTCCTTTCTAGGAGAAGATCCCGGTGTTGTGGGTCCTGCGGCTTACCCAGTTTGGGAGAACCTCTTTAAGAAAACGAGCACAAAATTATAAGTTCAAATTTAGGTACGTAATGAGTATTGGCAAAATTTAAACTGTTGACGCATACCACAAGCACCAAAAAATCCATTAAAAGAACAATATTTTATTAATTAATTAACTACCTGAGATACCTTGATAAAACTATTTTTCTATATAGTTTTGACTGTATACTCTTTCTTGAAACTTCCCATATGACAACAGCGTTGTAAAATGATTATCTATAGGAAATAGGGAGACAATCCTGTCTTTCTTTTTACATGTTATTTTTTTCTTAATGTTGGTGGTTTAGAAAGGTCTCTTTACACTTCAGAATCCCTTGTTGGCAATGCAATGTCCTCTTAGTCTCTTGAGCAGGCAGTGCTTTTGACAGCAGCTGCCATAGCAGCTGGTCAGACTAGGCCAGGTCCTTGCCACTCCCAGGCTCTTATCAGTCCAGGGTGGCCATGAAGCTTGGCCACAGTAGCCTCTGTGCCAAGAGCAGAGTAGCATCTTGTTCAGATCTTTCTTGTTTAGATCAAAGGAAGCATTGGGCCCTGCGTGCTGGGTGGATGTGAATATGGTGCAAGCAGCAAGCTCACACTGCCATGGGGCAATGGGTGACCTTTAGTCTGGAATCGGCTCCATGCCTCCTACCTTGGGTTCCTGCAACCCTGGTGGAGGAACCCTTGGAGCCTTGAAAGAGACCCAACCAAACAAGTGGCCCTGAACATTAAACTCTATTAACTTCTCAGTAAATCCACCTCTCCAAGCCCCAGTTGTCATCATTTGAGGTGACTGTGACCAGTGCGAGGAGGATCATTATAACCTTGTCCACGGCAGAGAGAACCCAGATAGAAGACGGCTCCAATGCAAGAGATGGAGGGCTGTAGCTATAGCTAAACTTTCATTGCTATTTTTCAAGCTTCCTTTAGAAATCAACTTATAAAAATACAATGAAATAGTAATTCAGATAGTACCTAGAGCATGTGCATACACAAAGATTGAGACTCACTAGTAAGGGACTGGCATCAAGAAATAGACATTTTGAATTGACATCTTAGATAAGACCATGTGCAAAACATACAAGTAGATCCAAAGCAGTCTAGATCTAGTCCCTTAGCCACATTTCGTAGTGTCATTTGTCACTGGCCAATTAGTAGAGAAGAACTAATAATTACAGTAGTGTGATAATTTATTCAGTACTTAGTGTGTGCCAGGCAATGGTTCAAGCACTTTACCTGTTCAATCCTATATAATAAAAGGCTAATATGCAAATTGACCGAATGGCAGAACGACCGGTTGCTATTATGTGCACTGACTACCAGGGGCAGATGCTCAAAACAGGAGCTGCCCCCTGGTGGTCAGTGTGCTCCCACAGGGGGAGTGCTGCTCAGCCAAAAGCCGGGCTCACAGCTGGTGAGCACAGCGGCAGTGGCCAGAGCCTCTCCCACCTCCGTGGCAGTGCTAAGGATGTCCAACTGACAGCTTAGGCCCTAAGCCGTCAGTCAGACATCCCCCATGGGCTCCCAGACTGCGTGCAAGAGGGTGCAGGCTGGGCCAAGCGCCCCCCCTTCCCCGGAGTGCACAAATTTCATGCACCGGGCCTCTAGTCTCATATAATCCTCAGAGGATAAGCCTGGTCATTCAGCTGGGTTGCCTGGCTCCAGAGCATGTGCTCTTTACCACCTCATGAGAAGGATCATTCTCATCCCCCCTCTCTATCCAGTAGCTCATTATGCAGAAACATAAAGCAAGCTGTATATAGTTTACATTACAGCATGTGGGGTGAGTTTCATGACCAATGCTTTGGTGACCTTCACTAAGTCCCTAGTTAATAAATCTCAGGTACTGTTTTATTTGTGTGTGTATCTATCTATCTATCTATCTATCCATCTTTCTATCTATCTTAGACAATATATAAGTATATTTTCTCCTGGATGAAAAAATACCTAAATTACTAAAGTTAATAATATTCTGGTGCTCAAAGGGTTAGAATAACAGTTAGGATATCAATTTGCCTACTGTTACAAAAGTCAAAGTTATAATAGCTTAAACAAGTAAAAGTTTATTTTTCTATCCTGTAACAGTTAAAGCATGAATAGTCCAGGCTAATGGGATGGGTCATGATATTAGAAATCCAGGTTTCTCCCATCTTGATTCTCCATTATCCTCAACAGATGACTTCTACCTCATGATTAAAGGGGCTGCTCTAGGTCCTGCCATCATGTCTGCATCCCAGGAAGAAGGAATAAGTACAGAAGGTGGTGTTATCCTTTCCCCTTAACACCATGGAGCAGAAATGGCACATATTATTTCTGTCCAAATCACTTTTGCTCATATACCATCAGTCAAAACGTATTCCTTACCTCACCTAAGTGCACGGGATGCTGGGATATGTAGTCTTTAGTGAAACAGTCATGGCTCTGGCTAAAACTCAGAGGCTGTATTATCAAAGGAAGAAGGGAGAACTGACCATTGGGGCACAGCCAGCAGTCCTACTGCTGGGACCCAACCAGGTCAGCAGGACTTTGTGTAGGATTGTGCCTTGACAAGGCTTATTTCTCATTGAATGCATGTCATTTTCTATTCCCATCAATGATTTTACTAGTTTCCTGTACCTTTTAAGAACACAAGGGATTTACTAGTTCCTGACTTCTAATGTGAATATTTACAGAGGAATATTTTTCTTAGCAGAGAAGCTAAAAACTCCATAGATGACAAAGACAATCTACATTCCTGCTCCCACTTAGGGTTTAAGCATAAGAAAGTTGAAGTCATCCTAACCGGTTTGGCTCAGTGGATAGAGTGTCGGCCTGCCCTCGATTCTGGTCAAGGGCATGTACCTTGGTTGCGGGCACATCCCCAGTAGGGAGTGTGCAGGAGGCAGCTGATCGATGTTTCTCTCTCATCGATGTTTCTAACTCTCTATCCCTCTCCCTTCCTCTCTGTAAAAAAAAAAAAAAAAATCAATAAAATATATTTTAAAAAAAGAAAAAAAAGAAAGTTGAAGTCTATACACAAGAGAGCCCAGGAAACACACCAGCTTGACACTCCCACAGCACATGGCATGAGGCTTCAATGGATCCAGTCCTTTCTATCAGCAATTCAGTCAATTCAATTGAAAATAGAATGCATCATGTCTGTGCAATGCTGGAAACAGCAGGATGACATCTTTCCAACCATCCCCCCTCTCCACCCCGCCACATTCAAGTGTAGATATTGAGTTGACATTGATGCAATCATACACTCCAGCTACAAATAGCACCCTGGTGGAGCAAATTGAAAGCCTCAGACCATTTCCCCACCTTGTTTACTCTGGTCTGAATGGCTGGATCTGTTTACATCCAAGTGTATGTTGGTATCAGTGCCAAAGATCCCAGCAACTCATAAAACCAAGCTACTAAACATTATGGTCAATGCACAATGCAAGGTTGACTTGATGACCTACAAGCATAATATAACTTACAGGTTCAAGTCCAATGTTATAAAATTACAGGCTAGGTCCAAATGACACTAAAACCACCAGTCAATTTCATAATATAATCAATCAATGAAAATCCATCAAATGAGTTGTTTAGGAAACTAGAATGCATAAGCCATACAGTGAAACAACTGATTTTTTTCCTTATCAGTGAAGTGGCTGTGTCTTGTGAAGACATAGGCAAAAAGAAGGATAAAACCAGGGGGCTCAACAAGTCATCATGACTAGGACCCTGTCTGTGGTCAGGTTGAGACTTAACCTATTTTTGGTAAACTTGAGTAATGGGCATTGAACTGTCTTCCTCTGAAGTCCATTCCAGGGTCCAATTAGGAAATGCTTTCGTATTCATAACCACCATTGTGCTGCAATCTAAGCCCATTTCCTATAATTTGCTCCTCCGTGGAGATGGAAAACAGCTGGCCTTTTTTCTCCTTGTGATAATCTTTTTTGTTCAAAGCACCCTCAGTCCTCTTTCCCATGTTAAAAAAAACACACACCCAAATTCCTTTTGCCTGTTTCCAGAACACTCTTCTTATTTTCCAGAGGTTGTTGTGGTTTTTCTATGGATTTCTCCATACCCCTTTTAAAGTGTGAAGCCCTACACTGCGGTGTTTAAGATGGCCTGGCTCTGTGGCAGAACCCTGCAGGATTCTGTCTCAATCTTTGTATCCCACATTCTCAACCACAGGCCATGTTCAACTTTTAGTCCTCAGTGGCCTTCAGGTCATTTCCATGATCTGTAAGCCTCACTAATTTTTCCCCAATAAGGATTCCATTCTGCTCTTGGAAAACTACTTCTCTTATTTGTCCAGGTGACTTAGGACATGACTTCCCTCCTCCAAAACAACATGTCCACCCACCTTGGTGTCCTCTGTAACCAATAAACACATTCTAAGTTAATTACTCCAGCCTCAGACCAAGATTAACAGTCCCAAACAAACACACCTGAATCACCAGTGACTATGTCCCCTCGCTGGCTGCTTCAGAGCATGAACAATTCCACATATGTAGTTGGGTTCACTGGTTATTGCCTAGATACCCTAGAAGGAACAATGAAGACCCAGCGTTGGGCCAGACCAGGGTTTCTCAACCTTAGAGTATTGATACTTGGAGCCAGAGAACTCTTTATTCTGAGGGGCTGTGCATTGTAGGGTGTTTAGCAGCATCCATGAACTCTGCCCACTAGATTCCAGTAACAATCGCCCGCCCAATTATGACAATCAAAAGTGTCTTCAGACATTGCTAAATATCCCTTGGGGTGCAAAATCAACCCCCAGTTGAGAACCACTGTTCCAGATGTATGACTTCCCTTTCCAGACAGAACGTAAATTGGTTCAAGGAAATGTGCTCACAACAGGATCTCACTCTTTACTACCCAGCATCCTAGGAACTGTTGGGCTGAGCACTCATCATAATGCTGCAGAGGTTTTCCATGTTATCTAATTATATCCTTTGAGATGAACATGATCACTTGCATTTTATAGATACAGAGTGATTGAGCTCTGCATGCAGTACCACGTAGCTACCAAGGGGCATATTTGAACTCAGATCAGCCAGGATCCTCAGCCCCTACTCTTTCTATCATCTCATACCGCCTCTTCTCTAGATGGGTGGACGATTTGTAATTATTGAAGTCATCCTTTCCCTTTGTACTGGACGGAGATTTCATCTTGTAAGAACTCTGTAGTCTTCTTTAAATCAAATCTAACACTGGTTCTCTGAGGTGGCCCAGAAGGGAATCCCTGTGGAGAACCCCTGGCAGGGGTTGACCTTGAAAGATATGGGTTTATTTTATTGGTGGAGATGGCAATTCCCCTGTAAGCCTTAAAAAGCTGCCCCTTTTTCCCCAGCTTTCAGAGTTTCACTTCCCTGCTATTGTTTCTACTCACACCATCCTCATACCCAGGCCCGGATAGTTGAGGGCAGTGAGTCTTGTTTACTGGTTTTCAGCACTGTCAGTGGCATTGGCTTACATTTGCATAAAACGTTGTAATTCCCAAAGCACTTTCCCATGTGCTGTCTCATTTGATTCCTGGGTGGCAGGATTATCAAGATGAAGAAAGCCCTGGCCCTGGCCAGTGTGGCTCAGTTGGTGGGAGCTTTGTCCCATACACTGAAAGGTCGAGAGTTTGATGCTCTGTCAGGGCACATACCCAGGTTTCAGATCTGGTCCCTGGTTGGGGCGTGTAGGAGAGGCAAACGATCAATGTTTCTCTCTCACATTGATGTTCTCTCTCTCTCTCTCTCTCTCTCTCCCTCTCTCTCTCCTTCCCTCCCTTCTTCTCTCTAAAAATCAATAAATATATCCTGGGATGAAGATTTAAAAAAGAAAGAAAACAGGGGCAGAGGAAGTCTCTAGATCACCCAGCTGGTAAATGGCTGGGAGGCCCCATAAGTTGGGGTAAGCTCCGGCCTCACCTCCAGAGCTGGTTCCAGGGGACATCTGTTCGGTGGTGTTCTTTTTATAAAATCTGTGCTTTTATAGTTGTTTACTCTGCCCTTTTGTTTCACTGTTTCTCTCCCAGATCCTCCGAAGTCACTCCTCACTCACTCAGTCTCACCCATGCCTGTCTCACTGGGCTGAAGTGAGATCCGGTGAAATGCAGCGTGTGAGCTACACAGCCTCCCCCACACAAGAAGGGTATTATGACAAATTTAGTATATGATGTGAAAAGGGCATCCTGTTCGTGCAGACCCTTTGTTCCTCGGATTTCGTTCCCATTGGCTTTTTTCTTGCCAAAACCCTGAGCTCGAAGAAACGCACCTTCCTGCAGCCTGTTTTCTTTATCTCGCTGATTTCTCTCCTTCCTTCCTTAGAACCTTGAATGTTATCATTTGGTGGTTATTTCCACCGAAGTTCCTGGGCACTTTGCTTCAGAGATGGGAGAAGTGTGAATATGTTTGGGGGCTGTGCAAGACTCAGGACAGAGGGAAAAGTTTACTGCAGAGGAGACAAAAAGAATTCTTGAAAGAACAGTCCTAGAGGAGATAAGAGTAGATGGGGTCCCAAGAACAGGAGCTCTTAGATGGGGTGGCGGGGGGGGGGGGGCAGAAATAAGATGGGTGTGGACATAGACAAGTTGGAATTGGGGTAGGGGAAGCATTTCAAGGCCCTAATCTTAGTGCAGTCAGGTGCTCAGTGAAGTTGGGCATTCTGCAAGGCACTGGTTGGTCCAGCAGTACTCAGTGACCCCATGCAGGGTGAGAGGGGGTGATCGGTTGAGTGAAAGTTGTCGGTTTGGAGGGAAGGTGTTGGAAAAGAAAGTTATGAAGGAGCAGAGCACCTGAGTTGAAACTGATGGTGAAAGGAATCCAGGCTGGGCAGGAAGGAAGTGAAGAGGGTCAGTAGACTGGGGCTGAGTCCTCAACAAGAGAGCTGAGAGGCTAGAGTATTTGTGATTTAGCCTCAAGACTAGAGTTTAAGATTTCTAACAGAGAACATTTCTCAGGGATGACAAGGCCCACGTGGTGACACAAGTGGGCTGTCCAAGGAAATAGAGGTGAGGGCCACCCACTGCACCTTGTTCCGATTGTCTCCACCAACCCTCCCAGCTTCCCCTTTGCCTTTGCCTCTCTCCTCAGATTTCTTGCATGTTTTTTATTGTGTTTCCCCAAAGGGCTTTGACTATTCCCAACATTTACCCCATCTTTTCCATCCTGATACAGTGGAACCTTGGTTCTTGAACGTAATTGTTTCTGGAAGGCTGTTTGAGAAGCAATTTGTTTGAAAACTGAATCATTTTCCCCATTAGAAATAATATAAATTGAATAATCTGTTCCAGACCCCCAAGTGATTCCCTTTTAATCTTTCTTATACGTAGTACATGTCTAATTTACTGTTTAATCTATTAACAAACACTTATTTTCTTACATTTATGGGACCACCCCCTACTAGCCTTACATGAATCACTTTTAGCACTCCTTCCGGGGTCGGGGGTGTCTTTCAGGAAGTCAGCAGGCAGCATCTTCACTTTTTCACATACCATTGCCTTCAAAATGCTATTGCCAGCTAACTGCTTTTTGTGTATCCAAATTAACGGCAATTTCTCTCCCTCTTCAATGGCCTCTTATCATTGTTTTATGAGCACTTTCACGCCCTTGGCAACGTCAGTACTCTTGATGGCTTCTTTATATTTTAAATGGTCCATTTCACTGGCAAAAGCAAAACAACTCAAAAATATTCACAGCACAATTTCCTGAGATGTTAACAAGGTGAGATTTAATGGTAAACTGACTCATACTGACACAGTCTCTCCTTTGTTTGTGGCCTGAGGGACACTTTATGCCATGCTTAGGTATAGCATGAAAGGATTGTTAGGTAGAGAACCAAGGTTTTGCTGGAGAACCAACGTTTTGTTCAACAACTGAGACATTTTTTCCATGTGAGATCGGAGCCGTTCGAGAACCGAGGTTTGACTCCCAGGCATGCCCTCCTTCTTGAACACCTACCCCAGAATAGATTGCTTCCACCCAGCTGACCTTGGCCTCAGGTAGGATGTGGACTGGCCCCCTGGACCTTGAAATGACCGAGACAATGGCAGCCATCTGGGTGGAGAGGAAGACTCTGAGGCCTGAATGTGGGGAGCTGAGAGCTTACAATAGTTTTTCCCACTTGGACTCAAATTCTTATCGGAGCCAGGCAGATAAATAAGCAAGTGATGCTACCCAGTGTCATTGACAGAAACTCTTGGGACCCAAGGCCACCTGATGGACAGGTGATGGATCTCCGTGGGACAAGAGTACTCAGCTCCAAAATTGTTGCCATGCAGAGATGTGGACTCAGGGTTGCCAGAGCTTTTCATCATTTAAGAGAAGCCGGAAACCTAAGTTTGGAAATAGAGTCTCCCAATTTTCAAATGGTGACAACTCATTCAAAAGAAAATGCTCAGCACCTGTTGGCCACGTGACCCCCGATGGTTGAATTTCACCTGTGGGTTACCGGCTTGCCTGGGTGATAGTGGGGACAGGGTGGGGGGGAGAACAAGGAGAGAGCCTGTTTTCCATCCTGGAAATTGGGGGGCAGGAGGGAGCTGGGGTGTCCCAATAGGGGGATTTCCTATGAAGGGTATAATTCCCCCCTCCCCCCAACTTGGACTCAAGAAACAAAGTTGATGACAAATGTCAAATCTTATTTTTCTCTCAACATTTTATGTTTAATTTTGAAGCCTTTGGAAAAGTTGGTTAAATACACAAAGCTTTGGTTGGTGCTATTTTGGAAAATTGAGAGGTAAGCAATAAAAGGAAGTAAAACTTCCCTGACAGAGCCCTCCTTTGGGGTAGCTGCACTCCTTCGGGGTGGCGGCCAGTAGGCTTGGAAAACCAGGACAGGAGCAGCAGGTGTGAGACACACCTGGGAGAGGGAGAAGGCACGAGAAAGAAGGAGAAACCGCTGAAATGGGGACTGACCTGCTGAGACCCAGGGTAAATCACTAGAGAGGGGGGACTGTGATCCCCAAAGCTGGTTGAGGCTGAGAAATGGAAAGACCTTCACCATATGTTGCTAGGTGGAAAAGCAGATCATAAGAAAACATTACAGAACAATCCCTTTCATGAGAAACCAATGAATATTTATATGACTCTATGTGCCTGGGAAGGGTTGTATAAAATATTAAATGTGGCTATTATTAGGTAGGATAATGGATACATTGGTAAGGTTACACAACACCCAGGGATTTGGTGGGGGGCGGGGGGGGTAGTATAAATGGAGTTAACATTCTGCATCTACTACTTCTTTTCTAAGAGCTTTACACGTATTAGCTGACTTGATCCTCCCTACAACCTTATGACATTGGTACTGTGATTATCCCCCATTTTATTATTGATGAGTTAAGGAAGGTGTGAGGAAATATAATACCTTGCCCTCGGTCATACACCAGTAAATGGTACAGCCCTCACTGGAGTAGGATAAAAATGTTGCAATTGTTGTGTTTATGAGGAAAGAAATTATCTCCACATGTGAGCACTTATTTGAAAATCTGTGTGATGCAGTATTTTTTTCCAAGTGATAGTTCGGGGATTCAAAATTTCTCACCTGATTGTAACCTAATACAAACCAAAAGTTTCCTTGGTGACATTACCTGAGATGATACTTTCTGCTTTCTTCTCGATCACTGATGGTAAGGACCCTATTCTTAGTCCTGACTTCTTTCCCATCTGTTCATTGGATGCATTTTAATTGTGTGTTTAAAGTCAGTATTTACCACTTTGCTACTTTTATTCTTTCATTGTTTACCTCAACATATACTTGTTTATGAAAAAGAATAAGTTAAAACTGAGTTCTTACCATGTATCAGGCTCCACTAGTGGTTCTCAACCTTCTGGCCCTTTAAATACAGTTCCTCATGTTGTGACCCAACCATAAAATTATATTTGTTGCTACTTCATCACTGTAATGTTGCTACTGTTATGAATCGTAATGTAAATATCTGATATGCAGGATGGTCTTAGGCGACCCCTGTGAAAGGGTCGTTCGACTGCCAAGGGGGTCGCGACCCACAGGTTGAGAACCGCTGCTCTAAACCTTATCAGTTAGGTGCTCTGATTAACCTACAGATACAGACTATAAGGCACAGAGAAGTTAAGTCATTTTGCCAAAGCCACTCAGCAAGGAAACAATGGGACCAGGGTTTGAACTCCAGTCTGTCTGATTCCAGATTTTATGCCTTTAAAGGCTACACTCTACTGCTTGCTCTATTCATTGGCCAATATTGTAAGGGAATGGACAAGGCTCCTTTGTCCTGGGCCTCAGAGTATGCATGGACATCCTTGAGGCATAAGGCTGCCTGCCTTCCCTGCCTGGCACTATTACTTTTGGCTAAAAACCATGGCAACCTGGAATAACCCAAGTCCCTCTGGCCCACATTCTTGGCATGTTTGCCAAGCCACTATGTCTCACTTTGCTGATTACATCATTACCCTGGTCCTGAGCTAACTCAGAATCTCCTTCTCTTCGCATTTATGTGTAAACCTTTTCAGTCAGTCAGCCTGTCAACATAAGTTTTCCTTTGGCTTTATTTCCCCTTTGCTCCCATTCTGGCCCTCTTCTAACTTTCCATGTCTCTTCTGGCGCTCGGTTTCCCTGGGGCTTGGAAACCCAGGGCTGACTTTGACCAGAAACCCTCTGCTCATTCGGTCCACCAGCCTGCTCCTGAAGACACCCTTCCCTTTCTGTAGGACAGAGCACCCTTCTCTCAGATCACACTCCCGTGGAGGAACGGAAACACGTTCCTCCAAACCACGTGCACAGGGAGACGTGTGGGGCATGCCTGCTCCTTATCCCTCCTGCTCAGAGATCTAACGTTCCGCCTGTGTGCTTGCTCTGGTAAGGCTGGTCAGTATCATTTGGGCAATTAGAGGACAGGAGGAAGTTAATATTCTGGAGAAATATATGGCGATAACATAGGGCTGCTTATTTAGTGGGTAGCCATCTTTCAGATGAGTGATTGGACAACCATTTTCTTCCCAAACACTCTGGTTTTATGTTCTTTTTCCCTGGTAGGAAAAGGTATGCTCTTTAAAAGGCTCCTTGTAATGAACCAAGAACATTCCTTTTTAGCTACACCGTGCTAGATTCTAAAGACCCCATCCCTGAACTGAGAACAACGTGAAGCGGTAGGAAGGGTGATGATTAGGAGGCCAAGGTTATAGAACTGGCTCTGCTGGTGAGCTGTGTGTGTTGAGTAGTTACACCCTTTGAGCCTGAATTTCTTTTTACGTGAAATGCTAGTAATAAGCCATGCAGGAAAGTGATTTCTACAGCATCAATGACAACGCAGGTGTGAAGTCATATTATTCCACCAGGTTTCCTATCTTGGAGGGCCATGCTTTGAGACTGCTACCTTGGCTTCTAGGAGGGAAGTTAAAATCCTTAGGCAGTTGGTTTTAAGGGTAGAAGTGATAACAGTGACAAGGAGCAGAGGGAGATGTGTGAGGCTGCCCCAGACCTTCCCACTCGTGATACGGACAATTACATGCTTCTTAATCTTAAAAGTACAATGCAAATACAATTTCAAGATGTCATACCCACTTCCCATCTAATTGCTACTTTTAAATCCCTTCTGAATAGAAATTCTAAAATCATACCAGATTAGAGTCTATTAAATTGTAATGTGAAATTGAACCAAAATTAGAAAATATATATTTATGCATATGAGATATCTATATGAACAGTCATAGTATTCATTCAAGTAGATATTCATAATGATCACTTTCTAAGAAGCAGATATAAATAATGAAGAGTGTTTATAATGGAACACAGTGAATTTGTAGGCCTTTCCTCAGACTTACTCTTACACTAATGCTCTGTAGAACCCCTATAATTGGCAACAGAAGCATCTCGTGTGATGAAGCTGAGGAGTAGGAGCTAAGACAAGAAGGAGTTGTCACAGGTCTATCAGGGAGGGGTGTTTTTGACTGCAAGTTACAGTAAGGCCAACAAAGTGGCTTAAGGCATAAGAACACCTATCATTTATTTAAGAAATCCAGGATTGATGTCTGTGCTTTGACAATAAAATCCATCAAGGACCCAGGCCTTTACATTCTCTTCCTCAATCATCTTCTGCATCTTGTTCTCACATTTATCTCCTCATGCTTGCAAGGTGGCTGCCACTGCTCCAAGTATCCTGTTCCAGCAGGACAGCATCCCCATTAAGAAGGATGGGAGGTGGGAGAAAAGGCACAAAAAACCCCACCTTCACTTCATGTGACTCTCTCATCAGGGAATCAAATCTTTTCCAGAAGTCCCCAGTAGACTTTGCATTATTTCTCGTAGCCCAGATTTGGGTCACATGTCAGCGTTGGTCCAATTATGGGTGAAAAGCAAGAGGCTTCCATTATGATTGATCCCTGGGGCTGATTTTAGGTGGACAACCCACAGTGTTAGCCACAACAAAGTAATCCAAAAGTGGGCTTACAGAAATCAAGGGATTTGGGTTAAGTGGAAGCACACACATTTTTAAAATGTAAAGTAGATGTATGTTTTATTCATGAGCTAGAAAATAAGAAACAAATGTACAAAAAGATGTACTGGGAAATGCAAGGCAGAGAGTACACAGATCACACCTGCAGAATGAGTGTGTGCCTCCTTTGAGCAGGTGAGCATCCTGGAGACAAGAAAAGGGACAAGCAAGCTTTTATGGCGATGTCTCTATGGAGCAGAGTTACTATATCCAACTGACTGGTCTCAGAAAAGTGGTGGAATGCCGTGGGTGTCTGCCGGATAGCCTTTCTTTGAGCATCTGCCTTCCCACTTGCTTTACGAGGCTCTGCTCTGTAGTCAGTTTCAAGACTCCAATGTCATGGCCTCTCGGGTAGATGTGTGATCCTCTACTGAGCCAGTTGAATTCTCCATCCTGGGTGTGAACCTGCAGCAGAAGCACAGAGGGGTGAATGCTTTGGAGATGTCATTCCATGGCAATGTCCACGGAGAAATTCAGAACTTCCTGCTACTGGTCGTCCCTCTCTCCAGCCATTCCCAGGGCTTCATTTTTCAGCTCCTCCTTACCACTCACTTATTCAGCCCCAAAATATTTCTGGGCATACTGTGTGTGCAGGGCACTGGCCTAG
Source organism: Myotis yumanensis (assembly GCF_028538775.1). Taxonomy (NCBI): domain Eukaryota; kingdom Metazoa; phylum Chordata; class Mammalia; order Chiroptera; family Vespertilionidae; genus Myotis; species Myotis yumanensis. The sequence continues at coordinate 195,498,296 of NW_027223754.1, forward strand.
GTTCTAGAGATAGAGCTACAAACAAGAATGACAATATTCCTAGCCTCATGGAATGAGCAGTCTAAATAGGAAGACCAATGACAAGCAAACTAAAAAATAATTGCACACTAGACAAGTGCTATGAAAGAAATAAGTAGGGTGGTATGATAGAGACTAGCTGGGGAGGCCACTTTAGACAGGAGGGTCAGGGGAAATCTTAATGAGATACCCACAATCTTCCCAATGATCCTTCTTTCTTTCTTTTTTAAAATATATTTTTATTGATTTCAGAGAGGAGACAGAAATGTCAGTGATGAGAATCATTGATTGGCTGCCTCCTGTATGGCCTCTCCTGGGAATGGAGCCCACAACCTGGGCATATGCCCTGACCAGGAATCAAACCATGACCTCCTGGTTCCTAGGTCAATGCTCAACCACTGAGCCACACTGGTTGGGCAATCCTTTCTTTATACAAGGGTCCGTTTCCATTGCTTGCATTCAAACACTCCTAACAGACGATGAAAGAAGGGAATTCATCAGATCTGATCACAGCCTGGAAACACCGCCTTCTGCATCATAAGCCCTTCTGGCTCTGAACCCATGTGCCCAAACAATCTCTTGCTAACGAGCTTAACTTACCAAGAAAAAAGCTCTAGATAATATATTCACACATAGATACCATTAATGTAGGGAAGAGTTGTTCTGGGTGGCAGATGGAGGTCTTCTTGCTACTCCATATTCATGAAGGAGCTTTCTGGTACAAATCTGACCTGTCTGAGCCTGGGGAGAATGAGTCAGTTCTCCCAGGGTCTGATCTCATCCCTGAATGAGATGATGGCTTCCGATGGACAGAACTGAGACCAGAACTTTCTAGCTGGGTAACTCAGCAAAGTACCACAGCCCATGAAGTCTGGCTCAGAGACTGCACATCTCATCCATCGTCTTTAATACTGGAGGGTAATTTTAAAGCCATCTAAGCATCATGGTATTAACAATGAAACCTGGGCCCGAGGAAGCGAGGGCTGGTCAAAGGTCACACAGCTAGTGAGTCTTGGGGGCCTGGCGAGGACCCAGATTAACACCTTAAGGCAGCCGTGCCTCAGCGTTTACCTGGGTCAGGAGTCCTGGCTCTGAACCCCAGCTGCGTATAATCACAGAATAAAGCATCCAAAAATAAAGCATTTAAAAATATATATTTTTATTGATTTCAGAGGGAGAGGGAGAGAGAGAGATAGAAACCCGGGCATGTGCCCTGACCAGGAATTGAATCTCCTGGGTCAACACTCAACCACTGAGCCACACTGGCTGGGCAGATAAAGCATTTTTTTATTCAATGCATGGTGACTGATGGCCTAGCTTATGATGGGAGATGGGGCTGGGAAAGTAGATTTTAGCTGGATGGGCCTTGAAGGTCTTGCTGTAGGATGTAGACTTGTCCTTAGAAAGGGGAGCCATGGAATTTTTTAAAAAAATCTTCACCCAAGGATATGTTATTGATTTGAGAGAGAGAGGAAGAGAGAGAGAGAGAGAGAGAGAGATTGAGTAATTGTTTCCCATGCACCTGTCTAGACCAGGGATCAAACCTGCAACCTTTTGATATACAGGACAATGCTCCAACCAACTGAGCCACCCAGCCAGAGCACCACTGAAATCTTTTTAAGCAAGGGAAGTGATGGGATCAGGTCTGTTTAGAGATTCTAATCTGGAGCAGGATTAGGAGGCATGGAAACAGCTCAGGTGAGAGAACTAGGGCAACGGGGACACAGAGAAAGAAAAACATTTCAAAGCACTGCAGTGATAGCAATAGGCTTTGGGGAAGGAGGAGAGGGAGGGATCTAGTTTGGGGCTGTCCAGGCAGATGAGGAGAAGAAGGACCAGAAAAGTTGTACTGTGAGCAGGAGGAACTGGGGACGGAGGTGACGGATTCAGTTTTAGCCTAATTAGTCCCAGATGTCAGTGGAACATTTACCTAGATGTGTAAGCCCTGGACCTGCTAACCCACGGTTTGCAAAGTAGCTACACACGGGGAGGAGATGATGTTTTTGGAAATCAGACTGAGAACAAATGGTAGAAAGGAAAGAAGTGGTTTAAATAAATATAATTTGATTGGGGTAGGAGGAAGGGGGTGCCTGGGGTATAGCAGAGGAAAGAGGAAGGATGCAATAAGAATTGTAGGAGGAGCCATGCTGGTGTTGCTCAGTGGTTGGATGACCTATGAACCAGGAGGTCACTGGTTAAGGCACATGCCTGGATTGCAGGCTCAATCCCCAGTAGGGGGCGTGCAGGAGGCAGCCAATCAATGATTCTCACCATTGATGTTTCTATCTCTCTCTCCCTTTCCCTTTCTCTCTGAAATCAATAGAAAAAATAAATAAATTACAGGAGGAAGCAGGTTAATACCAGCCAGAAATAGGCAAGGGACAAGAGTAAGCACAAAGGAAGGAAGGGAAAGATGTGAGGGTGTGGACGGGAAGAAAAAGTGGGAGATGAAAGATTTAAGTGTGGAAAGAACACTGTCGGAAGAGCTACAGGACCAACTCTTTTTTCAGCTTCTTCTCCTGCCTCTTAGAACTACTTGCCTTGGTTATTTTTTTAAAATGTATTTTATTGATTTTTTACAGAGAGGAAGGGAGAGAGATAGAGAGCTAGAAACATCGATGAGAGAGAAACATCGATCAGCTGTCTCCTGCACATCTCCCACGGGGGATGTGCCCGCAACCCAGGTACATGTCCCTGACTGGAATCGAACCTGGGACCCTTCAGTCCCCAGGCCGACACTCTATCCACTGAGCCAAACCGGTTTCGGCATTGCCTTGGTTATTTTACATCTGCGTGAAAAGGGCTTTATGACAAGGAGCCCGCCTGGATGGGGGCTGGGGCTGTCACCTGGTTCAGGGGGTGTTCATCACTAGTCTTTACAAAGACCACTTCTACCTTTAAAAACGTGCTGGGAAAACATGGAAGGTATAGGAGAGGTGCAGATATCTGACCTCCTCCTGGTATTTTTCTTTTTCCGTCTTCCTCCTCACCTTCTTCTTGGTTTCGCCGGTCAAAAGGGCAGAACTTCCTGTCTGAATTTTAAAGCCTCTGTCGCCTTGATTTTGTTCCTGGCTCAATGGAGATGAATTCCAAGTTGGAGACAAACAATTGTGCCTTGTGAACCATCATCAAGCGTTGAAAAGAACCCGAGCGCTTTTTCGAAAACCTGTCTCAGGGAAAATTCCCAGTGGCAGAGGGCCGGGAGGTTCAAATGCATCCTGGAAGGAGGAACTCTCATAGAATGTAATTGTCTAAATGAATTCACAAGAGTCAAAAATGTCTAGTAAGAAAAGGGAAGCAAAGTTGATTCCAAAGAGAGTAATAGCATTCCACAGACCGCCCCCCCAACACCCCCAGCTGCAATATTTCTTGATATTAGACAAGTTGCGCATGTCCTCTCAGCTGGCTGGCTGGCCATTTACATCCGTGATCACTGGCTGTCCAAGTGTCCAAGTCTCTGTCTGAATCACAAAAACTGCAGCCAAGAGTTTTTTGGATAAACTGACGTGCTGCATGCCCAGCCTCCTGCCTCTCGCTGGGGTGAAAAACTACCTCAGCTTCTCACATTACTGCAGAAAAGCAGAGGTCCTGCATCTAGGAAAGGGGGGGAAAGTGTTTCTGGAAATTCCACCCTCAGGATGGAGTTCACCTCTGCTCATAAGGACTGACGCCTAACAAGGAGCATCCAAACAGTGTGGGTCATGTGGAGACCAGCCCTCCCGGTCCCTTTTGTCAAGTCTCTGCAGAAATGATTTTTCAGAAACTGTGGTGCTCTCCTCTCCGTTGTTGCTGCCTGAAACAGACACAAAACAACGTATTTATCACCAAGAATAAATATTTAGTGAGGGCCTATTGCATGCCGCCCAATTGTGCTCAGCTCTGGTGTGAAATTATCTTTTAAAAGTCAAAGCAATTTGAAATGCACTTACTTCTGGATACTCGAAGTTACCTTGAAATGTTGTAAATTCAAGGTCAGATGCCAGTGTCACAAGAAGATAGTTTCCTTTTACTTCCTAAAGTAAAAAATGTTCTAAGGATTCCCTCTTTACAAAATTATTTTTAGAATTCTCTATTAGATACTGAATTCATCCAAAAGTATTTGAAGGGTGCATTATGTATCAGATACTAATCTGGATGCCAAATGATTCAGTGGTAAACAGTAATAATTATAGTTGGTATATTTGAGTATTTTTTTAAAATATATTTTTATTGATTTCAGAGAGGAAGGAAGAAGGAGAAAGAGATAGAAACATCAGTGATGAGAGAGAATCATTGATTGGCTGCTTCCTGCACACCCCCTACTGGAGATCGAGCCTGCAACCTGGGCATGTTTCCTTGACCGGAATCGAACCAGGGAACCTCAGTCCGTAGGCCAACTCTCTATCCACTGAGCTAAACCATCTAGGGCTTGAGTATTTTCTAGGTACTCATTGTGTTAAGCATTATGTTAAAGGTCTTATGTGTATCATTAATTTATTCCTAAAACACTATAATGTAGATGCTATTAATATTATTATAAACTAGAGGCCTGATGCATGAAATTCGTGCAAGAGTAGGCCTTCCTTCCCCTGGCTGCTGGCACCGGCTTCCCTCTGGCACCCAGGACCCGCGCTTCCCTCACAGCCCCGGCTTCTTCCGGAAGGTTGTCCAGAAGGATGTACGGTCTAATTAGCATATTACGCTTTTATTTTTATAGATTATTACATATTAGTAGAAAACATCTTAATGAGGAAGTTAGGGCACAGAGAGGTTAAGATACTTGCCCCATGCCCTAACCAGTTTGGCTCAGTGGATAGAGCATCAGCCTGCAGATGAAGGGTCCCAGGTTCGACTCTGGTCAAGGGCATGTACCTTGGTTGCGGGCACATCCCCAGTATGGGGTGTGCAGGAGGCAGCTGATCGATGTTTCTCTCTCATCGATGTTCCTAACTCCTATCCCTCTTCTTTCCTTTGCAAAAAATCAATAAAATATATATTTTTTAAAAAGATACTTGCTGCCGAAACTGGTTTGGCTCAGTGGATAGAGTGTCGGTCTGCGGACTGAAAGGTCCCAGGTTCGATTCCGGTCAAGGGCATGTACCTGGGTTGCGGGCACATCCCCAGTAGGAGATGTGCAGGAGGCAGCTGGTCGATGTTTCTCTCTCATCGATGTTCCTAACTCTCTATCTCTCTCCCTTCCTCTCTGTAAAAAATCAATAAAATAAAAAAAAGATACTTGCTCCAAGTCACACAGCTAGCAAGTAGAGGTGCTGCAATTTGAATTCAACAGTCTGGGCTCCGTGCCTGGGCTCTTAACCACTTGGAGAACCTCTGCCCTCATGGTATAGATTGCTTTGCAATACACCATGGCCTCTGAGGGGTGCGCAGTCCACAATTTGAGGAAATCAACAAAATAGAAAAAATGGGCACTAGATTTAGAGTCAGTCCAAAGACCTGGGCTCAAAATTTCAATACATCATTTAACCTTTTTGAGACTCAACTTTCTTATTAAGTTAAGAATAACACCCCTGATGGAAAGTCTAAACGACTCATGTATATGAATTTTCTCTCTGGACTTTGCAGCACTGCACACCTGCAAGGGATTGTGTCATTAATTGCTTTTTTTTTTTTGGTCTGTGAGGTTGACTGCAGGTCTATCAGCCTGGATGCACTGGTGATACGGAGACTCATTACAAGGTGTGACAGTAATGAGGCAGCCCCAGATTTGTTTAATGTGAAGCTGAGCTCCTAGAGTCCTCCTTCATCCAAGTGTTGGCCCTGTGACTATAGAAGACATGTAGCAGAAAGGATTTTCTGCTCACACAGGATTGTTTTTCAGTGGGAAGAGAACATAGGTTCAAAGATGCTCAAATTTAAAATAATTAGAGCTGAACTGGCAGCTGCACACCAGTAAACAACTATATAATAAATGGTCCAAGTTGAGGAAATTTTTAGACAGTATTCATGTGGGACTGGGAAGTGTTTCTGTCAGTATGAGCAGTACTGTCTTCACCGTAGCTGGTAGGAATAACCTTTGTCACCTATTAAAAAAGACATAGAAGGTAGAGCATTTTTAAAAAATGCATAAAACTTTATTCACAAACCTTTATACAAACGAATTGTTCTCCTCTTTCTATTCTGGACAAGTTACACACTTCCCTGAGCCTCAGCTCCTCATCTATGACATGGGGAAATGATATTTACATTGCAAAGCTGTTAGGAAGGTTTGAGATAATACAGCTCAGGCTGCTATAACAAATGACACCATAGACTGGGTGGCTTAAATGACACCATGCATTTCTCAGAGTTCTGGAGGCTGGGAAGTCCAAGATCAAGGTTGGCAGATTAGGTTCTTGGTGAGGGACCTCTTTCTGGCCTGCAGATGGCCACCTTCTTGCTGTGTCCTTACAAGGACACTAATTCCACCATGAGGGCCCCACCCTCATGACCTCATCTAAACCTAATTACCTCCCCAAGGCCTCATCTCTAAATATCTTCACATTGGGGGTTAGGGCTTCAACATATGATTTTGGGAGGGAGACACATTCAGTTCATAGCACATGTAATAAACTTAATACAGTTACTCCTAGGTGCTCAATAAATAATTATTTCCAGCTTTGGGGGTGGGGAGGAATCAAGATTTTTGCCCTTTTCTCAGACATCCCTAGTTGGGCCTGGGCTGCCTCAGGTAAGCTGCTGCCACAAGCAGTTCATATCATAGTTTGTAGCAAATAGCACAAGCATTTCCTACTCTTGATTAATGCCTGGGCATAGTGTGAGAAAAAATAACATTTAAGGGTTGATTTAAAATATATTTTGCCCCAAACTATTTAAGCATAAAGTGATACCTAAGTTTCTATGCAACTATAAAACCAAACTGAATTAAGAAAAACCAAAACTGATGCTTGCAATCACTGCAATTCAGCATGAAAACATTAGTGTACGATGCCCTGGTCGGTGTGGCTCAGTTGGTTGGAGCATTGGTCTGTGCACCAAAGGGTCATGGGTTCAATTCCCCATCAGGGCACATACCCAGGTTTTGGCTTTGATCCTGATTAGGGGCGTGTGGGGAGGCAACCCATAGATATTTCCCTCTTACATCAATGTTTCTTTCTTTCTCTCTCCCCTTCCCTTCCTCTCAAATCAATAAAAAACATATCCTCAGGTGAGGATCTTTAAAAAACCAATTGTATAAAAATAAAAACGTTAGTGTGAGAGGTGGTGTCTGCATTCACCTAAATCACTGGCCACAAGGAGACCATGGCTCTGACCTCCCACCGCCAGTACTTTTGTGTGGGGCCCCTACTTTGCTCGTCCGTAGTGTTCTGTGGTGTCATGTGGCTTTCACAGGCATCACTTATGAATCACTTAGAAATTAACCGCCCTCACGTTCCTTTCTCATTAGCCCCAGGTAATTACAGTGATAAAACTTTGTGCCAATGTGACAGTGAATGCAAACAGACTTGGGCCCTGACATCAAACAACAGTCCCTGTTGATGGGATTAGGGGACTCAGTGATGGCGAACCTATGACACACGTGTCAGAGGTGACAAGCAAACTCATTTTTTTGGTTGATTTTTCTTTGTTAAATGGCATTTAAATATATAAAATAAATATCAAAAATATAAATCTTTGTTTTACTATGGTTGCAAATATCAAAATATTTCTATATGTGACACGGCACCAGAGTTAAGTTAGGGTTTTTCAAAATGCTGACACGCCGAGCTCAAAAGGTTCGCCATCACTGGATTAGGTGATCATCGAGGTGACCTGTGATATTCTAATACTAAATTTTTAAAGCTGTCATTGAAATTGAAATAAATAGGCTAAATTTTAGAATTATCTCAGTAAACGGTTAGGCCTACAGAGCTATATAGATCTTGGTTTGAGAACATTGATGTGATCCTTAGGCCTGTGAACTTTGCCCTCAGATAGTCTGGATTTGAATTTTTAAAAAACATATTTTTGTTGACTTCAGAGAGGAAGGGAGAGGAAGAGAGAAATAGAAACATCAATGATGAGCGAGAATCATTGTTCCGCTGCCTCTTGCACGCCCCACACTGTGGATCAAGCCCGCATCCTGGGCATGTGACCTCCTGGTTCATAGGTCAATGCTCAACCACTGAGCCATGCAGGCTGGGCTGGGTTCAAATTTTGCATTCCCACATGTGATACTGGAGGAGTTCACTCATCCAACAAACACATAGTAATCACCTACAGCACTCTAGGCACTTTTCCAGGCATTGGGGCCATAACTGGGTACAAGACAAATAGGTCATGCCCTCTAGGCCTTACATTTTAAATCTAGTGAGCAAAGCACTTAAACTCCTCCCCACACTAAGCTTCTGTGTTTATAAAATGGATAATAATTGGACCTAACCAGAGGGTCGATGGAGGTCTAGATGAAATGACGCATGTTTAAGAAGGTGTGCTGGGTTTTCCTGTTTATTCTCCTAGTTCCACTCCTCACTCTTCTCACCCTGCTCTGGGCTTCTGGTTGGGCTCAGCTATGAGGCCTCCCTGGTAGAGATCAGAGGTGGAGAAATGGGGTTGGGGTACTTATGCCCCAATCCTTGCCTGCTGGACTTCTGGTAGGAGTGACCACAGCTCTTACCATGAGACCCTCTCCTACAGCTTCAGCCCTTCCAGAAAGTGCTCCCTACCACATCTCACCATCCCATTACTCCTCCCTCCTATTCCATTCGAGCATCCGCCAGTGTCCTGCTGGAGCCTTGCTCCCCAATCATACAGAAAGCGTGAATCTTGTGTCTGTGTGAGCGTGTAAAAACTAAAATATCATTTATCCATTGGAACTCAGGCTCCCAGTGAAAGCCAAAGAGTTTATTTCAAACAAATATATAAGTTTGATCAAAGAAGAATGTGCAAGGCCTAAGTGATCTTTCTGCTGTAGCATCATCTCCATGTAGTCTTTTCTAGCAACATATTTACCCAAAATATAACTACCCAGATAATAAACTGCATATGGTGGTGTCCTAGATAATAAAACTAAGATTTAAAAGCATTTACAGAAAGCACAAATCTTATTACACAAAGTCAAATGTGCAGGAAGAGTCATGTAGTCTCTCTTTGTTGCATGAAATTAAATTTGCCTCCAATCTCCCCTTCCACTGGGTTGGCAGGATCTATGGTGGCAATTCTCTTCTCTAGGGTCTTTCTAGAATGTGCAACCATCTTTTTTGGCCTCCAGCATCTCACTTCTGCTGCTGACTCCCTCCTTGTCCAAGTCCATGTGAAGGTCAGGCTCTGCACCAAACAGTGTCTCCTCTAAAGGAGCACCATTCACATCACAGACCCAAACTAAGGTTTATGGGAGTGCGTGGGTGGGCACGGAGACTCCAGGCCTGGAGCAGTGAGGGACACACAGCTGTGCACACACAGGTGGACCTCGAGCGCGCACGCGCGCACACACACACACACACACACACACACACACACTTGCTGGCACACGGGGCCATGCCTTGCCCCAGTGGTATTTCCCCCCAGCCCCCCAGTCCTTGGAGGCCCCTTCCTATATGTCTGTCCCTCTAAACCTGACAGGGTCTCTTCACCTACCAGCAGCCCCTACCCAGGTAGACAGCGCATAAGTGAACAGGAGAGAGTCCTGCTATCTGAGCACACGTCAGGCTGCTGCCCAGCAAAGGCTCTGGAAAGACTAACCAGGGAGAGGTGTTCCGACTGCACAGCAATGGTGTTAGTTCGCCGGGGCTGCCATAACAAATTACCACAGACTGGGTGGCTTACACAACAGAATGGTTTTCTCCCAGTTCTAGAGGCTGGAAGTTCAAGATCAAAGCACTGGAAGGGTTGGCTTCCTCTGAGGTCTCTCTCCTTGGCTTGCAGATGGCCACCCCTTGCTGCTGCTTCCTGTGGTCTCTCTTGCATGTGGGTTCCTGTGGGCTTTTTGTGTGTCCAAAGTCCCTGGTTTCACAAGGACACCAGTCGGATCAGATTAGGTCCCACTCTGTGGCCTCATTTTAATTTAATCATCTCTTTAAAGACCCTCTCCCCAAATGTAGTCCCATTCTGAGGTCCTGGGGGTTAGGGCTTCAACATATGAATTGGGTAAGGGGACACAATTCAGCCCATATCAGTAATATACTAGCTTAACAATAAATTGTTTCATGTGAGGAAGAGGAATCCTTTTTCTAATTAGTGTAAGAACACCAGATGGACTAGTGGTGGCCCAGCTGGTGGTCCCTTGAAGCTCAGTGATTCCAGGCTTCTGTGGCACACTTTGGGGTGGGAACCTAGGGCCTGGGTCTGCCCTCCCCCTCCCCCGCCCCGAGGGAACCAGGTAACCATTCCCCTCTCCGAGTCTTACCAGCAGCCCAGCTGCCAGAGAATGGGGTTTTGTTTCCACTACCGAAAGGACTTTCTGACCGTTGTCCCCTTTTCAGTCTGGGGAGCTGGCCCATTCTCCCTCTCTCCTGCCTTTTCCTCCCTTCTCTCCTCTGCACAATCTCCTCCAGGAGCCTAGCCTTTTTGTAAAAGACAAGCAGATACATTGTTTTCAGTCAACTTCAGCTTTGGGTTCTGCAACACCAACCTCTCCCTGCACAAGGACCCACAGCCACTTCTCTCTTAGATATGGGGGTGGAGAGAGGGAAAAAGCAATGAGGGGAAAAACCAACTTCTCAATGAATTAACCTGCCAGATCCGGAAAGATGTTAGCATAGTGCCTGAGAGAGAGAGAGAGAGAGAGAGAGAGAGCTCAACAACGTGAACCATCATTGTTTTTATTAATGTGACAGGAGGCCCAATGCACAAAATTCGTGCAAGAGTAGGCCTTCCTTCCCCCGGCTACCAGCACCAGCTTCCCTCTGGCACCCTGGACTCGGGCTTCCTTCCGGCCACAGGCAGGCACCTGGAACCCGGGCTTCCCTCACAGCCCTGGCTTCATCTGGAAAGTCGTCCTGGAAGGATGTCCGGAAGGACATCTGGTCTAATTAGCACATTGCACTTTTATTATTATAGATTACTAGAGGCCCAGTGCACAGATTTGTGCACCTTGAAAGGAACTGTGGACCACCAGGCTGCGGTGGACACAGGGGCGGGTCTTCGCCCATCCTCTGCGCCCCCGCCCTGCTCCTCCCACTGTGGACCTTGGTCCCAGGTCTGCTGGCAGCCTCGCTCCCCCCACCACTGCTCCTATACGCTGACAGTGCTGGTCCCACTTGCACCCGCTGATGACATGGAGCGATTGGGGCCAGTGCCAGCAGCGGGTGCAAGAAGGGCGGGCGCCATCATCAGGTGCGAGCGGCGACTACTGCCCTAATTGCCCCTCAGGAGCAGGGGTAGGTGGAGAAGCCCTCAGGGCCGATCAGGCCTGGCAGCCGCCTCTCGTACCTGCTGATGGCACCAAGCAATCTGGACCGGCGCCAGGCACTGGCAATGGATGTGAGCAGCGGCTCTGGCACGGATAACGGGTGCAAGTGGGGCCAGCACCAGCAGCAGGTGTGAGCACCGGGTGGGACCATGGCACGCTGGAGCAAAAAATTTTCAGTAACCACCAGAGGCTTGCCCTGATGACAGCAACCGGCGCCCCACCTTGGTCTGGCTCCCCCACTCACTGGCTCCACTATCCTGCCATGGCCCGACACCCATCATGTTCCACACTCTGCCACCTGCTGCCAACGCCCACCATGTTCTGCGCATGCCCCCTGGTGGTCAGCACACGTCATAGCGACCGGTTGTTCGGTTGTTCAGTTGTTCCACTGTTCAGTCTATTTGCATATTAGCATTTTATATATATAGATTGCTCTCATCACAACGGTATATGAAGCAGCAACCACAGTCTGTGGTCTGAGGGAAGAGCACCGAGGAGCTGGTGTCTAAAACAGTGCTGTCCAGTACAGCTTTCTGCCCTCTCTGCGCTGTCCACGAGGGCAGTCAGTAGCCACCTATCGTCAGTGAGCACTTGATTTGTGGCCAGTGCAAGTTGAAGTCTAAATAGCAACCCAGCAAGCTGCTACCCTGTGAGGCAGGGCAGATTTGTAAGATTATGTAGCAGCAGACAATAGAGAACGTCTGAGCATTTTCCCTTCCAAATAATGTAACAATTCCCACTTTATTTCCTAGCCTTGCCCTGAGCCCCCTTTTGCTTCTGTATCCACTACAAACACGGGGACTGCACCCCTGCAGTTTCTACCAGCAAGCCCAGAAAAGCCAACAACAGCATTTGGAAGCCCTGGGGGAGTTCCATGTCGAAACCTTGACATTCCCAGCTCATTCTGCACAGCAGGAACGTCAAGGGGTGACGCTGTCCTTTCATGCCTTCGGTTTGCAACACCCCCTTTCCCAAGCTTTATGTGGCATCTTAAGAAATATAGTGGAATCCAAATTACTTTGTTCTCATGCATTGCCGCCGACTTGCACGCCACCTCTCAAGACCCTCTGAGAAGCTGCAGGACACGACTCAGCCCGGCCTGGGAGCCTCACATTCCACACCCGCGTCCCAGCTGCCAAAGGCTATGAAAGTCCTTCGAGCACAATTAGGATTTTTTACTAGATGCCTTAATGGTGTGCCCACTGGAAATGTGTACCTTGGCACGGCCAGGCCTCCAGGCTCCCGTCACCTTCTCACTGCAACTGTAATTGGATGTCAGCCCCTGGAAAATGGGCACCTCTTATCATTACACTCGGCATGAATCGCCCCGTTCTGTGGAGGAGCAGGGCTTGCCTCAGACGCCTGCAGACATAACAGAGCGCTCTCCCCTGGCGGGCTGGAATTTTCCCTCTCCTCATCCTCTGTCCTTTCCAAATTATACAATTTCCTTGGAGCCACATGTTTTGAAAGTCTCTCATTCACACACCTTTGCAAATACTCTCAAGCAGAATGTGTGTGTTTGTGTGTGTGTTTTAAAGCTACACTTGGCAAATGCGTGGAGGTGAATGAATCTGATGGTCTCTCCCTGTGGGAAGTAGGTCTCTGACTCCCTGTCGCCTACAGAATATAGTACAAGCTCATCCATAGGAATAAACGAGGCCCTTCGTGATCTGGGTCCTGCTTACATTCATGGCCTCGTCTCCCTCCGTGATGTTTGCTCCAGCAATGCGGATCAGCCTATAGTTCCTCACAGCAACCCTACTGCTCATCCCTTCATATCTCTGCCCGTGCTATTCCCCTCACCCAAAACGCCCCCTGATCGACCAGGGAACCGCCCTTCCCTAACACCTAGGCCAGCAGGCACCTGCCCTGGGAGCCCTTCCTCTTCCTCTCTCAGAGTTACCCCCTCCCTCTGTGCTGCTTGGTGCTCTCCATCTTACATATTTCTTGTGTGTCCTGTGCCTCTCTGCACTGCGTTTTGTTTCCTGGCTCATCTCTCTCTGCTATTGGGCTGTGAGATCACTGAGGGGTTGGTGGGTGTCTTGTTCCTCTGAACTTCCAGAACCAAGGATAATGCCCGGCTCATAACGGCCAATCACAGCCCATTGTGGAACTGAATGGAAACAAGTAGAAAAAAGCCTCCGATGAGACAAGGTTGTGTATCTCCCACACTACATATTCTCTTCGAAACAGTTTTGTTGAATCGACTTGAATCTACTTGGCTCTGGATACAATTTTCATCTGCACATTTAAAGAAAAAGGTGCAAATTACCTAAGAAATACTTTATGCCAAAGCTCAATAAATGAAATGAAGTGAGGAACCAGCAAGGGAGGAAATGAAGAAAAGTAAAAAGGTGTGGAAACATTTATTCCGGGCCTGTCCTCCAAAGGACCAGGTGAACCTGACTGTGTCTCTCCACCCATGTGAGCCCACCCTGGCCCAGCCCCACCAGCTCCCACCTGGATCTCTGTGGCAGCTCCTCTAATTGTTTCCTCCTGCCTCGTTATGGATCAGATATTTGTGTCTCCCCAAAAGCCATATGTTGAAACCCTCACCCAGGGTGATGGTGTTAGGTGGAGCTTTTGGGAAGTAATTAGTTTAGATGAGGTCATGAGGGTGGAGTCCCCATGATGGCATTAGTGCTCCTCGAAGGAGAGGAAAGCCCACAGCTCTCTTTCTCTCTCCCACGTGAGGACACAGCAAGAAGTGGCTGTCTGCAAGCCAGCAAGAGGGTCCCCCCCAAAACTACATCTGATATCACCTTGATCTTGGACCTCCCAGCCTCCAGAACTGTGAGAAATACACGTCTCTCGTTTAAGCCATCCACCTCTGGTGTCTTGTTGTAGCAGCCTGAGCTGACTGAGACATGTCCCCCACCCTCCACTCCAATACAGAAGCTAGTGTCAGCTGTTACCAACACAGGCAGACCTTGCTTCATTGCGCTTTGCTTTATTGCACTTCACAGATTTGCCTTGTTTTACAGATTGAAGCAAAAGGATTATGACTTTCTCTCTTTTTTAAAAAAAAATATATTTTATTGATTTTTTACAGAGAGGAAGGGAGAGAGATAGATAGTCAGAAACATCGATGGGAGAGAAACATCAATCAGCTGCCTCCTGCACATCTCCCACTGGGGATGTGCCCACAACCCAGATACATGCCCTTGACCGGAATCGAACCTGGGACCTTTCAGTCCGCAGGCCGACGCTCTATCCACTGAGCCAAACCAGTTTCGGCTATGACTCTCTTTATTGCAACATTTGCTGTATTGTGGTGGTCTGGACCTGAACCCACAATATCTCTGAAGGATAGCTGTGTAAGTCAGATCCAACCATTGGGCCTTAACTGCATCCAACGAGTTCCATTCACACTTGAATATAACCCACACTCCTTTCTCCCGCCTACGAAGACCTTCCATGATCTGACTGCCACCTACTCTCTAGAATTCTGTCTTTGCCCTCTCCCTCTTGTTCACATTCCAGCTACATGAACTTCTTACGGCCCCCACAGGCTAAGCCTATGTGTGCTGCTGCCCAAATGGCATTCCTGCAGCCATTGGATGGCTGGCCCTTAAAGGAAAGACATCCTGCCTTAGCCGGTTTGGCTCAATAGATAGAGCATCAGCTCTCAGACTGCAGGGTTGAGGGTTTGATTCCTGGTCAAGGGCACGTACCTCAGTTGCAGGAACGATCCCCAGCCCTGGTCAGGGTGTACGCAGGAGGCAATCAATCGATGTGTTTCTCTTACATCACTGTTTCTCTTTCTGTCCCTTACTCTCCCTTCCATTCTCTCTAAAAATCAATGAAGAAATATCCTCGGGTGAGGATTAACCAAAAAGAAAAAAAAAGAAAAGAAAAAGGAAGACATCCTTGCATTGAGACCCTCCCTGACTTCTGTAGCTGTCACTCACAGTCACTTTCCATCATACTGTCTGTTTTGTTTTCTTCCTTGAAATTTTCAGGACCTGACATGCCTTCTTGAGCATTTGCTCCTTCATTCTCTGTCTTCCCCAACGAGGCTCTCTGGGGACAGGAACCTCACCTGTTTTATTAGCTGCTCTATTCTTAGCTCCTACAAGAGAGCCCGGCCCAAGCAGTGCTGAGAAAGGACTGGTCATTGAAAGGCTAATATGTGCCTGGCACTTTGCTAGACACTTCCACAGACAGTGTTTCATGTAATCAATTCCAGGAGGGTTTCTTCAATTAGCAGGGAATTGCCAATGATTTCCAGTGTTTTGACATACCTGGGTGAGTTCATTCATAAGTAGTTTCTTTGAAGTAGAAGTGAGTCAGAGAGTGTGACTTCAGACCCACCGTCTGTCCACATCAAAGTATTTATGGATGAATGCAAGGGCAGCAAAATTAATGCGGCCTTAAAACGGAAGCTGCGGGGAGCTGCAACCAGGGAACGCAGTGACAGCGCCCCGCCTGGTTCAGCAGCATGCTCCTCATCACTCAGCTCTGATGCGCCCAGAAATTGTGCTAAGGTTTCTCCAGCATAAAGCAGGGTTAGTCCTACCGGCCCACCCCTTTGGATACAATTTCTGGAACACCGAGTGTCCCAGAAGCAACATTTAACAGGAAGGTTAGGTTGTGCTGTCAGAGGGAATCACAGACTTGTTTTCTTCAGCTTTGAGAAGAGCTCCAGACTTGGAATCGAACACCTGGGTTGGGGTCCAGATCCTAGCGCTTAGGCCCTGGGTGACTTCGGGCGGTCACTTAATCTCACCTGATCTGTTTTCTCCTCTGTAAAGGTTAGGCTTGCTCCATCCACCTCAGAAGTTTGTTCTAAGGGTCAGAGTTAGAATGGCTCTCTGCAGGAAAGTGTAACACTGGGGAGTCCCCTGCGTGGTAGTTTGTTACTGTAACTATTATCAAGATCCACTCTCTAAGGTATCAGAGAATGATAGATTATTAGAAATTATGAATTCAAACTCTTTCGTATGATATATGTTTATATGTTGCATGGTTTATAGAAACAACATGTTTTTTATTGTTTCCCATTCACTTGAGAAGAGAACACTAATACACATAGGAAAAGCTAACAGTAGAATAAAGAACCAAATGAGCACTTTTGACAAAATGCTATGGAAGTTTGGGGTGGTGCTGGGGGTACTGAAATAGTCTCCTGCCCACTAAGGCTCTCTCCTCCTCAACCTACCTGATGTACTGGCAACTGAGGTATTTCTCTAACAAAAGGTAGTTTATTTATTTTTGAGGAGTGGGGGTAATACATTTTAATTTTTTTCCAATTACACTTTGTGTTTAATGTTATCTTGTATTAATTTCAGGTGTACAGAATAGTGGTTAGACAATCGTATACTTTACAGAGTGTTACCCCCAATATTTCCAGTACCCAACAGACACCACACATAGTTATTACAATACTAGAGGCCCGGGTAGGGTCTGTCTGGCCCGCCCCGATTGGGGCCTATTGGGGGCGGAGCCGGTGGGGGGTAGGGGATGTGGGCGGTTGGCTGGCCAGCCCGCCCCCTGGTTGAACTCCTGGTTGAGGGGACAATTTGCATATTGGCCTTTTATTATATAGGATTATTGACTGTATTTCCTATGTGTACTTCACATCCCCATGACCATTTTCACCCAGTCCCCCAGTGCCCCTCCCCTTCAGAACCATCAGTCTGTTCTCTGTATCTATGAGTCTGTTTCTGTTTTGTTTGTTCATTTATATTATTCTTTAGATTCCACATATAAGTGCGTTCATATGGTATTTGTCTTTCTCTGACTGACTTATTTTACTTAGCATAATATCCTCTAGGTCTATCCAAACTATTGCAAATCGTAAGATTTTGTTCTTTTTTTATGGCTGAGTAAAAAAAAATATATATATATATATAATTTTCAATGTCATTAATCCCCAGGGAAATGCAAATTAAAATTACAATGGGATATCACTTCACATCTGTGAGAGTGGCTACTATAATAAATCAATAAACAAGTGTTGGTGAGGATGTGGAGAAAAGGGAATCCTGGTGCACTGTTGGTAGGAGTGTAAGTTGGCACAACCACTATGCAAAACAGTATGGATGGTCCTCAAAAAATTAAAAGTGGAACTGTTTTATGACCCAGCAATTCCACTTCTGGGTATATATTCAAAGAAACATGAAACACTAATTGGAAAGAATTTATGCTCCATGTTCATTGCAGCATTTTTACAATAGCCAAGCTATGGAAGCAACTCAAGTGCCCATGAATAGATGGGTGGATAAAAATGGCAGCTTAGTCAGGTGGTGATAGATGCAGCCTTTGGGCCCAGACTGCTTGGGTTCTAATCCCAGCTATGCTACCTAACTAGACTCTCTGTAAAATTAGGGAAGTATCAGTATCTTCTTCCTCTTAGGGTTGTTTTGCAGATGAAATGAGTTATGTAAAACTACTTAGCATCCTGCGATCCTGCCAGGCATTTTATAAATACTTGCTATTATCATTAAATCGCTCTCTGATCCTATCGCTGGCCTAAGCAAAACTTTCTCACTGGGTCTCATTTCTACCAAACAAGGCCCCACCCATAGCAGGTTGTCAAGTCCTCCATCTCAGCCACTTTGTCTGTGCTCTTCTTGTCTTCAGAGTGTGACTCCTCTTCCCAGAGTTGGAAGTACCCTCCCTTGTCTCTGAACTCTTACAGAATCTTGTCTCTGTCTACGGCCTTTCCATTCTAGTTTTTGAGGTCACTTTATCTTCCACTGCTAGACCGTGAACTCTTGGATGGCAAGGATTATGATTTATTTGACTTGTATACTTTATAAGATCCCAAATTGGCCCTTTGACCATAATATGTACTTAGTAAATGTTTGGTGAATGAATGGATATAAGATGTGGTCAGAGGTGGCATCACAGAAATGAGGGTTGAACTGTGTCTTGAAGGGAGAACAGGCTTTAGAACGTGATTATTTTGATTGTAGTGTAGTGATTGAGAGTCTGAACCACCTGGGTCCAAATCCTGATTTTAACGTTTGCTAGCTCTGGGCAAATCGCCTCATGTCTTTGTTCCTCGGTTATCTCACCCATTTAACAAGGGTAATAAACATACTTTCTCCATGGTGTTATAGTGTGAGGATTATACAGACTTAGTGGCATCCCTTGCACACAGTACGTGCTCAGTGAACCACAGCCATGATTACTATTATCATAAAAGTAATAAATGCTTCTCGTAAGAGGCCCAGCAATACAGTAAAAAGTGGATTCTTACTCCACAGACATAGCCACTGCTATTCCACTCTTTCATTTTTATAAATGAGGACGCTGAGACCTTAAGAGGTTAAATAACTTGCCCCAAGGTCACCAAGGATTAGAAATCAGTCAGTGAGCCTCCAGAGATGGGAATGATCATTAGGGAAACTGGTAGAAGACACATTCCGGAACGTTCCCCTCCTCCATCTGCACATCCCTAGCTACCATAATTGATCACAAAAATCTCTGTCTTTTAATAAAAAAATTTACCCCCCCCCACCCCAATCCATGCTCCATTAATTCAGCCAGAATTCAATCCAGAGAAATGCTACCACAATAAAAGCTCATGGAGCCAGCAGGTCCTGCAATGGCCTAGATCTGAGAGTCTTACATAGAAATCAGTCATGCTGTCGCTGTGGTTGAGGACCTGCTTTGATTTTGCTAACGAGTCTGCTTTCATGGTCGCTCCTAATCCCTTGATGTTTGCTTCTCTCCTTTTTGATTTTGACTCTGAAGACTTTAATAATTTCACCATGAAAAATGGCCTTTCATTGTGCATTTCTTCCCGCCAGGTAGTGGTAGCCTTTGAAACACACACTAACATTTCTTTACCTTTAAATCCAGTTAATGCTCACTAGACTTGATCTGGGCAGGGTGAGTGATGGTACTGACGCGTGCGCTTTTGTAGTCACTTTCCTCTGAGACCTGTAGAAGGCTCTATAAACATTAGCTAAGCCTCAAGCACCTCAATGACGCAGGGAAAGGCTAGAAGGAAGATGAAGGTGCTCCATATGCTAGGTGTGTGGCATACACCAGAAGTGATACTTCCACTTTATGTTTTCCATTTTGATCTCTTCAGTGTAGACACAACCAGAGAACTGCACTGAAGACTTATTGGTATCCCTGCACCCTTTCTTCTCTCGTTTAAAACCTCAGCTATGGCACTTGCCCCTCTAGCCCATTCTGTGGCCCTCTGGATCCTACCTCTGGACTACACAGAAGCCTCTATGCAGGGTCTGGATCCACCCTACCACCCTTTCCCTAAGGAGGGCAGGCTTGTCCTCAGGATTTCTAACCACAGTCACA
Organism: Myotis yumanensis; assembly: GCF_028538775.1. NCBI lineage: Eukaryota > Metazoa > Chordata > Mammalia > Chiroptera > Vespertilionidae > Myotis > Myotis yumanensis. The sequence goes on from NW_027223754.1 coordinate 195,517,914, forward strand.
TGGGTGGAAAGAGAATGAAGAAGGGACTGCACGTTGATGAGAAGGGATCAAAACCAGCCTTTGGACCAAACTTGTTCTGTTAATATAATACCTTGACTCATCCAAAACAGAACCTCCACCTTCTTGTACTCACAGTGTGGCCCTGTTGACTCCATTGATCCGTAACTCACTTTATCTTAGGGAAATGGGGTGGAGGGGGGTGAGGATCTTAGAGGCTGTGAAACCTCTAGGTGTGTGATTGATGTGCCATGAGAAGGAGAATGGCTGGGGTGTTAGAACTGACACCCTGGTGAAGTAGAGAGATGAAAGCTGATAGAATCCCGGCCAGGGAGCTGGGGAGTTCAGGGCTCTGTGGCAAGGGAGATGAGAACCTGGAAAACCAGGCAATTACACAAGATTGAGGTCAAGGTCAAGGTTATGTCAGAGGCTAGAAATGCAACACTAGGTAGAATGACCCAAATAGACCCCTGGACAGGCTCGGGGGGAAAAGTTCAAAGTTGTTGAACATGGAAGAGCAATGTTGTTCGCTTGAAAAAGCCCGAGGGGATTTGGGTGGAGGTGGATCTTAACCACTGTTTTTGGTCAGGGAAAAATCTGAAGCTGGTTCTATTCGGTTGTAGACACAAGGGACTTTCCTTCCATAGCATGTCCTTGTCAAGTGCCTAAGGACGCCCCCTTCCTTCTTGGAGGCTTTCTAGTGCCCTGAGAAATTGTTTGGTGGTTTGATCACATTGGGTAAGTTCAGCTGTGACAACATAGCCAAGGCTGGGGGCATAGTCAGTTGTTATTTCCAGCTAAATAGACAATGAGATGTCCTTCTTGGATGCCAGAGGACAAGTCAACTAGTATAGCCCTGGGCATGGGTGATACAGCATCATGTGAGTGGATAATGGATGGTCTGAAGGGGCTGTTTCTGCTCATGCTCTGTAGCCCCTTCAGATCTGGCCCTTGTGGCTCAGACCTCACCCATCATTCTCTCTACTCTGGTTCTCCTGAATTCTTGAAGCTCATTTAGTGGGGCTGGTGAGAAATTTTGTTCTCACTTGTGATACTTCTGCCAAATGTTTGATCCTTTCTGTGGGTCTTTTTCCATTTCCTTAATGGCCTAAGCTTTTGAATTAAAAAATCAGGAAGAGTCTTTTCCAGGCTCTTTTTTCCACGGTAACATCCTTTCTCTGAGGCAGTTCGTACAGAAGAGCCCAACTGCTTCAAATGGAATAGGTACATGAGGGAAATGCCAAGAAGAGAAAGGAAATATTGGGATTACGGGAATGCACTGGTTAATACAATACAAGGATGTGAAACATCTTTCTCCCATAAATCTAATGCGGTAGAGGCTGATCATAAGGTGGTTGTCTCACTTGGGTGCAAAAACGGTCTGGGGTGACTCTGGGCAGACCTACTGGACTTGTGTATCTGAAACATCAGTTGGGTGCCCCAGGATGAGCACAGAGGGTCTGGCTCCCACCAAACACAGCCATGGGAGTGGAGGAGCAGGCAGGTCTGGGACCAGCAGCTGCCCCGTGGGCCACCAAGGACCCACAGGAAGAGGGAATCTGGAGAGTTCCTCCCTCAAACATCCTCACGTAGCAGAAGAGCCACAAACAGCTACCAGGTAAGCAGTGGGTATGAGGAGCTGGATGTTCCCTAACAAGTCTGGGTGGGGACAGAGCCTCTGACAGAGGCAGGGCCCTGGATGGAAGATGGTGTGGCCTGGGAAAACCAAGACCCCACTAGAGCAGAACCCAGTTGCTTTTTTCCTGGTTCCTGTGCTCTGGAGGGTAGTTAAAAATGGGTTGTTTTCTGATTCCGTCCAGTAGCTGAGGTTCTGCGTCTAAGCTCCAAGGTGAAGAGTTGACATTGAAAGGAAAGCTCCTTCCGTTTGTGGATTATTGCTGTTTATACAATTCCTATGTTTAAACTTTATCCATGGGCAGGAAAACAACCAATTTCCTCAGAATATAATGATCTGAGGTTGAGTTCATGTAAAATGAAGAATGTAGGTGGACCGTGACTCTTGTCTAAGTGGACTAAATAGGCTGAACTGATTTAAGTGGAAAATACTGGGTCAACCACAAACACACCATGATTCTTGAGAAACGGACTTAACCTTCCATGTGGAGTCTGCCTTGTCCACCAGCCACATACCCTCTCGGGCAGCTGTTAATGTGAACCCTTCAAATTTATGTGAGACTCTGTGTGAGGGATTTTCATTCTGAGAGTCTATGCCTTCGACAGCACACACACACACACACGCACACGCACACGCACACGCACACGCACACGCACACGCACACGCGCTTGCGTGCATTTGGAGTCAGTCGGGGTCCACAGCCTGAAAAGGGGTGAATGAGAAAATAAATCTGAGCTCCTGGGATGCAGTTTACAGCAATCACCAATCCCAAAGCTCCTCACTTAACTTTGATTTATTGCCAACTTTGAAAGATGTCATTTGTTGTAAACGCAGAACACATTCGTTTCGGGGGTGAGCGGAAATGTCCCCAACTTCTGGTGGCGGCGGATACATCTGAAAAATGGAATCGAATCAATTTTGCTCCCCAGGGGGACAGGTAGAGGATTCCTGTTTCCTGCCAATTCAGTTGGAAACAATGAGGAGAGAGAAAAAAAAAGCGGAGCCCTCCCTTCTCTCTCTGGCCTTAGACGTGAACTCTTGATAAGATCCCGGAAAACAAGCAGCGTTTTCACCGGCCGCTTGCCCTCTTCAGCTGAGAAAACAGCACGAGCCCGAACTCGGAACTGGGGCCACCTCTATTGTGAACGTGGTCAGGCTGACTTCTCGTCGCCAACCAGCAAATCACAAAATGACTGAGATAAGGAATATAATAACATGTTCACACGAACCTTACATTCTTACCTCTTCTATAGGAAAGGATATCCCTGCAGGAAGGAGGAAGGTGGGGCCCCGCCCGTGTCCCACAGCAGGGCTGGGACCGCATTGTCCGGGCCTTTTGTAGGGACACAGGAAGAGGGTCCGGAAGTTTCTACAGGAAAACAGAGAAAAGTTCAAACATAAACAGCATCCAAAAAAATTTACCAACAGTGAACTCGACTTCCTCTCTGGGCCTCCATGCGTCCCTGGACCTCTGGGCTGGCAGATTGTAATCTCGGGACTGGGTTCACCTTGGTAACCTCCAGCCTGGGTGATTGTGCCGTGTCCCTCCTTAATAAGTTAAAAGGCTGTGTTTTCTATGGCATCGGAGACACAAACAACCTCTTCCCAGAGACGGTATCCTGGCCTGGCTCGAGTCTGTCTGTCTTTTCCATTTGTCATTTCTGGGGAGGGTCCGGCTTCCCTGAAGCCCCGGGCGGGACAGGGCGGCTCCCTTTCAGGAGGCTCTGAACAAAAGCTGAACGTGGCTGAATGGCCGCTTCCTGTCACAAGGCAAGGGCTTGGGTTCGGCTCCCCCCGGTTTGGGCCAGAGGTGCACCTTGAGAAGCTCACTTGCAAGGAAAGGTGAAAAGAACTGTGTCCCTCCCGCTCCAGTGAGGGCTGGACTTTCCCTCCCACCTCCCTGCACCCTCTACCCACCAGGCCGCAGAATCTCTGCTGCCCTCCCCGAGGCCACAGGGCTCTCTGGTTTTAGGGCTGAGTTATGAACACTACAGCTCTAACAGGGAGAAGCAATCCCATGGTGAAGTCTGAAGGAAGATGAAAACAGAGAGTGGCTTGGGGGGACCCCTCCCCCTCTTCCTAGTCCTTGTGCATGAAACCCACGGCTCCCCTTCACCTCCGGGGGCAGGGATGGGCCACAAAGAACAATGGGAAAATGTCACCAGCTCCCCGATGGGGACTCAGGGACGGGGTCTTCTCAAGGGCAGCCTCTGAAGTGAAAGGAGTCGCTCCCCACTTTTCCCACTGATGCAAACAGCCCTCCACCCTGGCGGGGGATTGTGGAAGCTGCTTCCAAAGGGCTCTAATGGGGCCACCAGACGCTGAAGGGAGCGTCCTTAGTTCCCAGACGGGCCAGTCGCACACTGCAGGAGCAATGATTCCAGTGAACAGACAGACTTCCTAGAAGATGCCATTATGGGAAACTAAATCACTCCCTACCACCGCCCCCCCAAAATAGCTCTTAAGCCCAAGGATCTTTCAGAGCCCATCAGAGGAGAGAGTTCTGAGTGGACTGCTGGAGCTTTTTAGGTGATATCTTTTTCTGAATTGCTTTTTCCAGAACAAATGACTTCCATTATGTTCAGCCAGGGACCAATTCTTCACTCAAGTATGTAAAGCAAAATAGGGCTTGTGCTCCGGATGTGTTACTCACAGCAGAAACCTTTACTGACGGCCGCCCCAGACCGGTGATTGAAGTGTGTTATATAAAGGCCCGGGTCCAAGTGAGAGGGTGAACTTGACCTCTGGAACCAGTCTCAAACGCTGGTTAAGATGTATTCAGAGTGCTATGTCGCACGTAAGGGACACTGGAATTTTCAGAAAACAGCTGATGAGAGGACCCGTTCACACCACACACATTGATGGAGCAGCTGTTGCCTACACCCTCCCATTCGTTTATTCCTGTATTTATTCATTTATACAGGGGTGGGCGAAAGTAGGTTTACAGTTCTTCCCATGGAAAATAATACAGTAATTAATAAATAATAATACAAGAGTAAACTCTGTGTTTCCATACTCACAACTGTAAGCCTACTTCTGCCCACCCCATCTAATAAGCCAGACATGGGGTTACATTTTATGGACAATCAAGGTGGTTGTCAATACATTTCAAGGTCTTGAAAACCTTGCTGGACACTCTGCTGGAGAGCCCCATCCCTGGGCCAGGTGTGAATCCTGTCCAGTGGGTCTCAACCTTCCTAATGCCGCGACCCTTTAGTACAGTTCTTCATGTTGTGGTGACCCCCAACCATAAAATTATTTTTGTTGCTACTTCATAACTGTAACTTTGCTACTGTTATGAATCGTAATGTAAATATCTGATATGCAGGATGTATTTTCATTGTTTGTGACCCACAGGTTGAGAACCGCTGCTAGTCACTTGCTACATTTCAATGTGTTAGTAATCCCCACAGCTGTTGCTAACATAGCCCTGAATACAATGATGAACTAAAATAAGCATGTCAAACTCATGGCCCGAATGCCTTGTTTATTTGGCCCGTGTTAGCCTTTGAGTTTGACATGCTTGCACTAGAAGCCAACAGTCTAGGGCCCGCTGCTCTAAATTAGGTGTTACTCACAGAGACATGATATAAGGGCTTTGAGTCTCAAGCTGACCTGAGCCTAAAGGCCTGCATAGACCCCAGGATGTTCTTGGTTCCCACTGAAGGGGAGCAGCAGGAGGCAGGAAGGCCCCTCTGATCAAGGCTGGGTGTGAGATGGGGCTGGGACAAGCAGTGGAGTTGTGTTCAGGATGATGAACCAGCCAGGGACTGCCTGGGCTCTGGGTGCTCTGTCTCCCACCTGGCCCAGTGGGGGTGTTGCTTCCTGTGGAAAAGGGCCTGACACACTCTGAGACCAGCAGGTGCCTGAGCAGGGGGTGTTGGGTGAGCAGGGTCACTCTGTTCTGAGCTCCCACCTCAATGCTGGGGCTTCTTGTCACATATTGAGATCCTGTTTAGGTCTGTCCCCAGGTAGACTCCAGGACCTTGACTCCCAACTTTTCTTCCCTTCTCTACCTTCCCAGAAACTGAATTCTGAATCTTTGGCCCCTGCCGGCCAACTCCTGGTTAGCAGACACCCAGCTCGGTCTCCCCCAGACCCTAATGTTTTGTGTCTGCCTTCTCCCCAGTCTTCATTCATTCATTCATCACTCAAACATTCATTCACTAACTATGGATTGAGCACCTGTCATGGCCAGGCACTCTGCAGGTGCTGGGGATATAACAGTGACCAAGATGGACATGCCCCTGCCCTTAGGGGGCTAATAATTTGGCCAAATAACAGAAAGGTAACAAATTGTTCTTGAAATTTCTTCTTAACTAATCATGTTTAAATATAATACTTTAGAAGTTGGTGTTCTAGATTGGGATGTTAGACATTTCCCCCCTCCCCCATTTTTTTTAATTGTCCAAATTATTTATAATGTTATGTGCTTGTTATATTCTAATTTTATTAATAATTATATCTAGTTGTGCTGTTATAATTTTATTAGTATTGTTTATATATTTAATTGTTAAAAAAACTTTGAACATATATAGTTAGAAATCCATAGGCCTTGCATAGCAACCCCATCGACCAGATTAAGGCTTCCTGAGGATAAGAGAGATTCAAGGCATGGTCTCCTCCTGGTGGGGGTGGGAGGGGACCTAACTTAATACTGACAGTAGCATTTCTAGAGGAGGGTTGCCCTGTTTCAGGCACCATGCTAAGCATTTTGTATGGATTCTCTCATGTATCACAACCCAAGAGTTAGTTACAATATTATCCTCAATTCACAGATAAGGTAAGGTTAAATAACATGTTTTAGGGGAAAAAAACCTTTTCATGTTTGAATCTGCAACTTATTTGGCTTTGCTACACCTAAGTGCAAAGGTGGTAATCAAAATATTTAACTGGCATGGCATGGACACTAACCAATCAGAAGAGATGCCAGGCTGTGGAGCAGAGGCAGGTCTGAGGGCCAGGGCCACTGGGGGTGGGGAAGGGGAGACAGAAGGGCTGGGATAGCCAAGTCATGGATGGGGTTGGCTAGGATAGCATCTGTTCATGGGCCATTAAGGGGGTGTTTGAATATGCTAACAACTCAGACAGCCGTACCTGTAGAGCCCTGCCCAGGTGAAATGGACAAGTCCCCCCTCCTGGGGGTCACTGAGTGACTGCTGGGGCAGTTGTGTTCATCAGCAAATTGGAGAGTTACTAAGGGTCAGGTTGACTTTTACAAAGTCTTAGTGTAAGGGGATATGCGGAGATGGTGAGCATAGTTTTATACAAGCTTTTAGGTTACCGAAAGCTTTCTTTCCTGATTCTAGACCACAGTACCCAAATCAGAAGTCTATGGGCCTAATTCAGCCTGCAGATGTTTTATTTAAACCATACAGTGATTTCTCACTTTAAACAGCAAAAGCTAACATTTCTGTAGCACTCTAGGTAGAGGCATGTATATGCTTTCCATATGTTAACTCAATCTACATCAAACCTGCGAGGTAGGTACTATTTTTACCATACCCATTTTACAGATAAAGAAACTAAGGCACAGACAGGTTGAGTAACTTGCCTAGAGTGGCACAGTTAATTAATAAGTGGCAGAAGTGGAATTTGAACAGAAGCCGTCTGACTCCAGAGTACAAGTTGTTGATCGCTATGCCCCTCTGCCTGTCTGGTATGTCTGAATTCTGTGCCGACATTTGAAAATCAAGAGCGGTAAGATAAAGATCCAGACTTACAGCTTGTCAGATTGAAAATCAGCAATTACTAGTATAACAGCCCCAAGTTCACGCTCCCTCGAGGTAAAAGTCAGCCCCCTCGACGAGGGGATGCGTTTCCCCAGGTCCCACCATTCCCCGCTGCCTTCCAACACGGAGGCTGACAGCCATTGTCCGTTTGTCATCAGACTAACACTGTTGTTTCCTTACACATGGCCCTCTTCACTCATTTGTGACCTGCCTGGCCCCTGTAGACATTTGTGACCCTCAATTAGACTCCTCCTAAAGACAAGATGCCCACCCTGGCTGTGTGCTCAGTGGTTAGATCATCGACTCACACACTGAGGGGTCCCAGGTTCTTTTCCCGGTCAAGGGCATGTACCTGGGTTGCAGTTTCAATCCCTGGCCCTGCTGTGGGGCCATGTGGGAATCCACCAATTGATGTGTCTCTCTCACACTGATATTTCTCTTTTTCTCTCTCCCTCCCTTCCACTCTCTCTAAAAAGCAACGGAGAAAATATCCTGGGGTGAGGAATAACAACAACAAAATAATAATAATAAACACAAGATACCTTTTTGCTATAACACATATATTAGGATGTGCAGAAGTATATGAGGAGCTCCCTTCTCTTGTGAATTGATAGCAGTGAGGAGAGAAACAAAGAAATGATGGGCAAGTTCAAAGCAACTCCCGGAGAAAGCTTGTCACATTGGGAAGAAAATCCTTGATCTCCTCAACCCAAATCATGTTAAGACCTAAATTTTCAAAGTAAAAGCAAAGCAAAAACAATCCGATTACTAAACTAAATTCCCTACAGCTACAAATAAATTTCTATAAAAGTCCAATGTTATAAAAACTATTATTATAAATCAATATAATTATCTTCTAAAACTCATCTATTGGAATTTTCACATACAGATGCAAGCCATCACCTTCTAGGGCCCCCCCTTGGAAGATACCCACGTTTCCCCATGATGCCTCTGCAAGAAACATTTTGGGACTCCCAGTGGGGGCTAATCTTCAAAGCAATTTATAAGGCATGGAGTAAAAGTCAATCTTCTTATTTTATAGTCATGTCTTGGTTTTGATCCAAAATAGTAACATCCACCTTTTCACCATTATTCAAATAATATTCTTGTTCCAAATTAAAATCCATTAAAGGATGAATATATGTTCATACTGAGAATAAAATAATTAGCAACAATGTTGGGAGGCAATTCCATAGGTGTATTAGTGACAGGGACTTCATGGACATAGAACATAGCCTTTCAACGTGACCCCCTTGAGTGGGCCATTATTTTAAAAAATATGTATTTGTATTGATTTCAAAGAGAAAGGGAAAGGGAGAGAGAGATAGAAACATCAATAATGAGAGAGAAACATGGATCAGCTGCCTCCTGCACACCCCACACTCGGGATCAAGCTTGAAATCCGGGCATGTGCCCTGAACGGGAATCGAACCGTGACCTCCTGGTTCATAGGTTGATGCTCAACCACTGAGCCACACCCGCCAGGCAGGCCATTATTTTTTTTAAATATATGTTGATGTGTTTGTTTAAGGAATCAGATAAGAAAAAAGTAAATATCTAATTCTATCTTTTAATGTGTATATATGGTTACAAATAGAAAGCATGTACACGGAAGCATATACACAGAATAAATGATCATTATTTCTGGGTAGCACGATTACACATGATTTTTATTTTCTTTATTACTATCCATTTGAAAGAAGTCAGTGCTGATAGCAGTATGTTAAATGTTAGAAATACCGTGTAAAGATTTCTTTATAGCTTTGTATTACAGTGAGAATGTATGCTTTTATAATGATAGAAAGATCACAGCAGACTGGGCTCTGCTTTCTGCTTGAAACACAGAGGAAATTCTCTCTCTTGGGCATCCCCTAAAGCCGGGGGCAGCCACAGGGGAGTAGAAATGGTGTCCGGTGGGTTTCTGTGGAATGGGACTGAGGTTGCTCCCCACTTCCTCTTGTCCTGTGTGTGGCATCCAGAGGATATACAAGTTCCTCAGGATGCACTCCGAGACAGCTGAGAATGCCAGCTTGTGAGCCTGTCCCAGCAAGCTAGGAGGTGGCCTTGTTGCCATGGCTGGAGGGTGGAGCTGATCCTCCGAAATCCCAGACAGGGAGGCAGTGCAGCTGCAGGTGTCGTGGGGGTCCCTGAGGCCAGCAGGGGCTGAGCTGGGTGTGGAGGCAGGAGGAGATCCCTGGGCTCTCCCAGAGCAGGGCCTGGGCAAGGCCAGTGTCCCAGGCCCAGTGTCCGAGGCCCAGGTGGGAGGGGGCCTCCTCAGCACAGGGCAGCACGCCTGGGCCCTGCCCAATGCCTGAGGACCCCTGAGCCACCCTCCCTGCAGCCAGACACACCTCGGGAAGGAGGACTGCGGGAAAGTGCTTGAGAGGGAAGGAAGTGTTCCTGGTAGGCAGTTTCAACCGTGCATTAGCTGATTATTTGGGGAAAATAGCTTGTTTTAAACTGGAAAAGGCTGTTGCCTTCCACTGGCAAGTTTAAGGGCCCGTTTTTACCCCCACCATCAGCAAGAGAGGGAGCAGAAGAAACCAGTTACCAAAAAATTTAAAGTACTGTTGAAAACACCTGAGCTGTAGTGTATCTTTCCACCCTGCTGGGCAAGTATGTAATTATAATCGTTGCGAGTCCTGTGAGGAAACAGCCCCTAGTGCCTGGAGTGCGTTTAATCAGGGCACCCAACACACACAACACAGACTGGCAGGCAGCCCTCGGGGACAGCCTCCAGGAGGAAGTGATGGGACAGCAGAGGCTTGGAGGAGGGGCCAGGTGAGCTGGCGAGAGCACAGGGCCCGGGAGAAGGAGGCTGGTCCACTGGAGGATCCAAATGGTGGGTGGACAGGTGGGCTGAGGCCAGTCTAAGAATAAGTCAAGATAGGGACAGCAGGCACAAGAAGTCAATGTGGGCATCCATAGCTAAGACAGCAGAGACCACCACTGCTGCAGCTCGTACCTGCCAAAGCCCATCAGCTTTCAGGGATTCCTGTGCCCTGCCAATCTCTCCAAACTTCTGAAGGGCTGTCACAGAACATGGCTCCCCTTCTAGAGGGGCTGAGCCAGAAGCAAAGGGGCCAAGGAGACCGTGAGAGACAAGAGGATGTGGGCTCCTGGCCAACTCTGGGCATGTCTCATCCACCATGTGTGGATTTCTCCTGGTGGCATCACTGAGAACTCTCCTGGCCGGTGTAATGGTCCGGAATGACAGCAAGAGCAGACAGAATCGAGCCGCCTTCCTCTCCGCAGCCAGCATCTGCTCTAAGCCACCAGCACACTTGCCTGAGACCATTGCAACAATTCCGTTATGGTCTTTCTGCTCTCACTCCACCCTCTCTTTTTAGAGAGCTGTTTTTACACAAGAAAGAAGACATGTCTCTCCTTCAAGGGCTCCCCATCTTGCTTTTAACAAAATCAAGAGACCTCCCATGCCTGCAGGACTGCAAGTGACCTGGCCCCGGCTCACCACTCCAATGTCATCCTGTCCCAAGTGTTCATTCCACCCCATGCACATTCCCTTCTGTTGGTGTCTCAGCTGTGTCCATTCTTTCTCTGCATCAGGGCTGTTGTCCTCCCCGTTTTCCCCCTGGACCTCTTTGTGTCTTCTGTCTAAAATGGCACGCCTCCTACGCACAATCTATCTTATCGCTCTGCTTACACCTTTTATAGCACTTACCAATCTGATGTTTCTTTGCTTGTTTATTGTCCATGACCTTCACTAGAATATTCCTTGAGGGCAGGGTGTTTACCTGGAATAATGCCTGGCCCAAAGGAGGCACTCAATTAATACTTGTTAAATAAGTGCATGGATACACAAATGAATAAATGAATGGATGAATGAATGAACCTTTGCGTGGGTCTTAGTAATGGAATGACCCTGGACCACAAACATTTTCATTATAGGATTGGTACTGGAGGGTGTTGATGGACAGAAGACAAAAAGGGAGGCGGGAGTATCTGTTAATAGATTGTTTTCCCATGATCTTGTGACTGAGGCAGGTGCACTCAGCTAATCTTAATAGAAACACTAAAAGAAGTGTTATCTCACGAAAAAGCACTGCTTTTGACTGGGGAAGTTGAAAAGTTTTCTAGATACAGATTGACTTTAACAGCTCAATAAACAGTATTTGGGCATTTACTGCCAGGCAAAACACAGAGCGTGTAGAGATGAATAAGGCTAATTACAAGTTGAGAAGTAGGAGAGCAGCCGGGAGGAAATCTGAGAACAGTTCCCAGGAAGAAGTGACTGGCTCCACCTGAGGAGAGTGGGAAGGAGCTGGCCGGGAACTGTGCCCTGAAGGTAAGCAGGGATATTAGCTGCTGAAAAGGCTGGGGGAGATGAAGGCAGAAATAAAAATATCAGCAAGGAGGTGTGAATGGCCAAGGTGTGATGCTGGATAAGTTGGTGATGATGTCCTGACGGTACAGTAACTGCCAAGCTTGGAATCCTTGGCAGGTGTGAGCCACCGAGTGCAGGTAAAGCATGTCACATCAGAGGGAAGAAGGCAAGATCCAAACCCTGGGGGGAGCCAGCAGTGACAGCTGGAGCAGAAGGTATGGACAAAAAGGGGGGTTCTGTGGAAAGAAACGTCACACAATGATCAGATCACAAATTCCTGAATGGGCAGGTCATGGTGGATAGTCACACCCCAAGCCCATAACTTCTCTAGTGAGAGGTTTTGAAGCAAGCTTTGACTATTGCATCTAAGTTGATAGACCCTCAAGATGTCAGAAGTAATATCCCTCAAAGGCCTAACCACTTGTTAACTATCCTGTAATCCAATACCCATTTCCCCCCACCTCCCTGTAATCTTCCTTAGGTTCCTTCTTTAATTTCAAATGCATAAAAGAAGCTGCAAAACTGTGATTCTCAGGAGCATTTGAGATCGTGTTCGCTGGCATATGTCATCATTTGGGCTCAAATAAACGTTCTTACATGGAAAGAGGACTGGTGAGTTTGCCACCAGGAAAAGAGGAAAGAAAGAGCTATAAGAACAAATCCTTTGGGGAGGCCAGAGTTTAAAGGGCAAATGGAGGAAAAGGAATCAACAAAGAAGTGGTCAGAGAAATAGGAACTAGAAATAGAATCTGGAGTTTTAATGTACAGAAACCACCTTTCAGTGGGCTTTCCCACCTCCCTCTTTGCAACATCATCCTGTTGGCTGCTACTTATTCAATGCCTGTTCATGCCACTAGACAGGAAGATTCAGGAGTGCAAGAAATGTTTCTTTTAAAAAATATATATTTTTTTTATTTCAGTGGTGGAGAGAGAGATAGAAAGAAAAATTAATGATAAGAAAGAATCATTGACTGGCTGCTTCATGCACACCTCCTAATGGGGATCAAGCCCGCAATCTGGGCATGTGCCCTGACTACAGAATTGAACCATGATTTCCTGGTTCATAGGTCGATGCTCAACCACTGAGCCATGCAGGTGGGGTGCAAGAAATATTTCTGACTTGTTTACCGCTCTGTCACCTAGATCAGGTCTTCTCACCTAATAGAATGTATGTATGGATGGATGGATAAATAAGCATTTTCAAATTTTGCAGAGTTAGAAAGACTAAAGACTGTAAGTAAGACCTTGGATTTGGCGATCAGACACAAAAGTGACATCTAAAAGACAGTTTTAGGAATGGGGAGAGCAATAATGCCTATATCATGTATGTGGTAGTTAGGAGAATTAAATGAGCTAATACTCTGTGCCTAGATGTAACTAAAGCTCAGTGAATATTAGATGATGATTATTATTCCTGCTAGCCTTCCCTTTCAGAAGCTATTTTGGTGAAATAATTCTGTGTGTGTGTGTGTGTGCGTGTGTGTGTGTGTGTGTGTGTGTGTGTGTGAGAGAGAGAGAGAGAGAGAGAGAGAGAGAGAATTCTTTATTGTCTTATTGTGTCTAACAGATTGGCTTACTATCCTTCCAAGGCCTACTAGAGACGTATTGCCTTAAAAACTACCACGACAAGAAAGCATATTTTATTAAACGGCTGCAATAGAACCCAGTGAAATGAGATTTGCTGTCAAATCTAGCTGTGGCCTGGGAGCCCGAAAGGCTCCTAAGGGACCAGAAGATGGAGTGGAATCTCCTTTCCTATTAAGGAGACTCAGAACTAAGGCGGCTACAGCCAGCCCTGGAAACAGAGCCCTGGTGCTGTGATTGTGTAGGTCACTAATCCAAAGAAGGAAGCCTGCCTGAGAAGGGGCGTGGCTCCAGAGACTGGCTCTGTCACTAGGTTTGGATAAAGAAGAAAGAGGCTGCAGGTGGAAGAGGTCCTTGAAGTGTGAAAACATTGGCCTGAGAGGCAGGAGACCTGGGTTTCTATTCTGGATGTGCCATTCCCTGCATGGACTTGACCAAGTCACTTAGCCTATGTGTGTCTCAGTCTCCTCATGTTTCTAATGAGAGGACTACATGAGCCTCCAGGCCTCTGCAGTAGATTGTTTACAAAGACGGCCACAATTTCTCCCACTCCTGCATGTTTGCTTCCTTCCTTGGCAATGTAATTTTGCTTTTTTTCCTGTCAAGAGGTGGCATCTATTTCCTCTACCCTGGAATCTGGGCTAGCTCTGTGACTTACTTGACTAACAGAATGTAGTACAAGTGACATTATGTTTGTCTAAGCATTAAGAGGTGTTGCAGCTTCCACTGTCATTCTCATGGAATGATGCTGTGGCCATGTGAACAAGCTAGGCTAGTCTCCTTGGAGAGGAAAGATCACGTGAGAGGGAGGCTCAGCTAGGAGAAAGCACCAACCACCAGACATGTGCATGAAGCCTTTTTGAATCATCCAACCCCAGTTAAGTTGCCAGATGAGCTCAGTCACAGAAGTGATCCCAGACAAGACCAGCAGAGGAACTGCTCTGCTGAGTCCAGCCAATATTGCTGACACACAGAATCGTGAAAAAATACTTTAACCCAGTAAGTGGTGGTTTGTTACATGGGAGTAGATTGCTGATACAGCCCCCTTTATAGCTGACCAGAATCCAATTTTATTGCTCTGAAAAAGGAATCAGACTATAAGGTCTTTTACTTGTGTGCTAGTGTTTGCTGCAGAGAACTCAAAGGTTATATGACTATTTTATTTCCTCCCATCCTCCCCCAGCTGTTGACCATGAAGGCCTTCTCTTTCCTGCACTGTTATTTATGGACCTACTAGACCTTAAACTCTTTGCCACCTTTTCTTAAGATTTGGCTTGAAGGACACTGAGCAAGGTAGTAAGTGGTTTGGTGACTCAGTGGTCCTTCCTTCTAAACCACTGAGTTGTCAGTTCCTCTCTCTGCTGTTTCCAGGTGATATTTATTCATTCTTTCAGGTGATACTGTGTGAGCAGCTGAGCCATGTTCCAGGCCCAGCTGAGGAAGCGATGTGGTGAAGGTAGGTCTGGCCATGGAACAGATGGGTGACAGGACCCAAGTGGTCTGCCTGGAGAGGGACTCACCCATCACCCCCCTTCTCAGCAGCTTTGCTGTAGCATCTCATGCATCTACCTCAGAAATGACCCTGTCCTAAAGGCACAGTTTCAGAGTTGAAGGAACTTTTAAGGCCCAATTAGTTCAGCGTACTTAAAAATTATGCATATGAGGAAACTAAGGCCTGAGATGTTAAGGAGAAGGAGCTTACGGTAAAATTAGGCCTAGAATTAAGGCCTCTTAGCTCCAGATCCAGAGCTCTTTATATTACATTCAAGTCCTTTCCAGGTTCCACAGCCTCCTTCGTCCTGATTTCTGAGTTCACTCATCCTCTCAGCCTTGTGTTTCAGGCACAATAGATTCCTCGTCTGGCTCAAGATTCAGACATTACCTGTGGACTCTTTCCTCAGATAAATTCCAACCACCAAATGATAATGGTAATAATAACCACAACATACATTCAAAATGTATTTATGGAGCTCCTATTATGTGCCAGACACTGCCTCAGTTTTGGAATTACAGTAAAAAAGAGAAACAAGAACTCTACCTATAAGGAAATTTATATTCTTGAGGGAGGTATGGCAGAGAATACACAAGAAAACAAATAAGAGAACGAGAGACTGGTGTTTTACAAACTCAACAGGAAAATGTGCTAGAGGTGACTGGACTGGGGCATGTATGATCAGGAAAGGCCTCTTAGACAACATGACATTTGAGCTGATCCCCGATCGGAGAGGAGCCAATAGCTCTTCAGGAAATGAAGAGAGCAAAGGCCCTGTGGTTGGGACCAACTTACCTTATTTGAGAAGACAGAGGAGAGGCATGTGTCTCTTGGAGAGAGCAGTAGAGAGAAGAAGGAGACAGAGAAGGAAGGGAGGCAGAGGCCAGAGCATGCAGAGCCTTGTAGGCCATGATAAGGAGTCAGGGATCCATGTACTTGAGTGGATATGTTCTAAGTAATATGACACAATTTAATTTTTTACAAGATCAATCTGACTGCTTGGATGAGGGGAATTGGAAAGATGGTTTATTGAATGCTAAATGTGTGGGGTACTTTGTGTAGTTTACCCCTAATCCTCCCAACACTTCAAAGTAGATTTTGTTTTGCCCATTCTATGGATGCAGAAATGGAGACTGAAAGGATAAAAGAACCTGCCCAAGGTCATGGAATGGATTTGAACCTAATTCCACTGGAGCATGTGGTCTTGCTAAGATGGTGGTTCCACCCCTGTGCTAATACATTTTCCCGATTATCACCGTGTATTGAAGGGTGAAATTTTGGAGCTGGAAGCTACAGATTGGA
The DNA here is from genome assembly GCF_028538775.1 of Myotis yumanensis. NCBI lineage: Eukaryota > Metazoa > Chordata > Mammalia > Chiroptera > Vespertilionidae > Myotis > Myotis yumanensis. The sequence continues at coordinate 195,534,002 of NW_027223754.1, forward strand.
AGTTCCTTGAGGCAGGGATCATCTTGCCATTTAGTTGTGTCATAGTCCCTGACATATCTGATGAATGAATGAAAGAATGAATGGGTGGATGGGTTTTTTGAATCACCCGCCACCTCAGGCCTACAATTTTCAAGACAGAAGATTGTCTTTCCCAAAATCACACAGCAGGAGTGGAACAAGAGCCTATGCTGTTGAACCAAACCATGCTGTCTCCAATTTATCTGGTTAATACAAGTTTGTTGGTTTTAACCTACTATTTTAGGTTGGCAAACTCTCAAGGTCAGGCACAGTGTCTCTTTTGTAGCATGCCATATTGGGCGCATGTGTAGCCTAGAGGGAGGTTTAATCTGGGGCTTATAAGTTATTGCTCAGAAAACTGATCTAAACACATCAAATTCGCATGTGATGGGAAAGGACATCTTCAAGGTCTCCTGGAGGAGCTTGACTGGAGTTTAGAGTCTAAAGAAACAACGTTCAAACAGAACTGGTTGTGGTCAGGATGGAACAGAAAGAGAAAGGCCGTCCTTGGCCTGAGTGTCCACCAGAATGAGGGACAATGTGGGAAAAGGGACTTTCTGGTTTTTAGAGAGGACCCTCTATGCTAAGATTTTTCACCTCCTGGTGCTTTCATTGTTAATCACCAAGCAACAAATTTTCAAATGTTAATTTGGCTTTCTGGTTACCAAAGGCATCCTCTGGACAGGAGAGGCAAGCGTGTCAGTCATTGTGAGGAAGAAATGCTCTCTGTCATAAGTAAATCCACTTGCAGATGTTCCAAGAAAATTGTGTCACCAAGAACCTGGTCTTCAGTGGGGGGTCAGGAATCTCAAAGTTGAGACAGGTATAGACCACTGCCATTTTTTGAGGGCCTGGGTATATTAAAAAACTAAACAAAAGTGAATCATAAATCTTGAGGTGTATTTTAATTGCTAAAATTCAAAACACAATGCGATTTATTGTGCTAGTGACAATATCATTAAGGACCTACAGAACTATCAGTGCCTTGTAAGCAGTGTGGTTAGAGGATGGGATGTGTGTTTAAAGATAATGTGATGGCTTCCTTCTACTTTCAGTTTTGTCAGGCTGTCTCTGTACTGTATGAATCAGATCATTTGGCGATGATATCAGAGCTAAATATGGGGCCTTGTGTGGGGAGGCCCAAGGCCAATGGCCATGCTCAGAAGTGTGGGTCCATCTGAACCTGTCCTCTGAGGCTCAGACCATCACCAAGGTGATGTTATCCATGGGCCACCAGCCACCTCAGCCTTCCCTGGTGACTCCCTGACCTTGTCATGTCCCCTCCTTAACAACAGCAGGTGTCCCACCACGGTAAGTAGAGCAGCCGGCTGTGTACACAGTGAGAACTCCTCAAGAAACCTGCTGCCCGACTGGCTGATAAATCAAGCCACGATAAACAAAGCTAGGACATTCAAGAGTGTCTTTTAAACATCACGTTTGGGGAAGACAGAGTTGGGAAAGTGCTTGGTGAAGTGGTAGACAATGTGAAAATGTAGGGGGGTGTTAAGGACACTGATCACACATATACAGCCAAACACTCTCCCTTTTATATGATGCCAATTCTCCACGGGCCTCATCTGCCTCCTGTGATCCGTCTTTCCACGCCCGGTCCCACCACCACCCCTCCGTGTTCAGCTTTCCCATCTGTGCATCGCAAACCATTCATGGCTCCTGAATTCAAATGGGCGGGCTGCAACCACCTTTCCTAAATGAATACAACAGGATGGAAAATATCGGAATAGGTCACATGGTAAACGTAAAAAAAAAAAAAAGAAAAATGATTGTTTTGTGAAACCTGTTTCAGTTGCATATATGTGTGTATTGGGTTTGGATGTAAACTTAATTTCCTACTGTGGGTCGGAGTGAACGTTTTCAACCCACTGCTCTAGATGGCAGGTTTGAGTGCCCCACCTTCCGCTGAGCGGGTTCTGTGACATGGGCTTCCTAGGCAGAGTGCCATGAATAACTGCGGTAGGAGGTGAACCACGCTGAGACCATCCAAGACCTACACAGCATGTCAGGGTCTTAGGCGCTCTCTTGTTTTACAGTTTTATGGGGGAACAGGCCGAATCTAAGAAAGGCAATAGGATCAATTAGTGAAGGAAGCTGCCCTCCATGCAGTTTCTCTGCCTCTTCCTGGGTTCTTTCTCTTTACTTTTTTTTTTTCATCCTTTATTGAGACACAGCAAAGACTGGGAGGGAGGATTCCATCTCCCACAGAAAACCTGGATTTCAGCCCCAACTCCATTACTTGCTGTGTGGCCTTAAACTCACAAATTGCTTACCAGCTCCACTCCTCAGTTGTGTCACATATAAAGCAGGATTCATGCCGTGAGGGACCAATTGAATGTATCTATTTAAGGGCACTTTTTAGACTCTGAGGCATTATACCTGTTTTCTAATAATTATTCTTTGTTTCTTGAGTTTCCATGGCATTTATTCATGAAATAGATAGTGCTGTGGGGACCAAGGTATGAATGTAATGTTACCACGTCTGACCCCCTCTTAAGAATATTCACTGATGCCAAGACCGGTTTGGCTCAGTGGATAGAGCGTCGGCCTGTGGACTGAAAGGTCCCAGGTTCGATTCCGGTCAAGGGCATGTACCTTGGTTGCGGGCACATCCCCAGTGGGAGGTGTGCAGGAGGCAGCTGGTCGATGTTTCTCTCTCATCGATGCTTCTGACTATCTCTCTCCCTCCCTCTCTGTAAAAAATCAATAAAAATATATTTTAAAAAAAAGAATATTCACTGACACTTTCCAGGGAGAAGACACTTCTCCCTTCTGTCCTCAGAGCCCTTGCAGGGGCCTACAGAAGTGGGTCATTTAAAGCTAGTTCTTTTAAAATTTATATATTTTTATTGATTTCAGAGAGGAAGGGAGGGAGAGAGAGAGAGAGAGAGAGAGAGAAACATCAATGATGAGAGAGAATCATTGATTAGCTGCCTCCTGCACACCCCACACTGGGGATTGAGCCTGCAACCGGGGCATTCCTGACCAGGAATCAAACGATGATCTCTTGTTTCATAGGTTGACACTCAACCACTGAGCCCCTCTGGCTGGGCTAAAGCTAGTTCAATAGCACGACAGCGCCCCATCTTCCTCTATCTCCAAACCACATGCATGGTTCCTGAAGGCAGCCTGTAGAAAGGAGTTTCTCTTCTCCTTCACCTTGGTTGCACCCATAGCCTCCTAGGCCGGTGGGTACTTGAGGCCCTACGAGCATGCGTGTCCCACTTATGACAGAGTCTGACTTTGACCAGCAGCTGGTCAAGACAGTTTCTCAGTTGTATTCATCCTGGAAATTATGGCAGTGACTCACAGTTTTGGATACCCTATCACCATGTTGCCATCTCCCTTCCTTTCTAATGGTACAGTGTGGATTTGGGGTGAATGTATGGATACAAAGTATTAATGGATTTTAATAAATTTTTGAGTTTAAAAAATCTAAATTTTGAATCAGGTTTTTTTAAAAAGTTGTTCAATTACAGCTGACCTACAATACAGGGTGGGACAAATGTCTGTTTACAGTTGTGAGTATGCAGACCAGAGTTTATTCTTGTATTACTTATTAGGTGCTGCATTATTTGTTTGTATGACAATTGTAAACCTACTTTTGCCCACCTTTTATTATATGGTTTCGGGGGTGGAACATAGTGGTTAGATATTTATGTAACTTATGAAGTGATCCCACCATAGGTCTAGTGCCTACCTGACAGTATTATTATTACAGTATTATTGGCCATATCCCTATGCTGTACTTTATGTCCCTGTGACTGCTTTGTAACGGCCAATTTGTACTTCTTAATCCTTCACTGGAATCAGCTTTAATTCCTTCCATATATCATTGATTACTCACATCGCCTCCTGGTGATTGTTCACATGTTTCGGTTAGTACTACACAACATCATTTACAAAATTTTATTTATATGATTCTTGTTATTATCAATGAACTGATTGATTCAACAACAAAAATTAGCACTTTTTTTGGCAGGCATTAGGGATTTAGATATAGGATGCATGGGGGATAGGTATATTAATAACGCTAGGTGATAAGGTTCAAACACTATGCAATGGAGTGTGCAAAAGAAATGGGCCATGCACTTTATCTGGTGCATCTTGGAAGACTGCTTGGAGGAGGTGGAGTTTGAACTGAGATATTTATGAGGGCTACATGAGGAAAGAGGTTGCCTGGGTAGAGTTTTGGAGAAATACCCATTCCTGGGCTCAACCTCAGAATCTTGGGAGTGAGTCCTGGTACATGTGGTTGTGATGTGAAACTAGAGCTGGGAACCATCAGAAAAAAAGGCTCAGGTCTGTTCAGAGACTGGAGAAGAAAGGCTTGAAGGGCTGTCTGAGGGACTAGGACAATGCAAGCCAGCTATTCTGGACCTCATCAGTAAGAGGAATTAAATAAAGCACAATGACATGATTTCCTGTGAAGATAATGTTCCTGGATGTGATACTTGTTAAAGTCACCAAGAACCTTCTTTAGAATAAGAAAGAAAATGCAATTTAAATCAAACTGGAAAAGAAGACAGAATCTCACTTGTCTCCGATGGCCTATGCCAGGGTTGACATGCTTTGTCTGTAAAGAGCCAAAAAGTAAATATTTTCAGCTTTATAGACCATACGGTCTCTGACAGAACTATTCAACCATGCCCCTGTAGTGCAAAAGCAGCATTAGACAGTGTGTGAGAGAGTGCTGTGTGCCTATAAAACTTGAATTTCTATAACTTTTACATGTTACAAAATATTATTTTTTCTTTTATTTGTTTTCAACCATTTAAAAATGTAAATTCTTATTGTTCACAATAATCAAGAGGTGGAAGCAACCTAGATGTCCATCAGCAGATGAATTGTTAAAAAAAGTTATGGTATATACAGATAATGGAACATTATTCACCTTGAAAAGGAAGGAAATCCTGTCATGTGATACAATCTGGGTTAACCTTGAGGACATTATGCTAAGTGAAATAAGCTAACACTCATGATACTGTATGATTCCATTTACATGAGGTATCTAAATAGTCAAATTCACAAAAACAAAAAGTAGAATAGTGCTTGTAAGGGTGAATGGGGAGTTGTGTTTAAGGAGTATAGAATTTCAGTTTTGCAAGCCAAAAAAGTTGTGACTATACTTAACATGCTATGGTACCATATAGTTAAAAAGATTAGACGGTAAATTTTATGTTACGTTTTTTTTTTACCACAATTATATTTTTTAAGAAAGGGAAAATCAATTATTCTTCGCTTGAAAGTCACATAGAAACAGGTGCCGGCCCTGTGGGCTGTAGTTTGTCAACCCTGGTCCCTGGGTGTCCAGTCTGAGGGCCAAAGGGATGGTCCAAATTAATACTTCTCAAATGTGCCCACTGAAAGACCGCTAACAACACAAAAGGGAGAATGCAGGCTCCCCGGCGTTTGCCTGCAAGTCTATAAATTTCTTTTAAATACTCTTTCAAAAGAAGGTCATGAAAGTTTTTGAGTCCTAGTCTATAACATATTGTTTTAATGTAAAATTGGCATTCACTGTAAAAATCAGTAAAAACCGATGCTTACTCGGGCTCATAGAGGGTGAGTGACTTAGTCAAGGTCACATAACTAGAACAAGTCAGTATGGGACTGGATCCCAAAGTTCCTGCTTCCAAATGTATACTTTTCACCAGAGTGGGCTGCCTTCCCATCAGGATTTGGCTATCCATTCCCAACTCTAACCCATATTCCCTCGATATTGAGGCAGTCCTCGAAATCATGATGGCTCACCACTTTTGAATTTCTACCAAAACTCATCAATCCATAAATTTAATACCATCAAGTCCTTAGTTTCATATATTACTTGTTTTGCTGTGTTCTAGAATAATTTGATATATTCTAAAATTCAATTTTTTTTCTCCTGCCCTAATTCATCTGTATATATAATTCATCTGTATATATTTCTCATTCATCTGTATATATTTTTTTAACCTTTCATAGCATCCCATTCTGTTCTACATTGTGGAATGTTTAAGTATGAGGGACCTGAGGTGTGTTTTTTTGTATACCCAGCATCTATTTCCTCTTGTATTATTTGTTCAGCATTTTCTCTCCCCAACCCCGTACTTTTCCCTGTCCCATTGACTTTAGACTTGGCCATATGACTTGCTGTCTCTAATAGACTGTAGCCAAAGTGAACGTGTGCTATAGCGTCCTAAGCAGAGGTTTTAAGAGGCATCATGTGTCTCTACTCCTGGAGAACCACCTGCCCCAAGTCCAGCCTGTTCCTTCGGCCTGGGTCCCAGAATGAGAAGATGTATGAAGCAGACCTGAAACCAGGCAGCCCAGACCCACTTGTCGTAAGCCGCTGAGTGGTGGGTTGTTTGTGACATAGTGTTATCCCAGCAAAAGCTAATACGTCCCTTCTTTTGGAACTAGGACTTTTTGATTTTTCTTCTGGAGACCCAGCCCTCCTCCACTCTTCATCCAGAGAGTTTAGCTGGGCTGACCATCCTCCACTCTGCCCCAAGCACCCTCCAACACACCACACTAACTCCAATCTCAGGTATGATCTCTGCTGTTCTTATCAAAGCTGAGAGAGCTTGGCCAGCAGAAATGAATGGCCCTAGGCCCTGTCACCTGCTATAGAGGGCTCCTAAAGAAATCTTACTGATAATCCATACAATCCCAACTCCTGTCTGTTTTACAACAAAGCCATAGAAAGAGGAGTGTGGAGCACACAATATAAAGTGCCACACCTCTTGGCTGCTTTTTGACAGTGGGAAGGAAGGCATGAAAAGCAATTAGCAGTTGTTATGAACTGAATGTGGTGTCTCCCCAGATTTCTTGTTGAAGTCCTAACCCCCAAAGTGATGGTATTAGGAGGTGGGGACTTGGGGAGGCCATTTGGTTTCGATGAGGTCATGAGGGTGGGGCTCCCATAATGAGATTAGTGCCCTTTATAAGTGAACCTCCTCTCTCTTCACCCACGTGTGCACACCGAGGAAAGGCCATGTGGGGACTAATGAGATGTGGCCATCTACAAGCCAGGAAGACGGTCCTCACCAAGAATCCAATTTGCTGGCATCTTGGTCTTGGGCTTTTCAGCCTCCAGAACTGTGAGAAATAAATGTCTCTCATTTAAGCCATCCATTCTATGGTATTCATTATAGCAGCCCACACTAAGATAGCAGTGTTCCCTTAGAATGCAAAAGACAGCAGCTGTGGACACCTAAAAGTAAAAGTGATTTCCATGCCTTTAGGAAGAACAGAGTCAGCTCTGAATTCCTCATTCATATGGAGGACGGGTGTGGACATTCTAAAACAGAGATTTTCAACCTTTTTCATCTCATGGCACATATAATCTATCAAAATTCTGCGACACACAAAAATACATATTTTTGCCAATCTGACAAATAGGTATAACTTTAATTCATTCATACCAGGCGGCTATTGTGTTGGCTATTGCCATTTTTGTATTTGACAACCTAAGGAAAATAGATCAGTGCCCCTGACTAAATAGTCAGGTATTGCATGTTTTAAAAATTCTCATGGTACACCAGTGTGCCCTGGCACACCGGTTGAAAATCGCTGATTTAAAAACACCAGAAAAACTTTTAAGTGTTTCTTTCAGAAGTACTTTAGACAAGGAGGCATTTCCTCAAAACAATTAAACGGCCTGATAAAAACACATACATACACCCTGTATGTTTTACATATTAATAGTCCACAAAGATTTGTTGTAAAAAAATGCAATAAAAAGCATGAAAGCCACTGGTTGAAAATATACGTGTTTGGCGTTGTTAAATACTAAAAAAAAAAAAAAAAAAAAAGCAACATGGTGTTCTTAATTGTGTGTGTGAGATTTTATTTCTCCTGGATAAGGATAATAAATACATTCTCCCAGTCCACAGCCAGCTGCGTGGTACGGGACACAGAGTGAACTCTGCTGAGTGACAGGACAAGCCTACTAGGGATTAAAGCGATAATCCCTAAAGTGGAAAATTAGCTGTGAAAAATCAGGGGGTGATCAACAGCCCTCTTCCCCATAGCTTCTCCTGGGCCCTGTTCTCCTGCCTTGCCCGACCCCCTGCCCTTCTCTGAGGTCTGGTCGCACCTCTCAGTGAACATCCACACCAGCAGGAAGCAAAGGTGAACTGGCCTGTCCTCTGAGGCAGGTGCTCCGACAGGAGCGACAGGAGCGCAGAGTAGGGGCCGGTTAGATAAGACTAGATACAAAACACAACCCTGGCCTTTAGAGGCCCACAGTAGGCAAACAAACACACTCTCTGAAAGATTACAAAGATAAACAAGTAAGTGTAGGAAGTCTGAGAATGCGGTCCTTAAAGGACTCACTCTCTGACCCCAGGGAATCTGACTGAATTGGTTTGGGTTTGAAAACACTCCCTGGGTAATTCTAAATTAGCCAGGGCTGAAAACGTCCCCAGCCCCGCTGAATCAGGCAGGAACTCCGGCCGTTGAGGCCAGGCAGCCAGTGTTTTCACGAGCCCCCGCCCCACGTGCTGCGGTGCACGCTCAAGTTTGAGAACCATTGGTCCGAGCTGCCAAGGAGTGGAGGCTTGGAAATGGAGGGCTCTGGAAGGTGAGCAGTTGGGGGTTAGAGCACAGGGCTGGGGGTTCGGAAGTTAGGCCCCCTCCCCCTTCTTCTCAGCCTCAGGGCCATGGGCAAGCTCTCCTGTCTGAGCTGGGCCTGAGCCCTGTGGGGTGGGCCGTCCCTGAAGGATATTGCGGCGAGGGGTCCCGTTTTGAGACCACCGAGCCTCCCTCTTAAGCCTCAATCACTCGGGCCCGTGGTCACCGGTCGGTCGTTTCCCTCCGAAGCTCCATAGCAGGCAGGGAAGGGTAGGCCATAGTGAACGGCCAGAAAGGTCTCTTCCAGGAGAATCCTGGCTTCCAGTTTATGGCTTCGCATCCTTTTCCCCAAAGTGGGCCCCCTACTCTGAGCGCTGGCTTAAAAAAAAAAAAATCCCAGACCGAAACCGTGTCTCCGTTTCTGCACACCCAACATCTTCTCATCCTAAGCAATCACGCCCCCTCCCACGATAAAAGCAGCCTTTTCCCCAGAGCAACCAAACCCTGAACCCCACTCCCGATACTCCCTCCCCCAACTCTTTCATCCCGGCGGACAGAAAACAGCAAGTTCGGCGGCCTCCCCACTTCGGGCCTCCCCACTTAGGCCAACTGGGCAGGCTCGACCCCACTCCAGTGCCCAGCGCAGTCCCCAGCGCAGGGACTCCTGGGGGAGAAGAGGGATCCCCGGTTCCGCCTCCAGTGAGGGTCATCGCCCGAGCGCGTCGGGGGCGGCTTCCCTGGGTTTCTGGCCGAGTTGCACCCCCGCCCCCCGTGGGGAGGGGCTGCGGCCGCTGGGAGAATCGTAGGGTCTGGTGGCTCCTCCCCTGGGGTGGCCGAGCAGGAAGCGGGGCGCGCGGCGGGCGGGGGCGCGGGGGCGCGCGGCGCGGTGCGGGCGAGTGCGCGGGGCCGAGGCGGCGGAGTATGCGCGGGCCTGGGCGGCCAGCCCCGGCGCACAGCCGCGGCCGGGGCGCGCGGCGCGGGGCGGAAAAGCCTGTTTACACAGACTGCACACCGCCTGGGGAATAATGCAGTAAAGGAAGTGAGCCGGCTCGGCCTGACTGCTCCAACTTCCTGCTCTCACACACACCAGAGGGGAAAAAAAAGAGGAGCGAGAGAAAGAAAAAAAAAGGGGGGGAAAAATCAGGATCTCATTACAAGAGCAACAGACCGTCTGCAGACGCCTGTCAGCATGGAAAGTCGGGGGCTTTCGCCCGGTTCCTCCTAGAAATTCCCCCGAAGAAGGATCTCGAAAGCTCCCCCACATCTGGGTAGGTAGCAGGGCTTCTGCCTGTTGCTGGGACAGTTGCAAAGTTTCGTTGGGGGCGTTTTTTCCCCCCTTTTCTTTTCTTCGGCTTGGTGGGGGTTGGGCGGTGGGCGCCGCGGGATGAGCTGCGGGCCGGGGTTGGGGAGGAGGCCGCGGGGAGGGGGCGCAGCCGGGATGCTCGGGTGCCCGCGCCGCCGCCCACCCAGCGGGAGCACCGCGCCGGTCCGCGCGCGGGGCCGGGGGCTGCCGCGACCCTGCCCTGGCGGTACCCGGGCCCTGAGGCTGCGCTGAGCCCGGAGGAGGGGCGCGCTGGGGGTGTAGGGGACGGTGAGGTTGGGGGACCTTAGGAGGAACGGTGACTGGAGCAGGCTGCGTGCCCGGAGGCTGGACCACCGCTGACCTGCCAGCTGGGGCGCCCCTTGGGGAGGCAGTGGCACTGATGCTCGGATTCGGGAAGGGAGACGGGAGTGGAGAGGGCCGGCGGAGGGTGTGCGGCGCGAAGGCGCAGGGCTGGAGGCCGTGTCCTCGCGCTCGGCAGGTGACCCCCCGTCGGGTCACCGTCCCAGGCGCACGCCCAGCCGGACCTTTAAAAGCCGGCGGAGCCTTGACGGACACGGTTGTGGAGGACGGGACAGTAGATGGTCTAGGCACCGCCAGCTCCTTAGGAAGGGGCTCGTCGGCTTCCAACGGAGTGTTGGCCTGTAACGCTACGGCACTTTTTTGGGGAGGGGGAAATGAAAAATTTTGCAAGAGTTCCAAGAGAAAAAGAAGAGGTCTTGGTTTTAATGTTTTCTGACCTGAATCATCCTGAGGACAAGCTGCAGTTAGGCAGCGGGTGGGGGTGGGAGCAAGAAATGTTATTTCAGAAACTGCAAAAGGGGCTTTTTCGGAAAAAAAAAAATAAAACGAGTGTCGGGAGAGTTTCTGGCTTGTCTGGAAACTGCAAGACTAATTGCCATGCGCTTCCGCTTTGAAACTGGCAGCAGACAGCATCTTGAAAATGACTCACTAGAGGAGCTCACAAAGAAACTGTGGTTTGCTCCTTCTCAGGTTTATGTATTTGTGCCTTTTACAGTTTCCTTTGTAGTGTTGGAGGGGTCCCCCGCCCCTTCCCCGCCGGCCCCCTCCCAGCCTCCCGCGTTTGGAAGCCCCTGGCCGGTCTTTAACTCTCCCCCCACCCCCAGCACCCCAGGCGGGAGGGGGGGTGAGGGGGAGGCTGAGTTGTTTTTGGAGTTGGCTGGGGAGAGGGTTAAAGGGATTCTGCTGCTGCAGGGGGAAAAAGTTCCCTGAATTTTCCACTGGCTGCTGCAGGAAGAGAGAGCCCCTTTAGTCATTGCTAAGTAATGTCTGCACACACACCAACTAATCTCATTAGGAGTTTCCGCTGCTCCGCACAGGAGGGGTTTTGTGCAGCCACCGTCGGGCGGGCGAGCCCTGCGCTGGAGAGGGGAGACAAGCCACGGCTTTATTTACCTCGAGGTGCAGCCGCCAGCCGAGCCTTTTCAGGGTCGTGTCTTTGAAAACTTTGAAGTCACTTTGGATTTCGGACTTACAGGTTTTTCTTTCCCAGTTGTGTGTGTGAAGTTTCTATTGCCTAAGCAGCTCTACACACCCATCCTCTCGCGGCTGAGCTTCAGTCTTTGTTGGGGAGGCGGGAGGGGGCGGGGGGGGGGGGGGGGGGAGGACGCGGAAGCGATGGGAAACCAAGCATGTTCCAGGCATCTATTAATGAGCTCAAATCGGTTTCTGAGCCTCATTGCCTTGTTGCCAGACACAATGCCCTCTGATCTGTCTCCCTTTCTCTCTCTCTGTGTGTGACACATTTATTTGGGAAAGGTCAGTTATGAGTTTCAATTTATGGGCATTATAAAAGACAAATTGTGTTAGGAGGGCACATGGGTCAGACAGTTAAGAAGATGGTCCATAAGTGTTTTTAGAGTTTCCAGTAATGATCCTGCCTGCAAAAACCCCTGATGGTATTACTATGCCAAATATAGCAAGGGCCTTCTGGCCAACCCCCCCCCCCCCCACCCCCGTTTTTTTTTTTTTAAAAAAAAAAACCTTTATATGATGAAGATGTGTAGAGTTACTAAAAAGGGTAAAGAATTTGAAGGAACCCTATTGGAACTGTAGGGCTCCTTTATTGACAAGGATGTTCTGCTGTCTTGAGGGTTTCTAAGATGTTGGCATTTTTTTTATGGTAGCAAAGCATGTCCTAAAAACAGCCTAACCAGCCCGACCAGGTTGAGTCAATGGACATGAGTACGGGATGTCCTGGCACAGGGTAGGTGCTCACTAAATTGTTGCATTGAGAGCCGTGAGTAGGATAACAGGACTTACAATAAATAGATAAGAAAAGAAGCTTTGCGAAGCTAACAGCATTCTGCATGAGCATTTCTTAAGGACGGAGGTTGTAAATATTCTCTCAAGACTCCATTTCCTTCGAAATTAAAAGGAGGTAATTAGAAGCCTTCATTCCAATAAGTTATTATGTGGATACTTCTCACCTGGGAGTAATTTTGCCTCTCAGGGGGCATATGGCAGTATCTGGAGCCATCTTGGTTGTGATAACCATCCTGGGGTGCTATTGGCACCTAGTGGGTAGAGGTCAGGGATGCTGTTACACAGCCAACAACGTACAGGACATCCCCCCACCCCCCCAAAAAAAGAATTTTCCAGCCCAAATTGTCAGTAGTTTCCAGATTGAACAACTCTTGTTCCCATTAATGACGGTGATGATGATAACTCTTTCATGTGCATTCATTCAGTGAACATTTAAAACTCATCAGTTGCCCGTTTCTGCCTCATACTTAACACATATGCACGGACTTTTTCTCACTTTCTCTCTCTTTTTGGTCAGTAACATGCAGTAGTGTGACATGTAAATGAAGGCATTGTGGCGGTGTACCTGTTAGACCATCTCTGAACCTCACTCCCTTGGTGCTAATGCTATTTTGGACCAGAATGGCAATAGCCCAGATAGGGGAGATCAGTGATAGGTTGTTTTTTCTAGCCCCATTTGAATTTTGAAGTTTCTTAAACATTGACTAAAGACCTCCTCTCTTTCTTATTTAAAAAATTAGTAATTCAAAAGTGCTCGTATACAGTAAATGTAACTCTGAGGTCGTATATCGGAATTTATATTTGTAATAAGTTTTTGGAACTTGGATCTTTTCCTGAAATTGGTTTTAAAGGACTTCCAGGCAGTGCATATAAATTTACAATACTCCTTTCCTAGCTGTCAGATACTGAGTTTTGTATGTCCTGTGGTCCCCAATTGTATTTATATATCTCTCTGCTTCAAAAACCAATATGGTTGCAGAGCATTCCCTATTGATAAACCCAAACACTTCAAATAGCTTTGCTCCTTTGCAGCCCTAGAGAGTGACCTAGCCATCTCCATGTTTCCCAGGCCTGGGGTTCCCCGTTAAACTTTAGAAGAAATCTATTCTCTGTCCGTTCTGGTTGTGCCCCTTCTTTTTTTTTTTTTTTTAGTTGGCAGAGTTGTTCTTTTTTTTTTTATTTTTCGCTTAAAGTATTACAAAGGGTATTACATAAGTGTCCTTTTTTCCCCCCCCGCCCTTGACAAGCCCCTGCCCTCCCTTACCCCCCAGTGTCTTATGTCCATTAGTTATGGTTATATGGGTGCATACAAGTCCTTCGGTTGATCTCTTACTCCCCTCCCTCCTGCCCCCCAACCCTCCCTGGCCTTCCCACTGCAGTTCTGGTTGTGCCCCTTCTTAAGGGCCTGCACCTACACATACACGTGAGTGGCCCAGGTCATTTGAAGGAAGGCCCCCACTCCTGTCAGATTTTTCTGTATGTTTCAGGCTAGAGTTGGTTTTTCTTTTTCTTAATGCCCTAGTTATCCATAATTCCTCTTTGCCTTCATAGTTTGAATTATAATGCACTTGAGACCATGCTAGCATAACACAATTTTGAAAGGTTAGTTGTTGTTTTTTCTGTTATAAAAATACGAATGTGAATGATCATAGGGAGATTTAGAGAGTCATTAAGAACAATATAAACATCTCCCATAATCCCACTGTTAACGTTTGGTGTATATTTTTCTGGTTTTATAAATGCATGTGCGTGTGTGTACATACACAGATATACACGCACAGGCACACATGTAGCCTTTTTAACTGGGGTCACACTATGCTTTCTGTTTTGTAACTCATTTTCACTTTACGTATCGTGCAGCATTTTAATAACTAGTATGAAGACCAAAGTGACCACACATAGAGCTTGTATTTATTGATCTAATAAATGTGTTGATTCAACAGTAGATTGACATAATTTCGACATGGACATGCTCAGTGTTTTTGTCTTTGTGGCTCCGAGTAATGTTCTAAGAATGCTGTCCTCTTGAAAAGACTGAATTCATATGTGGTGTGAAATTTGGGATTTTGCTGAGTTTCTCTATGATTTAAGAATGAATCATGATTTGCAGGAGAATATCAAGATGTAGTAACAGGAAGTCCAGGACACTACACATCAAAATAGAATGTTCAGTGATGAAAAAAAGAAACTAGGTTAAACCAAAAATACACCTTGAATTTACCTAACTATCGGAGGGGGGAGGAGGTGCCTCTTGCACACATGGACAACTCTTTATTTAGCACTGTTTCATTTGATATCAGTAGAGTTTTCAAACTCTGAAGTTGGTATTTTAAGTGGGTTTTCAGCTCAAGGTTTGCTATTGCCCATGGCCAGTTTGAGTTGGGTTGAAACCACGGCAGGGAGACCATGAAAACGCTGTTTTTTTTGCCACCTTGCATGCAGCCCTAGTAAACTGAGTTGTCAGCCTGTGTGTGGGTAACCTTCTGTTAACAAACCCTAAGGGCCTTCAAGAATGGTAGATTATTTTGTCTTTTAAGTAACGATTCCATGCAGATATCTGACTCCGCATGACTCCTATCTGCACCAAAATAAAAATGGCCTTGCATCCATTACTGGAAACTTACATACATGTCAGCAGTTCAAAAATAAACTTGGAATTGGTCATTTCGATAAATTGGAATTTGGTCTGAACTGCCAGGAGAGGTTAGCTCACTGACTACTTTATGTGTTTTTAATTCCATTTTCTGGAAAGTAATTACGGAATTATTGTAAGAATTGAATGGGATTATTTTTAATGTGGCAGTGAGATTTATTTGTATGTTTTTAAAGACATTAAGGTTTTGGTTATGCTAATGTATTCCAATTTGAATTGGACAAAATGAATTTTATTTATTACACACATGCTCTAAAAAGTTCTAACACACACACATTATCTTAAGTATTCTTAGAGCTACTATATCTAGCAGAACCTAATTTTCCATGCACAAACGTGGGAGTGTTGGGGTATAATGCACACTTATCTGATGCTTCCTCTTAGACCTCTAGAGAAAGTATCAGATAAGTATGCATCAGGCCTACCCCATCACTAGTGTTAGCGGTCTTCTGTTGCAAGCAGCAGAATAAGGAATCTGAGACCCTTGGTGCCCTTTTTTAAAAAAAGAAGTTGAGGTAAATAAAAAAAATGTGAGGTATAATTTGCACACATGAAAACACCGATTTTAAACGTTAATGTATACACTTGTGTAATCCCTACCCCCTCCCTCCAAACTGAGAATATTTCCATTACTCCAAAACATTCCTGGCTGTTGTTTTTTTTTAAATTATATTATGGCAGTTTCACCATTCTACCATGTAGGTTATTCAACCCCAGAACATCTTGATAAAATGATGCAGTATTTTTATTTCATCTGTACGGTTAAAAATAAGTCATGAGTTGGTGTGAATTTCCTTATTATATGATAAGAGGAAGTGTCTCTTGTACATTTTTTTGATCACTTAAGTTAGCCAAAAGTAATTCAGGGTGTCCTAAAAAAATGTACACACACTTTTAATCCATTATTAACTCCAAAGGGTTAAATCTGAAAAGAAAGAAACATCAGTTGAGCTACCAGCTGTTAACGTGTGTATACATTTTTTGGGGGGACACCCTGTATACATGCTGCAGGGAAAAGTAGATCGCCTCCAAACCACTTGGGTTGAGAGGATATCACTTCATCTTCCTCAACCTAAGTTTCCCTGGCTGGGGGGTGAAGTGAGTCAGAGAGGCTTTCAAGGCAAAGTCTGATTGTACTACCTTTTTGGAGTAAAGAACTTGAATTCTTCTGAGAGTTGTGAAGGTGTAATGTGAATTTTGCTGTCATCCCCAAACAGCTGACTTTTAGACATATACAGCAATTTAAACTGCTGTTTTGGGGTGGGAAAAGGGGTTCCCCAAAACGTTCCCCTTCAACCCCATTTTGGCCCCTTCCTGAATAGGGATCACCTATGTGAGGGTCAGTGTCAGCTGCTGTGCTTACCTCTCCTCCTTTTCTTGAGGGTTGTGACAAGCACCACAGTTGCCTAATTCTGGGGGGACACCAGGTACTGACTCTGGGTTGGGTGCTGAGTAGGCCCAGGGAAGGTTTTCATCACCAGGTGAAGTCCCTACTCCTTCCTTCCCAGAGTCTTTGAAACGATCTCCATCCTGGACGGCAGTGTCTGATGGGCCCCCCGTTCCCTTTCACCCCCTCCCATTCCCTTCTCCACCCACAGACTAGAGCAGCCCTTTAAACACAGACCTGACCTTGGCTCTCCTCCACTTAAAACCTCGCCATGGCTTCAGCGAGGATGAAGACCTAAGTCCTTAGTGTGAGCTCCCAGCTGTGATTGGGGCCAGCCGCACTAGCCCTTCCTCAGTTCCTCCAGTATGTAATGTAGCCTCTGTCCACTGGGCCTTTCCCAGTGCTGTTTTCTGTCCTAGGAATTCCCTTCCGTGCCCCCCACTCCCATCAATTTTTCTCACTTTGCTTTGTCCAGCCAATTTGTAGTCATCAGCTCACCCATCTCTTCCTGGAGGAAGCCTTTGCTGGTCCCCCAGACTAGATCTCCCCTGGTCATCTGTCCCTGGTCTTCCAAGCCTTCACCACAGGTCTGTTCGTACGTGTATTCATGACCTGAATTCTCGCTCTCCAAATTCTTACTTCCCAAACACAGGTACTGAACAGTTTCAGATAGGGATTCTGGAAATAGGGTTGGTGTCCCTCATTATTCATGAATGCTCCTTATCTCCAACTCAGGAACCAAGTGCCATATCCCTCATTATCCAAAATCACTGTCCAAACTCTTGAATCCATTCAATTCGGACAGGGAGGGATATCTATACACATAGGTGCCATGATGTGTTTCATATCTGTCACGCACATCGGTCTGTCAGCTCCCTCTGGGCCTGCATCTGTTTTTCTCATTCTTGTATTTATCCCAGCACTTTGTCCAAAACCTGGCACTCATTGAATTAAAAACAATCTGAAGGGGAAACAACTTGCCAGAATAGCCCATTCCTCCCCCCACCCCCGTCCCCACTTTGCTGTTGAACTGGACAAAGCACTTTGTCGACATGCATAAATCCAGCTCTTTCCTAGACAGTAAATTAGTTGGATTAATAACAGGCGTATCTTTTGCTTAACCCATAAAGACAACCAAGAAGATCCTCTATAGAGAATATCTCGTTTTCCAGAGGTTTTGTCCAGACTTTAAAGAACAGTAGATGTACAGAAGTCAGGTTAGTTTGTTGAATATCGGAGTGGCCAACCTTAGCCCTGTTGTTGATATCAGTGTTCCACAAAGAATGGTTGGTTCACAGTTAAATAATTCATAGGAGAGTATAGCGTGAAAGAAGTTCTTTCCTTAGTAAAATGAATCATTCTGTAGCAACCATCATTAAACCTTTATCAAGACTTTAATTGGTCAAGTCTTCATAGTTCCTTTGGGCTGAATTCCATAATACAGGGTGGGGTAAAAGTAGGTTGACAGTTGTTTGTATGGGAAATAATACAGTAATTTGTAGATAATCACGCAAGGTTAAAGTGTGTCGAGCACTCACAACTGTAAACGTACTTTTGCCCCACCCAGTGTCCACCGCTATAAGTTCTTAGTTACACTAACACCTGTGTGGGTAGCTTTTGTCTTTCTGTCTATAACTTTTGGTAACTTATGAATGACATTTCTGATTGAGTTTTAAAATTAAAAAAAAAAAAGACTCTGTCTGGGAGATGATGAAAAGATGAATGACGACCTAAATTGTTTTTGGGGAAGGGGGGCAGGATCTGTTCATTTCACTGGGTTTTGCCAAGGAGCCGTTGGTTGATCATCAAAGCTTGGTTTACCAGAATGTGTGACTAAGGAGCGTTTTCTCCCTGCACTTAATTGTCAGCAGAGAGAGATTAAAACAACAACAGCAACAAAACAAGCCCTGGAATTGATCCCGGGAGTGACTGCAGGGGTTCCCGCACACTGTCTGTACCTGTAAGTTCTCACCGTCCTCAGAATGATGACACCAGGCCCAGAAAGGATCGCATGCTGATTAGGCAAGAGAAGGGCTGTAGATGTTAGAACAGTTCCCAGCACTGATAGTGAAGAAGAACACTCCTCTGGTGAATACTCGGTGAACTGGAAATCTAACTTCTCCAGTGTCTCCTTATTGGAGTTTGGAAGGTCTGCCCTTAGAGCCTAATATACAAGCCCTCATTTTTGTTGTTCATTTGAAAATGAAAGAGAGAAGCACTGGCAGAGAGAGAGAGAGAGAGAGAGAGAGAGAGAGAGAGAAAGAGGAGGGATGGAGGGATGGAGGGATGTCTAAGAGTGGGACAGTGTGATCTCGGTTGTTACTCCTCTATGCAGAGCCCCTCTTGTAGGGTTTGAGCCCTAGCTCTGTGCAGGGGATGGGAGCATAAAGGAATGTTTGTTAAACATTACCCCAACGAATTATTGCTTCCCTGTAAGAGCTCAGGAGAGAACTTGGGTGGGTGTATTTCCATAATTTTCAGGAGAAGAGAAAGCTGGGATTCCTGATCATGTCAGCAAGGCCTGTTAACTTCGAAGAAGGGACAGGGACCCTGCAGTGTTATTTGGAAGACCACCCGGAGAGGCGGCCCTTCCATCTTTATGTCCTTGCAATGGGAAATCTCTGGAATCTAGAGTTCGTGAGTGTTGGTAAGGAAGTGATGTCTGCTAAGGTCCTCACCTGTTTTCCAAGCACCAGGCGGTGAGCATTTAGAACAGAGGCTGTTAGATGGGAGAGCATTGCTTTTTTTTTTCTCTCCTAAGGATATGTTTTCTTATTGATTTTATTGATTTTAGAGAGAGAGGAAGTGGGGGGGGGGGAGAGAGAGAGAGAGAGAGAGAGAGAGAGAGATTGATCGGTTGCCTCCGGTAGGCATCCTGACCTGCCACCTATGTATGTGACCTGACCGGGAATTGAACCCGCAACCTTTTGGTATCCAGGATGATGCTCCAACCAGCTGAGCCACCCGCTAGGGCTCTGCTTTTTTTTCTTTGTCTTTCTTTAAAGCCTTTTAGAACAAATTCTCCAAGTACCATCTGGGTCAGGATTGGAACTGATTAAACGCCAGGCAGAGCTATGTCATCAGCATCAGTGCTCAGAGTGTAGCAGAGGGCAGCAGTGCCTGTGATGGGCTGGCTTCATCTTTGATAGCTGAGACAAAAAATGGAAGCAGTGCTCAGTCAGCCACTCAGAGTTCTTTGTGCCTAATTCACTTGTGTAGACGTTTTAGCCCCATTCTCTGTTCTGTGTGTACGGCACGTGGATAAGTTGAGTAATTTTGAAGAGTATTAATAATTCCTGAAAGGGAATCACTTCCATTACAAAAGTAGGTGGTGTTAGAAGATGCCTCGAGCCACACAAAGTGGCCCACGTGGACTGGGCCTCTCCAAAGCTCTGAGCCGCTGCGCTCAGATGTGAGGATGGCCCTGTTTTGATTCAAATCAGAGCTGAACCACAAGAACGGAACCCTCCTCCAGGCTTCGCCACATCCTTTGCTTTATTTTTTTTTTAACCTAAATATTAAGAACTAATTTGTTTGTAGGAAAGTAGAAACTTGACGTAGAAGGTCACCCATGCACCAAAATGATGAAAATATAGAAAGGGGGAAAAGGACCATTTATAGCAGGAGCTGGCTGTTGTCTTGTCCCGCTAATACAATTACGTTGTACAGGTATTGGAAGAGTAGGTAGGGGGACAAGTTGTACGTGACATTTCTAAAAGGACCAGGCCCGGTGAGTGGGTGGCAGGTTCCTGCCTGGGAATTCAGGGCCATGAGCACACTCTGGACTATGAATCTGATGTTTGATGTGAATGCCACCAACAGCCATTCTCTGTGTGACACGGATGGACTGGTCATCGGTCTTCCACTCGATGGACAGTTTTGTTATTTTCTTCATTTATTCAATGCAGTGTGGGGGTCAGTTTTTAAAAATTAGGTTTTAAGGATAAGGCATCATTGGGAGAAGGTCATTTCATTTTGGAATCACGCACTGTCTCTCTTTGCCACCGTTTTTTAGGAGTAACTGAACTCAACAGGGATATCAAAATATTTTTTCCTGTGTTCCAGGGGGGTGGAGTTTGCTTGTACGTCAGGCTTGATGTTAAAGAGACATGCAGTTAAAAAGTGAGATGGCTTTTGCTTGTCATTTCCCCTTAGTGCCCTTATATTTTTGTGTCCTGTGAAAGAGGACTTTAATAGAAGTTGTTTTAATTTAGAAGAAACTCTGCATTTGGCATTGTCATATGCATCTCGACTTGATATCCATGAACAGAGATGTAAGAGAAATCTATGCATATGGAGAGAGTAAAAGCAGTAGGAGGGGTACTTCCTACCTTCAGGACTCTCGATGCAGCTGAAGCGCCCACAGATGTCCACCACATGAGCAGGTGATGATGTTTTGAAGACTGCAGAGTCACTGTCTTTTTATAGATCCTTCCAAAGTGCATATATTATCATGCCAGATTTATACATACATGTTTATGCCCAGAATGTCCGTGTCCTAAACGGTACAGGAGTTTTGCCGAGAAGAACACCGAAGAAAAGCAGTGAGGCTAATGTGACCGTGGGATCTAGGCGCCTGGAAGTGCCCAGGTCGTGCTTAGGTGACCACACCTGCAAGGTAGCTCTTTGTGCTTCTGTAAAATCTCTAAAGGAGATGTCACAAACCAGAAATCCATACCGCTTCTGCAAGGGTAGTGTATAGAGTAGGGCCCAAAGATTACCCGATGTCATTATTATCTAGCTAAGTCTTGACATTGCCCAAACCAGCACATTATGGCACATGTTAAATTTCAGAAAAAAAAGTTGGGGCGGGGGAGGTTTAAATACTATTAGCCATTTGTAAATTAGCAGTTCAAGTATGCTATATTGTAAAATTTTAAGACATCATATATGTCTAAACAGTGTCAAGATCAGCTCTTTGGTATATACTATTTTAAAAAGACATCTAAATCCAGCCAGTGTGGCGCAGTGGTTGAGAGTTGGCCCATGAACCAAGAGGTCACCACTTCGATTCCTGGCCAGGCCACATGTCCGGGTTGCAGGCTCAGTCCCTAGTAGGGGGCATGCAGGAGGCAACCACTCTATGCTTCTCTCTCATTGATGCTTCTATCTCTCTATCCCTCTTCCTTCCTCTCTCTCTCTCAAATCAATAATAAAATTAAAAAAAAAAACCACCCATAAAATACATCTAAAATAGTTTCAGTGGATTTACTCCAGGGAAGAGGGAAAGATAACTTTCCCAGGAATGCTGATGTTGGGGACAGTTTTCTTTCATGACTTAACCATCCAGAAATGATGGAAGGAATGGTACTTTATCATTTTAAGTTCAGTAGAGAAGACCGGAGAGTTCACAGTTTCTCTGGGAAGACCATGGCTCCTCACCCTCTGCAGGCGCCCTCCGGGCCTTTCTGAGAGGGAAAGCTGGAGGCAGAGGGTCAGGGGTTCCCGTTTAGTAGCTTGATGTGCCAGGCATGCCTGAGGAGCAGGCGCTGGGGATGAGACACGATCTGATGGCAGTAAATGAAGAAGAGAACAACTGCATGGACCTCTGGGGGCGCTGTGGGGCCTGGGTGGCTTTGGTAGGACAAGGGAGCAGCAACAGGGCTCACCCTGGAGGGAATTTGGGGCGGGAGACCGGAGATACGGGCCATGAGGGGAGGAAAGTGCAGATGTTGGTGGGGGGCCAGGGAAAGGGGAGGGTGCACAGATGTCACCTTTCTGTCCGGAAACGCTTTACACTGCAGCAGGAGGGGGATGCGAGCACAGCGCTGCACATGTCCCGGCCCCCAGGGTCCCTTGCGGATCCTTCTGAGAGGAAGGGGTGGTGTCCGGCCCACACCCGACCTACCCGGGACTTATTCCTGCCCGACCACCGTGGTGTCAGCCCGGGTGTGTGCACCGTGTGAGAGTGATGGCTGAGGTCTGTGCCGGTGGCGATGAAGGAATGGCCCGAGGGAGGAGAGTGCCGTTGTGACGCGGACATGTTGCGGGTTGCTGTTGATGGACAAAGAGCTGTGTCCAGATGTTTAATGAGAAGAGGTAGGACCTGGATTTTCTTTTCTTCTCTTAAACATATTTTATCTGGCCTTTTTCTTTTCTTTTTTTCTTCTAATGTTTCCATTGGGTGGTGCTGCAGGAATTCCTACCTTTTGCCTTGGATCTCCCCTTCCCAGAAAGACGCTCTGAAGCATAATGGGCGGAAGTCCTGATTTAGAATGATTTTACAGTTCCAGCACAATGGGAGAGTCTGGAGGATGCTCTGGCAGGAAACGGCTCCGTTCCTGGATGTGGAAAAACCACCATCATTTCGTATCATGCAAAAGTGTCCTTGCCGCACGGGGGCATACCCTTTCGGCTTTCACCAATTTGTTTTTCAGCAGAGAACAGCGTTCACGCTCATCACTAGAGACGATGATTTCATCCTAGTGGCAGTGGTAGGGCAGATTTCCTCTACTTTCAATTTTCGTAGAATTATCCTCACAAAGTCCCTAAGCAAATAAACATTTTCTGATGTGAAGACGAATCTGATTTTAAGCATGTATCTGTTAAGGCTTTATTGAAGTTGGAGGCATTTCCTCCTTCGTATTTTAGAGATCATTTGCACAAGATAATTGGTCAGAAGATAACTTAGATTTTTACTTTCAAAATACTTTTAATCATAAAAAGGCTTTTAGCTTGGTAAGACTTAGGTATGGAGGGGGAGGGTTGGCCATCTCCCTGCTTTACAGAGAAAGAAGTTGAGGCGGAGAGAAACTGGCGTCCCTGCCCGAGATCGCCTAACTCTTGTAAAGCTGTGGACAAGATGCGGTGTCTGTGTTCTGACCCCCTTCCCTTGGGTACAGGACCAAATTTTATTAATATGAATAGTAAAAAAAAAAAAATGTAGGTAAAAGGTTTTCCATTCAAAGGCCTATGAAATATAAGGATCAGGGGAGGAGGGGATGGGGGAATACCCACTGGAAATTAGGAAGCAGCTCCTATGGAGCTCAAATTTCAGGACAGTTAGCAAGATTTTAAGTGCATTTTACTGAATGCACAACAGTGTGTGTGTGTGTGTGTGTGTGTGTGTGTGTGTGTAGATCCTCCATGAAATCCCAGGTATTTCTTTCTTAGAACCTGAAACAGGGCTTCCCCAGAGGTGTTTGTTTTTATTCATTTTTTTAATTTATTTATTTTTGTTCATTCTCGCCCGAGGATGTTTTTCCATTGCTTTTTAGAGAGAGTGGAAGGGAGGGGGAGAGGGGGAGAGATAGATAGATAGAGACTTTGATGTGAGACACATTGATTGGTTGCCTGCCACATTCATCCTGACCAGGGCCAGGAATTGAACCTGCAACTCAGGTACGTGCCCTTGACCGGGAATTGAACCTGAGACCCTTGGGTTTCAACACAATAGAAGAGTCATTGATGACTCTTCTTGAACCTGAGAGCCTCTAACTATGTAGCCACACCGGCCAGGGCCAAAGGTGTTTGCTTTTAAAGGGGACACTCAGAGCCCTGCTGGGTGTAGGTGCCCCACTAGGAACTGTGGGGTAGTGTCAGCGCGGTCCCCAGCCTGTCCCTGTCCCATGGGAAGTCTTTCTCATAGTTCATGTCTTTATCCTGTGAAATGGGCTCAGGCGCTCGGCCCCTCCCTGGGCCCAGGCTAGGTCACTTCTGACTTTCATCATCTTGTTTCTCTGTCCTGTGTACACACACCGTGTCGGGGGTTGTGGGGGGGTTGGGGGGGGGGGGGAAGGAAGCGGGAGGGTATGTCCTTTCTCTCAAGAGCCCACCTTCATTCTTTAGTGTTGGATGTACCTGGAGCACAGCTAAACCCATATACAGATCTTTTTATTTTTTTATGTATTTCTAAACATGTTTTTATTGATTTCAGAGAGGAAGGGAGAGGGGTAGAAACATCAGTGATGAGAGAGAATCATTGATCGGCTGCCTCCTACATGCCCCCTACTGGGGATTGAGCCCGCCACCCAGGCATGTGCCCTGACCGGAATCGAACCCTGACCTCCTGGTTCATAGGTTGTGATGCTCAACCACTGAGCTACACCACCCGGGCTACAGATGTTTTTAAAAGGAAAATTGGTTTAAAAACAAAATGATGGGATGGGTTCAAAGTCTGTTTCTTAAAACAGCCAATTGGGACAATTGGAGTCACCCATGGGGCAAAGCCAGAAATAAACGAGGAAATTTCCTGATTTGAGTGGGAATGTGCTAGTGCCCTCTAGGTTAAAAGGAGACGCTTCTCTCAGCAGCAGTGAGGTGTGCACATGAGAATGAGGCCTCTGCTGGAGGGAGTGCGCGTGGTGATGAAGAACCTGGACTTCGGAGCCTGGGTAGGAGATAGGAGGCTCTGCCCATTTACTCCTGTGGCCAGGAGCCTCATTTCACCTTCGGTCACAACTTCCTCACGGAGTATTCATTTAGATAGCGTATCGAAGGCACTCGGCCCAATGCCTGGTACATAGTGAACGTTCGCCAAATGGAAGCATTTAAAAAGAAAAGCTATTGAAAGAAGCAATGCATTTTTAAAAATTTTTTGGTGTGAGCCTTAATTTTGAGAATTCCGTGGAATCTTAGAATTGCTGGGGGAAAATGTAGCTAGCATCTCCCTTAGTGCAGGGCTCTTTATTTTAAATTTATAAATTACTTTGAGGGTTTTATAAACCCTGCTGAAATTGTGTATATTTTGTATGAATATATCCCCCCCCCCACTAGAGAATTTCAGATTCTCATAAAGGTCCATCCCTGGACTAAACACAGGAAGAAGATACTGCCCTGGGGGTGTGACTGCGTGTGTGTATACATGTGTATATGTATCTTCTCTGTTGTTATTACATGCTTTAGGTCAGGGGTCCTCAAACTTTTTAAACAGGGGGCCAGTTCACTGTCCCTCAGACCGTTGGAAGGCCGGACTATAGTTTTAAAAAAAATATGAACAAATTCCTATGCACACTGCACATATCTTATTTTGAAGTAAAAAAAACAAAACAGGAACAAATACAATATTTGTATTTGCATGTGGCCCTCGGGCCGTAGTTTGAGGACCTCTGCTTTAGGTTGTCTATATAAAACAACAATTTCACATAGTTCAGCCTAATGTTACACAGTGTGATGATGAGAGAGACTGTGATGAGTTATGACTCTACCTCATATTCATCTGTTAGGTATCAAAGCCTCCCAAGTTAGAAGTCACCAGGCAGCCTTGTACCAGGAGTCATCATATTTACCCAAAATCACCTGCTGTGTACAGTATTACGAAAGTCATGAGTCTTCACTGGAGACTTAGTGGTAGCTTTAGCCCATCGAGTGAGTCATTTTTCTAGTTCCTTATTCTTTTGATCCAAATGACTACTGTTAGGAGCATTTGCTTAGTATTTTTCTTTTTTAGAATAAAAATACTTAGAACTAAAAAACACTTAGACTTGCTCAGTATGTTTTTCCCCCCGTAGAATTCATAGGGCTAACCATTGTGGGGAGGAAACCCGCCTCGGGGAGATTTCTTGGGCAGTGAGTGGTGTTCTTTCAGAGAGCAGGATCTGGCCGTCGCGTTGAGGGTTAAAGCAGAGGTGACACACAGGCAAAATGAAACCAGAGCTGCAATTACAAAGTGGGGCAGATGTAGGAGGCCAGGTTTCCTGTGGCCCATTTTCCAGTTTCCTGCCTGCAACCTGCAGAACAGGAAGCCGGGTGTTACCGACTTTGAGAACTGCAGGGCGACGTGCTCCGGGCCAGAACGGAGACACACGCAAACAGCACGGACAACAAAGACACTTGCAAAGAAAGTGAACGTTTGGGTCTTAGTCCAGGAATGTCTGGGAAGGAACAACCCATCTGTTTAAAGAAAAAGCATTGTCAATAGTGTGGCGAAGGCCTGGGGTGGGGCGGGGGGCGGGGTGGAGAGGGACAAAGGTGGGGGCCAGTGGGAGACATCTGTAATGCTGTCAACAATGAATAAAATAAAACGCAAACAAAAAAATGAAAGAGTGTTGTCAGCAGAGCCGGCATGTCCACAAGAGACTCTCTGGGGGCGCCTGGGGGCTGGCTGTCCCGGATTGTAGGAACCTCTGATTTTTTTAAAAATATATTTTATTGATTTTTTACAGAGAGGAAGGGAGAGAGACAGAGAGCTAGAAACATTGATGAGAGAGAAACATCGATCAGCTGCCTCCTGCACAACTACTGGGGATGTGCCCGCAACCCAGGTACATGCCCTTGACCGGAATCAAACCTGGGACTCTTCAGTCCGCAGGCCGACGCTCTATCCACTGAGCCAAACCGGTTTTGGTGGAACCTCTGATTTTTACAGCCTTACTCATCTCTCAAGACATGGTCTGCTTTTTAATCCAGTGGGTTACCTGGAAAGATCTTCCCTTCCATGCCCAGGACTGCTAAATCTGTTTCCTGGCCATGCTGATATACGAGGGAGGTGGATGTGGTTAACCAACGGGCTCTAATGAACTACAGCCTCCCTCTGGGAAGGCTGGGTGACCAGTTGGCTGCTTTGATCTAGCAGGCTTGTGTTCCTTTAACTGCCCAATAAAATCGTGTCTGATGCTTTCAGAGAAGAGATTACGTGGTGACGTGTATGTTGAAGACTACCACACACTGTGTGTGTGTGTGTGTGTGTCGCTACCCGATGTGAGGAGAGGCAGGGCTCAGGCGGTCAGAAGACACCGGAGAAGTGGACACAACTATCATCCTCCTGAGGGGAAAATAAAAGAGAAAATTGGTTTCGTGTCTAGGCTCCTTGACACATGGTAGAAGAGTCTCTGAAGTCTCTGAAGCCATACGTTACAATCCCCACTTCAGTGGTAAAGAAATTAAGATCCAAAGAAGTTGATTCACTGCACACCATTTCCTTGAATGCTTATTGATGCTGATGGAGTGGTGGCCAGCAATAAAGAGCTCCAGTTCTGGGTGCCGTGGTGAAGGCTTTCTAGAAGGCATAAGAAGGCAACACGTAAGCCTCGTCAAAGGCTTATAATGGCCAGGGCCCAGGGCTGAGCTTGTCCCATACACCAGCTCATTCCAGTTAACTTGCTTCTTCGAGGTACAGAGAAATAGGTGTGTGCTTCTGGGACAACCAATTATTTGTTTACCCTGTGGCTTGATCCCCTCTTCATCTTCCAGCCCAGGCAGAACACACGTTGTACCAGGAATGCCAGGAAGCTTTGGGACATTGCCAAATTAGGGATCAAAGAGGTACCCATCGGAGTCGGCCTAGAATGGGAAGAGGCGCTCTTGCACTCCCGTGTGGGATCAGAGGGCTGGTCCGGCAGTGGTTTGGTGGGGTGGGGTGGGAAGTGGCATGAATATACGGATGTGGGAGGAAGTAGAATGGCTCAAACACACTTTCCCAGCCCGAGCTGATGTAGCCATCGCTTTACTTTTCCAAAGGAAATTCCCACAAAAAAAATTCACCTATGAACCAATTGACTTGTTTCTAACGTGTCCAGAGATAACACAAGGTTTCAGAAGGAAAGCGGGGTGGATCACAAGCACAGTAAACGACTGTTGTTTTTACAGTGACATTCAGTGATTTCCCCTGAAAATTCTTTTTCTTTTCTCAGGTGGAAGAGTTATTTGAAAAACACTGCAGACTGAGAAGGGTCAATACTATAAGTAGGCTGCGCACTGGGGCCTTTCCCTCTCTTTTCCTGCGCGTTTTACTCTTTAAAAAATGGGCAATCTGTAGGGATTCACAGAATGAATGAGAATACAGACACTTGTTAATAGATAAAAAGCTTTGAGGGCAGGAACTTGACCTCACAGAGTAGCATTTTTTTTTACATGCAGTTATTGACAATAATTAAAATATTTTTGAAAATACATTTCCATAATCTTAGTTCCACCTACAAAAATAAAGATTTCAAGTATGGGCTGTGTAGTTACCAGATATTATCTTTATTAACTTAATTCCTTAAAATTAGCCTTTGCCGAGTTATTGCAGACCTCAGGTAATACATATTATTGTTTCCCAATTCCTTGATTTAAGAGCAGGGTTTGTTTTATATAATGAAATGGTTTCTGCCCTTTCTCTTGGACACTGATAATGTAATGGTACAGAAACACTCAGTAGATGCTGCTCTAGACAGAGGACTTGGACAGGGGAGTTGAATTTAAGAGAATTTTTGCTATGAAGTGTTCAAATCCATCCTTATTTCTCTAATGTGCAAGTGTTAACAAGCAAAAAAGACCGGTACTTACTGAGCGCCTGCTTTATTTACTTCTTACACAGTTCTCCTTTCCTTGGCCTCTCTCATTTCTGACTAATGTTTTTTAAGTCGGCTAATTTCTTTAGTTCCTACAATGCATAAGCCGCAGAAAATGAAAGATAATAATTCTACTTCCTCAACTCCCACCTCAGTGTAACTTTAAAAATGAACTCAGGAGCATGCAAAGAGAAATGTTAGGTTGCCATCAATAGAAAGAAGAACAAATTAGTGGGTATTTGACTTCTAAGAATGGAAGCAAAAAAACCTCATGCTTTGCATAAAGATTCCGGGCAGCCCCATCTCACATTAAGACGTCTGGCGCCACCTTGTGGCAGACCAGAAGAATGCCTGCTTCCAAGACCAGGAAAGCAGCTTCTAGGAGGGAGAGAGGGAGAGAGGAGGCAGCCTGAGAATTGGCTCCCACAGCCCCCAGCGGCAGGTCCAGGTGTTGTGGGCTTGACGCTGAAAACAATTTGGGGGAACCCTCTTTGTGCAAAAAAAACCTCCTGAAGTTAGAAATGTAAAATCACTAAGGCTCTTAGACTTGTGCAAAGTGGTGGTCCCTGAATCAGCCTCAGGGTGCAGGTTCAGGTGACAGGGCGATGCAGGTGGTCCTGGGGTAGAGCTAACTCGCCTGCTGGCCCCTCGAGGGAGCACAGTCACCCTGAGACACTTCTGTTCTTCAGGCTCAAGGGGGAGGCTGTCGGTGCGTAAACTGCAGGCCGTGGCGCTCCAGGCCCCACGCTGCTGCTGCTTCCTTGGCATTTGTCACGGCTGTTCCCACCCCTGCCTTGTGATAACGTCTGCCTGGTTCCCTCCTTGATTAATGGGTAAAATTAAATCTTTAACCTGTTTTCATTTTTGTATCTGCCAGAGAGCCAGGATGTTACCCAGTGTGAAATTCATTATTATTATTTGTTTATTGACTTCAGAGAGAGGAAGGGAGAGGGGAGAAAGAAGCATCAATGATGAGAGAGAGGCACTGACTGGCTGCCTCCTGCACGCCCCCTACTTGGGATCGAGCCCAAAACCTGGGCATGTGCCCCTGACTGGAAATGGAGCCGCGACCTCCTGGTGGATGATCAACCTCTGAGACACACTGGCCGGGCTGAACATTATTTTTTAACAAAGGAATTTCTCAACTCTCAGTTCCTCCAGGAGGCCTTCCAAGACTGCTCGCGCATCCCAGGCTCCCAGCCCCTTCACCGGCTCTGGCTGCATTTTCCCATGAAGTCAGTATCAAGTTCTAAGGGGCTCCTTTTCCCGTCAGAGCCGTGACACCTTAAAGTGGACTGATCTTCGTAGATATATAAGTGCAGAGTTTGATTTTGCAATTGCAATACCCTGTAGAATTTCATGCATTCAGAATAACCTGCTGTGTTGTTAAGTAGTCACGTTTGCTATTGATGTATGGCCTGTCTTCTCCCCCTGAAGGCGCGCTCCATGAGGACAGTGTTCTTCATCTCTTTTGTTCACTGATACGTCCCAAATACCCGGCGTCTGGACATAAAATGGACACTCAAAAAAAAAAAAAAAAAAAAAAGAAGTGGGGAGAATGGAGTTTTGGAGAGCATAGTAGTGTAAACACATTTTACTTACAAATACCTACGTTGGCTCAGTCCTTGCCATAACCTTTGGGTGCGTGTTGGATGCGTTTCCACAAAACATCATCTATCCTATGTAAAATGAATTGTTAATCTGAGTGGAGCGGGGGATGTGTGTTATCTGTGCAATTCATTTTACCGTTCTATGAGAATTATAAACCTTGAGGAGCCTATATCGAAGGGAGAACATAATAAAAATTTTAATGAAAATCGTTTGTCAACATGGGGAAACCTGTTAATTTTTCCCCCATGCCTTTAACAGGAGGTATGTGTGTTATTCAAATTGGACAGCCTGTTTTAGCTGATCTAACTAGACCCACTGCGGCAAGATCTAAGGTATATATTACAAAGGGAGAGCAGTTGGGGCAAATAGGAGGTAGCCTTGTTCTCTGGAGAGGCCTGGAGGCGGGCCTGCCAGCTGCTGTGACTGTCCTGTTTGGTTAGCTCTGGGGTTTCAGAAACGGTGACCATTCATTGCAGGCTACGCCACAGACCGAGGTGAAGTGACTGTCAAGTGCTAAGGGGCCCCTCTTCCTGTCAGAGCGGTGACGCCTTCGAGTGGACTGAGCCTCTCAGATATCTGAGTGCAGAGGTTGGCTTTGAGTGGCATTGCAATACCCGATAGAATCCCATACATTCAAAATAAGGTCTGGACTGGGGGGAGGGGAAGGAGAAGCATTTTCTAATGAGCAGAAATTTGTTTTGGAGGAATGTTTTTAAAGCATTTATATAGCATTTCGTTCATGTGTTCGATGTATTTTCACTTATTTTTTTTTAAAGAAAATTTTTATTGGTTTTGAGAGAGAGAGGAAGGGAGAGGGAGAGTGAAACATCAATGGCCCGGGCTGCCTCCTGCACACCCCCTACTGGGCATAGAGCCACAACCTGGGCATGTGCCCTGACTGGAAATCGAACCGGCAACTTTTTGGTGTATGGGATGATGCCCAACCACTGAGCCACACCGGCCAGGGCTCATGTGTTCTGTGTATTTTCAGTGGAGAGTTTTCCAAATGAGCTAAATGAGGCGGCTGATGAAACATTTTAACTTAAAGCCGGCCTCTGTTTGCATAATAATGCACACAGCCTAAATCTCAAGTATCAACACTTTTTCCAACTTTTTATTTAATAGGAGCCAGAGTATACTGTCTGAGTTACTCATATTCCTCATAATACCTGCATGTTAAGACACCGGGCTTCATTGAAGAATTAATCTGGAAAAAAATAAAAAAACCAAACACTTAGATTTTTTTTTTCCTGGTGAGAGAGAGCTTCATTTGGATAATTTGCTAATATGTTCTGTGCTGGCGGTTGTTGGAAGAGCATGCTCCCCAGTCACGATGTTAGATTCTTCCTTTTGCAGTGTCCCAGAGGGAACAAAATTTGTAGCTGGCAGGGGTGTGATAGAGTGTGAAGCGTGATTGTATGTAAAAACAACTGTGCAAATGATGACACTTAATCACGATTAAAATGAGTTAAGGTTTGAATTAAAATCAAAGAAACACAGCGAGTGCCCTTGCATGGAGAGCACAGCGGTGATGTCAGCTGATGGCCCTGCCCTGCTGCCCCCCCCCCGCCCCGCCCCTGCTCCCCCCCCCCCAACATACACTCTCACATTTTAATCCCCCCTAGGGCTCTGGCCAGAGGGTGTGGGAGGGTCCACAGCTGTCTTTGGGGCCCACTCTATCCCAGGATTACTTCTGCCAAGTGTTGAAGGGAGTGACAGATGTTTCTAGATGTGATTATTAGCTCACTGGGAAATATTTCTGAGACTCATCTCTGAGTCATGTGTGACGGGGATTTTCAACAGTGAAGATTTGTGTGCTGTGCAGTCCTCGAAACTGGTGGACCAACCAGGGCAGAAGGGTGGCTGGAGAGAGCAGGGAAAGCAGAGAATGAGCCTCAGCCTTAGGCAGGAATGGCTTGATGCCTTAGTCACTTCCGGTGGAACCGTGTTACTCACATTTAACTCTTCTGAGTAACCTTCCAGCCCTCAGTGGTGGCCCGGCTGTGACACCTCGGTGTGGGAGAACCCAGGGGGAGGGAAGGGAACGGTCCACAGCCCGCCCAGCCACCAACCAAGCTCTGCTGGCGTGTGAGAGTTTGCGGGCAGCTCTGTGGTTCTTGGTTCACAGCTCCATGCCTCCCCTCGGCCCAGTTCCTGCATTCCAGAAATCTGGGGGGGGGGGCCCTGATCTGGAGGTCCCCATCTCTACCACTTGCTTGTCTTAGGCCACGGCCGTTGTGCATGTGGTCATACTGAGCCCAACGGAGCCCTTTGAGTAAAGACATGGCCAGCCAATCCTCTGCACCTCGTAGAATACTTTTTGTAAAGTGCTGGTGATTGTAAATGTAGGCACTATAGTGTAAAGACATTGCACCCCAGCAAAGAGAGAGTTTTTAAAGCAAAGACACCGGGCATTGTAATAGTCAGCTTTTGCTGCAAAGGTGCCGTGTAACAAACTGCCCCTAGACTTGCTGGCTT
Source organism: Myotis yumanensis (assembly GCF_028538775.1). Lineage (NCBI taxonomy): Eukaryota > Metazoa > Chordata > Mammalia > Chiroptera > Vespertilionidae > Myotis > Myotis yumanensis. The sequence goes on from NW_027223754.1 coordinate 195,566,536, forward strand.
ACAACAGCATTTCTTTTTCTCCTGGGTTGGCTTCAGGGATGCTACTTCAGACTGTGGGACCTGAGACTTGGCTCCGGGCTTTGGGTTGAGCTCAGGTTGGGCCCATGTGCCACCTTTTGGAGCAGCAGCTTCACAGTGGTGATAGGAGCACAGGAGGAAAAGCACGAACGTGTGAAGCCCCTGCAAACTCGGCTCAGAATCATCACGTTGTAGCTTCTACCGCCATTCCATTGGCCACATCAAAGCACTTGGCCAAGCCCAAATTTCAGTGGGATGGGGAAAAAGTACCCCATCCTGTGTAGGGCACTGTTGCACGATTATGTGAACAGGGAAAGGAGGGAAGGCTTGAGGGCATTTACCCAGCCTTCTCCATAGCTGCCATGCACACCGTGGCAACGCCATGGGAAGGGATTCCAGGAAGCTCAAGGAGCTCTGAGGAGGCCTGCGTGGGAGGAGCACCGAGTGTAAAATGCATGGAGGCGTTTCCATGGTCCTCCCGTCCCATCTGGAACACAGTGGTTCACGTCCATTGCAGGTGGGGAAGGGCAGGGGGCCAACCACTTTCCCCTGGTCCCTTGCACCCTCACCTCCAAACCTCCTGGCAGCCTTCTGACCCTTGGAGCAGGTTCCTCTGAGCATCCCCTTCAAGTTTCAAAGATATTTTAAAAGTGACTTTCTGAAGTACTTAGCTAAAAACACACCAAAGAATTTGAGACAGCTGCTAGCAATTCTTAGTGCCAATGATGAGAAGAATGCCTGTGGCTCATCTACATTATAAAAGGCCAGTGGCCAAACGACCGGTCACCAGGAGGTGCATTGATGGGTCTTGTGAGATTTCGCGCGCTGGGCCTCTAGTCCTCTGATAACCGGAGGGTGGTTCTTGTCAGGAGCTGGAGCCCATGAGCTGCTGCGTATCACAGCAGTTGTGCTTATAAGACTCGTGAGAGGCAACGGGGGTTTTGATCCAATAAGACAATGATTCGCAGTCTCGCAGACGGAGTGGCCATTGTGCGGAGGGTTGATTCCCCTTTAAAGGGCCATACATAGAATGCCGTGTGGGTATTTGAGAACACTCCTCATCTGCTTTCCTTTAACTGAGAAACCCAGGTTGCTCAGAGAAACAATAAAATGTGTTCCTTTTGGCTAAACATGTGAAAGGCAATGAGGAAATGACTCCTTGTTGGATGGCTAGGTGTTTTCACATCCCTGACCACGTGGAAAGGGAGAAAATCAAGTTGCCAGCCTGAAAGCTGCCCCTTTAAGAGGGTTGCATGAGAGGAGTTGTGGAGATGGCCACAGTGTGGGGACAGATAACTCTCCCGAAGCAAAGATTCTGGCTCCCAGGCCTCCCAGGGGCGGGAACCCTCACTGTTCCCGGGGTCCAGTCACGCCTCCTAGGACGTCACTGTCCCCTCGTGGCTGTCTCAGTTCTTGCTGGCTTTGTCCCCAGCTCTCAGCTTGCCCATAAAGCCTCTCTTCCTACCCGAAGCTCATTTCCCACCCCCTGTTAGTCCCTGGCCTCCTCGGCCCAGCACCGACTGCCACCCCATCCCGCCCACATGGGAACCCAGCGCACGGCCTGTGTCCAGTCACCGCAGCTCATCTGAGGTGAAGGGTGTGAGTGCAGCCCAACCACCTCTTCTTTCCTAGTTTGATGAGTGTCGATAAGAGAAGTGGATTATTGTCATGGTTATTGTTGCTGTTATTATTGGGTTTAGAATCAGTACCCGTTGCCACGAAAGTCCTCAAACGCCTGAAGTTGGGGAACCACCGAGGGAGTGGGGGGGAAATGTCCTCGAGAAGGCACTATTTCAGTGATGGCGAACCTTTTGAGCTCGGCGTGTCAGCATTTTGAAAAACCCTAACTTAACTCTGGTGCCGTGTCACATATAGAAATTTTTTGATATTTGCAACCATAGTAAAACAAAGATTTATATTTTTGATGTTTATTTTACATATTTAAATGCCATTTAACAAAGAAAAATCAACCAAAAAAGTGAGTTCGCGTGTCACCTCTGACACGCGTGTCATAGGTTCACCATCACTGCCCTAGGTTCTTCTTTGAACCTATTTGAACGGGTACCCAGTGAGTGAGTAGGCATTCATCAGCCTCCCAAGCCAGGGAACAGCATTTTAGGCAGAAGGAACAGCACTCACAAAGTCCACACCCGAGTCGAAGGGAAAAGATAACATTTTCTAGGTTTTCCTCTCATGGCGGAGAAAAAATGCTGTTCCCGCCTCCGCATGAGTGATGCTGGGGTTTGATCTTCAAGCTGACGAATGCCTGGGAAAGTGCGGGAGCCTCTTCCAGTGGCAGACATCTGCCGGCTGGCACATGCTGCATCCGGGCAGAGTGCTGGGTTGGCAGAGTGCTGGGAGTACAGAGTGAGCCCACAAAGACCCTTCCTCGCAAAGCTCAGCCTATAGTCACCCCGACTGATATCCCCCAACCTCATGATCCCAGGCCCCCACGCAGATGCACGTATCAAGGGGTCCGGCATTCATAGCAATGAGCGGACTAGAGACCGACCAGCAAAGGAGTTGATAGGATGGGTGGACGCAGACACTAGTGTTAAGTGGAGAATCGTTTGAATGGGGTCTAAGGCTACAGGTGGGCAGTTCGTTCATCATTTTTCACTTTATTTCTAACGCAACCCTGTCACCTGTGGGGATGTGTGTTGTGAATACGAGGACCACAGGGCTGCCCTGTATTTCTGAATCGTAGCTGTTTCCAAAATGCAGCCCGAGGCACCCGATTCCGAGTGGCCTGGTGGGATGGACATGAACGCGAGGGTATTGGGTTCCCGGGGAGGGGAGAGGGGGCACTGAGTGTTCACCGGCACCCCCCGCCCCCCAGACTTGCTGTGTGCACGGCTCTGACCCGCCCCTCCCTCCCCAGGTATGGAGAGTGCAATCACGCTGTGGCAGTTCCTGTTGCAGTTGCTGCTGGACCAGAAACATGAGCATCTGATCTGCTGGACCTCCAACGATGGTGAGTTCAAGCTCCTCAAAGCAGAAGAAGTGGCCAAGCTGTGGGGACTCCGCAAAAACAAGACGAACATGAACTACGACAAGCTGAGCAGAGCCCTGCGCTACTATTATGACAAGGTAGGCCCTTGCCGGACTGGAGGCTGTGGTGGGGTGCTGGAGTGGGGTGGGGGGTGGGGGGGTGGGGGGCCTCCATAGTCCATGGTTGAAAGCACATAACCGTGTACTGTGAAGCAAGTTAGAAAATCAAATAGAGGCAATGTATGCAGTTTTGGTTGTTTTGGGTGTTTTTTTTGAGAAAAACGGCTATGGAGATTTTTTTTCCCCCCAGAAGCCCTTTGGGTATGACTGCAGGTCCAATTCTAGGCCTTCTGCATTTTCACCTGTCGTAGCTGCAGGCCTCTGTGAGCAACAGAAATTAGATGTGGGTAGGTTGTGGGGCTTCCCTCACGGCTGCTGGGGTGACAGGATGAATGTTAAAATCTAGAGAGTCTGTTGATCTCAACTGGTTTGTAGTTCCCGCACCTGGGCCTTTCCTGGGGGATGGTAGCTTGGGGGATGGTAGCTTGGGCGTTTTGTTCAGTGCCTCTGGGTCCTCATTGATAAACCAGGATCCTACCAGTCCTGGCTCAGGATCCCTGTGAAGACGCAGCAAGTGTCATGTGGTCAGTGTTACTTAAAACCAAGCATGTCAAACTCGCGGCCAGTGGGCCGCAAACCTCATTTATTTACAGGAGTCCTGCGGCCCACTGCCCGCGAGTTTGACATGCTTGCCTAAAACAGTGCTCAGTACATGGAGTTCGAAACTTCCCTAATCCAAAGACAAACCACGTTCCTTTTTAAGTCACAGCATCGTTGCCAGAGCCAGGACAGTTGTGCATTTTGATCATTTCTGGAAAAAGCAGTTAATGTGCCTACTAGGCCAAAAAAAAATAAAAAACACAACCATTGCTCTTTAGTGGCAATCACTTCAGGCCTGGAATTGTTGACCATTTCTGTGTGGCTCTGTTGTTGCTGACCATGTAGCCTCATTGACAGAAAGACTTGGTCTTAATGAAGGAGAGCTTCTGTTCTGGTTTTACTGCTCATATCGAAAGGTGAATTAAAAACTGATTTAAGTATTAGTTCCCGATCTATATTTAACGATTCCTCCTGCCAGCCTCTTTGGAATTCAGGACAGAAGGATTACACGTTTCAGGAAGTGGAGGCATCGTTAATTATAAAGGTTCCTTCGTGCGATCGCAATGGCACATGATTATGGCATTGAAATGTTCAAGGTGCTTTCCTGTAGTGTGGCAGCTAATTAGTCCCGGCTCAATGCAGGGTCCCACTAAGATGTGAAAGCACGTCTTGCAAATGGCGCTCGCTGCCTGCAAGCCGGGCAGACGGTCTATTGTTTGGCGTTTTTACCCAGGTCCTAAGTTGCACGATGGGAATTGGGACCCTCTGAAGGAAAACAGTCGTCTCGCCGGCTGGCAGGGTGCCCGAAAGCCTGAGGCTTTAAAAAGAAATCATTGTTTTAAGATAAGGTGTCAAAGGAAGGGAGCCCTGCCTCCACGTCTGGGCCTCCGTTTCGCCTCTGAACACTGGGGCTAAGGACCCCGGGTCGTCAGCAGGAAGGGAGATCGTGGGCTGGAAATGACACGAAGAGACGGGCAAAGCTATTGCTGCTGAGACCACACCTGGTCTCCCCCGAGCAGATGTTTTTAATCTCTAAGGAAAGCCATTTCAGAGGCCGCAGTCACCGGCACTGGGCTGAGGGCTCCCTACCCTAAAACTACAACCCCTCCAAGACAGCCCCTCTGGCATCGTCTCCTTTCTCAGGTGAGGATGCGGGGCTTTGGTGAGAAACCTGCCCAGGGTCCTGCAGCCAGGAAGCCGGGGAGCCGGGATGCCCACGTTCCAGGCCAAAGGCCCACACCCCGCCTTCTGGGCCTTTCCTTCCTTTTTTACTCAGAATCACCTGAGTTCCAGGTGGGCCGTCAGGCAGCGCAAAGTGTATTGCAACCTTAGACATTCTTTGTTGATTATCAAGCACTTCAGCACTGAAAAATCCATTGCACACGGGGTGTCAGGCTGCACCCAGGCTGGGGATCCCAGTGGCCAGAGAGGCCTGCTCCCTGAAGTCGCCCCTTTCCTGTCCTGCTGGGGCTGAGCTGGAGGTCTGGCCCGGTGACCTCTGAGCAGCAGCTGGTGCTGACAGTGAGCGCAGGGGCAGCTCTCGTCCTGTGTGTCGCAGGCTTGGCCCTGGAGAAGGTGCCCTGCGTCCAGCCATGGACCTGTGTGCACGTTGCGGGTACACAGTACAAGAATGTGTCTCCACAGTGTACACATATGTACACACGGCTGTTTTCATCTTCCTCCTGAAATGTTCTCAAGTGACGAGTAAGAGTGATGGTTAGACTCCTGACGTAGTTTAACGTGAGATGAAGAGGGAGGAGGGGGAGGAGGATGAAGGAGGAGAGAGGACAGGCTGAGTGGGGGAGGAGGAGAGAAGAGGAGGAGGAGGAGGAGGAGGGGAAATGGCAAAAGAAGGTTACAAAAAGTACCCTGCATTTTACGTTTGAGGTGAATACCTCTTTCAGTTTTGCCAGAGTTACTCTGTGTGTAAATGGAACCATACGAAATTGCCAACATCTGGCCATTTTTGACCCACAAAAATGACGATCTTAAATGGCCCAGGCTCTTCCCTAAGAGATGGACTTGAGGAGGGTCTTTCTGAATGTGAGGCCCCTGGCCACCTGGTGTGTCCCACTCTGCACCACACACGTTTCAGTCTCCCAACACTCCATGGCCTTGTTTGCCATTTACTGCCCTCCCCCCCTCCCCCACTTCCCCCTCCCCCTCCCCGTCCCCCCGCCCCCTCCCCCTCCCCCTCCCCCACTTCCCCCTTCCCCTCCCCGTCCTCCCCCTCCCCCACTTTCCCCTCCCCCTCCCCTTCCCCCTCCCCCTCCCCTGACACTTACTCCAAACCTGCTCTGCACTGGTTGTAAATTAGGTAACTTCCTACCTTGACGGCTGTGTTCTTCCTTCCTGTTGTTTTTTTCTGTCATTTGCGAGCCACCATCTCTTCACTGAAATTCTTGGCTGAAATTGCACATCCCTGGGTTTGTCCTAATAGGGAAGTTTTCCTGCCACAGTAGACGAGCATGAGCGTGCCATGATTTTTATATGGTATACGTTATATTTTTAGCTCATTCCGGGATACTAGAGATGGGTAGAGAAAACGAGTGGAAAATAGGGGCAGAACTTGGCCGAAGGCATCGGAGGAGGGTAACGGATGGGCTGATAGTGTCCGGCTGGGCTGAGGCACTTGAATCATCGTTCCTCCAAAAACCGCCCCACCCTCCTCCAGCAAGGCTGTTACAGGGTGAACTCTGGGCTGGAGTGTCTGGGTTTGAATCCAGCTCTGACTAGGTGCTTCGCCTAATCTCGCTGGGTCTCAGCTTCCTTTTTGGTGAAATGGGTGTAATAGAGTCTGCACCGTGGGCTTGTGCTGGGGATTAGCTGAGTTCACACATTAGCTGAGAACAGTGCCCCAGACACATCAGGTGCCACAAAGATGAACCAGAGTAATGACAGAGATGCTCTGTTCCTTATCGCTCATCGGAAAAGCTCAGGCAGGTGCAAGGGAGGAAATGGGGACCTTTGTCCTGCCTTCCGGCACGGGCCACACAGAGAGGACAGCTCACGTCCCTGTGAGCCATCAGGAGCGCTGGGTTGTGCTTGTTAATGACTGAAGAGGGATGGCCACAGGTTCTTTACCCAATAGCCTATTTTTTAAAAAATATATATTTATTTTTTATTGATTTTTTAGAGAGCGAGGATGGGAGAGAGAGAGAGAAACATCAATGAGAGAGGAACATCATTGATCGGCTACTCCTGCACGTCCCCCACTGGGGATCGAGCCCTCAACCCAGGCATGTGCCCTGACCTGGAATTGAACTGGCGACCTCTTGGTTCCTGGGTCGATGCTTAATTGCTGAGTCACACTGGCCGGGCCCAGTGGCCTATTTTTGTCTATGTTGGCTGTTCTGAAAATTCAACTACGAAGATGTTTTCCTACTTCAGTGACTCTTCCTCGCCCCTCTGAACCAAAGCACGCACTGTTCTGCACACCCCAGTAGGAGCGAGTCTCCATCTCTTCCGAGTGGCCGGCACGGTCCAGGCTGGAGTCCCGCTGTCCCCAGGTCTCTGAGCCGAAGTTCACCCATCGGAAAGCGGGCATCCTAACAGCACCTTCCCTCGTCGGTTTGTGTAGGATTAAATGTGACGAGAGGCGCTCAGCACTGCCAGGCACTTGGTGGCACACAATAACTGCTCCTCATTTCTGTTATCTGTGCTTATTAACGTGCTGCATGGCCTTCACATGGCTGTGTATATAGCCGGCTCCCTCCCAAAGCTGTCCTCACGTGGTCTCCTGGCTCACCCACTTTTGCGGCTCTGGGACCCTGCGCAGCCTCTCGCATGCATTAGTTGCTCAGTTCACGTTAAATGAATGAGCCAGTGGACCACATAATGCGGTGGACACTACCCAAACACAAATCACTCAGATAAATGTTGACGTTAAGTAAGCGTTACAGTTAAACACATGCATTGTACAATATTAATTTCCGAGGGCTGCTGTAACAAGTGACCACAAAGTGTGTGGCTTGCAACAACAGATATTTCTTGTCTCAGTCCTGGAGGCCAGAAGCCTGAAATCCAGGTCTCGGCAGGGCCATGCTCTGAGACTCTGGGTAGAACCCCTCCTTGCCTCCCCCTGGCTCCTGGTGGTCTAGCTTGGCCAGTAGCTGCATCGCTCTAGTCTCCGCCTCTGTCCTCACATGGCATTCTTCTGTGTGTCTCTCTCTTCAAATTTTCCTCCTATAAGGACACCAGGTCTGTTGGACTAGGGCAGTGATGGCGAACCTATGACAGGCGAACTCATTTTTTTGGTTGATTTTTCTTTGTTAAATGGCATTTAAATATATAAAATAAATATCAAAAATATAAGTCGTTGTTTTACTATGGTTGCAAATATCAAAAAATTTCTATATGTGACACGGCACCAGAGTTAAGTTAGGGTTTTTCAAAATGCTGGCACGCCGAGCTGAAAAAGGTTCGCCATCACTGGACTAGGGCCTATCCTCATGACCTCATCTTAAATTGGTTGCATCAGCAAAGACCCTCCTTCCAAAAAAAGTCACAGTCACAGGTATGGGAGTTAGGACTTCCCCATTTCTTTCTTGGGGGACATCCTTCTACCCATAGCACATACCTCTAGTTCACATACTGCCAGGTTTTCGTTTAGCTTTTCAGGAGTACACTCAGAGGGGGAGCCTTGGAGATGATGGCTTGATCCAGCAAATCCTTGGGGAAAACTTCTCCCCATGACAGAGGCAGCCGCTAGATTCAGCAGCAGGGACAGAACTAGATTCTGTTACAGGCACGTCCCAGTGTGCCTACCATGTGCCAGGCACCGTGCTGGGCCCCCAGGGAGGAAACAGGTGAAGACACCGAGACCTGCCTGGGAGGGATTCAGACTCTAGGATCTCAGCGGTAAAGGACTTAGATGGGAAGCAGAGCTGAGCCTGGTGGCTGCAGCCCGGGTTATCGGTGGCGGAGACCTGGCACTGGCCTCTGAGGTTCCCCACCCAGCCTGTGTGCCTGTGGCTTGCTCATTTCCCGGGCACAGGGAAGGCTGGAGGGCCTGGGGTTTGCAGCCGAGCACCGCCAAGGACTGCTTCCCCCACTTCGTTTTTGAAGAGGCTGCTGGGCAAACCCAAATAAATTGCAGCAGAGGAGTGCTGCCCAGCCCTGGATGCCCCTTTATGCCCGGGCGTGGACTGAAGGCCCCTGTTTAGCTTGGAAACATGCAGGTTAATGGGAGGACGCCTGTGTCTGAGTCCACGAGGGGCAGACGCCCGAGCTGGTAGAGACCCAATGGGACATGTAGTTTGTGCCTGAGCATTCCCGTTCCTCCTTCCCAGGCAGCCGTCTCAGCCTCGCGCCCTCCGAGGTGGGTTTGTTCGTTGTGGTTCTGACCGGTTGAATTTGGGGTTAAGGGGTTTATTTTTTTCCTGAAGTTTAAACTGACTCTTCCAGAAGGTACTTCTATAACCCGATATTGATCTCTTTCAGAGGTTTTATTTATGAACATGTTAACAACCCTTTTTCGCTCCTTAACCACATTGACGAACTGGGTGTTTCAGTCTCTCATCCGGGGGTGCTCGGGTGGAGAGGAGAGGGGTCGGTGCCCACAGCACACCTGGAACTGGCCCCGTTGGCTGCCCACATGCCTCGCGGCCCAGGTCGGAGGGGCACGAGGAACTGCTGGGTGCAAGGCATTCATTGGCTTCCAGATGAGCTCTGGGTGGTTTTAGTTACACACCCTTCTCCAGCTGGCATGGCCCCTTTCCTTCACCTCTGCCTTCTCCTCCACCGTTCAGCCATTCCTTCTAAAACATACCCACTCCCCTTGAGCGGCTCAGCTCCTGGCCGGGAGGCAGACATGCCAACCAACTATATAATAGAGCACGAGGTAGCAGATGCTAGCAGGGTCCTGATTCCAGCATCTTCCAGGAGAGATGGGGAGGCGGAGAGAAGGCCACCAGGAGCTCAGGAACCAGATCTGGAGGAATGAGGGTGACTATACCAGGCTGACAAAAGTTGGGAAAGGACCTACCAGGCCAGGGAACAGCATGTGCTAAGGCAGGGAGGCTTTTGACTTATCAGGCACGGAGGATATATTTAGGGAACGAGGGAGAGAGGGGTGTGGAAGAGTGGGTGGGAAATGGAGCATGGGGTGCCTCATGCCAAAGAGTTGGAACTTTATGGCGAGGGCAACGGAGAGCTAATGAAGGGCTTTAAGCAAGGGAATGCCATGACCAGATCTGCATTTTAGAAACAAAAATCTTTGCCTCCTCTTACTCTTCTCGGCATCGATCGTGTCCCTGATCTTTCTGGCCAGTTCCCACAAATGGATCTCTGTCTGCTGGCTGAGTTGGTGCCACTCAGTATCAGGGCCTGCAAGCCCCTCTCTAGCACTGCCTGGGGGGGGGGGGGCAGAGAAGGAAAACGGGGAGTCTGCCTGCCTCTTGCATATGCCCAGCTACTGTCTTGTGCTCATAGAAGCTGAAGCCAGGACTCTCGGGTTGCTGCAGAAGGAGACCTGGAAGCTTACACCATCCCTCATCCTTTTTCGGTCCAACGTCCAACAGAGCTTTTGTCCTTCTTGTTGGCAGCGAACACTCATCCCAGCGGGAGGTGGCAAGTGTTGCCAGCTCCCCTCCCATCAGGAGATCGAAATGTTGATATGATGAGAAATCCTCCCGTCTCCACAGCAACATCCCCGCTCCTTCTCACACTGTACGCAACAGTCTTGGTTTTAATTGGAAAGGGTTTAGGGGGAGAGCAATCAAGACAGAGCCACTGGCAGCATATTCCTGGAAGTGGAACGCATCCCCTTCTTAGCCGAATTGGATAATTCATTTAAAACTGGGTGTGCAGTCGCGACAGGAGGATGTTCGCATGAATATCACATACCTGATAGTGACCGCCTGTGCCAGGAAGCAGGACCCGGGCAGAACTTTTTAATTCCCCAAAATAAATTTTGCAAAGACAGAATGATGTATTGGCTGCCAGAGTGGAGAAAGAACCCAAATCCAGCAAGCGTTTGTATCCTGGAACGTTCTAGAACACCTGTGTTGTTTGCAAAGGAGACCCATCTCTTCTGGACTCCATTCAGGATGCCTTGTGTGTGCCCGGCCCTGGGTGTACATGTGGGGTGCCGGCTGTGTTTTGCTGGGTGTCTTCTCCCCGCTGCCCCCCGTGTCCTGTCAGCAGCTCAGATGGTCTGAAGCACAACAGATGGCAACTGGGCTCCGCCTGGGGGCCGAGGAGAGAACCAGGGCCTCTCCGCAAGCCTTTGGCCCTGGGAGCTGCCTGGAGACCTGTCGGGGAGCTGGCGGCCACGTGGAGGTCTTCCGGTCTCATCACATGGCCTGGGGGAGAGCAGCAGGCCCGAGGGACGGGGCTGCAGGGGGCCCGGCACGTTGGTGGAGGATGCTGCCTGCCTTGCACAGGCTTCCAAGCCAGCCTCCCTGTGGCTCTCAGTGTTCCCCCCAAATAGGCAGTTGCTAAGAAACACCCCGAGCCTTGGGAGTACCTTCCACACGGTTGATAAGGCTGCCGTGCTCAGCGCTCAGATGCCAGCGCTCGGGCAGCCTGGCCAACTCCAGTGACGTCAGGCTGCGGCCCAAGCCCACACGGGCGTGCTGGCACGAGCGTTCCTGCTTCTTTCTGGGCTTCTTGCTACAGGACGTTTTAGTGGTTGTGTCAACACACTGACAGCACTAACCTTCACATCCTACCACCCACCACCCACCGTCTGCCCACTGGCCCAGGGGCTGCTCCCCGCCGCCTGCCTGGGCTCCAGACACAGTTATCTCAGTTCCTGCCCCAGGGCTGTGACGTAAGGAGGGGAGCTCACATGCCTGTCATCATGGTTGGTAATGGGCCCATTTTAGAGGTGGGAATACTGAGTCTCAGAGAAGCTAAGTAACCGATCCAAGACGAAGTAGCTGGTAAGCGGCAGAGCTTCCCACCTAGGAGTCTTGACCCCCGAGTCCACGCTCGGGATTATGAAGCTGGAGGATCACATAGGTAGAGAGCCATGGGCCCAAACCTGAACCCCGTATTCCCAATAGTGCTGATTATTACCCCAGGGCAGGCAGAGAGAGGAGGCCAGCCCCCCAGTGTATGGTGTTCAAAGTGACAGGAGAACACCTCCTGGCAGCACTCTCAGAGCCAGCTGAAAACAGGAGGCGATGCTTCTGGGGGCCTCCGAACACCCCAGACTTCCATGTGTCCAGATGACGTTTCCTAAAGAAAACCAGATCGGAGCGTAGCTCCCGGTGGCCTCTGGGAAAGACTCCAAACTCCCTGCACCATCTGGGTCCCACCTGCCCTGCAACCCTCACTCGCATCTACTGGGACCTCATCCTTGCCTGACCGCTCCCTCTGCCTCTCCTGCCTGGCCACCCAGCTCATCCACGCACTCCTCTCTGCTCCACTCCTCCCGCTGGTGCCTGCGCTCACTGACCGGCGCCCTTCTTTCTTATCATGCCCAGCGTCTCTGCAGCCTGGGGCCTGCGGTGCCCAGTGAAGGCGGAGGAGGCAGGTGAGTGAGCCTGGGGATGAGCAGACATGCTGCTCCGTGGCACAGAAGGAAGTCTGTCATCTTAGAATGTCATGGCTGGCAGCACCGAACCAACCATCCTGCCCGCCTGCCCCTCTTTGAGTGAGTGAGGACCCAGGTGGAAGGTGATTTTCGAGAAAATCAGTGGCAAAGCCGAGGGGATGAGAGCACACTCCCCGATCACCTGTGGCTCTGACTTCCCCAGCCATCTGCCAGGTGGCAGGTGGCCACTCCAAACTGGAAGCTGGCTGCTGGCAGCTCCCTGCCTGGCAGGGAAAGCAGAGGAGGACGTACTGGGGGAGCAGTTTTCGGTTTTATTTATTAACACTCCAGAGGCCTTTAATAAAAATACCCTTGGATGTTGAAAGAGAGTCGGGAGGGTTCAGTGAGGGTAAAAAAATGCTGCTAACGTTCATCCTGAGCCCCCTGGGCCGCGAGTCCCGCCAGGCGCCTGTCATCATCGGCGATTTCACGCCAGGGGGTGTGGAGGCGGGTTCCCGCTGCAGCCTGCGGTGCCAGGGGAGACAGACTTCCCAACCCAAACCACAAGGAACCTCCCCCGGGAGCTGGCCAGTTCCGAGCCGGAGCTGGAGCCCTTTATTGCTGCACGCTATTCTTAGAAGTTGGAAGTGGGGTGAGTGGGTGTATGTGTGTGTGTGAGTGTGCACGCTCCAAAATTAAACCTGAAGCCCAGGCTTCGCCCAACCCAGTGCCTCTGTCTGGCAACGTGACAGCAGGCTGAGCCCTCGGGGCACTGTGCCTCCTGCCCCCGTCGACGTCGACGGAGACTTTAACAAGTAGGTTTGAGGGTGTAGGTTTTCTGGGGCTGCTATACCAAAGCCCCACATACATGGTGGCTCAAAACAACAGACGTTTGCCCTGGCCAGCTTGGCTGAGTGGATAGAGTGTCAATTTGTGGACTGAAGGGTCCAAGTTCGATTCCAGTGAAGGGCACATGCCCGGATTGTGGGCTCGATCCCCAGTAGGGCGCGTGCAGGAGGCAGCCAATCAATGATTCTCTCATCATTGATGTTTCTGTCTCTCTCTCCCTCTGCCTTCCTCTCTGAAATCAATAAAAATGTATTAAAAAACAAAACAAAACACACATTTATTCTCTCAGTCCTGGAGGTCAGAAGTCTGAAGTCAAGGTGTGGGCAGGGCCGTGTACCCTCTGAAGGCTCTGGGGGCGGGTCCTTGCTGGCCTCTCTGGCTTCTGGTGGGTCCTGCCTCTGTCTTCACGAGGCCTCCTCACTGAGTCTGTGTCCTTTCCTCTTAGAAAGATGCCACCCTAACTGCAGTCGGATCCATCCCAACATCCTTAACTGAGCACATGTGCAAAGACCCTATTTCCAAATGAGGTCACATTCTGGGGATCTGGTGGGTGTGGATTTTGGGAGGGCACCCACATTCACTTCACTACCCGGGAAGAGGCAGCCCCAGGGAGAGGCCGCTCCAGTAATGGGCCCCGGAGCCCTTTCAGAGCTCTCTGTCGGGCGGCAGGTGTGGGGTGAACCTTGCCCACAGCCAATTCCTAGCAGAGCCCAATGCTGCCAGCCAGCTGCTCCGTGCCCCCTCAGGCCCAGAAGGCTGGGGATGACAGGAGGCAGGGGCTGCCACTGCCCGGGCCAGCACCCGTCGGACGCTCTGGGGACAGAGGCCGGATTCACTTCCTCTCCTGTTCCTCTGAGCCTCGCAAGGAGAGCATCTTCCGTGTTTGTTGAGAGAATGTTGGCTTGTTAGAGAGGAGGGACGCTGAGCATGACTCCTACAGTGAGGACTTGTTCTGACTTTGGAGAGAGGACAGTCGGGGTTTGTGTCGGGAAACGGTGAGTCAGACCGTGGTCTGGGAGGGAAACCAAAGGAGGCGCTGAAGACAGGGTGTTGGCTGGGAAGCTGGCAGCCTGAGTTCACTTACTAGTTTGTGAACGCAGCTTGGAGCCCAGGGTCCCTCCTCTGGAAAGTGGGCATCAAAGTGGTGAGGGCTTATGGGAGGTAGTGCATAACCTTCGGTAAATGGCAAAGCCGGGCCCCACGGAAGGAACTGAGATGACTTGAAGGCCAAATGAAATGGACAAAATGTGTGACATAGTGAGGATGCTCTACAATGACATCATCGCTTGCTAAGGGAAATTCCACTGGGTCACGTTTTGAGGATCTACACGAATTGGGCACTGACATACGTTGTTCTTTTAGGAAAAACTACCCAGTGAGGCATCTTTATTTCCCTTTTAGAAGTGAGCAAACTGAGGCCTGCGGAAGTTCAATACCCTTCCCAAGGTCATAGGAAGTAGAGAAGCTGGGATTTGAACCCAGGTCAGTCCACATCACATCTGGGCCTGTGCCCTTTGCGAGCAGCTCTCAGGCCCGTGGATGCTCAGAGGAGCCAGTCAGCGCTTCCCTGAGCTCCGGCGAGCACCTCCGCCGCTCCTGGGGGCCATCACCAGGCTGTGTGTGTGTGGGCATTAGCTTCCGGGCGTTTTCTCGTCATCCTTGCCTGTTGGATGTCACCCACTTAGAGGTGGGCTTTCGATGTCCAGTCTGCTGGCGTGGGACCACCAGGTTCCTGGTACCTCGTGCAAGGTATCCCATCAAAGCAGGCACCTCCTTTACCTGTGGGTGGGCAGAGGCAGTTCTATTCCTGGTGAAAGAACAGGCCTCAGGGAAGGCCGGCCTTCCTTCCCAGGAGCTAGAAATACCTGTCTGACAAGGACCATGCCTCCTACACCCAGCGCTGGTTTCCCAGGCACCCTGGGCTACCCCACGAGTGCTCTGGCATGCAGCGCCCACGGGTTCTGACGGGTTGAGTTAGCAGCAGCCTCTGAGCCAGCAGCAGCTGCTTTCTGCGAGAGGGTGTGATGGTGGAACAGGAGGGCTCGGTTTTGGCTCTGGATAGGATTGGGTTCAGACTTCAGCTCCACCAGTGACTGACTCTTTTTCTTTAAAAAAAAGTCATGCTCAGCTGGTGTGGCTCAGCCATTGAGCCTTGACCCATGCACCAAGAGGTCACCGGTTCGATTCCCGGTCAGGGCATATGCCTGGGTTGCAGGCTCGATCCCCAGTAGGGGATGTGCAGGAGGCAGCCGGTGGATGAAGTTCCTCTCTCGATGTTTCCATCTCTCTCTCTTCTTTCCTCTCTCTCTAAAAATCAATTTTAAAAATATTTAAAAATAAAGCTGACATTGCCAAGAAATGAAAATATATAGTCTGAATTTGATAAGTAATACATGTATTACACATATATTTAAAAATGTGAAAATGCAGATAAGCAAAAAAAGAAATTACAAGTCAATGGTAAACCTACCACCATTAAATTTTATTATACATCTTTTGAGATTAATTTTTCTTTCTCCTTTTATTCAATATACACGGTAGGGCAAAAGTAGGTTTACAGTTGTTCATATGGAAAATACAATAATTAAACAATAATTCAAGAATAAACTCTGTGGACGAGGCCATGCATATATGGGGGGAAAAGGGGATATATGTCATACTTTCAACAATAAAGAATTATTTTTTAAA
Source organism: Myotis yumanensis (assembly GCF_028538775.1). Lineage (NCBI taxonomy): Eukaryota > Metazoa > Chordata > Mammalia > Chiroptera > Vespertilionidae > Myotis > Myotis yumanensis. The sequence continues at coordinate 195,582,224 of NW_027223754.1, forward strand.
AGTTACAAAAAACCCTAACCGGTTTGGCTCAGTGGATAGAGCGTCGGCCTGCGGACTGAAGGGTCCCAGGTTCCATTCCGGTCAAGGGCATGTACCTTGGTTGCGGGCACATCCCCAGTAGGGAGTGTGCAGAGGCAGCTGATCGATGTTTCCCTCTCATCGATGTTTCTAACTCTCTTTCCCTCTCCCTCTCCCTCTCCCTCCCTCTCTGTAAAAAATCAATAAAGTATATTTTAAAAAAATACAAAAAAAGAATAAACTGTGTTTTGTGTACTCACAATGGTAAACCTACTTTTGCCCCACCCTGTATACTTATTTAGTTAAAATAATAGAAGACCCCATGCATGTTTTTTTTAACCTAATGTATATTTAAAGAAACAGGCACATGTTAACAATGCATTAGCCTCTAACATAGCTGCAAGGTATTCCATTGGAGGGCCTCCCAGTAGTTAACCCAGCTCTATGGGGTGGAGAATTGGGCATAACTTCACTTCCAACCAAGAGCCTCAACTTCTTCATCTTTAAAATGGGATCGTAGTGCCCATGTTGCAATGTGTGTGTACAGTACATCCAGGCCCCTGTAAATGCTTCTTTCCTTTGCCCTTTCTGGCCGCTGGTTCCTTTCATGTAGGAAAATGAATGTCCCCAAAATAACTCCATCCCACTTCCCCACCCCGGGATCTCGGTGGCAGGCACTCAGGGCAGCAGCCCGCATGGCACTCCCCCAAGGCTGAGCCCAGCCAGACTGGGCCACTGCCGACACCACGGAGCTGGGGTGCTCCTCCCGTCTGGGCAGGCGTTTCCTGCTCCGAGCACCGGGAATGTGGAGATCAGCCGGTGTCTGGTGAGTGTCTGCACCACTTGTCGGGCTGGACGTGGGGACACGTGGATCCCGCGATTGTTCACATCTGCGGCCCCCACCCCTGAATGAATTGGAATGTGTGAGGTTTTCTTCACAGTGGATGTCAAGCACTGGCCACGCCAGGCATGTCATACTGTAAGCCTTGCGTCTATTTCTTGTCTGAACCCAACTAAATAAAACAACATGTTTCCCCTGCTTGGTCGAGACCTGTAAACCAGATGTAATTGTGCCTGCCATGGGCCCGTCTCATCACCCAGAACTGGATAAAGCGGGAGAGGACTGCACAGCCTTCTGGGAGGTTTGATTTTGAGCAGTCAGTTGTCATTGGAGCTGATAGAGGGTGGTTTGGTTTTGCTTTTGTTTACAGGTGAGAATAGAAATAATTATACTACTAGTAAGAGCAAATACATATTGTGGGCTTATCATGCGTGGCTGTCTTAGGCCTTCTGTTGTAAGCGTCCTATGAATTATCTTCCATGAGGCAGGTGGTAGGTCAGTACCCATTTTGTAGATGAGGAAACGGAGGCACATGGCTGCTAAGAGACAGGGGTGGCATTTGCACCCAGGCAGTGACTCAGGCAGTGGCCGCTCTTGTGACAGGGTCCAGTGGGTATTTATGGAAAGATCCACCCCTCTGTCCCCTGTATCGAGCCCTGCAGTGGGTGCTGGGTTAGGAAAGGGCTGGGCTGTTTGCTCGGAATCATCTTCTGCATGTCCTTTCCTGCCTGCCTAGTGAGCGGCTGACATTTCTCGGCTTGGAGAACAAGATAGGAAAGATGCAAAATCAGAGAAAAGGAGTCCTTCAGCTCCTGGGAGCCCCCAAAGGTGGAAAATTCAGGGGGGCTGTAGCGGTACTGGTAGGGACCCATGACTGGTCCGGCTCCTCCTGGGCAGGTGCAGCCTGGGGGCGTGGAGCACTGGTGGAAATGAGAGCTGGGAAAAGAAGTCTGAGCACAGGAAAGGCCCTCTTGTGACCTTAGGTCAGTGGTTCTCAACCTTCCTAATGCCCGACCGTTTAATACAGCTCCTCATGTTGTGGTGACCCCCAATTTCATTGTTACAAATTGAACATAATTAAATCATAGTGATTAATCACAAAAACAATATGTAATTATATATGTGTTTTCCGATGGTCTTAGGCGACCCCTGTGAAAGGGTCATTCGACTCCCAAAGGGGTCGCGACCCACAGGTTGAGAACCGCTGCCTTAGATCAAAACCGGTGCCAGGCCAGAGCTGATGTGGAATTACAGTTTGTTAAGCTCTTGTAGCAGGTGCGAGGTGATAGGGGTTTGCATATGGCCCCGCTGTCTGAATGGGGGTTTTCATTTTTTAAAGGCCAGCAAAATAGCACACGCAGGTCTACGAACAGGACGCAGTCACATGGGGTTGTGACCAGCCTGGGGATTAGCCACAGAAAATCGGGCCCTCGTGAGGTGAAGCCACTGGCTTCCTGCCCGGGTCAGTTCTCTCCCCCGGGGGGGGGGGGGGGGGGGGGAGTCACTCACCCAACAAACATGCAGCTAACATGATCCTCAATGACGTCAAAATTAAGAGGTAAATTGAATTCCACAAGCATCTCCTCATTACCTAGCACTGTATACAATTTTTTTTTTTAAAAAATCACAATAGTTAACAGACATTTCTGATGTATCCACTATATGGGATTGCTGAACAGGAGAGGCAGTGGGAGAAGGCAGTCAGTGTGTGTACACGTATTGAAGCACACCCCAGGGTGCATTGGTTTTTATCCGTAGGTCTGTGACTGGCATCGGGGGGATGGAAAGGGGACCCATGCTCCCAGTGTCCTCCATTCCATTCAGGTGAAGGAACCCAGGGAGACCCTCCCACTGCCACAGGTAGCTGGTGAGTCGGGCAGGATTCCTTTGCCCAAGTCTGCCCACCGTCCTGCTCACACCGACTGCTTCCCCTTTGAGCTCCTGCATCCTCAGAGCACCCACTGGGACATGGGGATGGCGGGAGCAGTTCCGGACCGAGCTTCCACTGACGCCTGGGCCTGCCACCTGGGGGTGTACAGGTAGCTGTTAACTGTCGCCCCCACCGAAGGCGGCCCGTCCTCGCCGCCTGTAACCTCAACACGAATGCGGGTCAGCAGTCCACACTGGTTGTGAGTACGCACTTCCTGGGAAATGATGACTGAAGAGGCTGGTCCTGTGTGTGTGAAGGGAAGCAGATGTGCAACTGTCCCTCTGAAACCACGCTGGAGAGAGCCAGTCAGCTCGTCAGACAGACAGCGTTGTGTCAGGTTACCAGGCAACTGTAGGCAACAAATACTTGTGAGACTGGGAGGAAGGGGTGAGCAAATCAGACTTTTCCTAAACATCCTCATCACTTTCCATCATAAGAGCCCATCCCCATGTGCTCTCGTGTCCTGAGCTATCTCACTTGGCCTGAGTCTTATATCGCTCTCCATTGTGGCCAGGTGCTCTGGGGCCAGGCTGCCCAAGTGCTAGCTAGTGTGTGACCATCAGTAATTTATAACCCCCCGAACCTCAGTTTGCTCTTCTCTAAAGTGGGGACAAAAGCCTGGCCAGCATGGCTCAGTGGTTGAGTGTTGACCTATGAACCAGGAGGTCACGGTTCAATTCCCAGTCACAAGAATAAACTCTGTCTTTTGTGAACTTACAATGGTAACCCTACTGCCCCCACCTTTCTTCCCCATCTTGTCACTGTAACCGTTCCCTAAAAAGCCCGGCTACTGACGGGCCCTTCTTGCTGTGGCCGAGTTCAGTGCCCTTTGAGGTGTCTCCTTGTTTTGCACACAGAGGAGGTTTGGCTTGTTAAGGCAGTCACCACCCAGCCATGGAAGATTCTCACATCTTCCATGTAAACCTGTAACGTTCTTTCGATTTCTCATGTTCTGGATGGACCCTGAGGGCATTATGCTAAGTGAACTGAGTCAGTCAGAGAAGGACAGATACTGTATAATGTTACGCATACTGTATGTGGAACCTAAAAAACCCAAACTCATAGAAACGGAATAGATGGATGGTTTCCAGGGCCTGGGGGGCTGGGGGAGTGGTTGGTCAAAGGGTCCAGACTTCCAGCGATACAGTGAGTAAGTTCCGGGCATCTACTGTGCGGCATGGTGACCAGTTAACAATATACCGTAATATACTTGAAAGTTGCTAAGACAGTAAGTACATCTTAAATGTTCTCCCCACAGAAAGGAAGTGGTGATTATGTGAGGTGATGGAGGTGTTAACTAACCCAGCTGTGGGAGTCATTTTGCAATATATAAGTGCATCAGATGATCACACCGTACAGCTTAAGTGCACACAATGTTATATGTCAATTTATATCTTAATAAAGCTGATTGTGTGTGTGTGTGTGGGGGGAGGAGATTCCTCATGTCCTGTTTTCAGAACAGCTTCATTGGGGTATGATTCAGATATCTCCCAGTTCGCCCATTCAAGGTACACGATGCAGGGGCTTTGGGTAAGTTCACAGAGTTATGCACAATATTAGAACATTTCCACTACTTCCAATGCCCCCATCACACCCCAAAACCCAGAAGAAGACTAATCTACTTTCTGCCTATAGATCTGTCTGTTCTGGATATTTTATTTAATTTTATTATTTTTTAATCCTCACCCGAGGATATTTTTCCATTGATTTTTAGAGAGAGTGGAAGAGAGAGGGAAAGACAGAGAGAAATCGATGCAGGCTTCTCCCCTGACCAGGGCCCTTGACGGGAATCGAAGCTGGGACACTTCGGTCCTCAGGCCGACGCCCTATCCACTGAGCCAACCAGCTAGGGCTGTTCTGGATATTTTATAGAAACAGAATCAAGCATACAACTGTGGCCTTCTGTGTCTGGCTCTTCACTTGGCACACTGCATTCAGGGATGTCCGAGTTATAACAGGTGTCAGAACTTCATTCCTTGGAAGGCTGGAAAATCTCTTATGTGAATATATCACATTTTGTTTGTCCACTTGTCAGTTGACAGTCTTAGGGATTGTTCTTTATTTTTTTTAACCGGTTGTTATGAATTTTTAGAGAGAGAGAGGAAGGGAGAGGGAGAAATATCAATGAAAGAGAATCATCTATCCGCTGCCTCCTGCGCGCCCCCTCCTGGGGATTGAGGCCGCAACCAGAGCATGTGCCGTGATGGGGAATCAAACCGGTGACCTCTTGCTGCAGGGGATGCCTGCTGAACCAACGGAGCCACATCGGCCGGGGCTCTGTACGTTCTTTTTGATGCACCAAGTCCCGGCCCTCTGCCTGCGATGCCTTTCCGTTCCCAACCATTTTTTGAGGAGGAGAGGCATTTGTATCGTTTCTCTCTCAGCCTGAAATTACTTCTTGGTTTGCTTATGAAGGTAACACCTGCTCAGACATTGTGTTCTGAATCCCATAATAAAATTAAGGGTTGGTATTAAACACACACACAAAACAGTCTACAAGACCTGCCAGAAGAAATGATTCAGACTGTAGTTTCTTTTTTCTTCTGTGTAATTATTGAGGCTCTAACAATTCGCTCAGTTTAGATGAGTGCTCCCCCGGCTGAGGATAAAGTAAAGGTTTCCCTCAGGAGGAAGAATGTTATGAGCGAAGAACAAAAATACATTAGAATTTTAGCAGAGGAGCACACCGGGCAAGGATGCTTTCTTACCAGGATCCGGTGGCACTTAATGAGGTTGCCCTCATTTTACCCTTTCCTGCTGGAGGCTGGTTTCTCCCAGGCCTGGTGCATCGCCCATGGAGATGCTGCCAGTTAGGCCCAGGTGGAACTAAGTTCGCAAATGTCTCTGAAGGTTTGTCAGTGGTTTTCAGGGTCTCTGGTGTTGCGTGTAGGATGAGGTCAGAGGGAATAGGCGGGATGCGGTGGGGTCAAGGGCAGGCCCAGGTGCTGGGATGAATTATTCAGCTCTGACTCTAGCGTGCCAGGCGGTGAGCCTCCGGCGTGCGGTGCGGAGTGATTTTGCCGGGATCTGTGTTGTTGGGGTTTCCAGTGCTGACTCATGTGTCGCTTCCTTAAATGCCTGCCCTGAGGAACTCCTTCTGGAAATCTCTGTGGCGTGGTATAGATGCCCTTCCCTCCTTACTGCTCGCTAAATTCTCTTCTGGAATGTAGGGTCCAGTTCAGATCAGGCAAGTTAGCATGCCCTAATGTAACCACAGGGAAGGAAAAAAAGAGTTACATACCAAACTAAGACTGTAAAAGGAACCTCAAAATTGAATTGAATTTCACCTCTCTTGTATCTTGGAAAGTTGCTAAGAGAGCAGATCTTACAAGTTCTCATCACCAGGATAACTAATTTTGTGGCTACGTGTGGTGAGGGCTGTTAACTAGACTTGTGGTGATCATTTAGCAGTATGTGCAGATATCAGGTCACGTTGGGCCCTTGACAGTAAGTACGTCTGAAATGTTCTCCCCACAGAAAGGAAGTGGTGATTTGTATGTTGTATGTCAGCTATAGCTCAATTTAAAACAAGATTTATCTCTCCTGAGGGGTTCTTTGATTCCCCCAAATGTGTGTGGGAATGTGAAGTAGCCTGGGCTTTCGCATGAGTAGACCTTGGTGGTTCTTGGGCAGATGACTCCCCACCTCTCAGCTCAGGTCATAGGGATGAAACCTTTCCCCCCAAAAGAGGGTCAGTGTGAGAGCAACCAAGGTAGCGTGTGTCCAATACCGGGACAGAGGGGGCACTCATAGGAGCTCCTTCTAAAGCTCTTCTCCCCCAAATGGTTCTTTTTAACCTTCACTCATACCCAAGTTTTAGGAGGAGCCATTTGTAAGGAAACCGAGTCCTTCCCCACGGGACGGCGCTGCTAGCTCCCAGTGCTGGAGGGAGACCACCTCTGTCTCCCTTGAGCACCTCGGACCCCCGTGAGCATTTGAGAAGGTTTGCTACTGTTCCGATTTAGCACAGCTTTTAATAGGAAGTCCGTTCTCCCAAAGGGGCAGGAAGACGTTTGCAGTGATTGTTGGTTTACGTTTAAACCCTCGTGTGTTTGGACGGGAGCCATACACCGAAGAGCCAGAAGCAGGTACTAGCAACTTAGAATACGGGATGAATGCCGCAAATATCAAAGCAGACAATTTGCTTCCCCCCAGCGGCTCTCTTGGCAGAAAATTTAAAAAGGAAGAAATGGCTGCATGATTTAAGAAAACATTGTGGGGTTTGGTGATAATAACTTACGTTTCCATAATGCCTTCCAGCGTACGGAATGCTTTCCCATTATTATTTCATTGAATTCTCACGAGTCCCAGAGGTAGGTAAGACAATACTGTATTATGGTGAAGGAAACGCTGTCTCTACCACGTACCCACCACGTGGCTGTGTGGGTTATGTAAGCGCTCTGAGCTTACTTTCCTAAGTTTTAAAATGGGAGTTTAATAATACCGTCCTCTGAGGAGTGCTGTGCAGATAGGAGATAATGCATGAGCAGTGCCAGCTGCAGAGCAAGTTCAGTAAGTGGCAGCAGTTGTTGCATTGAGGTCGAGGAAACACAGGTGAGGAAACACAATCCATTTGCCGATGATCACACCGTTAGTAACTGGCCAAACCTGAACGCAAACCTGATTCTGTCCCCAACGTTAGTCCTCTCTGTGGGACACCGTAGCCAGGCTGTGGGAGTCAGAGTATTCAGCATAATCCCATTCTTTTTTCTTTCTTTTTTTAAAAATATATTTTTATTAATTTCAGAGAGGAAGGGGGGGCGGAGAGAGTGAGAGAGAGAGAAACATCAGTGAGAGAGAATCATTGATTGGCTGCCTCCTGCACGCCCCCCACTGGGGATCGAGCCCACAACCTGGGCATGTGCCCTTGTCCAGAATCGAACCCAGGAGTCCACAGGCCAACGCTCAATCCACTGAGCCAAACCAGCCAGGGCCAGCACAGTCCCATTCTGAGGAAGCCCTTCCTCCATTTTGCTGGGGCACTGACCTTTCCGATGTCTCCTTTTGTGTGATCCACAGAACATCATCAAGAAGGTGATTGGGCAGAAGTTTGTGTACAAGTTTGTCTCCTTCCCGGAGATCCTGAAAATGGACCCCCACGCCGTGGAGATCAGCCGGGAGAGCCTGCTGCTGCAGGACAGGGACTGCAAGGCGCCGGCCGAGGGCCGCGAGGCGCACAGACACGGCCTGTCAGCCCTCAAGAGCACCAGCCGCAACGAGTACATCCACTCAGGCCTGTACTCGTCCTTCACCATTAACTCCCTGCAGAACCCACCCGAGCCCTTTAAGGCCATCAAGACGGAGAAGCTGGAGGAGCCGCCAGAGGACAGCCCTCCCGTGGAAGAAGTCAGGACTGTCATCAGGTTTGTCACCAATAAAACCGACAAGCACATCAGCAGGCCCGTGGTGTCCCTGCCCTCCACGTCTGAGGCCTTCTTGGCCTCGTCCGTCTCCGCCAAGATCTCCTCTTTAATGCTGCCAAACGCCGCCAGCATCTCGTCCGCCTCGCCCTCCTCCTCTCGGTCCCCGTCCCTGTCCCCCAACTCGCCCCTCCCCTCTGAACACAGAAGCCTCTTCCTGGAGGCTGCCTGCCATGACTCGGATTCCCTGGAGCCCTTGAACCTGTCATCGGGCTCCAAGACCAGGTCTCCATCTCTCCCCCCCAAAGCCAAAAAACCCAAAGGCTTGGAGATCTCCGCGCCTCCGCTGTTGCTCTCCGGCACCGATATTGGCTCCATCGCCCTCAACAGCCCGGCCCTGCCCTCAGGATCCCTCACCCCAGCCTTCTTCACTGCACAGGTAAGAGCCACGCCAGACTCGGCTCAGCAGACGGGAAGGAAGGGCCACCAGACCACCTTCCTTCTGCCTTCAAGGGATAATCCGAGGGCCCGTGTGACAAAGTCCCACCCCCAGGCCAAGGTATCCACAGGAGAAAAGGCGGGAGATGGGCTACAGGGGGATGCTTGGTTGGTTTCTTGCTCTTTGTGGCCCTTGGAGCAGGTCCAGTGATGTCCTGGGGAAGGTGGAACGGGCCAAGTGACACTTGAGAAGGCATTGGGGCTTTACGAGATTTTTATGCCAGCGTCCTCTCTGGTGGGGAGCTTGATAAGTAGCCGATTGCTCTCTGTTGATGAGAAAATAGATGTAGCCCTAGCCGGTTTGGCTCAGTGCATAGAGCGTCGGCCTGCAGACCGAAGGGTCCCGGGTTCAATTCCAGTCAAGGGCACGTACCGAGGTTGCAGGCTCCTCCCTGGCCTGTGCCCTGGTCAGGGCGTGTGCAGGAGACAAGCAATCGATGCATTTCTCTCACATCGATATTTCTGTCTTTCCCTCTCTCTTCCACTCTATCTAAATCAATAGAAAAATATCCTCAGGTGAGGATTAAAAAATACATATATATATTAACTGTTGCAGCCCTTGCGATGGTCAACGTGGAGCTGTGGGTCCTGTGGTCCCTTATAAGTACTAACAGTCAGGATGACAAGGGCCAGCCCAGCATTGAGAGGAAGAGTCAGGGAGAGCAGAGCTACTGTGAGGAAGCCCAGGTCCGTGTCCGGAGGGAGAAGACAGCAGACGTGTGGAACAGGGATGTCTGCGGCGAGAGTAACTCGAAGGAGAAGGCAGATGCTCTTTCTTGCCCCGCTGGCAGTTGCCGGGCAAAGGCAAAGCACGTGCCTGGTGTTTTCTGCTTCCTCTGGGAAACTGGGTGCATCTTGGCTTCGGGGTCACAGACCTGGGTTGCGTTCCTGGCTGGGCCACGTGGTGGAATGTGACTGAGCCTGTTTGCACGTCTGTGAAATGCGTTACTGTGAGGACTGGATGGGAGAACGGCGTGTAAGAGAGCTAGCTACAGCTGGCAGGTGTTGTTGTCATGGAGCTTTGTGGCACCAGGTGGGGGACATGCTTTTGGGCGGGGCGGGAACAGGAACTCTGTCTCCTGCCTCTACTCATCGCCGTGATGTCCTTGCTGGCGTGAGCAGCAGCAGTATCCTATATTGGAGTTTTCTCGTGGGCCAGGCACTAAACACTTCGCATGCGCTGCCTTGGCTGTTTTTCAGCCCCATGAAGTAGACACTGTTATTGTCCCTTTTTCCCAGCTGAGGTACCTGAGGCACAGGGCTGGAGTAATTTGTCCAAGGTTGCACAGCTAATAGGTGGTAGAAGCGAATTTGAACCCCGTTAGTCTGCTCCGGAATCCGTGCTCTGGACATTGGTACTCACCGGGAAAATGCCCAGTTGTCCTTGATCATAACAGTCTGCACAGCATCTGCAAGCAGCTCTTTCCATTCTCCTCTCCATGGCTTCTCCCCGCCACATTGGGGGCCAGGAATTTGGTGTCAGCTCAAGCTTGTGAGCTGGTGCTAAGGAGGCTGCCCCCCTGGAGGGGAGAGCTAAGGCAGTTACTGGGCAGAATTGTGCTCTTCAATCGGGCATTTTCCAACCAAGCAAAACCGTCCGGTGGCTAAGAACGGCTGAGTAAATGCCTCGGAAACAGTGGCCTGAAGTAGCTCCGAGAAGTAACGTGAGAAGCGGGGCAGGGTGGACATTCTAGAGATCCCCTCCCCTGGCCGACTTTGTGTTTACAATGTAAGGTTTAGAGAGGCCTCCAGCCAGGCCAAGGCCAACTCTGATTTCGGTATCTGCTTTCCTGAGCGCCCGTTCACTGTCTCCGAACAGACTGGGACGGTTGCCAGCCCTGCAGTCATCTCGGAGGCAATCGGCTCAGGCGAGCCCTGTGGTTTTGGGCCTGGACACTGAATGTAGGGGGGTGGGGGGTTCCACTCAGTGGGATGAAGGATGGTCTGGCTGGGCTGGTGAGAGGAGGAGGGGGCCTCGACTTGAGAGGGGGCAGGCGGTGGATGCAAAGCTCAGAATGGGCAGAGCGATCCTTCTAGAAATGGCCTAAAACCAGGGCAGGAAAGCCAGATGACCTGTGTCTAGGGCAGATGGGAGTGAACAGTCCTCAGCCAACCTGTGAGGGTTCACGCTGTGAAGTGTGAGTGAGCAGCAGGAGTCCCAGAAGTGGGACCCGGGCTTCCCGAAGGATCGAGGCAGAGGGCCAGGTCTGAACCAGGACATGACAGGACAGGAGTGGAAGTGGGGCCTGGGCTGAAAGGGCCTGTGGATGGGGTGGGGTGTGAAGAAAGCACAGCACATAGTGCTCTGAACAGGGTCAGGGGAGTCAAGGACTGCCTTTGGGTGATGGCACATCTGAGGACTTGACATCCCCTCACCTTCCAGCAGGGTCAGCTCTGCCCCTGGCATGGGTGTATGTGGCCAAGAGTGGCTGACAGGAGGGAGAGAAAAGCAGAGCAGAGAAAGGGTGGGGCTCCAGCATCGGGGGCGTCCACCCAGCTGGTTTCTCTGAGATCAGCCGGGACTGTCATGGAATTTTAGCTTAAAAAATACCGCCCCCCCCCCCCCAATTAGTTTACATTGAATCTTATTCTGTATTAGTTGCAGCTGTAGGGAATGTGGGACAATCATGCGCTTCTATCTTGACAAGCTTCAGGGCTTTGAGGATTGGGGGGGAGCGGGCTGAGTCAGTGCAGGATTTGGATCCTGAGGATCCACCCCAGGAACTGCTGTGTGCGCCCCAGTGGACAGAGTAGCATCTGCTCTGAGGAGCCCACGTACTGCAGAAGGCTACCGGCCGCAGCCCGGGAGGACCCCTTTTCCTGGGGCAGGAGTGAGACTTCGCTTTGCTCTCGGGCTGCTCTGGGGTTCCCTCTCCACCTAAGGGGGGCTTGGAGCCTTCCTCCCACAGGCACAGTGACTTCTCACTCCCACAGCTCAGATAGGAACTTGAGCACTTTGCCTCCCAGAAACCCTGCTCCCTTCTGTGGGCTGTGCAGCTTGACAGTTTGCTCACCTATAGGAACCTCCTATAAACTTTTCTTAACAGTTGGCCTTAGAAGAGGTGAAAGCTGTGCTGTAACTATTTCATACCCTGAAAATGAAATTCCCAAGAATTTAGTTTATTCCAAGAACTACTTACTTTTATTTATTTATTATTTATATTTTACTTCTTTATTCTAAGAATAATTCCCAATTATTTTCAGCTGGAAACATGGGAGGGTGAGGGGAGGTAGGATTAGGAGGAAGGGTTAGGATTAGGAGAGTCCTGGCATGACCTGGGTCTTGTAGTTACAGTGCCCTCTGGGGACCTTATTAAACCACATACCTTGTATAAGCTTCAATTCAGATTTGAAATTTCATCTGCAAAATGATGTGCGTGAAAATCATCAGCCGACCCCCCAACACTATCGCCTCCCCAACACCGTCGCCTCCCTCAACACCATCGCCTTCCTCACCATAACCTCCCTCAACACCATCGCCTCCCCAACACCGTCGCCTCCCTCAACACCATCGCCTTCCTCACCATAACCTCCCCAACACCATCGCCTTCCCAACACCATCGCCTCCTCCAACACCATAACCTCCCCAACACCATCGCCTCCCCAACATCATAACCACCCTTAACACCATCACCTCCCTCAACACCATTGCCTCCCCAACACCATAACCTCCTCAACACCATCACCTCCCTTCCCATTGAAAATACTTGTGGGGCATCTGCTGGGACCTGTACGAAGTACAGTTGAGATGACTCTTGTATGAGTGTTGAAGAAACCAGATTACTGATGTAGACAGACATGATGATCCCCCAAAGGCACTTTAAGCATGGACTATGGGGAGCTGAAAAGGGGAATTCAAAAGCCAGCTGGGCACCAAAGAGCTTAGCTGCCAAGGGTAATGGCTGCCAGAGTATCAAGGTCATATTGGACTGTGGCTAGAGGAGCAAGAGTGTTATCTCAGATGGCATGAGCCACAGACCAAGACGGGGAGCAGCCAGGCTGTGAAACCCTCCTGGCTCCTAGCCAGGCACCATGCAAGCCCAAGCGGTGCCAGCAGGAGCTTCTGATCCTCTGTGCCTTCTGCACCTTGTGGCGTCTGCCCCTCTTCCTTCCATTCGCCTCTTCTGTTTGCTCTCTTCATCTAACAATGTGAAGTTGGTTCAGAATCATAGGCCGGCACATTGCATTGCTCTTCTGGTATGCCCAGACCTCTGTTCCTCTCACGTGTGATGTTTAAGATGCTCAGCTCAGATATGTGCAGGCACTGGGGCTTGAACTCACCCTGAATCTGAGCGCGCATGCCCCAGGCTGTTTGTTAGCTTCAGACCTGGATTAGCACCAACTGAGTGGAGCCAGTTGGCCGAGGACTGAAATGCTGAAACCCTCTTCCTGCATTTACTGGTGGGTGTAACAACTTTGAGCTCAAGTCATAAGGTGGGAATTGAGTAAAATGGATGTGTGTGTTGAGGAGCGATCAGGGTATAGTACATCCTAGCCCAGATGAGAAACTGGGGGGTTTCTCATCTTATTGTCTATCTTGCCATTATCACAGAAACATAAAAGGGGTTCTTCTCTCTCTCTCTTAACTTGGAGTGCGGGTGAATTTCCCGCCAAAATATAAGATGGCTCTGTCTTTTGGTTTTGTTCCATCCACCAAAAGGGTGGATTACAAACAAATATTTGGTAATACGCAGTTACAATCGGCCCGAGTTTACACGTTTCCCGCACTCCACCGCAAATCTATATGAACCGAGTTAAAGACGGCTCCCTCGGAGTACGCGCAATTCACGCGAGCCGACTTAACTCGTTTCCCGCACTCCAAGTGTTAACACTTCTGCCTGCTGCCTTGTCACACTGACCTGACTGCAGAGATTGTCCTTCCAGGAGCTTCCCATTGGAAGATGTCACGGGGAGTTTTGTGTGACTTGACACGCTTGTTGAAGGTTGCTTCCCCAGGCTCTGGGCTCCCTCTTTCCACCTGGGACCCCTCCCCTCTCCATCTCCTCTCCCTCTTCCCACCTGGGACCCATCTCTCCCTCTTTCCCCTTGAGACCTATATCCTCTCCCTTCTCCTTCATGGTTCTCCTACCTCTTCCCGCTCCTGCCCTTACTCCTTTGTTTCCCTTACCACTTACTGTACCTGCCCTAGCCCCTCATGGAATTCTCCATCTTGACCCCCTTTCCTTACGATGAGTACCACTCATTCAGTACCACACACTCTGCTGTGTGATTCTGCTTCTCTTTTACAGGGTTTAAAACCACATTTTTATTTGAATTCAGGCAACTCTAGGAGTTTTAAAAAGGTGGTTATAAAGTGTTCCAAGGATTCAGAAACAAGAGAAGTGCCACCTGGTCGAGGGGAGAGCAGGAGAGTCTCCCTCGAGGTGCTGGCACTTTGATGGGCAGAGGGAGGCAGGGGTAGGAAGGAGGAGATCTGAGGGCGTGACCCAGGTGGAGGGCCATGAACAGAGGACACTCAGGTGTGGCATGTCTGGACACCAGCTCACCAGGCTTAGCTCAGAGGTGTTAGCTGTCTAGGAAACTCACTGTTAAGTGAAGGAACTAAGCTGGGAGGATGGATGAAAATGAATGCTTATTGCCCTTGGGCCTTAGGGCCTCTCCCTCCCTGGCAGCCTTGGGAACGCTGCCATTCAGAAAGGCCTGGAAGAGGAAGCATGCATCCGTCTGCAACTTCTTTCGTGAGCCCTTAGTCCTCAGGCTCAGCCCTCCCTGCCTGACTCCCGGAGCCTGTGGAGAGAGGCTCTGAAAGCTCACATTGTACTTGAGATAACTCAGAGCAGGCTTCAGAAACTTTCCTCAACAGAGTAGTCAGATAGCCCCGGCCGGGGTGCGGGAGGCAACCCCATTGATGTTTTTCAAATCAATAAACATATACTTGGGTGAGGATTAAAAAAAAAGAGCAACCAAATAGCGTTTTCCTTAAGGCCACAGAGTCTTTAGGGAGATCAGAGATGGGAGGGATGGAGTCATTTTACAATACTTATTTGCATATATAATGAAAGGCATTCCAAACATTAAGCATGAGAAACAGAGGGCTAGCTACTGTACTCTGAATACATTCTGTAACACTTAGAAAAACGTATGTGCAAACATCTCAAATCCTGACATCGGTACACATTTTGGACTATGAAAATATAAATGCTACTTTGTATATAGCTCAAAGGATTAAAAATGGATGGGTATATATTTATGGCCACAGATGAAAGATGGCTAGACTTTGTAGTTTAGAAGACTCATGGTCTCTTTAGAACTTAGAGATCGTCACTGGTGGGTAAATGAGGAGCCTCTGGATATACCGGTTATTAAATGTTAATGTGGCTGGAACCTGGCTCCTGAGTGACATGCAAATATCAGTTCTCAGGCCACCTGAGCCTGCGGACTGGAGTCTCACAGGACTGAGAGGAGCTGAGCCGTCAAGTACCCGCCGACAGGATTGGCTTGTCTGTTGTAGAACATTAAGTACTTTTCTATATACAGTCGAGTGTCTCCCAGGAAAAGGTGAAATACATTTAGAAAGTGTGTCAGGTAGACTTTTAATTAATCACCGACAGCAGTTTTTAATTCCTGTTGAGCATTTGCTGTGCCAGGTACACATGAGCTTTTATCCTCCCCACTATCCTGTAGCACAGGCATTTTTTCCTCCCCACTTTAAAGGGTAGGAACCGGAGGTGGAGAGCAGTTGCCTGGCTAATAAGTGGTGGTCCTGAGGCGGGAAGCCTGGCAGAACTCATGCTGAATTGTTCAGTCTTAACCGTTAGGCCAGATGGCCTGGCGCCCTCCTGACATTGCCTCGGATTAGAACAAATGGGAAGCGTATCCAAACACAGGTATTTATCCCAGTGACCTGGTGGCTCATTCAATCTGTAGACGTGCCGTGGAACCAAAGACTCAAATAATTTGGTATAAATTAGTTTGCCTTTCAGCAGCTTCAGTTTGAGAACCTTTGTCTGAATCCAGTGCACTGAGCAGAGCAGAACTTGAACTTCAGTTTAAGCCAAATGCTCGAGATAATTAACAAAGCTGCTTAGGCCAGTTCTAGGAAAAAACAACACTGTAGCATCCAGCATGATGCAATCTGAGCTGCGGCTGCCTTTGCTGTGGTTCTTACACAAAGCACCTACTGACATCACAGTCACCCAGGGTGCAGAACCACCCTGGGCAAGGGAGTTCGCCCTCGCCAGAATCCAAGCCAGGCACTTACAGCTCGGCAGATTTCTCTGCCCTCTGGCTGGCGGGCAGGCGGGACTCCTGCTGCGTGTGTGCAAGCAAATGCAGCCCTTGGCACTCTCCCGGGAAACCCAGAGTTTTGGCTTTACACCCAATCTGACAAGAAAGGATCCCCCCTCTCCCCCCTCAAACCATTGCCAGGGAGACGAATTCTCATCAGCCCCACATCCGGAGTGGAATCTGGAAAACCCAGTTCAGAGCTTTTGAAGAAGCTGGTCAAGGGTGTTTTAGCAGCAAATTCTAAAGTATTAAGGGCCATGGATAGGGAAAAGGAAGCTCGGGAGGCCCTTTCAAAAATATGTTTGTAACCCAAGTAGTGGATGTCCACTACAGAAAACTACAAAAATATAGATAAGAAAAAAATAGAGCCTGAAATGGGATCCTGTTTTGTTGTACACTAAGTCTAGTTCAGGGGTGGGCAAACTTTTTGACTCGAGGGCCACAATGGGTTCTTAAACTGGACCAGAGGGCCGGAACAAAAGCATGGATGGAGTGTTTGTGTGAACTAATATAAATTCAAAGTAAACATCATCACATAAAAGGGTACGGTCTTTTTTTTTTTAGTTTTATTCATTACAAATGGGCCGGATCGGCCCGAGGGCCGTAGTTTGCCTACGGCTGGTCTAGTTTAATGTTTGGGGGGGGGGGGGGGGGTGCAAATTGAATAAGGACAAAAGTTGCTATGAACTTGAGTTTTCCACTAGGATGTGTAAGGGGAGGTAACTTGTCCATACCTCTCTCCTTTTAAAAATTGCTAATACTATTAGCATTAAAGAAAATTACAAGTAAAGAGTGTGCAGCCATGCAGAAAAAGGAGTTGTCAGGTTGTCCTAAGGTGGTGAGGCTTGTTTCTTGGTTCATGGCTGGCGCACCTAGCCACCCTGCTGGAAGAAGTCAGGTGACACCTGTATCAAAAACTGTCTCTGCTTTCTTTCTCAGACACCAAATGGATTGCTCCTGACCCCGAGTCCACTGCTCTCCAGCATACATTTCTGGAGCAGCCTTAGTCCAGTTGCTCCACTGAGTCCTGCCCGGCTGCAAGGGCCAAACACGCTGTTCCAGGTGAGTGTTTGGAAAAGAACTTATACACAATGCACGTCTAAGAGGTATGCTCCCCAATAAATCCTGCAGAGGTAGCAGTGAATTCTGCTCTGTGTTTCATTAAAATGTTAAGTTTCCAAAGGGAGTTTCGTTAATGGGGCTGCACACAAAAGATAGCCTTCAAAGGCAGGCATTTCCTTTGGGGCAAAAATGGAGTACTCAGGCCAGATAGTCATAAATGGAAGGAACGATGCCTTTGTGTATCGTTCTGGAATTTTCATTGACTAGGAAAACTGGAAATTTATTAAGGAAAAGGCAAAACTTTAAAAATTATATCTTATAAAAATCTCATAATACTTAAAAATATTACTGTGTTAGTCAACAGTGAGATCACTTAAAATAAAAAATAGTGAACAATTTTTTTCCATGCTACAATAGAAAAGTTATCTGTATAATTCCAGGATACATAATCAAGTTCTCCTTGTTCCATAGTAAAAAAAAAAAAAAAAAGGAGTATGCAGGGCATTTGATTAAAACTAAGTCTTAGGGCTTTATCTTGTGAAACTCCCTGAACTAGGTAAGCACATTCATTATTCATTAACAAACTAGGATCTTGCAGTAGCATCACTTGTTATCAAGTGGAAATCACTATTTCCTCTTTGAGATCCAGGCTGTTCCTCACTGACCAAGATATTACTGTTTGAATATGTGAGTGAAGAACAGAAGGGATCCTAGGGACAGGAATGGAGCAAACTGGACAAAGTGCTAGCTCCCTCTTTACCTAATTCTAGCCTCACCTGTCTCATCCACCCTGCACCCATACCTGCCCCTAGTGTGGCTCACCCAACGTCAGTTACAGCTCTTCTGATCCTGTTGCATCTGGCACTCACCAGTTTGCACTATGATAGACTGTGGGCCCTCAGGAGGCCATAACTGTACCTTGCTCACTGTGGTGTGCCACCAGCTTCTAGCACATTGCTTGGCACACAAACGATGCTCAGTAAGTGTTGTTGACTGACTGAATGGATGGATGTCTAAGAATTTGTTAAGAAAGTAAGTGTTAAAAAGTTCAGGTCTCCCTGCTTTGTTGAGTGGGTCATTTTGCTTGTCAGGGTTAATAGTTACCTCCTTGGTGCAAGGAGCTGTACATAGTGGGATTTAGGGTGTTCTTTGAGGGTGGAGCTAGGGTGGTTTTGATTGCTATCTCGCTTCTCTGGTTTCCTAGTCGGGAGGAGGTAGAGTGTCACGATGTCACCGTATCCCTGGAGTAATAAGGTTTCTCTTCCTGGCCCTTCTTCCCGTTACATGAAATTGAGCTATGGTTTTGCCAACAGGTTGATTCATAGCCATTTTACCTCAGGCAGGGAAACAAACTAGAAAAAGCAAGCAAACAGCAGTGAGCAAATGTAGTTTCAGTAAGTTTAGATGAGCAACTTGATGGAAAGCTAAGACCTTGCTTCCTGCAAGCAGTGTCTCAGGTCAGAGCTCCGGAGTAAAGCAGAAAGGAGCTGCGTGGTCTGTGTGCAGTGCCCACCATGGCAGCATGGGCTGCAGTACTACTCTAACCTGAGACTCCGACATAGGGCCTCTGTGGGACTCAGTAGATGTCTGTGAGTAAGGAATGGACTCTCACTTCCCTCCTTACTGGAAAGTCTGCCACCTGGTTGGTGCAGGGTGTGGTGACCTCCCAGGGAAGCCATGGGAAACTATTACTTGGGAGTTGTTTGGCATATCTTCCCTACTTAGATACTAAACCTTTTCTAGCCCATACTCCCCACAGGAACAATGGGTTGTGTCCTCAGTGATTTTGTGCATTATCAGCATATCCGCTGCTCCAGGAACCACACTTGGAGAACCACTGCAGACCAGTCATTCCTATTTACATTTAGAATTCTGCAGAAGAAACTGCTGCATTTTAAGGCTACCTGCTCACAATTTCAATTTTACAAAATGCACCTGCCCCCTCTTCTGCAGCTGTTCAAACTGCATTAAGCGAAAGTACATTTACAGTTGTGCATACACAAAAGTTTATCCTTGTATTATTATTTACTGTATTATTTTCCATACAAATGGTAAACCTACTTTTGCCCACCCCTGTACAACTCATGCAACCATGATTGGATGGCTGACAGGGCCTTGGATCCTCTTTTTGGTTTGGGTCCATGAGACTAAGGAAAAATCTTTTCAAATATTATTACTCTTCCTATAATAAGAGCAGTTGAGTATGGGGTAGAAAAGGTTTAGTATCTAAGCAGGTAAAAGTTGACATTAGCAGTTTTGAATATAGTAAAGAACAAAACATAGTGAGAGGAATAATACTTTTTTGGGGGGAGAATTTTTATAAGAGTTTGAGCCAAACATGACATATGCCAGGGAGCAAGATCTCAAAAGCTCCCTATACTTTGATTTTTAAAATTAGACACTTCAAATGATAGATTTTCAAAATTCCCGTGAGTATCAACAATGTCTCTTTTCAACTAATGGAAATAATTTTCTTTAAAAATAACAAGCCTCTTTCACATATGCTATAAATGCATGGGAGGAAGAAGAAAAAATACAGTTAAGTCTTAAATGGCACTGGCAAATTTCCTGCTGTGATGATTAGAAAAGTAGATCAGAATCCGTAGAGTGACAGATGACAGAGCTGATAAGTCTTTGCACAGAAGGTCCCCTGATAGAATTGTTATAGCAGATACTGAAGAATTGAGGGGAAGGAGAGAAGGTATCTCCCTTCCTGGGAGAGGCATGCTTTGTAATCGAGACATGTCTTGGAGAGAGAGGACAAAGACATGTTGTGTTAAATCTAAAAATACAAACCTGATGTACAAATAAAGTGACATCAGTTTCAACTGGACAGTTTAGCATTTCACGTTTGTCTGTAGGATGTCTGTTCCATTTTTGAAATAGATGTTGATCAAATTTGGAATAAGTCAACCAAGTACAAATAGATCTTGAGACAAGGTGAAGCTAATTAACTTTTCACTGAGATTGTTTTCTGTAATTTTAAATTCAATAAATATAACCCAGCAAATATTTGTAATGCTATGAGGCAGGGACTTAGGGTTTATATAGTATGTGAATAATAAATGTGTAAACAAAGTTCTATAAGAACCCAACAATAATAGCTCTTTCCTGCTGGGTAGTGGACAAATGCTCCAAGGAGGTGCACCTGAGCTAAGCTAAGAAGGGATAGGATTTTATCAAAGAGTAAAGCACATTTTAGATTAATAGAGCTTTTCAATATGGAAGTACACAGTCTGTTCAGGAAAGTACTGGGTAGTAGGAGTCAAGATTGGAAAAGCAGCTGTGGGACTTGAATAGTATGCTGAGGAGTTCCTACCTTAATTTCTTAAGTGATAATGGAAGTCTTTTAAAGCTGGAGGTAGTAAGACAATCTCTAGAAAGATCACTAAGTGATTAAAAAGTGCTATTAATAACAGTAGTTAATATGTACTATATACCAGACATAAGCACTTTTTGTGGCTTCTCATTTAATACTCAAAATAGTAATATTTAAAGAAATTAAGGCCCAGAGATGTTGCTTCCATTTACCGAGATCACATGTTATTAAGTGGCAAAGCTCTAAGTTAAGTTTAGGGTTGTACTACTCATAACCACCATCCTCACTGACTTAAAGGCACACACAGAAGAGCAAGTTTTGTAGGGAAGAGACATTGGTGGTACTTCTAACAACAGGAAATGACTGCTAAGTCCAGTATAAGAGAAAAGTTTGAGGAATGTTGCAAATTTAAGAAAAGGGACGAGGGGGTAGGTTTAGCGCCAATAAAGATGGCTATGACACATGCCAGAAAAGGCAGGCTAACCAAGAGAAACTGTGACAACTGAGCATATAGAAATAAAGAAAAAAGGGCAGAAATCACGAATATATTTTTAAAAACAGAGACTAACCCCAAAGCTGACTCTTTTGAAAACACCAGTAAGATGGACAGAACCACTACGAGGTACAAATAAATTAAGAGAATGAAAATTCAAAACCTCTTTTTCCAATGTTTACCCGAGTCAGCGATTTTCAACCAGTATGATGCAAGAATTTTTAAAGCATCAAGACGTGGCTAGTGAGGGGCAGGCACTGACCTCTTTTCCCTTAGGTTGTCCAATAAGATGACAAGAGCCAATACAACAGTAGCCGTCCAGTGTGAATGAATCAAAATTGTATCTTTTTTTTGGAGTACCACAGGATTTTACTAATTAAGATAGTTTATGTGTGTCATGAGATGATAAAGGTTGAAAATCGCTGCTCTAGGTGGGATCAGTGGTTAGGAACACAGATTTGCAAGTAGATTTTATAACCCAGTTGAAATGGATCAAATTCTATAAAAAATCTAAAATCAGAAAACAAAAACCTATATATGCCAATAACCATTGAAGAAACTGAAACAGTAATTAGACAACACTCCCCTCCTCAAGCCCTACAAAAAACAAATTGGGCCGTTTGGCACAGAAAGTTTAAAACTTAGCTTTACTGCTTATTACCTATGACCTTTAGCCAATTCCGAACTTTTCTGAACTCTTTGTTTTCTCCATAAAATGGGGAAAACCAAACGTAACCTTACAGGCTCTAGATAGCAAATGAAATGACAACCTTTGATAAACTGTAAGGCACCAGACGCATTGTCACTAAAATAGCTTGAAAATTACGAAAGTACATTTACTTGTTCTACAAATATTTATTGTACTTCTAATGTGTACAGGACTCTGTAGTTTGATATTTAGTGTTGAAGTGAAGTTTAATATTAAATTCCTATTAAGTCCTGATAAATTAAACTAGAGAGAGATCATTCTGACACATGTCATCCTAGACAATGAACATCTAGTTGAAGCCTTTAATTATTCTTGTTCAGTTGGAATATAGCTGTTGTACTTCTTTCAGACCTGAAAGTTATCAAAGCATATATACCTTTATCCTGTTTGTCATCTTAGTTACCAATAATACTGAAGTTAATGTTTCATCATGTATGGGTAACCTCGCTGTGAAGTTTGATATTATGCTTTTAATTAAAAAGAATACTTTCTCAGCCCCCAAATAAAGAGATTCTTGCTCTCTAAATCTTTTAAGATAAAAAAATTCCTTATTTTTAGTAGTTACAGGGAAGCAACTTTGTAGTACTCTGGAAAGTTTATGGCTAATTTCAAATTACAGTATTAGAAATTACTGCTTTATATGTAAAGAGTCAGTTGTGGTTTTCAAAATTAATTTTTTAAATATTAAAACAAATCAACATTCTATGTAGCTTGGAATCTTTTTGTTGTTGTTAATCCTCATCCAAGGATTATTTTCCCATTGACTTTTAGACAGAGTGGAAGGGAGGGGGAGACACAGAGACAGACACATTGATTGGTTGCCTCCCACACGCACCCCAACCAGGGATGGGTATCGAGCCTACAACTGAGGTATATGCCCTTGATCAGAATTGAACCCAGGACCCTTTAGTCCAAGGGCTAGTGCTCCAACCACTGAGCCAAACTGGCTAGGGCAGTAGCTTGGAATCTTTAAAAAAATAGTGTTAGAACATACTTCAAATGAAGTACATATTTTATATACCTAGGCTACTATGAAAAAATAATTTTCTGTGCCCTTCTGTTTGCTGTACATAATCCTGATCTCATTGTCCTCTTCCAATTACTCATTTGCAACTTACCTTTATCACAGCGATGATGACAGAACTGAGCCACTACAGTCTATCTAGGAATGTAAAGAACTCAAGTTCTTCCCAATAGATTTGTAATTGTTGAAAAATCTTTTGTCCCCACCAGTTCCCAACACTGCTCAATGGCCACATGCCAGTGCCAATCCCCAGCCTGGACAGAGCTGCTTCTCCAGTACTGCTTTCTTCGACCTCTCAGAAGTCCTGATGACATCTGGCCACAATGAAAGACTCATTCACTGATGAAGCAAATTTGTCCCCATGGGCTAGTTTACCTGTGTCATGAGAAGGACTTTGTGAAACCCTGTTAATTTGGTTTGCACTTTTCATAACATGGATGTCTAGATATATGTTAGCATTTTTAAAACTTTTTTTTTATATTCAAGTATATATGAAAATCTGTTTTGCATTAAGTGAATTTTAATGTTTTTGTTTTTATATCCTCTTAGCTCTTAAGTATTGAACACTGTTGACAGTGAAGAACTTTTCTTAATGGCTTTCAGTGTAACTAATAAGGATGTGAAGCTTTTTCGCTTTAATTCTGCATATGCTGAACTGCTTATACACTATAACCAGCTGTGCCTTCCCTTGCATTTAGTTTAATGTAAATGATTTATATATTTTTTAGAGAAAATGTTTGAAAGACAAAGATTAGTATCAAACAGCTCTCTAGTAGAATTTCATTATTTTCACAAGTAGGCAATATGAAAGCATATTCATATTACTTTTTCTCTTTTGCTTTCAATTATAAGAATTGCCTTAGAGCCTCTTTTGAACTGAAATTCAATAAATGTAATGTCCAAGTAATGTTTTTATAAGAAAAAACTAAGCCATATTTAGACAACAAACATTCATGAAAGAAAATGTTTGAAAGTGCATTTTTAAAGAAAGGAACTTTGAAAGGCTAGCCTCCCAGCTGCTTACCAGCTGTTTACAATCTTTTAGACTCCTCCCAAACAAAACCACCTGATGGAAAAGCTACAAGATTATTCTATCCATACTCCTGGAGTATTTCCGAGGTTAGCATATTCTTAGTTCAAGAAATTAGCCCTGGTTCTCCCCGTTTTCCATAAAGAATCACACCCCTCCAATACATTTCCTATATCATTATGAGGTAAGGTTTCTCTAAACCCCCTGAACTATTAACATTTAAAAAGCCTATCCTTTGAAAGAGGCTCACAGACTCGTGATGAAAACAATGAAGAAACAATCTTGTAATACCAGGTATCTTCATGTGTATGGGTATAGCCTTGCTTGTGGAAACCTGAGAGGTTATTACTAAATTTAGGGTGAGAATGAAGGAAACCTGATGCAACAAATATAAGATTCTTCAGAAACCTCATCAATGTTGAATTGATTATGTAACAATGTGGAACACTAAACAGTAATTCTTTTGTGTAGTGGAGTTGAGAGCAGGGACAATAGGAATGTATTTTCTGTTCCTTCAAAAAATCAGCAGGCACCCATCTAAGGCATCTTTCTGTACATTATCAAAGTTCTAATGGTAAGAGAACTGGAAAGTGCCCAGTGCATGCAATTCAAGATCAGATTAATTATCATCCTTAACTATAAGTAACAGAAACCAATTTAACATGTATCTAAATAATTAACTGCTCCAAACCAGGCATTAAACAGCAAGGATAAATAAAACAAAGCTTGTAAAAACACATTCCTTGGGTTTTCAAAAATATCTAAAATTCTGTTATGATATAAATATTGAGATTTTCAATTGGAATTGAGCATCTCTATGTGAGGGATGTATGCCCTTATTTGGAGGAAAACCCCAAACATTCCAATATGCATCTTTGAAAATAAAATAATGGGGTTGATTCCAGAATCCACAAACAGACACTACTGTCATGGGCTAAGGATAATTCTGTACAAAATAGCTGGTCCAGCTGATATTTACTGAGAATGCGTCCTACCCAGGTTTCCAGATGCGGACAGTTGCACAGGAGAAGCTGCCTAAGGCCACATAGCTCATCGGAGGTAACAGTGCCCAGTGCCCAGTCCAGTTCTGCTTCCCCATCTCAGCTGTAACTACCAATCCAAAACTATATGTTAGGCAAAAAAAAAAACAGCATTAAAAAACTGTCAGATAAGAGAAGAATGCACTCCAAATGCAAGAGTCTTATAGAAACTAATTAAAAAGGAAGTCCTATGTACAAATATCACAACCAAAATATTTTTAAATGTAAATACTGACTGGAAAATTCAAATGACTATCTCTGATTCTTGTATTCCCTTCCTCCAAATACTATAACATACATTTATTGGAAATGGAAAAATACCGTAATTCAAAAACTCACTATAAAACAAATAAAGAACTAGAGGTATTGAAGTATAACCCTTAAAGCTCTGCCTCATTCTACATGTGTGTGTATGTGTGTGGTTTGTTTTTTTTAATCAACTATTTTAGACAATAGGTTTCACAGAACATATTAAATTTTTTCTTCCTTTTTATATGTCTGCTTGATCAGTGTTAAATTGCTAAGGCTCAAGTTTTATAGAACTATAATCTAAACATTGGTCTCTTTGTACACATCATTTCTCTGACTGCAAATCTTCATTCCCTTTCATATATGTATCATTTTTACTGTTATATTATTTTTGTTCAATAAATACTTTGTGATAAAAGGCAAGTGGGTCAGTTTACTTCCATTTATTTGGGATAATCCAAATTTCATTTTTCCATATGAGTACACTTTAGAAAATGAGTTGTCATCTAGACTTAAATATGGTATATTATCAAAACATGCTATGTATATGTAATCTGCTTTGAACAGATACTTAAGAAAACAAAATCATTGAAAATGAATTGGAGAGAAGGAAATGGGTTTAAAAAATGTCCCCTGATCTTTAAAATCTTAAGTTCTAGCAACTGTTCTATATTGAGATGGAGGAGGGGGAAAAATTACCCTTTATTCTTGTAGCTACAACTTGTATCATACTCAATGGTTAAAGACTGAAATCTTTTCCCCTAATATTAGGAACAAGATAAGGATATCCTCTGTTGCTGTTTCTATTCAACACAGTACTGCAAGTCCTAGCCTGAAGGGAGGAAGAGGGGAGAGAAAGAAAAAAAAAACATCCAAATGAGAAAGGAAGAAATAAAACTATTTATAGATATCTTATATGTAAAAAACCCTAAACAATCTACCAAAGAAAAGTTAGAGCTGATAAACTGAGCAAAATTGTAGGATACAAAATCAACATGTAAAAATAATTTGTCTTTCTACATACTAGCAATAAAAAACCTGAAAAATTTAAGAAAACCATTCTAGCTACAATATCCTATATAATAAAGAGGAAATATGCAAATTGACTGTCACACCCTCACACACGATGGCTGCCACAAGATGGCCGGCAGGGGAGGGCAGTTGTGGGCGATCAGGCCAGCAGGGGAGGGCAGTTGGGGGTGACCAGGCCTGCAGGGGAGGGCAGTTGGAGCAACCAGGTTGGCAGAGGAGGGCAGTTGGGGGTGATTGGACTGGCAGGGGAGCAGTTAGGTGTCGATCAGGCTGGCAGGGGAGTGGTTAGGGGGTGATCAGGCTGGCAGGTAGAAATGGTTAGAGGCAATCAGGCATGCAGGCGAGCAGTTGGGAGCCAGCAGTCCTGGAATGTAAGAAGGATTCCTGTGGGATCAGGCCTAAACCGGCAGTTGGACATCCCCCAAGGGGTCCCAGATTGGAGAGGGTGCAGGCTGGGCTGAGGGCCCCCCGCCCAGTGCACGTGTTTCACGCAGCGGGCCTCTAGTCTATACTAATAAAAGGGTAATGTGCTAATTAGACCGGGGTCGACTGGACATCTTCCGGTCATCCTGCCTTCCTTCCAGACAAAGCCACGGTGGCGGGGGCTGAGGCAGAGGTGGTTAGGGGTGATCAAGCTGGCAGGGGAGAACAGTTAGGGGAGATCAGGCTGGCGGGGAAGGGCAGTTAGGGGTGATCAGGCTGGCAGGGGAGGGCAGTTAGGGCGATCAGGCCAGCAGGGGAGGGCAGTTAGGGGCAACCAGGCCAGCAGGCAGAGGGTTTAGGGGTGATCAGGCCGGCAGGCAGGTGAGCGGTTAGGAGCCAGCGGTCTCAGATTGCGTAAGGGTGGAGACCGGGCTGAGGGACCCCCCCACCCGTGCACGAATTTCATGCACCGGGCCTCTAGTCAAATATAATAATGAATAAATTTAAGACGACACAAGACTTGTACACTGAAAACTATGAAACATTGCTACAAGAAATTAAAGACATCCTATGTTCATGTATTAGAAGACAACATTGTTAAGATCCAAAGTGGGGACCTACAGATTCAATGCAATTCCTATTACAATCCCAATGACATTTTCTTTTTCCAGAATAAAAAAATTTCATCCTAAAATTTATATAGAATTTTAAGGGACCTCAAGAGTCAAAACAATACTTATATGAACAAAAACAACTCACACTTTTTGATTTCAAAACTTACAAAATCACAAGTAATCAAAACATTGTACAGGCAAAGGACAGAAATTTAGACTAACAGAATAGAATAAAGAAAGCCAAAATAAGCCCTCACATCTATGGTCAATTGATTTTCAACAAGAGTGCCAAGACCAGAGAGAAAAGAATAGTCTTTTCAACAAATAGTGCTGGGAAAATGAGATATTCACATGCAGAAGAATAAGTTGGGCCTACTTGACACCATATACCAAAATTAATTAAAAATGGATTAGGGCTCTAAATGTAAGCAGTAACAGTATAAAAACCTTAAACAGGAAAATATTCATGACCTTGGATTTGGCAATAGTTTCACAAATATGCCACCAAAAGCAGAGGCAACAAAAGAAAAATAGATACATTAGGACTTCATTAGGATTAAAACTTTTGCACACCAAAATGACACCATTAAGAAAGTGAAAGACAATCCACAGACTGGAAGAAACTGCAAATCATATACCTCATAAGAGTCTAATATGTAGAATATACAAAAAAAAACTACAACTCAACAACAAAAAAGTGACACAATTTAAAAATGGACAATGGACTTGAATTCACATTTTTCTCCAAAGCAGATATACAAATGACAGATGAAAAGATGCTCAACATCAATAGTTACTAGGGAAATGAAAAAATCACAAGTTCCCATTAGAATGAATCTATATATATAAAAGCCTAAGCGACCCTTATGACTAGATGACCGGCCATTAGCTATGATGCACACTGACCACCAGGGGGCAGACACTCAACGTAGGAGCTGCCCCCTGGTGGTCAGTGCACTCCCACAGCCAACCTCCCACGAGAAGGCCCTGATCAGCCCAATCACTGGCCAGGCCAAAGGACCCCACCTGCGCATGAATTTGTGCACCAGGTCTCTAGTACAATAGCAACAACAAGTGTTGGCGATTGATGAGGAGAAACTGGAACTCTCACATTACCATTGGGAATGTAATATAGTGTAGTTGCTCTGGAAAACAGTTTGGCAGTTCCTCAAAAAGTTAAACATAGAGTTACTAAGTAACCAAACAATTCCAATCCTAAGTATATAAACTCAAAGAATTTGGTAAACAAGGACTCAACAAAAGTTTCCAATGTCCACAGCAGCATTATTCACAGTAATCAAAAGGAGAGAAAAACCCAAGGTCCATCAACAGATGAATGGATAAACAAAACATCGTATATTCGTATCAGAAAATTATTCAGCCATGTAAAAAAGAATTTCTGACATGCTACATCATTAAACCTTTAAAACATTATGCTAAGTGAAACAGGTCAGACACAAAAGGATAAATACAATATGATTCCACTTTTATGAAATATCTAGAATATGCAAATTCATTAACAAAAAGTATATTTGAGGTTACTAGGAACTTGGGGGTATGGGAAAAATGAAGGCTTATTTAATGGGTACAGAGCTTTTGTTTGGAGTGATGAAAATTTTGGAAATAGTGGTAATTACTGTACAATATTGTGAATCTAATGCCATTGAACTGCATATTTATAATGAGTAAAAAATGGCAACTTTTTTGTTAAATGGATTTTACCACTATTAAAAAGATAGTAAACAAAAACATTAAAAAAACCTTCATAAATTGTCTTGAATCCAAAAGATAATAATTATAGCATGTTAACAAGGTAAACATCACCTGATAAAGCACCAATAAAAATCCAGCTACTTCCATATAAAGTGATAAATTCAATGAGTTTATATTCCAGAAAACAACATCACTTGGAAGAAAAACAAGTCATTCTGTTTCATCTTTAAGAACCTTGTCAACTTAAGACAAATCATAAGTGTTCAAGATTCAAAATTTCTGAGTTTCCAAAAAATTAATAAAGGAACTGCCTTATGACCCAGCAATTTCTGGAACTATATCTGAAGAAACCCAAAACACTAATTCGAAAGAATATATGCATCTTTATGTTCATTGCAGTGTTATTTACAATAGCCAAGATTTGGAAGCAGCCCAAGTACCCATCAGTAGATGAGTGGATAAAAAAAACTAGTACATTTACAAAATAGAATACTATTCAACTGTAAAAAAGAAGAAAATCTTACCTTTTCCAACAGCATGCAGGGACCTGGGGAGCATTATGCTAAGTGAAGTAAGCCAGTCAGAGAAAAACAAATACCTTATGATTTCACTTACATGTGAAATATAATGAACAAAATAAATTAAAATAGAAACAGACTCATAAATACAGAGAACAGACTGACAAGTGTCAGAGGGGATGGAGGAGGGGGGAGGTTGGGAGACTGGGTAAAAAAGGTGAAGGGATTAAACAAACAAAAAAACCTCACAACAATTTGGGTGGTGAACACACAATACAATATACAGATAAATATTTTTAGGACTGTACACTTGAAACCTATATAATTTTATTAACCAACTAGAAGCCCGGTGCATGAATTCGTGCACCGGTGGGTTCCCTCTGGGTGGCCTGCAGGGATCAGGCTGAAACCTGCAGTCCAATACTGCCTGCAGCTCCTACCTGCCACTCCCGCACATCCTGGCCCCACTGTGCCTGCCGTGGGCTCGCACCCTAACAGTCCTGATTGGGAGAGGCTTGCGCTGCTACAGCAGTGCTCACCAGCCATGAGCCCTGCATCTGGCGCCCCCCTAAGGGGAGTGGCCTGTGGGATCGGGCTGAAACCAGATCTCTGACATCCCCCAAAGGGTCCCAGATTGCGAGAGGGCACAGGCCAGGCTGAGGAACCCCACCAGGTCACGATTGAGCCAGGGAGGGACTGCGGGAGGGCTCCAGGGTGTGTCCAGCCCATTTCACTCAGTCCCGATTGGCCGGACCCCAGCAGCAAGCTAACCTACCAGTTGGAGCATCTGCCCCCTGATGGTCAGTGCATGTCATAGCGACTGGTCGACTGTCTGCCCCCTGGTGGTCAGTGCATGTCATAGTGAGAGGTTGAGCAGCCTTAGCATATCATTAGCATATTACGCTTTGGTTGGTTGTTCGGTTGTTCTACCGTTCAGTCTATTTGCATATTACCCTTTTATTATATAGGATGTCACCCCAATAAATTCAATAAAAATTTCAAAAAAAAATTTCTGAATTTCAATTCTCTTCATTGAAGAGTTTCTAGGATCTGAATGGTACTCAAGTATAAAAAAACACACACACAACAACTCCCCAAAATACAAAACAAATAAGGAAACAAAAAATCCCACCAAAATTCCTTAATAAAATAAACATTCCTAAGACTTCCTAGGAAGAATTTTACATAACTACTGGGTTATATTTCTTCACATTTTATATGCAAGAATCAATGAGTCCCATAAAAAAAAGTGATCCCATCCTACACCACAGCCTTTTCCCCCCAGAAAGAACTGTGACAACAAAACCACATCTTAACAACATGAAGATTTTGTTATTATAAATTTCAAAACAAAAGGGAGGAATTTCACATAATATTTATAACCTTCTAATACATGTCTGTCAGTTAGAAATAACAGCAGTTTGTTAGGCTACAGGGTTTAACATAAAACTTATTTACAAACGTGAAAAGCAGTAGTGGTCCAATATTCACCATTACACATAAATCTGTTTCTTCCAGAAATTTTTTTTAAAAAATTAAAATTTCACTATCATGAAATATTAAAATAACACCCTAAGCATGCCACAATCACTATTCACAAATAAAGTTAAAATGAAATATACAAAAATTCACTTAATACTGTTAAATAACAATAAACTACAAGATTTCCTGAACAGAAATGGTAGGACCCCTGAATGTTTTACAGTGAATGAGTGTCAGGAAGAAAATTAAGTTATGACTATTTTCATGATATATAAGCCAAAAATTTACATGACCACCTCAAAATATACCAATTAAGATTTGTAGTTTGTAAGATGCACTAAACAAATAGTCCTAAAAGTTAACACAAATGCTTAAAACATTATTACTAACACCAAGGTGTGTTTATGATGTTCAAAGAGATGCATAATTAAAATTGTAGTTTTGTATCTGGTAAACAGATATCTAAAATGCTTTAAAACAATCCTCTAAGCTCTCTCTTCTCTCATTTGTATTTATCATGGCTCATTTCAAAGACATATTACAGCTTTCAGCTGACTCCAAGTGAATGTTATTAAAATATACACATACAGACAACCCCCAAATGAAATAAATTGTTCCTCAATGATATATCATCCTTTCTAATAAAAGAATTATATTTAAAACAAATAAGACCTCTCATGTTTGGACTTGTATGGTTTCGTCTGAACTAAATTAAAGCACGATGTAAAATAGATAAGTGTATTAGTAAAAAATATCCAATAATATGCAGTAAATATTTCTAAAATGAGGAAAGGTAAAAATAAATAATTTTGGTGCTTTAATTTTCTGGTATCTAATGTGAGATCCCCAAAATGTCAGGTGTTCACTTGCTTGAATCAACTTCTGCATTGCGTTTTCCTAAACATAACGTGCTTATCAATTTCTTAGCTACTCTATTTGCCAATGTTCAATAAAAAAATTATATAGATTATATAGCATGAACTTAGAGTGTTCAAGATGGCTCACTTATTTTACTGTTAAGCAAAGCTGAATTTACATTCCAGAAAACACCGCAGTTTAATTTTAAAAACAAACAAAAATGCAGCAGTAAAACAATTCATGAGGAGAAACAGATGCATTCACATAATAAAGCCACTGCAACTTCTTCAGGCATTCAACTGTTGTGTTAAATAAACAGACAGTAGTTATTTAGCAGCAATGATTCCGCAATAAATAATGCACTGTGTTTCAGTCCTGCACAAAAATTGCAGCTACAGTTACATCAATAGCTGTAACCTACTGGCTCTAATGGCAGAGAAGACCTTAAAACCAACTGTACAAAAAAATTGTCACACTGTGACAACAAATATAAAAACAATCTGTAGGTCTGAAATAAAAAGACTCCACTGTGAAGAGGACAGTGTAGACAAACGGAGATTCCAAGTCCACCAAAAGAAATAATTGCCTTCAGATCTGAGTCCTTGATTGATAAGAAAGGCTGGGGGCTGGGCTTGAAACCATGTTATCAGACTTAAAAGAGCATGCTCTGTCTTCTGTTCTTCCCATGTCCTAAAATATAAAGTCATTTTATGAGGCAGTTCGAGGTTCAATTTTATCCCACATACAGTATTTGGTGACTCTAGGATGCTAATGTTCCCACCAGCAAAGCTAATTTTCCACGGTAAGAGTGATCAATACTGTCTTAAATGACCCTTTTGTCGATGGGGTCAGTCTACAGCTTCTATGCTTCGAAGTGATGAACCTGATGACTAGGGAAGCACAAGATGTGTCTTCTGCCTCAGGTACCAGGATGGCATGTGCAATGATCAAGCCAGGCCACTTGTAAAAGGTTTCTGTGCCATCTGCAGCTTTCAGGATCCCTGACTTGACTGAGTCAGATTTCTCTCTGAAGAATTACTGAGAATGTGCAATGCTAAACATACACAGTTGTGGAATGCACTGTACATTGGTTTTTACATCAATAATTTTACTGATCAACTTATAAACCAAAAAGTTGGTTCCATGCATAATTTCATGATCGACACGTGAAATGGTTTATGACAAACACACCTGTCTCTGGATAAGAAGAATTTCGAAAACCTGGGTCCTTTTGCAACTGAATCTCTTTCAAGCTGAATATTGATACACCTAAAATGCACAGACAGGAATTATCAGGTGAGGTCTAACAGTATTAAAACAAATATAAACCAACTATAGACAAATGTTTAAAAATGAATATTGATTCAACATGAAACATTTATACTACATTTACAAGGTTATAGCTCTGCTGAAATATTTTCCCTTTTGCCCCAATGTTTTAAGAAAACCAAAAAATAATCTCTCTTTAGGACCCCACCCCCCATTTCTGCTTTAAATCATGCTTCGAGTATGTAGTTCTCTAAGGAGACTATACATTGATATTTCTAGGATCTACTGGAGTTGGAAGACGTAATCAAAATGTATTGCTTTTCCTCCCTCTGTCCTTTTCCTCCCTCCTATGATGGCATGAAGGTATCAGGTCCTCAAACTGTCTTCAGATTTTTTTAGATAAGAACAAGGATTAGGTTTGTACATAACTGCCTACCTTAAACTATGAAATTTGATATTAATAATGAAATGTAAGTATCATCTTAAAAACACCTGTAATTCACCTTCCTCATTTTCAGTCTCTGCCAGAGAGATAATCTTTCATTAAAAACTATATTGTAAATTCTAAGTGGAAAGTCTTGATTCCAATAAGCAAACTTTGATGAATCAATATTGTCTAGTAAATGAGAAATAATGTAAGATTTTAGAAGCTCAGTTCCCAAATATTCTAATTTCCCAAAATTAATTTACTTAATTTTAAAGTAAAATATTGACGTAATTAAAAAAAAGAATGTTATGAGTAGAATCAAGCAGTTACCTCAGGCACAAGAAATGGGCTGGTTTAGTAACTAACAGTAGGCTCACTACTGTCAAGGCAATAGTAAAAGAAAATCATCTTTATGTCTTAAAAAGGAACTCTACTTTCACAAGAAAACAATCTTATGTTTTGGTTGTGTTTCATTGTTGTTGTTTTTTTTTGCCTGAAATCCATTTTTTTTAACAACTCTGAACCAAAGCAATACAGATTGGGACTAATGACAATGCCTATCATCAGATGACATTTCCAACTTAAGTCCACTAAGATTAATTACTCTTGCCTAAGTACTATTGATTTCTTACAGAATAGTGGCAATGTGCTCAGTGTTAAATAAATTAAAACACAGGCAACCAATACATAAAGAAATTCTGATCTAATTACAAGAAGACTATAATTTTAGGCTTAAAAACCAACAGCAATCTTGCCCTGGCTGGGTGACTCAGTTGGCTGGAGCATCATCCCGTGCACCAAAGGGTTGCAAGTTCCATTCCCGGTCAGGGCATGTACCCAGGATGCGGGTTTGATCCTCAGTTGGGGCTTGTACAGAAGACAACTGATCAATGTCTCTCTCTCACATTGATGTTTCTCTCTCTCAAATCAATAAAAACATATCCTTGGGTGAGGATAAATAAAAACAAAACAAAAAAACCACAGCAATCTCTTCCTAATCCCCTAATTCACCTCAGTCTCCTACCCTGGACAAACGAAAAGAAAGAAGGTGTAGGGGGAGGAGGAGAACACTAAAATTTCTCTTACTTTCAGGTAAGGCGTGTATCCTTGGTCCCAGACTTCGAAAGTACACATGTTTCATGGCTTCTTCTGCTGGAACTCTTTTCTTAGATTCATACTGTGAAAAAGCAAAGAATTGCATCATTAACTTTTTCTCTAAATACTGTTACAGGAGGGAAGTTAACACTACTTTGATTACTTGATACAATCACTATTTTCAAAGAATCAATTTGGAGGTGCCACAGATATGCTCTGAGTTATTAGTGACTATATCTCAGCCCCAAATTTCTAAGATAAAGTTGGAGCTTACCTAAAAATTTAGATTCCCTGTATTGTTTGAAGAGATGAAAAATTAAAATACTTGAATTTTGGTGTTACTTTTCTTCATGAACACCAAAGGATCATTGGAAATATATCTCTGTGACAGACATTATTAAATTACCTATTCAATACCCATTTCCCCCTTTCCCTTGATAGATTACCTAGATTTATTTCAGGTGTCCATTGCTTCAACTCCAACAGATGGATCATGAATCATGACTGTCCTAGTTTGGGCTAATTATGATAATTCTGCTCCTCAATTCCCAGACTCTCTTACAATTAATGTTCTGGCCAACAAGAGTTAGTTTTGAAAAAAACCTTACAGGGATTTCTGGAAAAGCTTTGACTTTTCAAACACAAAAGGGCTAATGTGGCTGACGCAAGCATCATACTCTCTCTTCTCCCTGCTTTAAATGATGATATGAATGCTATTTGGAGGTGCAGCACCTTGTACAGAAATTAAGTATAAGGAAGACAAAGAGAACATAAGAAAACACGAATTGCAGAGAACATGGCCGTGACATAGTTGATAGATGACAGCAGCTACCTGCCTCAGACTATTCAAGGTCACAATGAGAGACTCACCAAACACATTATGAGAGAGCATAATGTTTTTACTTTAGCATATACCTTAAGCATGCTAGATACTACAATAAATAATATTTTAATTGTCATGACAAATTTTTGAAGGAGGTATTATTGATCCCATTCTACAGATGAAGAAACTGAGTCTCAGAGAAGTTGAGCCATTTAACAATTACAACGTAACATGTAACTTACCTGAAGAAATTTTGTTATCAATTCGATTCCTTCAGAGTCTAACCTAGAAATAGCAAAAAACAAGTGGCAGTTTATTCTTTTATCTTAGCGTACAGCTACTTTTCAAACAAAACTACTTTCCAAATGTTTTAATCTGTGAAACCTAGTGCTCTAAAATAGCCACTCTTGTTCTTTCAAATAGACCAAAGCTGTCTTATCCTCAAAAGACTAATCTCACCACTTATTTAAGAAGAAACCATAAACAACCGGGCGCAAATTCAAATTTCCAATATTCAAAAACAAATTAGATTATTAAAAACTATAGAATTTTTTCTGGTTTTGTTAATCTTCACCCAAGGATATTTTTCCATTGATTTTTAGAGAGAGGGGAAGGGAGGGGGACAGAGAGAAACATCGATGTGAGAGACATACATCGAATGGTTGCCTCCAGCACATGCCCCAACCAGGGCTGGTGATCCAGCCTGCAACCAAGGTATGTGCCCTTGACTGGAATCAAACCTGGGACCCTCCAGTCCATGTGCTGATGCTCTATCCACTGAGCCAAACTGGCTAAGTAAGGCAAAAGTAGAGAATATTTTTGAAAATCACCATTCTGTCTCAAACCAAAGTAACCACTATTTATCAGGAAAGCTTAAGTAAATTGCATCAATTTTCAGTGTTCCACTGAAGACAAGAGTACAAAAGCATCATTTTCCTATTATATAGGTGAAAACAAGGAGAAAAGTAATCCCACTATGTATCACTGTGGTCAAGATAAACAGGTAGTCTGCTGAGCATGGGGTACTAGGAACTATAAAGTGCAATTTAAATATGTCTCAATAACTTCATAAAACTTAATTTACAGGGCTACAAAACCAATGAATGATACAGTTGATAAAGACAGATAATTATAGCGATGAATTTAATATAATAGAGAGTAGAGGATTTAGGGATTATCTTAATGGGATAATCTCCTGGTCAGAAATCACAAGTTCTCTCTTGCTGCCTTTCACTTGCAAATTGAAAGCACAATTATGGATAAAGAATATTTTCCCACCTGAGGGCTCCTAGTGAGTATTGTGGATGCTGTGGCCTAGACATTTGCCAGACTCTTAATCCTCTGTAGTTTGCCATTCTGACAAATACATAGAGCTTCTTGGACACAGACAAACTCAATGCTAAGATCATGGAGAATCTGCTTTAAAGAAGAGCTTTAACCTTCTACACTGGATATTACAATAGCAAGCAATAGATACATAAAATAGGATTTACGCTACTTGGGAAAGACACATACACAAAGTCCAGCACATAATATGATTCTTCCTAAGCAGGAATACTTAGAATGTTATTAGTTACTACAGTAACAATAAGAACATCAACTCACATAAACACTTTAAAGATATTTTTGGTATGAGAACTGCATTGCTATTCTTCCATAGCCACAGAATAAATTAAACTAGATCAAGTGTGTTATGTTGTGAGCAATGTGAATAACGTTTGAGTAAAACAGACATTGGCCTTATTTGGTATCTTGGTGCCCTTTTTATATTTTTTTAAGGAAAGATGGAAAAATACATTCACAGATATTATTCTGCGTTACTAACTAAAATGTAATACATTCTGCAAGTCAAATTTTACTGGGAGTCAGATGGGTCTAGGGGTAGGTCTCAGAAGAAACTAATTGAATGGCCAAATTGAGGATGTGAGAGGTCAGAGTTTGTATTCTTCAAATACAAATTATTATGTGATTAACTTTGACCAAAATAATACTGAGTCACCTTTTGTCAGTGTCAAGATTTTACTTATAACACTATCTTAGGTTTTAAAAAAAGTAAATATAGCCCTAGCCGGGTGGTAAGTGATTAGAGCATTGGCCCATGGACCGAAGGGTCTCAGGCTCAATTCTGGTCAAAAGCATACAAACTCCCTGGTTGCAGGCTCGATTCCCAGCCCCGGTCAGGGCGTGTGCGGGAGGCAACTAATTGATGTGCCTCTCTCACATCGCTGTTTCTCTGTCTCTCCCTCTCCCTTCCACTCTCTCTAAAAATCAATGGAAAAAATACTCTTAGGTGAGAATTAACAAAACAAACAAAAAAGTAGAGACTGATTCTGTAGAAAGCGAAGCAGAAATTTCATCATGGCATTGAATAAGGAATTAATGCCTTCTTTCTGATAAAAGGAACATCTATATATACGCTAGAATTCTAATACATACGTTCTATATTCACTTTGTATACAGCTCAATTCTGTGGTCACATAATTTGGTGATCCTTGGTCACTGAATTATAAAATTAATCTGACACAGGAAGGAAGGCTCAATTAGATTAGTTACTAAAATATTTAAGAATTGTGTATGTGTATTAAATATTGAATCCTTACTGTGAATTATTCTTCATGAGAGTAAAAAGAATATTCCCCCTTTTACTTAGAGAAAATAAAAAAAATACCTGGGTGCATGATTAATTAGAGGTTGTGGTTTATATTTTGGGAAGTTGTAGTTCTTGAACTCATCATTTGAAGAAACACCTGGCCAAGTTTCCTGAGATGGAGTCCCTAAGTTAAAAAAAATTATATACATATAAATATGTAAAAATTTATATAAATATGTAAAAACATATATATGCAAATATGTATAAGTAGGCAGAGCTAAGAAAGTGTTTTAAAGAACAATTTATATTTAGTAGATGATCTGACTTTCAACTGAAACAGAAATGACAGAAATAGTAAACATATGGTCTTTTTTTAGGAATATGCAATGATGCCATAAAAATTATGATGCTTAAATGACACCTAAGCTAGAAATATTTCCTAGTAATATGGTAAAGGTCAATTTTCAATATTTCTCTTCTCTGTTCTTCCACAAAGGTGGAATTCAGTAAGTAAAACGTTACCTAGAAGGATTTGTATTTATAATTATTTAATTTATAATTCATATAACAAATAGCTCTTTATGTTAGTCTCAGTATCAAATTTTTAAATAGTCTTTAAAAGATTTCTTGTTACCTAGCAGTCGGAAAATTAAGTGCAGTTCATCTTCCACAGTTGATCCTGGAAACAGAGGTCTTCCAGAAGCCATTTCAAAGAAAATGCAACCAACACCCCTTTAAAATATATCATAAAAAATGATGAGTAACCCATTTACATATTATGACACACAAAAATCTTTTTCTTAAGATGGCCTCTCAGGAGAATTTTGTAATAGTCTGCTTTTAGAAAACCTCCTGCAGAGATATTAACATTTATCCTATTTGTCTCAATTTCCATATTGCTATATCCATTTTTCACACATCAAATATCCAGCTATCCTCTGCATGATCCTTGAAGAGTAACAGTAACAATGGCTAAGAGTGACTTAATGCTTACTATGTGTTAGGTAGTGGGTAGCAGTGGTAGGGAGAAGCAAATGATCAAGATGTTTTTATGCAGAAAGCAGAGATAGAACAGGTAGGTGCAGGGTAGAGAGTGTTTGAGTATGTGTGTGTGTAAGAGAAGGAAGAGAAATGGATGGAGGCTAAATGAATAGATACTCTCTTCTACAATTTGTGTGACTACAGCCCTCCCATTTAAGGAATCACAATCTGGAACTGTATATAACATTTAATTTTATATATTAAAATGTTATATGGAAAGAAAATGATGGTACCATGATGGAAAAAATATGGTAGTTCCTCAGAAACTTTTAAAATAGAATTACCATATGATCCAGCAATTCCACTCCTAAGTATATACCCAAAAGAACCGAAAGCAAGCCTCAAAGAGGTATTTGTACACCCATGTCCATAGCAACATTAGTCACAATAGCCAAAAGGAGAAAACAATGCCCGTGTCCACTGACAGATGAATGGATAAATAAAATGTTGCACACCTATGCAATGATTATTCAGTCTTAAAAGTCAAATATCTACAACGTGGGTGAATTTTGAAGACACTTATGCTAAGTGAAATAGGTCAGTCACAAAAAGACTATATAATTCCATTGATATGAAGTACTTAGAAAAGTCAAATTCAGAGACAGAAAGTGGAATGATGGTTGCCAGGGGCCAAAGGGAGGAGGATATAGGGAGCTGTTTAATGGGTACAGTGGGAGGAGGATATAGGGAGTTAATGGGTATAGTGTTTCAGTTTTGCAAGATGAAAATAATTCTGGAAATGGATGGTGGTAATGGTTGTACAACAATGTGAATGTCCTTAATCACAGAGAACTGTACATTTAAAATGGATTAAAATGGTAAATTTTATTTACCACAATTTAGAAAATAAGTTTAAAAAAAGAAAACTGTTATACAAAACAAAATTATATAATTGTTCAACCCAGGACAACTGAAGGAAGTATATGATTTATCACTACATGAAGGGTATAGGCAATGAAATGCAACTGCAGTTCAGAGGAAGAAATTGCCACTGGAGGCTAGGTTGTATTCAAGAAGGATTTATGAAAAATTGTGTTTTGAAAGTTCCTAGATACAGGCCCATTAGAGAAAGAGTAGGCATTCCAGATGGATGGACTGGTGTGAGCACAGCAAAAGTGGGAAAGCCCAGGTTATGTTTGAAATATATTGAGTAGCCCATTTAGCTAAAAGGGAACATCTGTGTATAGGGATCCTCTGAAGTAAGTTGGAAAAGGCAGCTTAGAGACATTTTATAGAGACCATTATGAAGTACCAGGGTGAAGAACTGTACCTTATTCTAAAGGTAATGAATAGGGAAGCAGCAAAGGTGTTTGAATGAAGGGGTGTCATGATCAAAATGGTGTGTGAGGAAGATGGTTATAATATTTTATTCTTTTCAGATTACCTTAAAGCAAGTAGATTTTGGTGACTATTAAATGACAATAAAAACAATAATTTTGTTTTAAATTACTATGTACCAGACACTCTTCTAAGTGCTTTATATGTATCAGCTCATTTGGCCTTAACATTATGCACAGAACAGTCATTTAAAGTCATTATTGTTACTATTCCCATTTCCTTAAATGAGGAAACTAAGGCACAGGTCTATAATCTGAATAAGGTTATTATACAGATATAAGTGGTAGAATTGGTATTTAAACCTAGGTGATCTTACGTGCCAGAAATCTTCGTCACTGCTTATCTCATGGCTCTTTAATATCTCCTTAAAAGTCAAATATCTATCAGTATGCCCTGTATTTATGGCTACATTCTTTCAAAATTATAAATAGCAATAACATGCACATATATTTACCACATGTCAATCTGTGTTGAGTACTCTGAGGAACCGAGTAGCACATCAGGTGGCCGGTACCATAGTGTGACAACTTCATTTGAGTAGGTCTTTGTGGGAACTGACTTGGCTCTGGCTAGTCCTTCAAAAGGAAAGAAAAAAAGAAATAGCTGTAATGAATTTCCCAGCCAATGTCCTCACCATGACTCCAATCACTAGGATGCCTGAGATGACTACTCTGTAGCTTTTTAAAACTTAACAAAATTAGTTTTATGATTTTTTTTTAACTGCGCATAGTGTAAGGGATCACCAAATCCTTACGTAATTAAACTAAGTAATAGTAATCCCACAATAGGTATTATGCTTACTTTTATGCATATGAATGCACCTGGTACAGTGTCTGGGTTAATTTAAACTTAAGATATTTTCCTGTTATCCATGAATCATGCCAAAATTATTTCCTAGCTAAACTTAAATTAATGCAAAATGGACCAATGACATCGAGATGAACAATTTTATTTCTTACAGCTATAGGCTTTTGTCACCTTTAAACCTGATTCCAACTTTAATTTGCTACACCAATTTTTATCCAAAAAAAAAAAAGAGAAGCTATTGGTCCCAAACCTTTTTTTAAATCTCTAAACCTACTTTTTAAATTTTTTTTTTTTTTACTTTTCAATTACAGTTGACATACAATATATTAGCTTCATGTGTACAACATACTGATTAGACGTTTATATAACTTACGAAGTGATCACCCTGATAAGTCTAGTACCCATCTGGCACCATTCTGTAGAGTTTTATTGACAATTTTCTTGCAAAAATCTATTTAGAGAAAGTTCCTTAGAATAAATTACACTGCTTTTCTGTACTCTTTTTAAATTTTACGTTATATGGATAATTTTAAAATAAGACAAACCTCACTGCCTTTAAAGGGTATTAATAATTGTTGTAAATGATATAAAACACATACCATTCCTTTGCCAATTTAATATGGAATTCACTGATTATCCAGAAATAAGGGTGAGTTCACAATTTTCCCTCTTGAGCCATTGGCATAAGAGAGTTATTTTTACTACATCTAAGCCTCAAAATTCTGAAGAAGCAAAACTTTAAAAGATGTATGAAGAAATATAAATTTATTTTAATATATAGTTTATTTCAAACAAGGAATAATTCCTTTTTCAGGCTGCGATTTCTGTTATATATAACATATCTGATTAAAATATTACATCTTTTAAATGTCATAAAATGATAATACTTTAATAAACTGGATTAAGTCACTCTAATGAAACCAGAATTTAAAGTAATAGGTAGCATTCATACTATTTCTGTTTGATGGCTAAAGGGTGTAACTAGAACAATGTTGATAATATTTCATTTAATTACAAGTTTTATTCTACCGTCCTAACTTGGAAAAATAAATTCAACAAATTATTTTCCTACCAATTTTGGTAATTAGCAAGATGAGAGCAGCTTTTTGATCGCTCTTCCTGATATCAATAGTGGTTATATGGGGGCAAAGGACAGGGCCACAAGTTGACTTATTCTACAACCTATGGCATCAAAACAATTGCCAGTTACAGTTTCCTCAGTACCTTACTCTCCTACTCCTGAGAGAATTCTGAACTAGGGTGCTTGTTCACACAGGGTCCTGGTCCACAATCTGAATTTCAGCATTGGCATGAAATTAAATAATAATCTCTTCCAAACCAAAGTACTTACATGTGATACAGTATTGTTATATAAGCCATTTTCTATTAGAGATGAAAATGTCTATAGTAGTACTTACTAAACCTGAATTTCACCAATTACAGCAAAAAGAGTAGAATTTTCACAGGGATAAAAAACAATTTACAGTAAAATACTCAAAGTTACCTGACCCTCCCCTACTTGCAACCAGTAAAAAAAATATTGGTTTTCCTTTTTCATTAATGAGGAGGTCTGTGGTTTCAAGTTTCAGTGCAACACATATGCATTACGAATGCAACCAATAATATATAACTAAAAGCAAAACACAAAATTGATTATATTATCTTATGGAAAAATCAGAATTTCTTGTTGGCTTGTGGAAGGTAAGATTTACTTGGCTTGCTTTGTAGAAGTTAGAAGCAAAATTTCAAGCACTGATAGTATTCTTCCCACCAACCTTGAACTCCCAAAGGTAAACTTTTGATGGCCCTTGCCATTCCTGTATGGAATTTCTAATAGGCAAGCTGGATTTCTCTATCATTGCCATTCATTTTAGGATTACAGAATAAAGAAGAGTGAATGCAGCTTGGCAAAAAAGAGGAGAGAGTCTGAGGGGGTAATAACCATTATGAGGAAAATAAACCATGTGTAGGAGATTGTGTAATATATATAAGCCTATGCAAATAACTTGTACTTTCTTGTTTAAACACATGACCATTTCCTTTTTAAGGAAGGAAATACAAATAGCAACCTACCTTTCAAACAAATGGTAAAGGTTTAAATAAGTAAAAGTATAGAAATTTCTAGAATTTACCACTTAATAACAGTGAATTTTTAATTTGTTACTAAAAGAATACAATGACTACTACCAGGTAAGTACAGTTTGGTGTCACTGCTTTGATTTATACCAAGGCACTAGTAACATTACCCCTTATTGCTTTTGGATCATCAATACAAATATTAATACAGTGAAAAAGGCAAATAACATTCAGTATAAATTTGATAACATATTAGACTTTTGGAGACCTCCTGAAAGGGCCTTCGGGGTCTAGGGATCACACTTGAGAATGGTGCCTTTTAGCATTTACTAACATAACTCACCTACCAAAGTTTTTGTCAAATATCTTATTCAGAATTTCTTATACAGAAAATTTCCACACCCATATAAAAACAATTACAGTGTCAACGGTTGTTCTAACCACCTAGAACTATTTATAAATATCTC
Organism: Myotis yumanensis; assembly: GCF_028538775.1. Taxonomy (NCBI): domain Eukaryota; kingdom Metazoa; phylum Chordata; class Mammalia; order Chiroptera; family Vespertilionidae; genus Myotis; species Myotis yumanensis. Next base: position 195,625,618 of record NW_027223754.1, read on the forward strand.
ATACATTCCGTACCAAAATCGGCTAGCTTTAGTTCTCCTTTTTCATTAATGAGGAGGTTCTGTGGTTTCAAGTCTCGGTGCAACACTTTCCTTCTGTGGCAATATGCCAAACCACGTAGAATTTGGTATAAAAACAGCTACAGAAACAAATAAATAGAAATTAGTCTTACAGATAATGAGACAGACTTTGGTGTAAGTGTAAGTTATGGTAAAGAGAAAAGCAACTGGCTTAGAATAGCAAAAAAATAAAAAGGAATCATACCCTTAAGTACAAAACCTTTTCCTTATATAGTTGTTTTCTATTTGAAACATCAATCTATTTTTTTGGTCTGATAGTATCTATGCAAATAAATAAAAATAGCAGTTTCATAAAGTGAAATGAAACTTTGTATTAGAAGTAATGGTTTGCTTATTATAGAAAATGATCCTATATAATAAAAGCCTAATATGCAAAATGACCAAACAGCAGAACGACCAGTCGCCATGATGCACACGGACCACCATGGGGCAGATACTCGACGCAGGAGCTGCCCCCTGGTGGTCAGTGCACTCCCACAGGGTAGTGCCACCTAGCCAGAAGCTGGGCTCATGGCTGGCGAGTGCAGCGGCTATGACAGGAGCCTCTCCCGCCTCCTCTGAAGCGCTAAGGAGCAGCGAGCCTTACGGTAAGGAGCAAGGGGTCCTGGACTGCGAGAGGGTGCACACCGGGTTGAGGACTCTCCTCCCCCCGCCCCCCAGTGCATGAATTTTATGCACTGGGCCTCTAGTTTAAAATAAACATATCCTTGCCCTGCCTGCCAGTGTGGTCAGTTGGTTGGAGAGTCATCCAATACACCAAAAGGTGACAGGTTCGATTCCCAGTCAGGGCACATACCCAGGTTGTGGGTTAGATCTCCGTTTCGGGAGTAAGCAGGAAGCAATCAATGTCTCTTTCTCAAACATCCATGTTTCTTTCTTTCTCTCTCTCTCTCTCTCTCTCTCTCTCTCTCTCTCTCTCTTCCTGTTTCTAAAATCATTAAAAAATATATATAAAAAATTTAAAAAACAACACATATCCTCATAAACTTATAGGCCTACCAAGGCTTACAGTTTGATTATGAAATTCTGGCAAAACAACGAACCAAACTCTATCCTCACCACCACCCTGCCAAAAAAAGAAAACCTGACCTGGGACAATGTCTTTTAAAGGTATTGGAATTGGTAGTTTTATGAAAACTCTGAGATGACAAACAGAATAGTGCCTCACACAGCTCTGGCAAATTATGTGCTATAAAAATAACCTAAACCAGCTTCTATCACCTACCTCCTGGGTATTTTACTTTCAGCGCCTCCTACTCAGCCTTCAAAATCTGCTATGATTCAGAACAGGGAATTAGCACTATAGAGCTCTAAATAAATCTTTGAAAGAAGCAATTCCTAAGGCTAGTGTAGACTTTTTGTGTTGATTTTGGTGGAAAAAGGGATATGAAACACAGAGGGTTTTTGACTCTTTGGGATTAACAAAAAAGAGGCTGAAGTAGAGGACTGAAGAGTGTATCCTTTGTTTACTTCGAGGTGAAAAATAAAGCATTAGAACAGTGATTTTCAACCTTTTTCATCTCATGGCACACGTAAATTACCAAAATTCTGAGGCACACCAAAAGATATATTATATTTTGGGCTGATCTGACAAAAAATTTTGATTCATTCACACCAAATGGAGATTGTTGTGTTGCCTGCTGTCAATTTTTTATTTGATAACCTAAGGGAAAACAGATCAGTGCCCCTAACTAAATAGTCAGGTATTGCATGTTTTAACAATTCTTGTGGTACACGGGTTGAGAATTGCTACATTAGAACTCTGAGAATAAGCCAAAGCAGGTAAACAATAGGCTTAAAGAAATTCTAAGTAGCAGAGTTTCTACACTATATATTTAAGGGGTTTTTTTTTGTTTGTTTAAAATTACTCTTTCCATATATTCCTGTTACTTTTTAACTTTGGAAAAATAAAAGTAGAGAGTTAAATTTGCTATTTAAACAAATAAACAAAATACTTTAAGCCAGACATGCATTAAAAGACATAAACTTCTCAAATCTTTGTCAAATTATAACTAAGGACTTATTTTCTTTCCAAATTATTGCTAATATGAAAGCAGGAAAAAAAAACAAATAAAAACCACAAAGAGAAATATATGTAAATGAGATTTACAACAACTTGCCAAATAAAATGTAAAATATGATGAAAATAATTCTCAGAGAATGTATATGGAAAGACACTTAAAGCCCTATTCTAAAATTCTTAGCAATGTGGTATCCAATATATTTTGAATTGTCCTTTAGTAGAAGAAACTGATTCTCCTTTATATCTATCAAAATTACAATTTTTTAAAAAATGTAAGTTTAAAGTTAGTATCTACAGAATTGGAACTGTCTCAAACCCACAGCCAAGACAGCCTATTTCCAGAACAGTTTCTCACAAATTGCCCACTAAGTTTGGATAAGTAAATCTTTGCTAAATTTGGCGCATACCACTTTGGTCAAAGAAACCTACTGTAAGAACACAACTGTATCAAATGTTCTTACTTGATTTTACTTTTCCCTTACTTTTGGGTTTCAGCTGACAGTGATTATTATGCCAAACTTTTCTGGCATTACTTGCATCTTTAGATATACAGGTAAGAAAACATAACAATTATCTCTTTTCCTTCTGACAATAGAGTGGTATTTCCAGCCTACTATTCATAATACTTGTGCATGTTCCTGGCCTTACTCACTAGATTAGTAACTTGAATATTAGTTGTGTTTCATAATTAAGTACCATTTTAAATATATTAGGGAAGTTTGCCATTTAAAGAAGGGCTTTCACAGAATGAACTAATCATTTGTATTTATTTTAAATATTTGGATTTTTATATAATAGGCTCTTGGTTTTATTTTGTTTTTAAAGCAGATTACATGTGTAAATATACTCTGTATCTAAGAGAATCAGTGTTATGATGTGAAAATAAATGTCAAAAGTGGTTTTTAAGATTTTTAAAAGAAAGCAGGTTCTACAAAAAAGTCTGATCTTAAGAAGTAGTGTAGTATAGTTAATAAAAGTTCTGAGTAAATTACTTAGAGGACAATAGCCTCTTTAAAATGCCAAACAGATCATTCTAAAGCAGAATAGTTATCAAGTTAGTATATTTCATTAAGTAATGTAGTTTGTTTATGGTTAGGGTTAGTCTCTGCTTTAAACAAAATTTAAAACTACACATTAAAACGTACCTTCACATTGTGCATACTCATGATGTTTCCACAATCATCCATGTACTGTTTTAAGTCTTTATCCTGAAAAAATACAGCACTTTACTATGTGATACCAAGGAAAGATATTGAATGTACCACATAACTTAATTAAATACCAATAACTAAGCAAAAATGTCTCTGGGCCTGTTAGAAAATCCAATTTGCTATGTTTTTGTTTTTTTTTTAAATATATTTTTATTGATTTTTCACAGAGAGGAAGGGAGAGAGATAGAGAGTTAGAAACATCGATGCGAGAGAAACATCGATCAGCTCCCTCTTGCACATCCCCCACCGGGGATGTGCCCGCAACCCAGGTACATGCCCTTGACCGGAATTGAACCTGGGACCTCTCAGTCCGCAGGCTGACGCTCTATCCACTGAGCCAAACCGGTTTCGGCGGTTTGCTATGTTTTATTAAAGCAAAAGTAGCCCTGCCCAGTGTTGCTCAGAGTGTCAATCTGCGCACTGAAGAATTGCAGGTTTATCCCAGGCTCGGTCAGGGAGCATGCAGGAGAAACCAATTGATATATTTCTCTCAAATCAATGTTTCTCTCTCTCTCACTCCACCTCCCACCCTCCCTTATGCTTGCTCTAAAAAATCAATGGAAAAAATATCCTCAAAAAATATCCAACAAAAAATCAAAAGTAAATACTGAATTTTAATTAAATGCTTACCAGATACTCAAACACCAGAGTCAAAGATTTATCTGTGTGAACAATGTCATGTAAGGTAACTATATTTGCATGTTTTAGATCCTTTAACAGTGAAACTGCAAAACAGAAAAGAAAGTTAATTATTGGTCTATGGTAGCCTGTCTTTATAATAATCTAAAATACGTTTAACATAAATTGATTATATTTAATAATCTCTTAAGTTTAAAACATTAATTCACCAAGGGGATTTGAAGTAGAAATTCTAATAGTCAATTTTTTTTCTTTTTTTTATGATCCTGTGTTTGATATTTTTAATACTTAAAGTTGTCTCCAATATAATGATACTCTGTTTATTATCTTCTGTTGTTTCCCTCAAATGTTAGCTTATTGAGTCTTCTAGGATTAATTACATATAAAGTACAAGGTACCTTTTTCCTCCAAATTGCTCATCAGTGCCTCAAACCATTTTCTGGATATCTCTCATTTTTAAAAAATGGTACCATGATAGAAATATATTTACATTCTGAATATACTAACTTTTAGCTTTTCCCAATGTGCCATTATATAACAGTTCCCAATGTCAAATATTTGGCTATGATATAATACATTTTACTCACAAAAGATCAAATTATACCTTCTCTTATCGCTGTGCAGGGTGCACCTTCTTCGTGTTCCAATCGGATCTCTTTTAATGCCACCAAATTCTCTGTCAATTTACTTCTCCCTTTATATACTGTAGCATATGTACCCTATAAAATATATTTTTGAAAGACACAGCAAAAGATCACAAAGTGTATATCTATACCACCTACAAAATAAAGAGCACTAACCAAATTTCTAAGTTCTAAGCATATGTTAAATTCTACCTTGCAAGGAAAACTCCAAAATGATTAGCCTTGGCTTTCCTATACCCAAAAGGACATTCAGTTCCATATGCACAGATTCCATACTTAAAACCAGGGCGCCCTAAAATTATGAAATGTAAGAATATCTAATTTACTTTTTATACTTTGCATCAGATTAATAATTGGAGATCAGTAGCTTTAGAATCGAAAGCACTTTACCTGCAATAGTATGTGGAGACTGAGGAAACTGAACATATTAACTGAAAATTGAAATTCTAACTAACATATTGTTAAATTATAAAAATCTTACTGTTTTTTAAAAAAATATATTTTATTCATTTTTTACAGAGAGGAAGGGAAAGGGATAGAGAGTTAGAAACATCGATGAGAGAGAAACATCGGTCAGCTGCCTCCTGCACACTCCCTACTGGGTATGTGCCAGCAACCAAGGTACATGCCCTTGACCAGAATCGAACCTGGGAACCTTGAGTCTGCAGGCCAATGCTCTATCCACCGAGCCAAACCGGTCAGGGAAAAATCTTACTGGTTTTCAGAATTTTTAAACATTAACTCTCCCTTAAAAAAACAAATAGAGTTTGGGAGTGGGGACAGGCTAGAAGGGAACATATGTAATACTTCCAACAATAAAGATTAAAAAAACAACCACAATTGTATTCTACAAGAGATTTCTAATTCTTATTTTCTTTACCTTCTCTCACTCTGGGAGGGAGACCGTTTCAAAATTAGTAGTAGCAATAGCAGCAAGTTCAAGAAAACCCAGGTCTTATTAGCCAAGAATTTCTTTCTGTGACAAGTATCTTTAAGATAGTATTTTGATTTTTCACAGGTTTGAACTCATGTAATACCCGTATGATAGTACAGGTAGCAGATTGTCAGGGAGCTAACTAACAAATTGATACCTAACTAACAAATTGCTACCAAGGAAGCTCAATATTTTGTGCTTCAATAAAGATTACAAGGCGGTAGAAAATACTATTTTTTTCTCAAACTAATAGGGTAATTTTAAGAATTTAAGGATTTTTTCTTTCTAACCGTCTTTTCAGAACGAGATATGAACTTTTACACAATAATGCTTACCATTTTTTTTCCAGGTTGGAAAAAACTATAGACTAATAGAGAAGTTTAGGTTATAAAAAAAAAAAGTCTTACATTTTAAAAGTAAGTGTTTACTTACCTCTCCAAGCTTCTCCAATTTGATGTAGGTTTCCATTTTCCCAAACCCAATTTCTGACTGAAAGCAAACAATCATATATTTAGTATTCTTAAAATTTCAATTAATCTCTTCCTCAATTTCTGAAATTCTCCTGCTCTAAAGAGTGTCTTGGAATAGAAAAAAATTGATTATAATTAAATTGTTGAACATCTGTCAAGTTTTGCCACATACCTGATTTTTAGAATATTCAAAGGTTCAAAAACATCAAAGTTCACAATTAAAATTTATACAGATTAGTTAACATTTTACTATTTTAAGACTGAGATTTTAAGTTAGCAAAGAATTTTATAAAAACACAATTTTTTAAACAAAACTACAAAATAATTTTTCTATATATTTTCCTTCGCTAATCTTTGTGTTCCTTAGGAATGCCAACAAAATACTATTTGTCTCAGTTTTACCAACCAAAATATAATGAAAAAGACAACTGCAAGTTACAACCTATTATGGATCAGGAAATGGCTGACAGAGAATAAGCAATTTAAGTTCAAATCTGGCGGGGGAAAAAAAGGCTTTAAAAAGTGAGTTTTCACAAAAAAATAAAAATGGAACTCCCATTTGACTCTGTGATCCCACTTCTAGGAATATATCCTAAGAAACCAGAAACACCAATCAGAAAGGAACTATGCACCCCTATGTTCATAGCAGCACAATTCACCATAGCTAAGATCTGGAAACAGCCTAAGTGCCCGTCAGTAGATGAATGGATTAGAAAATTGTGGTACATCTACACGATGGAATACTATGCTGCTGTAAAAAAGAAGGAACTCTTACCATTTGCAACAGCATGGATGGGACTGGAGAGCATTATGCTAAGTGAAATAAGCCAGTCAATGAAGGAAAAATACCACATGATGTCACCCATTTATGGATAATAAAGACCATAATTAACTTTTGAACAAAAAGAGATACAGAGGCAGAGCTGCCTCGAACAGACTGTCGAACTACAGCGGGAAGGCCGGGGAAGGTTGGGGGACAGGAGGGACGGGGGTAAGAGATCAACCGAAGGACTTGTATGCATGCATATAAGCATAACCAATGGACATAAGACACTGGGGGGTAGGGGAGGCTGGGGGATTGTCAAGGGCGGGGGAAAAAGAAAGGAGACATATGTAATCCTCTTTGTAATACTTTAAGCAATTAAAAATTTTTTTTAAAAAAGTGAGTTTTCAAACTCATTGCTTTTAAACCTTGAACTTGTTTGTCTATTTTGTATGGAATCAAAAAATGAGATAAATGGAATGCACTGAAATATGTAATGGAAATTCAATATTTAAAAACTAAAAAACAAGACAAAAAGTCCTAACACAAAAGATCTAGAAAAAAATAGAGAGAGATGGAAATTTAGGTATTGAGAGAGCAAAAATAGGAAAAAAGTTAAGCAGAAGAAGAAAATAAGAATTTTCTTAAAATTATTTTCTAGTACCCTATATAGATAATGAAAAAGACAACAATAATGTAAAAAAAGACAAGCTTCTTAGAGTGGTGCTAATATCCTTAAATAAATAGACAGTAAAAGGACATAATGTTCTTTTATATGTAATCTCAGCAGTAAAAAGTGTATCAATTACATTAAATAGTATGTTTTAGTCAAATTCTGGAGGTTCAAATATGCAATTTCTTCTGGAGGTGTTGAATAAAATTTGACAAACAGATTTTTAACATCACTCACCAAACTTTGAATAGGATAAACTGCCCAAAGTTGAATGACCAAAGGTAGCAGAGGCACCTCAAAGGAACTGTTTTTATACTTTTTTTTTTTACAATGATATATATAAAGTTAAAAAGACACAAGGAAAACTGCATGTTCAACAGTACTTAATTCAATTTTGATTAACTAATAAAACTTTGGTCAGAGGCAGTATCACTGAATTAATGAAAAATTGCTTCTTTTTGCACACTTGTAAGACCTAAATATAATGTTTCCAAAAAAAACCTAACCAAAAATGAAGTTTTGGAACCATCATAACCCATCCATCAATGTACTACCTTGTATATGCCTCAGAGATATTAAGGCCTTGTTTTCTATTAACAACTATGCAAAATAATAAAGTAAAACTATAACAGACAACACTTTCCAAATACAAATGGAGTTTAACTTTAATATGGAAAATGTGGCAAACAATACCTGGTACATAAAAGCCTGATTCTTAACAACCTTTATTTTATGTATGATTTTTACAACCTATTTACATATGATCTTAAATGATTTTTTTTAAAAAGACTAATTGCCAAGGTCACACAAACTGATAGAACATGTTTACTTTCTTATACATATCTCTGGAATTCAGGTTCTTAAATTCACAAATATGAATTTTAACTCTTGTCATATATTTTATTAAAAAATGATATTGAGAATAAATGGAAATTAGTATGAACAAAACAATGAATGTCCCTGAAAAAAAATAAAATATCATCATCTAAAACAATGATAAGCATATAGAAAAAATATGACTGAAAGCTAGGAACTTTTTCTTATCAGGAGTTGGAAGACTATTTTCTTATTCTTTCTTAAGTGAATAAATAGCACGCTCTTCAAACATCAAATATACTTTGGTCCAGGGGTGGCTATGACAAAATGCTAAGGTTTGGTTTTAAGCAGGTGTGTTACGTAGACCACGAACTCAAGACCATAAGATAAAAATATTATAGATATTACTGTTACATAAAGTGTATAAGGAATAAACTGTAAGGGGTGCATCAAAAATTAACACCACAAAGAGTAACTGTTCAAAGGATGACATTTAGTGAGATCATTAAAATATGCTGAAAGTCTGCTTTTTAAAAAGTAAATACTGTACTATCATTTATACAGCTAAATTTAAATTTTAATAATCCTATATAATAAAAGAGAAACATGTAAATTGACCATCCCTCTGCTACGCTCACTAGCCAATCAGGAGTATGCAAATTAACCTGACAAAGATGGCAGGTTAACTTGCATATGCAGGTGTCAAGCACCCCGGGAGGCGACGGCGGCTGCGAGCTCCTGGGACCATCGCCGGTCCCGGGAGGCAAGGCCGGCTGCGCCAAGCCACACCCACGGGCTCCCGGGACCTTCAGTGGCCCTGGAAGGCGAGGCCGTAGCCACCCCCACGTGGGCTCCCAGGACCTTCACCAGCAGAGAGCAGAGCAGGAAAGTGGGCGGAGAGTGGGAGGTTTGGAGGACTTGGCAGAGCAGGAGGCTGCTGGACATAGAACAGAGTGAGAGAGAGGGCAGCGTGGAGGGCGTGGCTCTCTGTCACCCCAGCTTCCTCATCACAGTTGTGGAAACTGACAGCAGGGAGGAGGAAGTCCCACCCCCACAGAATCAGCCAGAATCAGCCATTGGTCAGACAGCTCTCAGCAGCCTGATAGACAGGACTCTCATTCACCTGCATCTCAGACCGTGACAGTAGAGAGGTGGGACTATGTCTAAAGAACAACTGTTGATACAACGTAGCTCTGCAGCCGAAAGATGCCGGCGTTATCGACAGAAAATGTCTGAAGAGCAATGTGCATCTGATCTTGAAAGAAGGCGGCGCCTGTGACAGAATGTATCTGAAGACCAGCTATTGGAAAAACCTTGCTCTGATGCCGAAAAACACTGGCATCATCGACAGAAAATGTCTAAAGACCAATGTGCCTTTGAAGTTAAAAGAAGGCGGTGACGACGACAGAATATGTCAATAGAACAGTCATCAACAAGTACTACCAATACTGGTAGGAACTGCCTTCTCAGCAAAAATGGAGTACATGAGGATGCAATTCTCGAACATAGTTGTGGTGGAATGACTGTTAGATGTGAATTTGCCTATCACTAAATTTCTCTGATGAAAAACCATCCGATGGGAAATTTATTTGATGTTGTAGCAAAGGGAAAGTCTGTCCAAATGATATACATTTTCTAGATTACCCGGTGTATTTAAAACGATTAATGACAAACGAAGATTCTGACAGTAAAAACTTCATGGAAAATATTCGTTCCATAAATAGTTCTTTTGCTATTGCTTCCATGGGTGCAAATACTGCATTGCCATTAGGATATGGGCCATACTGTTTTAGAATACACAAACAAGTTTATCACCGTACTGGAACTTTACATCCTTCAGATGGTGTTTCTCGGAAGTTTGCTCAACTCTGTATTTTGGATACAGCCAAAGCTACAAGTAAAAGATTAGCAATGCCAGAAAACCAGGGCTACTCAGAAAGACTCATGATCAACAACCTCATGCATGAAATAAATGAATTAACAAAATCGTACAAGATGCTACATGAGGTAGAAAGGAAGCCCAATCTGAAGCAGCAGCAAAAAGTATTGCTCCTACAGAAGTAACAATGGCAATTAAATACGATCGTAACAGTGACCCAGGTAGATATAATTCTCCCTGTGTAACCGAGATTGCTGTCATATTCAGAAATGAGATTTGAATATGCTGTTATATTCAAAATGGAAAACCTCCTTTTGAAAGGGAATTGCTCATTCATTGTAAACCAGATCCCAATAATCCAAATGCCACTAAAATGAAATCAATATCCTGTTTCCTACATTAGATGCAATGACATATCCTATTCTTTTTTCACATGGTGAAAAAGGCTGGGGAACAGATATTGCATTAAGACTCAGAGACAACAGTGTAATCGACAATATACTAGACAAAATGTAAGGACATGAGTCACACAAATACAGTATTATGGATTTAATCTCTCTGTGCGGGACACGTTCAATCTTATTTTAAATGCAGGAAAATTAACTCAACAGTTTATCGTGGATTCATATTTAAAAATGGAGGCCAATCGATAAATTTCATCAAAGCAAACCTATCTAAGTTGAGAGTTGAAAAACAGAGTGGTTTGATGAATTATCTCAAATTTAGATCTGAAAATGACAATGTGCTGATTGGTAAAATGATAATACTTCCATCATCTTTTGAGGGTAGTCCCAGAAATATGAAGCAGCGATATCAGGATGCTATGGCAATTGTAACAAGTATGGCAATCCCAATTTATTCATAACCATGACATGCAACCCCAAATGGGCAGATATTGCAAACAATTTACAATGCTGGCAAAAAGCTGAAAACAGACCTGACTTGGTAGCCAGAATTTTTAATATTAAGCTGAATGCTCTTTTAAATGATATCCGTAAATTCCATTTATTTGGCAAAGTAATAGCTAAAATTCATGTCACTGAATTTCAGAAATGTGCACTGCCTCATGCTCACATATTATTGATATTAGATAGTGATTCCAAATTACGTTCCTCTGATTAATTGCCTTTCAATGTGCACGGATTTCGTGCACCGGGCCACTAGTTGATCTATAAAATAAACAGCATAACTGAATTCCACCCATGCAGGCAGCCATAAAATTCAGACAAAAGGCAGTTTACCAATAAATTGTCTGTCAGAAACAAATTCAAAGAGTAAAGCATACCTACTTCAACACCTATTTTAATAATTTCAAACACTTAGGATTTTAAAGTTATGTCCAAATATTACTTACTGAGTCTTTAAATGGAATTTTTAGAAAGTTTTGCTTGCATATTTATCTGCTGAACATGACAAGATTAACAATTGATATAATGACTAGCTTGTTGACATGCTCTCCTACAGAAATTATTCAGAGGACAGAGGACAAAGCTCATTTATTCAACATTCACCAAGCACAGTGCTAGGTACTGAGGATACAGTGAAGAAGACAAGCGTGACTCCTGTTTTTATGAGTTCCATCTTAGATTATTTTAGAATATTTTAAAAATTTTATAAAAATAGAAATAGGTAAAGGGATGAAACAACAAGCTTTTGCATTTTAATATAATATAAAAACTCCCTTATTTGTGCTTTCTAAAGAAATGACAATAACTTTATTTTTTTGGATACTTAATTATTCCAAGAGAATACTTAGCTTTTTGGCAGCTCAAAGCAAATTCCTGGTCAGACAGCTCTTACCAGAGTAAACACATTTAAAAAAATCCAAAATAAATTATAATTTATAACAGCCTTCCTATAATTCAGTGTAACTTGTAAGTGGCATTGAGCATTATGGGAGACTTCTGATTACTTTGGCTCTGTAATCACTGTAAAACAATTGTAATGATGTATAACATGCTGGCAATGCGGTTCTAACTGAACTTCAAAACAAATGAAGTATGTGCAAAAGTTCAATAGCTGCCATTCTAAAAGTGAATGTGCATATTAGAAACAATAGGGACAAAGGGAGCTTTTCTCAAACATCTCATTTCCCTCCCATAAGAATTACTGTTACTGTTAGAAATGTGTTCTTAGATATGAGGGGGGCTGAAAAGAGCTTGAGAGAACCTCTATTTTACTGGATCATTTTGTCTTAGAAAAAGTGCCATTACCATCATCATGACACTATCTTAATCCTGTAAATAATATGCCAAAGGTAAATTAAGTTGTGGGCAGACTTTGAACCTCATTTTCATACCCCATAATATATAAGGTGTTCCCCCCAAAAATGTATACACATACTTTGAATAATTATTCAAAGGCAATGTTTATTAAAATAGATTTTATTTTCAAAATTAAGTTAACAGCTGTTAAAGTATATATATATTATTTGGGACACCCTTTCTGACAACAGGGCTTGACATCCTATTTTCTCATCTACTCTTAGAAACAAAAAGGACTACATACTCTCTATTATCAGTAAAGCCATGAATGAGGAACCCAACACTCATTGTTTAGGAAGAAACAGATTCTTAAAATGTGTATAATCTATAATTCCAATACAATGACAAATTTTCATATAAACATTTTCAGTCTATTGAATTTGTACTTAATAGTATCACAAGCTTCCACTGGGTATGTTATCACTCTAATTCAAGAATGCTCAAGTGAATCTTGACTACCTGCAGGTGGGCCTTCCCAGTAGTCTAATATTCCTTTTATTAGCAAACATAAGTGAGAATTAAATAGGACTTTGCCAACCCAATAATCAGTATCTTTAATATGAGATATGATGACTATATGTAATGAAGTGCTTTAACATGAGATATGATCACTAAATGTAATGAGGCATCCTAGATGGGATCCTGGGGCAAAAAAAGAACCTTAATGAAAAACTAGGGAAATGTGAATAAAGTGTGGGTTTAGTTAACAGTAATGTACCAACGTTAGTTCGTTATTTGTGACAAATGTACTAAAATAATGTAAAATGTTAACAGTAGGGATAACTGGATATGCGGTATATGAGAACGTTATAGTACTTTCCTTTTCTTTAAATCCTCACCTGCGATATGTGCTTTTTAAAAAAAAAATTGATTTTAGAGAGAGAAGGGGGTAGAGAGAAAAAAAACAGAGAGAGAGATATAGACAGAGAGAGAGAGAGAGAGAGAGAGAGAGACTGACTGATCAGTTGCTTTCCACATGTGCCTGGACCAGGGATTGAACCCAAAACCTAGGTATGTGCTCTGACCAGGAATTCAACTCAGAACCTTTTGGTGTCCAGGATGATGCTCCAACCAATGAAGCCACCTAGCCAGGACGGCTATAGTATCTTTTAAGTTTTTCTGTAAATTTGAAACTATTATAAAATTAAAATTTATTTAAATAAAAAGTCAGAGGGAAGGTGGGGGTGAAGAGTAGGTGGGGAAAGATTAACCAAAGAACTTATCCTATATAATACAAGCCTAATATGCTAAGTGTCTGATCGACCAATCAAAGCGTAATATGCTAATGATATGCTAAGGCTGCTCAACCGCTTGCTATGACATGCACTAACCACCAGGGGGCAGACGCTCCGACTGGTAGGTTAGCTAGCTGCTGGGGTCCAGCCAATTGGGACTGAGCAAGACGGCCCGGACATGCTCTGGAGCCCTCCCGTGTTCCCTCCCTGGCTGGCCAACCTCCCGCATCCCTCCTCAGCCCCGATCATGCACCGGTGGGGTCCCTCAGCCTGGCCTGCACCCTCTCACAATCCAGGACCCTTCAGGGGATGTCGGAGAGCCTGTTTCGGCCTGATCCCACAGGCCAGGCCGAGGGACCCCACTGGTGCACAAATTCGTGCACTGGGCCCCTAGTGTGTATATATATATATGGATATGCTTAACTCATAGGCACAGACAACAGTGTGGTGAAGGCCTGGGTAAGGATGTGAGGGGGTAGGGGGATCAATGGGGGAAAAGGGGGACATCTGTAATACTTTCAATAAATATAAACTTTTAAAAAAATGAGAAGGATTCAGCTAAGAGGAAGACCAAATATACATGAATGTATAGAGATAATAAATACTCTAAGCTAAGCCTCCTGAGGAGATGGGATAGGAAGGTCAATTCCTCAATATTAAAACCAGGAAAGAATAGAATGAGTATAGATGTAGGTAGATTTGTACATTTGTTACTCAAGAAATAATGGCTTCTTTCTTCCTTATGTCTGCTTCAAGCGAGAGGGGAAAAGTTAACCAAAGAAAGACAGTAGGGTAGCCACACAGTATTTCTGAAGTTGACAATCATCTGTAATAATAAAAGCATAATATGCTAATTAGACCGGACATCCTTCTGAATGACCTTCTGGACAAAGCCGGGGCTGTGGGGGAAGCCCGGGTCCTGGGTGCCTTCTGGCGGCTGGAGGGAAGCCCGGTTCCCGGGTGCCTGCTGGTGGCCGGAGGGAAGCTGTTGCCGACAGCCGGGGGAGGTTAGGCCTATTCTTGCACGAATTTTGTGCATCGGGCCTCTAGTAAATTTATAAAAAAACCAATAAGCCCTATTTATGTCTTTATCCAACAGAAAAGAATTCTGTGACTTGTTTCTTAATTCCTACCCAAACAAAGGATTTACGTTATTTTTACTAGTCTACTTATCATACATTGCTAATATTGAAAACATAAAGTTTTATACTTTTAGAAAGACAAAACTAAAATTTTATATTTTATCTTGAAAAAATATTTTTTAGATAAAGTGTATATTATCCATAGAAACATAAGCTGTAATACATGTGAAGAGTATTTTTCTTTTTCCGTCTCCTTTCCATTTCTCTCTAACTGGCTCTTTCATACATAAACTTAGGTTATTAAAGAATAAAAAAAGCCATAACCGGTTTGGCTCAGTGGATAGAGCGTCAGCCTGTGGACTGAAAGGTCCCGGGTTCGATTCCGGTCAAGTGCATGTACCTTGGTTGCAAGCACATCCCCAGTTGGGGGTGTGCAGGAGGCAGCTGATCGATGTTTCTAGCTCTCTATCCCTCTCCCTTCCTCTCTGTAAAAAATCAATAAAATATATTTAAAAAAAATACATTTCTAATATATTTCAAAAGAAACCACCTTTTTGTAGGTTCGGTGAATAATGAAAGGGATGCATTAATAGAAATCAAAACACAGCTGGCATGATTAATCTGAAATCTGTAAGCCATTTCAGATAAAAAACCAAGAGAGGTGAGTGGGGACACCCAATCACAATAAAAACTAAAGTCACTTGTAACATTTAATAGAGGGCACTGTTTTCCTTAATTTCATGTAGACCGAAAAGACAGCTTTAAAAATGATAGCTTTAAGAATTACATGGTGATCGAATCATACTTTTAGTCCCAATCTGAACATTTAATAACTTCAAAATGTATTCTAAGTACCAACCTTGGATAAAAATTGATAGCCAAAGAACACTTTTAACCAATAATCAAATGACAAAGTTGTTTCGACACATTGATTGGTTGCTTCCTGCACGAGCCCCAATGAACCATACTGGGTCCATCCTATCCTTTCAAGCCCTATTCTTTAATATTAACCCACATTTACCCTTCTTATGTTATAATGATACCTACAATTATACCTTTGGTGGGTTTTATTCCTCACCTGAGGACATGCTTAGAGAGAGGAAGGGAAAGAGGGGAGAGGGAAAGAGAGAGAAACATTGATGTAAGAGAGAAACTTGGACTGATGGCCTTCTGTAACCTCCCAGACTGGGGATCAAACCTGCCCTTACCAGGAATCGAACTGGCATCCTTTAGGTATATGGGATGATGCTCAACAACTGAGGCACTCTGGCCAGGCTATACCACTTGGTTTTTTAATACGTGAAGTTTCCTCTGCTTAGAACACTCAACCTGACAAATTCCTACCCATTCTTCTAGAGCAGGGGTGGGCAAACTTTTTGACTCGAGGGCCACAATGGGTTCTTAAACTGGACCGGAGGGCTGGAACAAAATCATGGATGGAGTGTTTGTGTGAACTAATATAAATTCAAAGTAAGCATCATTACATAAAAGGGTACGGTCTTTTTTTTTTTTTAGTTTTATTCATTTCAAACGGGCCGGATCCGGCCCGCGGGCCGTAGTTTGCCCACGGCTATTCTAGAGCCAACTTAAGCACTATCTCCTCTATAAGCCTGTGATGTGCAAGGACATTTTATTTGCTATTTTTGTTGTCTCATATCACTTTATTATTACTTTTTAAATTTATTTTTATTGATTTCAGAAAGGAAGGGAAAGGCAGAGGGAGAGAGAAACATCAATGATGAGAGAGAATCAGTAATTGGCTGCTTCCTGCATGCCCCCTACTGGGGATCGAACAGCAACCTGGGCATGTGCCCTTGACCAGAAGGGAACCTGGGACCCTTCAGTCTGCAGGCCGGCACTCTATCCACTGAGCCAAACCAGCTAGGGCTCTCACAGGATTTTATATGTACCTCTTCTATAGGACTACAGCCATCCAAAAGAAATCCTCACATATACAATCACCTGCATTTATGTTGAAGATGACACTACCCTTTCAATAAACAGTACAGTGGGGCCTTGACTTACGAATTTAATTCGTTCCGAGACTGAGCTCGTTAACTCAAACTACTCTGTCAACTCAATGCAAAAAATCGGCCAAGAGACAGCTGGTATCTCAAAAAACTCGTTAGTCGGGACACTAGTAAGTCAAGGCCCCACTGTATTGGGTCAATTGCTAGATGCTAGAAGATATTTGCAAGACATATAACTGACAAAGGTCCTTTATTACAGAATGTATAAAAAATTCCTATAAATCAATAAAAGGCAGAAAACCCAATAGAAAAGTGACAATAGACCTGAGCAGTTAATTCACGAGAATATCTAAATGCCCAATAAACATCAAGAAACATTATAAAGTGTTCAACTAGCTGTACACCTGAAACTAATAAAAAGAAATCTAATTAAAAGAAAAAATTTTTAAAGTGTTCTAAAGTGTTCAGCTTAGTTTATGGGAAATTGAAAAATAAAACCACAAATAACTCTCATCAGAAAGTCAAAAATTTTTTAAAAGGGATCATATCAAAAATAGGCAAGGAGAGCAACTGTAACTATCATGTACTGCTGATGAAAGTATAAACTGGTACAACCACTTTGGAAACTGTTTTGATAGTATCTAGGCAAGCCGAACATATGCACATAATCTTATCCAACAATTGCACTCCTAGATATGCACCCAAAAGAAATGCTTACATATGTTAACCAAAACACAAGTACAGATATGGTGATAGACGCTTTGTTTGGTAAGCCCAAAACTAAAACAACCCAAATATAAGTGCCCATCAACAGGCGACTGAATAAAGTATAATATATTCATACAATAGAATAACATGTGACAATAAGAACAAATGAACTATAATTACATATAACAACCTAGATAAAACACAAGCATACATTGAACCAAAGAAGCCAACCACAAAAAGAATACATATTGTATAATATATGTAAAAATCTTGTATAAATACACATTTATATATTTGAATTAAATGGGGTTTAATAATTTATATATTTTTAATTAAAGTTCAAGTCTAAATAAGAATCAGAAAAGGAATATCAAAAGCATTTTTAAAATAAGAACAGGCACACAAATGAGGATTTTAAGTCTTTCCAGATATTAAAATATACTATAAATATAAATCAAACAGTGTAAAACATTAAGGACAAAATTAATATTTGGCATTACGAGGCAGGGATAATGGCTAAAGTTGAGGAAGTGGGTCTCAAAAGTAAACATAGAGGTGGCAGGAGGGGGTTTTTGGATTTCTGAAATTTCATCAATCTGGGTACTGGTTATACAGGTATGTTAACTCAGCAAAAATGCACTGGGCTACACAATTATGGTTTATGCACTTTCCTGTATATCTAATACATATCTATATATAAGAAAAGCCTAAGCTACTATTACGACGGGAAGACTGGACAAACAACTGGTACCTATGACACGCATTGACCACCAGGGGGCAGACGCTCAACACAGGAGCTACCCTCTGGTGGTCAGTGCACTCCCACAGCCAACCTCCCGCAGTCCCTTTCCCCAGCCAACCGGGGCCCTGATGGGCCCCAATCGGCTGGGAGGGACACCACCCGTGCATGAATTCATGCACTGGGCCTCTAGTCAATATATATTTATATAGCTAATACATATTCTGTACATCTAGGATATATCAATAGAATTTACCAAAAATAAAATAGAACATAGCTTAAACCCTATTCTAATATGCATCTTTAAACCCTTAAGAATGGAAAATAATAAAATCCAAAAGGAAATGCAGTAAAATTTACCTAATCAAAAACTAAATATAAGAATTAATATAAAATGTTTACACCCCATAAAAATCAAACAAAGCACATGTGATGGTGTAGGTTATAGGCACCTAAAAACTTACTAAGGAAGCTCTACGAGATCTTCGGCTCATTGGTTGGTCAAACGGTGGACTGTTTATCTGAAACTTTTCAAGATATCCATCAGGTATTCTGATATCTGCAGGCAGTGATAACCGTTTATTTAAATCCTAAAAAAAATAATAATATTTTTGTAGGTAACTACAAACAGAAAAGGGCATTTGGCTTTTGAATTCATGGGCTAAAATATATTATTTCTTAGTGATATGTAACTGTAAAGTTTTATTGTAGTTACAAAGTTATCTGTATTGATTATATATAACATACTGAATGCAAGCATATTTATTCTAAGCAAAAGTATACAATGCAGTTTTAGAGAAATGGTACTCTGTAACCCAGCTATTTCTGAACTTCTTTCAAAATGGAATTTACCTTGACATTCTTTTATCATATAGTAGGAATTGGCAAAGAGTACCACAAAATGTGATTGGTTTAAATGAACTAACCAAGTAGATACTGTATGATTTTGTATACAACCCAGATACAACTGCAATTTTTTATTATTGCTATATCAATGGACAGAAATAAGCAAAAGGCGTTTCTATTTTGTTTAATTATAGAATATGAACTGGAAAAAACGCGAAAGGGAATCTTGCTTATATTAATCACACCAACTAACATAAATCCTACAAAAATAAATCCCTATTATTCATAACAGTAACAAAACCATGAAACAAAATTGAGATGTATAGAGACTGTATAAATACTTGAGATATATGACTTAAGTATAGAAATATACCATGTTTACAAATGATAAGATTAAATAATAAAGATAATGGCTCTCCATATTCCATATTTTACATAACCCTGGACAAATCATAATAAGATTACTCTTAGAACAAAACACTTAAAATTAATCTAGAAGAATAAGCAGAAATATGCAAAAACATTCTAAAATAAATCAGAGAATGTGTATGTGAGGTGGGGAAATACTGAGAAAGAAATCTTTCCAAATATAAAATACACAATAAAAACAATATAATCAAGACTGTCACCTTTAAGAAAAAAAAATATATAGCTCACTGGAAGAATGAGAAAGTCTAGATATAGATCCTGATAGTAAATAAAATTTTAAAATATATAACAAAGAAAATCATATATCTATAAGGTAAATACAATCAGGAATACTATTTTTATTATTACTGTGACATAAATTATACAGTGATATGAACAGTTATCAAGTTGACCTCAAGAGATAAAAATATTAATTCATCATTTAGGAAACTGATATTGTTTTCCTTAACTGAATCAGAAGCAATCTTTATCAATGAAAATGCAATCAAAAGATACCCTAATCATCATCATCTCAACTCAACAGCACCGAAAAAAAGTTAACAATACATACTCATTTTAAAACATGCCCAATTTTTTTTAGAGAAAACTATTTTAATCGACAGTATTCTGAAGTGATAACATTCATAATCAACTTCTGTCCTCAAGCTTATACATAACATTCACAAAGAAAAGGAAATGAGCTCTTCATTCTTCCACATGGAAAAATAACTTATATGTGCTACAGAGATTAGTAGGTATAATGAACCATAGAGGAAATGATACCCACATTTATAATGTAAGGCAAGAAGAATTGATGCTTATTTTATGTATGTATAACTTATGAAATTTGAAATATTTATAAAATAAAATATAACGTATACAGATGAATCCCAAAACTTAATTAAAATAATATTTTCCAAATAGAGTATTTTACTAATATAACATTCTGATTTCCAGAACTTCCAAAAATTCACATTTCCCTCACAGAGAACCTACACAGTGTTTTGAAAAGTGTTAAATATAATTAATGCATGCTTGCTTTGGGATAGTAGATAATTAGAAAAAAAGAAATACAAAACTATACTTCACTAATGCAGAGAAACAATTTTCTTTCAGGTTTCATTTTCATGAAAATTTTCAAATAGGCATTTAGACTGCTTGATATATACATGTATATTTACACTTACACACACACACACACACACACAGGGGCATAGTTATAGTTATTAATGGTTACCTCCATTGAGATCCGTCTATGTATACGATTTCTAAGACAAACACCTGTAGGTGATTGGACTTCATCAGATGATGTCCCAGAAGCTTGGTCACTCTCACCATCTGATCCCATTTTTAGATTTTCATGAACAATATCTGTATTAGAATATGAAACATTTACTTTGCAAGAGAGGTATTATTACATAATTTATTACTACTACAGCAAGATGTAGATAGCAAACACAAAGAATCATAGCATAAAAAGTCATGTACATTCTGGGTACCATGGTGTGCAGTTAATAGATTGAAAAATACTAGTAAATGTCTTAAAACACTAGTAAGCACTCCTCTTATACTCTCAGATCATGAAAAATTAGGGGAAAACTAACATTCAAGATAATACAAAGGCTGAATAATAAAATTAGAGACTGGAAATAACAATGAGAATTACTGAAGTCAGTTCTCTCATTTTTCAAATCTGGGAACTGAGACTGTGAAAGATTAAATGACTTTCAAAGGCCACACAGCTTATAGGCAAAAACAGAAACCTGGTCTTTTGCTATTATTTAGTTTAGTATTCTTTCCATTAAAATAATGTGCCATTGGCTCCACAGCCAAATGAATTAGTTCTTTATAGTTACTCTTCAAAACTATGCTGATGTGTCATCACTCTGAAGTTTTTCTACTGCTATGCTCACACTGTACCTACTGCACTGAACAGCATTTTGTGGTTCATGTAATTTTACACCAAGCTGTGGATGAGATCCCTGAGGGCAGGATTTGGCTTATTCACTTTTGTATTCCAGGAATTTAACAAAGTGCCTGGAACTTAGAAAGTGCTCAACAAATTCCAATGAATTAAATAATAACTAAAAATCAAGAAATAAACTACATAACTAGGACTTTTTTTTACAAGTGAAATGTTATATAAAAGAAAATGCCAAACAAAAAACAGCATTTTATAATAAATTTGAACTTTCATAAACAATATTTGCTCATAAAAATATGAGAACTGCTTAACAAAAATTAAACGCAAGGATCTCATCCAGTCTTAGAATTCATACATTTCTGTATTTTGCATTACATTCTTGAGAAAATGTATTCACACTAAAACAAAAAAAAAAAAACAGCTGCAAATGGCAATGGTTTTTAAAATATATTGACATGTAATTTAGGAATACAAGTACAGAGGTTTCTGGAAAAATTTTATACTGAGATCTGAACAAAAAATTAACTTGGCAGTAAAAGTCAACGTACTGGAGACTGATTCTTGATCTTAAGATATCTAACATCTGAGGCAACTATTCTTCAAAATCTGAAAATCTAAAGAAAACTTTGAATAAAAATAATACTTTAAATGTATAGCTTAGTTTGCAAGAATGTATGCATAATATCAAGGAAGCAAAAACAGAGAACTGAAAACCCAAAGTTGCTATGCACAAATTGAATGTCACTTTCTTAAGAGGGGCTGCTGATCTTGGTTAAGAAGGTGCTTGGGTTTAGCTGCCACACTGGAATAAAAGATGAAGCCCTGGTATCCAAGCTGCAAGTGAGAGCTTCCTGCAGCAAGGCACAATACTTTCGAAGTGCTACAACTTCAGTAAAGGGCAGTCTTAAAAAACAAATCTGTTCTACTGCACAAAGGCTACAAAGGAGCATATTAATTTCAGACTATAAATAAATATTTGAGTACTCCCTGACTCAACAAAAAAACTGCTCATGTCATTAACAAACAATTGCAGTTCCAACATGAATACTGGTTGATATTTTCATTTCCGAAACAATGCAGGCTTATGTGAAAATTCCACTCATTTGTCATTGGTGTGAGCAACTTTGCTGAATCAGGTAACAGTTTTTAAGTACTAGACGAATATTTATTTCTGAAATTGCTCAAGTTTTGTGCAATTCACAATGTAAAAGCTACAGACAGAAGGCATTTTTTAAATGTAATCTGCATTACTAACATTGTCAACGTCACTCTTTTTTAATTTTTAATTTATTTATTAATTTAAGGGGGAGAGAGGGGAAAGGGACAGAGGAAGAGGGAGAAGGAGAAAGGGCGGAAGAAAGGGTGGGAGAGAGAGGGAGGGAGAGAGCGAAAGAGGGAGGGAGAGAGGAGAAAAGGGAGAAGAAGAAGAGGGAGAGAGAAAACATCAACCTATTGTTCTACTCTCTCTGCACCCATTGGTTGATTCTTATATATGTCCACAACCTTGACTTATCGTAACAAGACAACACTCTAAGTAACTGAACTACCTGTCCAGGACTTAACATCACTTTCTTAAGTTTAGACTTAAGAAACATGATTGTTTTGTATGGCCCCTGAACTAAATATTAAAAACTGTTTTTGCATCTTTAGAGTGCTATTTTAAAAGGAAGAATATGCAACAGAGACCATATGTTGTGCACCTGAAAAACTGACTATCTGGCCCTTGACAGAAAAGGTTTGCCAACTCTTGGTCTATCAGTGGTCGGCAAACTGCGGCAAATACCGACTTCTGCGCATGGGCCACGAAGTTTCAATCACACTGTTCGTGCGCGCCCGCAGGTGGTATTTTGTGGAAGACCCACACTCAAGGGGCCAAAGAGCCGCATGTGGCTCGCCAGCCGCGGTTTGCCGACCACAGGTCTAGACAATTAGCAAAACAATAAATCAAGTCCTGATCTAAAGTGTTTTCCAATTTCTGTGGGGTAAGTACTCCCTCCATACCAACTTCAAGCTACCAACATGACATCATTTAACATGTATTTGGGAAGACATATGTAAAACATTACATAGTATTTTGACTATATATATACAATAGAAATGAATAACCCCCAAAACACTGGTAATTTAGTAAAGTACAATAAAGTAATTAGGAAATAATTATTTAAGTATTCATTCCCATTGTTTTCCATTTAGCTTACCTAATTGTAAGTTTGTATAATTTAAATTTTACTAATGGCTATGTTTAACAATCAACTTGTAAAATTCCTGAAAATTTAACAGTCATCTGTCATGAACTAGTGTGAATCAACTCCAAACATCATAGGGTTATACCTCTAATGATAAAGGCCACACAATTCTCATAAATAAAAACCTTCCAAAATTAACGAAATACATGAAGAAATAATCTACCAAGGCAAGAGTAAGCAGCAGACAAGAGCCCTCAGAAACTTCAGTAAATATAATTGTCATAAGACTACAAAATAATTACACTTAGTTATTTTAGAATAAAAACATAATACGCCACCACCAAACAAAGACCAGAGAAATAAACAGAACCTTGCAAGTATACATTTTTCCTAGATATTTAAAATGATAGTAACATAAGAATAACAAATCAGGTGTTAATCATATATACTAATTATTGTACTGGGTTATCATATGGTGATAATCTGGAGTTACCAGGTATAACCCTAAATTAAGCATCACCTCAAGCTACCATATCTTTAAATCTTGCATACACCTCTCAAGGATGTTGGTTTCTTCATGGTGGACAGATTTTCAAATGTTACTCCTCTGTAGTGTCAGTGCTACTACTCTCTAGAAGAGCGGTTCTCAACCTGTGGGTCGCGACCCCATTGGGGGTCGAATGACCCTTTCACAGGGGTCGCCTAAGACCATCGGAAAACACATATATAATTATATATTGTTTTTGTGATTAATCACTATGTTTTAATTATGTTCAATTTGTAACAATGAAATTGGGGGTCACCACAACATGAGGAACTGTAGTAAAGGGTCGCGGCATTAGGAAGGTTGAGAACCACTGCTCTAGAACCTTCTATTTTTCTGCTCTCTCTCTTATTCTCAACTTGATTTTTATCTTACAAGACAAATCAGATAATGCAAGACACATCAGATAATAAAGGCTGGCTAACTTCCATATACCTAAAACCTATTAGCTATGAACACGCGACCTACAGTAAGAAAGTTAAAAAAAAAAAACCAACCAAAAGACTAGACAAATAATTAAATTACCTAATCTGCTTCCATTTCTGGGCATTGCCATGAAGGAGCCAAGGCTTCCTCCAATAACACTATGTGGTCTCCGCAATGGGGGCTTCTTGAAGGACCCTGTGTACTGGTGTAGGAAGGAATGCATGCTGTGAGAGGTTGGAGGCCTGCCATTCTTCACAATAGGCTCTGTGGTTCACAGCATCCAAAAATCATTCCATTAACAGCCCAAAGTCCAGGATCACATGAAAAGAATTGAGAAAGCAAAACAGAAAACAAAAGTTATAACAGAGATCATTACATTTAACGTCATTTCTTTGGCTATCGATACAAAGTACTAGAATTAAAATAATTTATATGAAAAATACTTACAGAAAATACTGATTTGAAATTGGCTTAGTATTGATCTATTTCTTATATAGTCAAAATTATTTAGCAATAACCACACTACTATAATCTATAGATTTTTGATCCATTTGCTTATTTTAATATATCTCAAGACTATTTCCACACCATTCCTATATTTACTGATTGCCTATTGCATGCTGTAGATTGTAGAAGATGAAAAAACACGGCCCTGGCAAGAAGGAACTTATATCCCTATTTGGTAAATGTTCAAAAAAGCATGTCAGTTAGTGAATAAAACAGAAATACTTAAGTACATACAGCTCAATGCAGAGGTTCTAAAATTTATTACCTCAAATTTGGGATTTTTAATATAGTTTAAAATCACAGACAAATAAACCAAGCAGAAACATTTTTAAATTCTTAAAAGTTTTTTAATTATAAGTAGGGGAAAATCCTGCTTTGTAATATTTACAGGGAATCTCATGACTCCTTCCCACCTCCAAAAATGAGTTCTGATATAGGTTAAGAACATGATGAAGTCTTCTGCAACAAACCATTAGTCTTTCATATTAGAATTATGTTTTTACTGACATAGTCAAGGAATTTAAAAAGGAAATGGTCTTCTCTGAATATCTTCTCTTCTAAAATGAAGCCAGCTCTTCTTTTGTAGCTGATAATCTGGAATAAGGGATTTCCCTACCTGTAAAGGATATCAGACACCAAGAACAAGTTGGCGGGAGCGGGGGCTTAGATTTATAGAACAAACTAAAGTACAGGCCTAGGGAAAATGAAACATTGAGACCACCTGGCCTGCCCCTCTACTGATAACGGCTGCCTAAAAGAAGAGCGGAGAGGGAGGATGAGGCAGAAGGGTCCTCGAGGCTCACACAAGGCCCAAGTCATCAAATATGGATAGAACACCAGACTGGAGGCAGAGAACATACCCAACTAGTTATAGAGAAAATCTGTCCAAAGTGTCCCATAGACTCTACATTCCTTGGCAGTAGCTGGGCTGATCAAAAATTTGAGGATCTTATCCAGCCGGTGTGGCTCAGGGATTGAGTATCGACCCAAGAGCCAATAAGTAACTGGTTCCATTTCTGGGTTGCAGGCTCAATCCTCAGAAGGGGGTGTGCAGGAGGTAGCTCTCATATCAATGTTTGGAGGTAGCTCTCATATCAATGTTTCTATCTCTTTATCCCTCTCCCTTCCTCTCTCTAAAATCAATAAAAACATATTTTTTAAAAAAGAATTTTGGGATCTTTACATAAACCTAGTAAGAGAATCAATGATTTAATAATGAATGGGGAGGGGTATCTAATATAAATGCATAAATTAGTTGCAAAAACTGTGGGATACAAGCTAGAACACCTAAGAAAATTTTTCTCTTTCTGGGTTATAAGATTTCAGATGTGGAGTAATAAAATATATAAATATTCTGTCAACAAACAACATTTGTTTTAGATGCTCTGTAAAGCTGTCCTGGGGAACATGCTTTATAGTCCTAGTGAATATAGCTAAAAAAATGAAGATCATAAATACATTCAATTATTCAGGGGATATTTATTGTGTACCTACCATGTGACAAGCAATATTACAAGCCCTGGACATCAAGAAGTAAACAAAACAAGTAAGATGCTACTCTTTGAAACTATAAAATTTAATGGAGGTAAAGACAGGTAAGAAACTAATAAGAAAAATATTAGATACTGATAAGCAATATGCAAAAGATTAAAATAAAGAGATGTGATAGAAAATAAATGATTAGCTATTTTACACTAGCTATTGAGGAAAGTTCTCTCTGCAGAGGTATTTTTTTTAACAGAGATAAAAATGCAAGAAAGAGCCAGTCATGAGAAGATGGGTGAGTGGTGGGTTAGTCTGGTATTAGAAGCAGTTATGGTAACTTTGAAGCAGGTAGTAATATATCTAATTCATGTTTTTAAAACCCCACTCTGAGGAATCAGGGCCAGTGGGGGGTAAGGAGGAGGAATGAATATAAAGGGGTAGTATGAAAGGGATCTCTGGCAACGGAATAGCTTCTTTATCCTGATTACAGTGGTAGTTATACGAAACTACCCATGTGATAAAATGACATAGAACTTACTCAGACTTTAATTCAATGCTACTTTCCTGGGTTTGATAACCTATACTAACAATAGAGGAATATGCAAATTGTCCGGGATGCCATCACAGTAACAGTAACGACCGAACAGCAGGCTGGCAGGCTGTGTGGGGTGACCAGGCTGGCAGGGGGGTTAGTGAGGGACAACCAAACAACTGAACAGCAGGCTGCATGGGGCAACCAGGCTGGCAGGGGGGTTAGTGAGGGACGACCAAATGACTGAACAGCAGGCTGCATGGGGAGACCAGGCCAGCAGGGGAGGGTAGTTGGGGGTGACCAGGCCGGCAGAGGAGGGAAGTTGGGGGCGACCAGGCCAGCGGGGGAGGGGGGGCAGTTAGGGGCGACCAGGCCGGCAGAGGGGAGCAGTTGGGGGCAACCAGGCCAACAGGGGAGGCAGTAAGGGGCTACTAGGCCAACAGGGGGACAGTTGGGGGCAACCAGGCCGGCGGGGGGCGGGGGGGGCAGTTAGGGGCGATCAGGCAGGCGAACAGTTAGGAGCCAGTGGTCCCAGATTGTAAGAGGGATGTCTGACTGCTGGTTTAGGCCCGATCTCAAGGACTGGGCCTAAACCGGCAGTGAGACATCCCCCAAGGGGTCCTGGATTGGAAAGGGTGCAGGCTGGGCTGAGGGGACCAACCCCCCCGCCCCCCGGGCATGAATTTTGTGCACCGGGCCTCTAGTGTTCTATAGTTATGGAAGATGTAACCAAAGGGGAGAACTGAGAGAAGGGTATAAGGGACCTCTCTGGACTACCTTTGCAACTTCCTTTGAATCTATATTTATTAAAAGTAAAAATTTTTAACTTTATTCTGGTTACTGCTGGAGAACAGATGACAGAATCAACAGAAGGGAAACAGAAGAAGACTATTACAGTACCCTAAGCAATAAATAATGGTGGCAGAATTGGAAAATGGAAAGAATCGAGCAGCCTTAGGATGTATTATAAACTAGAGGCCCGGTGCATGGATTCGCAATCCGGAACTCCTCAGGGGATGTCAGACTGTCAGTTTTGGCCCGATCACTGCAGGCCAGGCCGAGGGACCCCGCAGGTGCATGAATCCATGCACTGGGCCTCTAGTATGCATGTAAGATCTTTGGTTAATCTCTCCCTGCCCTTCTCTCTTCTCTCCCCCTTCCCTCTGAGATTCATCAGTCTGTTCCATGTTTTCATGCCTGTGCGTTGAGCATCTGCCCCCTGGTGGTCAAGTGTGCTTCATAGCTACTGGTTGAATGATCCAACGGTCGCTTAGGCTTTTATATGAATAGATAGGCAGAACCAAAAGGCCAGCAGACAAGGCTGCAAAATTACTTTCACATATACTCTTCCACCCAGCTTTTAGTGAGGATCAATATTAAAAACATCTATCCAAAGAATACTTTTTAAATCTTCAGCAGAGCAACTATTAAAAATATAAAATATGATATGTGAAAGAACAATAATTGGACTCGTAACAAGTATATAAATGGCAACATTAATTGTGAGCTTTTCAAAGTTATTTATATAGCAATTAATTGGCAAGCTTCACTAGCAGAGGAGGGGAGTACAGAAAGGTAGAGGAGAGAAAAGAATCAAGGATAATTGCTGAATTTTTAGCTTTAAGTTATTTTCAGGCTAAAGTGAGGAAAGTTGGAATAGAAGCAGATTTTGGGAGAAGAAAATGAAAAGAATTCTGGTTTGGTTATATTACATCTGACACTCCTATTAGACATCTCTATGTATAAGCTAAGCAGGCATCTGAATATGAATCTAGTGATCCAGATTAAGAGATACAGATTTAGGAGCTGACAGTCAGCATACACACATGCTGAAAGCATAGGACTGGATGAGGTCACCTAAGGACAGTGTACAGAGATGAGAATGGGAGCCATGAGAGAAATCATAAAATATTCTAATATTTCCAGATTATGACAGCACTTAACTGAAACAGTTCAATAATCTATTTTTAAAAGCAATGGAAACCTTTACAACATTGTATAAAGTAAAATAAGTCAGACACAAAAGGACAAAACACTGTTATGATTCCACTTATATGATGTACCTTGAATAGGCAAATTCATAGACAGGAAGAAAGTAGAAGAGTGGTTACCAGGGGTTAAGGGGAGGAGATAATGAGGAGTTGTTTAATGGGTACAGAGTTTCAGTTTGGGATGATGAAAAGGTTCTGGAGATGGACAAGTGTTGATGGTTGCACAATAATGTGAATGCCATTAAAATTGTATACTTCAAAATGATTAAAATAGTAAATTATATGTTATGTATATTTTACCATTATATTTTTTAAAAAGTAATGGAAATCTATATGAAAAACCACAGTAAATATATTAGTTCCAACTAAGGCTTTCCAATGATTTCTACATTGTAACATAGCAATCAGTATGATTCCATTGAGAAATTTATTTGGCATCTTACTTATTTGGATCTTCCGATGATGTGAACTATTATGATCTGGAACATTCTATTTCTTAGCCCACTACACTTCCTATTCCCAATCCAGTTCTTTTAAACACTTTTATTAACCTCATCCTATTCCAGACCGTACATAAATACAAGAGCTTGGTGCTGTTAATCTCATTCTATCATGGACTTTGTGCTGTTGGTAGGAATCAGCCCTACTTACAACCCTCTATCATCACTTTTGTCAAACACTAACTGTGACTGCTACCATGTATCAGATCAACAGGAGAAAGAAACCTGGGAATAAGAAGAAAGGCTCATAATATTAATTTATTTATGAAAAATTAATCTGACAGCTTTTAAAAAATTTATATATTCAATACCTTCTCAGTTACCAAAAATTTAATTCTGATGTGCTCAGAATTCTTTCTCCTTGCAGGTACTTTAAAAAATGTTTGTTATACTTTAATTTAAAAAATGTTTAAATTTGTGCAAAATTTTCATTTCATATTTAGGAAAAATTGTATTGAGTTAAAGCCAGTATGCTTAAATTAACCAAGTTTGCAAACTGTCAACTTATTTTTAACATACTAAATAAAAATTCAAGATTTCTCTTCCCTGGATTCAATCTACCTATTAATGTGCAAACTACCAGCTTATCTAGACAGGCGCTCTAGTGTGAACTATAATTATATTAAACATTTCTGAGTTAAAGTCTAAAATGACTAAATGACCAAAATGACAGAAATAATATATCAAATTCTATTTGGTTGGAGGTAGAATATGTATGAGTGACAGTATATGTGCACATATGAATAACCAAATGCATCATAATTTTTCCAAGATTTTTATACTATTATCCCCATGTCCTCCATTCAATTTGTTCTAGAGTATGCATGAGAACCACCTACCTATATGTAATGCAAAAGTTAACAGGATTGTGCTCATGAATGTGACTGAACAAGATACAGGAGATCAAATACAGGTTCAAAGTCAGTTTACGTAGGGAAATTATAAACTAATTCATCCTCCTCCCAAAGTTGGCATTGCCACTACATGGGTATTAAACAAAGCTCACTTGCTTCACAAACTGGTTATATTGTATGTGAGAAGATCATTTAAAGAGGATTCATTAAACCATGTTCAGAAGTGGACTGTGTGTGTCATCTATTTTAGGAACTTTTTATGCTCTAAGATAAACTCCATAACGTAAGAATATGATGGAACCAACTATCAGGAACTGATAGATGACCAAAAAGGTAGAGAATCTTTGTCAAAGCTCTTGATTAAATCTATGTGCTGTTACACATAGGTAAGAAGAAACAGCAGATTATAACTCAGAGATAGCCTATGTTACCAGCAAGCTCTGCAACTCAAAAGGAATCAGTGTCTATTATGACATCTTCAAGTATTATTTCAAGTAACTTGGGCTAAGAGGGAAACGCAAGAGAGTTACTATTTTCCTTCATTACTACCTGTTAAAGTTATTATAATAAAACAAAGTGTTAATAAACAATATGTACTACTGAAAAAAATATTTCCAATGTTTCACTATGTTGTAATTTAAGAATGTTTTACAACATTTACACATAAATATCCCACAAAATTTGCAATTAATATAAAATGTTAATTAGCTATATTGCACATAATATAAATGTGTCCCAAAAAGCATCCATCAAAATATATACTGTGCTTATTTTACTTCTGCACATCACTGGAAAATAGCTGGCAAGATTCTTCAATCATAAGAATGAATGGGCCCCGTCCCCCACGCCGGCCCCGCCCGGAAGCTTCGGTGGAGCGGCCCCACATGGAGCTCAAGACCCCCTCCTCGGATGCCACCACTGCGCCCGCTGCGCTCTTCGCCTGGGGTGCAAATAGCTATGGGCAACTTGGCCTTGGTCATAAGGAAGACGTGTTTTTGCCCCAACAACTAAATGACTTCTGTAAACCTGTGTGTGTCAGGAGGATCGCGGGAGGAGGGGGCCACTCTGCTGTTGTCACAGATGGAGGAAGCCTTTTCGTTTGTGGCCTGAACAAAGATGGGCAATTGGGGCTTGTTCACACGGAGGATGTCCTATATTTTACACCCTGCAAATCCATCATTGGCTGTCCCATCCAACAGATGGCCTGTGGCTGGGACTTCACCATTATTCTCACAGAAAATGGTCAGGTTCTATCGTGTGGATCCAACTCCTTTGGCCAATTAGGAGTTCCTCATGGGCCTGGAAGATGTGTGGTTCCCCAGGCCATTGAGCTCCTGAGAGAGGAGGTTGTTAGTATTGCTGCTGGACTGAGGCATGCGTTAGCTGCTACAGCAAGTGGCATCGTGTTCCAGTGGGGAACTGGTTTGGCATCATCTGGACGGCGGTTGTGCCCTGGGCAGACCCTCCCACTGTTCTTGACAGCAAAGGAACCAAGCAGAGTGCCAGGCCTAGAGAATTTTAAAGCAATCTGTGTTGTTGCTGGGTCAGATCACTCAGCTTCATTGGCAGAAACTGGCAAGGTGTTTACCTGGGGCCGAGCAGACTATGGTCAACTAGGGAGGGAGTTGGAGTCTGAGGAAGACTGGAGACGAGAAAAACAGGGTTCGCCCCTCCCCTGCTCGAGACCATGGGAGAGCACGCCTTCGTCTCTGCACTGCTTAACTGGAGCAACTGAGATCTCCTGTGGCTCAGGACATAATCTGGCAGTGATTGGGGGGGCGTGCTACTCCTGGGGCTGGAACAAGCACGGCATGTGCGGGGACGGCAGCGAAGCCGATGTCCAAGCCCCAAAGCCTGTGCAGGCTCTGCAGTCGTCACCAGGACTCCTTGTGGGCTGTGGGGCTGGCCACTCCCTGGCCCTCTGCCAGCTGCCAGCCCTCCCTTCCCCAGATGCCAGCGAGGACGCCAAATCTCAGGAAGCCACGGACAAAGCAACGGGAAGGAAAGACAACCAGGACCATCTACCCAAAGCCACCCTGACAGGTGCAGAGATGGGGGGCTTGTGACCGTTTAATCAAGTGTCTGTCCCCCCTCAAAAAAAAAAAAAAATGAACGCACTGGGCTTAATAAGAATTCAAAGAGAGCCTGAGAGAATGAAAAATTTTGTTCCTGGAAAGAGTAAAAGTTAAGACATTATAAAACCATCTTTGAGATTTGACCCAAATGCAAAATGTTTCCCTCTTAAATTTAAGTAAATTACATTAAAAATTATTTTAAATTTTCTAAAATATTCATGTATAACTCCTCTCCCATATTACAGAGTCACATAACCTTAAGTAAATAATGACCCTTTGGAGGAAAAGAGATACACTGAATATTGGGTAGAATAAATTACTTACCCAGAGTCATACAACTAATAAGTGTGTTAGTACACCCCAAATTCTAACCCATGAGTTTTAACTTAAAGTCCAGACAGAGCCTTTTCCATTTTCTTGTTGTCTCCCACAACAAGTACATTTGCATTCAGCTGAAGGGGGTAAGGATATCCATGCTTTCACCCACTACCACAAATCTCTCATGGAATAATTTCAGGCACAGACATAGAAGGCTTACCAAAGAATCTTCATACCACAACAGCGGCAGAAATTACTGAAAGCTCCTTTCTGATTGTATAATGACTTCCATAGGAATAGTTCAGTTTTGAGTATGTAGTCTTATTCTATAAATTTTAGCAGGAATTTGCATTTTAATCCACTCAATTTAACAAGCTCTTTTTATATCTACATCTGGGTACTACTTTACATTATAAAAAGAACTGTCAAATGTGTGAAACATTATATGCCTATCTACTATAAGTGCCCTCAATACTAAGGCAGATTCTATGGTAAATATAAAATAAGAAAACAGTAAGATTCACTTATGTAATGAACTTTGTCTTCCTTTTTTTGTTGTTGTTGATTTCAGAGAAGAAGGGAGAGGGAGAGAGAGACAGAAACATCAATGATGAGAGAGAATCATTGATCAGCTGCCTCCTGCATGCCCAATACTGGGGATCGAGCCCCACCCTGGGCATGTGCCCATGAACAGAATCAAACCCAGGACCTTTCAGTCTATAGGCTGATGCTCTATCCACTGAGCCAAACAGGCTAGGGCTGAACTTTGTCTTCTAATAGTCAACATGCATACATACAGTTATAAACTATAATGAAGCCTCAAACAGAAATTTCACATTCTTACTATGCACTTTTAAGCTGTTTTAACAGGTTACAAGAATAACAAAAATACTTAAACTTTAATTTAAAAATAGTTACTTAACTAGGATATTATTATACAAGGTATTCTTATTTAAGAACCAATAAAAATGGAAAGATAAATGGGACAGAATTCATCACAGTTAGAGACCAGGTACAGTAGTACTTGGAGTAAGACTGGAACATTCCAATAAGCAAGCAAGCAAGTTGTGCAGTCTTGTCTCCTAAGAATTAGGGACCCACAGGGAAAAAATAAACAAAAGGAAGCTATCAGGAAAGTAAATTGCATTCTATTTATAAATCAAAAGCATTCCCCCCCCCTAAAATATTTACCATTATCCTTGCTGCTATTTTCTTCAATAGTCATTTGTTCAGCCAATTCAGACAATGATTCGTCAATAGTCTGGCTTCCTCGAAGTGTGAGGGATAGCCTTCTCTTAAATTTTTTCATCCTATCGATTGAATGTGACTTGAAATATCCTGAAAGAACAGAACAGAATGAACACAAAATTAAAGCCATGAATACTTTACAGCTCAAGAAAAATGTTCTACATTTATTAACAATTTCAAAACAGAAAAATGAGACATTTCACTTCTGCCAAATATCATAAAATCCAACCACTTCCTTAAAAAAATCACCTCACTCAAATTAATATTATATTTATATAGAATCATCAGAAGAGCAAGAATTCTACAAACTAAAGGTTGAGATTCTAGTATCACAATTATTTTTAGTATAGAAAATTTTCCTAAAACATGTTTTTTAAAAAACAATATAGAGAAAATATCAACACTATTTTGATGCGTAGGTTCTATCATCTTAACTAGTAAAGAGAGAATATGCAAATTGACCATCACACCTTAACGGTCAAGATGGCTGCGCCCACAGTGGAGGCAGGGATTCCGTAACACAAGATGGCTGTGCCCACAGCGGAGGCTGAGTTCCCGTAACGAGCCTTAACGAGCAAGCAGCAGGGACCTAAGGCTGCGTAGCACTGGGTTGAGGCAGGGTCCTGAGGCTGCGCCCCCTGCCTGGTGGGGCTTGACAGGGGACCTCAGGCCATGGCCCCCGCCAAGCGGGACTTGACAGGGGACCTCAGGCCACGCACCCCACCCGGGGCTGGGGGACCTGAGGCTGTGACCCCCGCCTGGCAGGGCTTGAGGGGGTGGGGGACCTCAGGCCGCGCCCCCCACCCCAGTGCTGAGCCAGGCGACCTGAGGCTGCGCCCCCCACCCGGTGGGGCTTGACGGGGGTGGGGCTGGCCAGTCTGGATCTAGCCCAATGGGGATGAGGCTGGCTTGGTCTGGGTCTCGCGTGATTTTGAGGAGCATGTGAGTGGGCGGGGACTTGACTCTGGTTCCCATGGCATGCCCCAGACTCTGATGGGAGGAAGATTTTCATATACATTTTACTAATTTTCTTTCATCTCTGATACTTGTATTATAGAGAAAGGGAAAATAGCAATATTAAAATATTTCCTCTAATTAACACTTGGGTTGCGGGTGAATTTCCCGCCAAAATATAAGATGGCGCGTTAAAATGCCTATATCTTTTGAAGTATGGGTTCGATTGAAATGAAATATTTGGTAATACGCAGTTACAATCGGCCCGAGTTTACACGTTTCCCGCACTCCACCACAAATCTATATGAACCGAGTTTAAGACGGCTCCCGCGGAGTACGCGCAATTCACTCGAGCCGACTTAACTCGTTTCCCGAAACCCAAGTGTTAATTCCCTTTTAACGTGCACGAATTTCATATACTGGGTCACTAGTTATAAATAATGATCATTATATTATAACCAGTCAATGGTATCTTTACATAGGAGGAGATGAAGAGGTAGGGGAGAGAATAATGAATGATGTTTGATACTTTGTGAAACAGGAATTTTCATTTAGCCAAGATATTGGGGATTTGTTTTGTGGGGGGTTTTTTTTGTTGTTCTTTTTGGTGTGTGGTTTTGGGGTTTTTTTGTTTGTTTTGTTTTTTGCTTTGATTGGTTATCAGGAGTCTCTTTCTATTATCATAACAATGCCAAATGGTATCAAATGCCTCCCCCACACTTTCGTATTTCTTAACTCATGTAGTCTTCCTAACTCTAAGGAGTAGACTACACTCTTTCATTTTTACAAATAAACAAATAGGCTCAAAGAAGTTCCCTGACTGAAGTCAAAAAATTAATGATAGAACTGAGATTTAAAACTAGAATTACCATTTACCTTTTTCCTCCACATTTTCACATCTCTGAAATCAGGATGTTATCTCACAATTAACCCTTTGAGTGCCAACCAATATCCTAGGAACTATGCTAAAATTGCCAAGGCATTTTTGCTGATTTTACAGCAGTTTAGGGAAAAAATTATGAAAATTAGGCAGATAAATGCCAGTGGTCAATTTTAGAACTACAAACATTCGGCATCATAAGTAATCTGCACTTAGGTGCCATCTGTCAATAAAGAGTGAACTACTAGCATCTAATAGTGACACTGCAGGAGGAGCACGATAGCGCTCCCGGCACTTTGGGGGAAAGACAGGAGGAGCGCAATCGCACTCCCCAGCTCTCTTAGAGGTTAATGGGATGTCAAAATATAATTGACAGCTTTCTGGCAGCCCGGGAGCCCTTGGGGGGTGTCCGACTAATGGGGAGCAGACCTAAGCCATTAGTTGGACATCCTTAGTGCTGCTGCGGAGGTGGGAGAGGCTCCTGCCACCACCACTGTGTTGGCCAGCCATGAGCCAGCTTCTGGCTGAGCAGTGCTCTTCCTGTGGAAGTGCACTGTCTACCAGGGGGCAGCTCCTGCATTGAGCGTCTGCCCCCTGGTGGTCAGTGTGTGTCATAGCGACCAGTCGTTTCTGGTCGTTCTGCTGTTAGGATCAATTTGCATATTACCCTTTATTATATAGGATAGAAGATATCTATCTATATATAAAAGCCTAATATGCAAACTGTCCCCTTGGGAGTTCGATGGACCGGAAGTTTGATCGCTCACTATGATGTGCGCTGACCACAAGGGGATGGCATGGAACAAAGGAAGGCCCAGGCCAGAGCCAGGGAATGGAGGCCCCAGCAGGCAGCCAGCAGCCGCTAGGGACGCTACCTGTGCAAAAATTTTGTGCACTGGGCCTCTAGTGTATATAGATAGATAGATAGATAGATAGATGGATAGATAGATAGTGTATGTGTATATATATATATATATATACATATATATATATATATAGAGAGAGAGAGAGAGAGAAAGGGAGGGAGTTTTATGCTGTCTATCATTTATTGCCCTTTTACCTTTTAAAATTTGATCTAACTTTGACAAAAAAGCTAGAGATCTTTTTTAACAATTAGAAAAGAATAAAGGTTATTTTGCTTTATACATACATACATACATACATATATACATATATAGTTAACGTTCTATACCAGCTGCTTGGTGCCAGGGCAGACAGTGAAGAACCTTCACATCAAAAAATTTGGGCTGAGTGTTGCACATTTTAATCAGCCTGGTAGATCCCTTGTGAGACTGTCATAAATGGAGACACTTGCCTTCCTTTAGGCCCTTTCAGACTGCAGGGATTCCTGCATCAGCAATTATTGGAAGACTAGAGGCCCAGTGCACAAAAATCCATGCACTCGGGGTGGTCTCTCAGCCCAGCCTGCACGCTCTCACAACCCGGGACCGCTCGGGTAGAGTCCAATCCCATCACAGAGTGGCTCTGGTTCCCTGGGCCTGTGGGCCAGGCCGGAGATTGGACCAAGAGGCCAGTCCAATCGCAGCATGGCTCCGTTCCCACAGCTCCCTCCCGCTGCCATGGGCAGCCGGGACCCAGGACTGACTCCCGCCGAGGGTGGCCAGGACCCTAGCCTGGTGTTTGGTCGTCTGTCCGGACGTTTATATCGTGACGGACCCTGGCTCTTTATATATTAGGATATAGAAAGGATAACAGTTTTTTGTTGTTGTTTGAGCCAGATATTTTAAAACATCTTTGTCAGGTCACTAGTTGAGTGCAAAAATAACTGAATAAAAATATTGGTGACCACACACAACCAGGAATACACATTTGCAAAAATAGTTTAGGAAAGTCA
The DNA here is from genome assembly GCF_028538775.1 of Myotis yumanensis. Lineage (NCBI taxonomy): Eukaryota > Metazoa > Chordata > Mammalia > Chiroptera > Vespertilionidae > Myotis > Myotis yumanensis. Next base: position 195,663,279 of record NW_027223754.1, read on the forward strand.
CAAATGGATGGCAGCCATGAAACATCAGTGTAGTGGGAGAATCTGGTTTCCAGAGTTCGCAAACAATGTTCAAGTCTCAAAAAATTGACAAAGCACAAAAAGCATGGCAATTCACAAGGAAAAAAAAAGCATGACAGGAATCATTTCTGAAGAAGCTTAGAATTGAAATTACTAGTCAAACATGTTAAATCAAGTGTCCTAAGTATTCTAAAAAGATTAAAGGAAACCAAGGACAAAGAACTAAAGGAATAAGAAAAACATATTTAAAAAATGAAAATATCAATAAAGAAACAAGGATAACAAGACTATTAAATAGGGAAAGATAATCTTTTCAACAAATTGTGCTGGCAAAACTGGATATATTCATTTGAAAAAGAATAAAGTTGGACCCTTACCTATGTCATATTAAAAATGAACCAAAGTTTAAATCTAAGAACTAAATATATGTAACTCTTAGAAGAGAACATGGAAGAATACTCATGATATTGAATTTGGCAATAATTCCTTAAATATGGCATCAAAAACACAGGAAACCAAAAAATAGATAAATTAGGACTTCATTAAAATAAAAACCTTTTGCATATCTAAGGACAGTATCAAGAGAGTGAAAGGATGATCCACAGAATGAGAGAAAATATTTTCAAATCATATATATAAGGGTTTAATATCCAAAATATATAAAGAATTCAACAACAACAAAAACAATTTAAATAATGGGCAATGGACTTGTATAAACACTGTGCCAGAGAAGGTATACAAATGGCCAATAGTGCATGAAAAGATGCTAAACATAAGAATCATTAGTGAAATGCAAATCAAAACTATAGTGAGATACCACTTCACACCTACTAGCATGGCTTTCATAAAACAACAACAAAAAACAGAAAAGAACAGTGTTGGTGAGAATGTGAACAAATTGAACACTGGTGCATTGCTGGTGGGAATTTAAAATATGCAGCCACTGTGAAAAACTGTTCCTCAAAAACTTAAACACCTAGGAATATATCCCCTCCCCAAAGAAAACAGAGACTAAAATAGATACTTGTACACCAAAGTTAATAACAGCATTAATAATCTATCTATAGGAGAAACCAAGATGGCTGCATAGGTAAACACCAGAGATTGCTGCCTCGCACAACCACTTCAAAAATACAACTAAAAGATGGAACGGACATCATCCAGAACCACAGGAAGGCTGGCTGAGTGGAAATTCTACAACTAGAAGGAAAGAGAAAAGCATACTGAGACTCAGAGGAGGTGCGGTGCAGAAGTAAAATACAAAGGTGCGGAGGTGCATGCGGAGAGGGCTGGCGGCTGAGGACACCATTGTCTTTTTCAATCGGGAGGGAGCTCTGAGCTCCAGTTCCGGGCGAGTCTCTGGGGACCCAGACTCATACAGGGAGAAACTGGACTGTCAGGCATCAGTTGGAACTCGAGGGCAGCTTTCTCTCGGAAGCGCTCGCAGCGATTGCCGCAGCTTCTGAGGGCAGGACTGAGAGCAGCCATACCGCTGGCTAGCTCGGCCCGCCCTGTTGACCCCCTGGGACCCCGCCCCGCCCAAGCCGTGCAAGGAGGCTTTTGCATATGAAAGGCCCGGCCCTTTGTAATGTGAAAATTACTTAACAAACTGCAGCTGCCCCAAGGCCCCAGGGCAACTTTCACTGCTTTACAGCTGGCTTCTGCTGGGTAGCCTCAGGCAGAGGCTAGATTAGCACCTCCATAGATCCAAGAGCCAGTGTACCCAGTGGTCAGAGTGGGACCATCCAAATTACAACTCCTCAGATCCATAAGGGACACACTCAGGGGGCAGACTCAGTGAGCACCAAAGCCCCACTGAAGCAAGTCTTGCCCCAAAAGGGTGTCTTCAGCACAGAAGTTCTCTCACTGTAGACACAGCTGATTCTCACAGTCAATTGGCGTGGAGGTCAATTCCTCCCAGTGTTACCTACAACAATCAAGGCTTAATTACAACAAGGCTGTGCACAAAGCCCACAAGGGGGTGCACCAAGAGTGTCTACCTCAGGTAAGTGGGGAGGCTGAGCCACTGGGCCCTATAGGACACTTAGCACAGAAAGCCACTCTATCGACACAGCGAAGCATAAAAAATGCCAAGACAAAGAAACAGGACACAAATGACAGAAACGGAGGAAAGCAAACTACTGGATATAGAGTTCAAAACCACACTTTTAAGGTTTTTCAAGAATTTTCTAGAAACCGCCGATAAACCTAATGATACCCTCAAGAAATCTAGTGAGACCCTCGATGTTGTGATAAAGGACCAACTAGAAATTAAGCATACACTGACGGAAATAAAGAATATTGTACAGACTCCCAACAGCAGACCAGAGGATCACAAGAATCAAGTCAAAGATTTGAAATACGAAGAAGCAAAATACACCCAACTGGAAAAGCAAAATGAAAAAAGAATCCAAAAATATGAAGATAGTGTAAGGAGCCTCTGGGACAGCTTCAAGCATACCAACATCCGAATTATAGGGGTGCCAGAAGAAGAGAGAGAGCAAGATATTGAAAACCTATTTGAAGAAATAATGACAGAAAACTTCCCCTACCTGGTGAAAGAAATAGACTTACAAGTCCAGGAAGCAAAGAGAATACCAAATAAGAGGAATCCAAAGAGGACCACACCAAGACACATCATAATTAAAATGCCAAGAGCAAAAGACAAAGAGAGAATCTTAAAAGCACCAAGAGAAAGACAGTCAATTACCTACAAGGGAATACCCATACGACTGTCAGCTGATTTCTCAACAGAAACTTTGCAGGCCAGAGGGGAGTGGCAAGAAATATTCAAAGTGATGAATATCAAGAACCTACAACCAAGATTACTTTATCCAGCAAAGCTATCATTCAGAATTGAAGGTCAGATAAAGAGCTTCACAGATAAGGAAAAGCTAAAGGAGTTCATCACCTCCAAACCAGTATTATATGAAATGCTGAAAGGTATCCTTTAAGAAGAGGAAGAAGAAGAAAAAGGTAAAGATACAAATTATGAACAACAAATACACATCTATCATCAAGTGAATCTAAAAATCAAGTGAATAAATAATCTGATGAACAGAATAAACTGGTGATTATAATAGAATCAGGGGCATAGAAAGGGAGTGGATTGACTATTCTTGGGGGGGAAAGGGGTGTGGGGGATGCGGGAAGAGACTGGACAAAAATCGTGCACCTATGGATGAGGACAGTGGGGGGGGGGGAATAAGGGCAGAGGGTGGGATGGGAAATGGGTGGAGGGGAGCTATGGGGGAAAAAAAGAGGAACAAATGTAATAATCTGAACAATAAAGATTTAATTAAAAAAAATAAAAATAAATAAAAAATAATAATCTATCTATCTATCTATCTATATATATATATAAGCCTAAGCAACCATCACAACTGAACGGACGACCGAACAGGCTGCGTGGGGCAACCAGGCCAGCAGGGGGGCAAGTGAGGGACAACCAAATGACTGAGCAGCAGGCTGTGTGGGGCGACCAGGCTGGCAGGAGGGTTAGTGAGGGACGACCAAACGACTGAGCAGCAGGCTGCAAAGATGGCGGCGCACACAGCCAATAAGGAGGGCATATGTTAATTGACTGCCATGCCCTCAAAGATGGCAGCGCCCCCAGCCAATAAGGAGGGAATATGCTAATTGACTGCCATGCCCTAAAAGATGGCAGAGCCCACAGCTACAAGGTGGCCGGCAGGGGAGGAAAGTTGTGGGCAATCAGGCCAGCAGGGGAGGGCAGTTACGGGTGACCAGGCCAGCAGGGGAGGGCAGTTGGGGGCAATTGGGCTGGCAAGGGAGGGCAGTTTGGGGGTGACCGGGCTGGCAAGGGATCAGTTAGGCGTCCATCAGGCTGGCAGGGGAGTGGTTTGGGGGTGATCAGGCTGGCAGGCAGAAGCGGTTAGGGGCAATCAGGCAGGCAGGCAGCCAAGCGGTTGGGGGCCAGCAGTCCCGGACTGTGAGAGGGATGTTCGACAGCCAGTTTAGGCCCGATCCCACAGGGCAGTCGGACATCCCCTGAGGGGTCCCAGATTGGAGAGAGTGCAGGCTGGGCTGAGGGACAACCCCCCTCAGTGCATGAATTTCGTGCACTGGGACTCTAGTCTACACTAATAAAAGAGAAACATGCAAATTGGTGTCACTCCACTACACCCAGCAGCCAATCAGAGCAACTATGCAAATTAACCCAACAAAGATGGCGCAGAGTGAAGACTGAAGGCTCTGGTCGGAGTGGACTGAAGACTGAAGAGGCTTGGCAGAGAAGCCAAGCCTCGCTGCAGCCAGACCAAAGGCCTGGGTCCCGGGTGCCAGAGGAAAACCGGTGCCAGCAGCCAGGGGAAGGAAGGGCCTATTGCGCGAATCTTCCTCCCAAACAGCCTGATGAGGGTGGGGCCAGCCCGCCAACTTCCCCCAGCCCCTCCCCCAGCCAGCTGGCCCAGATCGGGGTGGACTGGCAGGACCCTGCCCATGCACAATTTTGTGCACAAGGCCTCTAGTAATAGATAAAAGGTGAAAACATTTTCTATCAACAGATGAAATGATAAACAAAATGTGGTTATCTATCATCTACCTATCTATCCTATCTATCTATCTATCTATCTCACAATGGGATACTATTCTGCCATAAAAAGGAATGAAGTTCTGACATATGATACAACAGGAATGAACCTTGAAAAGATTATGCAGGCACAAAAGGTACTGAATATATTGTATGATTCTACTTATATGAAATATCTAGACTAGGCAAATGGATACAGACAGAATTTAGAATATGCCCTAGCTGGTTTGGCTCAGTGGATAGAGCATCAGCCTGCGGACCAAAGAGTCCCAGGTTCGATTCTGGTCAAGGGCATATAGTACCTCAGTTTCAGGGTCCTCCCTGGCCCGGGCCCTGGTCAGGGCTTGAGCAGGAGGCAACCAATCAATGTGTTTCTCTCACATTGATGTTTCTCTGTCTTTCCCTGTTGTCCATTCTCTCTAAAAAAAACATAATGGAAAAACATCCTCAGATAAGGATTAGCAAAAAAAGAAAGGAAAGTAAGAAAAAAAAGAAGAGAAAAGAAAAAAGAAAAGAGGAAAGTAAAGAAGAAAAGAAAAGAAAATAGAATAGACGTTATGGGAATAAGAGGAAGTTGGCAATGAGGAGTTGTCTAGTGGATACCGAGTTTTTGTTTGGGATGATGAAAAAGTTCTGGAAACAGACAGTGGTGATGACTACATAATATTTTCAATGTATTTAATGTCACTATATTGTACACTTAAAAGTGTTAAAAATGGTAATTTTATGTATACTTACAATAAAAACATTTAACTATTTTGTCAGCAGGTATTTATATCAGTTTTCCACCAAGCCTAAATACAGCCAATACCTCATTTCAGTAGAATTTTATTTTTAAAACTAGCTAAATATTTTCAATGTGAATAATCAGCCTATACCAATTACTTAAGAGACAGTAGAGTAAAATATTAGGACTAATGCTTATGATTAGTATGTTCAAACTCGCAATAAATGACTATTGTTTCTCCCATTTTAACAATAAGAACAAGTCGGACAGACTATAAAATCATAGTTTTTTAAAGTCAGAGAGCAGAGATGCAAAGAAATAAATGAACTAAATTCTAGAGGGAATAAGCCCTTTCTAGAAATGAAGACATGGCTGGGGTCATGATGAAAGGAGTAAATCTGCTATAGAAGGGGGAAAACCAGCCTAGCTTTGTTTTTTTCCCTATTACATGCATAACTTTTAACCAACTTTTGTCAAGACATTAAAATCCTGAGCAGCCCCATTCACAATGCAAATCTGCACTTTCTCAAAAGGATGACAAATACTGGAGCAGCTTGGTGGGGAGAAGGGAGGAATGGGCTGGAGCTTGAGGAGGTAGGGTTGCAAAATGCTGGGAACAGGGCAGCAGACCTAAGAAAAAATTCTGTCCTCAAGGGGCACAGAGCCTTCACCAAACGCAAAGTCATGCCCATACAAGAGGGAGTGAGTCAGGCAGGGTATTAGGTGAATGACTTCTCTAGGTGTGAGAAAAGCCAGGGGTGGGGCTAAAGAGAAAAGAAAATGACCCAGCTGTTCAAAATCCCAGCAGCTGGGCTGCAAAACAGAGATAGATCTCTTCCAGTTTTACTAACTGTTGGTTGAGCTGTAAACACATGAAGAGATTACCTGAGTCTCACAGGTGCTCAGATCCCAAGCCCTAATGAAGGTCAAGTCCTGATTCTGCACTCAAAACATTTGATACCAGTAGTGATCTAAATATAACTAAAGTTGTAAGAGTCCTGACCCAAATTAGGCTGTTTTCCTATCAAATATTATATTTCAGCTTTTCCCCCTCAACTATGTCATGAAGATTCATTTATGTAAATGAATGTAGCTATCCTTTTAAATAGGTGTTTGCTATTCCACTGTATGGTTGTACCATGCCGCAGAAATGTTTATGTTAACTGTTTTATCACACAGAATATTAAGAAAAATATGTACTCAAGGGTGAGATTTAAGAAAATTAATCTTTCACGGCTTTATCAAAAAACCTTTGTTAAGTGAAACTGTTTCTTTCCTGTAAATGTAAACAAAATGTCATTGCTATGATTTGAAATAAGGAGCCAGTAGTTTTACATACCAATGCATATGCAAATGTTAAGACAGTAAAAAAAAAAAAAAAGGCAGATAATGTTTTAGTATTATGAAAATTTAATTTTGACCTTGCAGGCTCCAAGAAAGGGCTTTAGGATTTCAATCACACTAAGATCTGATAGGTAGGCTAGATTCCAAAATTTAATTCTAATTAACCTATTTAGCAAACTGAACATTATAATTCAATAAGGTTAATGGTCAGCTTTAATAATAGGCATATAATCATATTATCAAAATTAACAATTGCTGAGCACAGGAAGAAGAGCAAGTTTGGGGTAGGATGATGAATTCAGGATTGAAATTATTGGAACAAATTTAAATGAGTCTGAAACTCAGAAAAAAAAAGTTTAAAGTGTGGATTTGAGAGTTATTTTTATAAAACTGATTGAAACGAAGAAAAATAGGTGTAATAAGAGAGAAGGTCAGAAACATGAGGAATGTCTATAATAAATAAATGGGTAAAGGAGAAACCATCAAATCAGTTCCAAAAAATAAATGGATCAAGAAACAAATTGGGACAAATGAAAGGATGTCAGAGACAAATCTGGGCCAACCAACTCATTTTATGGTTAAGGAAACAGTTTGAAGAACCTCAAAAATGAAGTGATTTGACAAAGTTTCTGAAAGTGAGAGTCAGGTCTTAAAGTTCTACCTTAGGGAATCTCAATTCAGTTTTTTTTCCCCCCATAATACCAAATTTCCAGACAGTTAGCAAACAACTCTTTCCTCTTCTAACTACAGAAAAATTAGCCTAGCATCAGGGACAGATATCAATGAGGGAAAATAGCACATGTACCTCCACTCCTCCAAACACTGCTCCTTTTGCAGTCTTCACTATCCCAGTAAAAGCCTATCATCCAGTGTGGTTGTCTTCCCTTTCTTCGCACTCTACCATCAATGCATCACCAAAACCTGTAGGCTCCTCCTTCAAATTATATCCAGAGTATTACCACATCTTACCATGTGAACTGCTAAAATCCTGATCCAAGCCACACTATCTTTACCTAGAATGTAAATTTAGACCTATCAAGCATGTCAAACTCGAAGCCCGCAGCGAGTTTGACATGCTTGAGTCCTAACTGGTCTTCCTTCTAGATTCTACTCAAATATTATTTCCCTGGCCACCCTGTATGAAATAGTGACGGCTCTATGCCCAGATTACACTCTATCCCCCTTGCCTGTTTTAATTTCCTCCATATCCTTATTACTTGACATTCTAAAAATTGGTTTATTATTGATTCTCTCCACTAGAATTTAATCTCCTTGAGAACAGGGACTTAATGTTTTGTTCATTGTTGTACTTAATACAATCTAGAATTTAGTACAAAACCTGGCACTCAATAGTTGAATGAATGAATGGAGAGAGAGGGAAGGAATAGAGATTAGTCATCTTTTATAACATAAGATCTTTTCCCTATTTAAAGCCAATCTATTAATTGTCTCATCTGACAGCTCTGCTTAGGCTTTCCCCTTTATGTTTTGCATTTATTCATTCTACAAACATTCACATAGAGGCTATACCATGTCCCAGGCAATATAGGAGGCATTGAAGGTAGAAAGATAAATGAAATATGAATTCTGCCCACAAAAAACTTGGGGAGATGTTATATATTTTCCAGAATGATGAAGCTGTAGTATTGCAGATGAGTATAACTCCTGGTTAGTACATAAATGTTGTTATAATTGTTACAAAGCCAGACAATTCATTCAACAAAGAGAATATTCAAAATGCACTTTTCCTGAAAACTGTTTCACTAATGTGGTAACTTACATAAAATTTATTTTGATTGGCTGACTTTAATAAGGTTGTAATCCCTACAGGTACATGAAATGAAAAAGCCTACATACACATTATCCCTGGGATTCAATAACAATTTAGATAAAACCTAAACCAGTAAATGAGGAGCCTCTAACAGACTTGTTAATGTTATATCTCAATACATTCATTGGTATAAATATTCCCCCCAAGCCTTCTGGCTGTTAGAAGGTATTTTTACACTAAAAGTTATATTAACTACTTTCTTTAAACATATTATTTCTGCATATTGGCTGTTGGGCTATACATTAAAATTAAAAATATAATTAAAATCTGATTTCAAAACCACTCAAAATGTAGATATTTTCATCACGAATAATCATTAATTGATCTACAGATGACAAATCCCCACAGAAAGGGCATTTGTTTGAAACAGCTGTTTAGTTTCAGTGAATTCAAAAAGTCATTTATTAGAAATGTCATCTGATGCTTTTGATAATAATGGTCTCACTCAGAGCAGAACCAAGAGAGCAATTGTAATCACTTGAGGTAATGCCTCAGCTTGACAAACAAATGGTTATATACAAAAAGGAAAAGGCCCACTGAAAAAGCAGCAAAGTTTTGGAAAGAAATTGGTATCAGAAAAATGTAACACTTCATTAATTTTTATCTTTGTAAATGGAATAAATTCTCTTTAAACATAATTATTCACTGCAGCCAAATTTATTTTATCAAATTCTCTAATTTTTAAAAAAGTTTTAAATTGTAAAGTTAGGAGAGATACAACAAACTGTTTCTAAAACACTTGCTCTGCCAATTGTCTCTAATACTTGAGAATCTTCATCTCTGGTGACTAGTAAAACATCACTATTCTAAAATAATTTAAATCCCTCCACTGAAATTCAAAAACAAACAAAAAAATCCAAATTATTATTCTGTACCTCAGTTAAGTGATGAGAGCTCCTGAGTTTGCATGTAAGTACTGTTATTTCTCAAAGTACAACTTCAGGAAGGTTATAGAAGACTGATTACTCTTGGCTTCAAATTACTTAACCTAGTCCCTTGAAAACTAGTATTTTAAACAATAAAGGAAGTGCTGGGAGTTTATAGATCTGTGTAATACCTGACCTGTCTTCTTTCTAGAGCAATCTAGCTTATTTTATTTGGGCAAGAGTGAACTAAAGATAATCTATATATATGAAACCCTAAAATGCAAATAGACCGAATGGTGGAACAACCAAACAACCGGTCGCTATGATGTGCGCTGACCACCAGGGGGCGCACGAAAAACATGGCTGATGTCGGCAGCAGGTGGCAGAGCACGGAACATGGAGGGCGTTGGCCATGGTGGGATGGTGGAGCAGGTGAGCACAGGCGCCAGACCAAGGCAGGGCACTGGTCACTGTCATCGGGGCAAGCCTCTGGTAGTTACTGAAAATTCTTTGCTCCTGTGCACTGTGGTCCTGCCCAGAGCTCATACCTACTGCCTGCGCTGGCCCAGTTCACACCTGCTGCTGGCGCTGGAGCTGCTGCTTACACCAGATCCCGGCTCCCGGCACCGGCCCCAATCGCTCAGTACCGTCAGCAGGTTCGAATGGTGGCTGCGGCCCCGATTGCCCCTGAGGGTTTCTCCAACTCCCCCTGCTCCTGAGGGGCAATTGGGGCTGCAACCACCACTTGCACCTGCTGCTGGTGCCAGCCCCAATCGCTCCAAGGTGTCAGCAGGTGCAAACGGGTCCAGTGCCGTCAGTGTGTGAGGGTGGCAGCAGCGGCAGCAGCAGGGCTGCTGTCAGACAGGGGACAGTGGTGGGGGCATGGAGCATGGGCCGAGACCCGCCCCTGTGCTCACCACAGCCTCGCAGCACACAGTTCCTTTCAAGGTTCACGAATTCGTGCACTGGGCCCCTACCTAGTATTGGAATAAAAGCTTCAAATTCTTCTTGAGGAAGGTAAAGTTTATATGAAATGTTTCCCAAGCATTAGTACAGAAAACAAGAGTATTCCACCAACTTTCATGAGGCAATAATGCTTTATTTTTAGAATTAGAAAATAATGGCATAGAAACTAATGAAAGAAAAACAAAACTGACCTGGGCATTTTTCAATTGCAAGCTCAGAACAAGTATGCACTTATACCCTGATTCATACACAGGCCAGAAACCCAGAAGTCATTCTGTACTTTTCCCACTCTCTCTCAACTGCCATACCCAATTGAATTATCAAGTCAGATCATGGGGCCTTCATATCCCTAACATTTCTTAATCCCATCCTCTTCTATTTCTACGCTTAAGCCTTTAGTTTAAACCATGGTAATTTACCTAAATCACTCCAACAAGCCTCATAATTAACAAGCCTGGTTCTTTCAAAGGATTAATAAAATAGACAAACCTCTGACAATCCCGGTTAAGAGAAAAATAACGTAAATGAATAATGTTATTATAACAATGGTGGAAATTAATTAGGTAGTATCTTGTAGAGTTAAATTAAACATTACATATTCTATGATCCTGCAATTCTTATTCTGGGTACATATTCAAGAGAAACTTTTGACACATGTTCACCCAGATGAACAAAATGCTCATAGCAACATATCTATAATAGCATAAATACTGGAAACACCTCAAATGTCTACAGGCAGAAAAGAAATTATGCAGAATAGAAGATTATACAGTGGTAAAAATGAATGAATTACAACTATATGTAACAAGAATAAATGTTAGTAACATGATATTTAACCAAAAAAGCAAGTCCAGAAGACATTTGGTATATTCTTTTTATAAACAAAAAATAATATATTTTTTAGGCAAACATATAAAACATTTATAAAATGCAAAAGAGTGAAATACAAAGTTCATGATGTTACCTACCACAAGGAGAGACAAAAACACATAGGAAGATGTTAGTTACTGGTCACGTGGTTTGGACCCTCCCCTGGCATGTTTCCTCCCCTGGCAGGTTAGACCCTCTTGGAGGGGGAAGGGCCAAAAGGGGGGAAGGGGTGGAGAACAGCTCTTAAGCATTAACCCCCAGGACAATGCAGTTCTGACTAGCATCAAATACATCTAGGCCTCAGTGAGTCTCAGCTCTAGGCCCAGGAAAGCAGCAAAACCAGACAAATGAGGCCATAGGTGACATTAGGACCAGCTGCATTGACTACTAGTAAAGACCCCTGACACAACAGAGACCTCAATCTTGAAAGGACACACCTGGAAAGCTGATGAATAGTCTACTGGGATCCTCCCAGATAAATACCATCAAGGAGGACCCAGCATGCCTTTCCTCCCCTCCCCCGACCCCCCCCCCAATCTTCTCACCCTAGGTGCTTTTCCTTGCCTTTCTCTTCTAAGCTCCAACCTCTGTAACTTGTTCCGAGCCCACGCAGCTCAGAGGCACACTTCCTCCACCATTCACTTCTACTTTTGTAACTTTCTAAATAAACTTTCTCCTCTAGTTTGAGGGTTGGCTCTGAATTCTTTCCTAGCCAGAACTCAAGTACTGAGGTTGCTGAACTGAGGTCCAATCACTGGTAACAACTGGTGCCAACATTAGAAGTTAGGAAGTGACTGAAATTGTTCCCCCTTTCAAAGGTAGGAAATGAGAGGCTATCCTCAGGCCAGAATCTTCTAATGTGGCTCTTGATTTAAATTGTGTTAACTTGCTCTGCTCCAGGATGAAAGCAGTTACAACCAGATCAATGTGCTCTGCAGCTGGTTAGTCAGCTGCTCCAGAGTAGGCAGCCAGGAAAAAGCTTTGGGGCCCTCTCTGGGCACTGTGCCTCCAAAGATACAAGTGCAGGCCAATCCCTTTGCCATGAATTCTTAAAAGGTATTTTCAGGTCCCTAAGATAAGAATTAAAATAAACATAAATAAAAAATATCCTTTTAATTTTCCAAATAAGCTACAACTGTTGAAGTGTTTCACATTTTAATCTAATATTTACTAGAAAATGAAATATTTTGACTCCTGTATATGAAACTATTATATTGACTCAAAAGTAAGCCTTAGAAACATCAGCTGATTCCTTGGAAGAGGAAATTTAAAAGAAACCAAGTGTTTTCAAAAGAAAGGGGGCAAACAAAATTAGAAAGGATCATAAGAGGGTCTGAAAACCTAGGTAACTATAAAGTCTTCTTAAAGGATATGGCTTGAATACAAAATTTTATGACAATTGCTGCAAGTAGTACTAACTATGCAAACACAGTATTATTCTAATTTTACTACAAAATCTATGTTAAAGTCTGAAAAAGTGTTTCAGTCCTACTACTAACCTTTCTTCAAGTTAGAGTTCAAGAAAAATGCCTGACAGAGGTATATTCAATAAAAATAAAAACTGATGAATCAACTACTTAGGACCAGTCCACTAACCAAGTCAGTAATTCAGGAAAATCACAAAAAGGAAAAAAGATTACACCTATGTACCTTAAGTACTTTAACTTAAAACATTCAAATGTGCTTTACCAATCGTTTGCTGTGAGACAAAGGTCATGATAGGAGTTCCTTATATAAACCAGGTGCTAATATACTCTACAATTTCTCATGCATCTCTTACAAAATAAAGGTACAACTTGAAAACACATATAAAGCGCTAAATGCCAAAATCTTCTATATTTGTATGACCTTTCCAGGCTTTTAGTTGTCTTCCTTACATCTAAGTCCACAAGATTTTTTTAGTGAGTCTTCCCAAAATTTTCACAGAAATAATTCTCCTTATGCACTGATTTTTTATTGGTTTAGTAATATTCAATTATATTATGTAATTCCAATAATAAATAAAACTGGCAAGAAAAGTCTACAAGCCACCAGTTGGTATTAAACATGTCATGGCTATCAATCTCCAGTCTTCCAGAGAGAATGAAGACCACAAAGTAATTAGAGCCTCTACTATACCCTTACTTGCCTTCTTAAATGCTATATACAGAAGTCTCTGCAAGCATGCAATCCTCTGTCTTCAAAATACTTTAAACCAAACTTGAAACAAATTTCATAATTGTAGTAGAGGCAGATCATTTGAATTTCTCTTCTACATGGAGTGCTGTTGAACTGTAATAAAATTTCTATGCAATTTTAACTAATATTCATAAACTGGAAAAAAAGTTAAAGAGAAAAAAGGAAGAAAAGGGAAAAACAAACTATTACAATTAAACAAAAAATTTTGTTGCATAATCTTCCCATCAGCCCACCTCTGTGAATGTGATTTCCTTAAAAAAAAAAAAGATTAAATTCTATTATGAAAAGGTCTTTTCTTATTTAATTCTTACAACAAATACCATTTGAAATATGTGGTATCATCTAAGATTTGATGATTGTTTTATATATAAACTAGAGGCCCGGTGCACGACATTCGTGCACTGGGGGGGGGGGGGGGGGGTAATGCCCTCAGCCCAGCCTGCGCCCTCTCTAAGGGGATGTCCGCCCTCCGGCTTAGCTGGCAGTTGGACATCCCCCAAGGAGTCCTTAGCGCTGCCACAGAGGCTCTCAAGGAGAGGCTCCCACCACCACCGCTGCACTCACCGGCCGTAAGCCCGGCTTCTGGCTGAATGGCACTCCCCCTGTGGGAGCACACTGACCACCAGGGGGCAGCTCCTGTGTTGAGTGTCTACCCCCTGGTGGTCAGTGCGCATCATAGCGACCAGTCGTTCCGCCATTCAGTTAATTTGCATATTAAAGTTTTATTATATAGGATTAAAAATAAATTTTTATTACAGAATTTGATCTGATGCTAGAAAATCAATTTCTGTTTTTATGCTTTGGGCAAGGTTTATAGTGAACTCCTAGCAACTTAAATACATATTCACTTACATGACTGATTTTGTAATAGCAGGCTGAAAATTTGATTAAAATACAAGTAGTAGGGATGTAAACAATCAATAGGAAAGAAAACCTAATGGTACTCAACAAGGCTCTACAAAACTCATAAGTAGTAAGGTACAGTAAAAATGGGTATAAATTCATTAATACTGAATTCTGCAATGTATTTTACTCTGATCAACTTTACTCACATATTGAGGGAAATGGGAAACTGTCACTTAATCACAGAGAATGTTCATAAAGTATCTGGAGCATTAAAATGCTTCTCAAGGAGTCCAAATAGACCCCCTGTACTGTGGTTCCAACTGCATCTACAAATATGTTATTTTACCAAGGAGAAAACATCTTAATTTTTTTATACACATTTAATTTTTTATCTGGAAATTAAAAAGTGGCAGAATAAATTTCTTGTTCTAAGTATGTTACTACAATTAAACCTTTCCTGGAACCCCACTGTGTACTTACCTTCTGTGTACATATTTCACTACCATTACTATCTTTCTGATATCCTCAGTGAAATAAAAGGACAAAGGCTTCTATTTTTTTTTACATCCAAAAAAATTTGATATTAAGCTAAATTATTTGATTATAAATTTCTAAATTAACACTATACTTCATCCCTAAATTAAAACATTCTACAATACCACATCACCTCAAAATGAACTGAACAGGAATGTCAGCCTACAAAAGTGAAAAGATCACACTTCACATGGTGACAAGTTGATGACTCCATTAATGTAAAGATACTCTGTGAGGATCAGCAAATCATTCACTCTTTTAATTACCTCCTACCTCCAACAATAAGAAATTTAAAGAGCATTTTTAGGAACCTCACTTTAACAGAAAGAATTATGTAAAAATATACATCTAGATATTTAGAAGGTCACATTCTTGTAATTATAAGAATGAAACTTCAACTCCCGTCAAAATAATTTAATCCTATATCACATGACACAATTTCAAGTACTACCAAATAAAGGATTATGCATTGTCTTTCATGTTTTCAAAATACAAATCTCACAAAATCTCCTACTTTCTAAATATTCATGCAGGTTTTCTTTGACAATGTTAACATACTTGGCACAAGGTAATTATAAATTTGCTCTTCATGTTTAAAGAAAGTATGTAGGCAACCTTCTAGCCTTTCACTCCGATAGACATCTGAATTGGACAACTGAATATGCTATTTTGTTATTCTTTAACTGATGACACAATAATAGTTTATCACATTAAAAAAAAACTAACACTTTATCAAAGACAAATTTTATTGGATAGCGGCCAACTTTCCTTGGCAACATGTTAAAAATGCCAGCACTCATCAAACTTCTGGTAAAGTTTTTATTTGGTGAAGGGAAGGGCTGTTTAGGAAAAAAAACCAAAACTTTAAAAAAGTCATCAGTTTGTTTTGAAGATATTGGAAATACCTCCACAAAAAGGTTTTTCCTAGAGCTGAATCATTTAACAGTTGACCTCAAAATTTAAAAACTATCATCACCTTCAGGAAAGCCTTCTTGTGATTTTGGAGGAGAAAAAAAAATTAATCCTCTATCACATTATTTGCTAAATGGAAAATTAGAAACTGCTCACATACCAATCTAAGAGGGAAGGAGCGTAACAATGAGCCCATTAACAAATTCACTTAATTTACTTCTGTAAGATTTACAGGATAAGATTTCAATCAAAAGATTAAGAAAATTTGAACCTAACTAAACTCTATAGCCACACTTTTTTTTCCCTCAAAAATCTTCATTTTTACTTCTAGTATTTTCTATTCTACTAATTTTACTTATTTAGGAAACCTTGGGATATCAGAAATAGGAAAATTGAAGCACTAAATTAGATTAACACAAAATGAAGAAAAAAGAGGGTAAATGTGTACACACATTACAAATGACCAATTTTTTTTAAAAGTTCAAAGAAAGGTTTTCTATGAGAATAAAAATATTTGAAAAGAATAATACCTGAATTAGCCAGAATTCTGACATCATGATGCTGTTCTGTGACCTGAATGTCTCCCTTAGGTGAAATTAAATAGACTCTATTAAATCAAAGATTGAGTATATGGACCTAGATCCTCTCTTTGCTCAGTCTTGATCCTCAAAAGCTGAGAGATAACATATTTCTACATTTAATGAACACCTTTGGTGAAATGTTAATTACATACACCTTTAGAACTGGTTGATAAACGATTTACAACATACAGAAGTCCACTTGGGGTAGCAGAAATTAGAGTAAACCTAACATAGGTTCAAATCCTGATTCATACAGGCATTGGGGGGAGTGAGAAGTATGACACTGAGAGAGCCAACTTTAGTTTCTTCTTTGAAGGAGGGACATAACAATACCTCAAAAGGATGTGAAATCTAGAATGTATGTATTGTGCCTAGCCCATAGGATGCATTCAACTGTATAGTTCTTCCACTATACAGTTCCATATTATGAACAGCAAATATATATACTATATATAAAATTGCAGGCTACATGCCACTGACCTCCTTTCCTCGATCACAGTGAAAATTAGAAATTAAATAACTTTTATGGGGTGATGTGGGAGCAAGTTGGTAAAATTATTTCTAAGAAAATATTCTTAATTTCAAATAGCTACCCAGCAAGTAAAATTTTCTACTAGGAAATTCTTATGCGAAGAATGTCATGACAGACTGAATAGTTCTATAAACAGCCTATATTTTGTACATGTACAGAACTGTTGAGTAAAAAATCACCATTAAAGTCAATAGGTCTTTCTCCACCTAGGCATATAAGGCCTTTGTGTTCTCACCTCACTACTACCTTTTAGCCACATCTCAAGGGATCACAAATATTCCCGGTTTTCTTCCAACCTCTCTGGCTACTCCTTTGCTGGTTTAAGCACACACAGAGAGAGAAGGAGTGGGGAATGAGGGGGGAAATAGAACAGACACAGAGAGACATAGACAAAGAGACAGAAACACCAGCATAGCTGTTAAGTACTAGATAGAACTCTTAAGGCCCAAGTATTTTTCTTCTCTCTCTATGCTTCCTCCTTAGGCAAATTCATCTAGGTACATGGATTCAATCTAAACAATAACTCCCAATTTTCTATTTCTGAATCTTTTCTATCTCTTTTCTAAGTTATAGACTCATATCCAATGGCTTATTTGGGTACCTTGGACTCCTTAATTGTCAAAGTTAAGCCTCATTCCTAGGGGGAAAAAATCAAATGTCAAATTCCTCACATAAGAGAATGTACTATCTTTGTAGATGGGCCTAAGAATTAGACTTTTTATAAATACACTAGAGGCCCGGTGCACAAAATTCATACACCTGTGGGGCCCCACCCCCCAATATTCATGTATTTATGTTTATGTGTGTATGTATGCATATTTTGGAGTTTTTTGTTAATCCTCACCTAAAGACATTTTTCATTGATTTTTAGAGTAGAAGGGGAGGCAAGAGACAGACAGAAACATGGATGTGAGAAAGACACATCAATTGGTTGCCTCCTGCAATGCCCTGACCAGATCGGGCCAAAACCGCATGGATGACAGGACCGACTGCTGGCGGCCCGCTCAGGCTCAGGTGCTGAGCGTATGGCGATTTTATTTCTGCTTCCACTTCTGTTAGAGGTCCCACTTGTAGAAGCTATAGATGTGGGCACAGCTCACCTGCTGGAACGGCCTCAGCCCCACGGAGACCAAGTGGCCAGGGGGAGGCAGACGTTCAATGCCTGAGCCCAGGGTGCGAGGGGGGGCAATCAGGGGCAGGGCTGGCAAGGGGGAGGGGCCACAGGCAGTTGGGGGGGCCAGATCCAGCCAGTTGCCCGTAGCAGTGCATATCATAGCGACCAGTCACTCTGCCGTTGCAATTGCTGGAATTCGTTCAAGAGTAGGCCTTCCTTCCCCCAGCTGCCAGTACTGGCTTCTCTTCGGCACCCGGGACCCAGGCTTCCCTTGCAAAGGCAGACCCCACTCACCCAGCGGGCCACCCACCGCAGCCCGCTGGTCAGGGCCTGGGCCTCCCTCTGCAGGGCAATCATGGGGCGATGGCCTGCACCCGACAAATTGCATCACACCCGCCTTGGCTGGCCTGGCACCAGTGTATGTCATAGCGTGGTTCTGGATGGTCATCCAGATGGTCTGGATGGTCGATCTGCTGTTTGGCCATTCGGTTTTATTATATAGGATAGACTAGAGGCCCAGTGCATGAAATTCTTTAACTGGTAGGGTCCCTAGTGGCTGCTGGCCAGGTACTCCCTCTCCATTCCCCCGGATGGCCCTGTCCCTGGTTGAACTCCCAGACAACTTCCAGTGGAGGGGACAATTTGCATACTATGCTTTTATTATATAGGATTTTCAAGTTCACTGGTATTGAATAGGCATTGAGAAGTGAAAGCATCTGCACCCAGAGTTTACATCTACATTAACATCACTGTCCAGCTGTCTTCAACTACAAGACTTTACTATTCCAGGAAACCCTTGCCCAGGCAGATAAGAGTTGCAAATAACTTCATTGTTCATATCAGGAACTTTCCCAAAACCCCATATAAACCAACATCAGACTATTCAACTTTTCAATAAAGAGCAGTAAATGATTGTTCACTTTCCAAGACTTTGAGAAATCTCACCTCAAAACCCTTGCTTTGCTATGTCTATCAATCCTAAACCACTATATCATGATCATTACTAATTCTATTCAAGTTCTTGCATTGAAATACTTGCTTCAAAGACTCCATATTCTCAACAAATGTCCCTTTGCTCTCCCTTTTTACTTTGCTATTCTTCTCTCTCTCCTCCCCCCCCCACACACATACACACATACACACACACACACACACACACACACACTTCACCCCACGGATCCTACTAACTCTGTAAAGGTTGTACTCTCCTTTACTAACCTAACCAATAAACTTACTGGTTATTTTTGGTGGTATTTACCAGGAGCCAACATTCCACATCATACCACATAGTTTCCAAAATGTTTGTCAAAATTCATCTCAGCACTATCGGTTTCATCACAAATAGTTTTAGAAGAAAAGGTTATAAGAAATCTTCACCCTACATTAGGCAGCATCCACTGATATTACTGGTTCCAGTTTCTTAATGAGTACTAACATCAAAGGGGTCATTAAACCAGTAAGGAGTTCTAAGGAAGATGGGAGCTAAATTACAGACAGGTTTACCAATCTAAGCAGGAGTCTTAAGAGAAACAGAATGGGGGGGAAATGAATTAATATATAACAATACACAACACTAATAATCAGTAAAAGAAAAAAAGGACTGTTAAATATAAGTTAACAATGAAAAAAACTTTAAAGAAGTTTTCATTACTGTAAAATTATTTTTAAATCAAGATTTGGAATTTAGACACAGTGAAATGCTAAATATGTTTTCTAGAAAATTTGAGACTTCTAATCCACCAATAATAAATACACAAGCATTTATTTTCCTTTAAAGCACCTATAAAATCCACAGGCATGCTTACAGGAGAATAAATTGATAGAAAAGGTTAAGCATTCAAAATGCCTCAATGACTGGAAGGAAGGATTCAAATTTTAAGATCTAAATGTAGAAAAGGAAACCACAAGTACTGGCAGAAAATATGAATGAACTCCTTATAATCTTGGAGTAGTGAAGTTCTAACTATATTTCAAAATCCAAAAACATAAAAGAAAAAATTATTCCACCATATGGAAAAGGAAAAATTCTACATTATAAAGATTCTGAATATATAGAATATAGAGAATATATATATATATGTATGTATATATATATATATATACCACAAATAAAGGGCTAGTCTCCCTATAGAGAACTGAAACCAAGAAAAAAATAACAACCAAATGGAAAAATAAACAAAGAACGTGAGAGTTCAGAGTTGGTGGGGAGTAGGTAAGTGCCTATTCAACATATAAAAAACACTCAATGTTATTCATAATGAGAGAAATACAATAGTCTGAGTTACACCAGTTCTCATCTGTCAAAGTGGCAAAATTCCCAGTGTTTGACAACACATTCAGCTGGTAAGGCTATGGAAAAATCAGCTTCTCATATATTCAGGTAGTTGTACAAAATGACAATTTGGCTACATCTAACAGATTACAGAAGCATCTACCTTTCCTAAAAAAACATTTTATTTTTTAATAGTTTTCAATTTACAGAAAAATTGCAAAGATAGTATACCACACACATACTTTCTGCTATTAAGATTTTGTATTATTAGTATGGTACATTTGTCACAATTAATGAACTAAAACATAATCAACTAAAGTCCACTTTTTATTTATTCCATTAGTTTTTACCTAAAGATGAGAGGGAAAGGGTGCGAAAAGATAAACCAAAGAACTCATCTTCATATATGCATAACCCACGGACACAGACAATAGTGTGGTGTAGGCCTGGGGGTAGAGCGGGGACAGGGTGAAGGGGGTCAATGAGGAAAAAAAGGGGACATCTGCAATACTTACAACAATGAGGATTAGAAAAATAAAATAAAATAAAAGCAGGCCCTGTGGCCAGTTTTTTTAACTTTTGATTTTTTAATATAACCCAATGCAATTTTCTACAATCATTTTTAAATTACTTACTAGTAAAATTATGTTTTCAAAAATAGTATTTTTTTTAAAAAATCTTTGTTGAAAGTATTCACACAGAAAAACAGACTTCCTTGTTGTAGGTGACCATGACAGTTTTGAACAGTGCTGCTCATGATTTTCTAAAATATCACTCAACTGGCATTTGTCTTGTGGTGTTTTTTTTGTGTGGTTAGACTGGGGCTATGGTTTTTTGGGAGGAAGATCATAGAGGTGAAGTGCCTTTCTCATCACTTCATGCTATCAACATGATTTATGACTGTTAATGTTAATTCTCTTAGACTGTTCAGGCTGCTAAAACAAAATACCTTGGACTGCATGGCTTATTAACAACAGAAATTTATTTCCTACAATTCCAGGGGCTGGGAAATCTAAGATCAAGGCCCCTGCAGATTCTGGGATCTCTTCGAAGGGAACTAATCCCATTCATGAGGGCAACAACCTCACAACGTAAGCACCTCCCAAAGGCCCCACACCTTCAAATATCATCGTATTGGAAATTTGGTTTTAACATATGAATGGACACAGACATTTGATCTATACTATTAATATTACATATTTATATGCTGGGGCAGACTGGCAGACCCTGAGTGACGAACGGATGATTACTCTGACGGGCAAAGGGACTGCCTGGCTAAAGGAATCAGACAGCTCCTTTGCCTACCTCCTTAGGATTTTATTGTAGCAACAGCTTGAACTAAAATTAACAATTAGATACTATCAGCAGGGTAAGCATCCTTGAGAAGACACATGCATCTGTAGTGTCCTTTAAGCAAGGACAGTTTGAAGTCTAAATATAAAAATTCTAGTAAAACACCTGGGGCTTTAACTTGTTTGGAAAAGTCAAGGCAGGGTCTGCTGCCTTCGGCAAGGTCCCCCTAGAGGCCCCCGACCTTTCGAATATTCCTCCTTACAGACTTTCCAACCAAGTCCCATGCTTCCCCACTTATATTTATAGTATCTATAATATATTTATAGATTGTGTTCATAACATATAAAAGGTATATAAAATATATAGTATAATATTTACAGTATTAAACTTTGGTCACATGGCTGACATAGTATTTGTCAGGTGTTGCTTATGTTAAGTTACCCTTTTCCCGATTTTTTCTACCCCTTAAATGGGGAGTATGTTATACCTCCTCGAGGGCTGAGTATCCACATAAATTATTTGGAATTATTCTGCACAGGAGATTTGTCTATTGATTTTATTTATGTATTTGCTTATATCAGTATGGACTCATGGGTATTATTTTGTATTTTAATTACAACCCAATACTATCTTATTTTGTTGCTCAAATTATTTTAGTATGAGCCATTGGGAGCTCTTTCAGTTGGCTTCTGTGACTCTTTTACAAACTTCATTCACTGTTTTGTTTGAATACTTCCTTACTTTCCAGCATTACATTTCCAGCATCCAGGTTCACCTTGCACAGCCCTGGTTCCTTTATGGAAGAATGGTATTAGAAACTAAGAAACGGGCACCAGGTATGCTCACTGCTACTTGGGATGTTGTTTCTTCTAAGCCGTCTCAGCTGACAGAGCAAGAAAATACACATGTGTACAGAAACATTTATCATTAACTTAGAAATCCTTGTTCTTAGAATCTAATTTCTTTCTGCAAGTACAAAATACTATATGTATGTTATTCATTCGCCATTGTAATAGGAAAAGATAGGAAACAATCCAAGTGTCCACACAGGACTGAGTGACTAAATCATATACCCATGCAAGTACTATTCAGCTGTTAAAAATAAAGAACTTTATCTAAATACTAGAGGCCTGGTGCACGAAATTCATGCACTCAGGGTGGGAGAGGCCCTCAGCCTGGTCTGTGCCCTCTCGCAGTCCAGCAGCCCTTGGGGGATGTCCAACTGCTGGCTTAGGCCCCATCCCCTTGGGCAGCTGGACATCCTTAGCACTGCCAGAGGCGGGAGAGACTGGCTTCTAGCTGAGTGGCATGACCCCTGTGGGAGCATACTGATCACCAGGGGGGCAGCTTCAGGGGGCAGTGCTTGTCATAGTGACTGGTTGTTCTGCCATTCAGTCGATTTGGATATTAGCCTTTTATTACATAGGATGAAAAAAATCTCCAAAATAAAATATACATTTGTTTATATGTCCAAAGAGAAACATTGGAAGATTACACATAAGAAATGTTTATCTATAAAAATATATCTAATACTAAATCAAAAAGATGTAAAAACCTAAATACTCTATAACCACTGAAGAAACTAAATTGGTAGTCAAAAATCTTCCCACAAAATAAATGACAGGGTCAGATGATTCCTCTGATGAGTTTCATCAAACTCTCAAAGACCAAGAATTTCAATCTCAATTTCAAAGAATAGGAGAAGGAACACTGCTCAATTGATTTCACTAGGTTAGCATAGTCTTTGATCAAAATCAGATAAGAGTACTATAAGAAAAAAATTATAGGATAATCTCTTCCATGAACTAAATATAAAAACCCTAAACAAATATAAGCAAATTGAAAACAGAAATATATAAAAAGAATTATGAAAGAAACTCATTGTTTGCAAATGATATGATTGTATACATAGGAAATATAAATGAATATAATTTTAGCATTTTCTTCAAAAGGTCTTACATTTTATTACATTTTGGAGATTTGCTATTTTTTTTAATGTATAAAAAAGATCCTAAGCTTTATATATCAACAAAAGATAAGGGGAATATTTGAAGATTATAACCATTGCTAGGGAATTTAGATAAGAATATATTTTTAAAATAATTTTCCAAAACTTAAAAATTGAGTTCATGCAGTAGAAAACAGTGAGACACTGGGAAGCTTAACAAGCAATCATGCTCTGGCAGGATTACTCAGTTGTTTGGAGCATTCTACCATGCCACAAAGGGTTGTGGGTTCGATTCCTGGTTAGGGAACATACTCATGTGGGGAGTTCGACCCCCCCAGTCAGGATACATAGGAGAAGCTAAATTCAATAAAAAACATATCCTCGTGTGAGAATTAAAAAAAAAAAAAAGAATAACCAGTCACAAACCGTCAGCTATGCTTTCCCAAATAAGGTAACTGCTTAAGCTATACCAATCAAATAATTTCCTTACTTTGCTTCCACATCTTCTATATAAAAACCTTCCCCCATCTACTGATACACTACTAACAACCTTTGGCTTAGGATTCCCCAATTTGGCCTTTATACATAAACCTAACAAAAAAACCCCAAAATATAATAAAACTAGAAAATTCAAAGTTTTTAAAGAGAGAAAAAAATAAGATGGAATGATGGAAAGTTCTAATCAATTTGCCTTACCTTCAAATTTAATTTATATGTGACTGGTTCCTCCCCTTCACACTGCTAACCTCCAAAGTGTTTCTAAAACTCAAGAATTGCCTGAAACATTTATAAAACCCAAACTCAGAGATTCCAATTCAGTTGTACAGGGGCAGAGCTTGAGATTTTACACAAGCAGGCAGGTATGCACTTCTAGCTTTTTTGTTTGTTTGTTTGTTTGTTTTAAATCAACAAGAGTGATTCTGAAGTTCAGGTTAAGGCTACTGACCTAGAAAAATACAAAATAATAAACAAAAATGTAAGATAATAAATAGCAAGTATCCAAGCAAATTTTATAACAAAAAGATAAAATGCAAAACGAATTTCTCCTTTTGATGGATAAGTTATATGACCTGTTATTCTACTTTAACTTCAGAAACCTGAGTCACAAACAAAAGTCATAAAACAAGGAAAGCAAATACTGTCAAGATGTCAAACAAGTGGTATAGTACAGGTCTGAAGAAGGGGAACAGAGAGGGTACAGTTAAAAGAAAAATTTGAGTATCAATGCGCTCATCAGGGAAGATTATGACAGCTTTATTTCTAATTGGTCATTAGGTAAGAAACAATGAATATGCTACATTATTTAGTCCACTAGTCTATACTAACTACCCTGTCCCCCAGTACACCTCAAGGATGCACTTACACCCATCAGTAACACCAACTCACCAATACATTGATTCTCAAATTCGGTGAGAACAGGGAGGCATTACTAGAAAATCTAAGAAGTATGCACAGTTTAAAAAGCCAGAGGAATTATTTTGACATTTTGATTCAACTGTCCTTGTGAATCACTTAGACATTCACTGACCCGAAGGAATGGATCAGCTAAACATTCTAGTACCATTACCAACAGTTCTTCCCATTATATTAAAGAGTAATAAAAATAATTACTCTTTAACTGTGTGAGTACCCACTAGGTGCCATGTACTTTGCAAAGTGTTTTACATGTTATCATTTCATTTAATTCTCACAATCTCATGAAGTAAGTTCTAGCATTTCCCAATTTTATAGAAGAAACTGACCCTTAAGAGTTCAAGTAACTAGCTCAAGTTCACATGGATTATCATTTACTATTGAAGCAGTCTTTATGGAAAAAACAAACATATAACCAATTCTAAACTTTATATAATAAAAATGAGAGTTGTAGATTTTTTTCCAAAAAACAAAAAACTATATCTAAAATAAAAAGTGTTGTCAACCATTTTAGAGCTTTTGGGGAAGAAAAGGGATCAGAGAAAAATAGAAATGTAAATAAAAATATTTGGAGAAAATGGAGGGTCAAAAGTCCATGCTCATAAACTTATGAACAAAAATTATTGCAAAATACAATGCTGACTCCACTGTTCTGAAAGTGATAAAATGTAGGTAAATAAATCATGACCTTGAAAATTTAACAGATATAAAAAATTTAATGTTTTAAGACCATATCATAAATTGAGAAATATAAAAAAACCATGAAATCTCACAAATTATAAAAACTCATTTTTAAAATGTCACATCTCAAATGTTATCAAGCCATACTATCTGATTTCTAAAACAAATCTAGTTATATAAGAATCTACTATAAAAGAGGCATAAGTTAAAGCTCAATTATAAAACTCAATAAAATGTCTTTAACTTAAAAATTAGACTAGTTTTTATTTAATTAATCCCAATGAAAACTAAGCTCCTAGTTAAACAAACTCTCATGGTAACAGGAAAACACTAAATACATTGCTCTATCCATTTGAGTGCAACTCTGTAATTCACTTCAGTAAATGCATTTAAGTCTAATACTATACTATATAGCTAAACTGCTAGATTTTATTAATAAAATTTTAGCAATTAAACCAAATTTTACTCTATTATTGACCAATGTTTTCAGACCTTATGAAATAGATACTTTATTTACATATAATTTGTAATTTTATATTTCCAATTTGTCAAAAAATAACAAGTTAGTACAGCTTATAGGTAATTAAAAAGGCCCAATAAGTCCTGGCCAGTGTGGCTCAATGGTAGCATGTGAGCCTGTGCACCAAAGGGTTGAATGTTCAGGGGCATATACCTGGGTTGCAGGTTTGTTCCCTGGTCCCGGTGAGGGTGTGTGCAGGAGGCAACTAAGGTGTCTCTCCACATTGATGTTTCTCCCTTTCTCTGTGTCTCTCCCTCCCTTCCACTCTCTCTATCAATGGAAAAAATATCCTCAGGTGAAGATAAACCACAAAAAGAGTCCCAATAATGCTCTAAATTGGCCTATAAACTGCTTCCAGATTACTCTCACACAAGTAATGTCTATGAGTACTCCAATACTCAAAAACCTTTGATGGATTTTTATTTTCTACTGTATTGAAATTAATTCTTGGCTCTTTCTAGGCCATAATTAATTTGACCCTAATTTACTAACTCAATGCTGTTTCTCCTAATCTCATCAATTCATTCATGCAATTGAATGAGAAATAATTTGGGGAATATACCAAAATTAAAAAAGCATAGTCCCTGTGAAGCATAAAGCCAGCCAAAATGGGAGAGATTGGTAATTAATCACAGTGCAATGTGTCAAGTACCATAGGAGACATAAGTGTTATAGCCAAATTACCATAACTCTGCCAGAATGGATCAAAGAAGACTTCAGAGGAAGTGACATTTATCTTTAAAAATGAGAATTTATCTCCAAGTGTCACAGCACTGTAATATCAAGACATTTCCTCATCTTTGTATCCTAACACTGACCATAGGGCTAGTACAGAGTATGAAGGGCACTTGAGATATACAGAGATGGATGGATGGATGGATGGATGGATGGATGAATGGATATCCGCAAGGAAAGAGGAAGGATAGAAGGATAAAATGGCATACACAAATATAAATATACAGAAAGAATGAATACTTTTTAGCCTAAAATGGGGAAAAATCAAAAGTAGTAATCCAGATGAAGTTTTCAAAACCCTGACATATGAAAATGATGATAGGAAAAGATAAATATAAAAGATATTTAGGGAAATAAAATTAACAGGATTTAGTAATTGACTGGACTGGGGGGGAGGGAGGGAGCACCTTAGAAAAACATAAGCTGTTGCAAATGGTTAGGCTGATGGCACTGTGATTAGGAATGGAGGTAGGGCACAATAAAAGTTCAACTTAGGTAAGGGAGCACTGAGAGGCAATATCTGGGAAGTATAGTTAGAAAGGAACTCAGAAAAAGAGGTCTGGAATGAATAGAAATAAAGATGTGGAGCTCGTCAGCATATAGGTGATAAAAACAAAGCACTAAATATGGGTGAAACTGTCCAAAGAACACGTAAAATCTAAGGGTTGGGCCAAACACAGAACATCCCAGGCAACCAATATTGCTGTTATGTCATATTATAATACTGCCACATTTAATTATATTTTTATAACATTTACAGGTACTAAACACAATGTCATGGACACAAGAAATGCTTTAAAAGTACTTACTGATTACACCCGAGTAAATTGGAAAATCAAATTTATTAAGTAAAGTAAAGCCATAAATAAAGGATGTCTTAAAAATAATTCAGCAAAACATGCTCAAGGGCCTAAAGGAATCCAAAATTTACTTCAAAAATCAATTTACTTAAAAAAATCAATGAAAAAGTCTCTCCCCACCAGAAATAGCAGTGCAAATCAGTTAAAATACTGAAATCTGGAGTTATGTTACATTCTTTTAAAAGTCTATTTTTAAAATAATACATACTAATTTAAAGGATAATGCCTCTAAATTTGGAGTGTTAAGAGTCCCAATATTATCAATATTTACCAAGCTGTTTATATAATTTGACATTAGCACACACTAATAACAAATATTAACCAATAACTGTAAGAATAGCAGTATTACATATATCATTTGAGAAGAACCACATGAGTTAGTTACTAACCTAAAATATAGTAAAAGATAAATTATTCTAGGGTCCTTTTCCCATTCTTTACAAATACTCATACAAAATTTAGAGTATTCTTGAAAGTACTTAGGTACTCTAACAAGTAATTAAACGAAAACAAGAATATGCTATTAAAAGGTTGACAAATCTTTTAAATTAACTTTTATGACAACAAAAAAGAAAGCAAATCTTTGTTTTTCACTTTAATGAACTACTGTCAGGTCAGTAAAATTTTCTGTTGTTTAAATGTGAACAAGAAATAAGATATATATCAACAATACTAATTTGCAATTTTTATATCATAAAGGTTGGTTCTCAGTATAAAAAAAATGCCCCAAAATGCACAATCTGGTTTTAGTTCCATTTTTCAGGGATATAATAGCCATATATCAATAAAAACACAGTGTCAAAATTTACACTTTAATTAAAATACGTAAGCAATACCAAACCCAATAGGCAATTATACATATATACATGTGGACATAAAATTTATCTACTTTAAGGCAAAAATTTCACCCAATACTGAAGTAAGTTACACAGAATGCCTCTGGGCTATCTTCTTTTTTATGGTATATGCTCAAATAATGCAAACTAATTTTAACACATGAAAAAACAAAATAAGTAAACATATAAGTAAAAATAAACATATTTGTATCACAAGGCCAAGTATAATTTTTCTTTTGCTTTTCAGCACCCATATTTATTTTATGCCCATAGAACTCTAGCTAATAAATCCATGATTAAAAATAACTCTACAAATACTTTATCTTTTTACCATCTTGATTTTAATTCATTTTGAGGTATAAATATATTATCCCTTATTCATTTTGTATAATTTGATATTTTTATGAAGTAGAAGAGAAAATTTAAAATCTAATTTTGATAAACTTTTAAATTTACCACGTTAGACCTCTCTACAGCACTCAACAATCACATCCCCCTAGAGCAGTGGTTCTCAACCTTCCTAATGCCGCGACCCTTTAATACAGTTCCTCATGTTGTGGTGACCCCCAACCATAAAATTATTTTCGTTGCTACTTCATAACTGTAATTTTGCTACTGTTATGAATTGTAATGTAAATATCTGATATGCAGGATGTATTTTCATTATTACAAATTGAACATAATTAAAGCATACTGATTAATCACAAAAACAATATGTAATTATATATGTGTTTTCCGATGGTCTTAGGCGACCCCTGTGAAAGGGTCGTTCGACCCTCAAAGGGGTCGCAACCCACAGGTTGAGAACCACTGCCCTAGAGGCAGTGTAACATGGTTTGAATGCCCAAACAGAAATCTTCAACCTGGAGACAATTACTTAACTAAGGCCTCTGTTTCCTCATTTAAAAACAAGCACAATCAATAGAGAATGAAAGACCCAAAGCACAGCTTTAAAAGAATGTATTTTGTTTCTTACTAACAAATTAGGGTACTTGGTAGTAATAAAAAATTTCAAAAAGCAAGAAAAAAAATACAGGCACAATACCTATAGCAAGCATGTCAAACTCGTGGCCCACAACCAATATTTTTGAGGCCCAGGCAATATAACGGTATGTAAGAAATGTTTTAATAAAAATTTATCTTAATTTTTACAATATCCTGTTATACATAATTAATAACGAACTACAATGTTCACTAACGACTGATTACTATAATCATGTTGCATTCATTTCCCTTACACACCTTACGCACATGCACACCATTTCTCTTCACTAATTCTAGCAGCGAACATTTTAGCAGCTGATTGCCAAGTCATTAGTCTTGTACTGACTTGTTTGGTGTGCGCAACAGGAAATATTTCGCTTTTGGAGAACAAGAAAAATAGGTTTTTTTGCATTACGCTTATTAATCTGTGCAGTTATTCAGTGTCTGGTAAGTTAATGTTCAAGAAAATATATTAATTTTTATAAAAATGTTCTATTATTTTATGTTAACGATTACTCATTTATTTCAGCCCTTTGTATTCAGCATGTCTCTATCAAAATAAACCTACGTTTCTATGAAAATTGAAGCTTTTTTTTTGCGGCCCACATAAACTTAAACCTTGTTTATTTAGCCTGTGTTAGCCTTTTGACATGCTTGACCTATAGGACGGGCTTATTGTATTTAACAAAGTAACACTTGGCATAGTACCTACCAAAAGATATTAAATAAGGTTATTTCTTTCACATAGCTAATATCAAAACATTTTTTTCAATAGATTTTTATTCATTACAGAGAGAAAGGGAGAGGGAGAGATAGAAACATCAATGATGAGAATCACTGATCAGTTGCCTCCTGCATGCCCTCTACTGGGGATGGAGCTCGCAACCCAGGCATGTGCCCTGACTGGGAATTAAACTGTAACCTCCTGGTTCATAGGTTGACATTCAAACACTGAGCAACACCAGCCGGGCCAAAACAAAATTTTAAAAGGAAACTTTGGAAAGCATGATAATTTTCACTCATCCGAATATGCCATAGATCTATCTATAAACCACTTCAAATACAGTATTTAGTATCATATGTTACTGCAGAACACATTATATACAACTAGTGGCCCGGTGCACGAATTCATGCACAGGTGGGGTCCCTCTGGGTGGCCTGCAGGGATCGGGCCAAAACCCGCAGTCCAATACTGCCTGCATCTCCTACCTGCCGCTCCCACTCATCCTGGCCCCACTGAACCTGCCGCAGGCTCGCACCCAATCAGTCCCCAATTGGGAGAGGCTCAAGCCACTGCAGCAACTCTCGTCAGCCATGAGCCCTGCGTCTGGTGCCCTCCCAAAGGAAGTGGCCTACGGGATCAAGCCGAAATTGGCTCCCTGACGTCCCCCGAGGGGTCCCGGATTGCAAGAGGGTACAGGCCAGGCCGAGGGACCCCACCAATGCACAATCAGGGCGAGGGAGGGACCGCGGGAGGGCTCCAGGGCATGTCTGGCCCATCTCACTCAGTCCCGATCAACCGGACCCCAGCAGCAAGCTAACCTACCCGTCTGAGTGTCTGTCCCCTGGTGGTCAGTGCACGTCATAGCGAGTGGCTGAGCAGCCTTCGCATATCATTAGCATATTATGTCTTGATTGAACAGTTGACCAGTCACCGGACAACCAGACACTTAGCATATTAGGCTTTTATTATATAGGATAGCACTCCATCTACTAGATTTATAGATAGACATGTATTGATTTTCCAACCTGGCCAACAGAGTGAAAACAAGCCAGGAAAGGTAAGCAACACTCAGATATATTCAATATATTTTGCTGGCCATTGGCAATTCCTCTTTACAGGTCAATATTCTGCAGATATCAAAGCAATTACCAACTAAAAAGCCTGGGAGCAAAATAATAACAAAGAATCCACTCATAACAGAATTCTTGGCTTAATATTATAAACATTTCAGAATTATTTTTTTATAGCCACTCTAATAGGTCCTCTTCCTACCACTTCAAAGAAATTACCCACATTATAGATCAAATGCTAGTAAGCTGAACAGATTTTCCAATGTAGGCAGTTTTTTACCTCACACATAATGATATGAACTGTTAATTTCAAAGCTCATTTTCAAATGCCATAAACTTATTTTTTAATCTTCATTTAAAATGCAAAATTCCTAAATCAGTTTATAAACTGCATTTTAAATAACTCTTTCCCATGTAAAAATTTAAGCAAAAACTACACATTTAAAATTCAGGGAACATAAAATTATTCTTCCTTCACATGTATGCAAGAAGGCAATTTTTAAGTAGATAAAATACTCTAAAGAATATCTAATAACCTGGATTTAACATGTCTCTTTTTTTTTTTAACAATACATTCATTAAGGAAGTATCCACCTTGGAAGTATAAAAGCTATAGAAGAGAATGCCATAATATGAAGCTATCTACACTAATAAAAGTCAAAGATGCTAATTAACTGTACCTTTGCTATGCCCAAGCCACTCCCACCAGCCAATCAGAGTGACTATATGCAAATTAACCCAACCAAGACGGCGGCCAGCAGCCACGGAGCTGGAGCAAGCAGGAGGCTTGGTTGCCCCGGCAATGGAGGAAGCCAAGCTTCTCACCCGCCCTGGCCGGCTGTGGCCTCCGCAAAAGGCAACAAAGTTTCAATTATAGCAGATAAATAAATCCCAGATACCTACTTCCAGCCAGCCTCCACTGGGAGCTTGGGTGGCTGGGGGCTGTGGCCAGCCTGCAAACAGCCATCAGCCCCTCACCCAGGCTGGCCAGGCAACCCAGCAGGACCCCCATCCTGAAAGGTGTGTGGCCAGCCTGAAAATGGCCCTCAGCCCCTCACTCAGGCTGGCCAGGCACCCCAGTGGGGACCCCCACTCTGAAGGGGGTGTGGTCAGTCTGAAAACGGCCCTCAGCCCTTCACCCAGGCTGGCCAGGCACCCCAGCGGGACCCCCATCCTGATCCGGGACACCCTTCAGGGCAAACCCGCTGGCCCCCACCCACGCACCAGGCCTCTATCCTATATAATCTACAGTAATAAAACAGAAACATGGTAATTAACGTACGACCGCTACCCTTCCCATTGGCTAATCAGCATATCCTTATGCAAATTAACTGTCAGCCAAGATGGCGGCCGGCAGCCAGGCAGCTGGAAGCGAACATGAGGCTTGCTTGCTCCAGTGACTGTGGACTCCAACGTTCCCCGCCTGACTGGCCGGCCTCTGAGTTGCAACTCTAAGCAACTATGTACTATGTTGCAAATGTAGAAGCTAAAAAAAAAAACTCAGAAATCAGCTTTCAGCCTGCCGGGATCTCAGAGCTGAAGTTATACATTGTTTCGATTATAGAACAGCAAACAAACCAGATACGAAGCCTCAGAGCTAGAGCCAGAGCTAAAGCTGGCCCAGAATAAAATAAAAAAAAGAGAAAAAAAAAGGAGCGGTTGGGAGCTTCAGTCAACAACCACCAGCCTGAAAGCAGCCCTCAGCTCCTCACCCAGACTGGCCAGGCACCCCAGTGGGGACCCCCACCCTGATCCAGGACACCCTTCAGGACAAACCAGCAGGCCCCCAGGCCTCTATCCTATATAATAAAAGGGTAATATGCCTCCCAGCACCGGGATCAGCGTGACAGGGGGCAGCGCCCAAAGCCCCTGATCGCCCTGCAGCTCTGTGTGTGACAGGGGGCGGGGCCACAACCTCCCTATCCACCTTGCTCTGTTCGTGACAGGGGAAGGCGCCCCAACCCCCTGATGGGCCCTGCTCTGAGCCTGATAGGGGGGAGTTCCCCAATCCCCTGATCACCCTACAGCTCTGTGTGTGACAGGGTGTGGCGCCCCAACCCACTCCCCCCCCCCCCCACGGGCCCTGCTCTGTGTGTGACGGGGTAGAGCCATAACCTCCCCATCGGCCCTGCCCTGAGTGTGACAGTGGCGGTGCCCCAACCCCCTGATTGGCCCTACTCTGTGCGTGACAGGGGGGAGCTCCCCAACCCTCTGATGGGCCCTGCTCTGTGCGTGACAGGGGGCAGTGCCCCAACCCCCTGATTGGCCCTGCTCTGTGAGTGACAGGGGGTGGCGCTGCAACTTCCCCATCGACCCTGCCTTGAGTGTGACAGGGGGCGGTGCCCCAACCCCCCAATCGGCCCCACCCTGAGCGTGACTGAGGGTGGTATCGCAACCTCCCGATCCGCCCTGCTCTGTGCATGACGGGGGGCGGCGCCCTAACTCCCCAATCAGCCCTGCTCTGAGCCCGACCAGGGGCTGCACCTAGGGATTGGGCCTGCTCTCTGCCACCCGGGAGCAGGCCTAAGCCAGCAGGTCGTTATCTCCTGAGGGGTCCCAGACTGCAAGAGGGCACAGGCCGGGCTGAGGGACCCCCTCCTCCCCCCCACAGTGCACAAATTTTTGTGCACCAGGCCTCTAGTCCTATATAATAAAAGGGTAATATGCAAATTGACCCTAACAGCAGAGCAACTGGGAATCACTGGTCACTATGACACACACTAACCACCAGGGGGCAGACACTCAATGCAGGAACTGCCCCCTCTGCTCAGCCACAAACCAGGCTGACGGCTGCAAGTACAGCGGTGGTGGTGGGAGCCTCTCCCACCTCCTCAGCAGCGCTAAGGATGTCCAACTGCAGCTAGGCCTGCTCCTCGCTGGCAAGTGGACATCCCCAGAGGGCTCCCAGGCTGCCAGAGGGATGTTTGACTGCCAGCTTAGGCCCAGTCCCCCGGGGAGCGGGCCTAAGCCAGCAGGCGGTCATCCCCTGAGGGGTCCCAGACTGTGAGAGGGCATAGGCCGGGCTGAGGGACCCCCCTGAGTGCACAAATTTTTGTGCACCGGAAATCCAATAATTTTTATAAAGACTAGAGAACAGTAATAATGATTCAAAATATAGTGTTTTATAAATATTCAGGACTATTAAACAATAGGGACACTACTATCTTTACTACTGAATATCTAGCTCAGTTG
Organism: Myotis yumanensis; assembly: GCF_028538775.1. Lineage (NCBI taxonomy): Eukaryota > Metazoa > Chordata > Mammalia > Chiroptera > Vespertilionidae > Myotis > Myotis yumanensis. Next base: position 195,697,678 of record NW_027223754.1, read on the forward strand.
TCATTATAGCTTCCATTGTCCACAATAACGTATTTGTAGTTTTATAGTCATTCATTTCACCAGTAAAAAAAAAAGGAGGTAAATATTGCTGGAAATTAAGAAAAAACAAAAGCCTTAACAGCATAAAGTATTTTAAATGCCATCTCTTTCCACCATTAATTGTAGGACTGAATCTATCTGAAAACTAAAAATATCAACAAATATATCCATTAAAATCTGCTTAATCAACACAGCTATTCTGCTACAAACAAAATAAAATTTAATTTCTCTTTTTTTGTATAACCAATGATTTATTAGAACAAGATTACTGGTGTACAAAGCTTACCATACATTGAATCAATTCTTCCAATTTCATCACTCTTTACTATGCATCTCTTGTTTCCTACTAGTAACCAGAGAACATTTGGCAACCTACACTGTTTCAAATACCTAACACTAAAAGTTACTTTTTTGGGCCTGAATCCAAGGATGAGAATAAATTACACATTTTACAGAAGCTTCTTTTAATAATAAACAGATTGGGATATTAACAAGACTTAATTATTCATATACTTTTTCTCTGATTGTAAAAGTATGTGAAAATCTGAAAAATACAGAAATGTATATATTTTTTATCCACCCAAAAATCTTTGTTAACTTTTTCGTAGATTACCTTCTAGTGATAATTAAACTTCTATTATCTAATTCTGTGGTTCTCAACCTGTGGGTCGCGACCCCTTTGGGGGTCGAATGACCCTTTCATGGGGCAAGGGGGGGTCCCCTAAGACCACTGGAAAACACATATATAATTACACTGTTTTTGTGATTAATCACTATGCTTTAATTATGTTCAATTTGTAGCAATGAAATTGGGGTCACCACAACATGAGGAACTATACTAAAGGGTCACGGCATTAGGAAGGTTGAGAACCACTGAATTTTAATCTGATACTAATAAATATGGAGAAAAAAAGTGTATCCTCGATAAATAAATGTTATATAAAACATCAATTATTAATGATATGAACTGTTAATTTCAAAAACATCACAAATATGTTAAGTGGTGGTGATTGGAAAGGGTGGGGTTAGAGAGTCCCACAATTCAGACATGGGCTCCTAAACTGAAATCCTTTCACAATTTTTATAGTGTCAACATTTTAATGGTAGCAAGCAACAAGATGTGACTGTTCTTACACAATATCAACACTGATGGCCTACATCAAACAGGCTTTACTTTTATTTTCTTTCACATTTCAATGTTTTTGTTTTTGCTGTAAAAAAATCAATAATACATTATATCTGCATAGTAATCTTAAAACAGATAAATTCAAAGACTGGGCTATTTTCTTTAAAGCCCAGCATTTAAATTGTTAGTGTTACTGGCACATGAGACAGTTTATCAGATAAAAGAATAACACTTTTTATATTCCAATATTCTCTCATAAAAACAAGAATACTGTATTCCCTAAATATAGCCACAGTTTTTCCTTTTGATCCAACTGTTGTTTATGAAACAATGTTAGAATTACAAAGACTAAAATGTCTTCATTAACAAAACATCATCCCAACATTTCATAAGCCAGCTACTTAGTCTCAGAACAACAAAACCAATGATATTACCACGAGCTAATTTTTTCCCTTAATATTTGGTTGAACCTTGTTTCTAGCTTAAAGGGAGGATTTTCCTCTACTCAGGCCATCAAAGGTCTTAAGATCCCATTCACTCTCTTCTGCCCAATGATTAACAAATAAACCTAACATACAGTAAGTCAGCTTTGCTCCTCTGACCTTCTTACACAAGCATCCCTTAAAAAAAAAAATCCAGAAACCATCAGCAAAGTTTGAGGAAAGAATTGTCCTGTCTCTAACTCAAGCATTTCCTGCCAGTGACAGGTCGGGCTGCTAGGAATACACTTGGCTGACCCTGGAAATCGCCAAAACTCCCAACAAAACTGGCGACTTTTGTATCTAGGAAACTAATTGGCCAACTTAAAGAGGTGCCAGACCATCACCAGCAACGTGTCTTTGGTAGACGTCGCCATAAAAAGGACGGACGAGCGCCACACATTGCAGCCAAATGCTTTTGCCATTTTCTTTTTTCTTTTTTTTTTTTCTTTGCAGAAGAAAAGCTAATTGTGAACGGCCATGTGACACTGTAAGATCCCAGAAAGGAAAGGGTGGGAGGAAGAGAGAAGAGTTCAAGGCAGTTCAGGGTCACAACAAGCTCAGGCATCCTGTCATTAGCAAACGTTCCCCCAGCTGAAGGCAAAACACCGCTTACCCGAAAAGGAGCGGGTGAGCAGCAGGGGGAGAACGCGGGGAAAACCGCAGGCGAGCCGCCGTGGCCGCGCGGGGGTGCGGGGCGGGCGGCGATCGGAGCTATCCAGCGGGGCGAGGGCGCCCAGGCACCGGGCACCGAACGCCGAGAAAAGCCGCTGCGATGGAGACAATACTTGGCAGCCCCCCCCCCCCCCCCCCCCCCCGTTTCCCTCTCCTCTCTGGTCCCTGGCGTTTCCCACCTTCCCTCCGCCTCTGCTCGGGACCAACCCTCGGGGGTGGGACCCGACAGCGGGAGGGCGCCCCGATCTTTGTCTCGGCCCCGCGCCCCGCGCCCCACGCAGGGCCGCTCCCCTCCGCCCCCACCTCCGCGCTCCCACCCGCGCACACCCCCCGCGTCTCCAAGGCGCCCGGAGCGCCCCGGCCCGCGTCCCTTCCTGCCCCTCGGGGCTGTGCCGCCACCCCGCCCCGGAGACCTTTGTGTCTCGGGGGACTTTCTGCCTCTTCCCCTCCTCGGCCTCGCGGGGAGCCGGCCTCCCCCGGAGACCAACGCGGCAGCCAGCGCCGAAGGCGGCGGCCCGAAGCGCCTCTCGCCGAGGAGCCCGACAGACATCCCGGCCCCGGAAATGCCTCGACGCCCCGAGGCCCTCGCTGCACCCCAAAGGCGACAGGCACCCGCGAGCCTGCCGCGCCGCCCTCCCGCAACTTCCCGGCCGGGCCCGACCCCCGCCCCCCGGCCCCCCGACCCCAGCGCCTCCCGCCCCTCAGCCCCGGGTCGGCGGGCAGCGGGGGAAGCCCGCGCCGCCGCCGCCAACTCACCAGCAAGTGCGGGGGCCGCGTCCCGCGGGAGGCGAGGCGAGGCGAGGCGCCCGGGGAAAGCGGCGCCGCCGACGCCCGCGGTGACCGGATGCAGGTCCGGGTCCCGGCAGCTGGCAGAGCGAGGCGCCTCCGAGACGCAGGCCTCCCCGCCGCGGCCGCTGCCCACTCCGCCGACGAGTCCGGAACCTCGGGAGGGGCCGCGCGGGTCCCTCACGCGTTGCCAAGTCCCCGGGTCAACATGGCTCCCGGGCCGCGAGCCGCGCGGGCGGCCACTAATCCCTCGGAGGGGCCGCGGGAGCGAGGCGGGCGGACGGGCGGGCGAGAAGCAGGCGCCGAACCGGCGGAGGCGGTGGCCGAACGCGGGCTGCTTCTCGGGGGCCGGACGGCGAGGAGCCGAGACCGCGGCGGCTGCTTGGCTCGCGGCGTGTGCGTCGCTTTCTCACTCGGCGGCTGCGGATGGACGCCTCCGCCTCTGCCCCGGAGGAGAGCGAGAGCGAGCGAGCGAGAGAGAAAGAGAGAGAGAGAAAGCGAGGGGGGAAAAAGGACTTATTGAAACGATCCAACCAGCGGTGGCGGAGAAAAGCGACCGGCCGCCGAGCTCTCCCCACCCCCGCCTGAGCCGCTCGCTGGGGGCAGCGCGACCCCTGCCGGCGGCGGCGGGTGGAGGCGGGGCTGGCGGGCCGGGGGCGGGGCCTGGCGGGCAGGGCGGGGTATTCCCCGGGAAACCCCCGAGCTGGGGGGCCTCGGCCTCGGCGGCCGGCCTCCAGGAGCGGCCGGACCGGGTAGGAAGGGCGAGAAGACCCTGCGGGATTGAGAAGCCCAGGCTGCGTCTGTCCACAGCTCCCGGGGAAGAAGTTATCCGAATAGGCCAGCCCCTTCCTCTTCCTCCCACCCCCCACCCCCCACCAAAACAAAAACCCTTGCTTTCCATTATGCTAGTAATTATGTAATTAAGACACCCTTGCAGCAGTCGCTCACTGGTTTTCTAGAGAGTTGATGTCAAAGGGCCCGCACGTGGGCACGATGATTGCTGCAACTCTTCTCCTTGATGGTGTGTGGGTACCAATGCAGCAGTCGTTTCCTCGCGCAGCATTTATTTATTTAAACTTCGAATGTCTTTATATTCTGTTCTTGGCGATATACTAGATCCTCCAAGGACTGGGGGTCTAGCTGGGATGAAAGATATTCAAGGAGCAATTATAATGACAATCTGAGCCGTATGAGAAGGACATGCTAGGTGCTGTGACAACGGAGGAACTACTGCGTGGGTGGTTAGGTTTTGTTTTCTTGGAGGAGGGCTGCGGAGACATTGGCCCAGTTTCTGTAAATGTTTTTACTTTCTTCCTTTTCCAGAGGCTAAAAGCTGGTTCAGCACTGAACAGCAGAGTGAAAGTGAAGAGAAACTGAAGTAATACTGACCCACTTTGTTCCAGTAATAAGGATAAAAAAAAAAAAAAAAAAACAACCATAAGTGAAAACAAACATAAACGCCTAGAGGGAGATAATGAGAAGACTGAAGAGAATGGGGACCTGATGTAGACATCCTCAACAAGAAAGAAAAAGTTAACCACATAATAGGCCTGATGCAGTGAGATATATTTTTCCCATTTTAATACTAGGAAATAGACTTAATAAATTCTAATGCAATTTCAAATCACATTATGATGTAAAGATCAGACAATTATCTTCTTGGGTTCCTAGATGAATCCTTTCCCCCTAAAATTAATGCCTGCTGACTTTTCCTGTTTTGTTGGGCAAAGTTAAATGTATATACTGTACTATCCAACAGTTATACATTTTTCAATCGGACTTCTTCCATGCCTCTAAAATTACCAGGATCCATAAATTATCAACATTTATGCTCTACGAATATTTAACACTTGCTTATCATCCAAGAATGCAAAGGTAACACAAGCTTTTCTTTAGAAACTGCTTAAAAGAAAAACCACAAACAGACACTGTTAATGATGCTTTTTGGTTTGTCTAAATCCAAGAACTTTATAATATAGCAAGAAGAAGCATTCTTCTCAGAGGTCTTTTAAAAATTAGATATTTATATAAGGCCTACTTGTATGACACATATTTTTTCACATACTTTCCTTATTTAAAAAATAACTGTATGCCTTTTGGGGCCCCTTAGTAAATATTAAAAATTAAAATAAGTGAGGCTACAAATTGGCATCTTGAGTTTCACATTAGTAATTCCCCATACATACCATTAGGTTGGAATTCCTTCATTAGAAATCAAGATTGTTCTAATTGCCTCATCTAGAGCTGTTAAAGAGCACTGTTTCCTCTTGCTATATCTTTATTACTATAATAAAGATTTCATAATTAGAACTCAGGTGATTACTTTATGATCTATTTATTCTTTTCATCAGAAAATATTTATTGACTGCACATGATGTGCTATGTACTATTCTAGGCACTGTATATAAAAGTGAATAAGACGGCTAAGGGAACTGTTTTCTAGGGGTAGAAACAGACAATAAACATGTAAACCACTTAGGGAATTAATAAGATAAGTTAAAATCGTGAGAAATTTAATGAAGAAAATGGAACAGTCATGAAAAAGAAATGAGGGCGGGGGAGAACAGAGGTATTTTAGGTGGGAAGGTCAAGTAAGCCCTGATATCAGCAGAGGCTAGAAGCCCTAGGTTCTTCTTTGTATCACTCAGGAAATTATTTGAACAAGAAAAGATCGCATGAAAAAAGAAACGTGGTATATACATACAATGGAACATTATTTTGCCGTAAAAAAGAAGTGGTGCAACACCATGTATGAAACTTGAAGACACGCTAAGTGAAACAAGCCAATCACAGAAGGATAAATAGTGCATAATTCTACTTACATGAAGTATCCCAAATAGTCAAAGTCAGAAGTAGAGAATAGAAGGGTGATTATCAGGGGTTGTAGGGAGGGAGAAATGGGGAGTTGATGTTCAACAGTGTGAGGTTTCAGTTATGCAAGCTGAGTAAGTTCTAGAGCAGGGGTCCTCAAACTACGGCCCGTGGGCCACATGCAAATACAAATATTGTATTTGTTCCCCTTTTGTTTTTTTACTTCAAAATAAGATATGTGCAGTGTGCATAGGAATTTGTTCATAGTTTTTTTTTTAAACTATAGTCCGGCCCTCCAACGGTCTGAGGGACAGTGAACTGGCCCCCTGTTTAAAAAGTTTGAGGACCCCTGTTCTAGAGCTCCGTTGCACAACATTGTGCCTATATTAACAATACTCTACTTAAAAAAAAATTGTTAAGAGGGTAGAGCTCACGTTATCTGTTCTTATCACAATAATAAAAAAAAGTAAAAGTCACCATCAAAAAAATGGGTGAATGCGTTTATTTAGTTACTTTTCTAAGTTAACAAAGTTTATACATCATGTTTTTGGCATGTTATCTGGCCTCTTTCCTAACTTGTAATATAGATTTTTTTTAACATTGTAAAATAAATTTAAATTATAAAATCACAGCATTTCCCAAACTGTGCTTAAATGATATTCTCTAGCACTTGGTGGGGAAAAGGAGCTGAGAAAGAATTCCAAGATCAAACCCACATGGGAAATGGAAAATAATATTCCATTGTATGTATATACCACGTTTCTTTTTTCATTTTATCTTCCTTTGGAAAATTCACAATGCACATTTACCTATTAAAATCTGAGAAGTTCTGAGATTAAAATGTTTTATAGTATAAAAATATTTTTGTAAGAATATAAAAACGTTTTTATAAATATAAAATTTTTTCCAGTTGAACCACTGCTTCCCAAAATGTTTTGACCATAGAATAGCTTTATCATGGGATATATATGAAAATATTGAGGGACACGTGTGCTGATGAGCACAGTTTGGGAAACTGTTCTCTGGGAGCATTAGGCATTTACTCTTCAGCCTCGGGAAAGGGGGCCCTTGAAGGGGAGCATTTGAAGGTCATTGAATTTTTGGACAGAGCAGAAGGAAATGAAGCCAGAAAGTCTTTGCTGTGATTCACACTTTGAGAGTGACATAGCTTAGGAAACAAATGTGAAACATATCTGGATAAGATACGGAAAAAAGACGCAACGCTGGTTTTCAGTTCTCTGTATCAGTGGTTCTCAAACGAAGGCCCTTGAGCCAGCAGCAGCAGCAGCAACATCACCTGGGAATTCCTCAGAAATGAAAATTCTCAGGCCCCACCCTAGACGAACTGAAAGAGAAACTCTAGAATGGAGCCTTGCAAACTGTTTTAACAGGCCCTTGAGGATTCTGCTACACAATAAAATGTGAGAACCACTGCCCTACACGGCATCTATACATTGCTTTATCGGCTTACAAAACAATTTTTCACATGTTTGAATTTCTGAACCATTTCCAATTATTGATCACTGTAAACAATTTTTTTTCAAAGGAAGTAGTTAGTTTACCAAATTGGGAAAAAGCTTTTTGTCTGGTTCTATTCCCTATTTTGCTAGGCCGAACCATATAATACACCTGTTTGCAACCAGAGTGAAGCAAATCAAGCTAAGGGCAGCAATCAACTATCTTCCCTCTAATATCGCTTGAACAAAAATAATTTTACATTTGGTAAAAAGGACACTACAAGCATACCTTGGAGATCCTGCAGGTTCGGTTCTAGGCCACTATACTAAAGCAAGTAGAGCAATAAAGCAAGGTGTAATCTTTTTCCAGATGGAGGGTCTTGCCTTCCATGTGTAAAAAAGGTAACACCTGTGCAGTGCAATGAAATGCAGCTCAATAAAATGAGGTATGCCTGAATAGGTAAGAAAAAGAGAATTCTCAAAGGATTTTTAAAATTTGCCTTAAAAACAAAACAGCTATCCTCACCCTAACGTTTATTTTTTTATAAATATTTTATACCATCCTAACATTTGCAAAACAGCTGCTTACCATTACATAATATGGTTGTAGCCCATCACTTAAAGGTTAATTATAGAGATTTCACATAGCCAGATCTATTTAAAATCAATATTTTCAAAGACATATAAGTTACAAATTTGGGATGGGAAATTTCTTCCGCCTACTTCGAGCATTTCAAATTTGCAGTCCTGGATTTAACTGTCAAGGCTTGATAACATCCGAGATATTTGGCCCAGCCCAGGGAGCACTAGGAAAGTGATGTCATGTGTCCTTACAAGGAAAACCAATCCAGGAACCAAACCAGTCTTGGCAGTTAAGGACGACATAATTTTCAAACATTTCCTTTTAAAATAAAATTGTTTTCTAGCTGCTGACAAAGTGTTTAAGGAGTGTTAGTCTCCTGGCTTCCAGGAAGGTTCCACACAAGGCTCTATTAAGAGACTAAGAAGGGATTAAATCATTTTTCTTTTTAAACCTTGTGATATTAACTGCTCCTAACTAGATTCATGCTCTGTCTACTGAAGAAGAAAAAAAAAAAAGGCAGAGGTGGACTCTTAATCAAATAAAATACATTTAAGACTTATTTTAACTTCCTAAAAATGAAGCACAACATGAAGCCGCCTTTAAGGTTTAACAAATTCCTCCTTTTTCTTTTTTTCAAGAAAACAGGCTTGAAAACTGGGAGCCAGAGGAGTAAAGGTTTTTCACTCTCGAACATCTTAAGAGGAAGGATGTGGCAATTAGCCATGTTCCCAGGGGCTTGTCAAAATGGTCATTGGACTCTTTCCATCCTTTTAAAGAATGAGAGAAGGGAGGGAGGAGCAGTGCCTTCTGGTTTTGTCATCTTTGAAATCTGGCCCAGTGATTTGTTTTTAAGGAAATTTATCAGACTGAGTTGTAGATGTAATCCTTCTAGTCTTTAGCTATTAGTTCAGAAGGGCAATTTTTTCAGTAAACTAACTTTGCCTTGCCCAAGCCAACATCACCTCAAGATCATTTTAGAGTTTGTATGGCCTGTGAAGAAGAGATTAGACCAAATATTTTGTATTTAACATTGGAAAAAAATGGAAAGATAAAAAAAAAAAGTGAGGAAAAGGAAAAAGACAAGAAGGAAGGTAAAAAGCAGGGGCAGAAGAGAAGGAGAATAATTAAGCCCTGTGAATGTAATTGTATTTCAGCAATAAGGAAGCCACAAATGTTAATACTATTCAATGTCAGGTAATAAAAAAGAAAGTGTAGAAATACGCAAAGCTGAGCAGTTCAGGGGGCTAGCCCGGCAGCAGTATTGCATTGTAATCAGTTGTACTGGGCGGGAGTTACAGCTTTGTCACTGTGAGATTTTGATAGGTTACTTAACAATTTCCCTGCGTGTAAAATTAGGATAATAACATACCTGCCAGGTTGTAAGGATTAGATGAGATAATGAATGTAAAGCACCTGTATCACAACTTTTTCTTTTTGAAAGTGACCTGAACAGCAACTCAACCTATACAAGAAGGGGCTTGTTTGTTTCCATAAGTTCCAAGACCAAGGGTAGTGCAGGCTTCCGGGATATCTTATCCAACAGCCCACAAGATGTCATCAGGACCTGGTTTCTCTCCTTTTGGTTCTGCTTTTGGCATCCTTAGCTTGTCCGCCCACTAAGTCAAAAGATGGCTGCAATATTTGTCGCTCTATCTATACTTTCTGGTTCAAGTCCTACAGAAAAGAGGGAGCAACATCCTCAGTAGCACAAGCATTAGCTCTAATTAGCCCAGCTTGAATCAATAAACTGTCATTGTAGCCAAGGCAATTGAGTGATTGGCCACATAGGCTTTACTCTTAAAGCCCAGGTAGAGTTTGCTTTACCTGGATTACACGTCCACTATACCGGGGTAAATGCCAAGTGTATAATCAAAATTTCTAATCAGGGGAAAGTGATTTTGATAAGGAGAGTAAAGTGAACCAAGAAGGGGAGCCAATGAATAAATGGATAAACAAATTGTGGTGTATTCATGCTCAGCATCGGATATGGCTCAGCAATAAAAAAATGAATTACAGATATATGCAACAACATAGATCAGGGGTGGGCAAACTTTGACTCGAGGGCCACAATGGGTTCTTAAACTGGACCGGAGGGCCGGAACAAAAGCATGGATGGAGTGTTTGTGTGAACTAATATAAATTCAAAGTAAACATCATTACATAAAAGGGTACAGTCTTTTTTTTTTTTTTTTTAGTTTTATTCATTTCAAACGGGCCGGATCCAGCCCGCGGGCGGTAGTTTGCCCACAGCTGACATAGATGAATCCCAAAATAATTATACTGAATTAAAGAAATCAGATCAAAAAAAGAGTACACACACTGTATTGTTTCATTTTTGTAAAACTATAGGAAATGAAATCTATAGTGATAAAAAGCAGATTAGTGGTTGCTTGGGTCTGGGAAAGGTATAAAAAATCATGAGGACATTTGTAGGAATGATAAATGTTTTTTTTTCTTTATTATGGTGATGGTTTTATGGGTGTATACATATGTAGAAAGTTATCAAATTGGACACTTTATATATGTGCAATTTATTGTATGCTAGTCATACCTAAATAATAGTGTGTGTGTGTGTGTGTGTGTGAGAGAGAGAGAGAGAGAGAGAGAGAGAGGAGAAAGAGAATGTGATCCAAAACACTATCCTATTTAATGGCATTTGAAACTATTATCTGACCGATCTGTACAAGTCTGAATTTTCCAACATAGTTATAAATGTAGTCTTTCTGTAATATATCTATATAGAAGTCATACCACTTAACCCGCAGGTAGTTTTCTAGCCACAGGGTCAAAGAACAGGTTAATAAAAGCTACAACTAAGATTATATTTTTCTTGACAGATTTCTCTCCACAGTGAAAGTGTTAGCAGTGGGCAATAGTGAGTGAAACCTGCTTGACCCTACATAAAATATTGGCCTGGTAAATTAGAACATCCTTTCTGAGCAGATTGTAGTGCTCAGTAAGTGTCAGCTCCCTCACTCCCCACCTCCTCAATGTGAAAACAATCCAAAAGGTTGGAAATATTGTTCATTTCATTTATGTATGGAAAATAAATATTTCCTGTTTTTATACTTCTGATATGTAGATGATCTACACAAGTCAAGGTACTTTCCCTCTAAGTAGGGAGACACTTGCTATGGGGCCCAACACCCTGTTTCTTTGGGCACCCTGAAACTCAAAGCCATGAGGTAGATCACAGAATTGCTTTGCAGAGCTCATAATAATTACCTATCCTCAAATTCTAGTTCGAGAGGAAGGCATCGGAAGTGCTATTTTAGTATCACCTCGCACACACCTAGAAATACAAAGACATTTTACAAAGGCTATTTTTGTTGGTTGAAAGAAAACTTTCTTCCAATATAGCCTATTACAAAAAGTGATTTCACATGTTTGGATAATTCAAATCATTTAAAATTGACCAATAGTTGAGATTGTAGGTACCTTTCTGTGTGCATTCATGCTTTATTCCTTCACTACCTTCTATTCACTGTTAGGCACAATGGAGTAAAATATTCCAACCCTCTTTTATTTTGCATAAATGTTCACAAAAATTTTTAGCAGGGTGCAATAAAAAATATAGAATTTGCAGTAAAATAAACCTAGCTTTGAGTCTTAGTTATACTACTTAGCTCCACAATGAGAATGATTAATCTTCCTGAACTTTAGTTTCTTCATATATAAAATGAGCACATCTCATAGGGCCTTTCATGAGGATTCAACGAGACACCAAATATAAATATAATAATATTTGGCACTTAACAGGCAATGGATAAATGTTAGTGTTCTTCCTTCCACTCCAGCACACCATGACTATAAAAGTCATGGAAAAATACTCTGATGATAATGCCTCTAGGAAGGCAGAAATCTAAGTTTATAATGCTCAGGAGAAATAATCTGTCTTCCAGGAGAGGAACTACAACATTCAGAAGAGAGAAAAATAAACATTTTTGCTGGCTGATGAGCAGCCCCATTTGGAAAAAATTAGATGTTTATAACTAGTATATTTCATTTTAGATATTCCTTAACATTTAGAATGTGAAGGGTCAGCACTAGCTATTTTGAATAAAACACACGTACTGCATGATCTGTAAAGAGCTTCCTGCAATCCTGGCTTGGTGTGGCTTAGTTGGATGGAGCATCATCCCGTACAACAAAAGGTCGAGGGTTTGATTCCTGGTTAGGTCACGTACCCAGGTTTTGGGTGATCCCCGTTTGGAGTGTGTATGGGAGGCAATCAATTGATGTTTCTCTCTCACCTCTCTCACATTGATTTCTCTCTCTTAAAAAAAGGAAAGAAAAAAAAGAGTTTCCTGTAAAGGGAACAACAGCAACAACCACAAAACCATATGAGCGCAGATTCTTATTTATCTACTTTCTATACCTTGTATTTACAAGTACAACTACAAACCTCAATTTATTTTATCAGAAATACACGAGCAATTTTAGGATTGGGAGCTAGAAGTCTTCCAACTCTTATATTTACTTTTCAACTATTATTTCATTCGAGTACTAGAGGCCCGGTGCACGAAATTCGTGCATGGGTAGGGTCCCTATGCCTGGCTGGCAATCAAGGCCCATCTGTGGGGCAACAGGAGGGTGGGGCGATTGGGGGGGCCCCCACTGGCACCCGCCTTAGCTGGCAGCCCTCCTTGCCCACTCACCGGCTCTGACCGGGGGCAGCTCCTGTATTGAGCACCTGCCCCCTGGTAGTCAGTGTGTGTCATAATCACCTGTCATCCTGCCATTCAGTCAATTTGCTGTGGCGAGCCGGCTCGGCCATGGCATACTCAACCCCATGTTGGGTGCCTTATGTGCCAAGCCAGCTCAGCCAGGTTCGGTGAGCCTGAGAGGGGGTGGTGAAGGATTGAGAAAAGACAGGCAAGAAAATAAAAGCTGGGTCTGGGTGGGACGCTGTCCTCTCTGATGGAGAGCCTCTCTGCTGGAGAATTAGAGACAGCGCCACTTAACACATTTATTTTATAGCCAGATTCCACAAGGCAAAGTAAAGGCATGGTCAAGATGTTTACAACATTCTCGTGGGTTTCGATCCTACTCAACTACATGCACCTGAACTCTATCAAGCCCACATCACTCAGACATGTGGGGCCACGTGTTCAGAACATAGGTTCAAGCTTACAACTATAGCTGTTGGCTATAACTGTGCTGGGAGGGCTTTGCCCTCAAAGCTGGGACTTGCACGTGTCCATGAGAGGACTGTTCCCTCTCATTAGTCCAAGGCTTGAATAGCTGCTCTCCACAATTTGCATATTAGGGTTTTATTATATAGGATTCCTTCAATTAATGTGTTTGGTGTCTACAATATACTAGGCACTGTAAGGAACAAAAAGATAACAGGCAATGTTTTTGTCCTCAAAGGGCCTAGTGTCTATCAGAGGAGAAGAAGGCCTGGCCATAACTCAGAAAGAACTAAGGACATAAAAGTCCAAATATGCTGCCCAGGGGAAGAGGAGGACTTGTAGCTGGGAGAAGTAGAGGGAATAGGAAATCAAGGCAGGTTACACTGCTTACATAGAACAAGTCAACAAGTACTTATTGGTGACTAATTAGGAGTCTAGCATTAAATGCTAGAGAATACAGAAGTACCTTCAGTGGTAATCTCTGGCCACAAGGAATGTCTTTGGCAGAATTTTCAAGGTAAGCAGGCGATCTCTACGCCTATAACTTTTGGTACGTTTATTTCAGATGCCAATTGTTTATTAATAGTAATTCTATGACTTTTGATATGTTTATTTCAAGTGTCAATTGGTTATTAGTAATAATTCAGTTATTAATAGTAGTCCAGTTTTTTAAAAACAGCGAGCCTGTTCATATAGAGATGAAAGGCAGATGTCTCTCTTCATGGAAGTGGTTTGATAAATAGATGATAATAAAGAAAAAAGAAATCAGGACATTTTGAAATAGCCTTTAGTTGTTTTTTTTTTTTGCCAAATTATGAATGGGCCATCCCATTCTTTATGAATCTTGGCTGCCTGGAAATATTTTGAAAACTAAAATTTTAAATTAGTTATTTGGTTACTGCCTAGGCCCTTGTTTTTAAAGAATTAATGACATAGTTATAACTGTAGAGTCACATGAAATTTGGGTCTTGTGTTTTTGCCTGGCAAGACTGAGAGGAGTACTAAACTTTTATTAGAAAGGTTAAACATTTTATTTCACAATAGATATGCTGTAATTCTTAAACATTTATTTTTAAATAATCTTCAGAAATAAATTTAGTTTTTGTTTATATTACAAGCCAATTAAATGTGAAGTAATCTATTTCTTTCCCTAGAATCAAGTTTCCAATTTTCCCATCTAAAACAATCTGACTCCTCAAGTTTGGCATCTAAGTATTTTATTTCTTCACCTAAGAAACACTGTCCTTCCTTTTGTATCTGATTCATACCTTCTACTGAATTACAAATTGATTTCTCAGGAATTGTTTTTTGCAAGTCATGTACTTCCAACTCAGATTTAGGCACGTCCATATGGCTCACTCAAGTGACACCTAAGCCAGAAGAGCACAATAGGCTCAAATTATGTCATAACTGAGCCTGAGGGAGGAGTGATCTGTTTTATTCAATTTTAGTATATGTGCTGCTGTATTGAGCACAAAATAAAAAAGGAATTGGAATGAGAAGGAACTTGAAGACAGACTTTGAAAAGATGACAGAGGAAGGACAAAAGAAAAAATTATTAGGGTATTTAAGAACTTTTTCTTTTGCTTACAGAATATAAAAATGTTAATTAGATGTTCTCTTTACCCATTACCTATTTTGATAAATACTCTTTAAAAATTATAATATAACAATATTACAAAAGGTTTAGAAAGAAATTAAGTAACTCACATAACTCTTTAACCCCAAGTTTGTACCTTTTATTGTTTGGAAGTATTTCTTTCTAGCCTTTATTTCATATTCATATATGTTTTTTTCTCTTTATTGTTTAAGGTATTACATATGTGTCCTTTTCCCCCATTGCCCCCTACCCACCCCCTACTCATGCCCTCACTTCCCTGTTGTCTGTGTCCATTGGTTAGGCTTATATGCATGCATGCAAGTCCTTTGGTTGATCTCTCCCACTTACCTCCACCCTCCCTTACCTTTCCTTTGAGGTTTGACAGTCTGATTGGTGCTTCTCTGTCTCTGGATCTGTTTTTGTTCATCAATTTATGTTGTTCATTATATTCCACAAATGAGTGAGATCATGTGATATTTATCTTTCTCTGACTGGCTTGTTTTGCTTAGCATAATGCTCTCCAGTTCCATCCATGCCGTTGCAAATGGTAAGAATTCCTTCTTTTTTATAGCAGCATAGTATTCCATTGTGTAGATGTACCACAGTTTTCTAATCCATTCATCTACTGATGGGCACTTAGGCTGTTTCCAGATCTTAGCTATGGTAAATTGTGCTGCTATGAACATAGGGGTGCATATATCCTTTCTGATTGATGTTTCTAGTTTTGGGGGATATATTCATAGAAGTGGGATCCTGGGTCAAATGGGAGTTCCATTTTTAGTTTTTTGAGGAAACTCCACACTGTTTTCCACATATATGTTTTAATAGCATGTAGGTAATTTCGTGTCACGTTCTTCATTTGTGGTTATCACAAACACTGGTCCCTGTTGTCTTCATGATTACCCTATTTATTGGCTGCCTCATACTCTGTGACCTGTGTTTCATTGGCCCTCCCCACCTCAACGAAAAGTTTTTCCCCAAGTGTACCTGGGAGTTGCTGCAGGGAGGGGATTCCTTACTTGTGTTCCTGACCTGTCAGCTGCTGTATGTATTATTTAATTACTAGAGGCCCGGTGCACGAAATTTGTGCACTGAGGCAGGGGGTGTCCCTCAGCCCAGCCTGCACCCTCTTCAATCTGGGACCCCTTGGGGCCCCCAACTACCCTCACCTGCAGGCCTGGTCCCCCCCAACTGCCCTCCCCTGCAGGCCTGGTCACCCTCAACTGCCCTCCCTCCCCTTCAGGACTGGTCCCCCCAACTGCCCTCCCCTGCTGGCCTGGTTGCCCACAACTGTCCTCCCCTGCTGGCCATCTTGTGGTGGCCATCTTGTGACCACATGGGGTGGCCATCTTGTGTGAGGGTGTGATGGTCAATTTGCATATTACCTCTTTATTATATTGGATTCTTCTCCATTGCCAGAGACCACCATGTTTTCAGGCAAGCTGAGTTTGCATAAACCAGTGCTACCTCTGCCATAATTTCTCCTATAGACTGTTGCCCTCCTAGATAGGACTTTTGTTTTAGTTTATACTCTCAAGTTGCCTTTAATAGCATGAAGCCCCCACTGCTACCCCATTCTAAAGGGTTCCTGCTTGCTGAGAGGGGAAATTGGGGTGGGGGCCAACAAAGGCCCTTAGTTCCAGCAAGAGACACACATTTTTCCTGAACTACTTATTTTTAGGGATAAAAGAGAAGTTGTGTCTCTTTGGGCTTGATAGGAATTTTTTAAAAAATCTTTATCCCAGGTAATATATAATATTATTGTAAGTGGCAAACCTACTTTTGCCCTACCCTATTGATTGGGATAATACTTTCTACTTTGCAGAGTGATTGCAAGGCCTAGAAACATTGTGGCTCGCAGTATCATATTTGAAATTGATTGCTAGTATTGTTATTATTTATTGTTCATATACTAGAAGCAGAGTTAATTCAAGTGGCCTACCCCATCTTCAAAGTGGCAGATTGGAATTATGGACTAAGAATCAAATTTTCAACTCTGTATTATAGTTTTGATGATCAATTTAAGAAAAATTCTTGAGCTCAAAATAGTTCATGTTATAAAAAAGACTCTTATTGAATTACATGTGAAAAATATATGACTTTCATATACTTGAAAATAAAATGTCTTTAAATTAGCTTTTTCCTTTCTTTTCTTTTTAAAGTTAAGGGTCCATGTCAGCATATGGCCACAAGACACTCACTACAGACCTCAATAAACTCTAGTATAAGCTATTTTCTATGGACTGAATGTTTATATCTTCCTAAAATTCATATGTTAAATCCCCCTCCCCCCAGTATTATTAGGAGGTGGGACCTTGGGTAAGTGACTAGGTCATGAGAATGGAGGCCTCATGCATGGGATTAATGACTTTATAAAAGAGACTCCAGAGAGCTTCCTCAGCCTTTCTGCCTTGTGAGGACACAGTAAAAAGATGGCTCTCTATGAACCAGGATGTGGGACTCTCACCAGACACTGACGCTACCGGTGCCTTGATCTTGAACTTCCCAACTATCAGAACTGTGAAAGATAAATTTTATGTGGTTTAAAAGCCACCCAATCTATGGTATTCTGTTAGAGCAACCCAAATGGTCTAAGACAGTGTTATATACAGATTTCAGACAACGGCAAAGTAACACAGCAAGAAAAGGCATGGTTTGGGTTTAGAGCAGTGGTTCTCAACCTTGGCTGCACATTAGAATCACCTGGGAATCTTTTTAAAATCCTGATTTCTGGGCCTCATCCTCCGGGAATTCTGTTTCTTTGTTACTAATGTTGTGGCCCACCCCATAACAAAGAAACAGTATTTCTGGAGCATGAGGCCCAGAGATCAGGATTTTAAAAAGATTCCCAGGTGATTCTAATGTGCAGCCAAGGTTGAGAACCACTGGTTTAGAGACTAGAGACACACCCAGCTGAAGGCTGGTGTTGGTTATTTAAGATGCTTAAGTCTGCTAGTGGATTTAAAACCGGGACACCTGTCATTAAAGAAGAACAACAGGCAGGAACAAGATGGGGTAATTGGCAGATTGATTTTCCAAGCGGCTGGCAATCAGTGCAAGTCTAGACAGGTAGGCAAGTCTATGTTGGGAAAATCTTGTAGTAACACATTTGAAACAAAAGCTTTCATTTTCACATTTTTAAGATGTGTGGTTGGTATACAGTATTATATTTAGTTATATTAGTTTCAGGTGTACAATATTCAGAAGTGATTTTTTTTATTGGTTTTGTTTTGTTTTAGTTTAGTTCCAAAGAACTTTCCTGTGTAACTATGGGATATCCCACTGAGGACGAACTGGAATCATAGTACAGTGGCCTTAGACACAAGAGAGCTGGGCTCAGATTCCAATTCTAATACTTAGCTGTGTGATTTTTGGGCAATTATTTCATGTCCCAGAGTCTCTACTAATTCACTGTAAAATAAGATGGCTCTATTGGATCCATGATTCTTAACTATTTTGGGGGGAAGGGGGTTGGTGGTGGTTGTGGTCATTCACCTTTTTTATCTGATAAAAGAAAAGGATCATTTTCTTTTTAAATAAATGCACATAAATATTCCCTCAATTTTGGGCACATGCTTTGATTTATTGCATCAGAAATTAGTTTCATTCACATAGAAAACAACTCACAAACATTTTCCTTCTTTCATTCTTGGTTATTCACATAAACGGAGTGATTTAAAATAAATCCAAAGTGTGCAAATAAAGGAGAATAAGAAATTCTTCCTCAAAGCAAATTTAAATGAGAAGGCTGCCATCGTTTGCCTTGAAGAGAAAACATTACGTCTTTTGTGCTAGCCTATAAATTTTGACTTGTAATTTTGAGAGCAACAAGTGAAAGAAGCTCCAATGAACAAAGTGGTTTGTAGCAAATGCATAGGCTTATGTCAAGACACACTGGCTTTCTCTCGGACTCTTTAAGCTGATCCACTTGCATCATTTCCTCTGCCCCCGGGCCAATTCATTTAGTCATCTTTGCAAAGTCTGCATCATCAATGCTGTACATGTCAACAAGAAAATGGTTAAAATCCACATTTCAATCTTGAAGTCAAATGAGTATAACTAACCTTTGGAGAAGTTCTGCAGTGTTTGCAGGTGTCTGTAGATTTTTGTCCTGTGAGAAACTGACAAGTTTCACCGCTCTTGGATAGAGCCAGGTGAATCTTCTCCAGTAAAGGAAGGGAAGCTCATATTGGTCGGTTTCCAATCTTTTTTTTTCCTGCATAGTGGCAACTTGGCCAAAAGGACATGTGTTTTCTGTGTGTGTGTGTGTGTGTGTGTGTGTGTGTTTTGGTTAGCTTCCAAAACACACACACTCAGGATCTTACGCTGAACAAAAGCCTTACCTTATTCACGTGATCAAATAAATCAAAATGCAAATGACTTTCTCCTTATGGAATTATGTTAGGAGAGAAATCTAATGAATAACTTCATATCCTGCTTCCATTTCTTGACAAAAAGTTCTTTACACCCCAATGAGTCAAGGCCCTGAGTCTGGAGACATTGATGACTTCTGCAGCAATAGGCAAATCTTCTTCAGGACTATTGGCAAAGGCTTTGATGCCTATGCAAGGTGATGTAGAAAGCCATGACTCATGGCTGTCTTTCTTCATCAAAGCAGAAAAACCAGATGCGTTGCCAAACACGGCATAGTCCCAAAGTTTTACTTACAATAGGAGTTTTTACTTGAAGAAGTGTCTCTTTACCATTTCAAGGAATTCAGCGCCTTTATGGTTTCCATTCGCGACTCCTAAAGTAAAATTCTTTTGAAAATATTACAACACATGTTTGACACATAAACAGCAGAAAATGACTGGCATTTTTTTTGCTAAAGAGAATGGCATAATTGCAAATTCCTCCATGGTCTGATTCAAAATGACAGGTGAAGTATCAGTAAACCTAGAGTAGAATATGTCACTTGGCAAACGCACTGGTTCCATATTATTCCATTATTCCAAGCCATAATTTAACTCGATCATTCAAAAGCACAAGGCTCATGTGTGACTTCGCTTGCCTAGCAATGCAATTAGAAGCCTTCAGACAGGAAGTGTTTGGGGGCAAATGTAAGCTTTTGGAAAATTCCAGCCTTTCCAAATTGTCGTCTTCTCAAAACAAAACAAATAACAACAACAAAACCACCTCATTTTCTCATGTATTTTCAGGGTAGAGAGATAGAAAGGTGTTTCTTCAGCTCTTTGCCTGCTAGCTGTCATAAGCCAGCGTCAAGGTGCACAGAAGGCAATCTGGCTTTCACATCTCATAACAACAGGGCACAGCGTATCAAGCTAAAGGATGCATGCTTTGAAGCACTTTTTTCTTTCAATTTCAGCTAGATCCAATACAAGCAGATATCTGTCAATATATCAGGAATCATTTTAACTTTTAATGGTTGGGCTAGGAGGGCAAAATTAAGAGTTAGTGCATCTTCCCTTGGAATTTCTAACTTTTTCATAATGCTATTATATTATGTTTAGAATATGATTATATATTAAAATGAAGCATAATATTGGAAGAATAAGACTTGCAGAAGTCAAGAAGATTATATGCCACTTGGCTATGAGAGCTGATACTTTCAGAATAATGGTTGTGTTAGCTGTAACTAATTGCCCTAGCTGTTTTACATATATTATCTCATCTGATTTTCATAATAATCCTGTAAGACAGGTACTCTTACTTGCTCTCATATACAGATGAGGAGTTTGAAACTCAGAAAGGACAAGCAATTGCCCAATGTCACACAGCTGGTGGCTGAGTCAAAATTCTAACCCAGGTCTCCTTGACTCCAAATACTGTGCTCTCAGTTACTACACAAATGTGAAGGAATCAGAGCTACAGGTGAGAAAATAAATATAAGCAGAGTAAGCAGAATTCTTAGCTGAAGGGTAAATATCAGATATTCGTGGGAAGGACGGTTCATTTAAAGATAAATGAATAAAAGTATCTTTGGAGAAGGTACCGTGATACAAACAAATCCAACTCCCTTTGCTCTAAATCTGTCTTCCCCAAGAGTCTGCTGGTCAGTGACTTAGGCTCCGCGGTGCGTGTTTATCAGGAATGGAATCCCAGTTCACAATTCAGGTCCTTAAAATTTTCCATTACAGACTAATGAATCTCTTTCATGTCAAACAAGCACTTGGGGGTTTGAGCAGTATGAAACAGTTTTTCTGATCGCACCATCTGCTTCTCAGAATTCCTTCTTTTATTCACCACTCTGTCCTCCCAGGCTGGCACAGCGTCTGGTGGTTAGTGGCACCCAGTAAATGTCAGTTGGCTGATAAAGTAATGAATGAGGTTTTAAAAGACTCACCAAGTCGAGTTGGCAGACTATAATACCTCAGCGACTTGTTGAAAGTGTGCTACAGGAGAAATATTTAGATAAAACTGATGGTTTACTTCCCCCAGCCCCATCCCATTAACAACATCAAGTTTGACAATGGGCAGAACCATCTGGCCAATTCCTGCATGGCAAACCTTTGGACAAGCATGTGGCTAAATTGTGCAACCCTTAGTGGTGCTGACTCATGCACATCTTTTGGGCTTTTTTTGCAACCATCTTATGCCATCATTTTCTTATCTTTAGAAAACATATTTTTTCTACTGCCCTTGGCCATACTAAAATTTGTCCATTTGAAGCCTGATCACTTTGATAATATGCTGCAATTAATTTGTGCTTTTTCTATGAATCCCTTCTAAAACGAAAGAGAGAACTAAATTTTCTTAATTCTTTCCCCTCCCCAACCCCCCAATAATAGTACTAGGTAATCTGAGGAACAGATAAGCAAAACACATTATGCTGTAGATGTGCAGATTTTTTACCTTCCTCCTGAATTATTCCTCAGTAATCCATTTTTCTTTGCTGTTTTCAAATTGCATGTTGGCTCAGTAAGGTGACTGCAGTTTTTTTTTCTTTTTCTTTTTCTTTTTTTTCTGGGGAAACAGCTGTTCTTCCTGAGAATAAAAAGCTATTGCTCTCACTAAATGAGTTCGAAAACCCTGGGAGGATTTCCTTCTGTGGCCTTGTTTGTTCCTGAAACAGGTTCTTCTACTTCGCTTTCTTGCTTCTGTAGCTTTGGTGAAGAGAACTATATTTTGCTGGCATTTTTTTTCAGTCCTCAATACAGTAATAGCCCTGTTTTCTTACTAGTGCTCATATAAGCCCTTGTCAGGAGTGGGAAAAAAAGATAGCCTTGAACACTGCCCTAAAAGATAGCATTTGCCTTGGGAATAAACTCTAATAATTCCCTTCTTTCTATAAATTATTTCCCCCAAAATGCAAAAGCAATCTTGGTGGACAGAGGATGCAGTTATTTATGTGTTAAATGACATGAAATCCTCCTGATGGGCTCAACTTGAGTGTCTGAAACAGCCAGGAACTCATGCTCCAATTCCCTATTGGGAACCGGTTTTATATTAAAACATGGCAAATATTATCTAAGGAATTTTACTGCAATGCAGCTGAGAACTCTCTCTTGGACATTTACTGCAGAGTGTTGGGCCACGTTTTGAACTTGACAGTTTAAGGGATTCGTTATTCAAACTCATATTCTGATGAAAATTAAAACTTTTTACCTCTTAAATTTTATTGTAAAACTGTATAATAATACTCCATCATTTGGTTTCTACTCATCTATATAAAATGTTTAAAGGGTTAGCCTCCTCTTGGTATATTTTATTATAGCACCAAATATGATGATGTGTGAGATAGGTAATCAACATATGCTGTATTTTATTTTTTAATTCAATTCAAATAATTTTATGTAAGTATACATATGCATATGTAAGCATAGGGATATATTTTTCTCTTCTTTCCTGAAATTCTTTTAAGAGACTCACAACACTCTACATGGTGAAATATTAAAAATATAGCATAGTGGGGCAGTCAGATGGCCTGTGCAGTGCAGGCTTCAGTACTTGCTATCTCTCTGACATTATTCTAAGCCTCGGTTTTGTTTCTTTCTTCTTCGCTGTAAGACTCAGGGTTGTTGTAAAGGTTAAATGAGAAATGTAAAGCACTTGGCACACCGCCTGGCGAACTGTGATGTTAATCACTATCAAGAGAAAAATCATAATTTCGGAAAAGGAAAATACAAATATTATAAACATAGAGATAAACATGCTGCTTTAATTGTTCCAATTAAATAGTCAAATTGATTTTTAGTTTTCTAGCTCCCAAATAGGAAGGTGAAACATAATCCATTACATAAATCTTGGGTTTAGAAGGGAAGAGGCAAACTAGTTCAGAAGTAAAATTTTTGCTAGCACTCAATCCCAAAAGGAACTCATAGAGGGTACATTGAATAATATACTGAATGATGCTTTCAACATTTTACTGCAAATACTATAATGCTTTAATATGGCTGTTATAACAACCATTGGTAAAAACTAAAAGTAGTCAATGAAAATGTAGCTCAATTAAAAGATTATGTAATATATGGCCCAACTATGTAGTCTTATGGAATCCAAAATATACTTACTGAGCATCTACTTTGTGCAGGGTACTGTCTGAGGCACTGTAGATGAAAACATAGATAAATTAGACTCAATTCTTGCTGTCAAGAATTTACTAATTATAAAGCATGGAAACAAGAATCCTATATAATAAAAGGCTAATATGCAAATAGAATGAATGGCAGAACAACCGTACAACCAGTCGCTATGACGTGCACTGACCACCAAGGAGCATGTGTGGAATATGGCAGATGTCAGCCGTGGCGGGATGGTGGAGCAGGTGAGTGGGGGCATCAGACCAAAGGAGGGTACTGGTTGCTGCCATCGGGGTGGCCTCTGGTGGTTACTGAAAATTCTTTGCTCCCATGCCCCAGGGTCCCTGCTGGTGCTTGCACCCGCTGCTGGCACCAGCACTGCCGCTTGCACCTACTGCTGGTACCCATCGCTGGCCCTGATCGCTCAGTACCATCAGCGGGTGTGAGCAGTGGCTGCCGGCCCCAATCACCCCTCAGGGCTTCTCTGCCTCCCCCTGCTCCTAAGGGGAGATTGGGGCTGGCAGCTGCCTCTCGCAACCACTGCCGGCGACAGCCCCACCCACACCCGTTGCTGGCGCTGGCCCCAATTGCTCCACAGCAGTGGGATTGGGGCTGCCAGCAGTCAGGGGACTGGGGGCTGCAGTGGGAGGGGCTGGGCAGGGGTACAGAGGATGGGCCGAGACCCGCCCCTGTGCCTACTGCAGCCTTGTGGCCCACAGTTCCTTTCAAGGTGCACGAATTCGTGCACTGGGCCCCTAGTAAGAAAATAATAACAAGGACTATGATCAAGGGAAACTAGAGTAAACCCCAAAGGAAGATATAAAATACTCCGGAGGTTCAAAGGAAGGACGGGTCTGTTTCTCAAACATATCAGACTCGGCTTCACCTCATGGCTTTTGCACATACTGTTCCCTGTGCCTGGAATGATCGTCTTCCCACTCTGCATGCACATCCACCCTCTTCCTTCAGTTCTCAGCCTATGTTTTTATCTCCTTGTAGAGGCCTTCCCTGACCACCCAACAGAGAGGACACTCCCCACTATAATTCTCTGTCTCAGCTCCTCATTTGTTGTTGTTTTTCTTCACAGCACTCATCTCAATTTATGATTTTGTCCTTATTTGTTAAATTGCTTGATTTTTATCTGTCTCCCCATGTAAAATATAAGCTCCATGAAGGAAGGACTATGTTTATTTGTCTTGTCTGCCATTTAATCTTTGATGCCTTGAACAATGCCTGGCCTGCAGCAGGCTTTCAATACATATTTGTTGAATGAACCAATGAACAAGCTAATATTACATTTGATTGGTAGGATCAGGACAGGTTTCATGAGAGGAAGGAAGGAAACCTTAAAAAATGGTTAGGGTATAGGTAAGGGTAGGGAGAAAAGAGATATTCCAAACAGAAGGAATGGCATAAGCAAATGTTTTGGAGTCCAAGAAAGGCAAAGCATTTTCTGAGAGCCACAAATACTGTATAACTTTAAACATTAGATGCACACTTCACCCCCCTTTAACATTTCCAAATTGGTATAATTCGTATGTGTCTTATAATCACTATCTGAACGTGCTATGGTTGTAGCCTTTTTTCTCTCTAAAATGTTATTTAATTGATGGTGTGTCTTATAATCATCGGGTGCATTTTAGAAATGGGAAAATAAAAGTAAATCAGTTTTGCCAGAGAATAAAGTATGTGTAGGGAAGCTGAGAAAGTTCTGTTGTAGAAGTTCTGCCATGGGCATATAACAAGGCCAGCGTGGTGAGTTTATAGTATACTTAATTTATCGGCAATGGGAAGGAGTTCCTACTGAAACTGTAATACTATACTGTCTTCCAAATTAGTTGTAAATCTTTCCATAAAGATATAATTGTTTTCCCTTGGCCTTTTACATTTTAGCATTTAATTTCAAGACAAAAACTTCTCTGTACAAGGTCCAGGAAAATAAAAATCCTCCCCCACTGGACTGGGAGCTGTTTGAGGGTGTAGCAGATGGTGTTTCTAGTGACCACGTTACTACCCAGTATGGAGTAGAGCCTCTATCAATAGTTACGGAATATTAAATTAATAAATAATTATTGAAGGAAAGACAAGTGGCATTTTAACATTCTTTTTTTAAAATTTTTTTTTATTGATTTCAGAGAAGAAGGGAGAGGGAGAGAGATAGAAACAACAATGATGAGAGAGAATCATTGATTGGCTGCCTCCTGCACGCTCCCTCCACCCCCCACTGGGGATTGAGCCCTCAACCACAGCATGTGCCCTTGACCGGAATCAAACCCAGGACCCTTCAGTCTGCAGGCCGATGCTCTATCCACTGAGCTAAACCAGCTAGGGCACATTTTAACATTCTTTATAGGAAAAACATTTTATTAAGTCGGTAATGAACATGAAGACAATGGTAAGAATCTTTGAAGCCAAATGGAGTTAAGGCAGGAAAAAACTTTGGAGGAGGGAAGTGTTTAGCCACTGCTTGGAAGCAGGGGAGAGATACAGATTGGCAGAGAGGAGGTATAAGTAGTTTACTTGGGAAACAGGACATTTATGCAGAGAGTAGTGAAGCTTTATGCAGAGAGTAGTGAAATATGTGTGGGAGCCAGAGAGTCTACCAGGGAGAAGGAAATATACCAAGTGAGGGCAAGGAGAGGAGGGAAAGGTGAGCTGTGGAACAAGAGAGGGCCTGAGTCTGTCATGACAGACTTTTATTAAAAGTCAGTCAGTCATGAGGCAGAAAATATGTGTGGATATTGAAGTCATCCAGAATGTAGGCAGGACATCTTTTGCATTTGTCATGGGCAGTCTCCCTGACCCTGAAACACAGGGGATATTTCAGCCCTCCTTATACCTGACCTTTTAGTTGCATCTGGCTCTGTTTGCCTCTCTTTGTTTTAAAAAAATGTGGTAAAATGCACAGCACACAAAATTTACCATGTCAATCACCTTTAGAGCTTAATGGCATTAAGCACATATTATTGTGCTACCATCACCACCACCCTTTTTATCTTGCAAAAGGTACCTCAAGACTGTTACATATAGTGAACTTTACTAAACACCACTTGGCTTTCTGTGTCTGTGGCTTCAACTACCTAGGCACTTTGTAAAAGTGGAATCATAAGTGTTTGTCCTTTGGACACAGACTAATTTCACTTAGCATAATGTCCTGAATGTTCATCCATGCTATGTATGGGTTAGAATTTCCTTTCTTTTTAAGGCTGAATAATATTTCATTGTATGTATACTAGAGGCCCGGTGCAATAAATTTGTGCATGGGGGCGGGGGTCCCTCAGCCTGGCCTGCACCCTCTTGCAATCTGGAACCCCTTGGGGGATGTCTGACTGCTGGTTTGGGCCTGATCCCTGGGATTGGGCCTAAACCGGCAGTCGGATATCCCTCTTGAAATCCGGGACCACTGGCTCCTAACCACTCACCTGCCTGCCTGCCTGATCACCCCTAACCACTCTGCCTGCCTGCCTCATTGCCCCTAACCACTCGCCTGCTTTCCTCATCACCCCTAACCACTTGCCTGCCTGCCTGATCACCCCTAACCACTTGCCTGCCTGCCTGATCACCCCTAACCACTCCGCCTGCCTGCCTGCCTGATTGCTCCTAACCGTCACTGCGGCTACCTCGGCCCCCGCCTCCGTGGCTTAGTTGGGAAGGTCATCTGGAAGGATGTCTGGAATGACGGCCAGAAGGTCATTGGGCTGTCCAGTCTAATTAGCATATTATGCTTTTATTATTATAGATATCACATTTTGCTTATAACCTATTTTACTTGGTTTCCTCCCTGACATCTATTTCTCTGCTTCCTTCCAGGCTCACTCTCTTCCACTTGACCATTTGATGTTGAAGTTCCCTAAAACTTTGTCTTAGGCATCTCTCTCCTCTTACTCACTATTTTTTTCTTAAACAAGCTCACCCAAGACCATGGCTTCCCTTGCTGTTTGTTTGCCAGTGTTTTCGTGTGTACAGATTCAGGGGGTAGGGGTGCACATGGAGCAGCGAGGAAGGAAGAAAGGCATTTGTCCCACCAATCAGATCAGTAGAATCAACACTGGTGAACAAAGAGGCAACAGATGTCTCAGCCAAATTGTTCTCACATCTGGATCAGGAGTTTAAGTATGATTTGAAAAGCGTGAAACCAAATAGTGCTTGAGGAAATTTGCTTGTGCTGTGATTTCATAGGAAAGAATGGAGCAAGAATAGACTTGGAGATGGTTGTGGTGGCAGTTCAGCCACAAGGTGACTGCCATACAGGCTGTATTTGATGATAGGATTGGATTTGAAAGAAAAATATGTTTATTAGAAAAAAAGTTCACAAATTGGTGGTTGAAAATGAAGGAAGTGATACATGGTAAAGTTAATGATTTCTCGAAGGTTTTTGCCTATAGATGCAACATGAAATCTCCTTTCTGATCATGCTTGAAGTAAACAAACAAACAACAAAAAACCTTTCTCTAAAGATTAAACAAAAAGACCCAATTAGACCATCGAGATGTTTTCCTACCAAGTCCTCCTATCTTTTTTGATTTACTTCATCCTCTAAGGCTGAAATCTATGCAAAATTCAGAAAAGGATGAAGAAGACAGGCTGACAATGGTATTCCCAATAGTCTATGCTTTCCTCCATTGTTTTCCTTTAATATTGATATTTTTTGGTTAACAACCTCACCTTTACTTTGCTTTTCCTGCCCTTCAAAAACAACCTCGTAATATCTCTTTATACTTATCATTGACAGACTTCCTGAGCATATATGTGTTTTCTTTTGGAAGGAGCCTTAAAAATAATAAGTCACATAAGAAAAACCAACCAACCAACTTTGAACATTGATAATGGTTGAATTACTTGGATAATACAAAATCCTTACCCTGTAAACATCATGCAACAAATATAGACTAATCAATATAGGTAGGTTTTTTGTTTTTCACCATATTCCTTCTTCTGGTGACAGCACTCCAAATTTGTTTGGCGGCACTATTGAAGACAGGCTAGTCTCAACCATTAACCAAGGTACTTTTTCAGCCAAATCAAGAGGTTAGTATGACCCAAGCTAAGCCAATCAGATGCTTGCTCTCAGGAAGTTGACTCTTGAGTGGAGGAATGAAAAGACTGAAAAAGATCACTTTCTCTTTGCTATCTGGATCCCCAAGCCTGCCCAGGTCCTTCTCTTTCCTGAGCCTGGTTATCGAGCTGGGCTTTCCATCCTATGAGCTAATACACAGGATGGAAATTTCCTTTTTGGACTACCTTAGCTAGTTTCCTTTACTTCCAATTAGCATTTTTTCTTCAACGCTTACAAGTGCCAGGCACTATTGTAAAGGCATTGTGTGGATGACAGTCATTTGATCTTCATAACAACCCTACAATTATTATTCCCCTTTGACAGATGAAGCTGAGCCTTAGAAATTTTAAAGTAGCTTGTCAAGATTTACACAGCTAGCAAGAAATGGAACTGAAATTCAAATGTGGGTAATATGACTCCTGGTCTATGGCATCCAATCTCCGAGAAAGAATTTTTTAAAGAAAACTCATTAAGTGGGCCTTTTGGCAATGAAGTGGTGGGTAGGGGACCCTGGAGGCTAGCTGGGAGACGTTGAGACACAGGCAAACTATTTGTTCTCCATAGAAAAGTAATAGAATTTGTTGTTCTTTGACATTCAGAGAGAGTAGATTTGGAGAACCTGGGACTCAAAGAAGGCTGCAGATGTGAGAAGAGTGAATGCCTGCAATAGCAGCAGACTGGGATCTTAGAAGAGAGAAGCTAAGTGTCTATTAGAATACAAATGACAGAAACCTGTACATGAAATGGATATAAGCAATGACACTCTTATTCCAAGAAGTCCAGAGGCAGGAATGTTCAAGACTAAATATTTTGATGGGCTGACAATAAAGAGCAGTTTTTTTTCCTTTTTGCATCCTTTGCTGTATTGTCTTTGTCCTCAGGGTAATTCTCTCATGGTTATGAGATGCCACAGCAATTCCATGTATTACCTTTGGACAGGACAGTGATCAGGGACGAGACTACCTCTTTCTGTGTATCTCTTTTGGGAGGAGGGAACTTTTCCTAAAAAAGCGGCCCAGATTTCCTTTTACATCTTACTGGACAAAATGCATCACATGCCTGTGTCCAAGCCTATAACTGCCAACCATAATTGCTAAGAAGAATCAAGGGGGGAGGAGGGAGCTTAGAGAGGGTGAATTCCTGAACAAAATTAAAGTTCTACTAGTATAAGGAATGACAAATGAAGTAAACATTGCATAGCTGACCAATAAAATCTACTATATACAAGAAGAGATTTTTAGAAAATGAATTTTAGAAACAATAATGACTAGGGAAGACTGTAGAGCAGAAAGACTTGGACTTGAATAATGGTTCCCTAACTTACCAGCCGTATTATAGTAAGTGTAAGGACGCTCTGAATATTAAATGAAATAATGCATGTAAAATGCTTGACACTCTCTGTGACATATTAAGTGCTCAATAATTGATAATTATTTTGATTAGCATATAGCATTTTAATCACTGTCTGTCCTAGGCTCAATCATTCTCTATTATTCCCAAATGTTTAGTAAAATTTCACTATATGGAACAGCCTTTGTGTTAGTGATGCTTTAAGGAATGGAGGATAAAAACTTATGTTTCTTCTTATGAAAAAGGAGTGTTAAGAGAGGACTGCAGATGCAGGAGGCAAGATCATAAGAGAGGATCAAAAACTGAGCTGTGGGTAAAGGTTTGGAGCAAAAGGTGAGAGATGCAGTAAATTCAAGTGTTCTTCTCGGGAGAGCAGAGCTAGTGCAGTAGGAGTTTGATTTATTCTATCTAATATTGAAAGGAAGGCTGAGGTCTTGGAAACATCTGGGTCACATGCACATTTAAAAAGATTAACAGTACAAGGCAAACATGAATACCGAGTAATGCTATAGGAACCCAAAAGAAAGAGAAACCACCATGGATTACAGTGGTCAGAAAAGGCCTTACGTGACATGTGAAACTTAGGTCTACCTTTGATGAATGTTTAAGATTAAGTTAAGGGAAGGCGAGAGAGCATTCTAGATAGAAAGAACGATAGTAAAGTCATAGAATCAAGAACATGCAAAAGATACAGAAATACCAACGGGGTTTATTGCAATGGTCATAGTATGAAATGATAATGCTATGAACCAAGAAGCTGGATACTGAGGAACTAAGTAAGGCTACTGAGGAAATAAAGTTCTGCTTTTGCAATTTAACAAATCTGATTGTGAAATTATAAAGATGAAACTAGGTAAAATGGTTATTTAAAAATAATTCTAACAAATAGAATCTCAAATTTAAAATATCAGTTACTAAATTTGTCAATGTACTAAAATCTATAGCACCAATGACCATTTTCTGGTAACTGTTTTTTTAAAAAAATGTCTTTATTGATTTTAGAGAGAGAGAAAGGGAGAGGAAGAGAAGGAGAGAAACATCAATGAGAGAGAAACATCTACATCAATCAGCTGCCTCCTGCATGCCCCCTACTGAGGACCGAGCCCACAACCCGGGCATGTGCCCTGAGCAGGAATCGAACCAGTGACCTCTTGGTTCATGGGTTGAAGCTCAACCACTGAGCAACACTGGCCGGGCTGATGATGACTGTTTTTAATGGTATTCATTACCACCATAAAGTCATAAGACTATAGAAACAATAGTTGAATAGCACAAAAAAGGTTAAGGAAGGTAGAGTTTTAAAATGAGGCCCCATAGAAGGTGTCAAAATGTGAAAGTAACATGATGGGTAGTTAATTTGGCTACATGTCCAGGATGGGTTAGAGGGTGGAAAGACCAGAGAATCAAAAAATGTGTAAGATTCCAAGCATAAGGTAGCAAGGATCTGGGCTAAGTGTTCTATCTGGAAGAATAGAGGAAGGAGAGGGTTTCAGAGAGGCCTAGCTCTGCACTGATTCTTTATGTGCTGTCAGTCCCACTCCTGTTTAACACAGTCAGAAGCACATTAAGGGCGGCCTCCAAGAATTCCTGGGACACACTCCCAATCCTGATTACTTCCCCAACCTGTTTCCCACACCACATTCTGACATGATTTTGGCCCCCTTCCCCACTTACTGCTCCTCTGGTAACTAACTGGTGGTTTCTACCATTTATAGGAGGTTGTTTTTTTCAACTACAAAAAACAGACAAGCCAAGACCATACGGATATCTGTTGCTTACTTAACAAGAAGCCTGTCTCAAGGCTGGTTTGGTAATTCAGCAATGTTATCAGGAAGGCAGATTCCACCCTGCCTCCGCAGTGACTCAGCAACCTCTCCTCTTGTGATGTCAAATGGCTGCAACCTTTCTAGGAACTATCCCTCCCACAAAAGCATTTGCTGGAAGCCAAGAGAAGAAAGGCAAAGGGTTTTCTCCTCAGTTTATTTTATCAGGCGAAAAAGTCTTTCCTACAAGCTCTCAAATGACCTCTTACATTGCACTGTTCAAGTCAAGCTCATTTACCCACTCCTAGACCAATTACTGGCAAAGAAAAATGGGTTCATGTGATTGGCTTAGACCAGTCATCATTTATCCTGTATGTTGGGCATTTTTTTTTTTTTTTCTGAACCAAGTTGAGGCTTGTTAGCAGGCAAGAAGGGAGAAGGCACTTGGGCAGGCAACTCAAGGTGTCAGCCATGGACTCAGAGTACAGAACCTCTGCTGCCTATCCCAGTTTGCCCCATGTAATCACTTCTCAACTAATTCTTGGAACCTTAACCTCAGTGCATCCATTCCCTATTTTCCCTTCTACTCCAGTGGGAAGTTCTTGACCTGATTTGTCCTGAGTCCTTAAGGAAGCAAGATGTAGACATGGCCTAGCCTAGATTCTCAGGGCAAGGCAGGATGATGCTAGTTTACTAGTGAGGTCATTTGAACCCCTGTTACTCCTTTTACCTTATTTGTAAAAAATTGGGGACTGAGCTCTTTTGTTTTTAGGCCCTGGAGTCTGCAGCATGTTGGATTTTAAGGAGATGGATAATATAAACATCAAGGATTAAAGGAGAACAGTTGAGGGGCTGAAAGAAGAATAGCAGGTGCCAATGTGTCTGCAGATGACAGAGCTTTTGTAAGTTTCTCTCTTATTATCATTTCTTTTCCGTGGTTCATTTCACATTAAAATTTCGCTCAGTGTTTTGGCATGCATAAACCTTGGCAATGTCTCCTTGAAAAAATAATTATCATGTATTTTTTTCTTGTTAAAGCCAAGCAGATTTTAAAAATGGTTACAGCTCTAGTATTCACTAGGAACATCTATTGGGTGCTTAGGAAATGGGTATCATTAGAGTTCTGTAATGTAGCTAATTTCACACCAGGGACCTCTCTTTGCATCTACCTTTTATTGTCCTTTATTCTAACAATTCTAATAACCATAGATATAAAAGGGGTATACATTTCCTTATTTTTTTTTAAGATAAGTTTTTGCTTTATTCCACCCCTGGTGCCTTGTCCTTACAAATATACCCATTAGCCTTCATGCCCTGGAATTCATTTTTGATATGAGAGGAATAAGAAGCCTTGTAACTAGTAGGAGCCAACTCTCTCTGACCTAGTGAGCTTTCCTATCTTAGGGAAAATACACTAAAATGGCTTGTTTATACATCATCCCAAGCTATGTTTATGCCAGAGCTTTCCATTTACGCCAAATAAAATTTATGAAAAAATTTGAGCTCGGTTGAAAAGAACCCTAAGGAAGAAAAACTTTTAATTCAAGGGTGACCTCATCTCTCATTCTGCCCCATCTTTCATACCCCTCACCTGTGTGCACGCTCACACACATACACACACAGCCACACATGTGTGCCTTTCCTGTCCTCTGGCCACCCTGGGTCAGTCTTGGGTACTAACATCAGCCAAGTGTGTCCTGCCTCTTTGGGCATTAAAATTAGGACAGCTGAATATTTTTAGCCTGATTTACTCCCTTCTCCCTATCATCTTGACTTATTGCTGGACTGTGAACTCACTGAGTGTGGGGACCAGACTCTGCAACTTAGAGAGGATATAAGTTGCAATATCTCAAGCAGTGATAGTGAGACTTGTGCTAAAGTCCTCAATTTAATTTGCTTTGAGTCATGGGGCACAGGGTTTTAAAAATAGAGGCTCCAAAAATTGTTCCCTTGCTAAAGATTTCTTTAAAAACAACAGTTCACAGCAAAGGAAAAACAAATGGCTCTCAAACATCTGAAATTATATTTAATAATATCATTTATAATTAGAGGAGTACAATTCAAATATATGCTGAGATACCATTTTTCACTAACCAAAAACATAAAAAGCAAAATCTTTGTTAACACACTATGTTGTTGCGGATATGGGATAACAGATGCTCTTAGGCAGATGCACATACTCTGTGACCTACAAATATAATTTCTATAAATATGCAGGTATGTGCATAAAACATCTTACATATAATGTTATGTAATATTTCTGTATTATTTATAATAGAATCAGAGTGAAATAACCTAAAGTTTCATCAAAAAGACAATGAGTAAGTAAATCCTGGGAATCCACATGTTGGAATACTATGCAGCCAAAAATATTGTGGAAATGTTTAATGTACCAATTGAAACCATTTCCAATATACCAGTATATTATTGGGAGGGAGACAGGCTGTCTAAGACATGAAGTACCAGGGGCATGTGTGTGAGAGGGAAGTTTTTACTGTTTACTCTTTTGTGCCTTTACTTTTTTGGACTATGTGGATACATTACCTGCTAAAGAAAACACGATACAAAAAGAGCATTTGTTACTATAGAGCACTATGTCTTTTCCCTAGCATTAAGCACAGGGTTTGGCATTTGACAGATGTTCAGATTCTCTAGAAAATAGAACCTGAAGTTATAGCTTACATATCCATCACTTTAGAGAGGGGGTAGTCTCAGGAAGTGAAAGTGAAGAGAAAAGGGAGGTGAGTCGGAGGAAGGAGAAGGAACATGGGCAGCGTGTTATTAAGTGGGCCACAGCTTCAAAACAAAACACGGCTGATTCTCTGGTGTCCAGAGAGGCCAGAAGAAACCAGAACAGTCCCTGGATAGGATGAAAGACAATTTATTTGTTGGGTTCTCCCTGTCTCTTACTGGATAAAGTCTATCTCCTGGGGACAGTAATTCCATTTACCTTCCCATGATTTCCAACTAGTCCAGGTGGCCTCTGGCGAAGGCAGAGCCTCCAGGATCCAACTCAGCCAATGTGCACACAGCAGTCCCCCCTGGTCAGGTGACACTGTACACAGGGACTCCTCTTTCTATTTCATAATGGTGGAAGCATGCCAAGTCGCTGAGGTTTGGGAGGGGGACCAGATATTGTTGAGTGGTGTGGTGCATAAATGGGTTCAATACAGAAGGGTTTGGGTTTTTTAAAATACATTTTATTTTTTTAGGGCAGTTTTAGGTTCACAGCAAAACTGAGCAGAAGGTACAGAGATTTCCCACATAGACCTGCCCCTACTCACAATCTCCCCCACCATCAACACCCTGCACCAGTGTGATACATTTGTCATAATCAGTGAACCTACATCATTATCACCCACACTCAGGAAAGTTTTTAATTTGCTTTTGTTTGTTTATAGGTTGGTTGATGAGTTAAAATATTTCCTACTAAACTATAAATCTGAGAATTTGTAAGAGCCTAAGCTATTTAAATCTCCAAGCCCACAATATTTTATTGTAGTGCTAGATGATTCCAGTCCATTTAAGGTTATATGTGGTTGTATCTGTTTCTGTTTAATACCATGTACTTTTAATAAACTAACCTAAAATATGTAATGCTGAATTGTAGACACTATTCTGGATGGGGTGCAAGCAGATAAAGGAGTAAAATAGCACCTTTCTCCAAAAATTACTATAAAAGCATACAAACTTAAACTGGAATGCAAGAATTAAGAAATAGTACTGGCCTGGCTGGCATGGCTCAGTAGTTGAGCATCAACTTATGAACCAGGAGGTCACAGTTAGATTCCCAGTCAGAGCACATGCCCTGGTTGCAGGCTTGATCCTCGGTGGGGGGCGTGCAGGAGGCAGCTGATCAACGGTTTTCTCTCATCATTGATGTTTCTATCACTCTCTCCCTTCCTTTCTGAAATCAAAACAAATATATTTTAAAAAATAAGAAACAGTACTGTACAACAAAATAACGCAAAATGTGCCCATCACAGAAATAATTAATGGCCAACCGAGAAGTAAATACTGTAAGGTTTGTGCAATGTTTTTGTACCTGGAGTCATTATCAAAGACTAGATGGAGAAATAGCAACTTGAACTGGACTTAAGTTTTGGATAAAACTTGGAGAGGAGAATAGAAACTGCGAGGTCATTTTGGATGACAACCTGACCCAAGCCTCAAGTTCTGAATCTTGGGACACCTTGTGTTGACTGTTTTTTATTTTGTTTTTAATAAGTGGGGTGGTTTGAGACAAGTTCTGGAAAGGTCGGTAGGGACTATGTTGTGCAAGACTTTCAAATTATTTGCAAATAAACTAGAATTTTATTCTGTAACCAAGAGGTAATCATTGGAATTTTTGAATAGAGCAGTTACATGCCCTACTGGGAAATAGTGAAATATCTTTAACCCACGTCTACTCCCAACTAAATCAGAAGACCTTCCTCCCACCCTGCATGGGAATGTCTGTAGGGAGAAGTTGAATGTATTCTGAAGGAGCTAATTTCCCTGAATACAGATCTTGTGTATTTCTGAAGCTTGGTAGATCATCAGGAAGCTGTTTGTAAAGGAAATATTTTAGTTGTTGGTTCTCTATATCATATAGTTTAAAGGTCTGTTAAGGGGCAGTCTTCAAAGTCTGAATCTAGATTAGGTCGGTAGAAAACTATGAATCACGAGCCACTGAATGGAGGGTAGCAGCAGTTATCAGCAGCATCTAAGAATCTAAGGCCAGCGGCTATAACATCACATCCTCTCCTTTCTGCTATCAGTTGGATGCAACAGGAAACTGACGAAGGTGCTCGGCTGTTTCCTTTCTGCTCAGACCTGGCTAGTTTCCTCTGCAGCTTGCTCCACACGTATTGTAAAGGAAAATCACGAAATACCAGTCAATTTCCTTCATTGGA
Source organism: Myotis yumanensis (assembly GCF_028538775.1). NCBI lineage: Eukaryota > Metazoa > Chordata > Mammalia > Chiroptera > Vespertilionidae > Myotis > Myotis yumanensis. Next base: position 195,733,913 of record NW_027223754.1, read on the forward strand.
TCAAGTCTAGGACAAGGAAGGAAAAGCAAATTTCTAAGATTAGTCAGTTTCCCTTCGCAGCTATGAACTTGGTTCAGCGCTTCCGGCTGACCCTTCTCCTTGACATGTCTCTGTGACAGCTCAGCTTTACATCACAGGCAAGGTAAGGGCTTGTGGCAAAGTGTGCAAAGCATATTATGTAATTCTTACGGGATATCTTAGGTTCACTCATGGGAAAGCTGCCCATCTAGGATAGCTTATTTGGTAAGCTTTTCATTCTTCTTTGACTTCTATCAAACTGATTCAAGGGGGTTAAGCAAAATATAGATAATTCTAATGGCTATAACCAGCAGCCAAGTTCTTTTGCTCTTTTTTTTTCAGGATAATTAGGGAGCTGTTTCCATGAAGAACATTTGAGTGGTGTTAGTTTACTGAAAGAGACAGGGTTGAACTGCTCTGAAGAGCAAGGCGTTATGTCTGGTGTCCCCTAGGTAACCTGGATTTTGCTGGGTATGAGAGGGAGACGCTCAGGCCTGCTGGAAAAAAAAATGTAGCTAAGAGTCTGGCATCTGAGGAATGTGACTGGCTTACTTTGTAGAAGTAATTCAACTTGAACATGGGAATTGCCATTTAAAATATCTTCTCAGCAAACAATGTAGAGGAACAATGCTGTTGTGGAGTTCACATTGAATGAGAGCATATTAATTTAGCAGGTGGACGATTCTTCCTCATCACAGTCTTTCTTTTAATTTTCCTTTGAAATGTTTTATTTCTTTGTGTACACTTATTATTAAAATAATATTCTCCCACATGTCCCTTTCATACATTTGTGTGATTTTTCATATTTCTACTGTAGAAATTCCTCTACATAAATTGTGATTACTGAAATTGATAATGTAATAAAAATGAGAACACAAATTTAAGGAGCTTTGAAATAGGAACAGTTGATAAACAGACTGTAAGAATAAATAAGGTAGGAGTTCAAGGTTTTACTTGAATAGCATTTGGAGCAGTCGCTGTAATAGGCATTTGACAAGTAACAGATTTGCGGGGGCTGTGGCATTCTGGTTTTTTTCTAGGGACTAATTATCTATTACTTTACAGATTTGCTAAAATAATGTGAAGCTCTTAAAAACAAGTTGGTGGATCAACCAGTAGTAGCATTATTAAACTAAAAAACAAATCAACAAGCTTGCACACAAGTAAGGGGCCTAATATTTTTTTCAGGGACTCTGTAGACTTTCTTAACACTTACAAGAACAACATACCTTTTATTTTTAAAGATAAATCATATCTCTGATGGGGTGAGTATTCCCAGATGTTTTTGCGTAATTAGCTTGAATCAGTAAAATGGTTTCTGTTACCATCATTCATAAACTGAGCTCTAAATGAACTTGTATCTTATTGGTTACATTGCATAATAAAGTTATGTCTGATTGGTTAATTCTTGGTACCAGAAATCCTTTATATAAGTATAGGCACCTGATTTTTTAAAAAGTCACTTTGGAGCAAAAAGGGTAGGTCATTACTTTATTATTATTATTATTATTTTTGGTAAATAAAACAAAATTATAGCTATTTTTTGTTAGATTGGCAAAAAATATATGTTTTGGTGTGCTGCAGAATTTTAGCAATTAGTTTATGTATGCCATGAGATGAAAAAGGTTGAAAATTGCTGACTCAGGGAGCTGTTGGGCAACTTGTTACTAAAGCTTGGTATTCCTCTTGATAGGGATGTTGGGGGTTGAGAATAGAATGGGCTGGAAACTGGATAAGGAGAATCCTCTGGCTCTATTATAGCAGCCTCTCCTCCCATTTTTGAAGCACCCCACCCTGCACCCCCTACTTCCGCCTAGATGAGCTGTGGGCTTGAAGGAAGTAGAAATCAGAGCTCTATCATGTTCAGTGAGTTCAACAGCCCTCTTCCTAAATAGAAGCAGAATGCTGCTGACACCCACCCAGCCATCTCCTTATATCCCCTGCCTTTTCTCTTCCCTCCATCCAAAAAAACAGAAAAAGGCAGTGGGTGAATGTGTCTGCTTGTGCTGGTTAAAATTATGAATTGGGCCAAATATTTCTTTCTTTATTCCTCATTATTTCCTGTGCCTTGGTATTGTTCTCCCCAACTTTTGACAGAGAGATGATCTGGGAGTTAAAAGGCTCATGATTTAGTCTTAGAACAGTTAAAATCTACCTATCTGGTTATGAACAAATAGAGGAATCTCTCTGGGCTAAGCTTCCTCTTTTGTAAGGGGTGCATTTTGGCGGATGCAACAAAGGAGATGATGATAGTAATCTTTAAGATTTCCTCAAACGCAAACATTCCATTTCAGGTTGAGATACCAAATCCACAGGGCATACAGCTCCTTTGTGTTGTCATTTTGCTGTCCAGGTCCCTTTGTTACAGTTTTTCCTCCTAAGGGTACTTGATCCTTAAAAGACCTTTACATTGCTCTGGCCCATGTAGTTCAGTCGGTTGGATGCTGTCTGTGCACCCAAAGGTTGCTGGCTCAATTCCTGCTCCCACATGCTCAGGCCCTACAGATCTGTTTATTTCTCTCCCTCTCCCTTCTTCTCTCAATAATTAAAAAAAAGAGACACATTATTTATTAAAACGACAGGTATCTCATTCTTTTGGAAATCTAGTTTTAATAGGTTATTATTAAATTGTAGTTTAATTTGTTAAGTTAACCTATGGTAATGTTTCCCTCAGAGGAGACAAACTTTACTGATATTCAGGGGGACATTATTTAACCCAAAAGTGACATAAATGGTAGCAACATTGTACAATGTGGAGATGTTTGGGGACAGGTAAATCCTTTGATGCTTCTGCACAAGGTAATCACCATTTTAACTGAACAATGTGATCAGCTATTTTACCTGCACATGTGACTACCCATGAAAGTAAATACTGTTAGTGATGGTAAATGGTCTGATATAGACTTTGGCTTCAGATAGCCATTTAAATAGAGTTCAGGTTCAACCCCTTTCTACCTATGGGACCCCTAGCTACTGCTAATTCTCAGTTTTTAAATTTATAATGTAGGGCCATTGTGGAAATTTTAAATAAGCGATTATATATAACATGATAAGTACTCAACGAATGCTGGTTATTGTTCTCACCGTTCTTGGAAACTTGAAAATGGCTAACTAGTTGATTTTCCCATTCACCTCAGGCTCAGATTTCCTCCACATATAAAAAATAATGCAACCAGTTCTTGCTTCACTCACACTGAAGGATCAATATTCCTAACCCTAACTCCGTATACAATGAAGGAAAAGTTGGTGAATATGAATAAACTGTGGTTAATCCACAGTGGCCAACTAGCAGAAGCCACTTCTGCTGCTACAGTTCTATTGTTTTCACAAAGTCATGCCCCAGAAACAACTTGTCTCACCTCTCATCATTGAGGAGTGACTCAGATACTGAAGAGCAGGAAGAGAGGCTGCCTTCTCTTGCACACCCCATCCTGGGGATCAAGCCTGCAACTTGGGCATGTGTCCTGACCGGGAATCGGAACAACGACCTTTTGGTGCATGGGACGATGTTCAGCCAACTAAACCACACCAGCCAGGGTTCAGTGGTAGTGATTTATAAGAGAAGTGTGGACAGATCAGTTTTGAAAGCTCCTGACAGAACAAACGTAGAGGTTCTTAATTGGTTTGGCTTTGACTATAATGGCTGATAAGATAACAATAAATGTAGCTGGTTAACCAATGTAGAATCAGAAAAGTTTCTGCTTTAAGAAAACCAGAAGTTTCCTTAAAAGTTTCCTTAACTTTGAAGTTGTTGTGAATCATTTTCCTATAAGTTCTGTGCTTTTTATGTAAATATGTAAAAACCCATAAGCAATATATTTAACATTTATGCCTTTAAATAAGCACTATTATTTTGTACATATTATTCTGTGATATTATGTTTCTGAGATTTATCCATGTTGATAGAGATCTCTGTTTGTCTCTTTATTGCTGTACTGGAGTCCATTCAATGAATACACTGTTTTGATTGTTAGGATTAATTGTGGCTAAAGATAATCAACAGAAAACAAACTAACGGGGTCTCAAGCAAGGAAAGAAATTTTTCTCTCTGTTGTGTATAGGTCCAAAGGTAGTTTTCCAGGGATAGTATGGAGTGCCATGAGTTCAGAGACATGTGCTCTATCTTGTTACTTCTCTATGCATGCACCTTTGTATAATGTCACCTCAGAGTTCAAAGTGGCTGCTTGAGCTGCAGTGGTCAGATCTGTGTTCCTCCAGTAGAAGGAAGAAAGTGAAGATGTTTCATTCCTCAACTGTGCTTACATCCCGTTGACTAACGCTTAATTACACCATCACAGCTCTAAAGGAGAATAGAAGAAAGAATCTTTATTCTAAGTGACCACATGCCTAAAATTTGGTTGTTCAATTACTGATGAGTAAGGGGAAGGGGAATTTTGAGGACCAAGTACAAGTCTCTGCCACAGTGTACATTTAGGTGATTTCCAAATTTTTGCTATTATAGACAGTGCTGTGACAAACATATAATATGTCTTTTTGTGCTCATGTGAGAGATTTCTCTAGGGGAATATGTTGCTGGTGACTCATGTTTTCAACTTTACCAATTGTTCTCCAAAATGATTGTGCCATGTTTGCTCCAGCTCTAAATAAGTTTGTTTTCTCACATACTCCTAATATTTGGTATTAGGTTTCTTTAAAAAAAAATGTTTTTACAATCTGATGGGATCATAGGGTGATGACTTAGCAAAGGCAGTTTGGGTAGAGTGGTGGAAACAGAAGCCAGAATGCCTGGGTTGAGACAGAGTGGGAACAGGTCAAATAAAGCTGGTGGGTGTAAACTATTCTTCCACTCAGCTCAGCTGCAGAAGGAATGGAGGTAAAGCCTTAGATAGCATTGGTGGGACATTTGTGTTACAATCGGAAAGTCTGGGACTGTTGGAAATAAAGCAGTAGAGAATATACCCAAGAATGAGGGGGATAGCAATGAAAGGGATTTCCATGGGTTTTAATTTCAGAGGTGGGGCATTTCCAAGTGATGACTGAAATGGGCAAGGTGTGAGAGTTGATAGCTGCTGTTTTCTATTCCAGAGCCCAAGATGCTTTGAAGCTTCAAGGGAGCCAAATAAATTATTCATTCGACAAATATTTTCAAGCACCTCCTAGGTGTTAGACATTGTTCCAGAAACTTGAGTTTCATGTTGACAAAAACAGGCAAAATTTTCCCTAAAAGGGGCCGGCAGACAAGTATATAAACAAATGAGATAATGTATGATAACAAAAAGAGAAACTAAGAAAATAAAACAGGAAGAGATGGTGTTTAGGTAGGATTAATAGGAATGTAGGTGGATATTACTCTAGTGCCCCTGAAGAGGAGGAACTGGAGGTACCAGGGTCAACAGGCAAATGGTTGGCCAAGTGATTGGGAGTGGGGTGGAGTGAGGGTTTTGCTGATTCTGAGGAAGTGCATCTGTTGAGGGAATTATGGGTAACCTGGATATCCTGGAAGCTGCAGATAATGTTGGCAGATTTTCTAGCTCTGTTGCTTTCTTAACTGGAGACAGTCAAGGACAGAAGATAGAGCTATTCATTAATGAGAATTATTGCCTTTTATCTTGAATTTATGGCTTATGAACAACAGACATTTTAGAAGGTAGTTTTTACAATACTTCTAAACAGAGATTATTGAGTACCAGTAACTATTTTTTCTCTATAACAAATGATAAAAATTTATCAGCTTATTTTTACTTTTTCCCCTTTCCTTCCAGAAGATCTTATGGTCCTGGACAAGAAGGGCATTATTATTTAGTTTAGAATGGGATATATTCATATTTTGATAAATTATGAAACATCTCTTAATTCTGTCCCTTTTTCAGTGGTTCTCAACCTTCGTAATGCTGCGACCCTTTAATACAGTTCCTCATGTTGTGGTGACCCCCCAATTTCATTGTTACAAATTGAACATAATTAAAGCATAGTGATTAATCACAAAAACAATATGTAATTATATATGTGTTTTCCAATGGTCTTAGGCGACCCCTGTGAAAGGGTTGTTCGACCCCCAAAGGGGTCACGACCCACAGGTTGAGAACCACTGCTTTACATCAGTTGCCCCATGCCCCTTTTTAACCTTCTCGATGTTGCAGTTTCCAGAACATATCTGAAAACCAGGAAGCCAATTGCTATCAGAAAAACAAGGAACAGAAAAGAAAAGCTTTCACTTTTCAAAGTTCATCAGCTTTAAAGTAGAATAATATTTCTTTATTTTATCCAGTGGAGGGGTGATGTGGATTATGAGAGGAACTGGAATAAAAGCCTGTTGTTCTTGGCAAGTGAGTCAGTTGAGATGAAAATGTTAACATATTTGAACAGATATGAGTCAATTCTATTCTGGAGGTGAAAAGAAGTGGGGTTTATTGTACCAGCATGTATATCACAGAAAAATCTGAAAAATATTGTAGGGGAACATGAGAGATTTGGCAATCAAATTTGCATGCCTTCCTTTCAAATTGAGATAGTAATTTTTACCAAAGTATAGGTCCAGAACATTTAGAGCAAACCTACACAAAACAATCATTTCTAGGGAGATGATACCATGATTTTAATGATTTTCTTTTTCTGTTTTCAAAGCAACCAAATAGAGAGGCAGAGAGACAGAATAAAAAGAACTCTGAGGTAATTCTGGCCTTATCCCTAGTTATTAGTACTCCTAATTATACTAATTAGCTGTGAGATGATGGGTAAATCACTCATATTTGCAAAATAATGGGATTGGTCTCACTTGTTATTTTCCCTTTCTGGTTTAAAATAATGTGATTTAGCCCTAGCCGGTTTGGCTCAGTGTATAGAGCAGTGGTTCTCAACCTGTGGGTTGCGACCCCTTTGGGGGTCGCCTAAGACCATCGGAAAACACTTATATAATTTTTACATATTGTTTTTGTGATTAATCACTATGCTTTAATTATGTTCACTTTGTAACAATGAAATTGGGGGGGGGGTCACCACAACATGAGGAACTGTATTAAAGGGTCACGGCATTAAGAAGGTTGAGAACCACTGGTATAGAGCGTCAGTCTGTAGACTCAAGAGTCCCAGGTTCGATTCCGGTCAATGCCGGAAGCGGGTCCACCCTTGCTGCTTGACATAGTCGCTGCAGGGAAGAAACATCTGCATAGCATATGTTTTAAGGGACCTGGCGTATATGGCATACTGTTCTTAATATGTTTGCTTCCCCCCTCTTAGCGCTATGTGTTTTAACCAAGGCCACCTCCCCGAGAAAGGTTGTTTCCCCAGGTAGGGATTTTTCCCTGGAGTTAGGGATTAACAGGACTAAGGAAGAGAATAAATCAGTAAAACCCCTTAACTAAGTGCCAGGCGGGTAGTTAATCACTTTAACTACGAACAATCACACTTAAGCTACATAATCTTTACTTAGGACAATCTCCTTCAGTTACTTCCTTGTAGCTTAACAGAACAATAGAGTAGTGACCTTGGAATGGAGATAACAAATGCCCTAACCTTTGGAATAGAATGGATAGGATTAAAATCAACTGGTATAAATACAGATGTAACAGGAAAATAAAAGTAGAACCTGGCTGGAGAACCTGGCTAGAGAACCTGGCTAGAACCTGGCTAGAGAACCTAGCTATGCTGATCAACTGAACGCTGCCTCTGTGTCCTTCCTTCTTTGCCGACTCCGTCGACACCTTTGGGAACCCCTGGACCTGCTGGGGCTGGACCCCAACAGGTCAGGGGCACATGCCCAGGTTGCGGGCTTGTTCCCCAGTGTGAGGTGTGCAGAAGGCAGCCAATCAATGATTCCCTCTCATCATTGATGTTTCTATCTCTCTCTTCCTCTCCCTTCCTCTCTGAAATAAAAAAATATATATATTTTAAAAAATAATAATGTGACTTGGAGTTATATACTACCAAGAGATGCCCTATTATGACCCTGGGTGGCCCATAAAGAACCTACAGTGGAATGTCCGGGGGCTGTGTGGAAATTTCAATGGCACTGTTTCCTGTTTTCATACCAGATCTTCATCCAGCTTTCTAGGTTGATAGGCCATGGGAAGCAGTTTGTGAATGCTTGTGCCTGTCACAAGAGTTGGCTAATAGATGGTTTACACTGACTGCACGACAGCAAATAATGATTTATACCAGAAGCCCTTCTTCAATATGATTGAACACCCATGTTTGAGAAAAAAAAATAGTTTGGTGGCTTTGGGTTCAAAAGTTAACTGACCACATGAGTTAACCTTTCCTTCTTGTCTAAAAGCCCACAGAGCCCTGGCTGGTGTAGCTCAGTTGGTTGAGCATTGATTGTCACATGCACTGTAGAGTCATTGGTTCAATTCTGGGTCAGGGCACATGCCCAGGTTTTGGGTGCAGGAGGCAGCCCATCAATGTTTCTCTCACACATCAATGCTTCTCTCAAATTAATAAAGTCATATTTTTTAAAAACCCCACAGAAGTGACAGGATTAATTTAGAATTGCTAAACTCTTTGCTGCTCTATAAAGCCAGAAAGAGGCCTGTTGTCTCACACAAGAGATTTATTTATTTATTTATTTATTTATTTTTATTTTGCATCCTGTCAGCAGCAGAGACTAGTACAGCTGAGTCCCTAATATAATACTATCACTCAAGGAGATAAGCCAGTCCATTAATGGCAAGTTGATTGGAAATCTTCTATATGGAAGGGGATAGTCATTTCTGGATTGATTCGTGATTTTAATGAATTTGTCTAACGTGTTCAAACAGCTTATACAGTACTACCATCTGAGGGTACACAAATAACTGGTTTAACAAAATAATATCTCCATTACCTCACCTAACACCAAAGACTCACATTTAGATGTGAAAATGAGCACTTGGTCATATAATCCTCTTGATGTACCATTCACCACCTCACTTGGAAACTTCTGGCCCAACAGCACCTTGAAAAGTCCTCCTCAAGGGTCAGATATTGGGGATGACATCCTGTAGGGTTAGGACATCATTGCTTATGATCAGTAGGTAAGTTAAACCACTAGTCATTGTGTAGTACCAAGTCCCTGATATCATTAAAAAACTGGATCCATGAAACAGATGTACAATTAACAGTGGCCCCTGTCACCGTTACTCTGTGATTTACTGCTTTTAAAATTTTAGACTTCACAAGAGGAAGTCTAAAGTTTAGGTGCAGCAGTTTCTTGGTAACTTGCTTACTCTCTTTGGGTCTTCCAGCCCTTGAGTAAATTACTTTCCTTTTCTGTGCCTCCATTTCCACATCTGGAAAATGGACAGAAATAATAGTGTTTCTGTGAGGATTAATACAAGTAAAGTGCTTTGAACGGAGCCTGACATAATAAGTGTTCCCACACCTATAATAATTATTATAGGTACTATTACAGGTTTAATATTAAATATTAAAGCAGACAGGGTTAGTTACAAATGATAACGTTTATAGGGATTGAAAAAACAACAGCCTACAATCCTATTTAGGTGAAAGGCAGCAGCTTTGATAAACCCTGAAAAAGAAACTTAAGAATTTAAGAAATATGGGCAGGGGAGGGCAGCCAGTAAGCTCATTAATTACATTGCTGTGGAAAAACTGTATCAGTCTTTTATTTTCCAAGTGGCTGCTGTGGCATTTGCCCCCAGGTGAAAGCCATGAGTCTGCTCTCTAAATTAAGTGGGATATTTGCCATCAGGCACTTCCGGAATGGGGGCTGGGACCAGAGAGAGAAAAAGGACAATATCCCAGCTAACTTCCATCTGTCCTAAGGAGGATGAAAATGCAATTTGTTGTCTAAACTGGGACACTATTGAGTAAAAGCAAGCTCTATAAAGAATTATGCCAGGATAAGAAGTGTCACCTGTGACCATCCCAGGCAAACCAGGACATTATTTCCCTTGGTATAAGGGATGGAGAGCAACCGCATCCAGAAAGCAAGCTACCTATGCCCTAAAGCAGCGGTTCTCAACCTGTGGGTCACGACCCCTTTGGGGGTCGAACGACCCTTTCACAGGGGTCGCCTAAGACCATCCTGCATATCAGATATTTACATTACGATTCATAACAGTAGCAACATTACAGTTATGAAGTAGCAACGAAAATAATTTTATGGTTGGGTCACAACATGAGGAACTGTATTTAAAGGGCCAGAAGGTTGAGAACCACTGCCCTAAAGGAAAGCCCACTTGGTCACACAGTCTGTCTTTCTTACCCAAGAATTGTATAGATTGCCAAGAAAACATGGAATTTCACTCCAGCTACCTAGTAGGTCAATTAAAATCTGAATGATCAGTGTGACTAGATAACCAAGAGTTCCTGAACATTTGAGGAAAACAAACAGTAGGAAACAGTGACCCCCACACTGTAGAAACAAAGGAAATTTCCTATGAACCAGCAGAATTAATGCAGAAACAGAGAGATCCCTACAAATTTGTTATATCTATAAAACAAGAATAGGTTGTTACTTTTAAAAAGAAACAATTTAAGTTCTGGGGAATTAAAAAGAAGAATTACCCCCCTTTAGGGTTGCCAGAAGGCACAAATAAAAATAAAGGACACTCAGTTAAATTTTAATTATTTCTAATTGCCTAGGCCAGTGGTTGGCAAACCACAGCTCGCAAGCCACATGCGGCACTTTGACCCCTTGAGTGTGGCTCTTCCACAAAATACCATGTGCGGGCGTGCACATACAGTGCGATTGAAGCTTCGTGGCCCATGCGCAGAAGTCGGTTTTCGGCCTGGGCGAGTCTATTTTGAAGAAGTGGCGTTAGAAGAAGTGGGAGTACATTTGCTGAGGTCGACCCCTCAGATTGAGGATGTTTTTTAGCAAAGGCCAGTTTAGGAGTACCCTAATTAAGTTAATAACAATGTACCTACCTATATAGTTTAAGTTTAAAATATTTGCCTCTCAAAAGAAATTTCAATCGTTGTACTATTGATATTTGGCTCTGTTGACTAGTGAGTTTGCCAAAAATTTTTTTAAAAGACTGAATTTGATAATCTCATAGTAGCATTGTGTCTCTGTCACTCACAATTCACATAAACAGGGATTGAACTTGAAAAGATTGAGAATTAATGGAATAATGATAAATTGAACATATAATGCAAAAAAAGTGAACTTCCAGTTTGCTTGCTCATGAGGCACAGTCTTCCCAAACAAAGCCAAATATGATCTGATAAAAGGTTTTGAGAAGCTTGGCATTCAGAGTTTGGTGGACTTCCAGAAGCATGGGTGTTTGGGGATTGACAGATTTTAGTTGGTCGCTGGAGCAAGGCTGAGGTTGACTCACTGACTCTGAGGCACTGAATGATTGGCTGTTGTCTAGAAAGTTGGGGCCGTCATTGATGGCTGACTTTAAGAACTGTGGGTTTTAACACTGATTGGCTGATTTCCAGAAACCAGGAGCTGTCGTCGATTTGCCAATTTTCAGAAACAGAATGAGGCTGTTTTTTATTAGCTGATTTTCAGAGCATTTGCACTGATCTAAAGTTATCCATCTTCAATGGTGGTTACTTGTTCAAAATGTGGGTCTTTGACTTGCGCCTTCCCACATCCAGTCACCTCCAGTCATGCTGGTATTCTGGCATTCCTTGAAAAGGCCAAAACTTGCTGTTGTGCCTTAGGCCTTTGCCCTTGCTATTCCTTCTTACTGGAATGCTCACCCCCCAGATATCCACCTGGCTCATTCTCACTTCATTCTGGCCTCTGTACAAATGTCACCTCTTCAGACAGCACTTCCCTGACTACTTATCTAAACAGCATACCACTATCTCTCTTTATTGCTGGCTTATTATATATCCCAACTAGAATGTAAACTTCATTTGTTTTGTTCTTTGCTATATCTTCAGTGCCTGTAACAGTACTTGGTATATGCTAGGTAATCCATAAATAGCTGTGGAATGAATGAACTCTTAAGCCAAGGGGAATTTGTCATAAGGAAATGAGTACATCTCATTTGAGTACAGAGCCTAAAGGAAGGAATGCAGGTAGGCTTCAGAATCAAACTGTGTCCAAGAAACCATTTCCCTATCTGACATCTGTGTTTCTCTGTGTGCATCTGCTTCCGTTTCTTTTACTCAGTGGGTGGCAGTGCCTGTGCCACCTGTGTTTTAGCCATGACAGCTTCAATCACTGGTGAATCTCACAATCCTAAGCAGAAATTCTCAGGAAGAGATTGTTGGCTCTTTGGGTAAAGTACCTACCCTGTGCTGACCCACTGGCATATGCTGGGGTTACATTTTAAAATGGCCGCTCCTAATGCAAAGAATATCCACAAAACAGAGAAAATATTTAGGTTGATAAAAATAAAGTCTATTAAAGAGATATAATAATCATCTCAACAATACAGTGTCAAAATCTATGAAGCAAACGTGGTTAGGAAGACAAGGAGAATTTGAGGAAAACTATAATCATGGTGGAAACTTTAAAATAGGAAAAGTTATCACTGCTATTTTCAATGCAGTAATAAAAAACTGAAGACGTAATCAATATAGGGAAGGAAGAGGCAAAACTGTCATTATTTGCTAGAAATAATGCAAGAAATAAAACCAATGAGCCAAGAGCACAACAAGATTCTGTAAGACAATAAAAGACAATCTCATAAAAGCAAACATTCTGTCTATGTAAAGTGATAATCAAATAGAAAATGTAATGAAAAAGGATCTCAATCACCCTACAACAAAAGTATAAAATGGATAGAAATAAACTTATCAAGAAATGTTTAGGACCTGTATAAAAGAAAACAACAAGGCTTTGCTGAAGGTTATAAGAGAAGGTCAGAATAAATGTAAAGATGTATTTTTCTCCTGATGTGAAAACTCAGTATTAAGATGTGTTTTCCTCAACCTAATCTATAAATAAAATGTGACCCCAATTGAAATCCTAACTGAATTTTTAGAAAATACCATTTGCAATACATCATTCGCATATTAGCTAAGTCAATAGATAAAACAACAGAGCTTAGTGCGCTACTGCAATAAATGGTTTATTTATCCTTTGCAGTCAGTGCAAGAGTTTCTGGTCAGGTTGACTTCCATAAGATCATTCTGCAAGCCAGGCATCTTCCATTCTGTGATAACCAAATAGAAAATGTAATGAAAAAGGATCTCAGTCACACTACAACAAAAGTATGAAATGGATAGAAATTAACTTAGCAAGTTTATTTCTGTGGCCCTGGCCTCCTGTTAGGTCCTTGAAGTGCTTGTTGGAGAACAATGACCACGAAGAAGGCCTACCTGGTTCCCTGTCACTCAGACCTGCTCACTTCCATTGGTAGAACTGGTCACATGGTCTTAGCTCGATGTAAGGGGCGGGTTCGAGAAACCTCCCCAGCTAGATAGCTACTTTCTGGCAACAAAGCTACGTTATAAAAAAGAGCATGAGTTTTTTGGTGGTTAATGGCTATCTCTGCCATAATCTGCAACAATACAAGTTGCAGGAATAAGTTTTCAAAGGACTATAAAGTTAACAAGTAATGAAATATACATTATAGTAACTAAAGTAACATAGAAAAACACAGTGAGTAGAAATTGAACTATATACATGTGGAAATTAAGTATGTAATAAGAGTGTCATTTCAAATGAGTTGGCAATGGTACAAGTTGGCAGAGAAATATGCTTTAAAGGATTTATCCCATTTGACCCATCTATTTCTTTCCTTTGACCCATCTATTTTGAAGCATAGAATACTTTTACGCTTCAAAAGTATTCTAATACAAGTACAAAGATATTTGCAGCATTCTTTGTGAAACATTGGAGCAATCTGTATGTTTAATAATAGGAGAATGTTTTTCATAAATTATAATAAATCCAAACCATGGTACTATTTGGTCTTTGAAAAAAAAAAAAATGAGGTGGAAGAAGGAGCTCCATAATATAATCTTGAGTAAGATAACACCAATTACACAATAAAAGCTAATATTTGTTGAGTTCTTAGAATGTGCCAGGCTCTGTTATAAGTGATTATGATATTTTTTTTCACAAGAGTACTATGAGGTATATACCAATATTATTTCCACTTTAAATATTAGAAAATTTTAGCAATGAGATGTACAGTAACTTGCAAAAGGTAATATGATAGAGCTATGATTTGAATTGAGGTGATATTGCTTAACACCCATGCTCTCAAGCAGTCTGCTGTAATGACTCTGTGTATAGAATGATACCATTTTTTATTTGTAAAAAAAAGTATTTATATGTATTTGCACATGCTTATTTTAGGAAGCATGAAAAGGTACCATACAATGTAATAGTGGTTACCCCACCTAGTGGTGGTGTTTATGGAAAGTCTTTCACTTTTTGTTTCTGTATGGTTTGATCTTTTTAAAAAACATATACTCCTTGTGACATAATAAAATCTTAAAGTAAAAGTTTAAATTTGATGACATATGTTGAAATGATCCAATGCTACATTGCAATCAGTAAGAGTTAGTACCCAGTGAAGTATCTTGTTTATGACAAATACTTGATAAAAACTTGTTGAATGAATGACCAGCCTCTTTTATTAGTCTGTAAACTCTTCAGGTCTATGGACTTCACTTTATATTTCATTGGTCCATATGCTATTATTGGACTCTACTCAATAGATATTTAGTAAAGTGATGTAAATATAACCATTAAATTGAAATGTTCTTATTTATTTCTTGTCATAGATTTTCTCCCTTGTTTTTATCAGTCTTACACTTTTTCATAAAATGTTTTTATATAATATAATATAAACAAAACTTTATATTATTGACTTAGAAAACTCAGTCTTTTGAAAAACAGTCACAGTTACAAATGCATGTTAGAAGTACATATTTTTAGTAGCATGCTATGACTTTTATTCCTAATGAAGTGAAAACTAATAATGCAAAATTAATCTATAAGTCATCTTTGAGTTCCAAGTTGTAAAATAACATTATTTAATTTTAGAACTTATAAGCTTTGCTGTGAAAATCAGTTTTAATTGGAACTGGTTGAAATGTAATGGGTATCATTTCCTTGTTTTTAGAGAATATTGTATCTGAAAACAATGACTTGGCTTTCAATTAGAAGCACATCTTATGCATTTGAGAGGAATCTGGAGCCTCTGGAACATACTGTGACAATCCAGTGCACTTAGCAACTGAAAGAGCGTGGGCTGGTGACATGAAGAAATCAATTTGCAAAGAGGTGTTTGAAATTTGCAGACTTTCTTCAAGGTGTTGTGAAGAGGTTTGAAGCCACGAAGTGAAGAGAAAATGACATGCATTTCACTGCTTGTATAATATTCTGTAGCTCACATTTCCCTGCTCTCTCTGTATGTCTTTTATTGCATTTTTATAATATTCCAGGAGAATAACATCATGCCTTGTGGACATGTGCACAAGAGAAAAACCTTCTGTCTATGATGCTTGTCTCTGATGGTCAAACGCCGCTTGAAAGACTTCCTTCTTTCAGGACAATTCACTCTAAAGGAATGGGCATCATAAGTTGCTCAGAGATTCGGGAAATAAGAATACTTTCTCTTCTGAGGTTAAGGTAGTAAAAATATACCTACCTTGTAAGATATCTCCTAAAAGAACAGGAAGTAAAAGGCCTGGAAATTTTGTGAAGACACAATGAAGAGTGTAGGAAAGCTACGGCCAAACGAGGTACCAATATTCTTTGAAGGAGGAAAGGAAACTCAGATTTAACATGTCCAGAAATGAATCAATCATCTACTTTGAGGTCTAATTAATGATATTTGCTTAGAGCATCAGAAAATAAATCTGGTAACTTGCCCTTCTCTCAACTGGTGAATTTATTATGAGGATATCTAGAAACAGTGGCATGAAGGCAGTTGGGCCTCTGGGAGGGAACAGAATCAGAAGCAGAAAACCCTCATTAACATAGCCAGTACTCTCTCCTCAGCTTCCACCTTTGCTTTTCTGAGACATCTTGCTTCTGTCTTTCCAGACTAGCTTTCTCTGCTTCTCCAGGCTCTTGGCAGACTTGAGCACCTTTGCATTAGTTTTGTGCCCAGCAGAATGTCAGTAACAGATTCCTCAGGACGAAGAATCTGATTGGTTTAGCTAGTAGTAGTAGAAACATAGAAGAAACAAGACTTCTAGGTGCCTGGGGAATGATATTTGGAGTAAATGAGGTTTACATGCATTAGTTATCCACCTGATTGCTGTATAGCAAGCTCTTCAAATAATCTCTTTTAGACTTTATCTTGAATATTAACACCATGAGGAGTCTTGAATTTATTTTCAGCCCATCTTCCTTTACTTTTCACATTTGCCATCCATTCTCTGTTTATTCATTTATTCGTTCATTCACTCAAGTGTTTGTAGAGTTGAACAGTGTCAGATACTGTTCTAAGCACTGGAGATACAACAACAACAACAACAACAACAACAACACACACACACACACACACACACACACACATCCCTGGTTTCAGGCTTCACTTTTCATTTCATTCAACCACAGTCCCATTTGAGGGCTATTGTGGTTTAATGAATTCATAGTTAATGAGTTAGAAATTAATATACAATTGAATCACTTGGAAGTATCTGTCAATTTTAGAAATAGAACCAGCAGATCAAAGGCCTGAAAATGTTGGAAAAACATTCTTAACAACACACATAGTTTCTATTTTTCCTAACATATAAACACATAAAAAGGGGAATTCTAGGTGAGAGAATGAAGAATTCTCCAGTGAACCTTAGAAATAAGAATATATTATTTCAATGAATTGATGATGCTATTTGGGACATAGAATTTTAGGAACGGCCCTAGTGATGTATGTGTTTCTGACTGGTTAATTGAGAGTTGAGATGAATAACATACACACACACACACACACACACACACACACTCTGAGGCAGAAAATTTTAAACTTGTGCCTGTTTTAATCTGTGTTTCCTGCTGAATGTTCACGTTGGGGAACTGAAGTATCATCTACTTCTCACCTTGCAGATGTACCTGTATATTTATATTTATGTACCTGTATACTGTTCTTCATATGTCATTTTCTGGAGTTTATTGCTTCACAAGTTGAGTGAAGTCCATGTTTATTCAGTACAAATAACCATGGGTATGTTTTTATTTACTAGAGATAATCAAAATCACAAGGTAAATATGGAGTAACATCTAAAACAGGGTTGTGCAACTATGGCCTGCAGACCAAATCTGACTCAATACCTGCTTTTATAAAGTTTTATTGAAACACAATCACATTAATTAACTTACTATTGTCTATGGCTGTTTTGGGGCTAAAATGGCAGAACTGAGCAGTGACAATAGAGATCTATGACCTAAATAGCCTAACATTTACTATCTGGCCTTAACAGAAAATGTTTACCAACCATTTCCTAAGAAATTAAGTTACTTGAAAATATTTTGGGGAAAGATGTTTTGAAGTATAGTACTTTTAAAAGTCTTGCCACACTGAAGTGCAAACAAAACCAGCAGAATTTCACTTTAATTTTTTCTCTTTCTGCTTGTGTGTGTGTGTGTGTGTGTGTGTGTGCAAAACCCAGAGAGTTGAAAACTTTCATGTGTGGTGAGAAACTGGAAAAAAAATTTGCGACTTTTGTCAACAGGAGCCTGATAATTTTAGCATTGAACTCATTATACTATTGAGAGGGTTTATTATTGAGAGGAGATTGAATGTATTTTAGGGATAAAGAGAAATGTAACATTTCTTTATGAGTTTGCTGAATCCCCAAAACAAATCTTTGAAAGAGTGAGCTTGTCAACTTACCAATTGGTCTTTTATATTATTATCCAAAAACTCAATGACTTACAATCTAGGCACTTCACTAGCTTTAAATCATTTCATTCTTATAACAATGAGTTACTATGAATGAGTTACTATTTTTATTGTCCCCACTTTAAAGAGGAGGAAACTGATGCACAGAGAGGTTAAATGAATTTTCCAAGGTCACACAACTACCAAGTGGTTGAACCAGGCAGTGTGACTCTGGAGCCATGTCCCTAAATATTCTCCTATATGCCCTGTGATCATTCCCACAATGACCTTGACAATGAATTTGGAGACACCACCATGACAACCACAATGAAGGAATCAACAACAAGCAGCAACTGTCAGTCTAAACAACAGAATATATGCATATGTGTTTACTTATTATATGAGTTCAATAATTAAATCTTGGTGGGTTTTGTTTTTGAGTATTAACTGCTTGAAATTACTCTTGCAGTAACATTTGAAAATAACTATGAAAATTTTGGAAGAAAAAACAACTTTTTTTTTCTACTGAAAGGAGTGAAGTCTTGGCAAAGAGTACCATAATGTTAATGAAAATGAAACAAATAAATATTGTTGCATTTTCCTTCAAGTTCATTTCATAACTTGCAGTAAAAGTCAAGGCCCACATACCAGAGGGAAATTTGGTGAAGCCCCTGCATATGAAAACTGAAAAGTAGCCTTTTCTGATGATGCCACCAAACAAGAAGGAGGTGTAGCAAGTGCCTTAGAAAATGAATGTGAGCCCTAGCCAGTTTGGCTCAGTGGAAAGAGCGTTGGCCTGTGGACTGAAGGGTCCCAGGTTCAATTCTGGTCAGGGGCACACGCCTGGGTTGCAGGCTCAATTCCCAGTATGGGGTGTGCAGGAGGCAACCGATCAATGATTCTCTCTCATTATTGATGTTTCTATCACTCTCTCCTTCTCCCTTCCTCTCTGAAATCAATAAAAATATATTTTAAAAAAGGAAAAATGAAAAAGAAAATGAACGTGAGTGGAAGTGAATGGTGTCACGTGAAAGCAGAGAAGCTTTAGGGGCCAATGAATGGTTTCTTCATCATTTTTCTTCCTCTGCCCTGAGACTTGCAATGTTCCAGATATGCTTGCTCCTTCAGCTTTAGTCTCCAAATGAAGATAGTATCCTATATAATAAAAGCATAATGTGCAAATTGTCTCCTCAACAGGGAAGTCGTCTGGGAGTTTGACCAGGGGGAGGGCCGGCTGGGGGAGAAGGGAGGGAGGCCCTGGCCAGCAGCGGTGGTGGTGGCAGGTGACCAGGGGAAGGGAGAGTGTACCCGGCTGGCAGCTGACAGTGGCTAGGGACCCTACCAGTGCATGAATTTCATACACTGGGCCTCTAGTGTGAAATCTGAACTCAGCTGAGCCACATCACTCACAAATATGAGCAAGAAATAAAATGTTGTTCCTGTAAACCATGAAGCTATGAGATTGTTTGTTACCCCCATCATAATTTAGTTTAAGGAGACTACCATCGTGATTTATATTGGCATTTGGTTGTTGCTACAACGAAAACCTCAAAATGTGTAGTACTGGCTACAGAGCAGATGGTGGGCAGCAAGGAAAGTGTTATTGGAGCCTAGAAAGATGGTGACTCATGTTGTCCTATGATGAATTATTTGGTAAAACTGTTATCTGCAGTAACTTGGTAGCTTAAAATATACTAAATAAACATGGAACTTTAGATGAAGGATTGGGAAACAAAAAGCATGGATTGGTTTATTTTGCTTGTATTTGCCAAGGTACTATAAGAAAGATATGAGTGCAGAAAAGAACTGGCTGGTTTTCAAGCAGGGAAGAATGAAACAGTCCAAAAATTTTGGGACTTTGCAGAGTTGAGTTTCCATCTCCATCTGGTAACAGATAAAACCAAAAGTATTTAAAATATAGTCACCTGAAAAGAACTAAACTAAAAGTATGGTCAACATCCATACTTTTATTAAATCTTTGTATTTCTTGTGGTGCATGATGGTATAAAAAGGTTTGGGAACCATTAGACTGAAATTTTATGACCAATCAAGAGAGTCAGATAAAATTTCATCAGTATATGCTGCTTTATGCATGTGTGAGCATCATTATCTAAAGCCGATTTAAATAAAATTTCTGAGACATAGGTAGTGAGAATGTTGGTTTGGCTGCTCCTACAAAGACCCTCAATACTAGTACTTTAAATGAGATGGAAGTTTATTTTATGTAATAATCTGGATATGAGAGTGGTCCAGGACTAATTTTATACCTTCACAGTGTTGGGGACCCAGGCTCCTTCCATACTGCTGCTCTGCCTTCCTAAGGGCATTGCTACCATTGACATCCAAGAGGCCTGTGTGTGAGAACACACCGTATGCACTGCCTTAGAATTCCTTGTCTTCACTTGTCTTCTGGGTCCTCAACAATTTGCTGCATTCTCAGGCTGATTCCATGCTGGCCTGTTTGATTCTACCACCTGAGGCCACCATCTGGAATTTCTGGCTCCTCTACCACTTTTGAACAAAGATGAAACACTGTACCACAAAGTATGAGATTTGGCATCTCCAATAGCTACCTAAGGGATTAGATGATCCAACCTGGAAGTACAGATGTGAATCTTGATCAGCGGGGTACAAAAGACAGGAGGAAACAGCAGGCACATTCTCTTTACCCTCCCTTCTTTTGGACTACACCAAGATTTGGTATATAAAAATCTATATAGCCTGTTGAGAGATATCCCACATAGCTGAGCAACTGGCTGTGAGTTTTTTCACGATGCATTGGCCAGCATTGTATTTCCTTCCCATCTGTCTCTGGTCTTAGCGCTTTCGGGCTGCTAGAAGAAAAATACCATACACTGAGAGGCTTAAATAGCAGAATTTTATTTCTCAGCTGAAGGCTGGAAGTTCAAGATCAAGGTACTGGCAGATTCAGCGTCTTGTGAGAGCCCACTTTGTGGTTCATGTATGGCTGTCCTCTTGCTGTGTCCTCACAAGGCAGAAGGATCCAGGGAGCTCTCTGATGTCTCTTTATAAGGTCACTAATCCCATTCATGAGGACTCCACCCTCATGACTTAATCACCTCTCAAAGACCCCACCTACAAATGCCATCACATTAGGTATTAGGACTTAACATATCGATTTTAGTATGTGTGGGACGGGGTACAACATTCATTCTATAGCATTCCACTCATACCCCCCTCAACTCACATTCTTCTCATGTGTAAAATTCACTCATTTTGCCCCAACAGCTCCACAAATCTTAACTCATTCCAACATCAACTTTAAAGTCTGAAGTCCAAAGTCTCATCTAAATATCATCTAAATCAGATATGAATGAGATTGGAGGTATAATTCATGCTGAGGCAAAATTTCACTCCAGCTGTGAACCTGTGAAGCCAAAGAAGTTATGTGCTTCCAAAATACAGTGGTAGGACAGGCATAGGATAGACATTCTCATTCTGAAAAGGAGAAATAGACAAGAAGTAAAAAGGAGAAATGATAGGTCCTAGGTAAATCCAAACCCTAACAGGGAAAACAACATTAAAGGCTTGAGAATAATGCTCTTTGTTTGGCTCCATTCCAAGCCCACTGGGGTGGCAACTCAGGGGGACAACCTCACAGTAGCTCTTTGCCTGCACCCCTTTGTCTCCAGCCCTCATCCACGGCGGTTCTCTGCCCTGGGTAGGCATTTCTTTCCAGGCTGGGATATTGAGCCTCTGGCTCTTCCCCGAAGTCCTGTTCTTTGAAATCTAGAAGAGGCAGCCATAGGGACTTTGCCTGTGCACTCTGCCCCTGGCAGGGATGGTGCAGCACAGATGTTGCCAAAGTTTGTGGCCTGCCCCTTTGGAGGGGCAGCCATGGGTGCCTGCTGGAGTTGCATCTGGGGGCAGCTGCAGAGACCCTGTGTCTCTCGTTTGAAACTGCTCTGCCCCTGGAACTCTGGTCTGTTATTGGAGCGCCTGCCCTGAGGAGCTCTGAATTGCCTTTGGAGTCATTCTTCCATTGTCTTGAACAATAGCTCCCGGCTTCTGTGGAGATGACTGAGCCACACTAATCTTCCTATCAAATGTTCCCTTGGCTACACTCTCAGTGTTCTCTTCCAAACACTTTTTATAATAGAAATAGGCTGAGAGGTTTCCAAATCTTTAAATTCTGCTTCCTTTTTACTTGACAATTCCACCCTTAAGTCATTTTTCTCTTCTCACTTTTTACTATACGCAGTCAGGAGGAGCCAAGCATCACCTTCAACACTGTGCTTAGAAACAGCTCCAGCTAAATATCCAGTTTCATTATTTTCAAGTTTTATCTTCCACCAAACATTAGAATATGAGCACAATTCAGCCAAGTTCTTTGCCACTTTATAACAAAGGATGGCCTTTCCTCCATTGGTCAGTAACATATTCCTCATTTCCAACTGAGACCTCATCAAAATGGCCTTTACTACCATATGTCTTGATTTCTACCAACATTCTGTTCAGGATGACTTGGGCGTCCTCTTTGAATATCAAAGCTTTCTCTACAGCCTCTCCTCTTTTCTTTCTGAGCCATCACTTGAATTTCCCTTAAAAGTTGTTCACGGCAAAGTAGGCTTTCTCTAGCATGCACCTCAAAACTCTTCTGACCTCTACTCATGACCCAGTTCCAAAGCCACTTTCATAGTTCAAGGTATTTATGCAGCAATAACATGTCTCAGTACCAATATTTGCATTAGTCAGGGTTTGCCAGAGAAATAGAACCAATAGGAAACACATCCCCCCCCCCCCCCCCCCCCCCCCCCCGCACACGAACTTATTATAACAAATTGATTCAACTGATTATGGAGGCTGTCTGCAAACTGGAGAACTAGAAAAGCCAGTGGTGTGATTCAGTCAAAGTTCAAAGGCCTGGGAACTAGGATTTCCAGTGGTGTAAGTTCCAGTCTGAGACCAAGGACTTGAGAACTAGGAATGCCAATGTCCAAGACGGGAGAAAATGGATGTCCCAGTCAAGTAAGGAGAACAAATTGATGCTTCCTCTGCCTTTTTGTTCTATTCGGCCCTCAACAGCCTGGCTGATGCTCACCCACATTGGTGAGGGAGATCTTCTTACTCAGACTACTGATTCAAATGTTAATATTTTCCAGAACCACCTTCACAGACACACCCAGAAATCAGGATTTACTAGCTATCTGGGCGTCCCTTAGCCCTGTCAGTGGACACATAAAATTAATTGTCATAGCCCCTGCCTCACTTCCCTTTTCTCTCATTCTTGCTTGATGGGAATTATACTACCAAATAAAGCACTAGCACTTAAGCTTTTGCCTCAAACCTTGTGATTTAGGGAACCCAGATAACCAGATTTTTAGGTTAACACAGTAAGAGTGAGCTGTAAAAAGTGCACCCTCAGTATGGGATTTTAGAGTTAAATCACCCACTGTCTAACAGCAATAGGGAGCCAGTGGTTGTGGTAGGTAGAGTGGTAATCACCCTTTGTATGCAGTTTAATTGTGGTGGGCATATTCCTCATTTTCACCTGAGACCCCAGGTGGAAATGACTTAAGGGTGGAATTGTCAAGGTGAGGGGATTTCAAATAGCTGTGGTGCTTAGTCAGTATGGGGGCAATATTAATTATAGAGATTGTGGTGTGGCTTCTTTTGAAGGCATTGGAAGTCTTGCCAATATATAAACAGTCTTAGGGCAGTTAACTGACAATTTAAGTCATGCTCTGAGAGTCAGAGCAGCTTTATTACAGCTCAGGGCAACTACAGGGAAGACTTTGCTGAAATTCAGGCCCCAGATCTGATTATATAGCAGAGATTTTAAGAAAAGAATGGGTCCCAGAATCTGGAAATGGAGATATTTAGGTAGACAAGCTTAATAATTTTGAGCTTCTAAATTCCTCTGAGCTCTCCAGGCGGGCAGAAATAGCCTCTAACCACTTGCCAAGAGCAACAGTCTCCGCTTGCCTGCGGGAACACACATTAACCTATCTAATCTGAAGCAGGTGCCTTTCAAGATGATTCCTGTTGTCCTTAAGATATGCCTCCGACATCTTTCATTAGCTCCTGGCTAAAAACCAAAGTCAGGTTTCAGCACAGCCTGAGCAGGAAAGTACAAGCTCTGCTTTGGGGGAAAAAATAGCCCACATGCCAAAGGAATTGCAGGATCTGGCTAACAGGTACTCACTGAAACTGGGGGAACATGTGTAGGAGTGTATGTTGTTCTGTTAGACCAGCAGGACAGAATACAAACCTGGATAGTGTAGAATTAATTAATTTGGGGGTACCTACCGATGATCCAGGGTTCCTAATAACTTGAGATTGCTTCTTGAAGCACAGATCCGATAATGTTCTACATCAAATGGAGTAGAGATGGTAGAACTTCCATGGTATCGAATTGAAGAAAGGGTCAGAAGTCTCAGAGAGTGGGAATGGTAGAAAGGATTTATTAGGTATGTGCTCAGAACCCACCACTTGGCTATGTTTCCTGGGATGGTCAGAGGTATTTCCTTCACTGAGTTTGTAGGAATGAAGCAATGAGATGAGCACTAGCACCTTTGGAGAAGTTGCATAGCTTCTGTTTCTGTACACCAGGGTTGATAGTAGAAGATTCTGCCATGAAGTTTAGCTTCATAATATTAGTGGGGAAGATTTAATTCCAGAACAGCAAAGGCCAGGTGGTAGCAGTTAACAAAGGCTACTATTGTAATTATCATAAGGACAGTCAGGCCACAGTGACAATGAAAGTGCCTTTACCTACAGCAGGGGTGGGGGACCTTTTTTCTGCCAAGGGCCACTTGGATATTTATAATGTCATTCTGGACCATATAGAATTATCAACTTAAAAATTAATCTGCTATATTTGGTCAAATATTTAATTAACTCACCCCTAATGCCTGGATAGGGCCAGACCAAAAGATTTTGCAGGCCTTATATGGCCCATGGGCCGGATGTTCCCCACCCTTGACTTATCTGGTGGTAGCTAATGTATCATGGTATTAAAGGGGCAAGATGGATAAACCTGCAACAAAGGTGTTGCTCCACATGTATAATCAGAAAACTCAGAATGTTACCCATCCAAAGTCCATGTGCCCAACACTTTGAAAGGCCAAAACTGAAAATGTCAGACTTGGGGGAGTAAAGAAAGATTTATTAATGGAGAAAACACCAACCAAGAAGATGAAGGACCTAGTCCTCAAATCTATCTAAGGAAGTACTGAGTTCAGGTTCTTTTATGTCAAGGGAAGGGGAAATTGGGCAGGATAAGAGGTGATTGATGACCTGAAGATGTCTGGGTGCCAGCAGGCAACTGAGGAAGATTGTGCTAGTTGATGTGAGTCTGATGATGAGGTTCCTGCAAATCTTTGATAAACAATTCGTACTTTCCTCATCTCCTCGGGAGAGACACTATCTGGTAAGGGGCTGTTTTGTAAAACTCAAGCTGAAAGCAAAATTCTTCTAAGGAGTAGCATGTCTATATGTAAGACTAAGCAGAAGCTATAGCCTGAAGGCCACGGAACAGACAGGCCTGAACAAGATGGAGTCAGAGAGGCTGAGCATCTCACTCAGTTACAATGACATTGCAAGCAAAAGTCTGAAATCAGTTGCTGCAATAGAAAATTGTGATTCCTCATTTGGTTCCAGATCTTAAGCAGTTCACAAACTCAGAACCTTTGAAGAGGAGACTTAGTATTTAGCAGACCTCTAACACCCAATCCCTGGTCTGTAGCATTAGAGCTGTTATGGGTAGAAGAGTCAAGTGGAGACCTTTGAAACTATCCATACCAAAGTGTTAAATTAGAGGCAATACTACACTTCAGAGGGATAATTACACTGCAGAAATTTGTTCAAACATCATCAAAAACTTGAAAGATGCAGGGATATTACCATCTAGACCGCAGCGGTTCTCAACCTGTGGGTCGCGACCCCTTTGGCAGTCAAACAACCCTTTCACAGGGGTAGTCTAAGACCATCCTGCATATCAGATATTTACATTACGATTCATAACAGTAGCAATATTACAGTTATGAAGTAGCAACAAAAATAATTTTATGGTTGAGGTCACAACATGAGGAACTGTATTTAAAGGGCCAGAAGGTTGAGAACCACTGAGAGCTATGTACCACTCGTGAGGATTTTAGGTTTTGAAAACTTATCTTCCAATCTGGCCTGGATAGTGTTACTGATCTCTTTGTCATAAATCCTGACTACAGACTCCCACTGGTAATCTGTAATAAATTGATTTACCTAAGCCGTATCTGTATCTGGTCTGAGCCTGCTATTGATACTTATCAATATGGTGTTCACACAGTAGGTTATGCATTAGAAATATATTTCCCCGATGTATGTGTGTGGCTTGTTTTTCTACCTTTGTGGTGGTATTTTTCATTGTTCCAAAAGTTTGTTTTAATCTATTCAAGTTGATTAGATTTTTTTTTTTTGTCTTTTACTTTTAGGAAAGCATTAATTCATGACCATATATACATTCATACATTCTGTTAGAATTTCTGCTAATACTTTTAAAGCCATTTCATATATATTACATAAGATATATGTTACTATATATATATAATATATATTTATATTTATATAAATTACATATTACTTCATGCTTCATGACTCTACATTTACTTTATTGATTATAACTTGTTTTCCTACTAATTCTGCCTCAGTGTCTATCCGTGGTTTTAGTTGGCTACTTCTGTCTCATTTGTTGACTATATATAACCACTAGAGGCCCAGTGCACAAAATTCATGCATGTGTAGGGTCCCTAGGCCTGGCCAGTGATCAGGGCCAATCAGGTTCCCTACCTCCTCAACTCCCGGCCTCCTCCTTCCCTTGCTCCCTCAGTGACCACTGCTGCTGGTCGCCCGCCATGTTCCTCGCCCCCCCCTGGTGGTCAGCACATGTCATAGTGAGCTATCAAACTCCTGCAGTCGAACTCCTGAGGGACACTTTGCATATCAGCCATATATATATATATAGTAGTAATTTGTGCAACTGTGATTAGATATAACCTGCCTTGCTCCAATCTGTCTTTCATTCTGCCATAATAGTTCCATTTTAAAATACATAAAATACAGACTAGATCATGCTCTTCTCTGTTTAGGAGCTTTTGATGGTTCCCAAGTAAATAATTATATTAGCAAACATTTCCATAGCACTTACTATGTGCCAGGCACTATTTTATAAGTTTTACATATATTAACTCATTTATTTCTAAACAAAGCAAAATAATGAGGTAAGCAGTATTATTATTTCAGCCCCATTTTACAGATGAATAAACGAAGGCACAGTGAGGCTAAGTAACTTGGAAAAACTGAGGATTCAAACCATGTTTTCAGGCCCCTGAATTTGGGCTTTAACCTGTATATTATACTGTTTTTCTAAGACTCCCCACTGAATACAGAACTAAGTTAAAATTTCTTAGCACATCTTCCAACTACCTACTATATTTGATAATGTTTCTCTTTCTGTCTTATTTTCTGCCTTTGGATCTACTGCAGTTGGTGGTTTACCACACTAGACAGGTTACTTATGTAACTTGCTATTTATATTTATGACTGTACCTTACTCAGGCTTTTCTATCATTCAGGGATAACCTTCTAAATGTTTTATCTTATATCTTTTCATTCACTCATTCCAACAAAGATTTGAGTCATCCTCTATGCCAGTTGCTAGGCTGGGGTGCTAGGTCATCACAGCAAATAGGCAAATCCCCGTTGCAAGGGTCTTTCTGTTAATATGTGGCAATTACTGTCCAGGGCTAAAACACCACCCCTTCTACCATCCTCGGTTCTCTTTCCAGTTCCAAACTCCATGTTGAGACTCTCTTAGCATTTTTTAAACCTTCATCACAGCACATTTCACAGCATGTCATTTTTAAAAAATTTTAATTTTTGTTGATTTCGGAGAGGAAGGGAGAGGGAGAGAGAGAGAGAGAGAAACATCAATGATGAGAGAGAATCATTGATGGGCTGCCTCCTGCACATCCCCCACTGGGGATCGAGCCCTCAACCCTGTATGTACCCTGACCGGGAATCCAACCATGACCTCCTGGCTCATAGATCAACGCTCAACACTGAGCCATGACGGCTGGGCTCATAATGTACCTTTTTATCATGGTTAGTTGTGTGTCATCTGCTTCTTGTAGGGAATGGGTGGGTTCATTTATTCATTGTATATCACCCTAAAATATGGTTGCTGAATGAAGGGATGAAGAAGTTGAAAAATAAAGTCTACATTAGATGGTGAGGTGGCAAGGGGAGCACTTTGTGCTTTTAAAAATATGCCATATATATGTACATATTTGGAACAGTCCAAATGATTAAAAGCTAAATTAGGAATAGAAAGAGTATTAACCTTATTATTTCTTTCTCTAATAGTTGCTTTAGATGATAAAGACTCTGGGATGGGCAAAAAGGAGCCCTGCAGCCTGCAAAGACACTAATTATAAGGAAGCAGCAATTTACATTATTTATAATGAAGCTATTTACATTTCTTAGCCCTGTCAGACACAACACTTTCAGAGCTCCATTCTTTCACTATGGCGAACAGAATAAAGCAGAGTGACAAGGAAATAGAAAAGATATTCGAATAGCTGCATCTCATTACAAGAAAGATAACACCTCAAATATTTAAAAAAACGCTTCAAATATAATTTAAATGGAAGAAAATGAAACTCATTTTTACCACGATGATGATTCAGAGTATAGCACCCATTTAAATTATTCAGACAAGCTCCAAAATCTACTGAAGGTTAAGCATTGCTAACAGTATGTGCAAGGAGAAAAATGACTAAGATGCAATGTTTCATAATTCAAGTATTTGAAATTAATTAGTCACATTTCCATTACCAGTGACTTTGAAATGTGCCAGCACTATGACTGAGGTTGTGAGAACACCCAGGTCATGGAGAAAAATCCTAACTTTATCTGTTTTATTTTTATTTTCTTTCCTCCTCTCTGGTCACTTCCATTTAATTTTATCTGGCAGTTTCACTTTCATCAATATAATAGCTAGTACTCAGTGGCAAATTACACCAGCCTTTTATACTAACTGGACAAGTCTGTTATGTGAGAACAAGGATCAGACGAGACGAGAAAGATTTACCAAGCTGGTTGAAAAAAAGAGATTTAAAAATACTTTTTTTGTAAATGTACCAAGGAGGAATATTTTTAGGGCTAAATTTTAAAAAGTCTTGCCACTAGTACACATTAATGTTCAATAGTTAAGATTGAGTAAAATGCACTTTAATTTAGAATATAGTGATAATTAGGATATGTTTAAAATACAAATGAATCAATAAAAAGTAGTCATAATTGTCAAACACAGACATCACTCCCAGAGTTATAAACCTCAAGAGACAAATAGAGGGAAGAGAATGGACCAGCTGCATGTACTTGATTTTTAAATTGCTTGTCACATATTTTTAAAATTTCAATTTGATTGATGTGCTTAGTGTTTTGGAGATGGTCAATACAACCTATTCATTTTGAACAAAGGCTTTGAAGTCAGAAGGCTAAGACCCGGTTGGTCCCTGACTCTAGGGTTTACTCTGACCTTGGTCAAATGACTAAACCTCTGTACACTTTGGTTTCGTAAACTGTGAGATACTAATAACATCTTAAGTTGTGAAGCTATTCTAATGACTAAATAAGATAATGTTTCAAATGTTTAGAACAATGTCTAGTACATATTAATGATGATAATCATCATTATTATGAGGTCTAAATTAAAAAAAAAAAGGAATAGTTTGAATCTGTAAGTTTGGGCTCTCCTATTCGCGGGCTCTCTGTCCAGAACCTTCATTCTCCCCCCTCAAAAAAATCCCCCGCCAAACCTTCAGGGGTATCAATTGCTTTATGGATTTGACTCTTTCTTCCTTTGCCCTCCAGGGGCCACTGTGTTTCCCCCAAAAGCGCGTTGGTTGGATGCCTGGTTGCCAGGACACCGTCGCCAGGCAACCGCGTCTGTACACTCCGGTGCTGGTCGACATGGCGGCGCACGGCCGTTCCTCGATCACCTCCTCCAGCATGTCTGGCATCTCCGCGTCTCAGCCAGGACTGCCGGTGCCCCTGCTCCCCGTCTCCGCCACAGTCTCCAAGACCCTGCAGTCGAAGGCGAGCTCCCTGGACTCGCTGCCCAACCCCGTCTGCCACGAAGACACGTTGCCCCTCGCCGTGTTTTATGGGCCGCTGGACGCTAAAAACCCACTCCTGGCCTCTCTGGAGAGGGAGATACAGGAGTTGCTAGGCTTTATGAAGAGAAAGGAGGCTTTGTCGACAACGGAGGAGAAGAAGCATGAGTTCAACCGGCGTGGGTGAGCGGAGGCGGGACGGGGGTGGGGGGACAATGGAGGAAGGGGACGGGCGGGAGGAGTTGGCCGCTGGGGGCGAGGCGGGGATGCCGGAGAGGAGAGGACGCAGTGGTCCCGGAGCTTGGACCGCCCTAGGTCCCTGGATATGCCAACAAAGTTTAAGAAGCGGAGATGAATCGCTTTTCCATCCTTAATTGTATCTTTGCTTCCTGCTTGGTTCAGTGTTTCTTATTCGTTGTTTCTGAGTGTCTCCTTATTGCTACTTCAGACCAGTCAGTACTTTCCAGGCTCGCTCACAGATTTTACAAGTTTCCTTGTTGTGGGGGCAGTTTTGTGTAGGGAGGAAAAGGAGTCACTTTGAGGTCGTTTATGTTCTTGAAAAAGTTCTTGAGGCCGGCCATGAAGTATACCATTCTGTGAACACACGCTTTGAATTCCATTTTATAGTCTTCTTAGGACCACAGTGACTTTTTCGTGATTTTGTGACTAATTTTGCACATCTGTTTGCTGTTTGGGGGTTTCTATCACTATGTTATTATCTTCAACTGCAAACTACCTGTTGTTAAGTTTCTTTTTTGTTTATGTTACTATCTTTTTCCTCCCAGTCAAAATACCGTGCAAACTGAACAGTTATAAATCTAAACACGTGGCAAAGAACAGCAGAATAGTGAATCGTTTCAACTGATATTTCTATTTATGCATTTAAAATGAAGAGATCGTTTTAATTTATGTTTATTATTCTTTCATGTATTTAACTATTTATTGAGCACCTACTATACATCAGGTACCATATTAGGAAAACATCAAGTTAGCAAAATACATAAAAATTTGTATCCTCATGCAACACATTATTTTTGTGACTACAGATGGCTACTAAACACATCTGTAAGGAAATTATGTGGCGATAGTGGTGGGGAGAAAATTAGAGCAGGTAGTGGGGATGGAGGATATGGGATGAGTGTTGCGATTTAAAATGGGGGTGATAGGGAAGATGCTCAGGGAAGGTCAGGAAAAGCGGCCTTGGAGAAAGATGAGCAGATATGGTAGCAAGTGATGAGTATTTCTGTAGAAGGAACTTGCCAAACAGGAAGACTGGCAAATGTGAATGTTTCTGGATTAGATTGTGACTGTGGGAAGAACTGGTTTCTGGCAGGAGCGAGGGAAATCTTGAGTTTAGTATTTAGGTATATTAAGATTGAGATGTAATTCAACATTCAGGCAGAGCCATTATGTAGGTACTTGGACATTTGGATCTGCAGGTCAGATATACATTTGGGATTTGTCAGCATATCAATGATATTTAAGTGGTGGTACTTGATGGAATAGTTGAGGGAGTGAGTGGATGGAGAAGAGAAGAGTCCCAGGACTGAACCCTGGGATGCTTGAACATTGACTATGGGGGGAGGGGAGGATAAAAAAATAAAAACTGGTAGAGATTTAAAAGAGTAGCCAAGAAAGTAGGAGAAAATCAGTAAGTGAGTGGTATACTGGAAGCCAGGGAAAGAAAGTGTTCCAAGGAGGAAGGGATGACTGATCAACTGTGGCAAATCCTGATGATGGGCCAAGTAATATGAAATCCAAGAATCAACCAAGGAGAGCACATTACATACCTAAGCTATGTATATTTGTATTTAAATTATTTCCATCTTTGTGCCTTAGCTAGCACTTTATCTTTCCATCTCCACAGCCAACATTCCAGTTCAAACCACCACCATCTTGGATTTTCCCTGCAGCTACTTGATGCTCAGAAGTATCCTTCACATAGCAGTCAGGGCGACCTTTATGAATAAATCACCCACTCCGCTATTTAAAGACTTCCTATTGCCCTCCCTTGCTTTTTAGAATAAAATGGAGACTTCTCATGATATCCCCAGAGTCTGAGGATCAGTAAGAACAGGACCTGCCCCATCTTTAAACAGACTTATTAGAGGGTCACAAATGTTAAGGATTAACATGGACCTTAGCAATCTAACCTCTCCTACAATTTAGGTATTTATTTTTTTTATACAACAATTTTAATTGAGTGTCTATTATGTGCCAGGCACTGCCCTCGTTGTGAGGTATACAGTGGTGAACAAAATAGATATGGGAATCTGTGCTCATGGAGCTTGTAGTCTAGAGAGGGAGATAGGCTTCCAAATGAGTCATTAAGTCAACACAGAAACAAGGGCAATGCAGGGAGAAGTTACTGAGCACGTGTATGTGCCAGGCATTGTACTAGGTGCTGGGGATACAGCCGTGAACCAGACAAAAATCCTCGCCCTCTTGGTGCTTATATTCTAGAGGAGGAAATAGATAATAAGCATATTAAGCAAGTCTATTGTATGGTGACCTAGAAAGTGATACATTCTAAGGGGAAAAATGAAAGAGAGGAAGGGTTACGGGATGGGAGACAGGAGGTTGTCATTTTCAATAAGGTGGTCAGGATAGAGGCTTGAGCAGAGGTTTAAAAAGAACACAGCAGGGGCATTTCAAATGAATGGTGAGGGCAGTGACAGTAAGCTGAGATTAGGAGGAGGGCTGGCAGTTGACCAGGCAAGGAGAGAGGATAAATAGAGAGAACAAGCATGTGGGAAGATCTTGGCAGGAGAGAGTCAGGGACTTTGGAGGCATGGACAGAAGCCCATTTAGCATAGCTTGCTGAGTGTGGGTGCAGTGGCATGAGGTGAGATTAGAGGAGCAGATAGGGCCCTGGAAGGTTTTAGAGGCCATTTATAGAGTTTGTGTTGATTCCGAATGCAATGAGAAACCATTGGGTAGTTTTTGGCAAGGTACTAACCTCATGTGATTTTGTTTTAAAATATTATTTTGGTGATCTTGTTCAAATGGAGCAAGAATGACAAGGTGGAGACCAGTTAGGAATACAGGAGGTAGGATTTGCTTTTCTAAAATGTTTGACAGATGGTTATTTCTTACAATCAACATTTGTTTCCTTTTATAACTGTAAGATCTTCCACAAGCATAAAAATTCATAGTCTTCAAAATGTAGATTTTGATCAGACCAACAATGTCATTAGATTTAGAGTCTACTAAATTTTTAAAAGGTATGCTTTTGTTATAAACACATAAGATTTAGATATATGGTTTATATAGTTGTGAATTTCTATTTTAGAAAATTCTAAATATCCAGCAGCAGCTATAATCAATCAGAAATTCAAACTGTATTAACATTCTTCTCTTAAATGATGTATATTATATAGTCTATGTTATATTTTCCATGTTTAATCATTATGTAAGCCATTCCCAACGAGCAGTCTTAACTTGATCTTAGGGTTCACTTAAAAAAAAAGAAAGTTCTTTTATTATATAACCTTGATTGAATTAACAAAGCTGATATTTTTCTTTTATGAGTAACAAACCTAGTCATCATTATGTCACCCATAAGGTTTGAAAGAATTAACTCTTTCATTTACATAATTTAGGGGTTGGAGGGATTGAGCAAAAAGGAAAAAGAATCATGGACATGCACAGCAGTGAGGTGATTGCGGGCAGGTGGGGGTGGGTGGGTGGAGGTGAAAGGGCAGAGAGGAGATAAATGGTAATGGGAAAAATAAAATAAAAATTTAAAAAGAATTCTAGCAAGATGGTGAATTTTTCGGATTCATTATATTTATTCTAATGTTGTAGGATTTCATGAAGCATCAAATGAAACAGAAAAAGGTAAAACAAACAAAAACCCCCAAAGCTTCTACCTTTTTAAACTTCTATGGGCTATATTTGCCACACCATTTATTTGGTATTGTTATTTAGTACTTGTTTCATGTGTTCATTTTTTAGCCACTATATTATTATTCAGTCCACAAAGACAGGAATACCCTACCCCCTACTTCCCTTGTCACTCAATCAATATCATTTAATTACCTTAATGAATTAATTGACATTTCTGCTCAGGTTGTATTATTAATATCCCAACATGCATATCAAAGTACTAGAACCATTTTCAGTCCTTGACTTTAGATTCCTGTCTGTATTAGTTATTTTGGGCTGCCATACAAATACCATACATTGTCTGTCTTAAAAAACAGAAATGTATTTTCTCACAGTTCTGGATGCTAGATATCTCAGATCAAGGTTTGGAAGGGTCAGTTTCCTGTGAGAGCTCTCTTTCTGGCTTACAGATACCCACTTTGTCCTCATATAGCCTTTCCTCTGAGGAAGAACAAAGAGAAGGAAGAGGTAGGGAGGGAGAGAAAGAGGAAGGCAGGGAGAGAGGGAGGGAGGAAGGGAAGAAGAACCAGAGTAAGCTCAAGTGCTCTCTGGTGTCTCTTCTTAGAAGAGGATTAATCCATAACACTGTCCTTATCTGGAAATGTATGATAGGGTTGGACAACTGTCAAGGGAAATTTGGATTTTTCCTAGAGGCATTTATAATGTCTGATAGAGTGGGAAGGAGTAAATGTTAACTAAATGAATGAACAAAATAAGCAATGATCTGCTACCCCCTGAAACTTTGATTGGAAACTATGTTGAGAATACCGTATGCTTTGTTTTTGTTTTACTTGGTGGAATGAAGCATCGCCCTAAATGGATTGACTAGGTATTTGAATCCTTGAAGTCTTTATAAAAAAGAATAAAATAAAAGCAAAGAATGTTTTTTTTCCTAATCATTCAGCCATTCATTCATTGTTTCAACAAATATTGATTGTGTACCTACATGTACTATCTTCACTACTCTTGGACCTTGACAATTAATAATATAGTCGAGGGCCTTGCTCTCAAGGAGTTTATATTCCAGAGGATTGGAAGGCTCAGTTAAATATGTACTAGTTAAGAGCATGCATACACTAAGTCTCAGTTTCATCAACTGTATATTTGGGATATTAATATTACCCATCTTAGGGTTGTTGTGAAAATGAAATGAAAAAAAAAAAGCAAGTTAGCAAAAGATCCAGAACAGCTAACATAATATTGAAAACAAAGTTGGAGGACTGATAGTCGCTGACCTCAATCAAGACTTACTATAAAGCTACACTAATTGAGTGTGGTGTTGGTAAAAGTGGACAAGTAGATCAAAGGCACAGAGCAGAGAGCCCAGAAATAGGCACACATAAATATAGTCAACCGATCTTTGAGACAGGAGCAAAGGCAATACAATGGAGTAGAGATAGTCACTTCAGTAAATGGTATTAGAACAACTGGATATCCACCTGTAAAAAAAAAAAATTAATCTAGACAGAGACCTTATACTCTTCCCAGAAATTAACTCAAAATGGATCACAAACCTAACATAAAATACAATGCTGTAAAGTTCCTAAAAGATAACAGAGGAGAAATGTAGATGACCATGGGTCAATATGTTTTTATATAACATCAAAGGCATGATCCATGAAAGAAAGAATTAATAAGCTGGACTTCATTAAAATTAAAATTTTATGCTTTGTGAAAGTCACTGTCAAGAGAATAAAAACCAAGCCTCAGATAGGGAGAAAAATTTGCAAACGGTATCTGATAAAGGACTATTATCAAACTATACAAAGAACTTTAATACTCAACAGTAAGAAAAAACAACCTGATTAAAAGAGTGGGCCAAAGACCTTAACAGACCAGAGAAGATATTCAAATGGCAAATAAACCTAAAGAAAGATGCTTCACTTTATATATCACCTGGGAGATGCAAATTAAAATAACAATGATGCCCTAACTGGTTTGGCTCAGTGGATACAGCGTCTGCCTGCGGACTCAAGGGTCCCAGGTTCACTTCCGGTCAAGGGCATGTACCTTGGTTGCGGGCACATACCCAGTAGGGAGTGTGCAGGAGGCAGCTGATCGATGTTTCTCTCTCTCATTGATGTTTCTAACTCTCTATCCCTCTCCCTTCCTCTCTGTAAAAAAATCAATAAAATATATTAAAAATGAAATAAAATAACAATGATACACCACTACACATTTATTAGAATGGCCAAATTCTGGAACACTGACAACAACAAATACTGTTGAGGATATGGAGCAATAGGATCTCTCATTGCTGGTGAGTACAGCCACTTTGGAAGATACTTTGGTGGTTTGGTGGTTTTTTATAAAATTAAATATATTCTGGTAAACTGTTCTTGGTATTTGCTGGAAGGAGTTGAAAACTTATGTTCATACATAAGTCTGTACATGGATGTTTATAGCAGCTTTATTCAAATGGACAAATTTGGGAGCAAATGTCTGTCATTAAGTGAAAGGATAAATGAACTGTGGTACATCCAAACAATGGAATATTATTCAGTGCTGAAAGGAAATGTGCTATCAAGCCATGAAAAAACATGGGGGGATCTTAAATGCACATTACTTAGTGGACGAAGCCAGTCTGAAAAGGCTATATACTGGATGATTTCAACTATATGACAGTTTGAAAAAGGCAAAACTATGGATAGTATAAAAAGATCAGTGGTTACCTGGGGTTGAGGGTAGGGAGGAATGAATATGCAGAGCACAGAGGATTTTTAGGGCAGTGAATAGTAATATCATACATTTGTCAAAATGCATAGAATGTACAACACCAAGAGTAAACCCAAATGTAAGCTATGGACACTGGGAGATAATGATGTGTCAATGTAGGTTCATCAGTTGTAACTATGGTACCACTCTGGTAGGGGATGTGGATAATGGGGGAGGCTGTACATGTGTGGGGCAGGAGGTATATAGGGAATCTCTATAACTTCTGCTCAATTTTTCTGCAAACCTAAAAACATCTGTTTTATAAAAATACATATAAAGAGCTTCCATCAGTGCTTTACACAAAAGCAATGATTTTAGCTATACTTATAATTTATTAATAACTAGAGGCCCAGTGCATGAAATTCATGCGCTGGGGAGGGGGTTGTCCCTCAGCCCTGCCTGCACCCTCTTGCAGTCCAGGACCCCTCAGGGGATGTCTGACTGCCGGCTTAAGTCTGCTCCCTGGAGAGCGGGCCTAAGCCAGCAGTCAGGCATCCCTCTCACAGTCCAAGACCCCTCGCTCCTTACCGCCTGCCTGTTTGCTGCTCCTTACCACTCAGCTCACTCCACTTTAGCACTGCCATGAAGGCAGGAGAGGCTCCTGCCACCGCCACTATGCTCGCCAGCTGTGAGCCCGGCTTCTGGCTGAGTGGCACTCCCCCTGTGGGAGCGCACTGACCACCAGGGGACAGCTCCTGTGTTCCAAGTGACCTGTCGTTCTGGTCATTCCGCCGTAACAGTCACTTAGGCTTTTATTATATAGACTAGAGGCCCGGTGCATGAAATTCGTGCACTGGGGGGTGGGGGTCCCTCAGCCCAGCCTGCCCCCTCTCACAGTCCGGGAGCCCCCAGGGGATGTCCTATTGATGGACACCCATAGTCTGGCTGCGGAGGCTTGGAGCAGGCTCCGTGTGTGTGTGTGTGTGTGTGTGTGTGTGTGTGTGTGTCCACTGGGGGCTTGCCCCCAGACACGCCACAGAGGGTCGGAGCAGGCGCCCCTCTGTATTGATCTCTCAGGCTTGGGCGGGGCCCGACCCCTCCTCCTGAGCTGGTCATGACTGTGACGGAGTCTCAACCTCATTTTCATAATATATATATATATATATATATGAATGTAGAGAGAGAGAGGGAGAGATTAGACATCAACAAAAAGGCACATTGGAAAGACTTTGCACCAGATAAGTTTTTAAGGATTGCTTGCTAATTAATTGAGCTTTCCTACTGTGATGATATCATTTTATTTTGTGGTTTTTACAGTGCTATATCTTTGTTTAATATCTGGACCAAATACGCACCCCGGCTGCCCACTGCCTATTACAATGAAAAGCTTCTGAAGGTTGGAGATAGCCTCTGCGAAATGAAAGTAAGTGCCTCCAGAGTAAAGAGAGCCTAAAACCTAAATGATACTCATTTGGCTAATTATATTATTGTTTGGTTAATACCATTACTATTTTACATGATTTGATTATTGTTGCTGTTTAGAAAAAAATAAATGAATTCATAAAATTTTAATGAGGCAC
The DNA here is from genome assembly GCF_028538775.1 of Myotis yumanensis. NCBI lineage: Eukaryota > Metazoa > Chordata > Mammalia > Chiroptera > Vespertilionidae > Myotis > Myotis yumanensis. The sequence goes on from NW_027223754.1 coordinate 195,771,827, forward strand.
AGTAACCAAAAGAGTGTTTGTTTTTTAATTTTGTAGTTGAGATTTTTCCAGAGGTGAGATGTTCCTGAACAGAAAGACAGCTGCCTGGGGATGGCTAGGAGCAGAGGCTCTAGCTAACAGGGTGTGTTAGGCGCCCAACAGGAAATGCTGAGTCATCATGTTCCTACGGTATACAAAGGAGCCCAGACACCACTTCCTGTTGTTTTTCACATGGTTGGCGTTACTCAGTATACAACTCTCATGGCTTCTGGCCTTGCTACTGTGTTGCCTGTGTCCCAGTGCCTGTTCGAATGACTTTCAATTCCTTGTTAATGTTCTGCTCAATGTAAATATAGCGGTCATTCCATACATGCCCTGTTTCTTGCTCAGTATTGTATTCCAAATGGGAGTTTTCCCCTATTTCTAGTTCCACATCAATGCCCAGGTCTTAGATTGCTGTGGACTCATGGACTTGCTAAGACCACACACACCATCACTGACTTTTCAGTGAATGATGATGTAAGTTTTCCCTTCAGTTCTGGCATAGGCCCCAATTATTCCAAGTTAAATATGAGTTTTTGGCTCATCTAGGATCCTTGGACCGAGATTTATTTTATCCAAAGTGACTTTAGGCCAGACATTGGCCGTATATAGTGTCTTCTCAATCTTTAGTTTCTCAGCGTCATTTTCTTCCTATATTTCTATTTTCTGGACTTGAATCCTTTGATTTAGGAGGGAAGTTTATCTAATAGAGGATAAGATAAAAAGGAACTTTCATAATGAAGAACTAAGATCTATTTTCTGCTGTCAAAATGAGAGAATCACCTTAGCTCCATGCAACTGGACCATGGTTCTTAGAAACTTGAAAATACAGTTTGGAAAACTATAGGACAGTGGTTCTCAACCTTCTGGCCCTTTAAATACAGTTTCTCATGTTGTGACCCAACCATAAAATTATTTTCGTTGCTACTTCATAACTGTAATGTTGCTACTGTTATGAATTGTAATGTAAATATCTGATATGCAGGATGGTCTTAGGCGACCCCTGTGAAAGGGTCGTTCGACCGCCAAAGGGGTCACGACCCACAGGTTGAGAACCGCTGCTATAGGAAAAATAAAATGATGAGTTCCAACTTGTAAGCTGTATTTATGTGAAGTGGAATAACATTTTTGACAAGAATTAAAAGAGTGTTCCCTGTCCATTTTTATGCTTCTCCTCAATAGAAGGAGCTGGTGATACACAGCACGGTTGGGGTTGTTTGAGGAATATCCAGGTGGGTGGAGAGGATATTGGTGGAGGGAGGAGGAAGGAGCATGTTAGAAGTTGATAAAGCAAGTGGATGATGGGTAGTGACTAAGGATTCAGAATATTTCAGATAGAGAGGTCTAGATAGGATATTTTAAAATTTGCTTGAAGGAACAAAGAAAATGTTTTAAATACTTTTCACTGATGGGAAAGTGGGCTGATAAAGAATATATTTGTAATCCTGAAAATGAACTCGACTGGTTACTTTGGTTCTAGAATCTCTTTATTTTAGTTACAGTAAAGATCGTTTTGTTGGAATACTTTTGTTTTGAACCTAGATTTGAATTCATTATAGGAATCAAGTTAGAACAGAAAAGAACCAGAATTAATTAGTGACCAGTAACAAACAAGTCAATAGAAATAGAAACAAAACAGCATTTGACTGTGGATGCCTCCCAAGGGGCTACGTAACTTGAAAGGCAGTTGTTTGTCCTGACACACAGTTACAGGGGAGGAAGCTGAGTAAGGGTTGCAACAGACACATATTTCAGAGCCCGACTCACACCCACTGCTCTGAAACTCTCCAGATCAACTGTGCCTTGTGGGCTACAGAAATGAGGCATATGACTTTATAATGGGAATATAAGCATGACTTAGAGCTACAGAATCATAACTAACAGTAGCTCAGACTTTTTTGGCTTGTCCTGATGCAGCTTCAGAGACTGTTGACAGATCAAAGCGAGATTGAGCCAGCTCATCTGTGTTTTTCTCTCCTTCCTCTTTCCCCTCCCTTTGCCTTTCTCTCACCTTTCCTTCCTCTCCCCTTCTCCCTCCCCTCCTTCCTTTTCCATTTCCTTCCTTCTCTTTATCTCTCCTTCCTTCCTTCTTTCTTTCGCTGTCTCACTCCCTCATTCCCTTCTTTTCTTCCTCATTCTCTCTTTTTCGCCCTCCTCTCCCCTCTCCATCTTTTTATTTCCTTCTTTTTTGGAGCTTAGGAGGTATCAGAGAGGCAAGGCTAGTAACACAACTCATCTCCCTCTCTCACTGAGTGGGTGGATTACCATCATGGTGATATTGAATTTGGGGATATTCTCATCTTTAAAGTTATGATGGTCTTATCTCACAATAGGCTTGTTGTGAGGAGAATTAAATGAAATAATGCACATGAATTGCCTAGCACAGTGTCTATCACATGCGTTTGGAAACGATAGTGATAATGGTCGCAATAGTGTAATGGTGGTAGTAATAGTGGTAATAATCAAGATTGATATTATTAACAATAATATAAATAGTACCTAATATTAGTAATTATATAATTTAATAATTACTGAATATAATTTTAATATTTCTACAGATTTTAGTAAGAAAAATGGTATTTTGAAGTTTTCATCAAGTGCTCTTTTTATTTTAGGAGTATAAATTGGCCCTGTTACAGTGCTATGGAAGATACCTTCAGCAGTTCAGTATCAGCTTTGATGAGAATATAGCAGATATACAACAACTCAAAACTGTCTTTTTTCCAAACGGTATTGGAGACCAAACTGCTGCAAATACAGTAAGATGAAAGCAGCTAAAATAGTTACAAGTTGTGATTAGCTATGCAATATATCCTTTTGTTGAGAGCTGCTAAATGTCTTTCCTGTGCTTAGCATAGCATTTACTTGTGTGCTACAAGTTGCTTAATAAATGTTTTCAGTGCTAGATAAGAACGTATACTTATTAGACTTTGCAAAGATGCTTTGGAGATTGTATCACTATAATCACTCATTCATCCAGCAGACAGTTGTCATTATAATAACTTATAATAACTAATATTTGTAGGGTACTTTCAGTTTACAAACTAAAAAGATCTGATCCTCACATTAACTGTGTGAGTTAGATACTATTATTATTTTATAAAAGAGAAAAAGAAAGCTAAGCACAGAGCCTAACTATTGGTTCTGGAGATTAAACACAGATCTTCTGATATACAATTTTATGCTTTATTTCTGGCATACCAGTATTATGTTAATTGTTACCATTGATTCACTGGTTGAACAGTTACCATGTGCTAGGCTCTTCTATATGCAGTATATGAACTGTCATCTTTCAGCCTCATTATAGTCTCAAAAGTAGGGTACTATTATGCCTTTTTTACAGATGAGGAAACTGAGGCTTCTTAGAGACTAAGAAACCAGTCCACTTAAAGCAATGGACAGAGTTGGTGTTTGAACCCTAATCAGTCTGACTCCAAAGCTGTTATTCCAAACTTGATCATTCAAGGCCTTGGAAACATATGTGGTTTAGTAAGCAGAAAATCTCAAAGTATGTTTGGCTATATAATAGGTGCATGAATGGGAATACAGGGCAGTATAAGTTGGCACCCCATTGGGGAGAGTACGGAATGAAAAGCTTAGAACTTTGGACTTTTAAGGCCCCTCCTATCCCACTCTGGTCCAGCGCTCTCTCTCTCTCTCTCTCTCTCTCTCTCTCTCTCTCTCTATATATATATATATATATATATATAGCATTAGCCTGCTTTCACCTTGTCTCCCTGGCTTAGCACCAGTGCGCTTGTGAGCTCCACTGTCTACAAGGCTTGTATCTTAGATATATGTGTGGCTCGTTCTTTACTTCCTTCAGGTCTCATGCACTCCCTGCTTTATTTATTTACTTATTTTTATATCACTTATTGTCACCAGCTACATTTTCATTTGTTTATTTTTTAATAATAATATTACAAAATATAATAGATCCTCAATAAAGCTTTATTGACTGGATGAATAGATGAAGTGATACAGTTAGAATTAGTAGAAGCCGTTCATACTAGTAGGATAGATTAGAAGGTAAAAGACTGGAGGCAGAAGGTAAAGCAATGAAGACAACGTAAGAGTTTGCCAGCAGGACTGTTGTGATGGGTGCAAATAGGTATGAAGAATCTGTGTTGTTGTTTTTTTTTAATATATTTTTTATTTCAGAGAGGAAGGGAGAGAGAGAGAAACATCAATGATAAGAGAGAATCATTGATTGGCTGCTCCTGCACGCCCCACACTGGGGATTGAGCCCACAACCCGGGCATATGACCTGACTAGGAATCGAACTGTGACTTCCTGGTTCATAGGTTGATGTTCAACCACTGAGTCATGCTGGCCGGGCAAGAACTTGTGGTTTTTTGCATACTTAATTTGAGGTTCTGGTATGATACTGGCACGCTGCATTTTTTAACAAACATGTATAAAAAAAATAAAATAAGTAAGATTGAAAATTTAGTCCAGTAGGAACCTATCAACACAGAACTAGAGGTCTTGAGAAGTTTTGTTAGAGAAATAGATCTTGGGTTTTAAATGCATAAAGATCACAGATGAATCAATAATAATGAACAATTCACTGTCAAACTATTAAAAGCAAAGTTTTGTGTGAGCATTCATAATCATGTATGTAATATTTAATTATTCCCTTTGTATGTACTACAGGGAGGCATTATGGCAGAGGTTACATGGATTTGGTCTCTGGAGCCACACTGCCTGGGTTCAAAGAACTGCTGTGCCACTGCCTAATGATGGGACCTTGCGATTTCTTTGTGCCTCAGTTTCCTCATCTGTAAAAATGGAAATAATGGCCTACCTCCTAGTGTTGTTTTGAGGTTGCTGAGATAACAAAAGACTTGGAATAGGGCCCAACACTCAGAAACTGTTAGGTGTCATCTGTAAAAGAGAGAGAGCACTTTTTGAAGATAACGATTATTCCAACTTTCATTCAATGAATATCTTCTGTGATACCAACTACATGGTGGCTAGAAATAGTGTACATGTATCCAAGCAGGAAATACATATGGTAGAAAGGCCCATTGGTATTACTAAGCGGGTCCACCCCCGTAGCTTTAACAGGGCTCGTTAGTACTCTCTCCAGAACTCCACATCTATCCTGTTGTGTCTTAGACATCTCAACTTGACATATCCCAAGCTGAACTCATCATCTTTCCTCCATAATTGCCTCCAGCCAGTCACTCATGCAGGAAATCACTGCAGACATCTTCTCCTCCCTTATCTCTTGCATATTATTGGCCACTGAATCCCATTGACTTAGACAAGATTTAAATCTTTCCCCATTTCAGGGCCCTAGAATGTCTGGACTATCTCAGATGCCTCTGATCTCTCCCAGCCTCCCTGCATGTAGCTTTGTGCCTTTCCCGCTGCTTTCCATTTTCCACACTTTTGTCCTAATTAATTTCTAAAGTGTAAATCAAATTGTTCTACTCCTCTGCCCTTTGACTTTTCCCTTTGGCTAAAGTCCATATTCCTTGGAATGGCTTGGAACACTCTTCATGTTCAGACTATGAACCATCTCTATAACCTAATCTCTTTATCTTAAACCTTCTTGCTTAACCTTTCAAAAGTCTTTCAATCCAGTGACCACTGAAACTACCTTAAGCATTCCTAACATTGCTTGTCCCTGGAATTCTCTTCTTTTTGCCAAGAACAGGGACCACGTCTTCCTCAACTTTGAATCACTATTGCTTAGCAGAGTGTGGCAAATTGAGGTGGTCCATAAACATTTGCCAAATCAATGTGTACATGGTAATATTTATACCTGAATTGATACGTTAAAATGCCATTTGGTGAGTTTCCAAAAAACGATTCAATTCCATATTCTTGGAGATAGGATTTTGTACTTTCTTTTGCTTTTGAATTTTTCTTTTTTTGATTAAGGAAAGGTAAAAATCTTAGTTAAATGGATGCTTTGAAGAAACCTATTTTTTATGTCTTAATTTGTTAGGGATATTATAAAAATTCATAGACTGATGGCTTAAACAACAATTTATTTCTAACTTTATGGAGGCAGGGATGGCTTAGCTCAGGGTGCTAGAAAATGTGGTAATCTGGTGAGAGCCTGCTGTCTGGTTCTCGCTGTGTCCTCAGACGGCAGAAGGCAAGAGGGAGCACTCTGGAGTCTCTTTTAGAAAGGCACTCCTCCCATTTATGAGGGCTTTACTCTCATGACCTGATTCCCTCCTCAAACCCCACCTTCTAACACCGTCACATTGGGGATAGATTTCAACATAAGAATTTGGGGGGATACATTCAGTCGATAGCACTATACTAATCTATTAAATTAATTAAGCACAATTGTCTCCATTTTAGTTTTTGTATATTTTAAGGAAAGCTTTTCTAAGTTACATAAACTTTATTTATATTCACACTTATATTTTCCCATGCGTTTCAGTTTCATGCTTTAAATGGAAGAAATATTTGCAGCTACCAGCTGGTCTGTAACAATGATTTGAACATGCAGAATAAAGAGTCTGTTATGCAGTGTCTGAATATCTTGTCCTCCTTAAGACTCACCATGCAGGTGGCCTTGCCACAGGAGCACCTCTGCTGGATCATCTTCAATGGTATATGCCAATGTATTTTATTTTCCATCATGTTTTTCAGAAAGTTATGTGAATGCCACGTTTGACGTTAACTTGATTACTTCGTGATTTGAAATATAATTATTTCATAGTAGCATGCTTGTATTTTTATTTTTTACACCTTTATTATATTTTAGTTTGTCCTCATATGCAGGAACTTACAAAGCATGTCTGTGGGGATGATCAGTTTCAGGTATATAGAAAGCAGGGCCCAGAGTTAGTAAATAAATATAAGTGGAGAAGAATCAAAGAACCACTGCAGGTTAGATTGGTTCTAAGCATCATCCACTTATTGGCCCTCTCCTCAAATACTTTGGGCAGTGACTGTGGCTTTCTAACATATCAACCTTCTTCTCCAACTTGGTTTTGAGTAATGAGCTTTGGTATGATTATATGTGTGTGTATAGTATATTTATATACATATATACTGTATATTTATATGCATATATATATTGTATATTTATATACAAATATACATTATATATATGTCTCATGAAATATCATCTATCACAATGTAGCATTGTCCTGCCCGGGGTGGCTCAGTTGGTTGAGAATTGTTCTATGTACTGAGAGGTCAAAGGTTCAATTCTCCATTAGGACACATGCCTGGGTTGTGGGCTAGCTCCTCAGGAGGAGGTGTGCAGGAGGCAGCCAATTGATTGTTCTTTCTCATTGATGTTTTTCTCTCCCTTTTCCTTCCTCTCTCTTTCTGGAATCCATACACACACACACACACACACACACACACACACACACACGCCTAATATGCAAATTGTCCCCTCTGGAGTTCAACCAGGAGACCAGGAGTTCGATGGCTCACTATGACATGTGCTGACCACCAGGGGGTGGTCACGGAACAAAGGAAGGCCCCGGCTGGCAGCCGGAAGGGCCCAATTGGCCCTGATTGCCAGCCAGGCCTAGGGACCCTACCTGTGCACGAATTTTGTGCACCGGGCCTCTAGTGTATGTATATGTGTATATATATATATTAAAGCAGCATTTATTTTTTTCTCTTTAAAGAGTTACAATTTAAATTTAATTTCTTTTTAAGGTTACAATTAAAAGTTGCAATGAGTCATTTGCTGTTGTTCTGTGAATAACATATTCTCAAAGGGAAAATAATACAGTGTGTTCTCTGTGCATAAGAGCGGGGAAAACTAACTTGAAAGAAAACATATTGGATTTTAGCTCATCTATGGCAATTGAAATACATTTCCTAGCCTTTTACTTCTTCACCCTCCTCAAATAATTTTTTGACAATTTGATTGAAAATTACATTTGCTGCCAGAGATGAGGCTGACTTTGGAAGAAAGTTTTAAATTTAATAATTGTCAAGCTTTTGTACTTGATCATCCTCAAGAGGATCTGTTCCCCAGAGTAGCTGCTGCCATCTCTCCACCTGAGTTGGTCATAGGTCTTGGCAGGGACTGAGCAGGAGCAGATGTTCTGTGCTCAGGAAGCATGACAGGTCCATGGTTTGGGTGTTCAGTCAGGTCTTGCTTTAGTGGTGAAATGATATAGTCCCTGGGTGCTGTCCTTTTAAGACAGCACACAAATATATCCCAGTATTCTTAGGGGGAAAAATAGAGTAAATGATTTCTGTATCTTCTATATCCTTTTATTGGTGTGTGCTTTTTCTTTCCTTTTTTAAAAAAATATGTTTTTATTGATTTCAAAGAGAAAGAGAGAGAAAGAGAGAGAGAGAGAGAGAAAGAAATATCAATGATGAGAGAGAATCACCCATCGGCTGCCTCCTGCATGCCCCCTATTGGGGACCAAGCCTGCAATCTGGGCATGTGCCCTGACTGGGAATTGAACAGTGACTTCCTGGTTCATAGGTCTATGCTCAACCGCTGAGCCACACCAGTGGGCTGTGTGTGCCTTTTCTTTACACCAGTGGTATCGTGCTCTAGATTTTATCCTTTTTCTTAAATATTTTTCTGTTCAATATTATGGTTTTAGACTAGCCAGGTTCCTGTGTATAGATCTAGTTCATTGACTCTATTTACAGACTTGTATTCTTGATATCCATAGATTCCTAAGTACAGAACCTGGTTTGCCCTACCTCTATAGCTGCACACATAATTCTGCAATGAATATTCTTGTACATGTCCTTTTATAGACCTGTGTGAGAGTTATCTGGGATCTATGCCCAGGAATGGGATTGCTGGGTGGAGGGAAATATCATAGCTTTTTACTAACTCCAGTCCCTGTTTTAATTAATTCATCCAAAACTTATTGCCAGGCATTGTTCTAGGTACTAGGGACACAAGAGTGGGCAACAGATGAAAACCCTGTTCTCATGGTTACATTCTGATTCAAGGAGATAATAAACAAACAAAACAAAGTGGTCATGGCAGATTGTGCTACGGAGAAAAGTAAGGCTGAGGAAGAGATAGGGAGAGCCATACCTGGGCTCGGACTAAGATGCAATTTTAACTTTAAAAAAATTGATTTCAGAGAGAGGAAAGGAGAAGAGGAGGAAGAAGCATCAATGATGAGAGAGAAACATTGATTGGCTGCCTCCTGCACGCCCCCTCCTGGGGATTGAGCCCGAAACCCAAGCATGTGTCCTGATTGGGACTCGAACCTTGACCTCCTGGTTCAGGGGTCAGCACTCAACTATTGAGCCACACCGGCTGCGATTTTAAATAGAATGGTCAGGGAAGGCTCAGTGAGATGATATGTGAGCAAAGACCTGAATGAAACTTCTGAATATTTGGGGAAAAGGCATTCTAACTAGAGGATTAGCAAATGCAAAGATTCTGTAGTTTTAATACTTTGGATTTTAAGTAATAAAAAATAAATTGATTAATCAATTTGTCAAAATACATTTAATTTTTCCAGTTAAAACTGAACACTTGTTCTCTTTATTTTAAACTGGTTATTATATGTATAGACACCCTTGGTTTCTTAAGATATGTAACCAATGTTGGTTCTTCCATAAAATTCAACTGGTTGTATGAGTATTCTATAACACCTTACTTCTCAACCTGAACCCAACTAATTTAAACCTCAAATAGATTATTTTGGTGATGGCCATCTTTGATGAAAAGGAATCACATGACAAGACAAAAAATTCATATTAGGGATTTGCTCCAAACCAAAACAAAACAAACTTCCAGAGATATCCTGAGGGTATAAAGAATCAGTCTATGTTCCATTCTATGCCAGCTCTCTCTCCATCACGCTTCTGCAGTGGGAATTTGTGAACCACACCAAGATCCTGAACCATCTAAGAAGGGATCAGTTCTAGTCAGGATGCTCAAGGGCTGCCAAGGTTAAAGGCACATTTTTGAAATACAGAGGGTCCTTGTCATTCTTGAGGGCAGTTTCCTGAGGCCTCCTGAAATTCCCCAGTTCCTGACACTAACTTGTTTATACAGGCTCCTAGCTTCCACCTGAATCACATCTTTTGTGGCAAGGCATGCGTTTCCTGTGCATGTTCTTCCTTGGTGACTTTTTTTTTTTAAAAAAAAACACACACAAAGAAACACAGTTATATAGTTTAATTTTTAAGATTAAGAACAGAGGTGGACAAAACCAAGTTGAGATAAGAATGCTGGGCTTGCCCGGACGGCATGGCTCAGTGATTGAGCATCCAACCCAGGAACCAAGAGGTGGTGGGTTCGATTCCTGGTCAGGGCATATGCCTGGGTTGCATAAATTAATCCCCAGTGAGGGTGCGTGCAGGAGGCAGCTGATTTATGATGTTTCTCTCTCATCGATGTTTCTATCTCTCCTTCTCCCTTCTTCTCTCGTTAAAAATCAATCAAAACATATTTTTTTAAAAAAAGAATGTTGGACTTGAGCTGTTACTAGTCAAATGGTTTCTTCCCAGGTGGACCTCACGTGAAATAAATAGCTCCGTGTTCTAGGAGCAGTCACAGTAAGAATGCTGAGTCCTGGAATGTTGAGGACTGAAGTATATGGTGCTATACATATATGTTTAAGATTTTATGCAATATTTTTGTCACTGATTTATGTAATTAATGTTTATCATGCTTACAGGCATGTTTTAATTAAGCAATGTGTGTCTTGGAGCAGATGCTTAAAGTTTAAATGTGAACATGGGATTCATAATTGTTGAATTTTGATGGTTATGAATTTTAGATCCGATATTTTATAGGACATATGTAGACCACTTATATTATAATTACATGCCTTTTTAAAGCATGTTGCCACCTTTGGTTATGTTTATAGCATGATAATGTCCTTGTTTATATAGAGATATATGCTTTCCCCCTCCCCTCAACCCTGTGAGCAGCTATTTACCCTCATTTAATTAATGATCTGATTTAAAAAGAGCATACTCGAATGATGTTAAATAGGAGTTGAAAATGCTTTTTTTTATTAGAGTGCTCAAAGGCCATACCGTAATAATAGGATAAATATTATATGAGAGTGAGAATGAATATAATGCAACCTATTATGTGTTATGATTTTAAATTATCATGTTTCCTTCCATGTTGAGTATTATGCCATGCTGATTAAATATATATTTTAATCTTATTTGGAAATAAATATTCATTTTTTCAACCATAAGGAAACCATGGGGATCAATAACATTTAATATGAATTACTAAAACTGCAGGGTACATAAATTATGCTACTAAAAATATTCTTTTGTTCAGTATATTTCAAAACTTACACTGCTTTTATAATGAGGCAAAAGATTCCCGTGTCAGCCTATTTAAAGGATGGTCATATTAGTTCTTTTAATGATTTGGATATAAAACAAATTATAATGATTATAACTCTCTAACCATTATCCAAGTTTCTCATGAGATTGCTTATTTTTAAAACTACAGACTTAAGCCACAGGAATTAGCATATACAATTTTCATAATTTGACTATAAACCATGTTAACGAGTTTTTCCTCCATTTAGGTACTGTTTACATTTACACCATTTGCAGAAAACTGATGGCTATTGGTCAGTCTTCCAAGGTATGCAATTTACTGACAAAATATCTTCTCCTATATTTCCTATTTTTCTTAAGACTTTTATTAGCATTGAATGTTAAAGAAAATTTAGTGAATTATATAATAGCAAAATTTAGTGAATATGTATTATAGATTTACTATTTTTAGTTTTACTTTAATATGATCATAGGTAAAATTGCAGATATTAAAGTATTAATGAAAGAAAACCATTCTTAAAATTGATAGATATTCTCTGCTGTCCCTTGGTCTCTCAGATTAGCCAAAGTTGTCAACTTGATACTGAACATCCACCTGGTAACTATATCTCTAGGTAGGGTGATCATCCATTCTTGCTTGCTCAGGACAGTTCTGGTTTATATCTGTAGTCCTGGAGTAATTATTAATAATGCTTGCTTTCGCTCTCAAATGTGTCCTGATTTGAATGATAAACTACAGTTACCCTATTTATATTGTGCTGTGGAGCTTGGATTTCATTTTGCTTGAAGAAGTTGCACTTGACTTATGGCCCACATGCTAGTTAGTGAATGAATAAATGAATGAATGTCAGTGTATTAGGGTTAAAGAACATCTTCGCTCTGTTTCAGTCATAACCCAAGGGTAAGGAGACTTCATTTTATAATAAGACTAGAGGCCCGGTGCACAAAAATTTGTGCACTCGGCGGGGATAGGGGGTCCCTCAGCCCGGCCTGTGCCCTCTCGCAGTCTGGGACCCCTCGGGAGATAACGACCTGCTGGCTTAGGCCTGCTCCCGGGTGGCAGAGGGCAGGCCCAATCCCTAGGTGCAGCCCCTGGTCGGGCTCAGAGCAGGGCCAATTGGGGAGTTGGGGCGCCGCCCCCTGTCATGCACAGAGCAGGGCGGATCAGGAGGTTGCGATGCCACCCCTAATCACGCTCAGGGTCGGGCCGATTGGGGGGTTGGGGCACTGCCCCCTGTCACACTCAAGGCAGGGTCGATAGGGAGGTTGTGGTGCCACCCCCTGTCACGCACAGAGCAGGGCCAATCGGGGTTGAGGAGCTCCCCCCTGTCACTCACAGAGTAGGGCCGATAGGGGAGTTGGGGCACCACACCCTCTCACACACAGAGCCGCAGGGCGATCAGGGGGTTGGGGAGCTCCCCCCTATCAGGCACAGAGCAGGGCTGATCAGGGGGTTGGGGCACCTTCCCCTGTCACGAACAGAGCAGGGCGGATAGGGAGGTTGTGGCCCCGCCCCCTGTCACACACAGAGCCACAGGGCGATCAGGGGGTTTGGTCGCTGCTCCCTGTCACGCTGATCCCGGTGCTGGGAGGCATATTACCCTTTTATTATATAGGATAGAGGCCTGGTGCACGGGTGGGGGCCGGCTGGTTTGCCCTGAAGGGTGTCCTGGATCAGGGTGGGGGTCTCCACTGGGGTGCCTGGCCAGCCTGGGTGAGTGGATGATGGCTGTTTGCATCTGGTCACACCCCCTTCAGGGTGGGGGGTCCCCACTGGGGTGCCTGGCCAGTCTGGGTGAGGGGCTGAGGGCCGTTTTCAGGTGGCGGGTAACTGAAGCTCCCAACGCTCCTTTTTTTCTTTTTTTTTTTATTCTGGGCCTGCTTTAGCTCTGAGGCTCGGCTCCAGCTATGAGGCCTCCGCTGCTAAAAGCAGGTTTCTGGCCTTTGTTTAGCTTCTGTATTTGAAACAATGTTGTGGTCCTGCTGGCTGAAGCCTGCCTGACTAAAGCAGGTTTCTGAGGTTTGGTTTAGCTTCTATATTTGTTACAATGTTTCTTAGAGAGCAGCTGAGAGGCTGGCAAGGCAGGCGGGGAACCTGGCTTCCTCCACCACTGGAGCAAGCAACCCTCCTTGTTCGCATCTGCTGCCTGGCTGCCAGCCGCCATCTTGGTTGGCAGTTAATTTGCATATCTCAGTGATTAGCCAATGGGAAGTGTAGCGGCCATACAGCTAATTACCACGTTTCTCTTTTATTAGATAGGATTAGAGGCCTGGTGCATGAAATTTATGGATGGGGGTGGGGATCCCTCAGCCCAGCCTGCACCCTCTCCTAAATGGGATTGGGCCTAAACTAGCAGTCGGACATCCCTCTTGCAATCCATGACTGCTGGCTCCTAACTGCTCACCTGCCTGTCTGCCCAGTCGCCCCTAACCACCTCTGCCTGCCCACCTGATTGCCCCTAACTGCTTCTGCCTGCCGGCCTAATGCCCCTAACAGCTCCCCTGCCGGCCTGATCACCCCTAACCGCCTCTGCCTGCCCACCTGATTGCCCCTAACTGCTTCTGCTTGCCAGCCTGATCGCCCCCTAACCGCCTTCCCCTGCTGGCCTGATCTCCCCCTAACCATTCCCCCCCTGCTGGCCTGATTGCCCCTAACTGCCTCTGCCTCGGCTCCTGCCACCATGCCTTTGTCCAGAAGGACGTCCAGAAGATGTCCGGTCTAATTACCATATTACCCTTTTATTAGTATAGATTCCCACTCACCAGTTTTCACTAGTAGGTTTAACTTGAGTTTTCTATTGATTTCCCTACAATGTTGGTAGCACTTTTGTCTCTAGGAGACCTATTTATTCCCTGTATTCATTGTTCAGTCATTAGGACAGTGATGGCAAACCTTTTGAGCTCGGCATGTCAGCATTTTGAAAAACTCTAAGTTAACTCTGGTGCCATGTCACATATAGAAATTTTTTGATCTTTGAAACCATAGTAAAACAAAGATTTATATTTTTGATATTTATTTTATATATTTAAATGCCATTTAACAAAGAAAAATCAACCAAAAATATGAGTTCGCGTGTCACCTCTGACACACATGTCATAGGTTCACCATCATTGCATTAGGATGTAGGCCAAGAAGGGAAAATATACTTACGTTGAGTCCATATTCAAATGGCATTTGGAACATTACTATTTTATTTTTTATCACATGCAAAACCTTACCCTGAATGTTCTAACACTCAGGATAGATACTTTTTTTTCCTTATTTTCTCCAAACATAACCAAGTATCTTAAAAGTCAATAACACTTAAAATGGAAGGAAGGATATTTGCATGCTTAATGGAAAACAATTTTGAAATCGCTCTCTGTTTTGTTCCTCGAGTTTAAAAGCTCTATTGCTGACAGTGATTTGAACAAGACAGTGCCAGCTCTTTGAGTGCGAATTAAAATGAGGGGCGACTGTCCCATGCATAATGGCAATTTGGCTAGAGACTATTCCAGTGATTCTACATTTAGTTCCAGCTGATTTCCTGAAAAGAACTTGCATATTCCTTTTGCCCTTGCTGTAGCAACAAATACTGCTTCACAGAACCACCATAGTTTGGTTGCTACAGCATTTGTCTGCCAGCTCTTTGAAGGGCAGAGATGTCTGTGCCAAAATTTAACTGTTCGTGTTTGTACTTGTTAATGCCGAGAGAATTTTAATATGATAGTCGTTTTAAAATAATTTCTTATTAAACCCTACCTAAGACATCTCTTCTCCCCCTCATAGAACTTGAATTTCTTTCTGACAAAATAAGGGCTGAAGGAGAATAGTTCTGTGGTCCCAGTCTTGTGGGATGTGAGTGAGGTGGGGAAGGGTGGGGGGAAGGGGTTGTGTGTGCAAGATTGGTGGATGGTTGCACAGTTGGCATTTGAAGGTTGGGATAAAATTCATTCATTTTTTTCAATATAATAAGTTCCAAGGAAATTAAAAATTTTCACCCAGAAATTACTAAACCTTCAGCTGGTGAGTTTATTCCTTGGTGGGGGAGGTAGGGAGTAGCAGGGAACCAACCACATCTGTGCCTTCTCCGGTCTGAGGGATCCTGATTCTGTAGCTATTTTAGAGTTCAACTCTATTATAGCTTGAGACAAAAGAAGAAATAGATATGATAGCCTCAGGCTTTTGTTGGTGTAACCCCAGAGAAATATAAACCCCTTTCACTGTAAGATCCAGGCATCATTGCTACCATTTGTTATTATTGAGTCCCTACTATGTGTTAGGTATTAGGTGGAAAGCTTTGTGTACATAATAACACTCATTTATAGCCTTAAGTCTTATGAGGTTGGCACTGTCATCATCACCATCACCATTATCATCACCATCATCATTTGTGGAATTAATGCCTACCATTTATTAGGTAGGCTTCTAAGCACTTTCATATATTATCTCACTTTCTAATATTATCCGTATACCAAAAATTTGAGAAAGGTACTGTTATTGCTTTCATCTTATAGATGAAGAAGCGAAGGTTCAGAAAGGTTAATTTG
This sequence comes from Myotis yumanensis, assembly GCF_028538775.1. Lineage (NCBI taxonomy): Eukaryota > Metazoa > Chordata > Mammalia > Chiroptera > Vespertilionidae > Myotis > Myotis yumanensis. Next base: position 195,787,616 of record NW_027223754.1, read on the forward strand.
CTCAATGTTGAACATCTAGTTAAGTGTAGCCTAGGCCAGAGCGAATGCCTCATTGCACTGCCTCTCAACACCATTAGACTAAATTTCATCCCTCACGACCCATCCTATTTTGGCTCACTTACTCAAATAGAGAAGCAATATGGGAGGGGTTGGTATGTTTTGACCTCCCACTGTATTCTTGAAGACACCCTGGAGACCAAGACTGGATAGGGGTTCTTCCCAGATGAAAAATACTTTTGTGTTGAGGGAAGTTACCAAGCTTAAGCTTGTATTCAATCGAATGAAATCTATCTACCCTTTTGAGGGAGGGCAGATTTCTGAAATTTTTTTTCCCAAAGATATATATTACAACTTTGCTTTCATTTATGGTATAATTTGTAATTTCTTCTAAGGCATTTAAAACTGTAGTATAATACTCAGCAAGCATTAAAGAATATAGTAGAATCTATTCATTCTAAGAAAATGTTGATTTATGTTTCATTTATAAAGTTATTGGCTTGACCAATAATTGTCAAATTATTCCACATTCCATTACATAAACTTCAAATCCAACTTTGAAATGCTCAGTGTTGTTCCCTCAAAGGCTGATATAAATGATGCTGCAGTGCCCTCCTGTGGCTGAACTGATTAATGGTGTGTGTATCTTCCTGGGATTTGGTTTTTCTTCTTTTTCCTCCTCCTCCTCCTCCTCCTCCTCCTCCTCCTCCTCCTCCTCCTCCTCCTCCTCCCCTCCTCCGTCACCTCCTCCTCCTCCTCGTTCTTTAAAAAAGTTTTTAAAAATTGATTTCAGAGAGGAAGGGAGAGGGAGAGAGAGATAGAAACATCAATGATGAGAGAGAATCATTGATTGGCTGCCTCCTGCACGCCCCACACTGGGGATCAAACCCACAATCCAGGCATGTGCCCTGGCCGGAATGGAACCATGACCTCCTGGTTCACAGATCAGTGCTCAACCACTGAGCCATGCTAGCTGGGCTTTCTCATTTTTATTTTATTTTTTGATATCTTAAACTTTTTAATATAGAAACATTGCCAAAACAACAATACCTCTTCCAGCAACAGTGTTTTGGCCCATGCTTTTACCAACACGACATTAACAGTCTCTTCAACCTTTGATATCTGATGTATTAAAAACAAATGGGATTTCATTGTTTCAATTTGGATCTCCCTGGTTGTGATGTAAGCATTTAAAATAGTTTTCAGTTTCCTTTTTAATTTTATTATTTCTTTTAATTTTCTTTTGATAATATGTATTTAGGTTTTTAAAATAAGAACACTTTATTTTAAAATTTTAATTTGGTTTTTTTTTCAAAGTTTGTTTTTTCTATGAAGAGAACAGTCCTACTTTAGACTCATCAACTTTTAAAATTAATACAAGTGAATTAATTTCATTTCCTCTTCCTTCTGCTTCTGTTCCTCCTGTTTCTCCAACTTCTCCTGTTCCCCTTCCTCCTCCTCTGTCTTCATTGTCATTACCAAAGCTAACACTTACGTTTACTATGTCCTAAGCATTTAGTGTATAGTAATTTATTAGATATTCAGACAATCCTAATTACTGTTATACCAATATGGATGAGGAACCTGAGGCACATGGAGTGTAAGTGAATTGTCCAAGGTAACATTGCTAGTAGTGGAGGTAGAGTTTCAGCCTTACAGGGCAGGTGAAGAAGAGAACAGAGTGAGCAAAAACACATGTATTTGGATCGCTGAGGTGTGTTTTGTGGAATGGGAAGCATTTTGGACCAGCTTTAAGTATATGATGCAAGGTCAAGAGTAAATGGGGTGTGGAGGAAGGCAGGAATTGTCTTTGCATGCCCTGCAAGAGGCCTGTACTTTATCATATACTCAATAGAGAACAATTGAAGTGTTCCAAGCACAAGAGTGGCACAACCCAGTATGCATATTAAAGAGATAACTATGGTGGAGGTAAGGAAGATGTATAAGGAAGGGGCTTATAAGAAGGGCGATGGTGAGACCAGGGAGACAAGTGAGGGTGTATCCAATAGCCCAGGATGATGTATGAGGACCTGCTTGGTTAAGGCTGATATTCCCATGGATATAATGTAGAATTTAATATTCTGAGATATTTAGCTCCCAGGTTCTTATTTTCATCCCAGTAATACTTTTTTATAACAATATGTGGAATACAGACCAAATTTATTCTTGTATTCAGTCAAATGAAAGGCTATATAATCTAATTACCCTTTGAGCTTTTAGAATATTTTTATTTATTTTATTGATTTCAGAGAGGAAAGGAGAGGGAGAGAGAGATAGAAACATCAATGATGAGAGAGACTCGTTGATTGGCTGCCTCCTGCATGCTGCCTACTGGGGACCAAGTCTGCAACCCAGGCATGTGCCCTGGACTGGAATTGAACCCAGGACCCTTCAGTCCACAGGCCAACACTCTATCCACTGAGCCGAACCAGCTAGGGCTAGAATATTTTTGAGGAAAGGAAAAAGACTGAAAAAGTTAACTGCAGAATACATGTAGTCAAATAGTGTTTCCCAGGGTAGGGTTTATGGGAAGGACATGTTAAAAAATAATTATCAATAGATTTGTGGGGAAAAGTCACTCAGGTACAATAGCACAAGAGGTTCTTCCATATATTCCTACAGACAGACAAATAGCAATGATGACCCTTTCCCCATAATTTTATTTCACATTATACCTTGGGAATAATTATACTGGAAATAGGCGTTATTTATGGAGTGTGCCAAATACCATCCTAGCATGCCATGTATATTGTCTCCTCCACAACAGAACTGTGGTGATGTGCCAAAATACCCATTTTAAAGATGAGAAAGTTGAGGCCTGGAGAGGTAAAATGACACAGCTATTAGGTGATAAATTTGGGCCTGAACTCCAGATCTATTCTAATCTTCAACTGTTTCTACTAAGTATCACAGGCTTCAGACTGTAAGCCTTTTTCATTTTCCCTCTCCTGCTATACCCGTTTATTTTCAAAATAATACATTGGTTCCAGACCAGCTGATAAAAATTTTATTGTTGGAGGTAGTTCCTGTACTATTGTTGACACTTGATACTTATTAATAAAATGAGCTGAGTTCATAGGACTTTAGGAGCTAAGAAGGAAGACATTCTAAGATGGTTAACTTGAAGTTTTGCGTTCTTTAAATTATTCTTTTACTTTTTAAATGCTTGTGTTTTCTTGACTCATTATTTTTGGTTTGAGTATTCAGCAGCAACTTGTTTCAGAACCTATAATTTGATTAGATCAAATAAAAAGAACAATTATTGGCTTAACATGAAAATTTATTCAATTATACCCTTTCTTTCTAAGGCCTTAGAGTATCTCCTGTGGGCCAGTGTGTGTATGGAGTCCTCGGTCCCACTCCTGTCCATCAGGTACTTGACATGGAGAGTTACTCTTTACACTGCGGTCTGCCAGTGCTACTATGACTGCCAAGCTGCTATGCATGGAGAGGTATGCTACTTTTTAATTTAGAGGATTTCAATCTTTTAGAATATAACGTATGCAGCATTTTCTTCTTTAGAAGTCTGGCAAGATTGAAACAGACACAAACAAACAAAACCCCCAAAATTGAAATGAAGCAAAGAAAAAGTCCCAGGCTTAATTTGTAGGAATTTGCTTGGCTTCTCCATTCTGTTATCTCTTTGCTCTACTTTCTTCTCTCTCCTTTATTTTCTACTAGAAGCCCAATGCACGAATTTGTGCACAGGTGGGGTCCAGCCTGCCCGGCCCCATTTGGGGTGGATCAGGGCTGGGCCTGTCGGGAGGAGGAGATGGCAGGAGGTTGGCTAGACAGCCTGCCCCGATCAGGGCCCAATCAGGGCCGGGCCAGCTGGGGGAAGGGGCTGCAGGCAATTGGCCAGTGGACCCCATCCCCGATTAGGGTTGGGGGTCCGATTGGGGGCAGGGCTAGCCATGGGGAGGGGATGTGGGTGGTGGGCCGGCTGACTCTACCCCCAAATGGGGTGGGGGGTTCTGATCAGGGTCTAGCGGCCTGGGGAAGGGGCCATGGGTGGTTGGCCAGCAGGCCTTGCCCCTGATGGGTTGGGGGATCGATCTGGGGCAGGGCTGGCAGGGGGAGGGGCTGCGGGGCGATCAGGGTGGTGAGGCCCATTGGGGCCATGGCCAGCCAGGGGAAGGGGCTGAAGAAGGTTGGCTGGCCATCCCCGCCCCCTATTGGGGTGGGGTAGTGCAATCGGGGGCAGGCCGGCTCGGGGAAGGGAGGAGACATTTGGCTGGCAGCCCGCTCTTGGCTCTTGATTAGAGTGGGAGAGTCAGATCAGGGGCAGGCCGGCTAGCCCCACCCCTGATCGGCCCGGTTGACTGGCCACAGTAGGCGTCATAGCGACTGGTCATTATGGTCATTACGGCCGGCCGTTAAGGTCACTGGCTTTTTATATATATAGATTCACTTCCACCTTCTTTGCTGCTCTTCTGAATAAGATTTCCGATATCTTTCCTTCCTCATTGTATTCTTCTATGCAATTTGCCTCCTCCCCTATTTAGTTTTCTTTTTTTTACACTCAATATTATTTTGTATTAGGAAGGTGCTGAAAATACCTATATCAGAATTTTGCTTTCCTTATTTTTAAAATCTATTATTTCATAAAGTGAGCATATCTGACAGTTTATTAACTTTAGATCTACATAATTTAGTGGTGCTTATAGGAAGTGACAGACTGGATAGCTACTGTGTTATAGAGAGTTAGTATAGCCTAGAGTTTAATTCACCAACTAAGTCCAATGTATGGGAGAATGAAACATACACTTGATACATTTTTATCAAATGTCTTGATATATTTTTAATCACTACTCTCTTATTAATTGTGAATTAAATTTATTTTAATTACATATAGACATTTGCTCGGCGTGGTTTAGCTAAAATTGATGAATTAAGGCAACTGGAATTAATGGGCTCCTCACAACCACCAGAAGCATCCAGGAGATATTATAGGGAGGCCACGATAAAGGTATCAAAATTTCATGAAATAAAAGAAATGTACTGCACTCTGTAGTTGATGAGATACTTTATGTTAGTGGTTGCATCCCACTGTTACTTCACACATGATTCTTCTCTTTGAGGCAGATGGCAGTGATGATCTTCAAAAGAGCAGTATTTGAATCGAGAAGAAAAAACAGAAGTTTCTTTAGACCCAAAGTAAGAGTTAACTTAAAGGAAGTACAAGCGGTAAGTAAGAATGTCTTTTCTTTTTCAGTCTCTTTTTGTGGAATATTTGTGTTATATACCTCTGTATCTTAAGCCCTGCATCTTACTAGTATTCTCTGCACCAATGGCAAATAAAGAGAAGAATGCCTTCCCAGTGTGGGCACGACGTCACTTCATCCCTTTCTCAAAGCTTTTGTACCTTCGCACAGTCCCAGTTTTATGACTTTAAAGGGCAAGAGGCTGAAGAAGATCCTGGGAGAGGTTCAGACTCACAGGCCTCGGAGTGGTTCTGCAGAAGCCCTTGTCTTGGGCTGCTCATGCCGGAAGGCTTGGAAGTTGGGGAGAAGGTGGAAGCACCTCTTCTCATCCGCTTCAGTTTCATCTTTGGCCTTTGGGAGCGTTTAGGAACTAGGTTATAGTATAGTAACAAACAGCCCCATGTCTTAGAGGCTTATCACTAGCCTTTATTTCCCACTGCAGTCAAGTGGTAACTGCTCATGACTGCGGCTCAGGGCCAGATTGAGGAGCCATCCTCATTGAGAAAATTGCTGGTTATTCAGTCTGAGGGGATATAAGAGAGCTTTGGAGGACCTCACACAGGCAGTAATGCCAAGCATGGAACTGACAGCAGTTTCTGCTTTTCACATATCAAACCATGTCACACGGCCCCTTCCAGCCACAAGCATATTTGGCCAACAGCCCTAAGGGCTATCACAGGAGGGGCCTGGGACCTAGTGATGCCTGTGGGGTCCTCTGCCTTTTCTCCCTCCTGCCTGTTTCCTTCTCCCACTGTCTTCCCCTTTGCCTTTGGGCATTTCAGTATTCCTTAAGGCCAGTTCTGTGTTTATTTGAAGCCTTCCCTGACTGTTGTGGTGGTCATAAATTCTCTTGTGCGAGTTTCTTTGCAGGGACTGAAAATGGCAGGAAGGGGGAGGACGATGAGCAGTTTCTGACAGAAGAGTGGTAGAACCTTAGGGTCTGGAAGAGTTTCTAGAAAGCATGTGGTTCAGTCCCTGTCTATTACAGATGGGGAAATAAATCCCAGAGTATGTAAATTACTGGCTCAAGGTCACGAGGCCGCTGCTGGCAGCACTGGGACTAGAACCCAGGTCTCTAATCCAGTACTTTCTCACTACTGCAGTGAGTGCTGTTCTCTTACGTCATTTCTTCTTGTAACATTTAGGAGTGATTCTTCCTTTACAAAGTTTTAAATAAATTAATATATAAATCCAGATTTTATTTGGACATTGTAGCTGTCTATTGCTACTTGACCAATGATATATTGATGACTGGGCCCAGAAGTATATTTCATATTGCCTTTTAAAATAATATCCCTTACCAACCAGTGATGTATAATTGGAGGGGAGTGGGTGGTAGATAACTTGCCAAATGATAATTTCATGGATGAGCTGCTGAACTGCCTGCATCTGGTATTGTTAAGTAGTAATGCTATCGTGTTTGTAAGAGAGCAGGGGATAATTCTTTTTTTTTTCTCAATAGCATTTTTCTTTTCCTCTGAGCAAACCAAATTTAAGTTTCAAAGCTGCAAGATTGTTACTAATTAGCATATTATTAGGACTCAATTTGTAATCATCCTGGTATAAAAATAAAAATAAAATATATTTTCAAAGAAAAATGTTTAAAATTCTAGATAACATTACATTAAAATCATTTATTCCTGGTTTCCTTTAAGATAATTATTATATGGAAAGTTCTGATGGTATATCTTTTTAGGAAAAAATTATAATTGTTTAGTGGGTACTTTTTTTTTTTTTAAATATATTTTATTGATTTTTCACAGAGAGGAAGGGAGAGGGATAGAGAGTTAGAAACATCGATGAGAGAGAAACATCGACCAGCTGCCTCCTGCACACTCCCCACTGGGGATGTGCCTGCAAACAAGGTACATGCCCCTGACCGGAATCAAACCTGGGACCCTTGAGTCCGCAGGCTGATGCTCTATCCACTGAGCCAAACCGGTCAGGGCTAGTGGGTACTTTTTATAGACAATAGTCAACATAACCCTTTTTATAAAGTCATAGTATATTATCCTGCTTTATGTGTACAAAATAATTGTATTGTGTTTCCTATAAGAGAAAGTAGTCTCAATATGCATTACATTTATTTTATAAAACAGTTTTGAGTTTGTAAGTCAGTTAATAACTCACAGTAAATCATTTTGTCTTTCAAAGGATTCTTTTAAAGGACTACTAATTCAGACTCCTAATGATTGACACTTTAGTGATTCATTCAGGAAATATGTTTTAAAGTACCTGCTGTGTAAATTAGATAGATAGAGTTTACATTCTAGTGGAGAAATTACATAACAAATAAAATAATTATAGTTCATCATAAGTATTATGGAGGAAATAATGGTAGTGATTGAATGAGATATAGATAAAGCCCTTAGAATGTTCCTGGCACATAGTAGGTCCTCAGTACATATTAGCTGCTGCCTTTATTTACTTATTTATTTGCTTTAAAATAATTGATTTCAGAGAGAGGAAGGGCGAGGGAGAGAGGGATAAGAGCATTGATAATGAGAGAGAATTATTGATTGGCTGCCTCCTGCATACCCCCTACTGAGGACCAAGCCTGCAATCTGGGCATGTGCCCTGACTAGGAATCAAACTGTGACTTCCTTATATATATTGCCAAATTAATTTCCAAAAAGGAGTTCTCTAGGGTGACAACCTGCATGTACCAATTTTGCTACAAGCTATTACCATTTTGATATTATCAGTTTTTTATAATTCAGTTTTATAAAATGGTTTTTAAAATTTTATTTTTCAGATTCACCTTTTCCTTATATTTGTGTTTACTCTTTGTTTTCTTTTTTGGTGAATTATCTTTCAGTCTTTGAAAGATAATCTTATCTTTCTACTAGAGATTTTAATTTTTAAAATATACTTGAATGAGCTCGTTGTTCTTTTGTTTTTATAAAAAAATATATTTTATTGATTTTTTACAGAGAGGAAGGGAGAGGGATAGAGAATTAGAAACATCGATGAGAGAGAAACATCAATCAGCTGCCTCCTGCATACCCCTCACTGGGGATGTGCCCACACCAAAGTACATGCCCTTGACTGGAATCGAACCTGGGACCCTTGAGTCCACAGGCCGACGCTCCATCCACTGAGCCAAACCAGCCAGGGCTCGTTGTTTTTATAGATGATAATATTTTGCTTGTCATGCTTGACGGTTCATTTTTTATTACTTTGACTTTAAATCTTTTTTATAGATCTTTTTTTTTTAAAGTATGTTTTTATTGAATTTTAGAGATAGAGGAAGAGAGAGGAATAGAGAGCTAGAAATATCGATGAGGGCAAACATCGATTGGCTGCCTCCTGCACATTCCTTACTGGGGATTGAGCCTGCAACCCAGGCCTATGCCCTGACTGGGAATCAAACCAGTGACTCTTGGTTCATGGGTTGATCCTCAACTACTGAGTCATACTTGCTGGGCAGAACTTCTAAATATTTATATTTTAAAATCCTTTACTTGGTGTTCATATATTGCTCTGATAAATTTTCTATTCTTTTTGCTAATTTTCCTATGATATTAAAAACACACACACAAGTTCACTGTAATCTATTGGGGTTTTGTTCCTGCTTTTGTTTTTCTGTCTTTCTGACTTTGCTCCAAGAAGAGGAAAGTAACAAAGGAATCATGGGGGAAATGACAGTATGTTCTAACTTGACATGGGTTCTAGGAAAGCCAGCTAGAGCTGCTTTTTTTATTTTCTGGTAATCTAAATACAGAAAACAGGTAATTTGTCAGAGAGGATACAGTGCAGAGGCAAGCCATTTGCAAGAGGTGAAATCATCCTGGGCTGATACAAAGCAGAGTGGCCGGGGATTCACACAGGGCTCACACAATCACTAGTTTATTAGTACACAGCTGCTCCACTTTTCTTTAGAGTTAACTAACATAAGACCAGTTATTTATGCTATGAAATATTGTTTCAAATTTGGGTTTGAGGACCCTGCATCAGATTTTCCTGCAGTGCTTATTAAAAATGTCCCACACAGGCCCCCTGAACCTCGAGATGTGGTCTGTGGATCTAAAAGCACTCCTGAGGGATTCTTAGGCAACCAAAGTTTGAGTATCAGTTCCTAAAGGCTGTAGTTAAAGTACCACAAAGCATATGGAGATTGATGTTGCCCTAATAAAAAGATAGTAATACAGAGCCGTTTTATGCTGCTTGGAAATGCAAGCATATAAAGAAATAGCAAAGTCTTTGATGTAATGGCAACCTGACATAAACCTTAATGGAGTCTGGAGTAACACCTCAAAAGATGAAAATCATAAAAGCAGCCTTCTCATTGACAGGCCAACCACTCTCCTTTTAGCATTAATTAAGCATATTTTACTTATCTTTGCCTAATAATATCAGACATTATAGATTTTTTTTTTTTTAATTACAGTTGCCATGGCCACGTACTATCACAGAACGGTTGTTGGATGAGATGTTTGATAGCACTGCATCCCGGTTTCTGGCTGTCTTGGAAGCTCTTTCTGATTCAAATAGGCGAACACTGCAAACTGGACCCATTGTTACAGATGAAGTAGAAATTCGTGATGTCGTCTCAGAACTGTTTTTGGCAGGAAGAGAACTTTTAATAAGTAAATAACTTGTTAAGATAATATTTTATTGTAGAACAGGAGTAAGAGAAGTTTTTGGTGTGGTAGTTCATACATAAGCTCATATCCAATTTTTATTGATCTTGAATTTATTAAATCTGTTAAACTCAATGGGTAGTTCAAATAACAGCAGATTTTCTTTTAGATTTTATATATATATATATATATATATATATATATATATAATCATTCTGTCAATAATGTCAATTATATTTCTTTCTAAGTCTTAAGATTTTAATTTATTTTTTCATATATTTCTTGATTTATTACACTGGATAGGAACTCCAATAAAACATGGAATGAAAGTGGTAATAGCAGTTGCCCTGGCTGGTGTGGCACAGTTTGGATAGAGCAAATATATTAAGGTTTTCTCCTCATCCTTACTCCCCCTTTTGACTGCTTCTTTTTTTTTTTTTTTCTCAATGCCTTTGATGGTAATAGTTTGGGTGATGATATAATTTGCCATCCAAACTATTTTTTTAATTAATTATTTTTAAATTAAAAATTTTAAATGTTGACATTATTGCAGACTTTCCCAATCCCCCCCCTCCTATCTTTGCCCACCTCCACCTACCCCTGCCTCCCCCTCGTTTGGCCTTCACCACACCATTGGTTGTGTCCATGGGATATGCATATATGTTCTTTAGCTAATCCCTTCAACTTCTTGATCCAGTCACCCTTCCTCAACATTCCCTTGGGCACTGTCAGTCTGTTTCCCATGCTTTGCTTACATTTTGTTCATCAGTTTATTTTGTTCATTAGATTCCACATATTCATGAGATCATATGACATTTGCCTTCTTCTGATTGGCTAATTTCACTTAGCCTAATACTCTCCAGATCCATCCATGCAAAGGGTAAGAGTTCCTTTTTTTGTATAATTTTTATTGATTTCAGAGAGGAATGGGGAGAGAGGGAGAGAGGGAGAGAGAGGGAGAGAGAGAAGTAGAAACATCAACAATGAGAAAGAATCATTGATTGGCTGTCTCCTGCATGCCCCACACTGGGGATTGAGCCTACAATCTGAGCATGTGCCCTGACCAGGAATTGAACTGTGACTTCATAGTTAATAGGTCAATGCTCAACCACTGAGCTATGCTGGTGGGGCAAGAGTTGCTTCGTTTTTACAGCGGTGTGGTATTCCATTGTGTAAATGTACCATAGTTTTTTTAAATCCAGTCATCTGCTTCTTTATAAATTAATTTCTTTTTGCTCAAATACAAACTCTGAGAACTTTAAAATAGTTTTGCTAGATATAATATTTTGCTTAAAAGTTTGTTTCTTTAAAAAATTTAAAAGCATTTCTCCATAGTTTTGCATATGGAGTTGAGAAGTCTGTGTGTTTAAATCTTGTTATTTTATAGATGTGGCTTTACATTTTTCTCTTTTCTATTATGTTCTTACATTTCATTATACTGGGTCTAGGGGTGGTGTTAGTATTACAGGAGGCACTTTGATCTCTTACATCTTTAATTTTTCATGTTACTTCTTCATTCTTTTCATTGTTTACCTTTCTTAATTCTCCAAGGTCCTAATAGACAAATGTTAACACATTCCCTTTCCATACTTATTTATTTTATTATTTTCATTTTTATTCCTTTACACTGCCTTCTGAGAAGCTTTCTCAATCTGATTTTCTACATCACTAATTTGTTCTTTGATTCTTGCTGTTCTATTCCATCCATCTATTGAAGTCTTTATTTCAATAATAATATAGTTTATACCAAATATACATTTGATTCTCTTTTTACAGCCGTTTATTCTTGCTTCATGTTCCTAATATTCTCTTATTTCCTTAAGTTGTTCGCTCTGTTCCATTTTTATGCTTCCTCTGGTAAAGGATGTTGTTGTCTGTGGTCTTTGTTTAAAGGCATTTGTACTTTTAATTTTCTTTGCTTATGAACTTAGCTTCTGTTGCTTTGGAACACCAGCTGATTTGGCGATAATGTTCACCTGGAAGGAGCGGTGAAAGCTAAGGCCCCAACCTTAGTTTGTGTACTTCTAAGTGAGCTTAGGGTGTGTGTGTGTGTGTGTGTGTGTGTGTGTGTGTGTGCGCCTCTGTGCCACATTTTGGGCTCATCTCAAGGGAAATACAAGATCTCAGATGACAACTCCCTTGACCTCACTCACCCAGACATGAAAATTTGCCTTCATCTGCACCCATCATTTCCACTGCCTCTTATTAAAATACAAGGGATGTTTCTTCTCTTTCTCTTTAGGTCTTTAAACCTAATCTTTCCAAATGGTTCCTTCATGTTCCCTTTCAACTTCCTCCCTGTATTTCTTCTTCCTGTTATGGTCAGATTTATTAGAGGAATGGTCTATTTTCACTGTCCCCAGTTTTTTCTTCCTACATGTATATAAGCTGTCTTCTGTCCCCAGCACTCTACTGAGAATCCCATGACAACCTTATTGCTCAGTGCAAGGGTTACCTTTCAGTGCATTTTCCCCTTCAGTATTTATTGCAGTTGATTAGTCCTTTCTCTCTAAACCTTCTTCTTTGCTGCCTTTTGCCTCCCTTCTCTTTCATGTTGGTGTTCTTTACTGTTCTGTCCTAGGCAGCTGTCCATTGTCCATGACTGATCCTGTCATTTACTGTGGATAAATCATGATGACTGTACAAGCTATATTCCTATTTTAAATCTCTTTCCTGAACTTTCAGTCTGTAGTACCTAGCTGCCTATTTGACTAGTTAACTTTACTAATTCTCTATATTTGACATTCCCTCACCACTCTCATACCTTAATCCTTGTGTTTGATGCCCTTCCAATTTGTCCCCACAGCACCCTGAATTATTTCTTGCCCCCCTCTTCCCCATAGAGTGTAAGCTCTGTGAAGGCCTGGATTGTGTGTTTTTTCCCATTGTTTCCCTAGTGCCTGGCAGTGTCTGGTAGTTAATATTTAGTAAATACTTCTTTGCATGAATGACATTCCAACCTCTCTTTCCTTTCCTAGTGTCAAATACTGCTATAGATGGAATGCTTAGTTTTCCAAAAACGTCCCTTCTGCAATTTATTATAGAAAGAAAAAATATTATCTCTATCGATACTGCTGTGAAATTTACAAAATTAGCTTTTAACTATGAGGAATGGAGCTTATTTGAATCAGCAGCTGGACAGCTTATTGATTTTCTCCAGGTAATATGTGCAAAATCATTCATTTGTTTTTATATTGTTAAGATGACATTGAATTGCTAATTACTGTGTGTGTATGTGTTGGGGTGGGGGATATACTTCACTTAGACACAGGATGACCCAGAGTCGAAGAAAGCAGAGAAGGATTTAACTCTTCTTTTTGCAATGGAACCTCTAGTCAATATAAAGAGGAACAAAGGTTTGGTCTTCCCTTTGGAAAACTACAAAGAAGGACAGGCAGCCTATTATGTTAAAAAGAATGCTTTTCCTGGTGAGTATTTATTTGCCTTTTTGAAATATTAAAATAATTTTATCTGATAAAACATGCACTTTAAGAGTGAGGTGAGAGAATGTTCAAGGCAGCAGAGTAGGAAGTACAAAGGTCCTGAGGTGAGAGTGTGCTTGGTTGTTGAAGAAATAGCAAGGAGGTATGTGTGTGTGGAGTGCACTGGTGGTGGCTGTGGAATTTAAAAATGTGAGGCAATGAGGTCAGAGGCATAGCTGGGTTCCAGATCTTGCAGCATCCTAGACCTTGTAAGGATGGTGGATTTTATTCTGAGTGGTAGGTTTTGAGTAGCAGAAGGAGGTTCTACTTAGCGATTGCCTTGGTTGGTAGGTGTGAGACCAGCAGGGCAGGAGAGCAAAAGCCATTAGTTTGATAAGGGAAATATACATGCAGAGTTTTCCAAGTCTTCAAAGTTATTGTTTATATAATTGAAAATCTGCAGCCTCTATTTTTTTAGACCAATGAGAATTATTTAATCCCATTTTTTATGGTTTATCATGTTCTTAAGGCATTGTGTGGCTGCTCAGTTGTGGTAAATAATTTGTACCAAGTAATGGTACACTTTTTTTCTAGTGGTTTCTGAATAGATATTTTTGTTATTTTTATTTCAATTGCCATATTTCATATGTTTTAATATTATAAGCTTCTTTACTTCCATGGTCGCCATACAGATTGTAGATTCATGATGATGATGATGATAATGATGAGGATGATGATGATAGTCAATTTTAATTGAATAACAACCCAGTTTGACTAGTTTTCATATAGAAGCATCTAAACTCAACCTTCCTAATGCTGCGACCCTTTAATACAGTTCCTCATGTTGTGGTGACCCCCAATGATAAAATTATCTTCGTTGCTACTTCATAACTGTAATTTTGCTAATGTATGAATTGTAATGTAAATATTTGATATGCAGGATGTATTTTCAGGGGTCGCGACCCACAGGTTGAGAACTGCTAAGTGTCTTACTGACATAGTATTTGCCTAGATATCAGTTGTATCATTTTTGTAGAATTTCTATGTTTCTGTGCTTTTTCTATTTGAAATTTTATAATTGATTTTTGTTTTATTTTCCTTTACTTTATGAATTGAGATACTTATATGAAGAATTCTGGATTTTCAGACGATATTTTCAATTTAGGAGCAGCCTTGTATTCCTGTGTCTGCAACTCTTCCCAGGTAAAATAGCTATTTGGGTAATTTTTAATAGTATCAAAGGAGGCTATTGTATCTAATTTAAAGTGAGAGTTAAATCTCACAGGAATTGAACCTTTCCAAAATTCTATATATTTTTTAATCTTTATAATAAGATATTTTTATCCTGACATAATTTTAAATCTCTTTTTATTATGGTCATCATTTTGGATGTCAATCTATTTCTTTTTTGGGAAATTTTTAGGCTGCCTATATCCTATATAATAAAAGGCTAATGTGCAAATTGACTGAACAGCGGAAGGACCTGTCGCTATGATGCGCACTGACCATCAGGGGGCAGATGCTCAATGCAGGAGCTGCCCCCTGGTGGTCAATACGCTCCCACAGGGGGAGTGCCGCTCAGCCAGAAGCCGGGCTCATGGCTGGTGAGCGCAGTGGCAGTGGTGGGAGCCTCTCCTGCCTCCGCAGCAGTCGGACATCCCCCAAGGGCTCCAGGACTGTGAGAGGGTGCAGGCCGGGCTGAGGGATGCCCCCCCCCCCACCCAGGGCATGAATTTCGTGCACCAGACCTCTAGTTTCTAATAATGAAGGAAATTAGTGTTTTTAATGAAGAGTTTATATTCTTGGTAACACACTGCTTTTCAGTTCCTGAGTACAAAGCCTGGTTATCATCTGGAATCACTTTACACATCGTGGCCAGTATTTAGAAATGACCTGTTCATGGGTATGAATGTTTAAATAAAAAATAGTACAGTACTGGTTTTAACACTGTATTTCAGGATCTCCAGGCCTTCTCTGCGGTTCCGCAGGAGCCCAGATTTGGGTAGTAATATCATGGCCTGTTTTAATTAGTTGAGATTCTGATGGAATTTTATTTGGAAAATTTGATTTTACTGTTATAAAAAAGTTCGAAAACCACAATTGTAGAGCATTTTATTAACTTTTGTTCAGGTAAGTGAAACAGTGAGGGACTTGAGATGATCTACTGTTATAGTATTTTCTATTTCTTCTGGGTTTATTAGATTAGGTTATAACCTGCGACAGGTTAATTTTTGAAAGAAAGATATTTGGTAGCAAATATAAAGATTATAGTGAGAGAGCTAAACCCAAAAGTTTTAAACAAGGCTGAAAAGGACAAGGAATTTCTATCTGTCTGCTTTTTAAAAAATCATGCCTGTTTTGGTTCAGTTCAGTTCAATTCAATCAATACTTATCTATCTCTGTTATGAACCCAAACACTGTACTAAGGTGATACATATACAAATTAATCTCAGAGCTTCCCCAAAGGAGCTCAGTTTTGTGTTTTAATCATAAAATCGTTATCTTTCTAGTTCAGATATATAAGTATGTGATATTTTGTTTAATTTCTTCATGTCTCTTTTGCCTGGTCTATATCCTTTCCCACCTCCCGCTCTCTCTCCTCTTACTAGTTAACCCCCCACCCCCACCCCCATTTTTTATTATTATAATATAGGAATTCAAAAAAAGAAAGATATATATAAACATTTCAAATTTGGTTTATGTACTTGCCTAAAAATGTTTGAGACTTCTTTTTAGAGAGAGAGAAATAGTCTAGCACATTCGTTAAGACTTGAGGTCTCTGGAACTAGACTGTATGGGTTTGAATCCCAGCTCTGCTCCTTTCTATTCATTTCATCTTGGGAAGTACAGTTAATCTCCTTTGCTTCAGTTGGCTCATCTGGGGATGATAGTAAAGTGGGAATAATGAGAGAGTACTCACTTCATAGATTGTTGTGAGGATTTAATGATTTGGTTTATGTCTTAGTCTGTTCAGGCTGCTATAACGAAAAATGCCATTAACTGGACAGCTTAAACAACAAACATTTATTTTTCACAATTTTGGAGGCTGAGAAATTCCAGATTAAGGTGCCGGCAGACTTGGTGTCTGGTGAGGACTCACCTCCTGGTTTACAGATGGCTGTCTTCTCCCTGTGACCTAGCATTAATGAGGGCTTCCCCCTCATGCCTCATTACCTCCTAAGCCACCTCCCAATGAGATTACATTGAAAGTTAGGATTTCAACACGTTAAATGTCATCTATATGTCTTGTTATTCTTGAAAATTTACTTTCTCATTTTTATTTTCAGAATGTTCAGCCTGATAAAGAAATTGTGGTGGACATGATAATGTTCTTATGGCAGAAATGCAAATTAGGAATTCAGCGGCTCAATATATCCAGACTTGACTATTCAAAATTCACCCAGAAAATCAGTACTAACAAAGTATTTATTTTTTTCCTTTCACATATTTTTTGTTATTGCTAATTTAAATTGTGATAGTTCAATTGTCCCTGTTATTCCACCTGCATAACTACCATTTTGTAAATGTATTGCTGTGTCAACTTTTAAGTGTATTCCCTGTACTCCTGCCCCAATTTAGTTTTGGGGAGTGGGGAGGTGTTTCAGGTTTTTAAGGGAGGAATAAGTATGTTTCTAAGGTCAAATGAGCTTGGGTAAATTTACTGAGAACTTTAATCTTAGAAAATACAAATAAGTAAGGAGTTTTAGGTTTATTTCTTCAATAATATATTTAGGCTACCAGTAAATAAAGAGCTATTTCATGGGAAGGTAAAAGTTGAGCAGGTAAATATGATAACCCGGAAATGCAGGAGCAAATATTTTAGCAATAACAGTTTCCTGGGATTCTGAGGCTTGCTGAGATGAGCTACATTAGGATGCCTGGGCATGATTTTATCAGATGCTCTGATGAAGTAATGATGTGGCTGCATAAATAGTATTTTCTCGTCTTAGTTCCCAAAGTGTGATGCCTTATTTTGTGCTGAGCTTTGAATTTATAGGCATCAAAGACAGTGTTCAAGGTGCCTGCCATGGAACTAGAAATATTTTGGAGGGCTTCGATAGTGAATATAACAGCTCCTTTTAAGAAGGGGACTCAGAGTTTTGCAGATAATCTTCACTGATACATAAAATCTTCACTGATAAATGAAAATAACATGATAAATTTTCCTTATGGTTAGAAATATGCAGACCAGAAGCTTAAGTAGATCTTCTTTATAAATGTACATAAACATATTGATTATTAAAAATAATTTCATTAGGGTCATTGAATTTTATACTATTTATAATTAAGATGCACTAATATGGAGGAGGTACCTGTACTAGTATAACATTTCAATATAATTAGTAGATGAGGATTTCAAGGAAGTTCTAAGTTTTGAACAGTGTGACTCTGTCTACAATGTAATATACTTTAATTAGATTTTGCTGTATATTTTCTATTTTCAGTGGATTTATCTTCTGTGGCAATTAAATGAAGTAATTCACTGTTACAAAACGGAAGAGATTGACATTGTAGTGGTGGCAGAGGTCGCATTACGATTAAGTGAAATATTGGAGACTTTAGGAAACCCGAAAGGAAAATTTAAAAGAACACAAGGTAGAATATTGAATAAAAAGGATGAATTACATATTAATGCACATATACACATATGAATAGATCAGTGCAAATTGGAATACAGGATAAATTTTTTTAATGGAAACTAGACATTTCAATATTGTGCTTCATCGATGATTTATAATCAGAGACAGATATAGGTTTAACCAAGTGAATGTTAAATATAGTTATATGCTGTATGAATCAATGGCAGACGAAACTGTCTTACACTATATATTTCTTCTCCATTCCTCATCACCACCTGCTCCCCGCTTCCTCATTCTTCCTCTTTTCTCCTTTAATTCCCTTTTATACATCCTGCTCTTCCATTTCCTGATAGAGTGTATGTTTTTTGAAGAGAGCATGTTTTAGTCACCATGATATTTTTGTTTCCTACCACAAGTTTCCAGCTCTGCCTGTCCTCTGTTGTTAAACAGGACTTTGCAGGTGGAGTTTTAGTCATGGTTCCCACACTTTGATCGGTATCAATAACACCTGGGAATTTGTTAAAACTGTAAGGCCCAGGCCCTATTCTACTTCAACAAGCCTGGACCTTTCTAGTGTTTATTGGCTTACCAGGTGATTTTGGTATGTCTTAAAGTTTGAGAACCACACAGGGGTGGGCAAACTTTTTGACTCGAGGGCCACAATGGGTTCTTAAACTGGACCGGAGGGCCGGAACAAAAGCATGGATGGAGTGTTTGTGTGAACTAATATAAATTCAAAGTAAACATCATTACATAAAAGGGTACGGTCTTTTTTTTTTAGTTTTATTCATTTCAAATGGGCCGGATCCGGCCCGAGGGCCGTAGTTTGCCCACGGCTGCAGAAGTATCTGGCTAACTAACACAAGCAATGGCCTCAAATCACATTTTTTGAAATGTCCTGTTTTAAATGTTTATTTTTCTTTTGTAAAACTTTTATTATGCAGAATTTCAAATATAAAGTAGAGAGATGAAATAAATCACCATGTATGCATCATCCAGTACTAATAATTATCAACATCTCGTCAATCTTATTTCATTTCTCTCTGCAACACTTTCTTTTTTCCTGAAGTGTTTTAAAGTAAACATCATGTCATTTCACCAGCACATACCTCAGTGTGTGTCTCTCTCTCTCCACAATGCCATTATTATTATGCCTTACATGATCTGTGAAAATTCCTTTTTCTGATTGTAGTAAAAATATTATAAGTTATTTTTTCCCAATCAAAATCCAAATAAGTCTCTCTCTCTCTCTCTCTCTTTTCAGAAACATCTTTAAATAAAAGGACTAGTGAATTATTTGGGACTCCAAGCGATGGCCGGGAAGTTCTTCCAATATTACAGGTCTTACAAAATATATTTTAAAATAGTTAAAAACATGAATTTTAATTTTTGAATAATATTAACTTTGTAAATGTATAATGGTTAATTATAAAGGTAATTTTGAATATTTAAACTTTGACAATTTATGGTTTCTACATACATTAGAACTACAGGGCCATTTTCCTACCTTTTGCTGTAGAATTTTTGAGTTCTTTACACTGTATTTTGTTTTGTGAAGAGAGCTAGAGTTAAGAAATCTTAAATTAAAAACAGAGATTGTTTGAACTGCATTAAGAGATTGAGGAGGCCTAATAACTGTCTGCCAATGGTGTTTTCAGGGATTAATTAGAGTGCATGTCAAATCTGTAGCTTCCTATTTTCCATTCTAGACATATTGAATCATAAATTCAGGTGTGATGTTTTTAAAAATTCTTAATTCAGATATGTTCCTCTTAAAAGTTCCCAGGTGGATTCTTAAGACACAAGAATTTGAGAATCACTGGCTTAGTGGGCTGGTTCTCACTCGCTAAGGCAGCGGTTCTCAACCTGTGGGCCGCGACCCCTTTGGCAGTCGAACGACCCTTTCACACGGGTCGCCTAAGACCATCCTGCATATCAGACATTTACATTACGATTCATAACAGTAGCAACATTACAGTTATGAAGTAGCAACGAAAATAATTTTATGGTTGGGTCACAACATGAGGAACTGTATTTAAAGGGCCAGAAGGTTGAGAACCACTGCTCTAAGGCCTTATAGGTAGAGATGGGAATGCTAGTGGAAGTTCCGAAGTGCTGGTTTTGGCTTGTGATGGAAAATTTCTGGCAACTATTGCCACTAAAATGAAATGGCTTTCTTAGGAGATGTCCAATTTCCTACAACAACAAAAAACTGAACATCACTTATGAACTATTGCTGTTATTTAAATTAGAAAAATGTGCTCTGTCCTTGCGATGATTTACTGTCATCTGATGGGAAATTGTCAAAATAAATATACAAGTCTGATGTCAACAGTGTAAATGGCATCCCCTAAAATTGTGCAATATACAACATTCCCAGCTACACTGGGGCACATGGTCGATGCAGTAGAGGTGATTCACTGGTGTGGTCAAGGGCACACTTAGTGCTGGGAGACCTGGAGTTGAGTCTGACTCTGAGATTGACTGCTTGTGTGATCTTGAATAAATAATTTCATCTCTTTTAATGTTAGTATCCTTATCTGTAAAATTATAAGTATAGTACCTATTCTAATGGTAATATTTAAGTTGTACAATTTAAACAAGAGATTGGTAACACTGTGGAAACAGTACCTGGCATGTGGTAGCTCTTCAACTTTTCCCTTATGTTTCATATAGAGAACTGGATCTTAACCTAGGGTTTCAGACCCACGTGGGGGGAGTAAAGTGGGGAAAGGAGTGATAATTTATTGTCAGGACAGTCCAAAATCCCTATGCTCACCTAGCAGAGCCTGTAGGTGAGATAAATGATGTATCTTGCATATATACAGGCAAATATTTAAAAAATATGAGCTGCTATTATAATTATGTAAAATACTATTTGAAAGTTATACTGAACATGTGATGCTATTTTTTCAACAGATGGATAATAAAATTATAACAACTAAGGAGTACCTATCTCATAGGACTGTGGAAATTTAAAAGTTAATCTTATGTAAAGCATATAGCTTAGTACCTAGAACATGTTTTCATTAAATGTTAGCTGTGGTGATAAAGATGATAATACGATGGTGGTAGTGATGATGGTGATAGAATGTGGGTGTGTGGGGGGGTCTTTGAAATTCTTTGATGTTAAAAAGATATCCTTAGAGACCTGGGTTTCTGGAAAAGCAGCAAATTAGGTGATCAGAAAACCCTCTTGCTGCAAAAACACGTAGAAATTATAGACAGAATTAAACAAGTATCTTCAAGTACATTGCATAGTTCACTAGACAGTAAGGTAAATCCCAGGGGTCAAAATAGAAAGGGGAACTGAAAACCAGAAAATAATTTTATGAGTAGATTCTGCAGTAGGTTGATGGGCTCAGTTACATGCTTAGATAACAGCCATCCTGGGACAAGAGCTGAGGCTTGGGCACAGAAAGATGAAGGCTTGGAACTGAGACTCACACATCGAGTTAGAACCTACAAAAGACTACATCTTAGGAAAAGGTAGAGCAGGAAAATAATCTGGCTGTTTGTGTAGGGAGGTATCTCAATGGGTGCTGAAAAGAGGAGTGGATGAGAGAAAGTTTCTCTAATGATTTATAATTTTGGGTTTGCCCTCAAGTAGGTCTATTATTTGAATTTATACTCTCTGGGATGCTCAGAAACCTCCCTGAGTCTCCGATTCTTTTTAAATTATTATTATGAATTCTTTTTAGTTGGTGCACACAAATGTAGTTCAAGTGCTGGACGTTAAACGCATCCCACGGCACGACTTTGTCGGTCACACAAAATATAATAATTGGAACACGGATTCTTGTTTGAGCCAGATTTCTATAAAAAGGGTACCATGGACAGCATTTCCACCTCTTGAATTTAACCTTTCTTGTGAGCCTGTAATTCTTGTATCTCCATTCAAGAAGGGAGGGGCAAATATATATTATATATCTTGAATGGATGTATGTAACCAAATTGTATATAATCCAGGAATGCAAGGATGATTTAACATTAGAAAATGTATAATGCAATACACCACATTAGCAGGTAAAAGGAAAAAAGTGTGCACCCCACTAGATAAAGAGATGCAATAAAAGCACTTGACAAAATTCAACAGCAATCTTTTTAAAAGATAACTCTTAACAAGTTAGGAAAAGAACTTCTGTATTTCATAAAGATCTGAAGATCTTCAATGAGTGTTATACTTATGTTAAACGATGAAAAGCAGTCCCTTTATATTGATGTAACAACATAAGGATATCTGTCCAACATGTCCTAGAGGGGTGAGTATAAAAAGGAAAGCAGAAAAAAGGTATAGGAATTGTAAAGGAAGTATCAACTTTGTATTTATTCATGGATGAGTACAATGAAATGCATATTTTTAGCAGTATCAATCTTAATGTCCATCAGCAGAAGAGTAGATAAATATATTGTGACATATTCCTCAGTGTAACAGTTCACTGTAGCCGTGAGGATGAATGAACTAGAGTGGGCTTGAGCCAGAGTGAGTTTGGCATCATTGCCATCCTCTTATTTGCATTAGAGGAGGAAAACCTGCATCTCATTTCTGTATGGTTCTAGGTTAGTCTTCCAATGAGGGACATTTGCATGAATTTGTAATGCAGAGGGAAAGAGAGTTCTTATGTTACAGTGGTAGTTGGAAGAAGTGAATTCACTAGTCCTAATGTGCAAGCTCTTGCAATTCACCTGCTTCACTAGTAGATCCTTGAGGTTGTCAGCTGCCTTTTAGGTGCTTAGATTCACAGACTTCTGAATGTAGCAAAACAGTCACTGGCAACTTTCTTGATCTTTGCTCCCCATGCCTTCCAATGGTGATAGACATGACCAGCTCTGTGTATTAAGTCCCTTTCTTTTTTTCCCCTTAATATATTTTATTGCTTTTTTTACAGAGACAAGGGAGAGGGATAGAGAGTTAGAAACATCGATCAGCTGCCTCCTGCATACCCCCCACTTGGGATGTGCCTGCAACCAAGATACATGCCCTTGACCGGAATCGAACCCGGGACCCTTGAGTCTGCAGGCTGACGCTCTATCCACTGAGCCAAATCGGTCAGGGCTTAAGTCCCTTTCTGTTTGGAATATCTAGAGTCATCCTATGTTCCTAACCAAACCCTGACTGACAGATTGAGTTTCATACACCAGCCTGAAAAACTTTCAACAACATGTGGTTGAAAGAAGAAAAGCAAACTGCAGAATTCCATGAGCGAATTAAAAATATGCAAAGCAATAGTGCATATCATTAATGGACATATACACATGTAGTAAAAGGTTAAAAACATGAAAAAGAATGGTAAGACCAAATTTAAGGGCAATGATTACCTCAGGTACATAGGGATTTCAACTTTATGCATGTATATGTGTGCTTTATTTCCTAAAATTTTTCTGGAAAATATATGGAAAGTTATAAAGCTTGAGCAAAGTGGGTTGCTTTTCATGTTAGACTCTCTATAAAAATAATTCCATTAAAAAGGTATGTAGTTTTTAAAATCATGGTGTAGACCAGCAGTGGGCAAACTATGGCCCGCGGGCCGGAGTTTGAAATGAATAAAACTAAAAAAAAAAAAAGACCATACCCTTTTATGTAATGATGTTTACTTTGAATTTATATTAGTTCACACAAACACTCCATCCATGCTTTTGTTCCGGCCCTCCGGTCCAGTTAAGAACCCATTGTGGCCCTCGAGTCAAAAAGTTTGCCCACCCCTGGTGTAGACCATTGGATTTAATAGCTTCTAAGTATGGATTTCTATCTCTAAGATTCTGAGGTTCAAAAAAGTAACTTTAAAAATAATGTAAAAATGATAAATGAATTATATTTTTAAAATTTACCTATATATTTGATACAATCAGAATTCTGAAAACCATAAAAGGAAGCTATCTACATGTTTGTGAAATCTAATTTGTATTTGTAGAAAAGTATTAAATATATTCATTATTTTACCTTTATTAATAATACTCCATATTTAATCAAAAGGCAAATACACTTAATAAGAACTTTAATATTGTTGACATTGGATAGACTATTTAAATTTGTTATTTGGTTTTGAATTATTGTTAAAAGAAGTTTAGAAATGTTGCATATGAATTTTTCTCAACTTTTCTTTTTCTGTTTTATTTATAAAATCAATTTAGAAAACACCCTTGGAACAGTTATATTTGGCTTATGAACTTCTTGACAAAGCAATCAGTGGAATAAATGTCAATTGCATGTTAGCTACTTTGCCAAATGGATTATCAGTGTTTGATCATTGCTATGCCAAGGTAAGAATGGGAAATTCATATATTAGATTTAAGTTCTACTTAAGTGGGATGAGGGCTGACCTTGCAAGTAGATAAATAAAGCATGATTTGTGGTGGCTTCCCTCTCATAAGCCAGGAACATATTCAATCCCCTTTTCCCAGAAGAAATCAAGAAGAGTAAGGAGTCTTTGTATTTGTCATTGAAGATGAATTTGTAAGCCAGAGTACGAAGGGTTGAGAAATCAGCAGGATTTAATGACTAGGAGTAAAATAACATGGGTGCTCATAGGGTAGAACTGTTATTAGTATGTTTTTATAACTATGTTTATTGTTTATTTTTACTTCAACTCTATCAAAGTATACACAGGATACAGATGGAGACATTTCCAAACCAGTCACAGCAAATAGTTTCATGATGGATTTACATCTTGAATTAATTCAAGCTCAGCACCAAATAGCTGTTGTGCTTCTTGACCAACTGGAAGGTATAGTTATCAAAGCAAACAATTTGCTCTGAATCAGTTTTAAGCTAAGTTTAAGTATAGAATTAATTTAATTTGTAAATTATGTTTTTGTCAACTGGGTGTTTATTATTTTGTTTTTTCTTCTCTGGTTAATATCAATAGATGGCTTTCATTATTCTTTACACCTTGCATAGCTAATAAGTTAGTAAACGTATAAAATTTGTTTATTTGAGCTATATTAAATTATTGGTATTTTGATAAATCAATGAAACAACCATTTATTGAGTGCCTACCAAAATCCAGGAATCATGATAGGCTTGGCACAAATAAGACACCCAGCCTCTACTTTTGAGCTTATAGATAAGCCAGGTATAATGAGGGAGGTTACTACATGTGATAGAAGTGGGTTCAAAGTTTTTGTTATGGGCACACAGAAGAGGAGTATCCATGTGGAACAAGAAAGCCGGGGATGACTACCTGGAAGAGGTAATGATTGACCAGAAAGCTAGTAAATATTAGCTTTATGAAGAAGATGGAAAGGAGGCCATAATTTTGGATAGAGAAAGTAATGTTTAGAAAGGTGGAAGCAAACAGTTGTAAGGTGCATCTCTAGGAACGACTGGAATTCTCATGGCTGGATATAGCGCACGTGTCGTGGAATAACAGATACGCCCAGGGAGGTAGATCACAGATAGATCTTGAAGAGCTAATGGGTATAGTTATCAAAGCAAACAATTTGTTCTGAATCAATTTTACCCTGAAAGCTAATGAAAAACAGAAAGACATCTCTGACAGAGGACAGATGATTTGAATTTAAGTTGTTCTTGCAAGAACAGCTTTAAGAAAATGTGCCAGCAATAATACAGATAACGTGTTTACTTGAGTCTCAAAATAAGATTTAATATCATTAGGTCTAGAAACTCTTCTGTTTAGGATTAAATTTTGATAAAGCCATCTTACTCTTGACATGATTGTATAGCCACTATTAATATAACTAACTGTTCTCCATTTTAAATTATTGAGTAATTAAAGATAGAAATAAGTGTTGTAGCCTACTATGACTTCTGATCTCAATCTAAAGCATATCATACATACAGCTAAATAGTACATTGGATCTTATTTATCAATCTTAAAGATGATTTTATTTAAGATGAAATAGAAAAAACATATTTTTTGAGTTAGAAGTAATTTGAAAATTCTTATGTCCTCATGTATACTGTGGCAAATATAAGTAAAACTGCACTATAGTATAGATTTGTCTGAATTTTTATCTTTTCATGGAAAAAACATGATAGAGAAAGTGATAATTTTGCAAATAGATAGCTTTTATTTAATGTTTAGAAAATATTTCCTTTCTTGAACACAGCTTAATTGTAATGGCAATCTCCTTCTTCCTCTTCAGTTTTGCAGATTCCAACCATTAGCAAAAATATATCTACCAAAATTCCAGAAAAACGAAAACAACCTGAAAACAGTGTTTGTTTTACAGGTAATTAAAACCGGGATAACCTGTCTTTCCAAAAATTTGTAAAGATAGTTTTTATGTTACCTTTTTGATTAAATGTTTGTTTACTTTTTCAGAAGTCAGTGTAATGAATAAAATAAGGAAGAATAAGCTATCCAAAGCAATTTACTTGCTGAAGAAAGCTCTTCTAATATTTGAGAAAGATGCAACCTCTACTTCTTCACATAACTTTTTGATGGTAACAATATATCCATCCTTCCTTTTAGTCTTGACATACAACCTCTGTTAAGTGAATGATTTATTTCCCTTTTCTAAAAATAATGTGTTGCCCTTAACATTAATTATGAACCTTCAGGTTTACCAAATCTAGTGATCTGAGAAGAAACAGTCTTAGTCTTGAGCAAAAGTAGGTTTACGTTGTTCATATGGAAAAGAATATAATCATCTATGCATATAAAAACCCAGTGTCCGTGATGACCAGGATGACCAAATGACCAGTCCATCCCCCTGGCCCTCAGGCTCCCATTGATCAGGGGTTGGCTAACGGGGGTACCGGGGTCCCTCAGGCTCCTATTAATCAGTGGCAGTGAAGCAGGTGGAAGGCAGACCACTTGGTCCCTCCTCCCAGCCTTCAGACTCCAATCAATCAGTGGTGGAGGCAGGGTGGGACAGGGGACTGGCTCCCTTAGTAGTCCTGCAGTTTCAATCTCCAGAGGACAGGCCAGGCACCAATGAACCAGCACTGCTGGCACGATCCTGACAGTGCTGCTGGCCTCCTGGAACTTAGCCTTGGGTGCTGCAGCTGCTTCCCCTCCCTAGACGCTCCACAAGGAAGAAAGGATACCGCCAGCAGTGCCAGAGATGACCAGAGGTGACTGCTCTCCTCATGCTTCCTCCAAGTCACTTGAACCGGCCCCCACCCACCCCACTCCAGATGAAGTGTGAGCACTGCACACGGAAGGAATGTAGTAAAAAAATAAAAATGGATGACCAAGAGAATGCCACAGTCAACGTCCGGAGTCCAGCTCAGGTGAACGGAGAGAAGGGAGAATTCCATAAATTGGCCAATGCCCAGATATTTCTGAGTGACTGCCTGGTGTGTGGCAGTTGTGTGACTGCAGAGGAAGGAGTCCAAGTTTCTCAGCAGAACACCACGGACTTCTTCCATGTTCTAAACCTTA
The DNA here is from genome assembly GCF_028538775.1 of Myotis yumanensis. Classification (NCBI taxonomy): domain Eukaryota; kingdom Metazoa; phylum Chordata; class Mammalia; order Chiroptera; family Vespertilionidae; genus Myotis; species Myotis yumanensis. The sequence continues at coordinate 195,814,752 of NW_027223754.1, forward strand.
ATAAGAAATGTGATACCTCACAGCACAAGGTGCTGGCAGTGTCCGTGTATTCTCAGTCTCTGCCTTATTTTGCTGCTAAATTCAGCCTCAGTGTCACTGATGCATCCAGAAGGCTCTGTGGTTTCCTCAAAAGCCTCGGGGCGCACTGTCTTTGACATGAAGATAGCTGCAGACTTCAGCATCCTGGAGAGTGAGGAGGAATTTGTGTGTCAGTATTGCCAGCACCGTGAGGAAGAGCCCTGGCTACCCATGCTGACCTCCACCTGCCCTGGCTGGGTCCGATATGCAGAGTGCATGCTGGGTCACCCCATCACCCCCCACCTCTACATGGCCAAGTCTCCCCAGCAGATCATGGGCTCTCTGGTGAAGGATTACTTTGCCAGATGGCAGATTCTGTCCCCAGACAAGATTTTCCACGTCATTGTGGCCCCGTGTTATGACAAGAAACTGGAGGCCGTTTGAGAAGATGTTCCCACAGCTTTACATAGTTCCCTGGGTGCTGACTGTGTGTTAACCTCAGGTGAAATTGTCCAGATAATGGAGCAAAGTGACCTTGCCTTGAATGACACCGCCATGGACACTCTGTTTGGAGACATGAAGATTTCTGAGCCTGTGGGGAACGGGCCTAAGTCGGCAGGCGGACATCCCTTGAGGGGTCCTGGACTGCAAGAGGGTGCAGGCCGGGCTGAGGGTGCAGGCCAGTGCACAAATTTAGTGTACCAGGCCTCTAGTCTATGTTATAAAAGGCCAGTGGCTGTAATGCCGTAACGACTAAATGACCAGTCACCAGGAGGTACATTGATGGGTCTCATGGCGCGGCGGGTCTGGGTCTCGCATGATTTTGTGCACTGGGCCTCTAGACCTATATAATCAAATCCAGGGATCATAAGTATAATGACTAGAATGACCGCTCGACCAGTTGCCATGAGGTGCATTGACCACCTCTCGGTCTCTCCCCTCCCCCACCTTCCCTACCCCCTACCTGTGCCTGCAGGCAAACGGGGAACCATGGGGAAGCAGGTGGGTGGCTGCAGGGCAGGACTACGGACTGGCAAGTGGGCAGAACGGCTGACCTCTTGGTCCCTCACCCTAGCATGCAGGCTCCGATGGATCAGCAATGGTGAACGGGGTAACCAGGGTGGGTGGTGGGAGGACTGGGCTGGCTGTCAGGCTGTTGGGATCCCTAGCTCATCCCTGACTGCTCGGGGGCTCAGGCCGGTGGGAAAGCGGGTGCCAAAAACTTCACCTCTCTGTGCCTGCGCCCAGCCAGCCACTGATGGAACACGCCTCCCGCTTGGGGCCGCTCATGTGGGTGCCGCTGCCGCCGCCATTGCTACTGCTGCTGCTGCTGGGACTTGATGCTAACAGAAGCTGCGTAGTGTGCCCTCGACCTACCCGCCCCGGCGGCGGAGGTGGCATTTGGCCTAGGGACTGGTGAATGGGCAGAAGATGGCCCTGATTGCAGGCTAGGCCTAGGGAGCCTACCCACAAGATTTCGTGCACTGGGCCTCTAGTATATAATAAAAGCCTAATATGCTAACTGTTCGGTCATCCAGTTGTCCATTCAACCAATCAAAGCTATGCTAATGATATGCTAAGGCCACTCAACTGCTTGATATGATGTGCACTCACCACCAGGGGGCAAACAACCAGTCGACCCGTCACTATGATGTACACTGACCACCAGGGGGCAGCTGCTCCGACTGGGAGGTTAGCCTGCTGCTGGGGTCCAGCTAATCAGGACTGAGCGAGACTGAGTGAAGCGGACCAGACATGCCCTGGAGCCCTCCCATGGTCCCTCCCTGGCTGGCCAACCTCCCGTGTCCCTCCCTGACCCCAATTGTGCACTGGTGGGGTCCCTCAGCCTGGCCTGCACCCTCTCGCAATCTGGAACCCCTCGGGGATGTCGGAGAGCTGGTTTCAGCCCGATCTTACAGGCCAGGCTGAGGGACCCCATTGGTGCACGAATTCGTGCACCGGGTCTCTAGTAATTAATAAATAATTATTCATGAATAAACTCTGTGTTTCACATACTCACAACTGTAAATCTACTTTTTCTACACCCTGGGTATCTCCAGTCTTGAACTCTCCTGAAATGAGCAATTTGCTTTCTGTATAATCTCTCTGTAGGTGCAACTTAACATGGGAAGTCAAATGAATATGCAGAATTCGAAATAAGGGAAATTATAGAATCTAAGTGACACTGTGCCAGCATAAGGCAGTCCTTACTATGGAATTAAAATACCCTCTCTCCAATTGGATATTGCTAATTTATGGACCTATTGTCTTGTTGATGTTGTCTCACTCTGGCCTGGAAATTGTTCTATCTTCTTGCTTATTCATTATATATTAATTTTAGAGTTTAAATTCATGAGGAAAATAACTCTTCAAGTTATGGAATCTTTTATATACCCCCCACCCCCTGTGTATTATCCACAAAAATTTGGTTGTATTGTCTGAGTGAATGGCACATGTTGAGGCAGAGAATAATGCTACAAGTAGATTGGCTGATAAGGGAAAGAAAAAAGTAGGTCAGTACTAAGGGGAAGATGCAGAGTTAAGGAACATTTTAGAGAGAAATTTTAGCATATTTATATGCTAAGAATGAAAAGCCAGAAAGAGAGAAATTGAAGATACATCAGAATGGTTAATATATAAAGTGGAGTCTAATAGAAGAGGGAAGGGGGATGAGGCTGAAAGCATAGATAAAGTGATCCATTTTCAATGAAGGGTGGCCTCTGATATAGAAGGGAAGGTGGAAAGAATAGATACAGATTTAATTAAGTCTGTTGGTATAGAAGCAGAGTTGAGTTGATACCCTTGTACCTCAATCATCTGATAAAGTAGGAAGCGAAAAATATCTGCCAAGAATAGTGAGTGAGGGTGGATAGTTGGATTGAGGAGAGAGATAATGATTGGAGAGTGGAGAGGGATGGATGAGAGAGAGGTGACTCCAAGTTAAAGGATTGACTAGCACAATGAAGTCCTAGCTGAGATTGAAGACTGAATTTTTTAGGAGACACTATAAGCATGGTGGTGGGGTATCATTCTGGTGTGGTATTTTATTTTATTAATTATTTATTTATTATTGGTTAATCCTGACCTGAGAATATTTTTTTACATTGATTTTTTAGAAAGAGTGGATGTGAGAGAGACACATTGATTGATTGCCTCCTGCACACACTCGACTGGACTGGGCATCCAGTCTGCAACCCAAGTACTTGCCCTTGACTGGGAATCAAACCTGAGACCCTTTGGTGCGTGGGGCAATGCTCTAACTACTTAGCCACACAGACCATGACTTGGTGTGGTATTTTTAGTAGCCATGACAGCAGACTATTTGGAACAGAGAGTTTTGTATAGGGTTGGATTTTTTTTTAAATGAAAGCTCTGCCCTCCTACCACTGAGATTGGGGAACATACTGGAGTTTTGAGAAGTCTGAAGTTTCCACATTCTCCTTGTGCATCTTTTCCTTCCCTCCCTCCTTCCTTCCTTCCTTCCTTCCTTCCTTCCTTCCTTCCTTCCTTCCTTCCTTCCTTCTTTCTTCCTTTCTCTCTCTCTCTCTCTCTCTCTCTCTTTCTTTTTTCATTTGTATTTATTTTTTAATCTTTATTGTTGAGATTATTACAGATGTTCCTCTTTTTTTCCCCCATTGCCCTTTTCCACCCAGTTCCCACCCAGCCCCAGGCCTTCACCACCCTATTGTCTATGTCCATAGGTAATGCATATATGCATATAAAATCTTTATTTAATCTCTTCCCGCCCCCCTCACCTCCCTTCCTTCTGAGAATAATCAGTCTGTTTCATTTCCATGTGTCCAATTCTATTTTATTCACCAGTTTTTTCTGTTCATTAGATTTCTTATTATTTTTATTTTTAGATTCAATTATTGATAGATATGTATTTGTTGCCATTTTGTTGTTTGTATTTTTGTTCTTTTTCTTTTTCTTCTTCTTAAAGAATACCCTTCAACATTTCATATAATACTGATTTGGTGGTGATTAACTCCTTTAGCTTTTTCTTGTCTGTGAAGCTCTTTATCTGACCTTCAATTCAACAGTGGTATGGGCATTCCCTTGAAGGTAACTAACTGCTTTTCTCTTGCTGATTTTAAGATTCTCTCTTTGTCTTTAGCCCTTGGCATTTTAATGATGATGTGTTTTGGTGTGGTCCTCTTTGAGTTCCTCTTGTTTGGGATTCTCTGTGCTTCCTGGACTTGCAAGTCTATTTCTTTCACCAGGTAGGGGACGTTTTCTGTCATTATTTCTTCAAATAGGTTTTCAATATCTTGCTCTCTCTCTTCTTCTGGCACCCCCATAATGCAAATGTTGGTACTCTTGAAGTTGCCCCAGAGGATCCTTATACTATCTTCATATTTTTGGATTCTTTTTTCTTTTTGCTCTTCTGGTTGGGTAGTTTTTGCTATCTGAGATTTCAAATCCTTGATTTGATTCTCAGAATCCTCTACTCTACTGTTGAATCCCTGCATATTATTATTTATTCCAGTCATTGTATGCTTAATTTCTGACTGGTCCTTTTCCAATTCTTTGGAGGTTTCTAGAAGATTCTTAAGTAACCTTATAACTGTGGTTTTGAACTCTATATCCAGTAGTTTGCTTTCTTCCATTTCTTTCATTTGTGACATGTTTCTTTGTCTCTGCATTTTGGTTGCTTCCCTGTGTTTATTTCTATCTATTGGGTAGAGTGGCTATGTATCCTTGTGTTGGTAGAGTGACCTTGTGTAGTAGGTGTTCTATAGGGCCTAGTGGCTCAGCCTCCCCAGTCACCTGAGTTGGGCACTCTAGATACACCCATTTGTGGGCTGTGAGCACAGTCTTGTTATAGTTGAGACTTGATTGCTATTAGGTCACTGGGAGGAATTGACCTCCAGGCCATTTGGCTGTGAGGACCAGCTGTGACTACATTGGGAGAGCTGCTATTTAGGAGACACCCCTATGGAGCAGGACTTGCTTCAGTGGGGCTTTGATGCTCACTGAATTTTCCCCTGGAGTGTATCTCTTATGGATATGTAGAGTTGTAATCTGGTATGGTCTGACACTGACCACTGGGTATACTGGCTCTTGGGTGTCCAGGGAGGTGCAAAGTCAGCCACTGCCTGGGACCACGAAGCAGGAGCTACAGAGATATGCAGATTCCTCCTATTTGTATGGGGTTTAAAAGTACCCAGATGAGGCCCAGCTGTGAAGCAAGGCAGGTTGGTGCTGGTGCTGGGTCTTGGGCCTTTTATTGATAGGTTTGAGGTTCCCTTACCCAGCTGTAGCTTGTTTGAGAGATTTTAGCCTGAGAAGGACAGGCCATTCTTATTCAAAACCTGCTGCACACACCTTGAGTGGGGTTGTAAATTGGATGAAGCGGGGTCTTAAGGAATAACCAGGACAGCATAAACAGAAATGGCTGCCAGTCAGCCCTGAGACTGGGCACGTCCCAGCATAGGAACAATGTTCCTGCAAGCACCTCCATCTGGAAGAAAGTCACACCTGAGTTCCTGCCCCAATGCCAGACAATCCAGTTCCTCCTCATATGTGTCTGTGATCCCCAGAGCCTCACCCTGGTGCTGGAGCTCAGAGGAAGCAGGACCTTGTAAGTTCAGTTCATGGTGCTAGCCTTTTAAGAGGAACAGCTGAGTCTCCATTAGCCTCTGTGTCACTGAGCCCCAATCTGTACTTGTTTTTATAGCCATAGTTCTTACTGCCCTTAGGGATTTCTTTTCGCAGCTCTGGGATCCTGGGCTGGAGGTCTGGAGTGTGGTTGGGACCCCTTGCTCCTCCGTGTGGCCTCTGCAGAGACAGAGACAACCTCCCTCCCAATTAAAAAAGCAGCACATGTGGGTGCCAAACCAGCCTGTTTCGTGCCCCGCACCTCCTACCAGTCTCAGTGTGCTCTTCTTTACTTTTCTAGTTGTAGGACTTCCATTCAGCTTGCTTTCCAATGATTCTGAATGATGTTTGTTCTATATTTTAGTTGTAATTTTGATGTGGATGTGGCAGGGGTGAGTACAGGTATTTACCCACACTGCCATCTTCAAATCTCCTCCTCCTTCTATTTCTTAAGTGAAACTATTTTAATTAAGAAAAATTATAAACATAATGCCCTTTGAGGATAGATTCATAACATGCATTTCGAGACCTTACTTTTTATGATTCATCCTCCTTAAGGATTTTCACCAACTAACAAGCATTGAATATTTATTTAGAAGTCCTGAAATCTTTGGCAGCTACCTTTGCTCCTCAGTGGTATATATTTTTTTTAATCCAAGTGTTAAAGCTTAATGACCAGTCCTCAGGGTACAATGATATTATGGCTCAAATTATTGCCAAACTTTCTTTCCTTAAAAAATACAAATAAATTTCTTTCCCTTGGCAGTTATATTGTGCTGGGGCATATTACAGAATGTTTTACATTATTATGATTTTGTAATTAAGTTATCCCCAAATCAGTAACTGATGTGTCACCTGATATAAAATGGTTTGAAAAGCCCAGATCTTTTCAGAACTCTTAAATAATTCATACTCTGTTTTAGTTTTTCAAAAGTATTGTGACTTTGTGGAGCTGGATAATCTCATCAGGTGTCTGTTTTATTACAAATCAATTAAAGGTGGACAAACTTGTTGCCATGAATGAGGGATAAACCTTCCTAGTTCACTGTTAGCTTTCCAAATGAGATGAATTTTTTTCTTGATTATGGGGTATTTATTTTCCCCATTTTCCTGTCTTGATTATTTGACTTCTGGGAGTTTATATTGGCTTTTTACACATTATACTTCAGATTTATTTTAATGGATTGCACCTAGAATCATTTGAGATATCCTTGATCTTCTACTTCTGATCAAATAGAGCTATCATTGTGTGGCTTATCATCATTGTCCTTGGAGTCCACCCACTGAGCATTCAGCATCTTTGCAGATGGGATTTCTCATTGGGAAGAGGCAGGACTACTCCTCTATCCATGTGCTAAATGTTACCAGGGCAGGGTTGTTCACTGTTGTTTTTTTGTTCAGCATACATTTCTCCATCTGAACATCACCTTTTGAGGAATTTCTTCTTCCCACTAGATGTAATCAGGTGGGACTTTACAGGGTCTTTCTTCTCTTCTGGCCCTGATGAGGACTAGTGATGCAAGCTGGGCGGATTCGTTGCTCCCTTTTTGGAATTTGAATCTTGAGCAGAGGGATAAAAAGATTAAAACTAGTTGGTGTTCATTCATTCTAATGCGTGTGCCCTGGTCAGACAATTATAGTTTTGTTCTATTTACCCTCCTATCTTTGTGGGCCTGCTTTGGTCCAAGCCTGATTTTTCTGTGGTTTCTGTTGAAAAAAACAAAACCCTAAATGATGCATCTAATTTTCTCCTAATATTATTCGTTGGAACCTAAACAAATAGATAGTTGAGATGATCTTAGCAGTTCCAAATTCCAGTAATAATGCTTCAACTTTAAGCAAAGGAACATTGTGAGTTAGCATATTTATTTTTATAATTGACACGAAATCTAATTTTATGGTCCTATTTTGAAACCAGAACTAATGAAGAAGCCACTAGAAGTTCTAATAACTCCTGCCTTTAATATTTCCTAAATTTGTATCTTGAGGTCCTCTAACTACCACTCTGTTAACTATGATAGCAGCAATTGGATTACTGAGCATAATTGTTTTTCTTATTTTATAGCATTTTAGTCAAATGAATTCTATTTGTTTTTTGGGGGGGAGGGAAGAACATAGATGAACTAATTTTTTTTTCCAGAGATCTTCTCAGCCCTTTTTATTGCTCCATGCTGATATCTTCCTCATAAAGAGCAAACCTTTTATGATTCTGAGCCCTCCCATGAGATCATGTTTTGACCTCCAGGCTTGAAACTACTGACAGAGATTTAAGCATTTTTACATATAAGGTAACCCCCCTTTTAAAAACATTTTAAGGGTATTGTACAGGAAAGTTCATTAGGTTGCCTTTCTGATGAAGACAATATAGTATAATGCTTAGGAGTATAAGGGTCTTAGATTAGAGTTTTGATTCTACCACAGACTAGTTGTATGACTTAAATCAAGTTTACTTATGCTCTCTTAAGTTTCAATTTCTTCAGCTGTAAAATGTGGGAGTTCTAGGAAAATTAAATGAAATGATGCACATTTAATGCTTAGTATTTGGCACAGAGTAAGCAGTCAATATTGTTAGCCAACATTATTATTATTATTACTACTCTTTCTCCTACCTCAAGCACTCTGGAAGGTCCTGTTTTGTCACATCAGAATTATTTTTGGTGCTTTAAGCATATTTTTCTCTATCAAATTACCCATTTTTTTCTGTGTTTTCTCTTATATCTATCCTATAAATTATAAATTTTATTCTAAGCAATATTTCTTCCCAGTATTCTTAGATATGACTTAATGTACTTTTCATCTCCTTCTGAAATATACATAATAGTGTTAAGAACCCAGACTATACCTCAGATCTACTAGGCAACTAGTAAATATGGCACTTTATCATTGCAGTCTTTTGATAGTTGTTTCCATATGTCTTAATCATGTCCTTGAAGATTGCTCTATATCTTCCTACAAGTGTTTTGCTGCAGTGTGGGTGTTAAGCCATCATCAAATGTATTTGTCAACCTGTCCTCATAAACATTGAATAACTTCTGAAAAGAGGCAGATCTCAGTTTCTGTGGTGGAAACTATAGGCAGGGAGACTTCATTCAGTCAACAATATTTTGGACTTCAGCAGTATTATTTTGGGGCACATTGCAGCACAAACCCCCATTAAAAAACACACTCAGGACTTACTTCCTTTGTGAATGGGTATAGGAGCCTCTTTCCGTTGAGGTTCTGTGGCTGATTCTTTTCCTGTGATAGGTAAAGACTCATTTCTTCTTTCAAGCTTAGTAAGCCCTCTGATTTGGCAGGCACTGTGCTAGGCAGTGAGGATATAGCAGTGAGAATATAGTTATTTTCCATTATTTGCCATGTCATGGAAAACCCATTTCCTCTTGACCTCTGATTAGGGAATTGTCTATATTTCAGAGCTGCAATACTTTGGTGTTCTAGATCATTGCTGTTATAGGCCATATTCATGTCCACGTTGATAACACTTTCACAACTGAGTAGAGCTAGTTTCATGAGAATTTTTCTTCCTTGATTTTTTGGGACTTTGTCTCTGATGATATTTCCTCCTTTCTATCTGAGAAACCCCCTTTAAAAAGTCCCTAGTCACTTTCTCGTAAATGGAACCTTATTAGGAGCTTAATGATTTGGTTCACTAAATTAGGATGTTAATTTCTAACTGTCAGTAGTGTTTACTTTGAGTCCTATTATAATATACTAGAGGCCCAGTGCACAAAATTCGTGCACTTGGCGGGGAGCATCCCTCAGCCCAGCCTGCCCCCCTCACAGTCCGGGAGCACGGAGAGCGGGCCTAAGCCACAGTCTGGCCTCCCTCTGCAGGAGACAACTGGCTGATCAGGGGATGGTACCACCCCCATCACCTTGCTGCTGCTGCCACTGCTGGCTGCCACAGCCGCCAAGGTGTTTTCATCAACACGAACTCCAGTCCCTTCACCACGAAAAAATGACAACTTCCTTTAGGCATTTTTAAGATGTCTCTTTCATAGGATATGACATTTCTTTCTTTCTTTTTTTTTTTAATCCTCACATGAGGATTATTTTCCCATTGATTTTTAGAGAGCGTGGAAGAGAGAGGGAAAGACAGAGAGAAACATCAATGTGAAAGGCACACTTCGATTGGTTGCCTCCTGCATGAGCCCTGATCTGGGCCCCGGCCAGGGAGGAGCCTGCAACCTAGGTACATGCCCTTGATCAGAATCAACCCAGCCCCCCTGCGGGTTTATGTCTCCGCTCTGGCCACAGCAGCCCAGCGCAATGGCTGCAGGGCTGGGGCTGGGGCTGGGGGCCGGCCCCCCTGTGAGTTCTCTCCGGCTCTAGGGCCGGGTGCTGGCTGCCCTGTCTATTGTTTTCTCAGGCTCTGGGCCGGCGCCAGGACCCTCCTCCTGAGCTGGTTGTGACCGTTATGGTGTCCCAGCCTAATTTGCATATTACCTCTTTTATATAAATATATATATATATGTATATATATATCCACATATGTATATGTATATATAATTGTTCTGATTTACCTAAATCAAGGACTTTGTTTTAGATTTTTCTTCCATCACCTTTCAATTAAACTGTGATATTTTTATTAACACTTCAATATTTTTATTAACCTACTTCAAATCACGTCATGGGATTATGAATGAGGGATAATAAAGTTAAAATTGATCAAGACTTAATCAGAACATTTTAAACATGATTTCTTAGAATGCATTATAGTATAGATTATCTTCCTCTTCATAATTTCATACATCTTTCATTCAGAACACATTTATTAAACCTAAAGAGATAAATAAAGCACTGTTCTTGTCACCAAGACACTCATTATTTAGAGAGTATGGACAGTCATGTCCACAGGTGCCTTATTGCATAATACTTACTAACATAAAGATTGTGTGAAATGAAGGGAATGAGTACCTAAATGCATGGGACTTATCTTGAAAGAAGTCAGCAGAGAAGATGTGTGAATGGGTCTTGAAACACAGAAGAGGGTGTAAGACCCTCCAGAAAGAGGAAAATGCAGGGGCAAAGACGTATTAGAGGCACAAAAGAATATAGAATTATCTGGGGATGAATGATTATTTTTTCTTTTATGGTTTTGGAGGTTAGGTTGGACAGGGTGGTAGCTATGGGAGGAGAAAAGAGTACAGGAGGGAAAAAGACTGGAAAGTATAGTTGTAATCAGAATAAAAAGGGCTTTGGCGGAGTTTGCACTGTAACCAGTATGGAGGAGCCATTGACGAGCTAGGCAACTGAAGGTTTAAGAGCCTAGAGGCTGAAAGGAAGGACAGGGGGCTTATTTACTCATCTAAATCAGTGGTCCCCAGTCCCTGCTTCCCTTCAGAATTATCCTTGGCATTTGTTAACAATACATGGTCAAGCTGCACCGCCGGTGATTTTTAATAGGTGGGTTTAGAGTAGGGACAGACTATCTTAATTTTTAAATAAACTTCATAGATGATACTGATCAACAGCCAAGTCTGAGAGATGTCTGTGTGATGGCCCAGGGTAGGAAGTTTCAAAAAATCTCAGTTGGGTTCATGGTTATGCAGGGAGAGGCTGCTAGTGTCAAGTCAGAAGATGCTCGTTTCCAGCTGGTTCAGCTGAGCATGAACTGCTGAGGCAAATTTTGGGAATAAATGTAGAAAGCCCAGAGCAGTTGACCAGTCAATTGAGATGGAGTCAAAGGCAGTCTGTGTTAATATCAGGGCCAGTGAGCCAGTGGTGCTGGTATATTTTCAGACTCCAAACATAATCCAGAGGAAGGAAATGTCTCCAGACTTTAAAGGCATTGCTCCCCTTTCCTTATGTTGCATACGTTTCCTTAGGCTGATTTTACTTATTCTTTTGCAACCTGAATAATCATAGTCTCCACAGCCTGTGATGCAAATGAAGGCGCATTAAAATTTAATCTTCAAAATGTAATAGATTTTTTAAAGTTCTCACCTGAGGATATGTTTTCATTGATTTTCAGAGAGGAAGGGAGAGGGAGAGAGAGAGGGAGCAAGAGAGAAAGGGAGAGAGAAATATCAATAAGTGAGATACATTCATCGGTTGCCTCCTGTAAGCACCTCAGGCTAGGGATCAAACCTTCAACTGAGGTATGTGCCCTGACTGGGAATTGAACCCACCACCTTTGGTGTACGGGACAATGCCCCAACCAACTGAGCCACTTGGCCAGGGCCAAAATATAATAGATTTTATTTCCCTTCTGTTCAACTAGGAACTTCTTCCCTCAAAATTTTCCCACAGGTTATCTGGGGAACCTACTTATCTTGTTCAACTCTGGCCTCTTTCTTATTAAGCTGCTACCTATTGTTACCTTTCCAGGGAGCCCGGCTCTGTGGGCACATCTGCCTTCTCAGGGGGCCAAGGGGGGCCTGTGGTCTGTGGGTAGAAGGTGGATGGGGAAATGAGCCTCTGTCCAGTCCTGTGCTGCTTGGGTCCTCTTGGTTGAACTGGAACTTGACTCTCTCATAGTCTTTTATGACAGTCTCTTCAGCTTCTGGCCTTTACCATTTTTCCATCCATTTTCTCCATCTCCTCCCCTCCTCCCCCCAGTTTGATTGAATGAATGAAAAAGTGGAGATAATGGAAGGTAACAGATGCCATCTTATCTCCCTGATTGATTGACTGATTCATTCATTCTGTGATTCAACAGTTACACCAAGCACTATGTGTACGTAAATTAGTTTTTGTCTGGCCAGCATGGCTCAGTGGCTGAGCATCAAATTATGAACCAGGAGGTCACAGTTCGATTCTTGGTCCCGGCACATGCCTGGGTTGCAGGCTTAATTCCCGGGGCGGGTGTGCAGGAGGCAACTGATCAATGATTCTCTCTCATCATTGATGTTTCTCTCTCTCTCCCCATCTCCATTCCTCTCTGAAATCAATAGAAATATATTTTAAACAAGTAGCTTTTGATTGTAAACATGTTTGGTCTCTGGCACGTAGGCTCTGGAAGCATAGTTATCGTATATCACCCTTCTCGCAAGAAGGAACGGTTGTCCTGTGCAGAAGGCTAAGGCTCCTGAACTGTAAGTGCAGGAAAATGTTCAAGGTCTTCTGGCACGGAATAAGTGGAATTAAAACACCGTGAATTACTAGAGATAAATTTTAATCACGACAAATGATTTTAGACCTTAAGTCCACCGTTTCTAATAGAAATAAAAATGAGAAGTTAATTCTGACCTCAGTTTAGGCCAGGCTTCATTATTTTAAGGAAAAAGTATGATGCTATAGTTTTATAGTCTGCACTCCCACAGGGAATGGATTTACCCACTTAGCTTTAAATATCACTCTGATGTTTATGATTCCCAGATCCTATCTCCAGTCTTAGCCTTTCTTTTGAGCTTGAGTCCAGCTTTCCAAATGAAAGCTTTAAACTCATCGTGTCTTCTGTAGGGGAAACAGCATGGGTTTTTGTATCTGAGAGAAATGCATTTGACATTTGGTGGACATTTTGTCTCCTAATCCTCAGGATTTTCTTTCTGAGGTGTTTATTAAATTTGCTAGAACTTTCAGAATTAAAAGGAATAGTGGCATTGTATCTCCTCCTGGATGCTATTTTAGTGCTTCACGATTGCCATGATTTTCTCTGTTGTCTAAAATTACTATTTTTTCTCATGCTTAAAGAAAGAGCTTTCTGAGTTTATTGAGCTTTGCCTCCCACCTCAGCTTTATTGAGGTATAATTGACAAATGAGATTTTAATATATTTAGAATGTACATTGTGATTATTTGATATATTTATTGTGAAATGATTACCATATTACAGGCTAATGAGGCTAATTAACACATTTATCACCTCACATGGTTGCTTTTATTGTGTGTGTGAGAACTCTTAAAATCTATTCAAGGAGGTGCTGAAAAAAAGAAAAAGAAAAAAAGGAGAGGCTGGGAGCTTGGGTCACCGGGGGGTGTGGCCAGCCTGAAAATGGCCATCAGCCCCTCACCCAGTCTGGCCACACCCCCCGGTGAGGGTCCCCGCTGGGGGGCGTGGCCAGCCTGCAAACAGCCATCAGCCACTCACCCAGCCACTGCACGCCTCTGGTGTGCAGTATTATGAACTATAGTCACCATGCTGTACGTTAGATCTTTAAAACTTATTTCATTTTATAACTGAATGTTTGTATCCTTGACCAGCATTCCCCTTTCCCCCAATTTTACTTCTTCCTTTATGATTTATTTCATTTTCTTTTCTGATTGCTGTGGCTAAGGTATCCAGTACCATGTTGAATAGGCGTGGTAAGAGTGTGTGCCCTTGTCGTATTCCTGATCTTAAAGGGAACACTTTCTATCTTTCACCATTGTTATGATGTTAGCTGTGGGTTTGTCATATATGGCCTTTATTATGTTGAGGTATGTTCTTTTGTATGCAATTTGTTGAGAAGTTTTTATCATAACAGGATGTTGAATTTTGTCAAATTCTGTTTGGGCTCTACTGAAATGATCATATTTTTTTTCATTTTGTTAATGTGGTGTATTGCATTTATTGATTTGAATCATATTTATATTGACCCATCCTTGAATCCCAGGAGTAAATCCTGCTTAATCACTGTGTATGAGTCTTTCAATATACTGTTAAATATGGTTTGCTAATGTTTTGTTAAGGATTTTTCCATCTATGTTCATCAGGAATATTGGTCTGTAATTTTCTTGTAGTATCCTTTTCTGGCTTTGGTACCAGGATAATGCTGACCTTGTAAAGTCATTTTGGAAATATCCCTTCTCATCAAGTTTTTGGAAGAGTTTGAGAAGGCATTAATTATTCTTTACATTTTTGGTAGAATTCACTAGTGAAACCATCCAGTCCTGTGTTTTTCTTTAGTGGGAGGTTTTTTGATTACTGATCATTTTCTTACTTGTTATTGGTCTGTTCATATTTTCTATTTCTTCATGATTCAGTATCATACTATAAGAAGATTGCTCTGTGTTTTAAGTGCAGTCATATTTCAGATTTTGTTATCAAAAGTTAAAATAAATTTGTAAAATTATTCAAGCTGTGGCTATCTATCTGTGTAGATAGAAAATTTAAAATGGCACAGGAATTATTAGTTCCTTTATATTTGAAATATTTTCAAATGAAATTAGTTGAGCCTGATACTTTTGTGGGAAGTATTTTTTCAGATATATTCTTTAGTTTCTTCTATCATTATTCCTGTGTTCAAGTTTTGTTTTTTTTTTGAGTCAGTTTGCTGATTTTATATCTTCATATTTAATGACCAATGATGTAAACTTTTTTATGGGCTTATTGACCATTTGTGTATCTTCTTTGGAGAAATGTTGGTTCAAACCCTTTGTCCATTTTTAGTGGGGTTGTTTGTTGTTTTATATGAATTTATAACAGTTCTTTATATATACTAAATGCAGGCCTCTTAGCAGATGTAAGATTTGTAAATATTTTGTCTCATTCTGTCAATTGTCTTTTCACTTTTTTGATAGTATCATTTGAAGCTTTTAATTTTGATGAAATCCTAATCCCAGGTCATGAAGATTTACTCCATTTTCTTCTAAGAATATTTTGGCTGTCACACTTGGATCTGTAACTGATTTTGAATTAATATTTGTATTTGGTGTGATGTAGGGATTCATGTAGATGTCTAATTGTCCAAGTACTATCTGTTGGAAAGGCTATTTCTTCTCTATCATACATTGAATTTGAATGTTTACATAGGTTTTTGCTTTGGAGCTCAATTAGAGTGCTCTTGGCTTTTAATTTAATTTAAAAGAGGATTTTAACCCATTTGCATGTGTTATTATTGACGATATATTTAGTCTTATTTTGAATATCATTTAGGTCTTCTGGTTCCCATGTTTTCTTTCTTTTGATTGCCTTTCCTTCAGGTATATAGAATAATTTTTAACTGCTTTTATTTCTTCTTGCTAATAGGAAGAAACTCTCAATAATATTCATTTAAAAACCACATATACTAATAGTCTCATTGCTTGAGAGTTACATTTCAAGTTGCATTAAGAGTAGGTGTACAGTTCACTAGTATAAATGTAGATGACTGCATTATGAACTTTTTAAGGACAATGAAATATGATGATAGATATTCAGAGGATTTGATTAAAAAATGAAATGTCTCATATTAATCTACACTAATAAAAGAGAAACATGGTAATTGGCGTACGACCGCTACCCTTCTGATTGGCTAATCAGCGTATCCTTATGCAAATTAACTGTCAGCCAAGATGGCGGCCGGCAGCCATGCACTGAAGGGAGCAAGGAGGCTTCCTTGCTCCAGTGACTGCAGACTGCAACGTTTCCACCTCACTTGCAGGCCTCTGAGCTGGCAGTTTGAAACATTCTAACAAATATAGCCGGCTGGGATCTCAGAGCTGAAGTTATACATTGTTTCGATTATAGAACGGCAAACAAACCAGCAGTGGAAGCCTCAGAGCTAGAGCCAGAGCTAAAGCTGGCCCAGAAGAAAAAAAAAAAAGAAAAAAAGGAGTGGTTGGGAGCTTCCCGCCAGCCTGAAAGCAGTCAAAACTGCCAGCCTGAAAGCAGCCCTCAGCCCCTCACCCAGACTGGCCAGGCACCCCAGTGGGGACCCCCACCCTGAAGGGTGTGTGACCAGATGCAAACAGCCCTCAGCCCCTCATCCAGGCTGGCCAGGCACCCCAGTGGGGACCCCCACCCTGATCCAGGACACCCTTCAGGGCAAACCAGCCGGCCCCCAGGCCTCTATCCTATATAGTAAAAGGGTAATATGCCTCCCAGCACCGGGATCAGCGGAGCCGAGAGGTCTCCTGGCACCGGATCAGCATGACAGGGGGCAGCGCCCAAACCCCCTGATCGCCCTGCGGCTCTGTGTGTGACAGGGGGTGGAGCCCCAACCTCCTGATCGGCCCTGCTCTGTGTGTGACAGGGTGTGGCACCCAAACCCCCCCCCCCCCCCCCCCCCCCCCCCCGCCGCTCCACGGGCCCTGCTCTGTGTGTGACAGGGTAGAGCCATAACCTCCCCATCGGCCCTGCCCTGAGTGTGACAGTGGTGGCGCCCAAACCCCCTGATCCGCCCTGCTCTGTGTGTGATAGAGGGCGGTGCCCCAACCCCCTGATCCGCCCTGCTCTGTGCGTTCCAGGGGGCGGTGCCCCAACTCCCCTATTGGCCCTACTCTGTGCGTGACAGGGAGGAGCTCCCCAACCCCCTGATGGGCCCTGCTCTGTGCGTGACGGGGGGGGCGAGGGGGGGGCAGTGCCCCAACCCCCTGATTGGCCCTGCTCTGTGAGTGACAGGGGGCAGTGCCCCAACCCCCTGATTGGCCCTGCTCTGTGCGTGACAGGGGGTGGCACCACAACCTCCCCATCGACCCTGCCTTAAGTGTGACAGGGGGCGGTGCCCCAACCCCCCAATTGGCCCCACCTTGAGCGTGACTAGGGGTGGCATCACAACCTCCCGATCCGCCCTGCTCTGTGCATGACAGGGGGCGGCGCCCCAACTCCCCAATCAGCCCTGCTCTGAGCCCGACCAGGGGCTGCACCTAGGGATTGGGCCTGCCCTCTGCCACCCGGGAGCAGGCCTAAGCCAGCAGGTCGTTATCTCCCGAGGGGTCCCAGACTTCGAGAGGGCACAGGCCGGGCTGAGGGACCCCCCCCTTCCCCCCCGAGTGCACAAATTTTTGTGCACCGGGCCTCTAGTATATAATAATAATGATAAACAAATTAGACATATATATGACACTATTCCCTTAATAACTATTTTTTTACTTAGCTTTATTTAGTAGCTATTTTTTAAATTTCTGAATAATCATTCAGTGCTTGAAATATGTATACCACCAAGACTCAAAGAACTATATATAACAAGACTAGAGGCCCGGTGCACAAACATTTGTGCACTCAGGGGGGTCCCTCAGCCCAGCCTATGCCCTCTCACAGTCTGGGACCCCTCGAAGGATGTCCACCTGCTGGCTTAGGCCCACTCCCCGGGGGAGTGGGCCTAAGCTGGCAGTCAAACTTCCTTCTGGCAGCCTGGGAGCCCTCGAGGGATGTCCACTTGCCAGCGGGGAGCAGGCCTAAGCTGCAGTTGGACATCCTTAGCGCTGCTGAGGAGGTGGGAGAGGCTCCCACCACCACCACTCTGCTGGCAGCTAGCAGCCTGGCTTGTGGCTGAGCAGAGCTCCCCCTGTGGGAGCACACTGACCACCGAGGGGCAGCTCCTGCATTGAGTGTCTGCCCCCCTCATGGTCAGTGTGTGTCACAGTGACCAGTCATTCCCAGTAGTTCTGCTGTTAGGGTCAATTTGCATATCACCCTTTTATTATATAGGATAGAGGCCTGGTGCATGGGTGGGGGCCGGCTGGTTTGCCCTGAAGGGTGTCCCAGATCAGGGTGGGGGTCCCGCTTGGGTGCCTGGCCAGCCTGGGTGAGGGGCTGAGGGCATTTTCAGGCTGGCCAGACCCCCTTCAGGGTGGGGTTCCCCCCTAGGGTGCCTGGTCAGCCTGAGTGAGGGGCTGATGGCTGTTTGCAGGCTGACCAAGCCCCCCAGCGGGGATTCTCACCCCAGGGGGGTGTGGCCAAGACGGGTGAAGGGCTGAAGGCCGTTTTCAGGCTGGCCACACCCCCTTCAGGGTGGGGGGGTCTCACTGGGGTGCCTGGCCAGCCTAGGTGAGGGGCTGATGGCCGTTTTCAGGCTGGCCACACACCCCCGTGACCCAAGCTCCCAGCCTCTCCTTTTATTCTTTTTTTTTTTTCCAGCGCCTCCTTGAGCGAAGGCCAGGGCAGGCTGGAAGCAGGTATCTGGGATTTATTTATCTTCTATAATTGAAACTTTGTAGCCTTGAGTGGAGGCCAGGGCGGGCCAGGGAAGGCGGGAAGCTTGGCTTCCTCCATCGCCAGAGGCAACCCAAGCCTCCTGCTCACTCCAGCTCTGTGGCTGCCGCCATTTTAGTTGGGTAAATTTGCATACTCACTCCTGATTGGTTGGTGGGCGTGGCTTGTGGGTATAGAGGAGTGGCCGTGTGATGGTTAATTTGCATGTTTCTCTTTTATTAGTGTAGATAGTTTTGTTTAATATTACTACAAATATAAGTGAAATTAAAGCTCTTGAAATATATTTTTCTGTTTTCACACCTTATTATAGGAAGCATATTCTTTAATTGAGAAGGTTGAAGTAGAACAAAATGCTCAATATTTGTATCTGAAAAATATGGAAAGTTCAAAAGAAAAGAAAAGCAGAATCCCTCCTCCACCTATCCTGTTATCCCGAACTCATTGTTCTGTGATGTTGAAACCTGCTCCATTTATTTCAGATGTTAAGGTATGTTGTCCACTATTATCTTTACTTCAGGCAATGCAACATAAGTACTTTTATGACTACAATGATTGATACTTTTATTGCTTTTAGGGCCTGACTAGTCTTATTTATAAACACCGAACACTGGGATTAATATTCTAATGTAGTAATTATACTTAGTTTCCTCATGATCTTTTCCTTTTTATGCTGGTTCCCTTTATGCTCTTTATAGTCCTGCTATACCCACATATATAATAAAGAGAAACAGTAGAGAAGCATTTGTAAGTATCTTCATCACGATGACAGAGTCATATGCTGACATTCTAGTGTGACACTTGAAGAGGGCAGATGTTATTCTTAGAGTCAATGATGGAGATGAATTTGGGGATGGTGAATTTAGTGGCTCTTTCCAAAGTTCTTCCAAGTAAATGGGGATGCTTTTAATATAAACACACAAATGACAATTCCAGCTATATTAAAGTCACACATTTTTATGTATGTATTGAAGAATGTGCTCTTTTCTCCATCCTCAATGCCTTGGAACTCAGCCTAAATGTTACTGTAACCTGAGATTTTAGTTTCCTCACAAACATTTGGTTCTACCTAATTTATATTTTAAATATTACCTTTTCCTCTTTTGGATGATCAACAACATGCTCTTTGATGTTATATAAAAATTAAAGTTGTGTCTTTGATTCTTTTAAGACTTCCACTTGAGATTACATTGACTTGGTATAATGGGAAGGGCATGGGCTTTAAAGTCAGATGCATGTTTAAAAATTACAGCTCCACCTGCTAGCAGTAGGACTCTCTAGGAAATCTGATTATACTTCCTGAGGTGTTTCATGTTTTGTTGTGCTTTCATTTGTAAAATATGTTTACTGTGAAAATTAAATGAAATATTATATAATATTCTTGGTATATTAGCTTTCCCCCTCATATCTTATTAAATATATATAGTAAAGTTTTCTAAAAGCAATTAATAATGTAACCATCATTATATGATTTAATTTTTATTTTTCATAAACGTTGTCCAATGAGCATTGAGTATCTATCATCTATCAAGCAGTGTATGGTAATTGAGGTATAAAAATAAACACAAATAAAACATGGTTCTAGTCTTTGAGGAGTTTTAGACTGATAATAGATGTACATCAGTGAGAAGTAATACCATCTTCCCAATGCCTTATAATTGGGGGAATAGAAGTATCATTTGTCTTATGTCTAACTGCACTATAATAAACACATTATTCCAATTGCTAGCCATTTTAAAGTTCAACTTTGGATTTTTCTGGATATGTTGAAAAAATAGGGAGTCACTGATTTTAGAAATTTAGTGCAGAACTAAGACTGGATGATTTACCAAGAGATTTAGTTGTTGTTTTTCAAATGTTTTGGTTTATTTTACCAAAACCTTATTTTTTATGCATTTTAAATTAGTGACTATTTTATTTCATAATTCTTGGAAATAGGAAGACATGAGTCCCATATTTGACTTGTAGTTGTTGGACTTAACACTTAACACTTTATATTAAGTTTTTTTTTAAATAATTAAATCTTTATTGTTCAGATTATTACATTTGTTCCTCTTTTTCCCCCCCATAACTCCCCTCCTCCCAGTTCCCACCCCACCCTCTGCCCTCACTTCCCACCCACTGTCCTCATCCATAGGTGCATGATTTTTGTCCAGTTTCTTCCTGCATTTTCCACACCCCTTTTCCCCCCCAAGCATAGTCAGTCCATTCCCTTTCTATGTCCCTGATTCTATTATAATCACCAGTTCATTCTGTTCATCAGATTATTTATTCACTTGATTCTTAGATTCACTTGTTGATAGATGCATGTTTGTTGTTCACTATTTGTATCTTTACCTTTTTCTTCTTCCTCTTCTTAAAGGATACCTTTCAGCATTTCATATAATACTGGTTTGGTGGTGATGAACTCCTTTAGCTTTTCCTTATCTGTGAAGCTCTTTATCTGACCTTCAATTCTGAATGATAGCTTTGCTGGATAAAGTACTCTTGGTTGTAGGTTCTTGGTATTCATCACTTTGAATATTTCTTGCCACTCCCTTCTGGCCTGCAAAGTTTCTGTTGAGAAATCAGCTGACAGTCGTATGGGTATTCCCTTGTAGGTAACTGAGTTTCTTTCTCTTGCTAACCTCGGAAGGACCGAAGCCAGACAGTCCCGCTTCTCCCATTTGAGTCTGGGTCCCTAGAGACTCGCCCGGATCTGGAGCTCAGAGTCTGAGACTCCTCTGGATTGAAACAGACAACCACGCCCTCAGCCACCAGTCCGCGCTGCGCGCCCTCTGCACCTTAGTATTTTACTTCAGCACTGCGCCTCCTCTGATTCTCGGTTCCTCCTAGTTGTAGAACTTCCACTCAGCCAGCCTTCTTGTGATTCTGGATGAAGTCCGTTCCGTCTTTTAGTTGTATTTTTGAAGTGGTTGTTCCAGGCAGCAAACTCCCACGTTAACCTATGCCGCCATCTTGGTTTCTCCCCAAGTTTTTTTGTTTTAAAAAATATATATTTTATTGATTTGAGAGAGGAAGGATGAGGGTGATAGAGATAGAAGCATCATTGATGAGAGAGAGATCATTGATCGGCTGCCTCCTGCACGCCCCACATTGGGGATCGATCCCGCAACCCAGGCATGTGCCCTGACCAGGAATCAAACTGTGACCTCCTGGTTCATAGGTCAACACTCAAACGCTGAGCCACGCTGGCCGGGCCACATTATATTAAGTTTATGTATGTAATACATTAGCAGAGTTATATACTCTAGGAAATTACCTTCTGCTTCCTACTGAGCAGCACTAGATGGTGCTGTGGGCTTAAATACATTTTCTGGTTTGAGAATTCAGCCATCTTTAGTTTGATCAAAATCACTGTTAAGGTATTTGTTTCATTAAAATCTGTCTTAATAGTTGAAAGTGCTGATGCTATTTATGCATGTTTACTTCTGAAGTTAGTGATGATTTGTTTATGGTTTCATTACTCTTATGTAGATTCTAATCACACATTGCTTCTTATAAGTAATTACATAAACTAAGATGTTTTCATCTGTGGAACAAAATATAAAGCCTGCTTGTAAATATGCTTTTAGAGAGAATTTTACCCTTCAAATTCTGGTTGATAAATAGAGCTTAGCTTAGAGCAATAACGGTCTAAATCATAAGCATAAACTTTCTTTTTTTTCTCTTTACGAAAAATGGTTCATTTTTTTGCATGGGCGGTCAAGGAAAGTTAGTTTCTCATTTTTGTGTGAGATTCATCTGATTTCTTTTCCCAACCTCTAGATTCCAAGTTTTTTCAGGACTCTCTGTCCTTAGAGTTCTCCTGCCTTTGTATACGGCTCCTTAATCACTTGAGAAAATTTTTTTGGAAACACAAAGTTTGGCCACCTGCACCAGAAATTCTTATCACTGAGGCCATGCAGGCTTGGGTGTATGTAATTTTTTTTAAATGATTGATTCTGTACAAAGCATATTTTAAAAAGTGATTCTGCTGCATAGTCTGAGTTGAGAACTACTTGAACAGACAAGACACAATTAGGGTTTTCTGTTGACCCAGAAGAAGAGATAGCAGACTAAGCTATGAGAAGCCTTTGCTCCTTAGAGAAGTTTACATTTCACTTGTCATCCAGTTTCCTTTTAATTTAGGAGTTGAGATGTGAAGTGGAATCTATGGGGAGAAGGGAATGCCACAATGATGACAATTCCTCTGTTCTTAACCCCTGGTCAGTATGGCTCCTAATAATGCTGGTCCCTGGGTATCAACTTGCTCCCTTTCTTTATAGTGAGAATAGTTCATTACAATAAAGGATTTCCATTATTTTGACATTTTGGCAGAAGGGCCATTGTCTAGGCATTTAATCAAGTTTAAGTTTGGTTGTTTTAGTAGAATGTGCATTTTGCTTTTGGTTTATACCTATATTTAAGAATTATCAAAAGGATATCAGAAAATGCATGCACTGGAGAAAAAAAATTTACCCATAATCTTACCACTTTATTACCCCAAATCTACCACCATTCTTATTTAGGAACATTTTCTTCCAGGCTTTTTTTAACATGTATTTTCATATTTTACGTTAAATACTATAGTTTAGTATCTTGCTTCTTTTTCCACTTACTTTTTTGTCATATATTATTAAATAAAATATGAAAATCATCCCAGTGTTGGTCTTTTTCCCTATCAAAGTTAAGTCATCTTTGGACCCACCCCCTGACACTGTCTGACCTTGGGCCAGTTATTAAACATCTCTGTGTCTTCATTTTCTGTAAAGCAAAATAACAACAGTAATCCCAACTTATAGTGATGTTGTGAATATTAGAAAGCATATATAAATTTCCTAGCAATACTCAGCATGTGGGAATTGCTCAGTTAGTGGTAGCTAAAATAATTAATAATGAATAATATTTTATCCTGTTAGTCCCAGGTAAACTAGCCAATATTTGCCTTTTTAAAAAAAGATTAAGCCTAAGTACTTTTGTAAACCTAGATGTCATGTTTTAAAACTTGCATAGTTACATTTTCATTTCTTTGCCACATTCTGATAAAGGAAATTGAATGCCTTGTTAAACAGACTACAAATGCTGGGCTTGTCTCTCTCCTCGGCAGGTGTCGTGGTACCGCATTTTGGGCTGCAAAGCAGAAGGGAGCCATGGAAAAGTGAGACTAAATAATAATCGTCTCCCAAACTCAGGAGAGGCGGTATGTCAAATGAAAAATAAAAACAAAACAAACCTCTAATTGTCAAGGAATCTTACCAAACATCTCATTTAATGACAGTTTTTTCCTTTATGAAGTCATTATCATTTCAGTGAAGTTCTCTAATTTCAACTTGAGTCTGACTAAAATCTAACAGTAAATGAAAAGGTTTTTTTATATATAAGGTTTACTTAACTATATACTTATATTTACATTACTTTAATTTTCATACATAACTTGGAATGTTTTTGTTAATAGATACCAGCGGATGGTAAAAGCATTTTTGAAGTGAAAGGTTTGGAAACCAATGAAAAATATGTCTTTGCAATTGCTGCTTATTCTTCTAACGGGCAGCTTGTCGGTAATGCTGTTGGGGAGACAACTAAACCGATTCTGATTTATCCACCTCTTTCTGCCGTTACTGCTCGGATGTTCCTGACGCAGGTACAAGAGATTTCTGCTCATATTTTTGTTCTTTACGTGTTTTTCCATTGAACAGTTATTAAGTAATTTCTGATGGGGAAAAAAATCATAGCAGATGTTCTAAAGCTCCTGTAATACATGTTTTCCATTATTGCAATTTAATCTTATAAAGCAGGAATAATTCCTTCTCTTATGAGTTTGCTTTTTATAATAACACCTTTTCCTGGAAAAAAATATATATAACATTAATTTTAGAAATTTTGGAAAATACTGAAATGAAAAAATAAAAAAAAAGATTGTTATCTGTTATTCTATCATCCAGAGAAGCAGTTTTTAACCTGGGGCAATTATGGCCCCCAGGGGACATTTGCAGTGTCTGGAAACATTTTGGGTTGTTACAATCTAGAGGGGTGCTACTGGTATCTAGTGGGTAGAGGCCAGGGATACTGGTAAGCATTCTACAATGTAAAGGACAGCGCTTGGCCCCCAAAACAAAGAATTATCCAGTCCAAGCCCTGACTGGTTTGGCTCAGTGGATAGAGCGTCGGCCTGCGGACCAAAGGGTCCCGGGTTTGATTCCGGTCAAGGGCATGCAACTTTTTTGTGGGCACACGATGCCTCTAACTCTCTGTCCCTCTCCCTTCCTCTCTGTAAAAAATCAATAAAATATATATAAAAAAAGAATTATCCAGTCCAAGATGTCAGTAGTGCCAAGTGGAGAGAACAGGAGGTATACTTTCATCTGTGTGTGTATATATGGGTGTTATACATGCACATACATACATATGAATTATGTCTATGTAATTTTAATCATATTATTGTATATTCTGATATTTTCATTTTAATAGATAACTGACATTTTCCCATTCCATTAAATTATTCTTTTAAAACATAATTTTTAACAACTGCATGGTATTATCTATCTTATTGCTAGATCGTGGCTTGTTTAATAATTTTTCATTGTTGGACAAATTTAAAGACCTTCCAGTCCTTTGCTGTTATAAGCAAAGCTGTGATGCACATCTTTTTGTATTCATGATTACTTTCTTAGGATAGATTTATAGAAGTGAAATTTCTGAGTTAATAGGGACAGGCAGACCTGAGCTTAAATTCAGCCTTCATCTGTGAAGTTGGAATGATAATAGTAGCTACCTCCTAGAGCGAATATGAGTATTAAGTGGAGCTATTCATGTCAGATGTTTAACCAGAGCATTTATCACACAGTAGGCACTTAATAAATATTATTTTTGTATTTAGTTGTGGATATATTCATGAATTAACATTTTTGCTGAAATGGTTACCTGACTTAAAGCATGTCACCAGCGAAAAGGATGCTAAGAAGAGTGTGACTCATTGACCTAAGTCTCAAGCATCTAATTTTAAACCTATTATTGACTATAGAGATGATGGCCATTCTAAATTTTATTACATTTCTATTGTGCTATTTGTTCTCTTAATAGTTGATTAGTATTATAAGCGAAGATTTTAGTGGCTTTTTATATGATCATATTTTTCAAAGAAAATTAAATTGAGAGAATTGCTAGGATTTGTCTAGCATTGGTTTAGCACATCATATTGGCTCATAGTTTTCTGATGTTTTGATTTCTTTGGGATCTGATATATTCCCTAATTTGCAGTGATGGAGTTATTTCAAAAAGAGGAATAGAATATTTTATCAAGGCCTAGTTTTTCTCCAGGGAGTGGTTTGAATCTTGGGATTCACTTGGCAGAACTTTCATTGAAAATTAATAAAACGAAGTCTCAGCTATACTGCTGGGATAATGAGAAATGTCATAAGGCAGTGACCTGTGTGTCTTTATTGATACCATATTTGCAGTACTTCAGTTAGTTTATGACAGTTTATGAGCATTCTGCCTCATAATGTTAAGTGGCTAACGCAAAATTTTCTCATTTAGTAAATCTCCTTATTTACAAAAGTTTAAAGGTTCTAGCAAGAAAATAGACCTTTCTCTTGGAATTGTGATTTATTTTTATGAGAGTGGTTTTTAATTTCAGGATAGTTCTGTTCTTTAAAAAATATTATAAATATTCTTATAGTAAGTTATGGAGATATTTCACTTACTTCCTATTATTAACTTGGGCTTGCGATTTTAGGTTGCACTTTTGCTCAACATTATTCTTTAGACATT
This sequence comes from Myotis yumanensis, assembly GCF_028538775.1. NCBI lineage: Eukaryota > Metazoa > Chordata > Mammalia > Chiroptera > Vespertilionidae > Myotis > Myotis yumanensis. The sequence goes on from NW_027223754.1 coordinate 195,840,897, forward strand.
AATAAATTCAGGTGAATCTTTAGTAGGTATTCCCTTAATTCAGGCTATTTGAAAAATTGTTTTGAGGAACCTATATGAATGATATATTTTCTGTGGATATTTTCTAATTTCCCTCTTTTTAAAGCCTCATTTCTTTTTATTCTTCCCCTTTAAGTTGGGAATGGCTAGATAATGTGATATAAAATATAGAAAATTAGAAATCTGTGAGCAAAATTTTAGACAAATTTCATGGTCTCTATTTCTCTATCTGTAAAATGGATATCTACAAAATGCCATATACTGCAGGATTATTGAACTATTAAATCGAATAGTGAGTGGGTACAATGGCTAGTTGAACAAAGGAAACGTGGAATATAAAAAACTGTTGTGTGACAAGCATTTAAAAATGCATTATTCCCTTTATTATAATTACTCTATGAGGGGATATTATCACTTTCATTTTATAGTTGAGGAGCCTGAGATTAATTTGATTCTTCCTCTGCCAGTCCCAGTTAATTCCAGAAAAGGTGTCTCATGGAGGTTAATTTACCCAAGGTTACTTGGGTAGCAGATGGTAAGCCTGACACTTGAACCAGCTCATGCATTTTTATTGCTCTGTCAGGTTCCAAGGAAGTCATGTGTTCGATGTCTAACATGTGCCCAGTTATTCTAGAGCCTGCATCTCTCCCATCTTTTCTCTGCCTGGGTTTGGTGTTGTTCAGCAGGTCTTGATGATCAGTGTTGGCAGGAGAATTTGATGCTGGGACATGAATGCTTTGTCAGTAAACACAATGGTGTCAGGCGAAGGGGAAATAAAGTTCATACATTTTTTTTTCACTTCATATATGTAGTCATTGAAATTATTTGATTAATAGAGTTTTGCCTATGACTATTCAAATAATAAAAGAAAAAGCTATCAGGTAAAAAGGATAGTTAACACCACTTTTAAGCTCTTTAAGAAATTTCAACTTTTCCCTCTTATCCTCTATGACTACTCGTTTTATACCCATTTGCTTATTGAGGAATTATTTATTCACTGTCTGTTTTGTGTCAGGTTCTATGCTAGATGTCATTCCTTCTTCCTTTGAAACATATATAACAACCCTTGTTTAGATAATTTTGATTTATGGTTTCAGTTAAGACTTTGTAAGCAGGGGAGCCAGCCTGGCGTGGGGAATACACCATGGGAAGGCTGCAGAGCTCTAAGTTTCATACCTTTGGTTCCCTCTAAATATGCTTTATTTTTCTTTCTCTAAAGGTTTAATTTCTTTACCTCTCTATCTTTGGAGGAAAAATAGCACCTCATTAATTTTTATATATCCCTCAAATTTAGCTGTAAACAGAGCTGCCTCCTAATCTTAATTCCAAATTCCTGGGGAGAGAGACTTTGACTTGCCTAATATAATAAAGAATCTGACCTCCTTTTTGATGTTTGACCACCGACTTGGTCTTAAATCTCACCCCTCTTTTTTCCTTTGGCCACACAGTAAGGCAGGCTGATAGGGAGGTCTGTGGGCTTACCTTATCTTTGGTGCCAGCAGGAAATTTAAACCTTCCAGGTGGCAGGAACTTTCCTTATTCCTGCTGCCCAGCCACTAATCAAGGGACAACCCATTTCTTCTGCTTTGTCCAAGCCAGCCCAGACCTGTGTGTGCTGCCAAACTCTCCTTGGGAGTCTTGTGTGAGTAATAAATTTTCTCTCAAATTTTCCAAGTGTGTCCAGGTCATCAGCCTTAACCTCAGAACCAAAATTAGGGTTCTTATTTTGAAGTGGGGGCTGTAAAACACTCAGCTTAGGTCAGCCACTCACTCTGGGCCAGTCAACTGTATTATAGTACAGTGCAACCTCTGGGTATCCTCTTCTGTGGAAAAGGATGCATTCAACACATTATTCAATTCATTTAACACCTTGTTACTGAGTGCTTACTCTGTGCCAGCATTGCTCCAGGCTAGTTATTCAAAACTTGAGCATGAATCAGTGATCAGGAATGCTAGTTAAACAGATTGCTGGGTCCTTCTATCAGAGGAAATAGGTAGTTCTAAGGAAATATACAGTGGAGTATGGTAAAAGGAAATGGAAATGTGAAGTGGGGGAATGGAAGGTTGATTACAGTGTTGAATAAAGTGCTCAGGGAAGACCTCACTTAGAAAGTGAGGTTTGAGCAGAGACTTGAAAGAGGTGTGGGAAAGACTCTTGGAAGAAGAGCATTCTGCAGAAGGAGCTAGAGCAAAAGCCCTAAGATATCCAGAAGTGCACCTGGTATGTTTTTCTAATAGCCAGGGGGCCAGTATGGCTAGAGTAGAGGGACCCACGGAGAATAAAGGATTGGTCGGAGAAGTAAAGCTGAATGGGTGGGTAGGGGAGTAGATCATGAAAAGACTTTTAGGCCATTTTAAGAACTTTGGTTCTTACTTTGAGTGAAATGGAGGGTTTTGAGTAGTGGCATGATATATAATGTGACTTATATTTTCAAAGGCTCACACTGACTGCTATACTGGAAATAGACCATAAGAGGGTAAGGGTAGAAGCAGAGAGACCTCTCTATTCCTATAATCCAATGAGAGATGAAGGTGGCTTGGCCAGAGTGATAGTAGATGATGTGATGAGAAGTGGCCAGGTTCTGGATATGTTTTGAGGGAGGAGTTAACAAGAATTCCTGATGGAACGAATATAAAGAGAAAACTGAAAGATGACTCTAAGATATTTAGCTGACCAACTGCAAGGATATAGTTGACGTGAACTGAGTTGAGGAAGGCTGTGGAAGATCTGAAATTCAGCTCAGGGCATGTTGAGGTAAGATATTAGATATTATTAGATATTTCTTACTTATCACACTTGTTGGATATTCAGAGAGTAGTTGGATATTGTTGAATAGTTAGATGTATGAATCTGGAGTCTAGGAGAGACAGAGGTTGGGCAGGAGAGGGATTTGAGAGTAGTCATGTGCCCAAGCCATGGAGCTGGATGATATCACCAAGGAAATAACTGCAGACAGAAAAGAGAAGAGGTTCAAAGACTGAAGCCTTGAGTTCCAATATAAAGAGATTGGGGGAAAGAGGAGGAGCTTGTACAGGCAACTGAAAAGGAATGTGGCCTTTGTAGTGAAAAGAAAATCAAGAGTGTGGTGTTCTGGAAGCCAGGTGAAGGTCATGTATCAAAGTTTATACTGTACTTCATAATTACATCAGTCTTTAGTGCTGCTTTTTCATTTTAACCTCATCCCCTCTATCATCTGTTCAGCACATCACTACCAGTTAACCATCTTTGAACATGCTCATATCATCGCACTCCTCTGTTAACCCACAAAGACTGGTTATTTTATAAACCATAGTTTTATCAAGGTATCTTTTCTTGTTTCACAGTGTTCACTAATTGAATAAATAACATTATTTTTCAAAAGGAAAGAACATTCAATTACAGTTTCATCAACCCCATTATACATCATCTGTTACTATTTCCCAGGGAAATCTTAGAATTAGATGGTGTTTTAGTGACCACTTAGTCCAAATCCTTAATGTGAACAATGCAGCCCAGAAAAGTGACTCGGTTTCCACTTCAAGTCTCTGCTCCACTGTTTTCACTGAGTGTCAGGCTCTGTACAAATTATTCAACTATTCAATGCCCCATTGTCCTCATCTGAAATACGAAGATGGCAATAGAGCTTACTTAATAGAGCTGGGGTGAGGAGTCAATACAATAATGCATGACATCTTTAAATATTTCTACCTTATTTTCAAGACCTTCTGACACCATGCCCCACTTTACCTGTCCAATCATATTGCCCACTTTTCTCCAAATTCTGGCCTGCCTTTCCAGTCTCTCCTAACTGCACTGTGGTGATTTCCATCAATGGACCTTATTCAGATTCTGCCTAAGCTATGCTCATCTGAACCTTATCTCTTCTTAGGGGTCAACTCAAGCCCTGCCTCCTCCTTGAAGTCTTTATTTCTTCTTTTCTAAGCCTCCACAATTATTATGTTATCATTTGTAATTTTTCTGTGATTTCATGTGTTTTATGTCTATAACTTGATTACAGTTTCATGGAATATGAGAGCATTTTCAGCTTTGAAGAATCTATTTTTATGGTGCTTAGCACACGGTAGAAACTTCATAAAAGTTTATTGGTTGGTTGATTTTGAATGTTGACCTGGCAGATTTAAAAAGTTCTAGATCTGTAAATTATTCCCTGGAGTGGAATATAACCTAGCGACATGTCATTTACATCCTTAATTCAATGAATCTACTAGTATACTTTATATTTTATCTGCTTCCATTAAGGACTTGAAGCAGCATATAACTTATGGTGAGATTTCATATTGCTATACATAAAAAAATAGAATGATATTTAGAAATATCTTTAAAGAAATATATTCTACCAAAAGAAATAGGTAAGTTGATGACTTTTTCTTCTGAATGTTTCGGTTATATGAGTAAAAGCAGTTATTTTGCCTAAAGTTGAATGTGTTAAATTTAAAATATATCATGGCTTCTTGGAAGCATCTCTGTTTTATTCTCCACTCTTTTCAGCTGTGAACCCTTTGTTGTACAAAAATTCCGAAAGTGTCAGTCAGAAGCAGAAAAGAATGAAGTATATTTCATATTTTTGGTTTGGGAAATCTGATTGTTTCTCTTGGAACAGATTGTTCATTATAACAGTGTCTATAATAAATGGAGTGCGCTGCTGAGATAGATGGAAATGAAATTAATTTGGCTCAGATCTGATCTTTGTTTTGCTTATGAGAATTTGAAACATCCTTACAGAGTTTCAAATTTCCATGCAATTCAGAAATAAAAGAGATTTCAAAATGTGTCTGTCTCCCTTGCCGATGGCCATCATTACCTTACTGTGGCACTGCAGACCAGAGCCGCAAATGTGAATGACTGTATATGAAATGAGTATGTTATAGGACCCTAGCAGAACTCTTGTTTAAAAAGTACTTTTCAAAAATAAAAATATTTCATAAGATAATGTGCTTTCTGTTGTAGGTTGCCTATCAGATTGGTAACTATGAATTGGCTAAGAAAGTTTTCTCACCAGTCTGGGATTATTTTGTCACTTCACCACCTCACAATGAACAATCTGTGGTTTGTTTAAGCAGTATGATGACTATTACACAGAGAAGGTAATTAGAAATACTCCTTCAAAATATTAATTTGCCTTTTGAAAATAAATGTTGGGTGTGAAGCCTAGAATTAATTTATTTTTAATTTCATGTTAAGATAGCCCATACAAAACTTTCTGATCAGTTTTTAATGACTATATACATTTCAAGGTCTTGAGTCCTTGTTAGAAACTTCTTTTTTAGAATCAGAAAAAACACTGCAGGCATATGGATGCATTCTGAATATAAGTTAATGAAAGTTATGTAAAAAAATACCAAACACTAACCAAGGTAATGTCAATTATACTATAAAGCACAAATAGCATTGAGAATTTTTTTAAAAATATGTTTTTATTGATTTCAGAGATGAAGGGAGAGAGAGATAGAAACATCAATGATGAGAGAGAATTATTGATTGGCTGCCTCCTGCATGTCCCCTACTGGGGATTGAGCCTGAAGCCCAGGCATGTTCCCTTGACCGGAATCAAACCTGGGACCCTTCAGTCTGCAGACCTATGCTCTATCCACTGAGCCAAACCAGCTAGGGCAGGAATTTTTATAACAGAGAAAGGTCAAATTCAGGTTAAGGTTTGAGTCTGATGGGTGGGTAGACTGTTAGGGTATAAATGCTTTTCTTTGCTTGAAGAGCTCCCAGAATTAGACCACCAGCAACTGCAAATAGGCCAGTAGAAGCCACATATAAAACCACAGGCCATACTTTGCTTTACAGCCTTTTTTTTTCTTAAAAGAACAAAGTTTGCTTGGCCAGCATGGCTCAGTGGTTGAGCATCATTGACTTATGAACCAGGAGGTCTCGGTTCAATACCTAGTCAGGGCACATGACCGGGTTGTGGGCTCAATCCCCAGTACGGGTCTGCAGGAGACACCTGACCAATGATTCTCTCTCATCATTGATGTCTCTGTCTCTCTCTCCCTCTTCTTTCCTCTCTGAAATAGATAAAATATATTTTTTTAAAAAGAAAATAAATTTAAGAGAAGCTTAAGAAACAAGGATTGGTATGATTTCAGGCTGTCTCAACAAGTTTGAAAAACAACATTCCCCTTCACCTGCTTGTTAATGCCTGAAATTTCTTTAATAAGAAGACAAAACCCTTCACTTCTGAATCAAAGATAACGAGCTTAAAATGCAAATTCTGGTTGAGTAAAGACGTTGATGATCCTTATTCAGATTTAGATATAATTACATTTAATTAAAAAATGTAGACTTAGCGTTTACTATGTCCTAGGTGCTATGCAGGATGGATTTGAGAATTATTTTTAGAGGAGGAAGAGAATATCTTATGTCACTTGTAAGGATAAGAGAGAGAAAAGAGTGAAAGTTGACTGGGATTTCCAAGGTTACCTGACTGGGAGGCCTATTACATTTACTAAGGGAGCATGATAAGACAGGTAGAACAAATTTTTGGACGAAGATAATGAATATGATTTAAAATATTTAGAGTTTAGTTTTCCAGCAGGACATCTTTGTAGATATGAGATACCAGGTAGGTAGTTGGATATTTAGTGCTGACGTCTAAGGAGAGAGGTCAGGGCTAGAGCTGCAGATTTAGAAATTTTCATTGAGGTCATCATTGAAATTTTGACAGGGGATGACTATTTAGCTGAAAAATAGAGGGCTGGAATTTGCACCTTGGGTGTGCACACATTTAAGAGACAGAAGCAGAAATGGCACCAAGGGAGGCTATTGGAAAGAAGCAGACCAGGAGGTGAAAGTTTGGTAACGTATACTGCCAAGGGCAGTGAGGGCATCACCATGGAGGAACACGCCAGCAGTACTGAATGCTAAGTGCAAGGTCAAGTAGAGCAGCTGCATAATAGAACACTACAGAGAGACAGGGTAGGATGTAAACTAAGAAAAAACTTTTATTTTTTTATTTTTTTAAAGATATTTTTATTGATTTCAGAGAGGAAGGAAGAAGGAGAGAGAAATAGAAACATCAGTGATGAGAGAGAATCATTGGTTGGCTGCTTTCTGCATGCCCCCTACTGGGGATCAAGCCAGCAACCTGGGCAAGTGCCCTTGACTGAAATTGAACTGGGACCCTTCCGTCTGCAGGCTGATGCTCGGTTCACTGAGCCAAACCAGTTAGGGCTAAGAAGAGGCTTTTAGAGTCGGCAATTAGGAGGCCATTGTGGAGTTTAAGATAGTGATTTTTGTGCTATGATGGGACAGAAAACTTTTGCAATTGACTGAGGAATAAATGAAAATGGAGAATTGTAGCAGGCAGACTACTCATGTGAAGTTTGGTGGTAAAGAGAAGAGGAAAGTGGGAAGAAGCTTGAGGGGGAGGGCAAGCTTAAGGAAAGGATTTTGGAGGGTAGAAAGAAGGGAGTCAGTAGAGAGGGAGAGACTGAAGATACAAGAAGATGCAGATGACGATGATACTATGCTAGAGCCAGAAGGACATAGGAGCACATGGAGTGGACAATAGGGGGTTTAGAACATTTGTTGTGGGGAACGTGAATAAGGTGACATCAGGACAACTAAAAGTGTTGATGAGAGGCACGAATGACTCAGTTGCTGTCACATAACATGAATTGTAGTAGAGCCCAGTTCCTTGTGTTGAAGGGCCACTTTTGATTCATCCTTATATCCCAGATCCTAGAATAGTGTCTTATACATAGTAAGTGTTCAGAAAATGATAGTTTGAATGAAAAAAAAGAATGAATGAGAATAAACAATAGAAAAATTGGACAGTGACATCTATACAAGGGCAGGCAAATTGATTATTGCATAAAATAAGAGGTGCAGAATCTAAAGTGTTACAGAAGCCACTATTGACATGACTATCAGAGTCTGAGCTGGGCAGAGAATGAGATGGAGCCAGGAGGAGGTGATAGCCTGGACTTACTGCATATGTCAAGGTTCTGATGGTTAGCATGAGGACAAAGAGAGTAGGAGAACTAAAATTCTCCTGGCAAAGATAATTTTAGAATTTAACCTAGTGATAAAACAGACATTCATCAGGTGTGAATTACTGATGCTAGACTCTTTCTTGTTTTATAGGAATAGGGTGTATAGAGAGTAGATGAACCTGAAACTTAGAATCTTAGAAGGGAGGGTTTGCTACCAAATAAGACTAAGGGGTAAGGGAGGGAATATTGCAAAGGATGATTGTAGAGTTCCCAGTTTTGCCAATGGTTGGCACTGTTGACTGCAACTTAGAAAAGATAATTAGGAATAATGCAAAAGTTTCTCTCTCGACCCCACCCCACCCCCAGCCAATTCTACTATAAATGGCCCTCATTTTCATAAAGTTCATTAATTAATGGGTCTATTTTCCAATCTTGAATATCTATAGTGTTTTCATTATATTGATAAAATAGAACTTTACATATCAGAACCAGAAAGCTTTGACAATAGTTATTTTTATGTATCTATGACAGCTTAATTCTTTTAGTTGTGAACTTGTTAAGGATAGTCTTTGTTTTTAACTTAACACTGTACCAGAGTAGCTATTCCACGACTTGGGATCATTGTTTAGATACTAAGAACAAATCAATCTAAAAAGGCAAGTTCACTTGCTAAATCATTTTTATATTTAAACCTGTAATGTTATTTACTCCTTTTTGCAGATTACATTCAGAGATTTTGGCAGAGACTTCTTCAATCCTCTTAAGTCTTTTTCTCAGGAATATTTTTGTAACAAGTGACATCAAAATTAAAGAAGAAAATCTTTTCTGTGATAATATAAAAGGCAATGAGATTTTTCCTGCTCAACAAGTAAGTGAATTAAAAATGTGCCAGTTTTCCTTTATTTGTTTCTTGATGTCTCAACTTCATGTTTTTGGGGAATGTAAGTCCTGGTTTGCAAATGGACTGAGGAGCCCTTGTGTATTTGTGCTGATTTGTTTGATAGTCCATGTAGGATTCACAGGTTTATCTTTTCTTTTCTTTTTTTCAATTTATATGGGATCATGATACATTTGTTATTCTGCACCTTGACTTTTCAACATTTTTATAATATATCTTGGACATATTTTCATGATGGTACATATCAATTACCAAATTCTTTTTAAGTTATAACATTGCATTCCTGTACAGAGGCAGGAATTTAACCTATGTCCTTTTGGTAGAGTCTCAGAGAGCTTATAAACATTGTCCTATGTACATCTACAATCTTCTTACACTCTTGCTTTTAATAACAATCCTACATTTTTTTTTTCTTTTTAGATTGAAGTTACTTTTTTCACCTTAGATATATGGAGGCTTTTGCCATTTTTTTTTGGTTAGGTTGTTTTTTAAAAATATATTTTTATTGATTTCAGAGAAGAAGAAAGTTGGAGGGATAGATAAAAACATCAGTGATGAGAGAGAATCATTGATCGGCTGCCTCCTGCATGCCTCTTATAAGGGATCGATCCCGCAACCTGGGCATGTGCCCTGACCGGGAATCAAACCGTGACCTCCTGCTTCATAATCCAGCGCTCAACCATTGAGTCATGCCGGCCTGGCTGTTAGGTTCTTTTGCAGTTGCTCTTTTCTACCCATGCACTTATTCATTAGTTAATCAATAATTTGTTATGTGAATTTGTACTAGTTTTTATGAATATGAAAGTGAAAAAAACATGATTCTTTGTCCAAGGCAAGCGCACAGTCTTGCAGAGCCCAAGTACTTATAACCATCAGTCTGTTCCTACTATACATCGTATTCAGTTTCTTCTTTCAGCATCTAGTCTGAAAAGAAAGACAATTTTGGAGTACTTCAATGATTTTCAGAATGCTAGGCTAGTATTTGAGTAATAATTTGTTGTATGGAAATTTCTGGTTGCCACTCATACAGTTTTATTTGTACATAATCTTGTATGTATATGCATAGCAAAATAATGAAATCTTCCTCAGGAAAGGGAAAGGAGGAGTAAGATAAGATTCTTATTATTTTTAAGTGTCATTTAATCACAAAAGCCTATCTTCACATTTTACTATAATTTTTACTTATGTAGGAGCATTATAACAGGAGATTAGTGTGCTCTACTGAAAATTTGCTATTTTCTCACAAATTCAGAAGGGAAATGGGACTCTGTTAATCAAGTGGTGGCAATATTACAGAGACATTGTATTTTAATTATTATTTATTATAATTTTTGCTTTTGCAACAACTGTTTTTTCTTACATTAAAACATAGCCAAGATTTTATCTTACCAGTTACAAAGATTGGTTCTTTTTCTGTTACTAGTGATATTTCTATTGTTTTACAAAAAATTCTGAAGTTTAGTTCTAAAATTGTGTTATCCTTGTATAGCATTATTTGCGAGTTAGTGTTGTTCCTGAATTTAGATTTTTCTTTATGCCAGAGTTCATCCTGTTAAGCCATAGGGAACATATTTCCTACCGTTGTTTTCCTTAGACACATTAGTGAAGTACCTGATAATTAATTTGTGTAACAAAACCTTTTTCTTTACAGATTGCTAGACTAATTGAATGTGAGAGAGTGTTAGTGGCATTGGAACTTAGCAACTACCTAAATGATTCCAGCTATGCTCTTCAATCTGTGACTCAATGTTATGGCCTCCTTGCTCCTATAATCTATCACAATATTGTTTTGGTACCTGTCATACAGGTAAGGGTATTTCTTCCTCTTCTCCCCCCAGATAAGGGTATTTTTACAAAGGCAACTCAACAGTGCATTTTGGAAAAGAAAAAACAATGTATCTCTTATAAAGTACAAATAACAAGTATTTTATGAATTGTCATGAGTTAACTGAAAAACATTTAAATAATTTAAATGATATGTCTGGGCAGACATAAATAAGGACTTAAAATGTGTTTCTTTGAAAATATTCAGTCCCAGTGCTGTCTATATTTAAATACTTTTCCAGGTTTTTAAATTTCATTTCAATTTTTGTGTTCTTGTAATGTCAGAAGCAATAGTATTTATTCAAAGCAATGGTTAAAGCTATCATCTGGGAGAAAAATTGGTGGATGACCCAAGAAAACATGCTTGATGTCTCAGGGATGGAGAAGTTAGAAGATACCCTGGCTTGAAGGGATTATATTAGTTGTTCACGCTACCTAACAAATCACCGTAACTTGGTGACTTAAAACAACACCCATTTACTATCACAGTTCCTATGGTCCAGGAAGCTGAATGTGGTTTAGTTGGGCTGCTCAAGGTCTTATCAGGTTGAAATCAGGGCTGCAATCTCTTTTGAGCCTTAGGGTCCTCTCCCAAGCTCACTGGTTGTTGAGAAAATTCATTTTCTTGCGATTATGTGATAGGAGGTCCTTGGCTCCTGAAGGCCGACTACCAGTTTCCTGCCCAACATGGCACTTTGCTCCATCAAAGCCAGCAGGGGAGTCTCCTCTGCTATGCCCGAGGAGTCTTATATAATGAAATGCAGTCATGACAGTGACTGCACCATCACCTTCACAGGTCTTACCTCCACTCAGGGGGAGGAATTAGACAAAGCTTACACATCAGGGGCAGGGACTTGCGGACTATTTTAGAATTCTGCCTAGGACAGGGAAATAAGGAGAGAAGGAAGATTTTACTGCTGATGGTGCACAAAGTTACTCATCATCACCATCATTGTCATCATCATCATGGGCTCAGATTTTGAGAGCCAAGATGATGTTAATGAACTTACACAAAGTGTAAAAAATTTACATTCACTATTGAGGAAATTAATCAGAGAGCTTAAAGAAGTTAACAAATATTCACCTCGGAGTGCCTCTACTGTTAGTATAGACATGCCTCCTCCTCCTGAATTCCCACATCTAGTAGTTCAGCTGCTCAAGAGATATGCCTCCAAAATCCAACATCTAGGCTAATAGTTGGCAGCCTTCCATGTCACTTGTAAATGGATTGAAGCAGTATTTTCAAGTGTAGAATATTTTTCCTCCTGAATCCAAAGGTGTCTACCTGTCATTCTCTTCTCTGTTTAAGAGATGAGAGATGCCAGATGTCAAACTTACTTTGAAGGGGGTGTGTCAGCATCTCCCAGATAGTTACTTAATGTGTCAGGCCCTGAATCTTCATAGGGTTTATTTCTACCCTCGGGAGGGCACGCATCGTATTCAGGTCTTTAGTGCACTTGCCATTTCTTGCTCATTAGGTCTGATTGACATAATGTTACTAATATAGTGGTCTAATGTTTTATTTTGAGAATCACCCAGAAAGTTCATATCCTTTCATAAAATATGTCAGAAGGTAGGAGAGTTATCATTGCTCTGGGGCAAGACTCTAAATGTATATTCTTATCTGCCCAGTGTGAATGGGAACATCTAGTACTTCTTTCCTAGAGAGTGGAAAAGAGAACATTAACCATATCAATGCATGCCTTGTGATGTGCTCTAGCAAAGAATCCACATTAGGAGCAGCAGCTGTGATTGGGGCTCAGGCTGGTTGAGTTCAGGATAGTCCACTGTCATCTTTTAGGATCCTACTGACTCATGATTCCTTTAGCTACAGCTCAGAATTTTTATAGCTGTGAGGAAAAACCGAGGAATGGAGTGCATTGTTTAGAATAGGAAAAGATGAGTGGAACAGAAAGAAGATTCTAGCAGTAGGCCTCAGTATGTATGAGAATGTAATGTATGGCAGAATTGGAATCCCAATTTAGTGGAAAGAGAGTGGATATTTTTAGTAAGTTGTAGTGAAACACCTAGATATTCATTTGAAAGAAAGTTGAATTTGATTCTGTTTGTGTCATATTAATAATATCGAGATTGTAAATACAGACCAAAGCAAAAAATGTGACAAAAAAAATCCCAAGAGATTACCTGTGCAATCCAGGGTTGGGGAACCATTTCTAGGCAAGACAGAACTCTTAGAAACAACAAGAAAAAAAGACATATTTGATTGTATGTACAGCAATCTATGCATGAAAAAGGGACCATAATAAAGGTAGTACAAAGTTTATGGATTTGGAAAAAATATATCTAACACTGATGAAGGGTAAGCATACATAACAAAAAGTCTTACAAATTGACCCTATTATAACAGAAAACTGGGCACAGGATACAAATAGGTAGTTTATCAGAAAAGCAAATCCACGTGGCTGAGAGACATATGAAAGCTGCCCAAACTCTGATTATTCATATATGTGCGCATTAAATGAACAATCTCATATCAGTGGCAGGATGGAAAAGATCTGTAACTCCTATTGCTAGTGAGGATGTGGGGCAAAGGCATTCTCATTCATTAATGGGGGGAATATGAATTGTTATAGGCATTGGATTTGGTAAAGCAATCTAATTTTAATGAAACTAAACCTAATTTTAATTAAAATTAAAAACAAGTATACCTGACAGCAATCCATCTACTAGTAATTTATCCCATAGGATAAAATCACCAGTTGGTGAGATGCTTCTCCAAGTTTCACCCCTTCATTCCTGGATCCATGTGTTCTACCTGCTGGGGACCCAGTGCCACATAATTGTCACTGACTTAGAATGTTTACTACGCCCTGGAGGACGGTACCTCATCCTCACTGGTTATAATCGCAAAGCTGGCGCCTCAATTGCCTCTCATACTGGAAACTGAGCCTGTATGAGGGTATTTATTGTGGCATTCTTGGTGGTGGCCATAAAACTGGAGACAAAGAGAAAGTGAAGTAGCAGGAGGATAGCCACACTGCAAAATCTCAATTATAAAACTGCAACATGGAGATTCTGGAAGTGGCTGACTAAATTATGATTGATCCACAGTAAATAATTATGCAGCATTAGAAATACTATAATGTATTGCAGCTAAACCTGTAGACTTGGAGGGATTTTTTTTCACAAGACATGGTTGAAGGAGAAATGCACAGTTCACAAAAGCATGTATAAATCTTATTTTGTAACCTAACATCAACCCTCTTATTATGCACATTTAGTATTTACACACACACACACACACACACACACACACAATTATTTGAGGCAGGAGAAAATGACACAACTTAATGTTAACATGATTTGGGGATATGATCTGGTAGGGCAGGAGAGGCTGTTGGTGGAAGGGAGTAATTAAAGAAGCATTTAAAAAACGTGTAAGTGAACTGTGACAATAGTAATACTATTGTTGGAATGGTAGTTTGAAGAAATTAACATATTAATTTTTCCTTTGAGATCATCTGAATAAAGAACAGATTGATGCAATCTCAATTCAACTTTTCTGATGGTTGTATTACTTATAGTATGAAGCAAGGAGAATAGAAGTAAACATCAGAATTAATTGTTTTCCTAGGATATGAATGTTTGGTTTTAATTTTGAAGGAAACTAGTATTCCAAGTACCTGGTATCAGTATATGTTTAATATGGTATATCTTTCTCCATATGGTTTTTCAAGGACCTCCTATGCCTGGATATGAGCTTAGTGTTTCTTATGCCCATGTAACATTCTGTCTATATCTTTTATGGCACTTGATAAAATATGCTTTGTTTTATAGTTATTCATGTACTGATTTTATTCTTCCCACAGGTGTTTAAGTTACTTTAGATGAGGGACTGATCTGAAAATTGAACATACCAATTTTCTTTCGAAGTACATTCCTCTATACATGATAAACAATTTATCAATCATTATTGATAACACTAAAATTTAATGCCTTAAAACTTGCATGATTTGAATAGAACATTTTATAATGTGTAAGGATAATATTTTTCAATAGACCATTGCATTTCTATTTTTTAGATCTTGATAAAGTGTTTTGTGGTTTTGCAAGGACTACCAAATGTCATCCACTCAAAGAAACATATGGCAAGTTATGAAAGCATACAGCACATGATAGCTTGTTGTCTCTACTACACAACAAAGGTATTCATCTTATTCTTTGTCTTGTGTCATAAAATTTAGGAGCAGTAATGATTTAGAAAGTGAAGCTACTTTTATAGGAATTACTTTAAAAAAAATACCCAGAAAGCATTTTAGATCTAAGGTAGCCTAGGCATGCCAGTTGGTAAAGCATGGAGGGTGTATCTTGGGGAGGAGGGGGTTGAAAAGAAGGCATTATATGGGACCTCATGCATTGTGGAAACCAGAAAGAACCAAAAGACAAGAGGCAGAGAGGTAGGCTTCCTTATACTCATTGCTTGGCTCAAAAACAAGCATTGTGTGCTTCTTCAAAGGTTTGGTTGACTGAATCCAGTGAATCTCCTCAAAGAAGGGCTATTTCTACCTGCCTGTTTTATGTGGTCCTCACAGGGCCTTTCTGATTTGGTCAGGGATCTGGAAGAATACTGCATGGGGATACTGATTTGGCCCATCACTTTGGTTGGGACTAAAGTTTGCTTCTATAGAAGTGAAGCAACAGAGACACCTCTAACCTCTACCTTAGCAAAGAAGTCATGATTTGCAGCTGTTCATGGCCTGACCCCAGGAGCAGAAAATCATATTCTTTCCATCACTCACTGATTTACACTGTTGGAGAGACCTCTATGACCTGGTTGGGTAGATGCTGAGGGAACATAAGCCATAAGCAGGATGAGAAAAGTAATAACTCACTAAAGGAAACTTAGAACCCCAAGGGGAAAGAGCAGACCAGGTACTAAAATAATTGTGTTATCTACTCACACCGTGTTGGAAAAGACCAGAGATGATTGAAAAACAACAACAAAACAAAGAAAGAAAGAAAACTTTCAAGGTGGTGCCATTAGATGATCAAAACACAAAACAAGAATCTCTCGCAATGAACAAATTTGAGTTTTTAATAAAAATTAAGCAGATTTTGGTTATGGTATTTCTTGAGTCAAATCTGCAAGCTCACCAAATACCTGAAAATGTAGTACTGAATTGTTTAGAGATAAATTCCAAAGTCGTAATGTGAAATGAAAGGAGTTTTGGTGGTAAAAAAAAAGAACAAATGGAGAAGTAATAGGCCCCTGAGTCTGAGGCAGGATAAATGTAAGAACATATGTGTAGTCATATGCTGGTGAAATGCCATAAGTCCAAGAATAAGGACAAATCTTGAAGTTTTGAGACTCGAAGAATAGATTATTTGCAATGGAAAATAATTAATTAACTTACAACTTTTTTTTATCAGCAACATTAGAAGTTAAGATGGAGCAACATTTGTAGAATCCTGAGGGTCTAAAAATTAATAACCAGGAAAGATATCATTCATTTCTCAGGGCAAAATAAATATTTTCAGAAGTGCAGGCATTTAAAAAGTATTCTGCCTGTGTACTTATCTGAGGAAAACACTTAAGGAACTACTCTATCAAATGACAGTTGGCTCAGAACAGAAATCCCAAGATAGGGAAATACAAAAAGGAGAGGAATAATGGGAGCAATGAATCTGACAATATACATATTATTAAAATTAAATAGATAATAATGATGTGACTAGGACTTTCTAATATAAATGCTAAGTAGGGATTCTTAAAATAGAAGAATCATCCTTGAAAGGAAAACTTATTAGTAACCTAGAATTAAAACTTAAATCCTCTTTGGGCCTGAGGGAGGGGTGAGCAGTTAGAGAATCTTGATGCATGAATGTTGTGTGTGTGAGGTTTTTAAAATATACATTTATATCTATATCTATATCTATATCTATATCTATATATCTATATCTATAATAAAATACATATAGTATAAAATTATTTTCTTTTGATAGAATAAATATATTCAAAGATGGCCCAGAGGAATATGTAGCCATGAACAGAACTTTACAGCACAGTAGGACTTCTAAATTTATAGGAAGGAAAAATGAACAGAGGAATGACGGGGAAGAAGAATGCTTAATTCAGCAAAAGTTAGAAGAAGGAAAAAGAGTATATAAGATGGAAGGAATAAAATATAGTATATTAATTACTTCACTAAGTGTGAATGGACTTAGAAGACAGTTTGGCAGATGGGTTAAAAAGTCAGATTTAAATGTATTTCATGTCAAGAAACACTCATAAAACAGTGTGGCAAATGCTGGTTGAAAAATGGTTAGACGAAAGTACTGGGAAGATGCAAACGAAAATAAAGGAGGAGTAGCAATTTTCATATCTGAAAAAGAAGAATTCAGCCTCGCCTGTGTGGCTCGGTGGTTGATTGAGCGTCCACCTGGAATTGGGGCGGGGGCCATGTGCGCATGCCTAGGTTGCGGGCTGATCCCCTGTGGGGGCGTGCAGGATGCAGCTGATCGATGATATTTTCCTCTCATAGGTGTTTCTGTCTCTCTATCCCTCTCTCTTCCTTTCTCTCTAAAAAATGAATAAAAACATATTTTTTTTAAAAAAAAGAAGAAGAATTCAGGGCCCACAACATGAATCAGAACAAAGAGAGACATTCTATGGTGTTCTTCAATTCTGCTCTGTCTGACCACCCTTCTCTTATTCTTGATGGCATTTGGGGATTTTCTGGCCTTAGGACAGTCTTATTGTCAAATACTAAAGATCAACTCTGAATTAAACAAAATTTGAATGTTTTATAACAGCAAATTAAAGGATAAAAAAATAAGGTTATATAAAAATGCTACAAAGCCATTTGATAATATTTAACAACTTTTCCTAATAAAATTTCAAAATAACTTAGGAATGAAAGGAAGCTATTGAATACAGTAGTCACTCCTTATTTGTGGGGAAAGTATTTCAAGATCCCTAGTGGATGCCTGAAACTACTGAACCCTATATATGCTATGTTTTTTCCTATACATACGTATGATAAGGTTAGGCATAGTAAGAGATTAACAACAATATCTAATTATAAAATGGAAAAATTATAACAATATACTATAATGAAAGTTATGAAAATGTGGTCTCTCTCTTTCTCAAAATATCTAATTGTACTGTACTCACCCTTCTTGTGATAATGTGAGTTGATACCATGCCTACATGATGAGATGAAGTGAGGTGAATGACATTGGCACTGAGATGTAGCATGAGGTTACTATTGACCTTCTGATAATAAATCAGAATAGGATCATCTGCTTGGGGTGATCCTGGAGCATTGAGCCAAGACAATGTCAATGGTTGGACGCCCGAAGTACATGATGTCTTTGGTTGGGGAAATTTAATATTTTTGGACTACAATAACTAAAACCACAGAAAGCAAAACCACAGGTAAGGGGAAATTAATGTAATGATAAAGACATTTACCAAAGTTTTACAACAATTACATTACTAAACGGCAAATTTCTTTTTTTTCAATTTCTTTATTGATTAAGGTATTACATATGTGTCCTTATCCGGTTATGGTGGGATAATGGCAAATTTCTGAAGACATTTTTTAAAAAATTAGACACAAGAAATACTGACTCATAATAGTGTGATTCATTATTTGTAGAGATTCTGTCTCATGCAATAGATAAGAATATGAAATTAATTTTATAATAGAAGAGTACAATTTATTTGTAGTTGGAGAGGTCTCAAAAACCCATGAGAATCTAGTAAAAAGTTACTAGAAGTAAAAAGAGAATTTCATGAGAATCTAGTCAAAAGTTATTAAAAGAAAAAGAATTTATAAAGTGATCATATATAAAACACTTATAGAATGTTAAGTTTTTCAAAACTAGCAGTAGCCAGTTAGAAATGGAGAGGAGAAAATATAGCACTAATAATGAGCAATATTTTAAATTTAACAAATGTTAAAGAACATAAATAAAAGAACTGTGAAATCTTACCAAAGGACACAAAAAAGATCTGAACATATGGTAGGTCACATCAAGTTTCTGAACAGGAAGACTTCCTCTCATAGAAATGTAAATCTTTCCTAAAATAATATTTAAATGTAATATAGTCCAAATAAGAATCCCAATGGGGTGTTTCTGAAACTGATTAGAATAATTTAAAAGTCCTCAATAGATATTAAAATTTACCATAAATCTACTTCAGTAAAAAGTAATGTTAGTAGAAAAATGGGCAAAGGTCAGTAGAAGAGAATAGAGAATCCAGCAAGAGCCAGACCCAGGTCTACAGAAGAACTTAACATACGACAAAAATGGTATTTTGATTCATTAAGAAAATAATAATTTATTATAATAGTTTATTTATTAAAAGGTGCTAGTGTAACTGACAATTTGTCTGAAAATAAACAAAGCGTCCTACCTGATACCATACAGAAAATGAAATCCCAATGGATTCAAGGATGTATGGCCTTGAAGTCAGGGCAAATCTCTCTCAACAGGACACAGAATTGAAAAAACACATAGAAATAAAAAGTAGATAAATAGATTAAATAAGAGGAACCGTTAAAGGTTTTTCAACCCTCAAAATGATATAATGAGATTTGCATTTTAGAAAAAAGAAATTATTCTGGTTGTGTAACAGCTCATCATTAGAGGGATGGGGGGGGGGGGTGTGGGGGGAGGTAAGACCTGAGGCAGGGAATGAGTTCGAAGGTGAGAGATGATAAATTAAGCTAGTGTGGGAAAGGGGAGAGAGAATGGAAAAGATTCAAGAGTTATTAATGAGCATTGAGAACCTGGAAACCTATTGAGTGTAGGGGGATAAAACAGGGAGAGGGAAGAGTCAACAACAATCCAGCTATCTTCCCTGGGCAGTGGGGTGAATACAATGCTACGTGTTGATGGGGAGCAATTTTGTGTGGAAAAGGGAGAAAAGATCATGAGTTTTGAATATATTGAATTTGGGGGCCTATAGGATATTCAAAGAGGTGGCTATTATATGATCACATCATTGTATCTGTAGGCTTGGAGTTCAGAAGAGGCCAAATACGTATAAAGGAGTCATTAATATGTGGGCTCCATTGGAGCAATAGAAACAGATGAAATAGGACACTGTGTAGAGTGAGAAGGGAATAGGATTACCTAAGAATCAAAGGGGCACTTAGTCAAAGGAGCCAGTCCTGCTTCTACTAGGCAAGAGAAAGAATCAGAGAGCCAAATAGTCCAAATCTTTCTTTTTTAATCCGTATCTGAGGATATGTTTAGAGAAGGAGGAAGGGAGGGAGGGAGAGAGAGAGAGAGAGAGAGAGAGAGAGAGAGAGATTGATTTGTTGTTCCACTTATTTATACATTCTTTGGTTGCTTGGTTGCTTCTGGTATGTGCCCTGACCAGAGATGGAACCTACAACCTTGGCCTATCGGACGATGCTCTAACAACTGAGCAACCTGGCCAGGCAGGGCTCGATTATTTTTTTTAAGTAAAGTATATATTAATTTAGGATTTTTCTGTATGTTAATAGAATTTTGCTCTTAGAGCTAGTCTTCCCAAATTGATATGCTGAGAATTGTCATTCCTGAAGCTTCCTCTAGCACAGTGATGGCGAACCTATGACACACATGTCAGAGGTGACACGCGAACTCATTTTTTTGGTTGATTTTTCTTTGTTAAATGGCATTTAAATATATAAAATAAATATCAAAAATATAAGTCTTTGTTTTACTATGGTTGCAAATATCAAAAAATTTCTGTATGTGACACGGCACTAGAGTTAATTTAGGGTTTTTCAAAATACTGACACGCCGAGCTCAAAAGGTTCACCATCACTGCTCTAGCATGACCAGCAGTCCCAGATTTCAGGTGTTCATTGCATATAAACACATTTTTATATGGCTTTTCTATTACAAAGCCCAATTAGTCAAATGACAGTTTCTTTTCTCTGCTACTTTTAAAAAATTGCTACTCTTTTCAAATGGCTTAGTCTTTCTTCTACAAGCGCCAGTAGTTTTTCCAAAAGATGCCAGAATTCCAAATGAAGTGCCACTTCTGAGACACATAGTCTTCAATGTTTCATTATTTTGCCATTGTTAAAAAATTATTATGCTAAACATCTGGCCTAGTCTTTTTATTTCTTCTCATTTGATGTGTTAAGTAGAATTAGCTCTTTTTTTCTTTTGATTTGAAATGTTCTTTTTCACTTAGTGTTTTCTACTGGCATATTATAACTGGAGAAAAGATTACCTACTACTCTATCAGTGGAGGACCTAAATATGTCGGAAAGCAAAGTTGAGGAGAGAGCAAACATCACTCTATTTGTGTTTTCTATTAACAAAAATATCTTCCTCTTGTATCAATTTTATAATGAGGTTGGACCACCTTGCCTGGCATTCAAGGCCTTGCATGATTAACCCCATCTACCTCTTCAAATGCTATTTCACCATTTTCCTTCCCATCCTTGGTTCCACAGTCAGCATTACTTTATCACTATTGCACTAGTCCCACAGAAGTATTTCCAGTTTTTACACCTTGCATGAAGTCAGTCTTATCAGGTTTAAGCAGCTATTCACTTTCTTGTTCAGCCACTTATTACTATACTAGAGGCCCGGTGCACGAAATCTGTGCGGGGGGGGGGGGGGGTGGTCCACTTATTACTGATATCCTTTCCCTGCATGGGAAATAACACTTGTTACTCATTGTAAATACTAACTTATTCAACTTGACCGAATGCATCTACATATAATAAATTCATATAAATTTATTTCTACCCATAGAGAATTGCCTTATGGGGTTCACAGTGAGTGTATTCCCGTCATGTGACCCTTCACTGCAGCAGGCTCCATACAAATTAGATTGCTGGCCAGGGAAGCTTTCTTGGAGTTGATGCTAGAGTCCAGGTTTTAATGACCAGGTTACATTGATAACCTTACATTACTCTAATAAAGCGGGGAAGCCGTTCTGGGAAGTGGCTCAGCTGTAAAAAAGCATGCAGTCCTGAAACCATGGTCAGAATTTATACTTGGGTCAATATTTTGTAAACTTAAAGTGCAAGAAGATGAGTGGTCAAAGATTACACTAGGGAGATAGGTAAGGACCAGGTAGAGAAGACAAAGAATAGCAATAACAGGAAATATGGATGGGAGTGGGAGAGTGGGCCACTCCCCTTCTTATGATTAGTGTCTGCTTCTCCTGGGGTTCATAGAGAATCTGCCCCAAACAGCTTAATTCTAGATCAGCCCACTACCAGAGTGCCTTGTAATGCATTTATGGTTGTAAATGCCCCTCCCCCACAACACCATTATCAGCAATTTTGCCATTTCACATGGAAAGCAAGCAACTCAAGACAAGAGGTGATGGTTATGTGGCCTCTAAGAATGATTTTGTTTTAACATGGATCTCTTAAGTGTAAACATTTTCTGAATAGCTACCTTACTAAACGCATGTGGCTATATGTCCCAGAGGTACGGGGTATTCATTGTTGATGAGATTCCTGTTATTTGTCCCTTATTCAAAATAGTGGAATCAAGCAGTTTTAATTCTAGAGAATATGATATGGGGATTAGCTTTCAGTTTCCTTAACAGAAACGGTAATTCTTAGACCCAAAACATTAATGGGACTTTTGAATTTATGAAAAATGATGCAAAACACTTGAGAATCATTAAGAGTTTCCAACAGTGATGATTAGTAAATATTTTAACTTAGATTCTGCGTTCATGGAAGGAATATGACCTGGCAGTAATTATTATAAATTATGGGAAAAAGATGTTGGACATCACATCAGAGTGCAAATCTCTATTTGGTATTATTAATGAGCCAGAAGAAACACAAGAGGAGGTAACTGTTTTTTGTTCCTCATCTCTAAGCTTATATTTAGTTGAGTCTTTTAAGAGATTGTGTGTTATTAGTAAACATTTTTTAATTTGTTATATTTACATAAAAGAAAAGTTACATATCGTGAAGAGCTGATTTTCCCTCCTTTTCTTTTGTGATTAAAAAATGAATTCATGCTAGAATACTGGAAAGCTCCCTATCACCTGTACTGATCATCATCGGGCTGATAGTGAGCTTCCTGCACCCAGTTGGATATTGGACTAAAAACCCTGTAAAGTCTCCCAAATTGAAGATTTTATTATCCTGGGTGCCTCACTGAATGTAGTAAGAACATGTCAGAGCTTTTTACAGTCTTCAAAGTAGATTTCCCAAACTCATTGTCACACTTAAATTGTCTTCTTTAGAAGACTGCTAATGTTTGAGACAACTTTTTAGTATCTGTCTCCCAAGCTTGGTGCTTACAAGAGCCTGCTTGGTTCTCTTTCCTAGAAACTATATGGTTAAATGTTTTGGTTAATCAAATTTGAACTGTCACTTAGTTGATCAGGTTTCTGAGGTGCACTAGGAATTACTTGAAGCCCCTTCAGTGACTGGGGTGGCTGTATCAGAGTAGTTCCATTTTTATCTCTATTATATGTTGAGTTTCCACGGGAGCATTTGTTTGCCACAAAAATCTTCAACTGTCAGCACAGTTTAACTGGATAAACTTTTTAGCCATAATCCTTTTTTTCAAGGGGGTTGCTTTATCTAGAGAGAGTTTAACTTGGAGGCGATTTGAAGGTTTTTTCCCACCAAGTGTTCACTCTCAGAGCCTGTCAGCCAGCCCCTGCATATCACCCAGGCTTTGCCTCAGGACACTGTCCCCGCACATGTCCCCATGAAGCCCCCCTTGCCTCTGGCATTTATTGATTCACGTTGTTTAGCCATGTAGATCATAGTTTTATTTACAAGTATGAAAACAGAATTTCAGGAATGCTATTTGAAAATGATAATTGCCGAAACATGTTGAAGTACATTCTGAAATGTAACCAATGTTTCTAGGGTTGTTCTATGAAGTGTTCCAGGACCAAGAGGCTACAGCAGACAATGTCACCTGAAAAAATAAATGAACAGCTGCTCTTGTTGGAGACACACCTTCTCAAACTGACAAAGCAATGTAGTCATTTTGTTTTCTTTCTTTATACTTGTGTTGAGCATTATATATATATTTTTAAATAAGAATATATTTTGTTAAAAGGATTAAGAGGAGATTAGCATTTGGGTAAACCCTTTAAGGTTTACATAGTGCTTTTATATAATAAATTTAACTTTAAATTTATAATCCTAATAATATTCTGTTAATAAGGGATTGCTAACTACTTTTTTACAGATGTGACTTGTAAAGATTAAGTGATTTATTTATTTATTTATTTAGGATTGCATAGCTAGCTTGGATTTGAGCCTATCTCTTCTAGTTCTAAAGCAAGGTATCTAAACCTTGACACTATTGCCAATTTCGGCCAGATAATTGTTGTGGGGAACTGTCGGAGGCATTATGGATGTTGAGCAGCACTTTGGCCTCTATCCATAGATACATAGCATACAAGACTCCCCTCCCGCTGCCCCCAGCTGTGACAACCAACTGGGAGGAAAATGTTGCCAAATATTTTGGGGAGGGAGAGTGCAAAATTGAGAAGCACTGCTCTAACAGCAAAGGGTAACTGAGAAATAAAAAGGGATAGTATGAGAGGTGTTAATGTGTGAGTGCTTTGAAACACTGTCTACTCAAGTGAAAGATTAGTTTAATTTCAAGTCATTGTGCTCTATAGTAATACTAGAGGCCTGGTGCATGAATATTCATGCATTGGAGGGAGGGGGTCCCCTCAGCTCAGCCGGCCCCCTCTCACAGTCTGGGAGCCCTCAGGGGTGGGAGGTGACCTGCTGATCAGGGAAAGGCAACACCCCCATCATACCTCTGCTGCTGCCACTGCCAGCAGTGCAAGCCTTGGCCGGCCCTGGTTACCTGTGCCTCAGGCTGGCCCTGAGAGGCTGGGGGGCTGAGGGGACTGGGGCACTCTGAAGGCAGGTGCATGGCAAGGCTGGGCCCGCCCCCAGACTGGCCCAGCTTTGCCGTGCAACTGCCACCCAGGCAAGGCTGAGGGAACTGGGTGCTGCCATCTTATGGCTGTGGGCGCTGCCATCTTTGAGGGCATGACAGTCAATTAGCATACTCTCTACTTATTGGTTGTGGGCACCGCCATCTTTGTGACAGTGTGAGGGTCAATTAGCATATCTCCTCTTTATTAGATAGGATGTTAACACAATGATTGGAATTTTGGGAGTTAGCAATTTGGAAATCTGTATAAGCAATTGATTTAGTTTCTGGTGATAAATATTATCACATTCTTAAAAAGCAGGTACTTCAGATCTTCCAGAAGGACAGGAGCATACCTATGTTTCTTTTAAGTGGGAGGCTCCACTTTTGGCCCCATAATCTTTTGGGAACTGAGCATACCTGTAGACTTCTGTGTCCCTAACTTAACTCTCTTACTGTGTGTCTCAGTTATATCTGGGTGGTTGTGGTGCTTCAGAATTCCCTGATGTGGATTTCTCTATTTCATCAATCTCCATGTCTGTTATATTTATAGAATTTATGAATTTATGAATTGAACCCAATACTCTATTATTCACATAACCAGTAAACATAGTTTATTGAAAGCTGTAATTGTCTGGTTACCTATAAAAAATGTAATTCCTTAAAATGTAAAGTGTTCTAGAAATGTGAATTATTTCTTTTCATATTATCAAAACAAACAAACACAAAAACTCTAACATTTTACCAGGAAGCACAGTGTAATGTTACTAATTTTACTGCTTCCTGTATGCCAGAAACTACTATGTGTTTTATATATATCAAAATTCACATAATGCCCCAACTGGTTTGGCTCAGTGGATAGAGTGTCTGCCTGCGGACTGAAAGGTCCCAGGTTTGATTCCAGTCAAGGGCATGTACCTTGGTTGCGGGCACATCCCCAGTAGGGGACATGCAGGAGGCAGCTGATCGATGTTTCTCTCTCATCGATGTTTCTAACTCTCTATCCCTTTCCTTTCCTCTCTGTAAAAAATCAATAAAATATATTTTTAAAAATTCACATAATTCCTATATAACCACTATACAAAGAAGGCATTGCTGTTATTCCCATTTTAAAGATAAGAAAACCGAGGCACACAGAGGCTGAGTACCTTCCCAAAGTCTCATAATTTAGAGATGGTTATATGCTGAGCCCAGGCAATCTGGCTCCAATGGCTGTGCTGTTCATTATTCTATGCTTTACTGTCTTTAAATGATAATTTTATAAAAATGGAGTTAATATAATTGGTATGTTTCTGAGTCTGGGCTTTGCTGATATACGACAGCTGTTGGATAACAGAAACCTGTGCCTTGGAAAATTTTTAGCTATTTGGTAGCAGACTCATTGGCTCTTGGGTGGAGGAAATGAAAAGAAAATAATTGAGATTATTGAAATTTTTAATCTCTAAGATAGGATATAGTTGATACTTTTAAGGCACATAATTTAGAAAGAATACTTGAGTTTTTTTCCTATTTTTTTGTCTCCTCCAAAGAATTTTCCTGTTTGGTTATTGATGTTAAACAGAATGTATTACTTATTATTAATATTTTTAATCTTAGTTGCTTCAACTGAACTCTCAGGATCAGAGGACCCTATCTTTCTTTACCCTATAGTTTTAAATTGGTCTGTCAAAGGTGCTGTGAAAGAAGGTAGGTGACCTAAATGTGTGCATGCTATTCACTCAACTTACTATTGAAGATCATTCATTCTATGGGTTTTGTTGTTGTT
The DNA here is from genome assembly GCF_028538775.1 of Myotis yumanensis. Classification (NCBI taxonomy): domain Eukaryota; kingdom Metazoa; phylum Chordata; class Mammalia; order Chiroptera; family Vespertilionidae; genus Myotis; species Myotis yumanensis. Next base: position 195,867,206 of record NW_027223754.1, read on the forward strand.
TATTACTTAAAGGTCTAACCCAAGCATGTCAAACTTGTGGCCAGCGGGCCTCATGCCTCAGTTAGGCATGTGGCCTGCTGGCCGTGAGTTTGACATGCTTGGTCTAACCTGTTCCAGGCAGAAGATTTTGGGTTCTTTACTCATTCAGAATAATCCAGACTTCTGATTGTCAAGTAATGAAAGAGACCTAAATAGGAGCCTGATTTAAAGTTTGGGAAGACAGAACCTTGATGGTGGCTTACTTGGGTAGTAGATGGGGTTATTATGAAACTTACAAAAACTAGGGAATTGAAAAATGTGTTAGTGATCCTTAAGTTCAGTTGTGAAGAAACAGCAACATTATTGCTTAACTCAGAGGGCAATATAATAAAAAGTAGGATAACTAGTTATTCTGCAATTTTTTTCCAACTAGACATACAGGAGAGGCAACTTTTAAGAAATCTTAACACTGAGTTATTTGGAAAATAAATGAAATATAGATTGTAAAGGATTATTTGATTTTAGAAAACAGTAGTTCTCACCACATTTATTCTACATATTTTTTAAAAGTGAGAAATCTAAAAAAACAGGTTAATAAATGTTTCTGTTAGAATGAAATGAGTATTAGTAATAATAACCATTCAGCACTAATAACTGAGTGTATTGGTAACTATATATGTATGAACTTCCTTATTTTCACAGTTATGAAATTTAAACAGAGACCTAGATTCCTGGAATTTTTTACCCAGATTATGCTAAAATGTATAAATGATGAAAAATTTTCCCTTATGGTGGAGATCACAAATCCTATCACTGACTTCTTGAAAAGGTACTTGTAATATCTATTTTATTGCTACTAACAACTTAAAAAAATGAGTAACATTGTCACATAAAGATATGTAAGGTAGATGAAAACGAGTATAGGCTATAGACAATTAAAACAGCCATCTGAGAGGTAGGATTTATGTCTCTGTGTGTAAAAAAACAAATAAGTGAGCATAAAATTATTTATACAACCCAACTAAGGAATAAGATTAGAGTATGTTTATGTTTGCAGCAGGAAGTAAATTAGGCCTTTTTGCTATTGATTCAAAATGGATAATAACATCTCTGGGCCATCAGCTCCTCACATAGCAGCGGTTCTCAGCCTGTGGGTCGCGACCCCTTTGGGGGTCAAACGACCCTTTCACAGGGGGTCGCCTAAGACCATCGGAAAACACATATTTTTGATGGTCTTAGGAGCGGAGACACCGTTCCTCTGTCTGTCTCCAGGCGGGTCCACCCACATGCAGATACGCCCACATAGGAGTACCCGTATTAAAGGGTCCTGGCATTAGGAAGGTTGAGAACCACTGTCATGTAGGCTTCTAGGTCCAGTGCTGATCATTTACATGCTCTTCTAATTCCTTTACATTAGCAAGCAGAGCCATTCCTTGGGTTTTCATTCACAGATGTGAATGAGGAGTTCCTCAAATAGAAGTAGTTAAACTTAAAGCTCTTCCCCTTGTTCTCTGAGCCTGAATGATTCTCTTTGCCTCCAAATAAAATTATAGTGTTTCATGCAGTTATGAGAGATGCTAAATGAACCCAACTTTTGTTCCAACAGCTGGGTTTTACTTTCACCGCTGTGCCCAGACCTATCTCATTTTAGTAATGGGAAGCATCAGTAACATGGAGTCCATTTAAAAAATGGCAGCAGAAGAGAAACATTATCATAAAAATACACAGGAAAATAGTCTTCCTAAAATAGGCACTTCTATTTTTGGAACAAATGCTTGGAATATATGTGCTTCATATTTTCAAGACACAAAAGAGGAAATTGCTTGTGTTAAATGAAGCAGGCTCTGGTAATAAGAACATTGGTCAGAATTAGAAAGTTCCATTACATTAAGAAAATCATAGCCCAAATTAGATGTTTAGAAGCTGTAAGTAATATTCTTGATACCAAAGAAAATTAGAAGACACTATCAGTGTGCAGTGAAATTTGGAGGACTGACCAGGGAGGTCCAATCGAAGCAAAATACTGCAGATATTCTGAAAGAGGAAAACAGAGTAAGTAGCTTAGAAGCAATGGCCAGTGGTATAATAAAAGACCTGAGGTTGAAAATTGAGAGGTATAAGCATGTTCCAACTGAAGGTAAAGCTTTCAGTTCTGCCCTAACCGGTATGGCTCAGTGGATAGAGTGTCAGCCTGCAGACTGAAGGGTCCCAGGTTCGATTCCAGTCAAGGGCATGTACCTTGGTTGTGGGCACATCCCCAGTAGAGAGTGTGCAGGAGGCAGCTCATTGATGTTTCTCTCTCATGGATGTTTCTAACTCTCTATCCCTCTCCCTTCCTCTCTGTAAAAAATCAACAAAGTATATATTTTTTTAAAAAAAAGATTTCCATTCTAAGGCTGAGCAGATGATTCAGGACACTCTTCATCAAGTCAGGGAGTGTAGAGGAGGGGCAGATGCAGCACCTCCATTTCTGCTTTGATAGTAATATCTGTCTTCTTTTGTGTTCACATGCTTAACAGTTTTAACAAAGTAATTTTCTCATACTGCAACAGACACATATGCAGCTGTATTTACTTCCAACTTTATGATATTATGGTTTCTATTTAATGTGTTAATCCATATGGATTTTTTTTTTTTGGTATGGGGATTTAGATTAAACTTTAGTTTTTTACCCCTTAAAAGTTCTATCAATTGTCCTGGCAATATTTAAAGAATGATACTTTTTGTTAGTTTTTTAAAAAAAATTTGTAATTTATCTTTATTGTTGAAAGTATTACAGATGTCCCCCTTTTTTTTCCCCATTGACGCCCTCCACCCTGCACCGGCCCCCTCCTAGGCCTTCACCACACTATTGTCTGTGTCCATGGGCTATGCATATATGCATATGAGTTCCCAGGTTCATTGCTCCCTCCCACCCTCTCCACCCTCTGCTTTCCCTCTGAAATTCGTCAGCTACCTATGGTTTCTTCCAAGATTTTTATGGTTTCACGACTTACATTAAGTTTTTATCAATTTTGAGTTTATTCTTGTGTAAGTTGGTGGTCTAGTTTCATTTTTTTCATGTACCTGTCCAATTTTCCCAACACCATTTATTGAAGAGACTGTCTTGACTCCATTGTATGCTCTTGCCTCCTTTGTCATATATTAATTAAGTGTAATGGCTTGGTTCGATTTCTGGGTTCTCTGTTCTGTTCCCTTGGTCTATATGCCTGTTCTTGTGCCAGTAACAGGCTGTTTGAGTATAGTGCCTTTGTAATATAGCTTGATATCTGATATTGTGAGTCCTCCAACTTTGTTCTTTCTCAAGTTTGCTCTGGCTATTCGAGGTCTTTTTTGGTCCCATATAAATTTTTGAAGTGTTTATTCTAGATATGTGAAATATGCATTGGTATTTTAATAAAAATTGCATTGAATCTATAGATTGTTTTGGGTAGTATGAACATTTTAATTATGTTGATTCTACCAATCCATTAACACAGTATATTCTTCTACTTGTTTATATCTTCCTCTGTCTCTTTTTTCAATATCCTGTAGTTTTCTGAGTACAGGTCTTTTACTTCCTTAGTTAAGTTTATTCCTAAGTATCTTATTTTTTGTTGTTGCAACGGTAAATGGGATTGTATTTTTAGTTTCTCTTTCTGAGAGTTCATTATTGATATATAAAAATACCATCAATTTCTGGGTGTTAATATTATATCCTGCTGCATTACCCAATTTATTTATTAAATCTAGTAGGTTTTTAATGGAGTCTTTTTGTAAGTTCAGTGTGGAAGAACTTACATAGGGTTTTATACCTAGGGTTTTCTATGTATAATATCATGCCATCTGCGAATGACAGTTTTACCTCCTCCTTTCCACTTCGGATGGCTTTTTGTTAATTAGTTTTAATGCCATATTTTTACATTCAAAGTGGATGATTTTACCAATAATGCTTATAAATCACAATGAAGCTATTTCATAAACTTTTATGTTCTATATAACAAAAAGTCAAAGTATATGGAAATAACTGCTGAAAAGACAGGCTTATTTGACAGAAACATAATAACATAGAATATAACATGCTACTTTAAAACAGGAATAAAAAAGATATAGAAAATATACCTAATATAATTAAGAATATAATTATATAATTTAATATATATAGTTAATTTAAAGCACTCACTAAATTTTTAAAAAGTAATATGCTAAAAAACAAAACTCAGGTCACTCAGACTAAAATTTGTAAAGACCACATTCTCTTATAGTACAATAAAACTGAAATGTCATAACAAAATAAATTACTGGCATATAAAATTATTGGATAAAAAAAGAAATCTACCTACAGGTATAGAGCCTTTTAAAAACAATGATAATAAGAAACCCTATCAGTTGTACTCAAAGCAGGAGTTAAAGACACATTTCTAGCTTTCGACGCTTTTATTACTAAACAGGAAAAATAAAATTAAATGAACTTTTATTGAACTCACAAAATTAGAAAAATAAAATAGATCTAAGAAAGGAGAAAATGGGAGTTGAAATTAATCAATTATAAGTTGGTTTTAAACTAGTTCAATTGAGAACTGTTAGAGCTGGTTCTCTGAAGTTATAACTAAATTATGTAAATTTTTGGCTGGCATAAAAAAAAAAAGCAAAATACAAGTAATCCAAGAGAAAATAATAATAAATTTGAAGTGGTTAAAGAAACATTAGCTAACTAACGAATTACAATTTCATACTAATAAATTTGAAAACCTAACTGATAGTGGTAATTATCTAGAAAAAATTAATTTAGAGTTTATTGAAGCTGTAAAAAAATTGGATAGCTCAAAAATTTTTAGGCTAGTTCTTTCAGATTTCACTTCTTTATTTTTTAAAATATATTTTTATTGATTTAAGAGAGGAAGGGCGAGGGAGAGGGTGATAGAAACATTAATGATGAGAGAGAATCCTTGATCGGCTGCCTCTTCCACAATCGGGGATTGAGCCTGCAACTCAGGTGTATGCCCTGACTGGGAATTGAATCATGACCTCCTGGTTCACAGGTCGACGGTCAACCACTGAGCCACCGTGGCTGGGCATTCTTTCAGTTTTTAAAGAAACAAATAATTTTTATTTTACATAAAGCTACTTCAGAATATGGGTAGAAAGTCTCCTGCTAAATTTATCACAACAGACTCTGATACAGTTTATGAAAAGACAATAAAAATAGAAAATTATGGGTTGTTTTTACTTAGCAGTAAATAGGAGCAAAAATCCAAAGTAATATACTAGCTTATTAATTCATCAATGAAATATAAATTTTATTCTCAATACAAATATAGGAGTAATAAATCTGTAAATATAGTACCAAAGGACTTATATGCATGCATATAAGCCTAACCAATGGACACAGACATCAGGGGGGTGAGGGCATGAGTGGGGGGGGGTCATTGGGGACAAAAGGGGAATAAGGACTCACATGTAATACCTTAATCAATAAAGAAAAAAATATATAGTTATCACTGGTATTCAAAGGAATCTTTAGTAGACGCTCAAAGTCATGTGAAATTTAGCAATCACTCCTGGCAAATTAGGATTAGAAGAATATTTTCTGTTAAAATAAGCTCTACAGCAAAGAAACCTATTATTCCTTCTATCACTTAACATTGTTTTGAAAGTTCTTGCCAATGCATTAAAATAGAAATGACAATTTATGTAATTATCACATAAAAGGGTCTCAAAATGTTTGTCAAATGAATCCTACAATAAAGTACATTGAAAATGAAGAGAAAATGATTGAGATTTTCCAATAATAATAATACTTTAAAAAATCCTCACCCAAGGATATATTTAAAAAAATTATTTTAGAAAGAGAGAGGAAGGGAGAGAGAAAAAAACATTGATTTGAGACATAAACATTGATCAGTTACCTCCATAGGTGCCTTGACCAGGGATTGAACCCTCAATATTTTGGTGTATAAGATGATGTTCCAGCCAACTGAGCCACCAGGCAAGAGCACAAATAATTATTTTTTAACTCAACAAGCTAATTAACTGAAACCTATCTGAACTAATAATAGCATTCCACAGGATGGCGAGATGTAAAACTGCAAAATCAATAGCTTTCCTATATCAATTAAAATGTACAATAGAAAAATTATCCATTTCTGTGAAGTACAAGATTAAATTTATTAGGAGTTGTGAGAGGACTTGGGTTAATATAAAGAAGGCCAAATATCTTTACTAAGAGATATTAAAAAGAATGACTTGAATAAATGGAAATACATAGTATATTGCTCAATGGGCAGATGGAATATTGTAAAGATTTCTATTATCTTCAATTTAATTTATAGGTTTAATGTAATTCCAATCAGATTAATTTATATGGAATAGGCTAGAATAATAATATTTGAAAAATTAAAAAGTAAAAGGAGAAATTTATACTATCAGCTAAAGTATAAAGTTTTTTTGAAATAATAGGTAGACAGCCATTGTGACTCAATGTTTTGAGTCAGAAACACGAACTAATATAAGTAATTAAATAAGGAATAAACTATGAAATCAAAGATCAGTAATTCTGACTGTATAAAAATTTATAAATGCTATTTTTTTATAATACAACATAAACAAAAAGCAGCCAGAATTAGGAGGAAGCATTCTATGAAGCATTTAATTCATTCAGTGGATGAGAGTTCTGCTGAGCATGGAGGAGAATGCTGAGAGGATTGGGAAGACAGTAGTCCAAGTGTACATTCGTGACCTCATTTCCCTCCTTTCTGTCTTTTCATGGGATACAGTAACCAGTTCAGGCATTTTATGGGTTGGGGTAGGGAGGAGGTAAGGAAAAGACCAGTCTCAAGTTGCCTGTTACGCAGGATGGATCCCCAAGTCCATCCATGCCTTCCCAGTTCAGACAGACAAAACATTTGCCAAAATGAATACCGAACGAACTGGAGATTCTTGGAATTGCTGTAGCTGGGCTGGAGCTCCAACCAACCACAGGATCCAGGCTCATCATCATCAAAATTGAAGCAAGAGGCCAACTACCCATGGGAGCATGATGAATTTATAACTGTAACTCCTAGAACTAGCTGTCCAGACTCACCTGGTCATTTCATTAGCCTTGCATCGATGTGACCCTACATGTTATTCAATTCAAGCTTTGGATCCTGTTTATCATGTTACAGCAGGGTTTTGCTGTACTTACCAAAAAATATATAAATTTTAGAAAATATAGATATTTCAGGAAAAATAGGTGATAATTATCATTAGAGGGTGGGATATTGAGAGACTTGATAGTGTTTGAAGAGTGAGCTATGGGGATCCATGACAGATTTAGAAAACGAACAAACAAACAAACAAACAAAAAACAAGATTAAGATTCCCTATAGGTGATTGGGGGAAGGGAGAGAGTTTAGTACATAGTAATCTAAATGCTTAGTTCTTATTGGTATCCAGAAGGTGATAGTGACTGGAAGCTTGCACATGATAGAACCAAAAAGACAAATCTGTTGGAAGCAGGGTAGCTTGTCTAGGGTCACTTTTATGTAGTTATCTTTTCAGTTTTATGATGAAATGTTCATGTTTTATTTTTGGTGCAATTCCATTTTTTCTGCATCACACGTCAGCTCTAAATCAAATTTTATGGTACTATTTACATTTTGGTCTTTTGAGAGGCCAACTATTCCTTGATAACCAGGAATATTACAGTCTATGCATAGGACACAAACAATTTTGGAAATTCTTCTTGCATAATTTTAGTGACAACACTCATTAAAGATTTATTACTTTGGGGTAGTTTTGTAAATTCTTGCAGATTCATTTAACAAACTTTTCCTTTTTTGTATTAGGAGAAATGAGTCCTTACTTGGATTGAAAAAAATTAAACATAAGGACAATATTTTGGGTCAAAAAATGGATAAATCTGTGAAGAAGTACAAAGCTGCAGTAATGGAGATTGGGAAAGTAAGTTTCATGAGTTTTGAGCAAATGAAATGAAGAGATATATGTATCTACAGACGATTGGCTGCATTACAATTTATTGTAACATGAAACAGAAGGAAATACAAGCATAATTTTATAACTATACATTACAATTCTTAAGTTTTCAAATGGATATATTTTTTAATTTTTAAAATTTATTTGAGAGAGAGAACATTGAAGCAAGAGAGAAACATCGATCAGTTGCCTCCTACATGTGCCCCCACTGGAGATTGAACCTGCAACCTGGGTATGTGCCCTGACCAGGAATTGAACTCACCACTTTCTGGTATACAGGACTATACTCCAACCAGCTGAGCCATATCGATCAGGGCTCATTTGGATATTTTTGTAATCATATTTTTTTTGTTTACAGGGATACTTTTGTTACTTTTGATAATAATTTTAAGTGGGGGTATAAAGAAACCACTGTATTTTAATGTCAATAGATAGACATTAGAGTGTGAGTTAATTATAATATTGTATTCAGAACTTAATTTTTGTTTTCTCCTGTATTAAGACTACAGAAATACCAAAAAGAAAATGTAAAAAAAAGGGAACTCTAAGAGACTTTTTATCCAAAAATCCACATGTTTCTGAATTGCCAGAACGTGAAAGGTATTCATTTATTATTTAATTTATTCAGTAAACATTTACTTGAAGCCCATTATTTGGGCTTTAGGGGTATACTGCTTAACTAGAGAGCTAAGAGCATTTTGAGATTTTGATAGGAATAATTTTAAACAAATGTATTTTATACTTAAATTACGTACTAACTAGAAAATTTTTGAAATACTATTTTTTTCCAGATCATATTGAGTATGGTTTTATGATCGTATTTTATTTATCATTATGAGTGATGTTTTATTTCCTTCCAGTCTAGCTAAAGTTAAAAAAAATTTTACTTTATTATTTTTCAAGGGACCACACAGATAAATGATTTTCTTGTTTAATATTTAAGTTAATTGATGAATGTGAACAATTATGTTATAATTTATTTGTCTAATCTCGGTGGCCTTTTGGTTATAGAAAAGAAAAGCTCTGTTTGGTTTGAGCTTAGGACATAGACATCAGAGAGAATTGGAGACAATATGTAGTGACTTTGTCCCTTGTGCTCATTCTTGTGCCTTCTTTATTGTCCTATTTTACATTTTTAGTACTAAGTAAATGATAAATAAGCCTATTACATTTGCATAAGGGCAGCCAAGTGACTTCTTGATTATGTACAAATTGGAATCATTTCTCTTCAAATATCTGAAAGTTTGTATAATTTCAAAACTTGTTTGTCCCTTGGCAGAAATAAGAGATTTGATGTTAGAAAAATAGCACATCGATTCCTGGTAGATAACTTGAATCCTCTAATACTTAATTATATTAAAAAGAAGAGGTTCCGTCAAATGTGGCTTGAAGAGATGCCCTGGAGGGCTCAGATGAACCTGTATCTGGCAAATGCACATTTCAACATGCTTTTAATAAAGCTAGGGGAACGTCTGAAGATGAAATTTGGCACTTCACATACAATGGTCAGGTATAGTATATTATCAATAAGTAATACTTTTGAGGTTTCAAGAACATGGATTGTATTTGTATGTCCAGGGCTTCAATGTTGATAATAACTTAAGGAGGTTTACAGAGTGCTTCTGTCTTACTTGGTAATTGATACATTTCTTTTTTTTCTATTGATATATTTCTTATCTTAGAATCTTTCCCAAACAGGTGATGGATATAAGCTCTTATGAAGTACTAATTTGCATATATCTTGACAATGTTTCTCAATAAAACTTTTAGTAAAAGGAGAAAATATAATTCCAAGAGGAATTTAATATTAATTGCATAATAACTGTAGACATTAGTGGGCATTAGACAAATTTCTATTTCATTTAGAGATATTTTAAGCCTCCATGAATATATATTGTAAGCCTCTATAAACATAGATCATATATTCTCATATAGAGTTTTTCTTATTAATTCAAAAGACATTTTTGAGCTCTTAACGAATATCTTTGGCTGAAGTGTTATGGGAGATAAAAATAGAAGATAAATACATAAATGGAATACTATGCAGCCACTAAAAAGGTGGTGTAGAGTCATTTAAAAAGATTTGTTGAGCACCAGTTAGACACAAGATCCTGAGATAGGTGCAGTGGGTATGCAAGCATGAACAAGATATGAAAGTTAGAATTTAGTAGGGTAGATCACAAATGTTCATGGATAATTCTAGATAGTGGGAGCAGACAAAGTACTCATAAAGTCTTCTTTGTTCCCAGGAAGTTCACTTTACTCTGGCTGAGACTAACAGGAAAGATTTAATGTGGGAGGGCCACTTGGCCTGTCTCTTGATAGATAGGCAAGATTTAGAAATGTATGGTTAGAGAAATAGGCATTCCAGGTGGGTGGAAAACAGGAGTTAGAGCCCAGGTAGGAAAAACAGAGGATAAGAACCCCAAATGGTCTAACCTGAATCTAGGGTATATGATAGAGAGTGGTATAAGATAATTTGCAAAGTAGGTCAGTTCCAGGTCATGGAGAGTCTTAATAGTCTATTAAGTCTGGACTTTAATTTATATACAGTGGGAGATCATTAAGAATTTTTGAGCAGGGCTGTGATAAGAAATTTCTCTGGCAGCAACATACAGAACACTAACTCACAAATATTTAAAACATTAAAGTAGGTTGTATTTGACATTTAATTCAATTTTACTTATAATGTTTTTTGATAAGATTTTTTCCCTCTTGCAGTTTCCGATCATGTGATCCTAGTATATTCTCATTATATAATTCAGGAACAGTATTACCAACAGGAAAATTGACTCTAGAAAACTATAAAGTGATGCTTGATTTCCTTCATACAGCTAAAAAAAGAAGGATCAATTTACCATCAGGTAAAATAAGTAAACATATTATCAAATTGCCTCTAGATTTTTATTCACTAATGACCCACAAACACACACACACACACACACACACACACACACACACTGGGCAGACACACAGAATTACATGCACCATTTCCCAATGACCGAGGAATTTAGTTGAATTGTAATATTTTGTAGGAGACTCTTATTTTTAAAAATTTCAATTTTTATGGTAGTATCATATATATTTGGAAATACCTATAATGCGTTCTGACTTAAAACAGTTTGGTTGTTTAGCAAATATAATGTTCTTTTAGAAGTGTTGGTAGCCCCCAGTGGTCAAGGGGTTATATTTTAGTGGAAATAAGTTTTAGAATAATTCCACCAAACATAGTGATGCAGGCAGTCATGAAGACAGTAATATAGCTAGCTGTTCAATCGAACCGATTTTACCTCCGGGCAGTCTACTCTTGCCTTATGGTCTCCAACTAGCAACTTCCATGAGAGTTTACTCCAAGATGGTTGCCATACTATTCTGATGGCAGAACCAACCAATATTGTCATCAGGCCAGGTGACAGGGGCCTCTAAGAGGTTGGAGAGATGCAAGTGAGCAGGGCTCTCCATCGGCACCGATGACATTATACCTGAACAATCACCTACCTTGAATACCACTCACTTCACAAATAAAAAATTATAAGATTTTTTATGCTGTTACGAAGTCTCTTACGTTGATTTCTAATAATGGTATTTTAAGTACTATGTAACTTAGTGCTGAAAAAGTTACTTCATATGCTGGATCACTGCCCCAGGAGAGTTGATTCATATTTGAGGTACTTGACGTACTTTCTAGTTTCTTCTAGGGTGTAGATTAAGTTTAACGAGTACCTGCATGTCATACTATGAATATTGAAGTATTTGAGAGTAAATTTCCTCCCCTAGAAAGAGCTGAGTTTTGTATGTAGATTGTAATATACAGTTTCTTGATTTTTGTTAAAACTAGCTCTCTATCTAAGAGCTCCATGAAGTCAGCAATAGAATATTTTGCTATTGAGACTTACTATTTAATGCAGAGTTCTACTAGTAAGAGAAGGTTTGCGGCAGGAGAAATCCTCTGTGTTTTTATACCACACCAACAGGAGAATGAGTGGCCTGGGTTGCTGCACTGCCTAATCCTTTTTAGTGTATGTATCCTGAGAATGGCCCAGTTTTGGGGTAAATTAAGAAACAGTGCGATCCTGTCATTGTTCCCTAAAAAAAAACACACAAGACATACCTTGGCCATAATCCCTGCCTGGAATATTCTTCTCCATAGTTTTCCCTCATAGCTGAATCATGCCACCTCTTAAGACCTAATCTAAGTGCTTCTTTCTTTAGAAACCTTCCCTGATTCATTGTGTTTGTGATAATCCTGTCCTTTCTCCAAAATTATATAGCCGTTCTTATCAGAATGACTCATTTGATACTTGCCACCTACTGTGTTCTCTGGAATGTAACTCTCTGTTTTCAAATAACGTTGTCCTTTATTTTTGTACTGTAGATGCTGAAGAGTTTTCAATATTTATTGATTCCCAAATGAATGATGAAACTGATTCTAAGATACAAACAGCTAATGATCCTGACTTTCAGGGAGTTCTTAATGCTAGAGAAAAGGATAGAGCAGCAACTTTGAGTCTATTGGACCATTTTATGAAAATCTTTTTATATTGTAGGAGAGCAATGGTAAGGTGGTCTTTCATTTTTGCTAATGTGGTAGACACAAATCTCAACCCATAAATTTTGGGTGTGTAAGATGTATCTATTTGCTTACTATGTATAATTTTAGTTTCAGTTTTAAGACTAAATTTGCCTGCCATGGTAATGAGGTCTTACACATTGTCAAGTTGTCAGGGAGAGGGGTGAGCTCCTGTCACCATCAGCCATCCATTCGCCTAGAGAAGAGGTGGCCCTTGTTCCTGTTTACACAGTCTTCGTGGATATTCACACACCCCTCTGCTGCTTTCTTGCCAAACTTGGGACATGGGTTTCTCTGGTGACACAGGGTTTTCTCTCTGGAAACATGATCCTTCCTGGGCCACCATAGACCCCTTTCTTTCCTCTAGCAGGGGAAGATCTTTCTAGACCACAGGTAAGATCTGCCTCTGACCCAGGCCTCTGGTTCTACAGGCCACTTGTGTTTCTTCTCAAATGTTCTCTTTTTCTTCTTAAATATTAAATGGTAGATTATGAAACTCAAATTGGAGTCATTTGCTACAAAGAAATTAATTTCCTTTTTCTCTTAGTAAGGAGGGAGGTACTTTAATCCTCTTAAGAGGTGTGAGAAAATGTACCCTTTCTATACAAGAAGGAAACACACTTAAGTTCTCATATTCTCTGTGGAGTGGAGAGAGTGGCTTTTTAAAAATGTAAAGTAATCCACATCATCTCCTTGACCATGACATTGCATCCTGCTTTCCTTTCCACCAGCTTCAAGACCTAGAAGGTGTGGGTCTTGCTCACTTCTCAGAACTCAGCTCCTCTTGCTTTTGTTGAGTCCACTCTCCCCTCAGTGGTCTTGAAACCAGTAAACGTGTTTGCCTCTCAGCCCTCTGGTTCATCCTCCATGCTTTTAACTTGCTGTCCCCTCAACCTCAACTGCTCTCCCCTACCCAACATCCCCATCACCACCTTCACATGATTTGTTCAACTCAACATTCAGGAAGTCACCTCCTCAGAGAGGACTTCTCTCCTGACCACTCTGTCTAAAAGGATATGTTCTCTTACCCTTGTGAGGTCCTAGTTAATTTCTGTTCTATTTTTCTTTACAACTTACTATTTGTGAAATTATATTTTTATTGGTCTACTTTTCTAGTGTTGGTCTCCCCTAATAAATTGAGGCAGCATGAGAGCAGACCTTTCTTTTCTTGCTCACTGCCACGTTCCCAGCACCTAGGAGTGTTGGAGTCAGACCACCGAAGTGCAAACCTCAGCTCACCATTTAGTAGATTTATGATCTTAGCTCCATTTCCTTATCTGTAAATTGAATTGAATACTAGTACATACTTACTTCATAGGAGCTATTATAAGAAGAAGGTAAGATACTGCATACAAAGGTCTTACCACAATATCTAGCATATGTAATTGGCACAGAACAAATGGTGTTATTTTTATTATTGACATCAATATTGCAGAAAGATGAAGTTGTTCAGAGATGTGTAACTTTTGGAACTTTGGGGTCTTCTGAATGTTGTGTTTGTCTTAGGTTTTTGCTCACCGTGGCGGCTTTTGGACTCTGCTTCAGAACTGCTGTCGGGCCCTTTGGAACTATTCTCAGGAGCTACAGATCCTTCTTAAACAAGCAGTGGACCTGTGTAAAGTATTTCCTATTAGTCGAGATGGTTTCCTTTCTATCTCTGTATTACCATTCTATTTTGGAGCAGACCTACTTATTGACATGTTAATAGAACTACAAAATACCAATTCTATTGAGGTAAGAGTGTTTGGGTAATTATTTTTATTGTATTCAATTAACAAATATTTTTGTACCATGCAGCTTGGGATAAGTAGAAATTAATATTTTTCTTCAGTTATTAGTTGGTTTGTCTATATTTCAGTTGCTTCTCATTATTATTTGGTTAACTATATATCTTGCATTGCTGTTAATTACAAATATCTTACTCTGAAAATTTAATTTCTTAAAGGGAACAGAAAGTAACATCTACTAAGCCCCAGCTTCTACATAAACTAACCTTAGTGCATTTAATCCTCATAGCAATCTTTTGATAAAGAAAGAAAAAGATCCCAAAAGAGACCATAAAGTTTGTTTTTTTAATCTTTATTTCACTGCTTTTTCTATGCCTGTTCTGTTACTTCATATCTGATAGAACTTACATTTAAAATTTTACACATTAGGCTTTAAAGCAAGAAAGTAAAATTGATAAAATTCAAACATGCCATATCCTAAACACAATGAAAATTAGTGAACACATAAACACATTGAGTCATGGAGTAATTCCAGATGTTAAAGATATGGCAACAATAGCATAAAAGTCTGGGATGGTAAATAAAATTAAACTGTCCTAAGTTTTTACACTTTATATAGCTATAAAGTGGTACAATATTAACTCTAAGTGGATGGTAATAAGTTAAGGATGTGTTTAATAATCTCTAGAGTAACTACTAAAAAAGAAATATAGCTAAAAAGCCAAAGTAGTAATATGGAAAACTAAACAATAGTTAATTAAGGAAGGCAGGAAAAAAGGAAAAGGAACATATGGGACAAATAGAAAACAAAGAAAAATAATAAATTATGTCAATAACCATCTACATATATATAAAAGGCTAATATGCAAAGTGTCCCTGTGGAGTTTGACTGGGACACCAGGAGTTCTATCGCTTGCTATGATGTGCTGACCACCAGGGGCGGCACAGAACAAAGGAAGGCCCTAGCTGGCAGCTGGAGAAGAGAGACCCCGGCCAGCAGCCAGAAGGCCCTGATCAGCCCTGATCACTGGCCAGGCCTAGGGACCCTACCCATGCACAAATTTTGTGCACCAGGCCTCTAGTTTTAAATATATGTGGATTGAACATCCCAATTAAAAGGCAGAGATTATCTGATTGGATTAAAAAGAAAGACACCTGTACTTGTCCTCAAGATAAGAATCTGAATATAAAGAAAAAGATAGATTAAAAATAAAACAGTAGAAAGAGATATATCATAAAAACAGTAGGTATGAAAAAAACTGGTGAGGCTATATTAATATTAGATAAAATAGTCTTCAAATCAAGAAACACTTGAGAGATAAAAAGGGACATTTCATTGTGGGAAGAGGCTCTATTAACCAGGAAAACATAGTAGCCATAAATATATGCACCTTTATAACAGAGATTCAACATATACTCTGGACACTCAAAGCTTGGAACACAACACTCACACAGTAATGCTTTAACTTAGGCTAAAAGAGGGTCTTCTAGAAGACTTCCTTCTCAATAGATTTGACCTTTGCATCATGGAATTGCATATATTATTCTACAAACTGATGAATGTAACCAATGTATTAGGGAAACTTAATTATTTGTATATAATAAAACCTGTTTTTCCTTAAAAATTAGGTTCAATATCCTAACTTAGATAGTGACTATGCTCAAGAAGTATAGACTTTAGTCTGTGCTAATATAGTAATGACTAGCCATATGTGGCTGTTTAACATTATTATTATTTTTTTAGAGAGAGAGGAAGGAAGAGAGAGAGAGAGGAAGAGAGAGGAACATCGATGTGAGAGTGAAACATCCATCAGTTTCCTTCCACACTTGCCCCACCGGGGGTTGAATCCTAAATCTGGGATTCAACCAACTGAGCCACACCGGCCAGGGCCATATGTGGCTATTTAAGTTAAGGCTAAATAAATGAAAATGAAATAAAATTGAAATTATCATTGCACTAGTCACACTTCAATAGCTCAGTACCCACACGTGCTGGGTGGCTGCTCTTTAGAACAACACAGACGTAGCAGCACATTTCCATCATCACAAAAGTTACATTACATTAGGTAGCGTTATGAAGTTTCATTTGTGTAATAAAAATATTCTGAATTTTTTCTGTTCAGTCTTTTCCATATTGTATTTTTATATATCACATTCAACTTTCAAAAAATGTGTAGTAAAATCTGGAATCACACTTTTAATGTGCTTCCTGCAGATTATTGAAGAAAAAGGAGAATACAGTGTTCCAAGTTGCTATGGAAATATTAAAAATGATAATGGTGGTTCTAGCCTTACTTTTGAGCATCCTTTGGATAATGTAAATATGGTTGATTTGAAATGGATCCATGATTTTGTATTAAAATCTCTGGAACTTTTGTATCAAGTAGAAAAATGGGAAACACTAGTAGCACTTGCCATTCAATTCAATATAATTTCACAGTAAGTACTGGTGTAAGGGCAATTAAAAGTGATAGACTTCACTGAAAAAAATGTTTTAACTAATGTTTGCTTTCTAATGTATTTTTACCCTGTCTAGTGAGAGATACACAGAGCAAGTGACACCACTCCTGGTGTATGCACAGCGCCAGCTCCTTCTGAGAATATACAAGTTCGAGGGCCCAGATATTACTCAACAACCTTGTGTAAGATATGAGGCCGAATATAATGAGAAGGTGGGTTGACTCTATTATTTATGCAGTTGTGATTTCTTATTAGTACACATGTAACAAAGATTTAGGAATTTGATAAATGTTATACGTTTCATGTAGGCATTTATCATTCAAATCAACAAACATTATTGAAAGCCAGCTGTGTGCCAGTATTTTCTATAACAGGGTAAACTAAAATAAGTTCTTATCAGGGCTCATTTATCCATTAGCAACACTGAGGACAGTGTTTGAGCCAGTATCAGAGCCATTACATTCATATAGTCCTGCCCACGGGCCTCTGGCATCCGTGGGTGCTGACATTCAGTGCCTGCCCCTATACCTGTCTGTGTGCCTATGTGTTGCAGCTGCCCTGCAAGGACTCCATTTCTTCTTTTCACAAAGCTTCCCCATGGCCTTTGCATATCCTTTCCTCCTGTATATTCTATGTAGATAGAATACAGTCTGAGTTCTTGCTTCATGGGGCTTAATTTTGGAGGGGTGGCAGGAGGATGAGATAATAAACATATAAACTGATGTATTAAAAGATTTATAATCAGTGGAAGTTCTCTGAAGAAACAAACTAGGTCAATAGAATAGAGATAGGCTGTGGTTGGAGGTGGAGACTTTAGCAAGCATGATCGGCAAGGCCTCTTGGAGCTGGTAACCTTTGGTGGGAAGGCACCAGCTATTCATTGAAAAAGAGCATTCCAGTCCAATGGAAGAAGGGCAGAGGTCCTGAGATGGGACAGAAAGAAGGCCCCAGGCTGCAGTGTTGCAGACAAGAGAGATAGGGGTTCCTCTTCTGTCTTCTTTGTTGCTTACTCCCATTCTCCCCAATATCTTAGTGTTAAGTGTGTCCCAAGACTCTGTTCTTGGTCCTCTGTCTTCTCTGTGCGCATTCTTTGACATGGTGAGTTAATTCAGTCTTGGGTCTGAGTATCATCTTTATGATAATGACTATCAAAATTACATCTCCATTCTAGACCTTTCTCCTGAATTCTGTATTGACATATCTAATTGCCTGTACCAGTCAGGGTTCAATAAGAGAAGCATAACTAGTAAGACCTATCTATCTATCTATCTGTCTATCTATCTATCTATCTATCTATCTATCATCTACCTACCTACCTATCATCTATCTCTCTAGATTTATTACAAGGACTTGGCTTATATGATCATGGGGACTGACTAAGCAAGTCCAAAATCTGTAGGGTAGGCAGTTAGGATCAAGAGCAGGAAGGGACCCTACAGGTGTGGCCAGAAGTTGTTCTCCATAAGAAGTCACTCAGGGAGAATCCACTGGTGCCAGAACAGTTTTAGATCTGGAGGCTGGTTGGAATTTGGAGTCTGGAGATCACCTGCACTATCAAGGACTTACCTGATTGGGTTAGGCCCACCTAGGATAATCTCCCTAATTAAAGTCAATTTATTAGGAACTTTAATTAGTATCTGCCAAATTCTTTCATAATAGCACCTAGATTACAGTTTGATTGAATAACTGGATTGAGGTTTATGTATGTTAAAAAATAGATTCTTCCCTTCATTAGCCTTCATGGTTTAGCCTAACCAAATTGACTCATCAAAATACCAGACTGCCCAATCAACATTGTCTCTTAGATATTTAATACACTTCTCACATTTAGCTTATCTCAAACAAACCTGTTCTGCCAAGTCCTCCACATTGTTGTTGTTTTTTAATTTTCAAAATATATTTTTATTGATTTCAGAGAGGAAAGGAGAAGGAGAGTGAGAGATAGAAACATCAATGATGAGAGAGAATTATTGATTGGCTGCCTCCTTCATGCCCCCGACTGGAGATAGAGCCCACAACCTGGTCATGTGCCCTGACCAGGAATCGAACTGTGACCTCCTGGTTTATAGGTTGACGCTCAACCACTGAACAACACCACTCTCCTAGCTGCTCAGGCCAGACACCTAGGGGACACCCCTGATTCTTCTCTTGCTTTCACACTGCACTTCAAATTGGTTGCCAAATCCCCTACCTTCAAAATTTATTCAGAACCTTACTACATCTTGCTACCTCCACAACCCCTGCTCTGATCCAAGCTACAGTTATATTTTCTTTGATCAATGCAATGACTTCCTAATTAGTGGTCTTGCTTCCAACCTCCTTGAAACTCTGCCTCCAGCCCACAGTCTAGTCTCAATGCAGTAGATAGAACAACTTTTAAAAACCTAAGTCAACCATGTCATGTCATTACCCCATTTTAAACCCAAAAGCGACTTCCCATCTGCTTCAGAGTTAAAATGAACATCCTATCATGGCCTTAATGCCCTACATAACTTATCCCCGTGTATCCCCCAGTAACTCCTCTCCTATGACTCCTCCTCAGGTTGCCCTGTTCTTTAAGACAGTTCTGCCTCAGGGTCTTTGCCTTTGCTGTTCCCTTGCTTGGAATCCTCCTCCCCAATATCCATATTGACTTTTCCCTTGCCTTTCTCTTGCATTTTTGTTAAATGCCATATTCTCTGTGAGTACTTTCTTCATTACTCTATTAAAAATTTTGTGCTTGTTTGCTTAATTTCTCTGTATAGTATTTATAACTCTTTAATATTCTCTATAATGTACTTCTCTGTTTTATTTATTATCTCTCTGCTTCCACTAGAATAAGTTTCATAAGAACAGGAATTTTTGTTTTCTTTGTTCTCTGCTATATAGTCCTTGAGCTTGGCACCTAGTAAGCGTTCAATAAAATTTTGTTTAATGAAGCTGGAGAAGTAGGAAGGACTAGGTCAAATAGGACCATATAAGGCTTGGGAAGGAATTTGCATTTCATTAGGCTGTATTTACATCTCATAGTAGAAGTACCTACAGGGGACAATCAAGCAGCAGCATCTAATCAGACTAGGGCGCAAGGGGGGCTGTATTTGGAGCAATAGGTTAGCTCAAGGAGTGGGAAGGGAGCAACAGGGAGAAGAGGATCTTGGACCTTTTAAAATAATTTCCTTCTGTTTAAAAATGTTTCACTTTAAGATACTTTATAATTTTAGCACTCAAGTATCTGTTAGAAAATAAATTTTTAAAATACTATAAGGGAAGTTAGTTTTGAAAAACTTCACCAGGGAAGTTTAAATTGTGTTAATTATGAGTAGAGTGGAAAAATCTGCCATTGGAAAAGCAACCTATATTTTAACTATGTCTCAACTTACATAATGGGAGATATATTCAGGCTTGTAAATTTATAGAATATCTGAAAATTATATTCTAATTGTTCTACATAATTTGCCTAATGCTCTTCCAGCTGTGCTGTACTAAAGAAATACGAAAAATTATGTGGCTGCTTTTTCCCCCAAAAGTCTCTGCGAGTTTTTATTTGTAGCATCCTTTTGTCTCTCTTTTTTATTTTTGACAAATGAAAAATAAGATAAACATTTTAAGCAAGCCAAATTTTGGGCTATAAATACCTAAGTTATATTTTTTCAACTTTCCTTTTTTAAGATAACCTGCCGAAATTTTATTGGGAAGCAAATCAAGATTAATTCTCCCCGCAGTCAACTGATAGACACAGAAAACGACTCAGATTTCCTCCAAAAGCTCATCCTTTCAGGTGAGTACCAGTTTACCTTGAAACGCTTTTAAAGCAAGGTTTGCTGTTGCATTCTGCTTGACAGATCTTCCGTAATTAAAATGTTTGCAGGGGAACTGGCCTTGGACAGGAGGGTGGAACACCCCGGGCAGAAGGGGAGGAGAAGAGAAGAGGTTCACATGTGGGAATGTTGGTAGGTGGGAAGAGCAGCAGTTGAAGGCATCTCACTGGGTATTGAAGATTTTCTTCATGAAGCAGGGGTTTGAAAGCATAGCCACGGCTGATAGGGTAGGAGATTTCAGAATGTGAAAGAGTGGACTGGTCCTTGAGGTAAATAGGAGAAGGGAAGATGGAAGGGCTGCAGAGTAAGTGTAGAGGGTCCAGTAGAAGGAGGTTGGTGACCACAAAGTTTAGGTTTTACTGTCCAGGATAAATCCAAGTATCCCCTCATATTCAATAAACAGTTGAAGGATTCATGTGGTCATAATATGTGACTAGTTCCAGTCAAAGAGTGTGATTCTTCCCAGGTGTGTTCTCCTTTTCTTGATCTTGTCTGTTAAAACTCTGGAGATCGCCAAATTTGGAATCCATAACTCAGAATGTGACTTACATTATCTCCTACATACTAAAAAGGGACTGGCAGATGTGAGAAAATGTGTCAGAAATGCTGGTTATCAAAATAATGACTGCCATAGAAGGGATAGAAAAGATATACCTAGTAAAATTCTAGACCCGTGTGACAGTAGGTGCTTATTGGTGATAGAAGCATTATGTCAGAAAAGCACTGTGCCTATCTGTTGTTAAAGCTCATTTGGAAAATCAAGGTGGTGGACAGGCGGGAAGGCAAGTGGAATCCGGCCACAGGGATCTTCTGGGTTGAATCTCAACGGTGGTGGAGGTATAAGCCAGTTTGAGTAATGGTTAGAGCAGGAATATTTGAATGGATAAAAACTTAAAGAATATTATAGTGGCAGGCACTATATTTATCACTTGGCAACCACTAGGTGCTTTAATTTTTGCAGTCTTAGTAATAGGTATTTTTATGCTTACATTACAGATGAGAGAATGAAATGTTACTAGTAAGTACTGGAATTGTGATTCAAACCCTGGTCTGATTGTTTAGCCCATAAGTGCTCCACTGAGCACTGATCCTCATTTGTGCCCTTTCAAGTTAGACTCTACTCTAACCTTATATCACTCAAGAAAATACATGGTAGATATCAGTGGTCATGGGAAGACAGATACTTTCTTCTGACTAATTATGATAGTATGGTAATTTTTAGATGATCCTGCATATTAAATATAGGTTTCACATTGAGTTATTATCATGAAAATCTTGGCATTCAGATTATAGCTCTATAAGACTCTCAGATCTCTTGGAGCAGTATTTCGGCCCACACTTTTGGGCTTATTTGGCAAATATTTAGGATGCTGAATTTTTTTCAGTGTACTCAACTCAGATCATTAACATATTTATAATCATGGTTGGTCTTATATATGTCACCACAACTTGTTTGCAAGTCTTTTAAAAGACCAAGCATATTCTTGATGTTTTCCACACCAAATTGCTTCTTTCGAACATCATATATTTCCTTTTGGCATAACAGCATTTGTTACTAATGTTTGATACATTTCTTTCTCCGGAACAGATGTTGTAATGCTCCAGTGCGTAGAAACATTTGGTGTTCTCATTATTTAAAAGCATTCCATTCTCCCTCTAACTATTTAATAATGCATATGTAATTTGGGAAGGTCTCTGTAGGATTTGGAGAAGTGAGAATACCCTGCTTTATTGATTATTATTTGTATGGATGAGTAACTTGCCTGCTTGTTAAGCTTCATAGGGGAGAGAACTCTGTGGCTATGAATCTTATTGGAGCTGTGTTTGCATTCTGTCTGGAGCCTCATTCTTGAGTCTTGACCTTATTGGTAGTTAAGTTTCCTGATAGGGTTGTTCAGTCTTCAGGTATGTTGGAATTTTCAGCCCTTTGGCAGGTGTGTTTTATTATGGCCTCTGGACATTTGGACTGATGTGACCAAATGTGTAGAAAGCAGCACAAATTTCGTGTACTCCCTGGGAGTTTTCCTTTGTGGACTCATATTCCAGGAGCGATTGGCATTTCAGTTTTAATGTCTACACTGGTACACTGAGAGACATAATGATTCTCTTCATTTTTCTTCCCTTCTTCCTCCTCCCACTTCTCTTTGTCTTCTTCTTCTCGCCTATTTCAAACGGCTGTGGCTTTGAAATAGCTTCTTGAATTATCCAAGGGAATTTTCATACAGGAACCTCCTTGAGACAGATGTCAGGATAAGGCCTCTGAAGCTGGTATTTCCTTATTGCTTTTTTTCTTTTAAATCTCATGTAGGCAGCCACAAAACACCAAACAGAACCCTAATTAGACCATAAGGAAAAGGTAGAGTAGGGCTTGAAAAAAAGGAAAATCAAATAGCACAATAGAGTTTAGAAAATAAAAGAATGATTTATGAGTAGATATTTGATAAAAGTAGCAGGAGGATAATTTTATTCTGACCCCTACTTTAGCGATGGCAGTCACTTCCCCTTCTTCCTGTCTTCTTGGCCCCGCAT
Organism: Myotis yumanensis; assembly: GCF_028538775.1. NCBI lineage: Eukaryota > Metazoa > Chordata > Mammalia > Chiroptera > Vespertilionidae > Myotis > Myotis yumanensis. The sequence continues at coordinate 195,890,224 of NW_027223754.1, forward strand.
GCCTTTATGATTTCTGTTGTGGAATGCAAGCTCTGTAAGAGCAGGGAGCGGGTCTGCTTTGTTCACTTCCTCAGTGCCTAGCCTGGTACTGGTACGTGTTAATATGTATTTTAAAACCACCTGACTCACAGTCATAATGTGAGCCTCCATTTATTGACACTTCACACACAGGTAAAAAAGTAACCTTCAGAGGTAAATAATATTTACCCCACTTTTTTTCATCTCACTTTTGACAGATGTTTGAAACAAAGGCCTAGAGAAAGTAACTGACTGTCTCAAAATATTAATATGTGAGGGCTTCCAGCTTCCTCCTGTTCCTCTGCTGGCTTCTTTCCCTGATCTCACTCTCTAAGGAGAAACAGATAAAATCCAGGCGCATGAATTCTTGCAAGAAAAACAGAGCAGAAATTTATAATCTTCAGGGTGGTGTGCATAAGGGTGGCGGTGAGAGGAGTGGGAGTATACCTTGTTCAGGATCATGCAGGACCGTGCATGCTTAGGGGAGAGGGGACTTGAGGGAGCATGATGGCAGGAACAGGACGGAGTACCAGCTTGCAAACATGTCATGGTGACACGCATAAGGCCCACCATGCTTAGAAACATGCTAATGATCTGAGTTTCACTGAAAAAAAAAATCACCATTCTAAAACTTTCTAAATAAGCCTAAAAGTGTGGGCCAAGATACTGCTCCAAGAGGTCTAAGAGTCTTATAAAGAGCTCTAAGCTGGATGCCAAGATTTTCATGATCACAACTCAGTGTGAAACCTATAATATGCAGGATCATCTAAAAATTACCATATTATCACAGTTAGTCAGGAGAAAGTATCTTCTCATGACCACTGATATCTAGCATGTTTTTTTCTTGGGTGCTATAAGGTTAGAGGAGAGTCTAAACTGAAAGGGCACAAATGAAGATCAGGCCTGGTAGCTCAGTGGAGCACTTATCAGCGTGCCTGGTGGGAGAGGGATGGTGGAGAGTAGTAAGGTAAAGGGTCAGAGGTGAGGTAAAGTCTAAAAATTGAACATCACATTTAGCCACATTGCAGAGCTTTGGGAAGGAGTGATGGGGAGGGGGAGGTCTGATTTAAGTGGGTTCAAGAGTGAATGGGAAACAATGAATACAGAACTTTTTAACGTGTTTTGTTGTAAACATGGTGCAGAGAAATAGAATGGTACCTTGAGGGGGAAAGTAGAGTCAAGAGAAAGGATTTTTACTTTTTTAAATTAAAGTATTCACTTTTTATAAGTTCAAATATAGTCACCATGCCCCAGAACTTATAACTGGAAATCTTACCTTTTGACCATCTTCACTTATTTTGCCCATCCCCACCCCACCCCCGGCAATCACCAGTCTATTCTATCTATCTATGTGTTTGGTTTGTATAGATTCCACATGTGAGGTCATACAGCATATGCCTTTCTTTGTCTGACTTATTTCACTTACCATAAAACCCTCAAGGTCCATCCATGTGGTCACAAATGGCAGGATTTCCTTCTTTCTTATTTCATTGTATATATACACCACATTCCCCTTCTCCATTCATTTGCCGATGGACATTTGAGTTGTTTCCCTGTCTTGTCTATTGTAAATAATGCTGCAGTGAACATAACATTTTCAATTTTTTTTTAAATCAGGGGAAAAAAACAAACAGCAAAATGTGCCGCTGGGAAATATTCAGCACAGAGAAAATTAATGATTTGGGGAAAGGAGAACTGCTGCAGGGATGATGTTGAGATGTAGATAGGCATGGGTGGATATACTGGTGGGGGCTTGTGGGAAATCCCTTTAGATTGCTTCAAGTTTTTTCAAGTGAGGTAAGAAGCAAGATCATTGGCCCTGACAGGAGAGGGAATAGGTAATTCCCACCCCTTTTTCGTTTTCCCCCACATAGTCAATTTAAGCACTTTTCCTGTTGCTTTAACAATGGAAAGTTCCCTGTGTCCCTCCCTTGTTTACATTGCTACTGCTTTTGTCAAGTTCAAATCACAAAATGCTGTCAGTCTCTCAGCCACCAACCTTCTTCTATTAAAGTCTGCTGTCAGCTGATATACAACTGTCAGCTGACTCTTCCTAAAACATCACTTTCTTCCTGTCAGGGTCCTTCTCAAAACCCTGGCTCAGCTCCCCAGTAAAGAGGATGAAGGGCATTCACTCAATGGGGGCTTCAGGCCCCTGGCAAACCCTTCTTTGTTCAAGAGGACTGGCCATGGCATCTCACTGTGACCGAATCACCACCCTTACTGCTTCTGCCATACCGCTCCTTGCACAGCTAGTTCTGTGACTAGAGGGAAGCTACCAGACTTTTCTATGCCTTCTTTCCTCATCCTACCTCTTACAGTTGTGTTTAGGGTTTGATGAGACTATCGAGGTAAATTATTTAGAACTAGAGGCCCAGTGCATGGTGGGGTCTGTTGGCCTGGCCTCCAGGGATCAGGCTGAAACCAGCTCTCTCACATCCCCCAAGGGGTTCCAGATTGCGAGAGGGTGGTTTTCAGGTGACACACCCTGCAACTGGGCTCCCTCCTCTCTGGTTCTGGGTGTGTCACTCAAGAACCATAGCTGCCAACTCACCGCAGCTCAGCAGCTCCTGTGTTGAGTATCTGCCCCCTGGTGGTCAGTGTGCGTCATAGCTACTGGTCAGAGCGTCTGCCCCCTGGTGGTCGTTGCACATCATAGCTACTGGTCAGCTGGTCTGCGGGTCACTTAGGCTTTTATATATATAGACTAGAGGCCTGGTGCACAAAAATTTGTGCACTCAGAGGGGAAGGGGGGTGTCCCTCAGCCCGGCCTGTGCCCTCTCGCAGTCTGGGACCCCTTGGGAGATAATGACCTGCTGGCTTAGGCCTGCTCCTGGGTGGCAGAGGGCAGGCCCAATCCCTAGGTGCAGCCCCTGGTCGGGCTCAGAGCAGGGCTGATTGGGGAGTTGGGGCGCCGCCCCCTGTCATGCACAGAGCAGGGCGGATTCGGAGGTTGTGATGCCACCCTCAGTCACGTTCAGGGTAGGGCCGATTGGGGGGTTGGGGCACCACCCCCTGTCACACTCAAGGCAGGGTTGATGGGGAGGTTGCGGCGCCACCCCCTGTCACGCACAGAGCAGGGCCCACCAGGGGGGTTGGGGCTCCGTACCCTGTCACGCACAGAGCAGGGCCAATCAGGGGGTTGGGCACTGCCCCCTGTCATGCACAGAGCAGGGCCCATCAGGGGGTTGAGGAGCTCCCCCCTGTCACTCACAAAGTAGGGCCAATAGGGGAGTTAGGGCACCGCCCCCTGTCACACACAGAGCAGGGCGGATCAGGGGGTTGGGGCGCCGCCCTCTATCACCCACAGAGCAGGGCCGATCAGGAGGTTGGGGCACCGCCACTCTCACACTCAGGGCAGGGCCGATGGGGAGGTTATGGCTCTACCCTGTCACACACAGAGCAGGGCCTGTGGGGGGGGGGGGGGTTTGGGGCGCCGCACCCTGTCACACACAGAGCCTCAGGACGATCAGGGGGTTTGGGCGCTGCCCCCTGTCATGCTGATCTGATGCCAGGAGGCCTTGCGGCTCCGCCGATCCCAGTGCTGGGAGGCATATTACCCTTTTACTATATAGGATAGAGGCCTGGGGGCCGGCTGGTTTGCCCTGAAGGGTGTCCTGGATCAGGGTGGGGGTCCCCACTGGGGTGCCTGGCCAGCCTGGATGAGTGGATGATGGCTGTTTGCAGCTGGTCACACACCCTTCAGGGTGGGGGTCCCCACTGGGGTGCCTGGCCAGTCTGGGTGAGGAGCTGAGGGCTGCTTTCAGGCTGGCGATTGACTGAAGCTCCCAACCACTCCTTTTTTTCTTTTTTTTTTTATTCTGGGCCAGCTTTAGCTCTGGCTCTAGCTCTGAGGCTTCCGCTGCTGAAAGCTGGTATCTGGTTTGTTTGCGTTCTATAATCGAAACAATGTATAACTCCAGCTCTGAGATCCCGGCAGCTGAAAGCTGGTTTCTGGGGTTGTTTAGCTTCTATATTTGTTACAATGTTTCAAACTGCCAAGTCAGAGGCCGGCAGCGGCAGGCGGGGAACGTTGGAGTCCACCAGTCACTGGAGCAAGCAAGCCTCCCTGTTCGCTTCAGTGCATGGCTGTCGGCCGCCATCTTGGTTGTCAGTTAATTTGCATATACTCACTGATTAGCCAATGAAAAGGGTAGCAGTCATACGCTAATTACCATGTTTCTCTTTTATTAGTGTAGATAGTATCTGATATAGTGTAAGTGCTCAATCAACTTCAGCTATTCTTATTCTAAGGATCTAAACCCCCTTGCCTCTTTCTTCCTAACCAAATCCTCGCCGTCTTCTAAGACAGAGTTGGCATACCTTCTCTCTCATGAAGTCTTCCTAGCTCACTTTTTCCTCTCTATGCTGATCTCTCACCTCAATGTTTCCCTTGTTTTAGCATGTAAGTAGACACTCTGCCAGTGTGATTTTAATATGCCTATGTCAGATGTTTCATCTCTTCAGCTATCCTGTGAACTCTCGAGGGCAAGGGTATTGCCTCTTAACCTCTTATAGCTGCATTCCCTAAAAGTTGCAGCACTCTCAGGACCTCAGATTTTGCAGGGAGTATTAGGACTATTCAACTTGTTAAAGAAGCAAATTCCTTTGTTACACTGTTTGAAGTCTTTATTTCTTGTTTTGTTTTGTTGCTGTTGCTGTTGTTTGTGTGTGTGTGTGTGTGTGTGTGTGTGTGTGTCAGCTTCATGATCATCTTTTTTGCACCCTAATTCTTGGATGGTCATTTCCTCTCCAGAGACCTTATAGCAACTCTTTTTTATCAGGACTGTTTGTTGGTTTCATATTCTATTATGACCCCATCTTCCTTGCCTCTGTTCCTATGTTAGAGAGTGTCCTTTTCTTAAGAGAGCAGTTGCTCATCTCTAAACTTTTTTGCTTTCTCTCTTTTTTGTAGGCTTCATAAGGAAAATTGACAAGATCTAGAGTTTTTGTGGGGTTTTTTTTTGCATTTTATAAGAATCAAAAGTTTTCTAAGATGTTTTTTTTTTTTAAACAAACTTTCAAACATACAGAAAAAATTACCTGAATGTTGAAATACCTGCTACATACCTGGAGGCTTTGAATTTAGCAGCTTTAATTTGGGACCAAGAAATTCTCTGAATTAGTCTTTTGCTACTAGTTTGCTTGCTGACACATTTCATCCTGAGTGTTACTCTTCCTTTTCCTTTCAGAATACAGCCATGCCAAAGGGCTCCTCTCTGTGCCCGTGGATGTGACAGATACGTTGAGATGTTTTAGAGAGACTTTGGAAAAGTCCAGATATCATAACAGATCAATCCGACACAGCAGAAAGTTGCTTTCATTATTTCTTGCACAGACACAAGGTAAAAATACTTGCTCTGTATCCCTTAGTCATTACTTAGATGGGGATGCCACCTGCAGATCTACCTGCCACAGGTGCCTCCTCCCCCACTTCCATGCCCACTCACTGCTGCCTTGCACTTTCTTCCTGCCTAGTGGATCACATCATCTCTCACTTTATTCCAACCAAGGCACTGTCTCATCTGCTTTTATGCTTCCTGTGAAACTACCATACTCCCTGTGTAAAGGGGATACAAAAACAATATTGGTTAATGTTTTGACTCTGTACATCTATGGTCTTACCATTTTCTATGCAAGTATTGTGCTACAGTCTTGTTTAATTTTCATGAGTAGGTAAATTGATTCATACTGAGTTAACTAGAATTTTTTCTATCAAAACATTACTTTATTAGTATCAAAGAAATGAATATGTTTTAATATAAGCATCATTAAGATTTTTCATTGATGGATCCAAGATGGCATCTGACAGGACGGCAAACTGCAAGGTAGTGTGTAATTGAGAGAGCTAAAGGAGAGTGCATGGACATGCATGGAGTGTCTGTATTTGTGAATGAGGGACAGTTATATTCCACAGGCCTGTTGAGGACTGGTGGACAGGCTCCCCTGGCCAGGTAGCCTCTACTACTGCTGAAATCTCTCCCTGAGCGGCCAGCTCTGCTGCAGAGACTGCGCCATTTTAAAGGGGAGAGTGGCTGTGATCAAAAGCCCAGCCTTACTTTCAACCAGGGAGAACTTGGACACCTCCTGGGACCATACAACAACAACACCCAGGGACCTCTGTAAACCCACGAACACTGAGACTCCAGCCTCCCTGGCTGTGGGTGCCTAAAAAGTTTATCCAGGGGGAGACAAGGTGGCGACCAAATACGTGGATGGGTCCTGTGCCTTCTCACAGAGCAGATAAAAGGAACAGCTGAATCAAATAACATCTACCCAGAATTGGTGTATTAAACACAGTTGGTGAGGCAATCTGTGGATGGAAAGGTCAGAGATCACCTAGAGCATTGGTTCTCAATGTTGGCTGCACATTAGAATCACCTGGGAATCTTTTTAAAATTCTGATTTCTGGGCCTCATCCTCCGGAAATTCTGTTTCTTTGTTACTAATGTTGTGGCCCCACCCCATAACAAAGAAACAGAATTTCCATAGAATGAGGCCCAGAAATCAGGATTTTAAAAAGATTCCCAGGTGATTCTAATGTGCAGCCAAGGTTGAGAACCACTGGCCTAGAGAGAGTCAGCACAGGAGAGAGAGGGAGCTACATAACCAGACACGCCGAGAGGAGTGAACATGGGGAGACAAAGAAACAGTCCCCATAGGAAAGAAAAGGAGGAATCAATGGAAAGGAAGTAAATGAAATAGAGGCAAGCAATATGTCAGGGAAAGAATTCAGAGCAATGGTCATAAGGACACTGCAAAGGATGGAAGACAAATTCAACAATATGTGCAAGAACCAAGAGGAAATGAAGAAGACCAAGAAGAAATGAAGAATGACATCGCTGCAATAAAGAACACAATAGAAAACATCAACAGTAGACTAGAATAAGTGGAGGACCACGTCAATGAGCTAGAAGAGAAGGTAGAAAAAAAATACCCAAGCAGAGCAGCAACTGGAAAAAAACAACAACGTAAAAAACAGGAGAGCCTAAGGGAACTTTGGAATACCATGAAATGAAACAACATCTGCATAATAGGGGTGCCAGGAGGAGAGGAAACTGAGCAAGGATTAGAAAACCTATTTGAAGAAATAATGACAGAAAACTTCCCTGGTATTGGAAAGAAAAAACTCACACAAGTCCAAGAAGCTCACAGAGTCCCAAACAGGATGAACCCAAAAAAGCCAACACCAAGACACATTATAATTAAATTGCTAAACACCAATGACAAAGCAAGAATCTTAAAGGCTGCCAGAGAGAGACAGAAAGTTACCTACAAGGGATCTGCCATCAGACTATCAACTGACTTCTCAACAGAAACACATCAGGCCAGAAGGGAATGGAATGAAATATACAAAGTCATACAAAGCAAGGGTCTGAATCCAAGAATACTGTGTCTGCAAGGCTATCAATCAAAGTTGAGGGTGAAATCAGGAGCTTCGCAGACAAAAAAGTACTAAGGGAGTTTATTACCATCAAACCAGCAATGCAAGAAATGCTAAAGGGTCTGCTGTGAAAAAAAGAAATAGGAAGGGAAGAAGGAATACCGGCATAAAGAATAAAAATGGTGACAGACAAGTACCTATCAATAATAACTTTAAATGTAAATGGATTAAATGCCCCAATCAAAAGACATTGGATAGCTGAATGGATAAGAAAAGACGACCCATATATCTGTATCTACAGGAGACCCACCTCAGAACAAAGGACTCACACAGACTGATGGTGAAGGGATAGAAAAAAGGTTTTCAGGTGAATGGAAGTGAAAAAAAAAAGCTGGTGTAGCAACACTTATATCTGACAAATTAGACCTCAAAGTAAAGGCCATAACAAGAGATAAGAAAGGCAACTTCATAATACTAAAGGGAGCAATTCAACAAGAAGATATAACTCTGGTAAACATATATGCACCCAATACAGGAGCATCCAAATACATAAAAAAACGTTTGGAAGATATCAAGGAACCAATCAACAGCAATACAGTCATAGTAGAGGACTTTAATACCCCACTAACACCACTAGCCAAATCCTCTAAACTAAAAATCAGCAAAGAAACATCAATCCTAAATGACTCACTAGATCAGATGGAATTGACATATTGAGAACATCCCACCCCAAAGCCACAGAATATACATTTTTCTCAAGTACAAGTGGGTCATTTTCAAAGATAGACCACATATTGGGACACAGGCAAAGTCTCTTCAAATTCAAGAAGATAGAAATCATATCAAGCATCTTCTCAGATCACAGTGGCATAAAATTAGAAATTAACTACAATAAAAACAATGGAAGAAAATTAAATACCTGGTGGCTAAATAGCATGCTATTAAACAAAGATTGTGTTACCAAAGAGATAAAAGAAGAAATAAAAAGCATAATGGCAACAAATGACAATGAAAACACAACAATCCAAAATCTATGGAACACAATGAAAGCAGTCTTGAGAGGGAAGTTCATAGCTCTACAGGCCTACCTCAAAAAACAAGAAAACATTGTAATAATCTAACCTTACAACTCAAAGAGTTAGAAAGAGAGCAACAAGAAAAGCCCAGTGTAAGCAGAAGGAAGAAAATAATAAAGATCAGATGTTCTCCAAGCCAGCTGCCCTCTGCATAAACCTATGATACATATCCATAGATTTTGGGTGTACTGTTAAAAGACTCATATTACATTAAATTAATTCTCCATATTATGTTTAAAGTTCTCTCAATTATGGTATACATTGACAATGATTAAGGTAATAAAAAAGGAAATAAAACTCCTAAGAATGGTTTATATCAACTCACTCTGAATCTTAACTGGTACCAAATGTTCTTTTGAAATACTAAAATATGAATCAAATATTCATGTGAAATATGGTGTTGAAGGAGAGCTCTATAGATACCCTGGACTGCCTGAAAGATGAACCAGTGGGGCCTAAAGTAAATTAAGTCCGAAACATTGCTGGAGGCAAAAAATAAAATAAATAGTGTTCTACTTTGAGCACATCATGAAGAGATCGGCTTCTTTGAAAAAGACACTATGCTGGGAAAATAGAATACAGAAGGAAAAGAGGAGACCAAATATGAGATGGATTGACTCCATAAAAGAAGTCATAGGTATGAGTATACAGGAGCTAAGCAGAACTACCTAAGTGTTGCTTTTATCATAGAGGTCTCTGCCCAGAGGCAAACTCACATCTTACTCTTGGAAGCTCTTTAAAAAGGGGCAAACCCCAGTGGTTTTACTTCCACCAATCCCCAAGAGAAGCAAAGCATTATCTCAACATTTACATGCTGGCAAAACTGTGAAATAGCTAGAGCACAGAGCCAATCCACACACATGCGTGCTCTTAGAAATCATTCTAGATACTAAGTTTAAGGAAACGAAGTTCCCCAAACTGCAAATAAGTCTCAGCTACATACAAAATCGTTCCTCTCTCCTCCCTTTCCATTTCTATGCCTTCTTCTTCACCATGAACTTCCCTTCTTTTTTCCATTTTAAATTTCTTATTCATTTTCTTCATGAATAGGAGACAAAGGAATAAACACCAGATTTGCTGCTGGGAAGGTGGAATTTTGCCTGGGGACAGAAGAGATGCACATGCCCACACCCCCCGACCTTTCTCAGGAACACTTCAGAGTTTTCAGTTCAGTGGAGAAAAGCAAACTTCCCTATTCACAGCTCGGACTCGTAATTTCTTCATATTACGAAACTATTGGTAAGATTTACCCATTGTGTATTTATTTTCAATATGATTACCTGTATTACATTTGGTCCTGAAATTATATATTTTTATTGATTTCAGAGACGAAGGGAGAAGGAGAGAGCAATAGAAATATCAACAATGAGAGAGAATCATTGATTGGCTGCCTCCTACACGCCCCTGACTGGGAATCCAGCCCACAACCCGGGCATGTGCCCTGACGGGGAATCGAACCATTTTCTCCTGGTTCACAGGTTGATGCTCAACCATTGAGTCACTCTGGCTAGGCTTAAATGTTATTTTTAAAAATAGAATTAAAGAAGGGGCGAAAGAGCCTAAAATAGAGTCTATTTGTCATACCTTGCGGACCGTGACAGAACAGAGTCGAGACAAGAAGCTTCCAGCTCCTCCCATTGCCCACTTCCCCCAGCCTGGCTGCCACATTGCAAGATCTTAGGCCAGCCTTCTGACCATCCCTCTTTAGTAACTTAATCTCTCAACCGCTGGTCGGGATGTGGCCACTGTCAAGTTCTTGTGCTCTGCCCCAGCTGATTTTACTTTCTTTGTCTTTCATAAATTCAGCAGTAGATACTCAACCCATGTTGTAGACCCAACATCTCCTAATTTTTTTTTTTTTTTTGTAGCAGTCATTCTGCAATTCCCCCTCTACTCTCTGGAGTAAAATTTACATTAAATATATTCTTCCTACATGTATTATTTCCCCCCAAAATCAATGTGAAACTCAAGTCACTTTTCAATAAATGCTATTGTTGGTATGTAAGTACTCAAGCAGTGGAAGGCACAGTGAAGCAATCAGATGCTCATACCAGGATGTCACAGCTCTGAATGCTAAGTGGTTCATTGTTGTACTGGTGACACGTGGCATCAGCAGTGTTTATCTTGGTGATATAATTTTCTAAAATAGCAAGTAAATCTAGGTAAAGTTCTAAACAAAACAGAGTGCCACAGTGTGCGGTTGCATTTATGGCAAATTCAGAGCATTTTGAAAACATGCACATATACCCTTTTTTGTGTAGAATGAAGTTAGATGTTAGAATAATAATATTTCAAATGGGTTTCTCATCTTTTTCTTCACTGTGGGTGAAGGTTCTGTGCTTTGCAGGCCATCCAGTGTCTCTGGTCTTCACCTACAAAATACCAAAAGATGCCCCATAGCGATGACTAACAAAACCCTTCCTAAGACCTAAGACTTCCAAAATACCTCTAGGGGGAAGTACAGCCTCATTAGAAACCATTGCCATGTCGGTTGGGCATTTTAGTTACATATTCTTGAAAGCATGCATTCATCAGAACCCCTCAACCCCTACACCCACCCCCCAAATTCAGGTGATATTAAAAAATTTGCTTTTGTGCATTTGGGTAAAAGGAAGAATCTGATATGCTGTAATCTTGTCACATCCCTGCTCAAAGTTTCTCTTCTAATATAGAATAACATCCACATTTTTTTCCACAAGGCATTCAGATGCCTCTGTAATGTTACCACGACTTCTTCTTCACCCTCCCAGGAAAACCATGTTCCAGTCACACATGTCATCTCATACATACCCAGCCCTTTCTCCCTTGCATGCCTCTTCTGCCTTTCTACCTGCGTGATTTTTCTTTCACTTTCTTCATGTTTCTTACCTGTTGTTATACCCAATTTCCCACTCCACAGTCTTTAAATAGAACATCGTCTACTCTCTTTCTGTATATATATCATGTGGCATTTGAAGGCACTACTAGTGTGCAGTTTGCTACCGCACACAATTAAAGAATAATACAGTTTAAAGTGTTCTTGCAAATAGAAAGGAAATCTTTTTCAGGAACTGATTTTTGTTCTTTTACTTGATTAAAATACAGATGTTCTCCAAGCCAGCAATCAAAGAAGTCTTAAAGTTCAGGCATTGCATCAACTTGGAAGTCTTCTTGTCTTCGCAGGAAAGAAAAGGTAGATTTTTTAGGAGTCTACAGAACGAGAGAAACCTTTGTTTGAAAAACACTTTTTTAATTGTGAAAAAATATTGTCTTTTGTAATTGCTAGTTCTTCAATAATATTACGTTGCTACATTTATTCATCAAATGCTACCTAAGAGAAATGGTTATGTATATATAATATACAAATGATATAGTATTTAAAAATATTTTCATTTATTTTAATTTATTTTAGAGAGGAAGAGAGAGAAACATCAATGATGAGAGAGAATCATTGATTGGCTGCTTCCTACATGCCCCCTACTGGGGATTGAGCCTGCAACCCAGGCATGTGCCATTCACCAGAATCGAACCTGGGATCCTTCAGTCCACAGGCTGATGCTCTTTCCACAAGCCAAACAGCTAGGGCTGGTATAGGTTTTAATTAAAATGTTTCTTCAGTGTATTCACCTTCCCTTTTAGAAAGATTTAATGATATAGGTCTCGGAGAATGGAATGCTCGATGCTCTGTTTCTGTTCTAGGGCTGCTTTTAAATGCTGGTGTCAAGCTCTTGATGACATATTCAGAAAACAAGATGTGCTGCATACATGGAAAGAGTTGGGCACCACGGTCACCAATGCCACCAACAGCTGTTCACCTCCACGTTCCAAAGACTACAGTGAGGAATTCCTGTCCAGAGTTGGCATTTGGGGATGTCTGCAAGGGGCGGAAATATCGGCAAAGATAGCTCAGTGAGTGTGACAATGGAATGATCTGCATAGTAGCTAATAGCTTCACTATAAATAATCCAGGATAACCTCATCTTAAGGTTCTTAATTTATTCACATCTACAAAGTCTTTTTTATTGTTTTTGTCATGTAAGGTAATGTGTTGATAGATTTTGGGAATTAGGACATGGATATCTTAGGACATGGGGACCATTATTCAGCTTATCATCACATAACATGTGAAAGTCTGTTGCAATGCCTTATACCTAGGTAGCATCACAAATTATCTTTTTTTAAAAAAATATCCTTATGATACTCAGCCAGTTTCTCTGGTTGGTAGTATATCAGTATATCTATGAAAAAGCAATATCCCAAGGCTTTGTGAAGTGCTTTTTTTTTTCTTTAAAAAAATGTATTTACTGGTATATTGACTTCAGAGAGGAAGGGAGAAGATAAAGAGATAGAAACATCAATGATGAGAGAGAATTCATCGATTGGCTGCCTCCTACATGCCCCCTACTGGGGATTAAGCTTGTAACCCAGGCATGTGCCCTGACTAGAAATGGAACCATGACCTACTGGTTCATAGAAGAAGTTCAAACATGAGTCATACCGGCTGGGCACAAATGTCTTAAATATTTGATTAATGTGAAAAATTTAAAAAGAAGGAGCTGTATTCACTTCAGCAGCACATATACTATAAGTGGAACAATACAGACGATTAGCATGGCCCCTGCACAAGGATGACAAGCAAGTTCGAGGAGTGTTCCATATTTTTAAAAAAGTATGGAGGGGTATAGGTACATGTTTCCTTCACCTCCCAGGTATATTACATTTATTGCTTACCTATAGGATGTGACGTGGTGGGCAAAAACCAGCATAGCATTTTGAGCTGCAAAGCAAATTTTTTAAAAGAATAACTAGTTAATAATCACATTGTTTTAAGAAAATTAGCATCCTTTAGCAGGGGAGGTAAGAAATTACCTACTTAAAAAGTATTAAACAGTAAAGTATTAAACATGTTGTGAAGTTTGATTGTTTTGCACTCCTGGGAAAGAACTCATTCACACACATATACACACACATACACACACATGCACACACACATATGCACACACACAATCCCCACACAAGTCTGAGCTTGTGACTTAGTAGAGCTTGACAGCAGAGAAGAGAAAGGTTGATAAAGGTTCACGGCTTGAAAAAGAACTGCTGCAGCATTCCTGCCTTTGGGCACCTCAGCTTCTCTGAGCCCCTGAAGTTATTATCTACTGATTTTCAACCAACAGGAAGTCATTTCTGATTGTCCAGCTGCAGGTCTGCCTTCCACAGGATAGATGATACTCCAGGGGCCTTGGCTGTTCTCAGAGGTTCCCTGACCAGAGGAAACTCTTCTCCCTGCTGTTCAGAGGGCAAACCCCACACCCAAATATCCACATAGAGAAGCTGAACTCAGATAGATGTTAATTAATATAGTCAACTAGAAGCCCAGTGCATGAAATTTGTGCACTCAGAGGGGGGTCCCCCAGCCTGGCCTGTGCCCTGTCACAGTGCAGGAGCCCTGTGATTGATCACCCCAAAGAGGTAGGGCCTGCCCACCCATCCAGGGATCCTCGATGGATTTTCCCAAAGAAATAGGCTGGAGCCAGGGGTCCCACCTCCTTCTGTGTGGAGCCGGGAGGCGGGACCCCCGGAGCCCCCAGGCAAACCTTGCCACACGAAGCCGGGAGGAGGTGGGACCCCCAGGCAGGCTCCGTGACATGCACGCAGCATCAAGCCCAGCCCTGCCTCACCTGCATGCCTGCTGTGCACTCAGCCATCTTGTGATGACGTGAGGGCATCACGGCATGACGACTACTTAGGCTTTTATTAGTAAGGATACGGTGAAACCAACTGGTTTTATCTAAATAAGACTTAGACGAAGGTAATGTGGTTATAGCTTTAGCTGTGAATTTTAAGACCCACATGAAAAGAAATTCAAACTCTTCTACTAGACTTAACATGAGACAGCAGTAAATTCAGAAGCATTACTGTAATCTTTGGTGGAGAGACTTACTAGTGTGTCCATAATATACTACTGGTGAGAAAACAGACTGTTTCAGTTTTTGGAAGGATTATGTAACCACTAGAGGCCCATTGCAGGAAGATTCCTGCAAGAATAGAACTTTCTGCGCCTGGAGCAAAGCACAGAAGGGAGCGAAACCCGCTGAGGTGGGTTTACCCTCCCGCTCCCAGTCACTGCGGCTGGGTTCGCCCTCCTGCTCCCAGCCACTGTGGCTGGGTTTCCCCTCCCTCCTCCCGCCTCTGCAGCCTTGGCTCTGTTCCTGTCTCTGCTGCCTCTACTTTGCTCCCTTCTGTAGCGCTTTGCTTCCACGTTGTCTTCAGTCTTCGCTCCCAGCCGGTATATGCAAATTAACTGCCATCTTTGTTGGCAGTTAATTTGCATATCATGCTGATTAGCCAATGGGAGGCGTAGTGAAGGTATGGTCAATTACCATTTTTGTCTATTATTAGATAGGAGGATACTCATTAAAAACTTTAAAATTGTACACCCCCTTCCTCCCCAAAATTCCACTTCTAGGGATTTATTCTGTAGAACTAATGGGACAAGTGCTCAAATATGTAGATACCAGTGTTTACCTCAGTATTGAACAAATCAAAATAGTATGAATACTTTTATATTATGGTATGTTCATATGGTAAAGGTACTAAAGTTCTGTAAAGTAATAATGTGGCTCATTATGTCCATGAACATAAAATTTGTTTATAAAGTTATATGTATTGCATAATTCTAGTCTTAATATGTGTGTTTATAACCAGAAAAATGTCTGGAAGGAAATGGGCCAAAAAGTTGCCACTAATCAATGTTTAGGTGGTAGGATTATGGGTGTTTCTTTAACTTTATTTTTTATCGTTCTCAGTGTTTTAGATCTTACAGTAGTATGTAGCACCTTCAAAATAACAAAGGCTACTTTAATTCTGGAAAGTCTGTGAATATAAGAGATGTATTTATCTAAAATATTTTTGAGAAATAGTCTATGAATCAGTTTCTTTTTCTTATACTTATTTAGATTTATTAAAGTGTTGGACGTTGAGAAGAGATCCAACTGTTGCATTTTGTCCGCATTACTCTTTCAGGTAATACTTGATGTTTATCTTTCTACAGTAGCATCACCATTCACTCAGTAAAAAAAATAAGGGTAGTAGTTTATCATATTCATGAAATGTCCAGGTAGGAAAATAGCATGAACATTGATTACATATCATAAGCCCATCTTTCCTTCTGTGGCTGAACCCCCATTCGCCACTTTCACCTTTAGTGCCCAGCAGAGTCTGTTTTCCCCTTGGGATTCCAGAAGGAGTTTTGCAGATAAGGAAGCTGAGACTCCGGTCCTTAGTAAGATCATATTGCTTGTGAGCAGCAAAGTTGGTCTGGTTGCCTTAGATTACCTCATCCCTAAATAAAGTTTTGCTCGATTCCAAGATATCAAGTATGCTATGTAATGAAAGCAAGAAGTAGGTTGAAGGCCACAGAAGTGTGAGGAGTGTTTGCAGTTCCTAGGATTGGGGTTTGACTTTACTGGAGAAAAAAAGAGCTTTTATCTGAAATACAAGACATTTTCAGATTCAGGAATGTCACTGGGGCCTTTGCAGTGTACTGAAGGTTCTGTTTACTTTGAAGTATGGGCGCCTTGTTCTGTGTATCACAGGAGTCTGATATGACAGCTGTGTAGATAAGATCTTTGGGAAAAGTTTCTCTGGCTGTAAGGCCAGACTTTTCAATTTTCTTATGTTCTATTCACCTCTTGCCTGAGCTTCAAAGGGAAGAAGGGGAAGAGGCGAGGGTGTAAAGTGAAAATAACCTGATTCCACCTCCACATATTGCATCCTTTACCTACTCTACCTCTTGTTCTTGAAAATAATGCAGTTTATGTTATAGAAAATAAGTACAGTTGACCCTTGAACAACTGGAGCATTGGGGGCATGCTGACCCTACATAGTCGAGAATGTGTGTATAAGTTCTTACTTCCCCAAAACTTAGTTGCCCCTCCGTATCCATGGGGGATTGGTTCCCCCACAGATAGTAACTTATATGGGTGCACAAGCCCCTGTATAAAATGGTGTACATCAGTGCATGTAGTTAGCCCTCTACATGCAATTCAAAGGTCAACTGTAATTTAAAAATAAATGTCAATTTTTGCTTAATGTGAACATATTTCTTAATAATACTACACCTAAATTAGGTGGCAGGATTTATTTTTTAAAACCTGTTAATTCTTTTTATGTTTTCAAAGCAAATTTATAAGACTAAAAATTTAAACAACTACCTAGCATTTTAGAGTAGTTACCTTATAACCTTAATGAGTAATCTGATGAAGATTCTTTCTGATATTTGCATAAAATAATTTTAAATGCATTTGTCACTGAGAAGTTTTAATTTTTTTAATATAACATAAGAATCACTCCTAAATATAAAATCTGATTTTGTGTATTCATCTTTTTTTCAACATCTAGTAAAATGTTGGTCAAATAATTTACTTAAGAAATACTGGTCAAATAAAATAAATCACTTTTTCAATTAATTCAGTTCAAATTAAGAATTACCTCTACTTGATTTAGACTTCTGAAATAAGCTGTTGCCTCCTTTACTTATAGGTTGATAGAGTAAAAAGAACATCGTTTTTTGTGGGTTTTTTTTTAGTTAAATAGATATGACTTTGAATCTTCTTTCTACCACCACTAGCTGTGTGACCTCAGATAAGTTGTTTAAGCCTCGGTTGTTCCCTTTGTGAGATAATAATCCTGCTAGGGGTTGGTTAAATGAGGATTAAATGAGATAGTGTTTATAAAGAATTTGCCATAATGCCCAATGCAAAATCATCCCTCTCAAATGATAACAATATAATGATAATTTCTCTTGAAAATAATATGTATCCGGTTACCATGGGATTTCAAAGGCAACATCAAAAGCATTTGGAACCTCTGATGCTGATAATATTAATGATAAGTACTGTTTATTACAGGGTAGGGTGTGCTAGGCATGTGCTAAGCACTTTAGGAAGTAATACATGTCCTTGTCCTTCTGTGTCATTATTGTCGATGCTATTTACAGCTTTTTGTCTCACCTTTTCTCATCTTCAGGGTTTGCTGAGAACCACACTTCCACATCCTAAAGCTGAACGTTGCTATGCTCAGTATGAAATCACTCAGCTTCTCCCAGGCATCGAGCTCTTCTCGGATATATACCGGGCTAACATTTGCTCTGTAGTTGCCAGTCTGTATTATGTTATACGCGAACTGCACTTTGCTAAGCAAAATATAATCGTAAGTAATTGGTAAAATTAATAAATCTTAATTTGCTGTGGCCTAATTTTTTTGCCCACTTAACCTTATTCTTTTCAAAACTTGTTAATATTTTGGTCAGCTCTTATTTACCTTTTAAACTCTATATTCAAGATTCTTATCTGTACTTCAAAATAAAACATATTAATTGAGATTCTTTGACATCATTGTTTGCATTGCTTTTGGATTCAAAAACAATGTCTGTTTGATTTTGTTCTCTTTTTACTCTAGTTTACCTTTTTTTTCTTAAGATATTTGGTGAAATTGATTTACAGAGGTTCTCAACCTTCTGGCCCTTTAAATACAGTTCCTCATGTTGTGACCCAACTATAAAATTATTTTCGTTGCTACTTCATAACTGTAATGTTGCTAGTGTTATGAATCATAATGTAAATATATGATATGCAGGATGGTCTTAGGCGACCCCTATGAAAGGGTTGTTCGACCGCCAAAGGGGTCCCGACCCACAGGTTGAGAACCGCTGGATTAGAATGTTTCACTAGTCTCAAACAGAAGAATCTAGTGCACATGTAACTTAATGCATTGTCATGCAGCTCACATCAGTACCCAAATTATGAGGCTATTTACTTATTGAGATAAATTTAGCTTTGTGTCACTTGTCTTTTCTCTGGTAAGGGTGTATTCTAAAGAAACAACTTATTCTAACTGTGAAATAAAAGACAGATATTTCTTAATATCCCAGGAAATTTTTAAAAATTCCAATACAACTCTTTTTTTCCTTTGGGGAAATGAACCACAGTATGTATATACCATAAATTTGAAGGTGATTGCATTTTTAAAACAAGTTAGAATGTTTTAATTGTTGGTCATTTTATATTTTCCTCCTTGATTTTATTTTACCTATTTTCCTTCTATATGCTATTTCCTCTACTATTGTATCTCTTCTTTCCCCTGGTTTGCTTCTTAATATCTATTCTGTTTCCTTTTCTTTCATAATTTTTATACCTACTTTCTTTTTTTTTTCAAGTATTGTTTTCTATTCTCTTCTAAATTCACTCTCTCTCCTTGTATTGAAAATATTTATTTCTCCCTGATATGAATTGTTAAATTATAAAGTCATGTGTTAAAGTATAAAGGTGGATAAATGCTTTTAACACTTGGCATATTTGGCAAGAAATTTTTTATTAGAAAAAAAATAACAAAATGGTGCTCTTCTCATTGTTAAGGGGATTCATTTCTGGATTTAGAAAACAGTTCTATCCCCTGGGTAACCTTTAGCTGTCTAGTCATACTCATATATAATACATATCACTGCACTGGAAAAGAAATGAGACTTTTTTTCCCTCTGAAGCTTAAGAAATTGAGAACATTTTTCTGAATAATTGAGCAATTGGCAGCAATAACATGTTGTGGTTTTATTTCTCACTAAAGAAAAGAAAATCTCAGAGGTAATAGCCAACTCATTGTTTTGTGCTGCATTAATTGTAGAAAAAAAGGTATTGTGTTGTTTTTATTGCATAATTGTAGAAAATTGTGTTGTATACTGTTTGAAACGTTTAAGATCAGTTCTAATCTTTTTTAAAGCTGTTGCTATTAGCAGCTGCCAGTTGACTGACAGAATCTTCTTAGCTGAACTTCCAGGATGTGAACAGTTTCCATTTTGTGTGACACTACCCTCCAGAAGCTAGGTAGCTAAGGAGCCTGCTGTCACTGTAAAATTTGCTCTGGGACCCATTGTTGTGGATTCATGGGAAATAGTTTTCTAATTAATGGGCATCCTAATTATCTTCTTGCTCAGTCTTCCTTCAGTGGGCAGGACCCAAGTTGTAGGACCCCAGGTGAGCTTCAGTTTTGAGTTGAGATCAGGAAGAGCTATTCCGAAGTCTAGGTGAAACTATCCCTTCAGCACCAGTGTCTAGCAGTGGCTAGGTAAATTGAAATATTGATAGTCTGAAAAAAAGAAATAAATACTGAAAGTCTGGAACCCTTCATGTATGTATACCTGTGAAATTTCAAGAAGAGAGTTGAACTTTGGGGTTAATTCTAGGAAAATAAAAACATTATGTGAAGAGTAAGCTTGGGTTTTAATCAGTAGACTATACACTCTGTGAGAGCAGTGATGTGTTAGATTTTTTTCTTATTCAACAGTGCCTGCCACAGAATAGGCAAGTGATAAATATTAGTTTTTGATACAGATATTCTAATTAGAAGACAAATAGCTGCTGACACTGAGATGAATAAATAGGTGCTATCAGGGGCCATGGATGTGAGTTCCATTGCTTTAAATTTGGTATTTATTTGGTATGTCTAACAAATCTCGAATGTTTCCACAGTCCTCAATGATTCCTACATATATGTTGAATTAATTTTTCAGGGAAGATAATTAACTGCATTTTTACTTTTGGAAAAGATGCGCAGTCTAGGGTTTGTGTACCAAGCAGCATGTACTTGGAATTTTAAGTTCTGATAAAATTATGAAGCATATGCTAGAAAGAACATTTTACTTACACCAAACATTATAGTCTCCTTGCATGGAAAAAGCAATCACTATTTTACACAACATCTCCTACATTACTTGGCTAAATTGTATTAGTCGGTTATTAACTTGATAAAACATGTTTTGTTTTTCTGTTGGTAGATTCTGCCTCTCCTTGCATTGTACCAATATTTTGTTGCTGTAATTTGCCAAGACTTGGTCAGAAATCTAGAAGTAAGAATCCTCAAGGTATGTTAAAACATTTTATATTCTTGAACTGTTAAAGATACTGCCATGAATTAATTTGGTTCTAATACTCATAATAATAAGCTGATAATAATATGGCTTACTGATATTAAAAAAAACTTGCCCATTATTATAATAAAGTATGAGAAAGAGCCAGTTATAAAGGTTTAGATGACTTTATGCTTGGGCCCCAGTACAGTGAGGAACAACTACACTTGGTAACAAGGCTCGCCCAAAACCAGTCAGTCCAGAGATCACCACTTCTGAAGCATTCGTTTACTGAAAGAATGGAGACTAATGAGTCAGTTTTCTGAAGTTTCTGTGAAACTTTTGCTAAGGATCTTTATGTATGTTATGGTACACAGAATTTTTAATTGCTTAGAAACTTGAAGTGACAAAACACACAGGCACTAAATTACAATTAACTATGGAACCTTAGAGTCTGCTGAGGTTCTCTGCCTTCAAGGTTCATGTGCAGTTGGCTTGAACCCCATGTGGAGTGGGAACCTCTAGCACCTCATTCTCTCTGCCCCATTTCTCAGTCAACTATGGTCACAAGCTCCCACTTTTGTTGAATTTGTTTTGTACATGGATTATCTCAACATTCAGCACATTTGCTCCCTCTTCTGTATGTCCTCATCTCTAATATGGAATTCAACACTATTCCATGTCACACACACACACTTCACCTAAGGCCTTTATATCTATACTAGAGGCCTCATGCATGAATTCGTGCACCAGTGGGGTCCCTCAGCCTGGACTGCAGGATAAGGCCAAAACTGGCTCTCCGACATCCCTCAAGGGGTCCTGGATTGCGAGAGGGCACAGGCCAGGCCAAGGGACCCCATTGATCAGCTGGACCCCAGCAGCAAGCCCACCTCCCGGTTAGAGCGCCTGCTCCCTGGTGGTCAGTGCATGTCATAGCAAGTGGTTGAGCGGCCTTAGCATATCATTAGCATATTACGCTTTGATTGGTTGAACGGATGATAGCATATTAGCATATTAGGCTTTTATTATATTGGATTGAACTTTTCAGAAAATTGGAAACACAGGAAAACTTAAGATGAGGCAAAACAAACAATTGGAAATAAACTATTTGACATCACGGAGCTTACAATATTTTTTGGCCAACATCTCTTTCTTTTGCCTCCCAGCCCATAACTTGATCAACTTTGTGCCAGTAAATGTTTCACAACTCACTCTAAAAAAAGCTCTGATTTGTAGCATTTAAAATTTCCACGGTGTAAGTACTGTTACTATAGCTGATGTAAGCCTACCAGTTGGGCATTACTGAATGTGAATTTGGGACAAGATGTGCAGTCAGCTTTTATAATTGGGAGTGAGTGGGCTCCACATACTACTGGCTTAATACTCCTTCTTCTTTGGAAATGCCCTCTATCCTTCTTCCCAAATTTTTCCTGTTTTCTGAGTGAAAATTAGAATTCTATTTAAACTGTTCTCTCCACCCAGACCCTGCCCTTGGGCCTATGTTTTCAGACCCAAATAGTTCATCACATTCTGTTTTTAAATAGAGGAAATACCTTACCTAAGAGGAATTCTGGTGCTTATTAAGATAATCTCTTTTAATTTGGGAATAAATAATTCGTTATTAGCCACGGTAATTTCTGAATCACCATTACTGAGTTACTGAACTCTTAAAGAGTTTTCCTGCTTTTGAATTTCAGTAACACTTTAAAAAAAACTCGGCATACAACTTTTATCTCTCTTTTTTAAAAACAGTGTTCTCTTCAAGATTGCCAAATTTTTGAATGCTAGGGCCTGTATTTATTCACCTTTTAGTCCTGTATAATGTCTTGAGTAATAAATTCATATACTTGATATTAATCAATTAATTATTGAATTGAATTTAAAATCTATAGACATTTATCAAATGCCTACTGGCCACACTCTCCTTAGTGTTTAGTGGAAACTCACCTAGAAGGTACTTGGTAAATATTTATTGCTTCACCTGGGGAACAACCTTTATTGAGTACCTCTTATATAAAAGCACCATATCAGTAACTCTAATCAAAGAAATTTAACCCCATGGCCCTTGCTTATAGGGACATAAAAGCAAGGCGGAGAGACAGGACATAACACACAAAACAGTAACGTGTGCACCTTCCACTGACCATTTCCCAACGAGTGTGATGAGCACTGTTCTCCAGGAGCTTGAAAGAGGGGAAGATGGTTTTGAATCTCTATCTTTCACAAAGTAGATAAGATTTAGGCTTGAAAAGAGTAGATCTAACTGAGCAGGAGAGAGGAAGAAGGGAAGATTATTGGCAGACAGTAGTGTGAATGGTTGAGGTGAGAAAGTATTCGCCTTGCTTAGGCGCAAGGGTGGTTCAGTTAGACTGGAGTGGAGGTTCTGAGTAGGGAGGTTGGAGAAGAGAATAACATGAGGGTACCAGAGGTCCATGACATGGAGCAAACCGGGGGCCCAGGCTTGAGTTCAACTGGGACATACTGTGGAGGCTGAGCAGTAGGAGGAATGAGGAGATGGGGCTAACCATTTTATCCTGGTCTGTGGTAAGAGGCAGGCATGGAAGGGTTGCAGTGACCATTACTAACATGTCAGAAGGAGATGCAGAGAGGCACTGAAAGAACGAAGTTTTTGGTTAAATGATTATTTTTTATTGGATTGTTAACTTGACAGGACACTGGACTACTCCTTTTGTACTAGAGTCGCTTCAAAACCAGTAAAGAACTGTGAACTCCATTCTGGAGCCTCAGGGTGGGAGGGGGAATTCATTATAGAATTGTGGTCAGGAGAAGGACGTGATCATATGTATCTGGGAACAGTGTGAGGAGCAGGGTGAGACGGAAGTGGGTCTTATTGGCATAGTAGGACTGAAAAACCCGACCAGGGTTTTAACAGAAGCAATGAAAAAGGGCAACTGTTGTATCATACAGAGGAAAGGAATGACCGCCTGTGTGTGCAGTTTGCCTGGTCTTTCTGAGTAAACGTGTCAGTGAGTGGGAAGGGTCTCAGGAAATTGTCTTCAGATTCCTGAGACTGTGCTAGCTGCTTTTTGACACATCAAACAGCAGTAGATCATGCTGTTAAGTTTCTGCAATACACCAGCGTCTTTCAGGGAAAGCTCTGAGACCTCCTTAGGATCAGCTAGTCTGGCTCCACTTTAGAACTGCCAGCATCTTGACAGATTTTTTACTCTCAACACACTCAACATTCATGGAACGGGTATTGTTAGATCTGTATTTGTGTGAGTGAAGGGCTTATTTGTGGGTAGTCTTTTCCCCATCTGGCTGTGTTCACAGAATTAGTCATTTCTGCAAATACATGTCCACTGTTATCACCATTGCATGTTTGAGTGATCAGACTGGTAGTCCATGTACAGCAGTCTGACCAGAGAAGAGTACCTTCACACAGATATGAGGAAATGTTCCCTCCACGGGGCAACGAGAAAAATATTCATCTATAAGTCAGAGAGGGGTGACTCCTGAATGCCTACTGTGATGTTCTTTGACACTGTGGAGATTAGAGCCCAAGGTGTCTTGGGCAAGACCCAAAGTATGCAACCCAATAGATGAGAAATTTTCTCCATTAAAAATGCCCTCCTGCCCATTCAGCATGGCTCAGTGGTTCAGCATTGATCTATGAATCAGGAGGTCATGGTTTGATTCCCAGTCAGGGCACACGCCTGGGTTGTGGGCTCAGTCCCTAGTGTGGGGCGAGCAGGAGGCAGCCAATCAATGATTCTCTCTCATCATTGATGTTTCTATCTCTCTCTCATTCTTCCTTCCTCCCTGAAACCAACAAAAATCTATTAAAAATTTTTAAAGAATATATCCTCCTGACCTTTTAGATTATATGTTCATGTTATTGTCACATCTAATTTCCCCTAACTTACCTTCTTTTTATTTCTTTAAAATCTATTCGCTCTTCAGATTCCTGAGACTGTGTTAGCTGTTTTCAAAACATGTCAGGTTAGGGCCTGCCCTGTTCAAACTCTCCTATAGCTTCTTATCAGCCAGAAAAAATGTCCCAAGTCCCCACTTTGGTGCACAGGCCACCGTTCACACCTATCTCCCTAAGTTCCTGCCACACAGGCTATTCCTTGAGCACACCAGGACCGCTGTTACCTTTGTGCTTGAGGTCCCCTCAGCACATTTTCATGTGTCTCTCTCCTTCACATAATTCCCAAGCCTTTCTCAAAGACCTTTTCCTCAGAGAAGTTCTTCCTGACCCAGGCATTGAAAATAGCATTTTTGTCAGTACCCTCAATCCCTTCTCATGCTCTGTATATCGTTATGTATCACTTACATTTAGCTAAATATACAACCTGATGGAATGTAAACTCCAAGAGGGCTTGATGCATAAGAGGTGCTCAATAAACATGTTAAATGAATGAACAAATTTGATCATAACTTTTTTCTTCTTATAGTTCCCTGATGGAAAGGTCTGCTAGATTATATTCAAAATAAACCATGTACAATGTATAGTTACCAACCAATTACTGTTGTTAAGTTTATGTCTTTAAAATTGACAGTGCCCATTAATTATGGGTAAGAAAATGAGGGTTGTCTCTATGTTGTGGAGTTCATTCACCTCTGGGCTTTGACTCTCCTCAGGGTGTGAGAGAATATCAAGAGTGTTTTTGTTTTATTTTTCTTTTAAACCACACTTCACCATGGAAACATAAAGATAAATCCAATTATTTTTTAACTCTTCCATGCCTATAATATTTATATGTGTTTGCCTCTAATGAAGCAGGAGCCACATTTGAAAAACATCCATTGTTTTGAATAGACACCTGCTGTTGTTTATTAGCTTCTTGGTCTATCACCTGTGTAAACTGCCTTCCACACAAACACGTGCATCTCCATCACCCATGTTTTCTAAACATGAATTTATTAACACATTACCAACATTGACACATTACGAACGTTAAGTACAAATTTTGGATCTCAATTGATAATTTTTTTCTAAAAATTTTTATTTTATAAGTAAAACAAATTGTTTAATTTCAAATCTCATTTTTTCTTTCCTTTAAAGATTGAAGTCCTTACAGAATTAAGTTTCTTTTCCGAAGCCTTTCATGAGATATCCCAGATTTTTTGTGGAAAGCACATGCCTTCCTTCATACCTACCAGTTCTAGAGCTTGTGGGAAAGTGAAGGTAAGCCTATTGATTTGATTCAAAGACATTTCTTTACCTTTTGAAGGCTACTTTCCTGAAATCCAGGGAATGCTTCCACAAAAGTGTGTTTATAAGTCTCTGGCACTATAGACCTCTCTGCTAAGCCTGGCTATCACTGTTGTCGGGCTTTTACCAGCTTTCATCTGTCTGGAATGGAAGGGTGTCATGGGGGAGGGAATGTGGTCTTGGAGTACATTTGTACAATATAATTCTCTATTATAGTTATTATGGTCTAGTAGCACATCTTATCAGCCACTATCTCTTAGATTTTTGGGAATCTTACCTAATAACAGACAAACATGGTAATTGACCATACCTTCGCTACGCCTCCTATTGGCTAATCAGCACAATATGCAAATTAACCGCCAACAAAGATGGCGGTTAATTTGCATACTAGGTTCCAAGCTGTGGAGTGAAGTCTGATGGCCCAGGACCAGAGCAGTGAAGCCTCATACCCTGCCGCCAGGCGGAGCAGTGAGGCCTCACGGCCCTGGTGCCAGGCAGAGCAGTGAGGCAACACGGCCCGGGGTTGGCAGAGCAACGAGGCCTCACGGCCCCAGGATGGGTGGAGCAGCGAGGCCTCACAACCCCGGCACCAGGCGGGGCAGCGAAGCCACAGGGCCCCAGGATCGGCAGAGCAGTGAGGCCTCATGGCCCTGGGGCCCGCAGAGCAGCGAGGTCTCATGGCCCTGGGATGGGTGGAGCAGCGAGGCCACAGGGCCCCGGGATCAGTGGAGCAGTGAGGCCACATGGCCCTGGCACCAGGCAGAGCAACGAGGCCTCACGGCCCCGGGGCCTACCGACAGCGAAGCCTGAGGGCTCTGGGGTGGCTCTGGCCGGAGCCCAGTCAGAGCGAAGGCCTGGGTCCCCAGTGCGGAAGGAAAACCGTTGCCAGCAGCCAAGGGAAGGGAAGGCCTATTGCATGAATCTCTTTGTGCAACAGGCCTCTAGTACTCTTATAATTTCTGATTAATGTTCTTGGAACAGTTTCTGCTCATTTTTTGTGTGGATGTTTTTGACTTATGTACTTTATACCAAAATGTTAAACATGTTTTTCAAATTTCTTCTGATTTCTGTAAGGAGAGGACAGTCCTCAATTATGTCTGCTCCTTTTTGACTTTGGGAAAATTGTTTTACCTGGCTTGCTTAATTTGTATTTGTAAATCAGATAATTGAGGCATCCTTAAAAATGTATACTAGTGTTTATTTTAAATTAGAGTGAACTATTGCTTTCCTCTGCTTTAGTTTTCATGGTGATCTGGGAATCACTGGGTGATCTTGTTTTGGGAGATGCTTGGACTCTTATGGGCCAGCAATAAAGGAGATAGAAGGAGGTCACAAGTCAGTTTCCTGGGGGAGATAGCATGTGGGAGGAGTGAGACTGATAGATACATGCTGGTGGGATTCAAATTTGGAAGACCTAAAAGAAGCTGTAAGTCTTGAAAATTACTTGTTTAAGCTCACATTATATTTATATATAATACATTCATTACTTTGGCTTATTCCCCTAAAATGCATTTGATTATTTCTCAGTCTGACTGCTACAGCATTATAATTTACTGTAATATGGTAAGTATGAAGTTATCTACAGAAAATCCTAAGAGGGACATTCAGTAGGCAATAGGATACGTGTGTGTTTGTGTGTGTGTGTGTGTGTGTGTGTGTGCGTGTGTGTGTGTACATTTATTGATCTATTTATCTTTTGAGGAATCAGTTGGGTTTTGTTCATTTTCTGTAGTATGAATCAATTATTTTCTTACCTCATAAAATTTGAGTGTTTTCTTGCTTGCTTCTCAGTCAACAGCCTTCCCCTATTGTAAATAGTTTATTTTTATTATTAAAATCATATTTTAATTTAGTTAAATATTTATTGAGAGTTTACTGAATATAGGCACTATTCCAGGCATGAGGATAGAACAGTAAAAAGACAAATAGAGAGTTAGAGCCTTCCTGGAGGCATACTACTCTTGGACAGTTCATTGAGGAAAACAATGAACATATTAAGCACATACATATATGTCAGGTGGAGATGAGCTGTGAGGACAGGCAAACTGAGTTGGGAGGACAGAGTGTCCAGAGCAGCGGGTGGCTGTTTTATTGAGAGTGATTTGGGAAGTCTCTTAATAAGAGAGTTTTGAGGGTGAAAGATTTGAGAGACTAGCTTTCCAAGAAGGAGGAGCTAAGGCCCTGAGGAGGATTCCTGCAAGATGTGGTTGAGGAAAACCAAGAAGACAGGTGAGGCTGGAATAGAGAGGAAGAGGAGAAGAGGAGGGTGACACAAGAGCTAGGTCTTATGGGACCTCACAGGGCTTGGTCAGGGCTGGAGTTTCCTATGAATGAACCTTGCAGAGCTTGGAATGGAGGAATGACTAGATAGAAATTGAATGTCAAATGACCACTTTGCTTGCTGTTTGGGGACTAGACTGCGGATAAGCATGAGTATAAGTAGAAGGCCTTTGCAAATAATCTGAGTGATACATGACAATGGTTGGGGTAACAGTGGTGGAAGGAGTGAAAAGTGGTCCAATTTTGGGGTTTGCGATGGTAGAGCTCACAGCATTTGTGGATGATGGTTTAGATGTGAGATACAAGAGAAGGGATCAAGCATTATTGCAGAGTGTTCAACGTAAGAAACTGGTAGGAAGAAGTTTTTAGGGATCAAGCATTATTGCAGAGTGTTCAACGTAAGAAACTGGTAGGAAGAAGTTTTTATGAACTGAGATGGAGAATACTGCTATGGCAGGAGTAGATCAGTAAGTATGAGATCCCAACTCGACATACAGGAGGGGATCTATTGTTGGTAGGTGCAGAGCATATATGATCTGAAATTCAGGGGAGAGGTTGGGGGTTCAGGTAAATTTGGGAATATTAACATTGGTATATTTATAATGGGAATGGATAGAATCAGCTGGGGACAGAGGCAGATGAAAAAAGTAGGAGTTAGACAAATGACCCTTGGGGTCATCCACATTTAGAATCCAGGAGTAAGAGAAGGAGAAAGAAGCCAGTTTGGTGGAATGAGAAATGAGAAAATTTTCAATGGTCACTGTTTTCACCAAAATAAATAAACAGTCTGAAGCTAATTTTGACAGGTAAATTTCATTTTTATCAACTAGTTATCATAAGGCAAAAGTGTGGGTACATTGTCTCCCAGTGTATTGGGATTTCAAATTTTGTATTCTCAAAGTTAGTCCACAGTTTTACAGGTTGAATTGGGAATTTAAAAAGTGTAATTAAAAGATGAAATATGTGTTCAGGGTTTATAATTAAAATAGGTGTCAATGTTATTATTCAAAGAAAGAATTAATGAATTAGATTTCAGTTATAAAAGTACAGTAGGTCATCAAGAGGTTTTTGGAAATTGCAACTTTAAGTGCAAAGATGTATCATGAAACCAATTCTGTCATAAGAAAATTGATATAAGGAAGATCAATTTTCCTATGTCATATTTCTGGTCACAAAAACCAACATCACCAAACTTCTAAATAAAGACCCAAAACACTTCTAATATTGGCCATTGAAATAATTGTGACCTATGCATGCATGTAAGAAAGATTCATAAAAAGAAGTAAAGTAATGGTTTTCCAACCTGCTTACTCCAGCTCAGGGTCATGGATAGCCAGAGCCTATCCCGGCAGCTCAGGTGCCAGATGGGAATCCACCCTGGACAGGATGTCCTTCCACCACAGGGTGCACTCACTCAGACTGGGACAATTTAGACATGCTAAGTAACCCAATGTGCACATCTTTGGGATGTGGGAGGAACCCAGAGACCCCAGAAAAAAACCACACAGACATGGGGAGAACGTGCAAACTCCACATAGACAGTGACCCCCACTAGGGATCAATTTTTTCCCTCATCAATGTTAACGAAATGGCATTGAATGAAATGAATTTATTTGAGTACCTGCTGTGTCTGAAAAAGTCTTACAGATTATTATTGGATTTTTCACAGGCCTTTAAAAATTATATCTTTTAACATTCTACTCATTGATATTCTGCTCTCATCACCAAATCTAAAGTCCCATCAGCTCTCTTCAAATTATATCACCAGGGATCTCCCCCTGGATTCACTCACTTTTTATTGTATTATAGGAGATAAAGAATATCTTCAAAAAAGCAAAAAATTTTTAAATACTACCAACACTTTCTTTCAATAAGAGCTATATATGATATCTTGGTTTATGGGTCCCACAAAAGCAGATTCTGAGACAAAGATTTTGGGGGCAAATACTGTAGTATGTTTGGGAAGTGGCTCCAGAAAGAATGGTGAGCGAGTGGGAAAGCCTGAGAGGGAAGTGAGGAAAACCATTCCATGGAGCATTAAGGAGGGCCCTGCTGTGGGCAATTGAGACTCTCTGAGAGACCAGTTCCCTATACTTCTGGAATGTTCTTGTGGCCACAGATTGCCCTCCAGCAGAGAGGCACAGATAAAAGTAGGATACCTTCCATAGGTGGCGGCCTGTCCACAAAAGCTGCTGGTGACTTCCAGGTGACCAAGGGGATATGAGCAGGACATCAGTATTGACATCTACAAATGCATCCAACACAATGACACCACAATTTCCTGTGGCAAATAAATGGAATATTTCCTAATGCAACATTATGTTTGGAGCCACACATATTAATAGGTAATTCACTAAGAAGGAAAAGAACTACAAAAAGAGTCATTCTGAAGAGTTAACACCATTTCACCTCAAACTGGCCAAGATATTTTTAAGGGCTAATACTCAGTGCTGTTAAAAGTGCAGTAATCCTGGCATTTTCATAAAACACTAGAGGCCCAGTACATGAAATTTGTGCACTGGTAAGTTTTCTCAATGTCTTCTTATCTTATGAGCCTGTGATTCTGCTTCTGAGTATCTACTCAAAGGTGATCATTGGAAATACAAAAATAGTCATTAATGTTATTTAAATAGAGCTGTATGGTGAGGCAAGGGTGGGAAGTGGTCCCATTAGATGTCTAACAATAGGAAAGAGGTTATCCTGCTACATTCATAGGATAGAACATTGCCTAGCTATTAGACTGAAGCTTATAAATAAGTTAATGGTGTGGGAAAGTAATTATGATATAATGTTTAGTGAAAAGGAATACAGATCCATTTATAAAAATTTAAAATATATCCAAAAGAAAAGACACCAAAATATTAACATTGACAACCTAAAAAAGTTTATCTGTGATTTATTATTTTCTTCTTTCTACTATTTTTGTCTTTGACTAGAGCATGTAGTACTATTAACAGTTTTATCTAAAAGAACATTCAATATTCTTGTTTCTAATGTTAATGCTTTGTATGTTGACAGACATTTCAATTATTTGACTCAGGAAAACCTCTTACTAGTAAAGAAAATATACAGGTAAGGAAAACAATAGTTTATATAAACATTGGATATATACTGTGGATAAGTTTTGATTCATTTCCGTCTATTTGAGAAAATACTCTATGTAATATGATCTTCTATTTCTCAAAATCCTGGGGCCAGACCTAATATTGGACCCAAACTGAGCTGGTTTTCAGATTGGGCAAATATCACTTATTGCTTCTAAGTCTTTTCACTTACACATGCATTCAGTTTGTTCATCTAGCCATGTCAAGTATCTAACTTTGATATTTGTCTGGGTTACCTACACAATAATGGTTGACTTTGATGTAAGAAAAGGATTTTGTATATTTTGCAATAGCCCACTTGTTCAATCTCGCTTTTACTCATATCCTTCTCCCCAGTTTGAGACTGCCTCTCAGCCAATGGTTTGGAAAGTTTTCTTCTTTTATTAAAATTTTCTTTATTGAGAAATAATTAACATATCGCATTGTCTAAGGTGCACGATGTGTTATTTTAATCATATCACAATATGATTACCACCATAGAGGTAGCAACTCCTCTAATTTCTACCATATTCTTTACAAAGAGAGGGCTAAACTGTCCATTTCAATATGTTTGTTCTTGTCAATTGAATGATTGGGATGTAAGCTTTGATGACCTCATAGCATTTAAACAACTTGAAATAATTATTTTTAAAGATTTTAGGACTATTGGTAGTCTGTCCACTGGAAAGTGTTAGAGCACAGGAGTGGTAGTGCAATCATTATTCAAAGGTGTTATGGACAGGTAAGAGGCTCTTACATCCAGGTGACAGTTCATGCATATAAACGGATATATATATACATAGCTTTGTTTTTTTTAAATGCTAGGAAACAGTATTCTGTTTTATTAAGTAAGGTATTTATTTTTATTAAATAATTTTGAGAGACACTTCAACCTTGCTTTATTTTTGTTCTCCCTAATTTTGATAGGAATATATCAAATGTAATATAATAATCAAATAAATATAATCTTATTACTTTTTTATTTTGTTTATTTTATTCCATAAGCTTTACATATAATTATGCTTCAGATGATTCATTGTTTTGGCCTTAAAATTTATTTTAACTAGTAAGCAAGTTGCATAAAATGAAAGCGCTGATATTAGAAGATACAAACATATATTCACATTTCATTTTAGTGTTCCAAGATCTTGGATGTTTAAGAATATTTCTTTCTAGTCATAAATGCCAACGCATCCTAAAAACACTACTTTAAAAAGTGATTTGAGGTCTAAAGGGAATGTCTGCCTGATCATTTTTTTAAACAAAAGACTGACAGGATAATGAAAAACTGATTTCTATTAGCTAATTAATTAAAACAGAACTGTTGGTCCGCTTAAGACTCTTCAGATTACTCTTTACATGGGTTACATTTTTGTAGAGTGAGAGAAAGAAGTGTTAAATAGCATTTCTAATGAATCTTCTTTTGATTCTCAAGTGTTTGTGTGTAATTGTCAAGACTCATTAAATCACTGTTGTGGAGAGAAGAGAGAAAACTCCTCTCCCCACTCTCACCCCCAAACAACCCGTTCTTTTTCTAGGTCTGGGATATCAGCCGTTTTCCTAGTACAACAGTTTGCTGCCAGCTCATTTTCAGTGCTGCTCCAGGGCTGGCTCTTCTGTATGTGCTCATTTCCACCCTTCAGAAGCGGTTAAGAAAGAATGGACAATAGCAACAGACCTCCCCACTGACAACATGGCCTCCCACTCACCCAAACAATGTTCACATAAAATAAATACGTTCTCTCTTTTCTAGGATAGATAGCCCCAGCATCAGCATTTTATATTAATACAACAAATATTTAATAAGAGCCTATTGTACACAAGGCACTACTCTGGTGCTGTCCAGTAAACACATCAATCAACAATACGGACAAACTCCAAGCCCTCAGGAAATGTATATTTTAGTGGGCAAGACTAGTAATAAACATACAAGTAAACAATATAAATAAGTAAAGCATATAGTATGTTAGAAGGTGAACCTTCTATGGGGGAAAATAAACCCAGAAGTGTGTAAAGGGGATTGGGGCATAAGGCTAGGTTGGGTGTGATCAGGTTAGTTTTCACTGAGGTGACATTTGTGAACAGACTTGAAGCAACTAAAAACACAAGGCATATGAAATATGGAGAAAGAGTGATCTAAGAAGAGTGTACAGTGAGAGCAAAGGCCCTGGGGCAGGATTGCCTAGCTTGGTAAGAAACATCTTGGCCAGTGTTACTAGGACTGTGTGAATGATCGCAGAGCAGTGGGAGATGAGGTCAGAGAGGTAACAGGGTACCAGTTTGAAATGGGGCCTTTGAAAATTAGGTTCTTACTCTAAACAAAATGAGGAGCCACTGGAGGGTTTAAAACAGAAGTATGGCCTGATCTGCTTATATTTTAAAAGGATCACTTTAGCTAATCTGTTGAGCCTGTTCTCTACTACATACTGTTCTCGTGCTGTCAATCAAACACATCAGTCAACCAACAATACAAATTCCCAGCCCTCACAGTGTGTGTGTGTGTGTGTGTGTGTGTGTGTGTGTATGTGTGTGTAGGGAGGTCGGTGCGCAGGGGTGTGGGTGGGGAGGGGGAGAGACCAGAATACCTTTTTGGACATGTTCAGTTTGAGATATCTCTCAGATATTCAAGGGAAGGTATTGAGTCAGAAGTTGGTTATATGTGCCTTGAGTTCAGAAGATAGATTGGAGCTGCAGAGAAAATCTTTTATTTCATCAGCAATTAGAAGAAATTAAAAATATGATTAAGATGATCTAAAGGCAGGGAGTGAGGAGGCCGAAGAGGACTGAGCCCTGAGACAATAAGAGGTGGAGGAGATGGAGAGGAACCAGCAGGGAAAACTGACAAGGAGTGGCCAGTAGGATAGGAAAGAAATCAAGGGATTGTAGTGGCTTGAAAGCTAAGAGAAGCATTTTCAGAAAAGGGACTGATTAATCGTGTCTAATTTTGCTGATGAATCAAGCACCATAATTTACTGAGTCCTAAACATGCATTTTTTTCACATTTAACATCTCTGAAATTAGAATGAATTTTACAGTTGAGGCCATGTGACAGTTTAATTGGCATATGAGATAAAATTTTATAGATCAGCAATTTTCAACCTTTTTCATCTCATGGCACACAGAAACTACTAAAATCCTGCAGCACACCAAAAAATGTGTTTTTTGCCAATCTGACAAAAAAATAGGTATAATTTTTATTCATTCACACAAGACAGCTATTGTTGTGTTGACTGTTGTCACTTTTTTATTTGACAATCTAAGGGAAAAGAGGTCATTACGTGTCAGGTATTGCATGCTTTAAAAATTCTTGTGGCGCACCATTGTGCCACAGCACACTGGTTGAAAATCACTTAGATCATAAGTAATATGACATATGAGAACTAAGAATTGAACATTGGATTTGGTCAATAGTAGGCCATTGGTGATGTTAACCAAAGGGTTTCAATGTAGGGGAGGAGTGGGTTTATAAGCAAATGAAAGGAGAGCAATTAGAATATTGACAGCTCATTAGGTCACACAGCAAAGGGGAGCAAGAATTGGGGGAGTAACTGGAGAGAAAGTCAGGATATAGGGTTTCTGTTTTTTGAGATGGAGAAGACAGCATGGCTGTGTGCTGATGGGAATGCCACTTGGAAAGGGAACATTTATGATAGAGGAGAATGGCTGAGTAGACCACTGAGGATAGGTTCCATGGCCTAGTGGCAGGAAGGCAGGCAACGTGGTGAGGCAGGTGCTTGGATAGGCTGAAGAGATGGTGGAACTGTGGGGGTCTGTGGATGCTACTTGACTGCTTCAATTTTCTCACTTAAGTAGAGAAATCAAGGTCATTACTTGGGAGGTACATTGAGAAGGAAGAGTTCAAATCTAGAAACAAAGAAAGCATGGAAATGGTTGTCTAGGAGAGAGGGAGAATAAATGGACTGGGTTTGGTCAGGAATTTAAAGTGGGACCACTGATCCTGACAGAATGATTTCCCCTGGCCTTCTTCGAGTACAGGGTGCATCCTCCAAGATGGTTTCATGTTGGTTTTTACCAGGGAAGTACATATGCACAAGATTGGGGTCTGGGAGTTGAGGGTGTTCACCAGGCAGAGATCCGATGATTGAGCGCAGATCTAAGCTGGTTAGGGAGCTGGCTTGTCTCCCCATTCTCCCCATTCCTGTTCTCATAGCTCTAAGTTACTCACCTGAAAGCAGAATGGTCAGCATGCATGGCTACTGAGCTGTTGCAGTTTCTCTATTTCAAAAGTGTGTCCTCTTTTGCTCTCAGCCCTGTTTCTCTCTCATTATGTGGCAGGGCGGGGCTCCTGGGGCAGGTTGCAAATTGGTGGGAAACTGCAGAGGCGCTGTGGAGCCTGGATGATTCTGACATCACATGTTTCTCTTGATAGACCTACTATTCACGGTACCTCGTGTCTGTCCCTGTATTCTTTCACCCCAAATCAAATAAGGAATGCAAAAGGGGACAGAAAGCCAATAGTATATAAAA
This sequence comes from Myotis yumanensis, assembly GCF_028538775.1. Classification (NCBI taxonomy): domain Eukaryota; kingdom Metazoa; phylum Chordata; class Mammalia; order Chiroptera; family Vespertilionidae; genus Myotis; species Myotis yumanensis. Next base: position 195,925,613 of record NW_027223754.1, read on the forward strand.
TAATGTTCTACTTATTTGCCTTTATAAATTCTTTTCCCATTTTTTTAGGCACTTGATGACTTAATCAATAAAGGCTTGCCTCAAATTCTGCATACAGTTGGACATCAACATCTTATAAATAAGTTTTCGTTTGTTAGAGCATACTTGTTAGTAAGTGTGGCTGCAACAATAAATTACGTTCCAGAAAATATATTAAAGACGACCCATGGATACGTTTCAGAGAAGAGCAAAATGAACTTTCCAAACTTGAAAGGTAATCTTTTGTTTCATTGTTTGCTTGCTTTTCTTTCTCCTCTCTTGCTCCAATTCTGCCCCCTCCACCCCCAGTAATCCCTATGAGCAATATAGTATCTATTCCTCCAAATTTTCTCTAAGCTTACTAATGACACACATATGCTTATGTTTAAGTACAGGCATATCCATAGTCATCCATATATCTCCATATCCATACATTTTATATACACACACACACACACATATACACAGTAGGATTTGACATTTGTTTACAAATGATATATTTTTACATTTTTCTGCATCATGCTTTTCTCATGCAGGAAATCTTCACTAAAACTGCTCCTAAGTCAACTGCTATGCTTTAGTTCACTATACTGGCTGTGCAGTGTTCTATGATGTCAATGTTCCATGGTGGTTCAATCATTCCCATATTGATACTCATTCACTTTGTTTCTAGAGAACAGTGCTGAAGCACTACCTATCCATATGACATAGTGTATGTTCTATGGCTTAAGACACCCATGGATGGAATTTATGAGCCATAGTGTATATGTATTTTGAAAATGTATTAGATGTCACTATAAAAAGAATTGTTTTCACCATCAAGTCTGATGTTAACTGTGGGTTTTTCATATATGTCTTTTATCAGAGAGAGGAATCCCTAGTTTGTTGAATAATTTTGTCATGATAGAGTGTCACTAAATGCCTTTTCTGCATATATTGAGATATTCTGTGGTTTTTGTTTTTTATTCTATTAACATGGTGTATTACATTATTATTTGATTTTTACGTGTTTAACCAACCTTGCTTTCTTGGGATAAATCCCACTTGATCATGGTGTGTACTTTTTTTTAATGTGTTGCTGATTTCTGTTTGCTAGTGTTCCATTGAAGATGTTTGAATCCATGTTTATAAGAGATAGTGGCAAGTAGTTTTCTTTTTTGTGGTGTCTTTGTCTAGTTTTGGTATGAGAGTAATATTGGCCTCTGTTTTAAAATGTAAGTCTTATTATTATTCAGATATGGTAAGGACAACAGATTAGGAGATGGCTGCCATTGAAAACACAGTTTGTTATTTACAGCCCCCAAGAGAAGGGACACAACATGGAAGGGCCACACAGGGAAAGCCACCCAGGAGGCAGAGAGATCAGCGAGGAAAATGTGGGTCCTCTTTGGATTGATGTTCATTTTACGTGGATGCTCATCACAGGGTTCTTCATACCAAGCTCCAGGCATTTGTTTTCTCTCTTTGTCTCTCACTTTCTTCCTTAGGGAAGGAGACCCAGTCCCAGATTGTCCTGCTGGGCCTTTCCCAGTGCTCAAACCCTCCCTTATACTCAGCACACCCCTAGCTCCACAACCTCCTAAAGTAGGAGACGAGCCAGATAGGAAGAAGAGAGAAAGTCAGATGTGCTCAGTTCCATGTTATTCTAGGCTCTTTCTTCCTGCTTACTACACTTAGTGTCTTTAGCTGGGTAATTTTTGCAGTAATTCCTAGTCAGACAGTGACGTATAGTTTTCCTCTCTCTTCTGTAGTCTAGAGGCCAGGTTTACCACAGCAGTCAAGGTCTGTGACATAAATTCTCTGAATTCTCCCTGGCTCAGAATCAGGGCCAGCTTCGTTTTGTGGGTGGGAATTTTGAGATGTTTAAAGATTTTCAATTGTGCTGTTCAAAATGATGTTATTCTCCAGTCTTAGAGCCTGTGCAAATCAGTAGAAATGATTCTTCCAAGAAGATCTTATTGACATATCATAAATATCTGGAAGACCCAGAATACTTTGAGGACGTTAAGGGGTTTTAGAATTCTAGGAGAGGAACCAGTATCTGATCACTTGGATAACATCACTGAATTGTCTCATTTGTTGTAAGAATCAGCCTCAGTCTTCTAATATGTTTAGAGTCTATTTGATATAGTCATTTATTTCTAATTATCATTGCGGGGGTTGTTAGCATTAAATTTATGGATAGTTTCCCAATTAATGATGAGTTTTATTAACTAGAATTAATATTTAAACTAACCACAACTATCCTTGTTTCTTTTAAAATTTTGTATCTTAAAGATCTATATACAAAGGATGATGGAGGCACATTTGGTTTTCTTAAGAAACTAAAAGATGAATTCACTCTTAATACACTAAAGGTAAGTTTAAAAATGTTTTCAAATCAGAGTAAATCAGTTACCAAGTTGCTCACTATTCAGCCATGCACAGGCCCACTTTCTGGGTTGTGCTTGCAGTTAAGAGGCCAGGTAGCTTTTCTCACATAAGCAGAAACTTTTCCCCATGAGAAAAGTTAGATACCCAGAGGTGTCAGACTTTGACTATACAACCCGATTAGGTGCTGCAGAATATATGATTCTTTATTGGTTAGGATTTGAGTAGCCCATACCATGTTTCTCATTTCCTATTAATAATAGTGACGACAACAGCAACAAAACCAGCTACCACTTATTCAGTGCTTACCACATGGCAGACACTTTGCATGTAGATATTAATCATTTTTGAAGTATGTTGTGCTGAGCCATGAGAACACTGAAGCTTAGACCATTCGAAATTCACTAACAGTATGCCGCTAATAAAATACAGATCATGTTCTTAACCATCATATAAATTGGCCTAGAACTTGTATAATATTTACTGCTCTGTACAAACAAGATTTTAGAGGCCCATTCCTTGAAAGCATGGTTGGTCCCTTCCTATTTTGCCATTTCGGGTTGCTATTTATTATGGATTGCTCACTCTAAAGCAGCCGTGGGCAAACTACGGCCCGCTTGAAATGAATAAAACTAAAAAAAAAAAAAAGACCGTACCCTTTTATGTAATGATGTTTACTTTGAATTTATATTAGTTCACACAAACACTCCATCCATGCTTTTGTTCCGGCCCTCCGGTCCAGTTTAAGGACCCATTGTGGCCCTAGAGTCAAAAAGTTTGCCCACCCCTGCTCTAAAGACTCATTATCTTCACATTGCCAGTTAGGTGACCACAACTTAACTTGAAATGTACTTGGTTCCGATTATTCACAGATTCAGTATTTGCTAATTTGCCAATACTAAAATTTATTTGTAATCCCAAATCAGTAGTTATGGCTCTTTTGTGGTCATTTGTGGACATGGGCAGAGCATAGAGAAATGTGACTTGCCCAGCACACACATTCCCAGCCGGGCCGAACGAGGCAATGCTGTGAGTTTTTGTTTCCATTCTCATACTATAAGCAAATATCTCTTTCATGGTCTATTTATGGTCACATCTTTGGAATTTTCATGCTTTTCAGTTGTTGACTTTATTATTTAAAATGACCCACAACTCTAATCCTAAAGTGCTGTTTAGTGTTTCTAAGTGCAAGAGGGCTGTGATGTGTGTTATGGAGAAAATAAGTTAAGTTTTCAGGCAGGCATTAGTTATAGAGCTATTGGTTGTGAGTTCAGGTTTAATAGATCTATAATATATATTAAATAATGTATGTTTAAATGTAAACACACATTGAACAAAGTTATGTATTGATCAGTTGACAAAAATGTGACCAGAAGCTCCCAGGAACCTATCCCTGTATTTCCCCTAGGAACGGTGGTTTTCCTTATTTGCTAATTCAGTGTTTGCAGCAACTTTCTTGACCATAACTACTGTAAATGATCATGTATGTGATAGGTTGTACATACAACAAAGGGTAATAGTTATACTTGTTTACTCTTGCCATGACCTGCCTTTTCATTCTCTGTTGCTTTTGTGCTGTTCATTGATGATGATGTTCAAATTTCCTTTTCTGTCTTCCATTAGTAGTTACTTCAGCACAAAAAATATTTGGTGAATAATAATGAGACATTACTTATATTATTTCTGAACTTATGTAATTGTGTGGTCTTCTTCTTTTTTAGTCAATTTTACTGACAGAAGCTGAAGACAGGCTGAACTCCCTGGTGTCAGAGATGGAGCAGGCCAGCCAGAAGGGCCTTGCCCAGTGCTCTGTGGGCCAGCTGGAGATTGTGGTGCAGGCCCGGCTTCAGCTCGCCGCCATCGCCCTGCAGAGACACCGAGCGGCGTACAGGTGAGTCTGTACACAGAGCAGTTTCTTCTTCACCATAACCTGTTAAATATATCTAAATCTTATAAATTCCTCGATTAATAGAGCCTGCTCATTTTTTACTTTTCAAGGTAGTTTTAACATTATTATTCTTAAAATTACAGATTACAATTTTGGGTTTTTTAATCTCCTTAACTTTCTTTATGATATTGAAATTCCATGCATTCAACTCCATGAATTAGATTCAGAATTTGGAAGGGGAGTTAATTTTTAGGTGGACATTCTCTTCAAAAAGGAGGAGGCCCTGGCCAATGTGGCTCTGTTGGAGTGTCATCCCATACACCGAAGGGTCGCAGGTTTGATTCCAGATAAGGGCACATAACTGGGTTGTGGGTTCAGTACCAGTTGGAGTGGGTACAGGAGGCAACCATTTGATGTTTTTTTCTCTCTCCCTTCCTCTCTCTAAAATCAATGGAAAATGTCCTCGGATGAGTATAATAATAATAATAATAATAATGATGAAGGAGAAGTTCATCTGCAGCTTTTGTAAAGAGGCAATCAATTCAACAGAAATCCGTTTTGTTTTGATTGGAAGCATAGAATCATCTCATCACTGTGAGCCTTGACTGAAGGCCATTCTGTGATTAACCACATCTAGATTTGATTTTCTACTAGAGACAGTCTAGGTTTTGGAAATTTGTAATTTTTGTGGTCTCTAAGCAGTGATGAAATTCCATAAAGTCTTCTTGAAGGAGTGGTCTGCAAATCTCTAGGGGTGTCCCTAAAATCCTTTCAGGGATCTGTAAGGTTAAAACTATTTTTATAATAAAACTAAGATGTTACTGGCCTTCTTGTGTGTTATTTGCACTGAAGATGCAAAAGCAACAGTGGTAAAACTTCTGGCATCTCACCACGAATCAAAGCCATGGCCATACTTGTAGTTATCAAGTATAAAAAAGGCCAGTTACACTTATGAATGCCTTTCGTGAAGCAATATAATCTGTTACATTTATAAATCCCTATCCTTGTATCTATTTTTAATATTCTGTGGGAATGTTAAATGGGGAATACACCTAGAGCACTTTTATTGTGCATCAAAGTTTGATAATTGTCTTAAGAAAGCTGAACCAGCTGTTCTTTTATTCATGGAATATTTTTTTATTTGGAAAAAAAACCCTGCAAAATATGGTTATTCAAACTTGAGTATTTGACAGTCATTTTATTGAAACGGAGCAAAATGGACAAGCTACTTCTAGGAAAACAACTAATAAGTAGTATTTTTTTTTTTTTTTTTTTTACCAATTATAACATCTAACATTTCATAGGAAAACTAGAATTTTGGAAAATTTGTACTTGCCACCATGAACTTGACAGTTTTGTAATCCTTAGATTTTCTGGATGAGATTGGTAGTAATGTTAACAAGCATCATTTCTAAAATTGTATAATGAAGTGTTTCAACATTAAAGGGATCTTCATGCACAAGAAGTTAATGTTTTCCAAATAACCAGAGCATGATGTTCCAAAATCCCGGTTAACAAGATAGACCGGTGATTTGTAACCTTCTTTTGTCCATGGCTCATATAAACTAATTTCTAAAATTCTGCAGCACACCGAAAAACACACATATATTTTGTTGATCTGACAAAAAATTAGCTATAATTTTGATTGATTAAAAAAATAGTAGTTACTTCTCTTTTTGCTCCAAAGAGACTAAAAAAATCTAGGAACACCCCTAGAGATTCTCCTATACTTGTATATAAGAACTTATGGTACAAAGGATTAACGAATCAGATGCATCCTTATTATGCAGCATGACCAATAAGATACAACTCTATTAAGACCTATATATTTATGGTTCAAGACAGGGAATTCACACCAGTCAGCTATTGTTATGTTGGCTGTTGTCATTTTTTTATTTGACAAGAGAAAATAGGTCAATGCCCCTGACAAAATAGTCAGGTATTGCATATTTTAAAAATTCTTGCTGCACACCAGTTGCTGAGATAGACCAATAGGTTTTGATATAAGGGAGTAGGAAAAGTTCATCAGTGTGTGATATTAGATCCCACATTGTAGCAAACTTTTAAGAAATTATCACTTATCACATTTTAGTATAGCATCAAAGAATAATATTCACAACTATTTGAAGAAGCTATTAAAATACTCCTCCCATTTCCAATGGCTATCTGTGCAACCAAGTCTTCTTCATATATTTCAGCCAAAATGGTATGTCACAACATACTGAAAGTAAAAGCACATAAGAAAGTCTCCTATTAAGAAGATTTTTCTCTTATGCCAGACATTAGATTTGAAAAAAAAGTGAAAACAATGGCATTCTCACTAATTTTCTTGATGTTTTGGAAAATATAGTTGTTTTTCTTTTCTTTTTTAATCCTCACTCGAGTAGATGTTTTTATTGATTTTAGAGAGAGGGGAAGGGGAGAGAGAGAAAGAGAGAGAGAGAGAGAGAGAGAGAAATATTCATATGAGAGAGAAACATTTATCAATTGGCACCTGTACACATCTGACCAGGGATTGAATCTGCAACCTAGGTATGTGCCCTGACTGGGAATTGAATATGAAACCTTTTGGTATACAGGACGACGCACCAAGAAACTGAGCCACCCAACCAGGGCAGTTGTTTTTTTATTAAAATGCATTTTTATATTAGGATGTAATGAGTTTATTGTTTTTATTTTAAAACAAATTAATAAATACTCATGAAGTTAAAAATTTCTCAGCTTGCCCTAGCTGGTTTGGCTCAGTGGATAGAGCGTCAGCCTGCAGACTGAAGGGTCCCAGAATCGAATCCAGCCAAGGGCACATGCCTGGGTTGCAGGCTCCATCCCCAGTAGGGGCCGTGCAGGAGGCAGTCGATCAATGATTATCTCTCATCATTGATGTTTCTATCTCTCTATCTCTCTCCCTTCCTCTCTAAAATTAATAAAAATATATATTTTAAAAAATTTTTTAAAAAATTTTTCAGCTTAAGTTCTAATATGGTAAATATTGATGGAGCCCTTTGGGGTTCCGAATAATTTTAAGGGTATAAATGAGTGCTGAGATTTTTAAAAAGCTTGGGAAGTATGGTTACATTTATGCCTCTCTTTAAAAAAAATTAAAAATATATTATATAGAATTTAGAGAGAAGGGGAGAGAGATAGAAACATCAATGATGAGAGAGAATCATTGATAGGCTGCCTCCTGCATGCCCAACACTGGAGACTGAGCCTGTATCCTGGGAATGTGCCCTGACCAGGAATCGAACCATGAAGACCTCCTGGTTCATAGGTCGATGCTCAACCACTGAGCCATGCAGGCTGGGCTATGCCTGTCTTTATGAATACTGTGATAGTTGATTGATGGTAAAATAGGCCTTGCATTATAATATATTATTTTCTTCTTTGAAGTTTCTCTCTTCTTTGAAAAGAGAAAGAGCTTTTACTATATAATTTCCTATAGAAAATATATGATATCTGAACATATCTAAATATGTGTTTTCAGATATGTATGACAACAAAATTTATGATTCTATGATTTCCTGTAGAAGCATATAGAAAATATAGAACTCTTTTCTTCCCCAGTGTCCCACAGAGCAACAGCAGCCTTCCTTTTTTTCCCAGCTCTCTACATGTCTTACACCCTTTGGCATAGAGGACATGAGTGATTTTTTTTTTAGGGAAGAAGGAAATTAGAAACTAATAATTACCAAATGGCCACTGAAAGGAGTGTTACAATAGAACTTTAATTTGAAGACCAGAGAGAATATGCAAATAATGTGCAAGTGTAACAGAATCGCTCCTATTTTAAATACATCAACCTGGCCCTTGGGACAAAACCTACAAAACTTTTAATTTATTGCCTTTTTTGCAGCAGAGGTGTCATTTGGGGAAGCCTACTGTCAGGATGAATGAGTTTATCTTAGGTGAACTTTACCCCCCCATGAGCTTCTGTTTAGGAGCTGCTGAAAGTGTTGGACAGTCTCTTTCCCAAATGAGGGTTAGCTTGACATTTCATGATACTTCTAATATAATTATGTGTCAAGGAAATTGAAAGGCACACTCCCTAGGGTGACAGATAAAGTGAGCCACATGGATTTTAGGAGAACAAACTGACCACTTTTGCCATGAATAGTAATAAGAAATAAATGGGATCAAAATTATTCAAATGATATTTCTACTTGTTACGGTTGCCTCTCAGAATCCTGTCTTTTTTTTTTTTTTTTTTAAATAAGTGTTCCTGTCTATCCTCCTTTCTATTTAATTTGTTGTCTAAATGGGATAACATCTGAGCCTTTTAATTTTGTGTCAGAATGAAACTTCCTTCCTTTGGGATTTTAGACGGTTTATAGTGGGTAATCCTCCCACACTCTGTCTTCATGTGGAGAAGAGAAACTAGAAATTTTCCATTTTGCAACTAAGTAGTGCCAGGTGGATTAGTCCATATTAATACCAAGAGGATTAGTACATACTAGTATGTTTATATTTTATTCATTAAGTTTTGGGGTCAGCAAGATTTGAAGCCTCATACCTCATTTCTCTCTCTTTATAAAAAAAATATTTTTATTGATTTCAGAGAGGAAGGGAGAGGGAAAGAGAGAAACATCAATGATGAGAGAGAATCATCGATCGGCTGCCTCCTGCATGCCCCCTACTGGGGATCGAGCTGGCAACCCAGGCATGTGCCCTTGACTGGAATCGAACCCGGGACCCGTCGGTCTTTAGGCCGACGCTCTATCCCCTGAGCCAAACCAGCAAGGCCCCTCATTTCTCTTGATATCAAAATTTGGGCTTCTAAATCAGAAGCATGGGTTGAGCACCACTTTTCCCCACAAGGTCTCCTTGCCATCTTGTGCTAACCTCTGAAGCTACCCAGTAAAACAAGGTGCCATCTAAACACATGTGGCTCCTTGAGGGAGGAGGTTGTTGGGGAGTGGAATTTTCATACCTTTATGAATAATGAATCAGTGTTACATTTTTCTTGCTTGTTTAGTTTTACTTTAAATAAAAACCAGTAAGTTTATATAATCAGAAACAATACCTTAGTCTTCAAATATCTATGCCATTTTAATGACTCAGTAGAACCTTGGATTTAAAATTCAATAATTGCACAAAGTTTCTCAGATCCAGAGACCTTAGATTTGTTCCTGGCCCATAGCAGGTACTCAACACATATGTTTTAACAAGTGGAAGAATACATCATTGAATCCTTATAATAATCCCATTTCAATACTCTGGGAGCCTACAAACAGAGACTATACCTTCTCCCAAGCATGCATGGACAGTGACAAAGCTGATCATATACTAGGCCAGAAACCTCAGTGACTGACCCGAATGAGGAGGTGTACTGAACACAGACCAGGGACTCAGGAAGCCTCTGGAACATGTATGGGGAAAGTGTCATGGTCTGATTTATATCTTGATGAGATTGCTGGGGTTGCTATCTGGAGACCATGACTGCAGGGGCTAGAGGCCCAGGGGAGTCTGGTCAGGAAGCTCCTGCAGCCCGGAGATGATGATGGCTTGGGCAGAGGCCTCAGCTGTGGAGGAGGTGAGGTGAGGGGCTGCTGGCTGGTGTCCATATTTCATAGTTGAAGCTGACAGAGCTTGTTGGTGTGTTGAACATAGAATGTGAATTAAAGAGGAAGCAATGGTGATTCTGGGCTCTGCCTGTGGGATGGAGGACAGACAGCATTTGGTGGAGGAGGTGGAAGCAAGGGGAGCTGCTTTTAATCTATTCTACCAGTTACCTAGGGCTGCCTTAACGAAGGACCAAAAACTGGGTGACTTCAAACAATCGAATTTTATTGTTTCACAGTTTTGGAGGGTAGAAGTCCAAAATCAAAGTGTTGGCATGGCCATGTTCTTTCTGACAGCTCCAGGTAGGGAGAGCCCTGCCTTGCTTTTTCTAGTTTCTGGTGTTTGCCAACAATCCTTGGCTTATGGAGGCATCACTCCGGTCACACGGCCATCTTCTTCCCATATGTGTCACATCCTCTTCCCTTAGGATGTCAACATATCTTTCTGGCGGCACACAATTCAACCTATAACACCTGTTAAATGTGATTGTCAATTAACTTTTCAAGTGGAGAATTATAGGTGGGTGCATTGTCCATTTAGCTTTCACCCCATCTTTCCATGTTATAAATAGCACTATGATAAGTATCTTCAGGTATATAGATTGTTCTGTATTTCTTTCTCTTTTTTTAAACATATTTTTATTGATTTCAGAGACAGGGAGGGAGAGATAGAAACATCAATGATGAGAATCATTGATTTGGCTGCCTCCTGCATGCCCCCTACTGGGGTTCAAGCCTAACCCAGGTATGCACCCTGACTGGGAATCTAACTGTGACCTCCTGGTTCATAGGTCAACACTCAACTACCAAGCCACACCTGGCCGGGCAGATTGTTCTGTATTTCAAATTTTGTTTTGGGATAGATTTTCAAAAGGAGAAGCCTCTTTAGATATATATTATATAAATATTTTGAAAAGGGTGATGTCAATTATAAATTTAGTATTCTGGAGGGGAGGAGGATGTAATGGTCTAAACTGCAGACAAATATATGTATAGAGTGATAAGAATTTATATTTCCTGGTTTTCATTTTCTTAATTTAGTACATTTTCCTTCTGACTAGACACTGATTAAACAATAATTTAGCTTTAGAGTTTCTAAGTAGATAGCATTAAGTAACAATACTATAACCACAAAAAGCTGGAGAACCACATTCTGATTTATTTAAATGCATATGTGTTCATTTTAATAGTGATATTGTCAGTAAATTTTGTTTTAAATCTTGGAAACTTTTATTTATTCATTCTTGTATTCACTCACTTTCATTTAAAAATATTTTTCCAGTTCTATTCTGTCCCAGGCACTAGGTTCTGGGTTCCAACAGGGAATGAGACAGATGAGCTGTAGAGCAGTTTACACACAATTAAACAGTGTGATAAATCAGAACACATGGTTAGACCACGGCACTATTAGGGTGAATAGAAGGGCACATAACAGTTTTGGGGGTGAATGGGACAGTGGGTAGGTGCTTTGGAAGAAGTAACATGCAAATGCCACAAGTGTAAAGCTAATAACATTTAAAATATATTCTTTATTTTAGTGTTGCAATAGTATTTTCCACACTTAAACTTCTCCAGGATTCAAAACTTTTTCAAAAGAAGGAGGTACGAGATGACACAGAGAGTTCCCTCTCTCTAGCTTCTGTACGTATGAATTTAATGCTTAATCTTATTAATTAGTTGGATAAAAACAAAGGGATAAAGTAGAAAAAACATTGAATATGGAGTATAAAGATCTATGTTTAAGCCCCATTTATGCTGTTTATTAACTGGCATATCTTGGGCAAGTCCCTTAAATTTTATAGCATTTTTAAATGTAAATCTCATTTGTAAACTGTTGGAATTGGATGTAGTAATCACTGAAGTTCCACCAAATGTGTCAGTACAAAATTATAGGTCTGATTTCACTAGTAAATAAAGTTGTTTCACTTTATTTTTCTCTTCATCTCATGTTTTTGTTACTTTAGCATTATCAGTATGACACCTATGCTATTTCCTACTTTCAATTTCTCATAGTTATATTCTTCCCCATTTAAGCTCTCAAATAATTTTGACAACTGGTGTTGCAAAGTATTTGAAGTTTTTTTGGATTTTTTATGGGATCAAGTAATTTAATAAGATAGCATTGTTTGAAATATAAAGATTCATCATATAGAATCTTTGCTCATTATTTTAAACTAGAGGCCCGGTGCACAAATTCATGCATGGGTGGGGTCCAGCCAGCCTGCCTCAAGGGGAGGGGCCATAGGGTGGCGGGGGGGGGGGGGGAGGGAATAAGGGGCAGGGCTGGCCGGGAGGAGGAGCCACAGGTAGTTAGCCAGCTGGCCCCACCCCCTGGTCAAACTCCCAAACTCCTGGTCGAGGGGACAATTTGCATATTAGCCTTTTATTAGATAGGATATTATGAATAAAACTGCTAATATCCACTGTCATTACAAGTAACACTAATTGTCCTAAGTAGAGACTCATTTCTAACTATATTAAAAGTAATAAAAGTTCTAAAAAGCAATATAATTCTGAAAATTGACTTAGAGGAATGGTTGTTCATTGGGGGCTATTTTGCCCGCCCAAGAGATATTTGGCAATGTCTGGAGAGGTTTTGGTTGTCACACCTAGAGGGGGCGCTACTGGCATATAGTGCATAGAGGTCGGCTATGTTACTCAACATCCTACAATGCACAGGACAGTTTCCCACAACAATGATCTGCCACATAGTGCCAGTAGTGTCAAGGCTGAGAAACCCTGGTTTAATTGTGATTTGGCTTTTGGACAGTAACAGGAAATGTAGGCACTGAGCATTTAAGGTATGTAGTTGCTAATCCAACTAGACTCTTCCATTACTTGTTGTGCCCTTGTGGTCACCATTCTGCCTCCAGGCCTCGGTTGTTCACTTCTTACTGTTTCTGGAAACAGCTCACCTCCTCTTCTGAGCTTCTCACCTGTCTATCCAGACTCCAGCCCCCTTGCCTGTCCCCAGAGCTGCTCCTTGATAGCAGGTGCTGCTAATTGGTGGGAGATGGTGAGCTGTCAGAGATGCAAAGCAGGGAATTCCTAGAACAAATGGCTGTTGGTCTGAATGACTTTGAAGTTCCCAAATTTCTAAATAAGATGGAAATATATTTAGAAATTTGGGAACTTTCCCTGGAAAAAGCTCCCTTTGTGCCTCCCTCCCAGTAGCTCTGGTCATGGAGCACCCTTTGAAAAATGTAATAATAAGGATGGTAGATCAATGATGTATTTTTGGGATGTGAGCAGAATACAGTGATATAACAGAGGAGATTAAGACTATGGGCTCTAAATTCAGAAAGACACAAGTTATATTCTTGAGTCTCACCTTTGCCAAAACATGATGAAGTTTAAGCAAATAGATAACCTTTCAAAGTTTCAGGTCTCCCATAGGTAAAACAAATAATAACTCCTCTTGGGCTTGTCAAGAGAATTAAATGAAATAATGTGTATAAAGCATGTAGCACAGTGCCTGACACATGAGGAGCATTCAATAGATATTAGCCAGTATTATTTATTATTATTCCGCCTTTCAGATGATGTTTACAAAAATTTTGAGGACACGGAAACTACGGATACTATCATTTGCAGTGATAAATTCAGACTGCAAAACTGTTTGTCAACAATGGGTATAGAAAGAAAAAGAAAAGCTGAAAAACAGTAGACAAGAATATTAATAGAGGATTGTGGGATTATGGGTGCTTTTATTTGTTTGTTTTTGTGTGTGTATTATGTTTTTTAGAATGTACAGGAATAATTTCTAAAATTTAAAATTTAATACTATTAAATGATATCGGATGCTTCTTTTACATTTAGCATTAGACTAGAACTTTGCCATTATTAATGTGAAGATTACCATGATTTTAATATTGTTTTAGGTCATTGAAAAGAAAGATGATAATGAATTTTTAGATCCTATCTCCCTAAATTCTCGAGAATATTTCAACATTCATCTGTGGTTGACGTGCCGCTTAGCATTGGTGACTGCGTTGGTTGCACAGATCCGTGGCATTGGAATCGTGAAAGGTACAAATATCCTATTTTCTTAATCAAAGGTTTTATAAAAAGTGATTTCATGTAGGTAACAGAGGTTTTATTGGGATATATTTTATAACTCTCTAGCTTAATTTGTTTCCAGAATAAAAATAATTCAGGTTCTTAAGTAAGAATAATCACTTTCAATAGTCCCTTGTGTCACTGAAAACGCATATATGTTACTGCTGTATGCAAAGCAGGCAGCGTAGGGTGAGGGGTCCGAAGCACAGGTTCTGGAGCCAGGTGCCTTTGGTTCCAATGCTCGGACTACCACTTCCTCTCTGTGTGACCCTTGACCAAGTCTCTCAACCCACCGATGCCTGACTTCCTTCTCTATACAATAGAGACAAGTGTACCTGTTTCATAGGAATATTGTTGAAATTGAATGGGTTACACTTATAAAGTTCTTAGACCACACAGGCTGGCACATAGGAATGTTAATTCTTACAGTGATGAATAATTATCTACTTGCAAACCTATTTATCCACCATCTCTATCAATCTCCAAAATTAAATTATCTCATGCAATGTTATTATTAGTTTTGCAGCGTTTGGATACCGCAAAGTGCCTCCCCACAAATTGCAACACATTTATTTTCACTGTCTCATGTAGTCTGTTTTCTGTCTCTTTGTATCTTCTTGTTCTGTATTACACAATATTCCTGTGATGGACGTGGGGCATATTATGCGTATATATTTTGTTACTTTTCTCAGTGCATTGTAAATAACTACATTTGTTTATTTTAGAAAACGATATGACAGATTATGTTAGCCTCATCAATGAAGTGTGTCTGGAGGCAGAAAGTGCAGGCGACAGGGAGCTACAGGCTGAATTCTTGATGCAAGCTGTAATCATTGGCCTACAAGAAAAACATTTAAAGGCAGACATCATAACAAACCTTCAGGTAGGAAGGAAACTTCATTCATGTTGATATTTACCAAAGGACTCAGTGTGGAATAAAAAGAGAGAATTTTATATTCCATTAGGTACTGAATGCATGACAGTCAATATGGCCAGCTGTTGTTTCAGGGAATTGCAAACAATACAATCAAAGGAATAATTTTATTTTAATAGGCCATCATACGTTTGCTTGAAGGAAGTGAGTTTATTTCTCCGAGATCTTATTTAACTCTGGCGAGAAGCTTGCTTTTGCTGGATGACTTAACAAGTGCAGAGAAATTCAAGGAACTTTTGCATACAAAAACAGAAAAATTAAATTTGTTGACTCAGTCTCACAACATTCTTATTGAACAGGTGAGAGTGCTTTTGAGTTCCCAAGATTTAGAAACTTATTGTTCTGTTTCTTTTTTTCTTTATTCCAAACGACTTTAGCTAATTACTCATTACAATGTTTCTTTTACAGATGCTAACTTTTGGAGAAACAATTGAGTTTCCTTCATCAAACACTGACTATGCAAGTCCATTACAGCCTTTGAAAAATGTCTATCTTCCTCATATCATGTTATTGGCCAAAACAAAAATGAGAATTGGTAAGAACACAAACATATATTACACTCAAGCCATTGGTGAAAAATTTAAAGTTACTTTCAGGCACGCTATTAATTACCTAAGTACACTTGCTAGTTTATGGGGCAATATTTATGAATACTCAGGCTCAATTTATTTAACAAATAGATTTTGATTATTTACTGCGTGCCAGACTCTGTGTGAGGACCTGGGAGGTTATTTTAGATCAAAACAGATGTAATCCCTCATCTTAGTGTGGGAGACAGAAATAAACACGTAGAGACAGAAATAAATATATAAACAAACCATATAGGAATGCGTATTATATCATGAATCATATCATATAAATATTGTAGAAAATAAATATTTTTAATATTTATAAAATGTAATAAAATAAATATTGTATAAAATAAAATATGTATTCGATAACAATTAGACAGGAAATCAGCAAGGATATATAAAGCTAATATATGGTAATGAGTTAAGTATATGTATACGTATAATTATGAATTGTTAGTGTTATGAAAGACGTGGATAAGATCTGTTGATAAAGAACGGGGAAGTGATGGCTGCCCATTTAAGTCAATAGGGAAGGCCTCTCCACGGAAGTGGCATTTAACCCCAAACCTTAAATGTCAGTCACTAAGTGTGCATTGTAGAGGCAGAAGGAGCAGTGAGCTATAGGCTCTGAGGTCAGGACGAGCTGGACATGTTCAGGAACTGTAGGGAGACAAGGACAGCCCGAACAGAGTGGGCTGGCCACCCGATGGGAAGAGCTAAGCTGGGATGGTTACGTTTTAAAATACAGTCCTGGATGCGGGGGGAAGAACAGGTTGGAGCCAACCAAGAGTTGACCTGATTAGAGTAAGTGGACCAGTCAGCAGAAAGCTCACAGCTCCTCAGAAACCCGGGAGGAATGCAGGCATGTTGTTTCTAGCTCTCTTCAGGACACCCCTCTGTGTTTGACCCAGGGAAGCCTGCCTCTAGCTCCCAGGCTCTCATCAAGCTCAGACGAGGAAAGTTTTGTACCAACTCTCTGTTCTAACCTGTATTTGACCAGGCCCTTTTGTTTTCTGCGTTTCTGATGCTTTGACATCTGGCACCTTGCTGTTTAGGGAGAAATTAGCCCTAAACTTCTAGAGATTAGCAAATCACTTTTCATTGAACATGCCATCCAGGGTCCACAACCCAAACCCTAATCAGCTCCTTTATTGTCCTTTGCTGGGTTCTTGCACTCTGGGCCACTCTTCCCCTACCTTCATCACCCCAGGCACAGCTACCAGACTACCAGAGAGCCCACTGAAATGCTTTAAACCAGCCAATCCTAAGCCAGCTGAGTCTGCTTACCCTACCCCATCCATTCTGTCCCATGAGAACCACAACGAAGGCTTTTGTCCACTTTTCCCCTTGCTCCCTCCACCTCTGACCAACCCTGGTACTTCCCTGTGTGGCCCTGCGTGGGGTGCTGTGGCTCTTCTTTTTGGGGACCTGCAATACACTGTCTTTTCCATGGCAATTGTCTCCTGCCCTGTTAACCTCATCCATACCTGAATAATAATGAAATCGACATTTTAAACATTACCCCTGCCTCCTGGGACCCATCCGCCTCAGGGGACCCACTTGCCTCCTGCACCAGCTGGTGCTCAGCTCAGAGAGGTTGGTGGTGGGATTAGAATGGAGAAGGGAGTACAGCAGTGGTGCTCACGCCATCACCTTTCCAGAACCTTTCCACTATTTCCCTTCTGCTCCTCCTCCCCATGATTAGTATTGATCCTTATTATTATATGATGATCGTCACCCTCATCATCAGATGTAAATTTTATTACTACAGGTAAATCGCTTCACCTCTCTCTATATTGTTGAGTTTCCTTATTTATAAACTTAGGCTGGCCTAGCCGACCTCTAGAATTCCTTCCTGCAATCTGATCCCGTGAGAGCTATTTTTCTGCATCGTTAGTCCACAGTTTGTTATATTGTTAGTATGTTTGATTTCTATAAGAGCTTAAATACAGGTTGTGCTACACTGTACAGGTTTTGTTAAATCCAGTGTATTCTCTGCTTTCCTGCCTCAGTAATCTTAAGATGTGTCACTACTCACTGGCAATACTGGTTCTGTTTCTTAGACTCACTTGAAGTAGAACAGCTTGCTTTCTGTTATATTACATTAAACACAGACTTAAGAAACAAAACCAAAGCAGCTTTTCTGTCAAAACAATGTCAGTTTCACAACTTTTTTCCCCCACAGAATTGATGTTTATTGGAAAAAGGAACATTTCAGTATTATGAAGCATAATATAATCTGACTTAATGCTTTCTCGGCAGTCTGCCTGTATAGTGATAGCAAAGACTGCATGTCAAGAATAGAGACACTTAACAATTATGTTTTCTTGTGAAAGCCTCACACAGAAAGAGGCATTTTGAGATTATTTTTATAAAACAAAAAATAAGCATCATGGTTATTTATTTTCCACTAACTGCACCTCGATCTTTCTTATTAGATTTTTTAAAAAGTCAATTATTGACTTTATAATAGGAGTGAAGAAAGTTGAAAGAATGATGCTGGGGAGTGAGAATACAATGGGGAACCAAGCCAGTCACCATCTGCCCTTAAAAAACCTATATTCTAGTTAGAAAGAGAAAACAGTCAATAATTTCTATACAGTTTTTTCCTAATTTTAACAAAACTCTAGAAGATAATTTAAGCACTATTATTATGAGTTAGTCCTATGTTATATAGTACTATATTATATAGGGTAGATATATATAGTTCATATATTTAAGTGCCCTGATGACATGAAGATTAATAAAGTTTTATAGTATAATTATTAATAAACAGTGTTATGGTATAATTTGAAACAATAGTGAAACCTATAAAATGGGAGATATATTGAAACATGAGGTTATATTAGACAAAGGATATTTGCATATCCTTCTTGCCTGGGATCTGTAAACAAAGTTGGTAATTGTTGGGGTTAAGAGAAGAGTCACTAGAGAAGGAATTCTGGTCTGATTTCCACGAGCAAGTCATTTAACTTCTCTATGTTTCAGTTTCCTCTCCCATAAGATATAGATAAGAAAAGTATGTATCAATCTCACCGGCTGTTGTGGGGTGAAGCAAGTGGAATTCGTAACAACTTTAGAAGGGCATCGACTTTGTTCTAAGGGCTTTGTAGGTGTTAGCTATTCTCGTTATTCCATGCCTGGCTGCTTTATGGTCCTGGGAGCTGGGAGAAAGCCCTGTTGTTTTTTTTTCCATCTCCATATTCTCAGCAGTTTGCTGACATCCTGTATCATTTGAAGTAACTTCTCCCTGGATAAGAAAGAGGGAGAGAGGCATGGTTTTCCACCATCCTATTGTTCATATAGCTACAGTGGTTCTCAACCTTCCTAATGCCTCAACCCTTTAATACAGTTCCTCCTGTTGTGGTGACCCCCAATTTCATTGTTACAAATTGAACATAATTAAAGCATAGTGATTAATAACAAAAACAATATGTAATTATATATGTGTTTTCCCATGGTTTTAGGCGACCCCTGTAAAATGGTCGTTCGACCCCCAAAGAGGTCACGACCCACAGGTTGAGAACGGCTGAATAGCAGATTCCTAAACTAAACATTTACAGAAAGTCCTAGGTTCTTGAAAGCCCTTTGTAGGCCATCGCATTCTGGAACTGAAAATTTTCAGAACCTGAAGAGACCTCAGATTTTTCCAGTTCTGCTGGTTCATTTTTGAGTGAAAGACACTCAAGGCCCAGAGACATGTAGGGGTTTGTTCAAAGCCTCTAATAACATGGTAATACCAATGACTGGCCTGAACCAATAATTTAGCTGGGATTCAGCAACTATTTCATTCTGCAATCCTACATCGCCTTTCTGTTTATATCCCTTTATTGCGTATGGTAAACTGCCCTATCAATGTAGTTTTTCTTCCAGTTGCCTTCTACTCTTTATCCCCAAATTTTTCTTCTTTAAAATTACCAAATTCAAGGCGGCCATCAGCTGTTGGCTTAGACAGCCACATTCTCTGAGAAGGCTTCCTGACCTTTCCCAGGTCTGGGCCAGTGTGACTGGACTAAAGGGGTCCATTTGCCAGCACACATCAAAGCCCAATCAAACACAAACAGGAGTTTGCAGTAAGAAGGTAAGGGTTTATTAGTTGGAGAAATGGCACCAAGCCCAGAGTCACAGGTAAGCCAGTTGTCAGAGACCTGGCTCTCCAATGGCTCCTAGGGGATGGGTTATATAGGAGATGAAGGGAGTTAGGTCCTGGTCAGGATCACGGTCTCTACTGATTGGTTGGCACTAAGGTAGGAGGTAGTTGATCAGTGCATCTGATGCTGATATCAGCCATGGCATTGCTTTGTCTGGTTTTCTAAAGATGGTTGGTGGGGTCATTCCACTTCTCTGGGTCTGGAGCTGAAGCTCATCTGAGCCCTAGCTAGATGCTACCTATAGTTTGATTGCAACTCTGTCTCTGTGGCAATGACCCATGGCTTTGTTCCTAAGATTGTTTAATGCTGGCCGGGGCCTCATTGTCCTGAGGGCTTAATGATGAAGGGAGCGGACATGCAAGGGGAGAGGGAGGCGGGTGAGTCAGTGTGCTGGATGAGGCCAGTTTGAATCCAAAGGAAGCAAAGAAGAAAAGATCAAATTAAAGAAATAAAGTTTCTGCATAGTTACACCAGTTCTCCTGCTACCACAGTGCCCTTGCTTTCCCCGCCATGCAATTGACCACACAAGTATTTTACTCACCTGTCTGGCCATCAGTATTCCCCATTAAACACTAAGTTCCATGACCTCTCTCTCAAGGAGACTTACAGTGTCATAGTTTAGTGTGTGGGCCCTGGGGCCTGACTACATAGGCTCAGATTATGGTCCTGCTACCTACTAGTTGACCTTGGCAAGTTCTTTGGACTTCACTATGCCATGGCTTACTCCTCTGCATAATGGCATCTAGTTGGAGTTGGAGTTGGAGGATTACATAAGATAATGCTCATTAAGTACCTTGGGTGATGCCTGGCATGTAGGAAGCACTTAATAAACCTTAATCTCCTTTCTCATTTTTATCTAGTGCCTAAGCACTCAGAAAATACTTTTGAATAATATCTGTCTATCTTTGAGGCCACACAGATTAAATCTAATGCCTCTCCCATACAGCAATCCTTCCTTATGGTAAGTAATGATGGGACCACACAGAAGTGTAGCATGTGGCCCTCATACATAATAGGTTACTATCTAGTTAGGATGACAAAATATGCATAGCAAGCAGCCACTACAGAGCTGAGTAGAAGCAAAATTACTGCCTATTAATATATGCATGTTTTATTGGAAAGAGCATAAAACTTTAAAACTTCCAGATGTTTCCCTACTACAACCTCATCTTAGGAACACGAGAACTTGTTCTCCAGAGCATTATAAAATTTTACAACTGAAAGAGAGATTTTAGAGATTACTCTTCCTTTTAAAAATGAGAATGGAAATTTAAAAAAAAAAAACTTTCAAAGGACTATTGCTATAGTTCATTGAAATATTTGGATATTGGGTTTCTTTAAAAATTTTTCTTAGATACTAAAAACTAAAGACCACCAGGTTCTTAGTAGATGCCTTAATGTGAGAGAAGTCTAGTAACTTATTTTGACACTATATAGTTTGTTTTACCTTTCCTATCCACTGTCTTTCTTTAGGACATAAAGTAGCCAAGCAAGTCTACTATACCAGTAAAAAGAAGGATTCCTTAAAGTGGTCACCTGCTCTTCAACTTTTTGAAACATCATTGAATCTCTGTAAGATCTCAGCAACAGAGGAATATGAGGTGGAAGCTGAAATCCTTTTTCAGAAAGGTAAGATGTATTTGGGGTCAGAACTAGGATAAAGTTTGTGGAGTTTTTTTGTTCGTTTGTTTGTTTTTGTTTTGTTTTGTTTTGTTCCTATTAACAGTAGGCTTCTTGAAAATCTAGTCAGTGAGTATAAAAAAAATCCAGATTTTTACTAAGGGCTTGGTGATGACAAACACATTGGTACAAACTAAGTTTTAGATAAGGAGAACCCTACTTATCTTCAGTTTATATCTAGAAAGAAAAAAGTTACTCCTTAGTTTCTTTTACAATCACAATTACCCTTCATTGGTTTCATGTTTGACTAAAAAATGTCAGCATCAGCCATTTAACTATAAATAAGTTCCTTAAATAATGGTTGGAAGATACATCATTTCATTACATAGCTGAACACTTTAGTTAGTATTTACAAAAAAAATACCCATTTAAATTAAAGTGCTATGGCATACTTATATTTATAACTTTTATACAACAAATATTTGCCTAATATGTCCATACTAGAGGCCCGGTGCACAAAAATTTGTGCATTCGGGGGGGTGTTGCACAGCCCGGCCTGTGCCCTCTCGCAATCTGGGACCCCTCGGGGGGTGACCACCTGCTGGCTTAGGCCTGCTCCCTGGGGGATTGGGCCTAAGCTGGCAATCAGACATCCCTCTGGCAGCCTGGCAGCCCTCGGAGGATATCCACTTGCCAGCGGGGAGCAGACCTAAGCTGCAATCAGACATCCTTAGCGCTGCTGAGAAGGCAGAAGAGGCTCCCACCACCACTGCTGTGCTGGCAGCCATCAGCCTGGCTTGTGGATGAGCAGAGCTCCTCCCATGTGGGAGCACACTGACCACCAGAGGGCAGCTCCTGCATTGAGGGTCTGCCCCCTGGTGGTCAGTGTGTGTCATAGTGACCAGTCATTCCCAGTCATTCTGCTGTTAGGGTCAGTTTGCATATAACCCTTTTACTATATAGGATAGAGGCCTAGTGCACGGGTGGGGGCCGGCTGGTTTGCCCTGAAGGGTGTCCCGGATCAGGGTGGGGGTCCCGCTTGGGTGCCTGGCCAGCCTGGGTGAGGGGCTGATGGCTGTTTGCAGCTGGTCACACCCCCTTCAGGGTGGGGGTCCCCACTGGGGTGCCTGGCCAGCCTGGATGAGGGGCTGATGGCTGTTTTCAGGCTGGCCACACCCCCTTTAGGGTGGGGGGTCCCCACTAGGATGCCTGGCCAGTCTGGGTGAGGGGCTGAGGGCCGTTTTCAGGCTTGCCAGTGACTGAAGCTCCCAGCCTCTCCTTTTCTTCTTTTTTTTTTTTTTTTAATTCTGGGATTTATTTACCTTCTATAATTGAAACTTTGTTGTTGTCACTGGAGCTGAGAGCCGGCTCCTGCTCACTCCAGCTCTGTGGCCACAGCCTGCTGAAAGCAGGTATCTGGGGTTTGTTTAGCTTCTATAATTGAAACTTTGTTGCTTTCAGAGCCAAGAGCCGGGCCGCGGCCGGCGGGCAACCTTGGCTTCCTCCATCACTGGAGCAAGCAAGCCTCCTGCTCGCTTCAGCTGCGTGGCTGCCGACTACCATCTTGGTTGGGTTAATTTTCATATTGCACTGAGTAGCCAATGGGAGGTGTAGCAAAGGTACAGTCAATTACCATGTTTGTCTATTATTAGATAGGATGATTTTATTGTGGCCTTTTTAGCCATGAGAAAAATGATGATAGTTGTGAGTGCTCTCCTTTTGAGCATCTAATAGACGCTGGCCACTCTAGTCAGTGTCTCACGTCTCATATCGCTGATTCTTACAGCAGCTCCACAAGGTAGGCATGGCTCTTCCTGGTTGACAGATGAGGAGAATGTGGAGCAGTCTGGTTAAGTAACTTTTCAGAAATCAGCAGCTCCTAAATGATAGTGCCCAGATGTGGACTTAACACGGGGTGGCTCTGTGCCCCGTCCACATGCTGCGCGGAAACTGTGGATCCTTTTTAGAGTAATTATAAGATTTCCCTTTTCCGCCCTTTTTTTTACAAAAGTGTCATTCCAGCACCTACCTTTGACAGCTGCAGCTCACCCTGAAGGCTGGGAGCTGAATGAGAACTGGAGCATTTCCATCATCCATGGTGCTTTTCAAGATTTTGCTGACTTTTAAGGACTTTTTATTTTCAGAGATGTTTTCTATGGTATCTGTGATGAAGACAGAGGAAAGAGGAAGATGGGTATAGAAAAAGGGAATGAGTGTCCAAGGAGGAAGGGCAAGCACAAAGTAAAAAGAGAGAAAAGGAAGATGATAGAAGCAGTCATATCTGGAAAGCCAATGGAGGCTTTGATGCAGTGTTGCTACCTGAAGTCAGAGGAGTCTTGAGTTTCCTGGGGAAGAAAACAAAAGCTCTTTCCCCATTGGCTTCTCTTCCATCAAGAAACAACGGATGGCCGAAACCGGTTTGGCTCAGTGGATAGAGCGTCGGCCTGCAGACTGAAAGGTCCCAGGTTCGATTCCGGTCAAGGGCATGTACCTTTGTTGTGGGCATATCCCCAGTAGGAGATGTGCAGGAGGCAGCTGATCGATGTTTCTCTCTCATCGATGTTTCTAACTCTCTATCTCTCTCCCTTCCTCTCTGTAAAAACTCAATAAAATATATTTTTTAAAAAAAAGAAACAACGGATGAATGAAAAGGACAGCATGCCCTGTTTTCTGAATTTCCCACATGAAATATTTGTTCTGAAGTTCTAAGTGATAGAAAAAAGAAAACTCATCTTTGTCCATCTTTTTTCTTTCAGGCAAAATAGAATGTCAACTGTTGGTGGAGGAGAAATCTCCAAATTTGCAACTTGAGAGTTTATATGAAGCTATACAAATAAGCTTGAGCCATGATCAAAACTCAGGGTAAAGACAATCTCTTTCCACTATTGAAACGATGTGTGTGTTGTGGTTTGAGCCCTGTGTTCTGGTAAGACACTGTATTGTACTGCCCACAGTAGGGCTAGTTTACTGGCGTCCATTGTCCATCAGGTTTACCGATTTCCTTTTCAAGCTTGTTGTTCTTGGCTCTGACCCAAGGTGGTCACAGTGATTATCACAGTGGCACACTGGACTGTGACTCCCTGTACTCAGATCAATCTCCTGTCAGTCCTAGGATTCCAGGGGCCTCCCTGGACGTGAAATTGTATCTAAAAGGAGACTATGTGGATATTCACTCTGATAAGCAGTACCAGGGCTGGCCAACTTAATTCTGTAAAAATAAGGATTCAAAGGAAGCCGCCATTATTACAATGACACTGATCTAAATGGCCCTGACTGACAGGTTTCATAATGAGCACAAAGACCTGACCCATACCAAATCCCTGCGTTCTGCATAACTCTAGGTGTCTCTTTTGATATTAGTGTAGGAGGGTTGAAAGAGGCTTGTTTTTTTATTTTTATTTTTTATTGATTTGAGAGAGAGAGAGAGAGATTGAATTGTTGTTCCACTTATTGATGCATTCATTGGTTGTTTCTTATATGAGCCCTGATCAAACCCTCAACCTTGATGTATCCGGATAACACTTTAACCCACTGAACAACCTGGCCAGGCTGAGGCTTGGTTTTTAAGGCAGGTTCCTCCAGACTTGACCTTCATCTCTTTACTGCCTAGTTGGTTGGATTATTCTAGACTGGCCTTGATGTTACGAAGTGTTGCCAGTAAGGACAAGGTACAATGCTCAGCTCTCTTCTAGAGCTCCTCATTCCAGTAGGGAGGCAGATGCTAGTGTCTATGCCAAAAGTGCTGTGAGAAGAAGGTGGGAGTTTGGGATAGATGCTGGTTTTGTCTATTTTTAACCTTTCATTTGCTCAGAAATTATTGGCAAATAATGGGAAGTAATTATGAGTGGTGAAGCTGTTTATTAAGTACAATGCTATATATCATTTTAGGTTGATAAGGGACTCCTACCTAGAGCTTGCCCTAGTATATCTACATATGAGAAAGGCAAAGCACAAACTTTCATCAACACCATTAACACCTAAGGTAATAAACTTTTATTAGAAATTTTAAGTTAATTACCTTTTGAGCTTGTTATGTTACTGTGCTATTGAAATAATGAGACTGATTTTCCTGTGTGACTTAGAGAAATTAATTCAGTACTTTGTAGTCATACTCATGTTTAAGTGTCTCTTTCAATATTTTATGTAAAGCTCTGGGAATAGGCTTCATTTCGACATTTTTGTCTGTTAAAAATGTTATCCATGAAGTGTAGGTACATGTATGTACTCTAAGTCATTAGTATTGATCAGGAAATTGCAGGAAACGAAATATAGCTTCAGTGATGGACAGGTAAGGTTCTCATTACTGATGTGGCTACAAATAGATCCCCTTGTGATAGAGTCATTAATTCACTCACCACACATCTGTCAAGCACCTACATGACCCAGGCAGTATTCTGGAAAGTGATTAAGCAGTGTCCAAGCCAAACTCTGTTCTTATTCTCATGGACCCTCCAAGAGATATTTTCAGAAAATTTTAGTATTAAATCTCTAATTTTTGAGAGCATAAACATGATATTAAACCATTAGGCAAATGGGCTTTCAGACAGTTGAGTTATTCATATGGTAGCTGCCTTTGGTGGGTAGCAACTAATTTTCTTTTTCCTATAAAAAATCTATACTTACATAGAGAAGTTACTTTTTGTGGTGTAATAAACATGTTTATTTCCAGTAAGAGAAAACAAAAATTTTTGTTTCTATTGCAAGTAGCAATACAAATTAATAGGATATAGGATAATAACATATGACCTTTTTGGCCTTCACTAGAGAAGTGTTTTAAATTAAGAGCTTGAACAAGTCAGGATTTGAATGAGAAGGATATTATAATTCCATACAATATGATCATTATTTTCTGTATATCTTTACACAGTATGAATATTTTAGCAATTCATATAATTACTAGAAACACAGAAAGCAGCCAAAATAAATGAAAAATTTCATCTGAGCACATTCAAACCATTGAAATATAATATTTGACAATTGTCTACATACAGTCAATGCTTTATAAACCTGTAAGAAAGCATTATAGTTTCACTTTTATGCAATCCATATAGCAGAGTGAGCATAGCACTGGTTTTGATTTGAATCTGAGCTTCATGGCATGCTAGCAGTATAATTGGAGCCTTTTCTAAGCTTAGTTTTCTCATCTGGTGAAATGGTTCTGTGATACCTCTTAGACTGACTAGGAGAATTAATGTAATGGGCTTGGCGTGTAATAGGTACTCAAGGGAACTGTTTTCTATCACTATGTAATTTCAGTTAAACATTTACATTCTTTTGTACATAGTAATTATTCAATAATTATTTGTTAGCTAAGTTGAGTTGATTTTCTTGAACATTCATTTATTTATTCATCTATTAACCAAACACGAATTGAGTGCTTAGTGTATGCCTGGCATGTTGCTCTCTTTCCCTAAGGAGCACAGAGTCTAGCAAGGAAGAAAAATAATTGTATCACAATGTAATGAGAACTATAATCAAGACATGTAAAGGCAGGGAAGTGAAGCAAAGTAGGGACTAATGTGCTCTGGCCACTGTGGCTCAGTTGGTTGGATCCTCATCTCATATATTGAAAGGTTGTGGGTATGAACCCTGGTCGGGGCATGTATGGAAGACAAACAATTGATGTTCTCTCTCACATCAGTGTTTCTTTCCATATTGTATGGTGTTTTTAGAGACAAGTTTTTTAATTTAATGAAGTTCATTTTATCATTTTTTACATATATTGTGCTTTTGGTGGTATATTTAAGAACTCTTTACTTAACCCCAAGATGTTGAAGCTTTTTACCTATGTTTTCTTCTAGAATTTTTATAATTTTAGCTTTTAAGTTTGTCTGTGATCTATTTTTGAATAAATATTTGTGTAAAATATGAGGTATTTAAACTCATCATTTTGCACAGAGATCCAGTAGTCCCAGCACCATTGAATTTCCTTGGCACTTTTGTCAAAATTAGTGGATCATAAATGTAAATATAGATCATAAATGTAGACTTCCAGTACTATTCGACTGGTCTATAAGTCTGCCTTTCCATGAGTGTACTCTGTCTTGGTTACTATAGATTTCAGTAAGTTTTAAAATTGGGAAGTATATGCCCTTCAACTATGTTTTTACTTTTTAAAATTCTTCTGGCTATTTTGAGTCTTTTTGCATTTTCATATACATTTTAGGATCTGCTTGTAAATTTCTGTAGAAACCTAAGTATTTTGGTAGAGACTGTTGAATCTACACATCAATTAGGGGATAATTGCCATCTTAAATATTGAATCTTCTGATTTTTAATATGAATGGCCTCTTCATTTATTTAGATATTAGCTAATTTTTCTCAAACAATATGTTTTACTTTTAGTGTACAAATTTTGTACCTTTTTGTTACATTTATTTTTATTGTGAATGGAATTTTTCTTAATCTCATTTTCAGATTGTCCATTGCTATGTCCTGTGACTTTGCCAAAAACATTTATTAATTCTAGGCATGTGAGTGTATGTTGGGATTTTCTACATATAGGATCATGTCTTCTTCAAACAAAGACAATTTTACTTCTTTACTTCCAATCTAGATGTATTTTTTCTTTTTCTTGCTTGTTTTGATGGGCTAGATAGAATCTCCTAGGCAATGCGAGCATCTCCCCCATTAAAAAATGCCCACCATATAATTTTCCTAGTCCAAATTTTTCTATTCTGAGCTCAAGCCTGACTTCCTCAATAAAGCTTTCTTCTCCATTCAAAATGATTTTTTTCCTTTTAAAATGTCTGCATCACTAACTGTTCTTACATTATAGTCATTTAATGTTATTCTGCATTCTTCATTTAATGCCTATTAGTCTTGCTTCCAGAATTTAAGTTGGTAAAATGTTCAACCTTATGTAGCCAGTATACTGACAAGACAACCCCGAGCCCAAGTATTTTCGTTATGGTTAATTACTACGGTCTACACATTTTTGGGGCAGGGCTGTATTGCTTAGGTCCCCCGTGGGCTGATCTCTGTAGGTATCATTTGAAGACAGGCCACATTTGTACATTGCATTTCCTGCTTTGGCATCAGCACTATTCTTTACCTTTTCCTTTCCTTGGAAGTCTTGTAGCCAGCAGTAAAAGAAAAATATTTTTGTTACTTATTTTATTCTGTGGTTTTGTTGAAGATTAGAGAATTGGCCAAAATATGAGCATCCAAAAATTAGAACCAAACTGTCTGATAGTTTTGCCCTGATAAGTTAAATCTTAAAATTTGACTATTGCCCTAGCCCGTGGTCGGCAAACTGTGGCTTGCGAGCCACATGGGGCTCTTTGGCCCCTTGAGTGTGGCTCTTCCACAAAATATCACGTTCGGGCGCGCACATACAGTGCGATTGAAACTTCGTGGCCCATGCGCAGAAGTCAGTATTTTGTGGAAGAGCCAAACTCAAGGGGCCAAAGAGCCGCACATGACTCGCGAGCCGCAGTTTGCCGACCACTGCTCCTGTTTGGCTCAATGGATAGAGCGTCAGCCTGTGGACTAAAAGGTCCCAGGTTTGATTCCAGTCAAGGGCATGTACCTCGGTTGCAGGCTACTCCCTGGCCCGGGTTGGGCAACCAATCGATGTGTTTCTCTCACATAGATGTTTCTCTCTGTCTTTCCCTCTCTATTACACTTCTAAATAATAACAATAATAAATAAATTGACTATTAATGCTTATTTTAGTTATCTTTAAAAATGTAAAACAGATTTTATGTGGTGGGTGGAGTTCTTTTCTTTCTGTTTCTGTAGCATTGATTTTCTTACGTTTAAAAACAGAACACACAGGCACACACTCAATGTAAAACATATCTTCATTCATTGTTACTTTTTGCTATTCTATGGAATTTTATGATACCATCATGCCTTTAATAGTTTCCTATTTAGAAATATGATAAGCAAATACCTATAAAAATCTTTAAGTAGTATTCTTATTTCTGACATCATTACAAGTAATAGATTCAAATTTATAGATTTTCTATTAAAATAGTAAATGTAATTTTAAGTAAACACATTATTTAAGATGCCATTGGTGTTCATTTTGTTATTATTCAGATAATGCAAGCTCATTGTAGAAAATCAGAAAAAAATATGGTAAGAAATAATTCAGTCACCCTTAAAACCTGGGAAACACTGTTAATTTTCCCTGCTTGTATATACAGGTGATATATTTATGTACATATCTTTATTAAAATGGGATCATATTTTGCATCGTATATTGTAACCTACACTTTTCTGCCCCAATATACTTTTAACATCTTTTCATGTCAATAGATACATAGACATTGTTATTCTTAATGGCTACATAGTATTCTACTAACTTGTCATCTTCAGAAGATGAGAAAATTGATCAGGAAACTTTATGATATCTTTATATATGTCTTTATCATGAAACGTTTCCCACATTTTTTAGGCTTTTACCAGAAGGCATAGTTCTATTAAAGAACCAACAGTAAACAGATTTGAAATATACAGTTCACTGGCCTGGATTGCAATAAGAGCTGCTGCACAGGTTGGTATGATGTTTATTTAATCTTCTTTTTATTGTAATATCGGGTATTTTTCACCTTCCAGCTGTTAAGGTAACACAATGTATTTGTATAAGAGAAAGGATGTTTTCATGTCCTTTGGGCCAATGAGGTTTCTTTGGGAAGATTTATACTTTTAATATAGATAGTGTGGGTTTTTTTTTTTTATCTTTAAATTCTTTATTAGTTAAGGTATTACAACTGTGTCCTCATCCCCTCCATTAATATAGATAGTGTTTTTAATCACTGTTAGCCAGACCTGGCTTTATTTGTTTCAACTTTTCTTTAAAGAAGATATTGGCAGATACACACGTGCACATATTTGACATTTTGGCAAATATCTGTCATAGCTAGGTGAGGTAGCCTATTTAAAGTGATTTATACATGAATTAAATTACCATCGGTGATAATTTATTTGACTATGATATATTACGCATGTTGGGGAAAACATTGTTTTTGAGGTTGTCTTTGTATTGTCTTCCATGTATGTTGAATGCTATTTTATGAATTCTCTCCTTCACATTGTTTACGTAATGAGTGATCTATGAATCAGAAAGCTTACATTTACTAATTCTAATTATGTATTTATTTAAGGTCAGTAAAGCTGTGCTGGCAATTAACTTGCTTATTGGAAAGAAGAACGTTAGGACTGACCAAGTCAGTCAAGCGGCATTACTTAGCATCCCGGAATTTGCCACCGTGGACCTTTTGTCTTCATACACAGATTATTTGCTTGGTATGTTTGAGTGGATATGAATTCTGATTTCTTTATATTATTGTCAATACTTATCATTTTCAGATTTTAGTGCCTGTCAATTCCTTAGGCAAGTGAAATGATATTTGATTTTAATTTGCATTTCTCTGATTTTCAGTGATGCTAAAAATTTTGGCCATTTGGGTTTTCTTTTCTATGAGTTTCCTGTTGAAATTCTCTGTCCAGTTAGAATAATATTTTTATTGATTTCAGAGAAGAAGGAAGAGGGAGAGATAGAAACATCAATGATGAGAGAGAATCATTGATTGGCTGCCTCCTGTGTATGCCCCACACTGGGGATGGAGGCACAACCGGGCACGTGTTCTGACTGGGAATCAAACTGTGACCTCCTGGTTCCTGGGTCGACTCTCAACCACTGAGCCACACCAACCAGGTCTTTGGACTGTTTGATTTTTCTATTGGACTGTTTGATTTTTCTTATTGATTGATGCAAGGGTTATATATCTTAGAGAGAATCGCTTTACATGTGCTTTAAATATCTTTTCTAGGTCTGTGGTTTATCTTTTATCTTCGTGTTTATTATTTTTTGTGGCACAATTTTCTAAAAAATCAAATGTAGTCATATGTGTTGGTCTTTCCTTTATAAATTGGATTTCTTTCATGTTGTTATTTTTCAAGAAAAGCATATTTGTTGTTATTGTTTAACTTTCAGATAAGTACCAAGTTGCCTTCCAGACTGGTTATCCATTTTTTAACCAAACTGATGACAAACCTGAGGACACAGATGCTATAAAAAAGACTCCGACTAAAGTAGATATTACATGGATCCTTCTAATACGCTACTACATTCACCTGCAAAGGATTAATAACATGAGCAAGCTGCTAGGTAAGTTTTTGATGTGTTAAGAAAGAACATATGTCCTTCCTATTTCTGTTTAGGTCATGTTTCTTATTTAGAATTATAAAATACATTTGATATCTTTCTGAGTGAATTCTCATCAGAAAACAAAAATTTCAGAGGTTCTTAACCTGAGACACACAGACCTTTGAATGCAATAATATTCCAATATAATTGACTTCCTTTGATATTTTATATGTTTTATTTCATGCACTTAAAAATATTATTGATTGCCAAATTGACCCATGGCTTGAAACAGTTAAGAACCAGAATGATCGCCCTAATTGATTTGGCTCAGTGGATAGAGCATTGGCCCTTGGACTGAAGGGTCCCCTGTTTGATTCCAGTCAAGGGCAGGTACCTCGGTTGTAGGCTTGATCCCCAGCCCTGGTTGGGGTGCGTGCAGGAGGCAACCAATCAATGTGTCTCTCACATTGATGTTTCTTACTCTCTGTCTCTCCCTCTCCCTTCCACTCTCTCAAAAAATCAATGGAAAAGTATCCTCAGGTGAGGGTTAACAACACAAAAGAACCAAAGTGATCATAGTTTGACAAGCTTATAAAATGAACAAGGTGAAAATTTGGCTTTAAGGAGAGAATCTTTTAGTATTCAGTATGTAAAGGAGAAGAAATGTATGACTTCAGATAGGATATTTAACTCCATGGAGTTGTTTTGTTAAGTTTTTTATTTTATCATTGATGTTTCTAAAGAATATCCAGGAAAACTGGTAACATCTTCTTTACATCAGTCCCTTTTGTGGTTTCATGACAATGTATATTATTGTTTTTAATCTGTATCCATGAACTTGGTGATTCAATTAGACCAGGGGTTCTCAAACTACGGCCCGCGGGCCACATGCAAATACAAATATTGTATTTGTTCCCATTTTGTTTTTTTACTTCAAAATAAGATATGTGCAGTGTGCATAGGAATTTG
Organism: Myotis yumanensis; assembly: GCF_028538775.1. Classification (NCBI taxonomy): domain Eukaryota; kingdom Metazoa; phylum Chordata; class Mammalia; order Chiroptera; family Vespertilionidae; genus Myotis; species Myotis yumanensis. The sequence continues at coordinate 195,957,851 of NW_027223754.1, forward strand.
TTCATAGTTTTTTTTTAAACTATAGTCTGGCCCTCCAATGGTCTGAGGGACAGTGAACTGGCCCCCTGTTTAAAAAGTGTGAGGACCCCTGAATTAGACCCACCCCAGGTCCTAGTGATAGAGAAGCCAGCAGGGCTAATAGTCGCAGAGTGGCTAAGCATAGTTATCAGGAGTTTGCTAACTTCTGAAACAGGCACTCAGAAGGCATCAGGGGTAAAAGGTGCATTGCGGTAGGTGTGAGAACAATAGAAGTTCAGTGGCGAAGGAAGTGGACATGAGCCAGTGCAGGAGACCCTGCCCCATATCAACTCAGCTCACCTCTGAATTCACCTGCTAGCACTTCCCATGTCAGGTGCCCACAGTGTACTGCTTTTCTGCTCTGAGTTTTCTCTTACTGAGGCCCAAAGAAAGGACCATCTACCAGGATTCCACACATCCGGGAGTAGCCTTCGGCGAATGAAGCGGGAAACTGCGAGGTTAACCTTCCAGCTTCCCAGTCCTGTGATGGACAGTTCTTTTCTCCGAAGGTCCCCGTCAGGACTGAGCCTTCATTGTTCATAGTTGTAGCCCATTCATTACCTCACTCTAATTGGGTCTTTCCTTTCCTCTGTCACACTTTGCCGATTCCCTCACTTGTGCTCCTTAAATCACTTCAAATAAGTTACCTGCACCTAAATTCTTGCTTTAAGATCTTTGGGGGAGGGGGAAGAGCCTCAAACAAGATAGAATATTTTACATTTTTAAATCTTGGAGCCTGAATTAACATCCTTACATGCTTCTGAGATTTTCTTTCCTTTCTGTGGCAAGAGGCAATTCCATTAGCAAATAAGCTCTAAAAATGGGGGACGGTTGTTGGGAGCTGAGGTGGGAGGTACAGGACAGTGGTTAGTGAATAAAACCCAATAATATTGAGACCGTTCTGCTATCTAATATAACTCTAAATTAAGGTATTTTTCTTCCTTCAGCATCTCCAAAGCCAGGTTCTGGAATTTCTTTACCAGATGATACACTTCTCACGTCCCTTTTCAACTCTGGGTTGATTTTGCGCCAAAAAGAAATGCATAACTTCCTTAAAAAATTTTTACTTCTGTATTCTTCCTCTTGTATTGATGATTTTCCAAGAGAGCTATTTCAAGAATTGGAAAACCAATTTTGTTTAGAAAAATTCTTATTTGAATCATCAGCCAAGGTAATGATTTAAAACATTAGAGATTGTCATAAAACTTCTAAAGCCATCCTTATGTTTCTGAAGGGAGCACGTGAATCTCCATGCTGGCACGAAGATTTCTAGGTTCCCTCAGAGTTCCCGGGGCGGCTCCTTTCTGTTTTGCCATATCGAGAAGCCAACCAAACATCCTGATTTTTAGGAAAGTTCCTATTTCAAATGTTATGGCTGCTCTCATAAATCTTCAGGATGCCTCAGAATTTTCTTTATTCCTGCAAATAACATCTCTCTGGCAGTCATTTTGCGTGTATTTTTCAAATCATTCATTGTGTGTATTTTTTTAGAATCATACATGTGAATAAGAAGGGTAAAAATTTTAAATAAATTAAAAGTTTGAAGTTTGTTTTTCAAAATGTTATTATATTGGATGGACTTTCCCAAAATATGTAATGTGGAAACTTCTTTTAAGTTACCTATTGAAGAGAAATAAAAAGAGGTAGTATAAATGAAGTTTTTTTTTTTAAAGCGACTAGGGTCTTGAATACTAGTAATGTTTCAATAAGCTACCAAGAAAGATAGATTGGAAGATACTGAAAAGTAAAGGGTCGTATTGAACATAGAAATGTGTATCTTCAACATTTTGCAGTTTGGTATCTTCAACAAACATATGTCGAATACTAACAGTATACCAGATACTCTTAGTTGGCAGAGAAAAAGAAATCGGTAAGGCCTCCTCCTTGTACATTGTTTGTTGTGGTAGCAGAGAAACATGGTAGAGTTAGAGCAGAAGAAAATCACAGAACTTCATAGATTTTTTAAAAAGAGAAAATGGCAGGGTTAGTAGCAGATAGGATGTAACAATTTAAATCTATTAGTTATTTTTTGAATAGTGGGTAAGGACTGATTGGCAAAGGATAGATGAAAGGGAGTTATCCAAGAGAGAGATGATGAGGTAATGAAGTGTATGATCTCAGAAATGGGAAGGAAAGGGTACATGTAAAAGATATTGCTTAAGTAAAATTAGAAACAAAACACCTTAGTGTCCCTATGAAGACAGAAAGTAAAGAAGAGGAAATTCTCAGTCTACTCCAACATTGGAACTTCTGTCTATGATCCTCAGGGCATGGTAACACCATTAGCAGATATAGCAGAAGCCAGAGAATGAGAACATGTGTGGTGGAGGCTGGTTTATTCTGCTCTGTAGATAGAGTTTGAGATTCTAATAGAAAACTCAAGTGGACATAGTGTATTGTAAGTTTCTAATAGGTATTTGTGAAATGAATAAATTAAATTAATTGCATAGAATTGTTTCAAAACTAGAAAAAAATTACTCATTTATTTTGAATTATTTTGACTTTGGACTTCACCATTATATCACTTTAATTTTTGCAATTGTAGTCTTGCCCATGCCAGACCTGACCACATTTCTATGGTCAACCATCTCAGAGAAGTGACCTGAAAACTGGCTTGTTCCAAATTGAGAACCTTTGCTCATCTTGTCCTATTAGAAAATGATAAGCTATATCCTACTAGTAAACTTATGTTTTAGGTAGATAATAATTTTTTTAATCACTGTTTTGAGTGAGAGTGGGGGTGACTGTTAATACATAATGATTTTTTTAAATGACTGTTTATAAACTGTGGTTTTTAAAAAGTAGTGGGAAGACCCACCAAGGAATATTTAAGAATTCAGTTAAAGCAGTGATTGTCAGTTGGGGTTAAGGAGTTGTCCCCAGGACAATGTATTGGAATCCACATGGGAGAATTTTTCAAATTATTTCCTAGATACTGGGGTATTGGCAGCATTGTCATTTCCTGCCCAGATTCTAAATAATTTGAGAAATAAAAGAGTAAGACAGATTGGGATTCAAACATGCTTGCCTTTATGAATCATAAAGTTGAAATTTTAGAATATAGTTATATTTACTGGAAAATGGGCTTCCTGGTAGTCAGTAGCAAAGTGGACAGATTTACCAATCCAGCCATGTGTTGTGTTGTTGTTTTGTTTTGGTTTTGGTCACTACAGGCCTCCTTAAAATCTGTGGGGACACAGTCCCCTTTAAAATATGTCATATGAAGGTGCATAGAATATTCACTCCCTACAAATCATTCGCTCCTAAGACATAAGAGCCGAACTATGCATATCCAAAATTCTTTTCTCCAAATTCACCAATCAAGTAACTCTCTCCCAGGGAGATGAGTGAGAGGAGATGGGAAAGGCAGGAATGTAATGTTAATGCCTGGCCTTCCCCAGGGATGGAAGCAGTAGATAGTGGGATGAAATAGTTTCCAGCGAACACCAGATTCTGATTCACTCCCCAACCCCTGGGAACTGAGACTGCCTTTGAGGATTCTAGTGTCCAGGTGCCTCAGGCGTTTGGAGTAGGGGCCAGAGAATGGGAAGGCACAGAACCGTAGTGTAAACAGGTGCATTCGTGTGAATATTGCACAGGAGTTTGGAAACTAGTATGTGTGACTTCTTCAACACTGTTCTCAAAGGAGCTCTGCTTGAGTATTTTCGTATTAAGGGCAGCCTATCCTTACCCAGTTCCTCAGGACAGTGCTCCAATGTACAGCCCTGAATGTTTTGTAGCTACATGTGACATCTCTCGTGGCAGCAATGTTATCGAAGGGTTGTTTCACCCTGTTTGCTCTTTTTTTGGATATCATTAGTGTAACACTCACCAAGGATAGTCAGCTCTGGGGATCACTGCTTCCTGGCTGACAGGTGTAAGCCACCTAATCATGTGTTTGTTTCACTGGGGAAGACAGCTAACACACATAAAGCCTTTTGGATTTTTTAAAAAATAAACTCCAAGCTTGGTTGATTTTTATAATGACATTTTTTTGAGCCTTTAATCACTCTGGAGACTGTTTCAAGCAAACTCCTTCCATGATTTGCTACTTAAACCTGCTCCCCGCCCCCCCAAAAGGAGTAGATGCCATACCAGAACTGTCCTGACTGTGTGTCCTGTTCCTCAGTTTCGTGGGTCTGTGTGATGGCCAAACAAAGGTGCCACACAAAGCAGGCTAAAAGTCCCCCCACCCAGAAGGATATGATTAAAATTGTGCACAATGCTGAATTATCCATGTTTAGACTATGCCTGTGACAGTCTGTGGAAGGCCAAATATTTGTGCAGAGTGACTTGTTTATGGAACTGTGGCAAACAACAGTTTTCCTGGCAGGCCTGGATTTCATTCCTTTCAAAGAATAAATCAAACATATCAAAGTACTCAGTATATATAGTATATCACATCAATTAGCAGATGTAATTAATCCCATTAGCAGCTAGATAATGTTTTTAAAGATAATGGAAAATTAACATGCCTATTTTGATAATGACTTCTGTTAAAATTCACCATTGCTAGACCATCATGACAATGCTAATAAACACTGTATATATTAAAGAGAAACTATTTGATTATTTTCTACATTTAGCTAGTTATTAAATACTAGAGGCCTTTTGCACAAAATTCATACAAGAGGCCCCAGCCGGCCCTCACAGCCCTGGCTGCGTTGACCGGCCCTTGCAGCCCCAGCTTTGTCCAGAGGGTCGTCCGGAAGGTCATTCTGCTGTTCAGTCTAATTAGCATATTAGCTCTTTATTATATAGGATAAATTCTTTGCTGAAAGAGTTATCAGACCCCTGAAAGACATGCAGATATGAAAAATATGATAAATTATTTTTGTGAATTAATTGTTCATCTGATTTTTTTGGTGAACTGCCTGACATAGAATTAATTTTAAAAAAAATTTTTTTATTGATTTCAGAGAAGAAGGGAGAAGGAGAGATAGAAACATCAATGATGAGGAAGAATCATTGATCAGCTGCCTCCTGCATGTCCCACATTGGGGATCGAGCCTGCAACCCAGGCATGTGCCCTGAACCAAATCAAACCATGTCCTCTTGGTTCATTGGTCAAGGCTCAACCAAATGGGCAGACTTAATCTTAATTAAGCACTTTAATATGATTACTTAACTCTGATAGTTGTGATTATTGTACATTTTGGTTGTGCTTTTAGTATCATAGTGCTATCAAGTGAGGATTCTGGCTTATCATATCCTTTCATGATAGTTTCTTGACATTTTTGAAGTTTTCACCTTTAATTCTACCTTTCCGTCAAGACACATTTTTTTCTTGTGTCAGTAGACAACTTGAAAGGTCAATGTCTTTCTTTTTCTTTTTCTTTTATTTTGAAGACTTGCATTGACAGCCTTATATTTTATCTTGAATAGGCTCAGAAATAAGGGGAGGTATAAAGCCTTATAGAAACAACAGGCCTTTCTTTCTGGCCACTGACATGGTCTCCTTGGTCACGGAGCCTTGAGATAACTTAGATGTCAAGAGCGTAGAATTGCTTCCCAGCCACCATGATGTAATATTGGGAATAACAAGAAGTTAATTTTGAAATTAGTTCACACCCCATTGAAGAAGGTCCTTTTTAGGCCTCAGATATTAACACTACTATTATCTCTCTGGCTAGCCTTATTTTGTTGAAATCAATCAACTTAAAAAACTAAGTAAATAATTTGTGAAATTCTAGCTCTTATGATTCTTGAAAACTTTTGATTCAGGGACAAAGTTTCATCAAAGAAGCTGGGCCCAGATTTACAAAGGAAATGAGAACAATGGATTTTAACATTTTAGAGCAAATGCTGTATCTTATTTTGCTTATGGCACTGCAAAAAATTATGACCATAGACTCAGTAGATTTGCCACTAAGTAAATCAGAAAAATGTAGGAGAGGATGTTCTTAGAATCCATGGTGACCTTGAGAGTGAAATGATGGCATGGGACATTTTCACTTCCAGATCTTTAATTTGGGATACTCACCAAAGTGGAAAACATGTATTGAGTCCTCTGGGTTTCATAGCATACTTTTCTGTAAGAGAATCCTCTCTGTGGTAATCAGGGAAAGTTTTAAGATCCACATCCATGACACAAGCTGAAACAATTTCCAGATTTATCCAATGTAGCCCATGTTGACTGTATATCAAATGAATGTTTGCAATATTGAATGAATTCATTACCAGCAATTAAACTGATGCTTTGGTTTGTTCCCCAGGGACCTCGTGACAGTTCCGTACATTCCATTTTATCATTAAAGTTGCTTTCCAGCCAAACTACTATTGAGTCGGTTTCATCAGATATGGCAATACAAGCTTTAAACAAAGAACTTTGCTTTCAATGGTACATCCCTCCCCTGGAAAGACCTCCAATGGAAGTAGAACCTATGGTATGAAACATAATTACAAAGCTGAATCTTATATTTAGAGATAATGTTTAACCTTCAGAGTAGAGAACATCCTTTTCTAGAGACAAAAAAATACAGCAATATAGAAACTATGTTGTCTAATAGAATAAATCTGACCAAGAAAATCCTAGGAAAGTCTTCAAGCTGAGATCATTTTCCTTTTCCCTAATCTTTAAGGGAAATTTTCCAAGGTGTCACCATTACATAGGTTCGACTTTTTTTTTCTTTGTAATTACTCTTTATCACATTTAAGGAAGTATTTTTTTCTACTGCCACTTTGCTAAGAATGTTTATCATGAATATTTTACTGTGTCTATTAAGATGACTTTATGATTTTTGTCTTTTAATATGTTAATGTATTTTTTAAATGTTAAATCAACCCTGTGTTTCTGAGATAAACTCGAATTGGTCATAATGTATTAATTTTCCTGGATTCAGTTTGCTATGTTTTGTATTAGACTTTCGCCACTGCTTTCGAGAGTAATATTGGGCTATAAATTTTCCTTTCCATACTGTCCTTGTGAGATATTATTTTGTTTCAAGCTTTTGCTAGACTCATAAAATGAGTTGATAAATATAATCATATTTTTCTCTTCTGGTGAAATTTGTAGTAACCTTTTTCTTCAAATATTTGGTAAGAGCTCATCAGTGAAGCCATCTGTTCTTAGCTGCGTGTGTGTATGTGTGTGTGTGTGTGTGTGTGTGTGTGTGCCGGGGTTCTTGTCCCAGCATCAAGAAGGGTTCAGGAATCTGGAAAAGGCTGTGCATAGATTAAATAGGAATCCAGAGACTAATAAAGAGTCCGGAGATGAGATATAATTTTGAAAGCCATTTGGGGGTCAGAGTAGCTTAGCTAAAGGAGCTAAGTTCTAAGATCTTAAGTCTAAGGCCTTAGGTTCTCAGGTCTTAGGTTCTCTTCATCCCCAGGACCCCATGCTTTTTTTAAACACAACTTTTCCTGAGGCGAGGCAGAGATATACACTTGAAAGGGTCAGGGTTTGGTACAGAGTCCATTGTCAGAATGGAAGAATTAGCCTACGGCTGTTCAGGTGTTTGGCCAGTAGGAGGCAATAACATGTAGATTAAGATGCCTTTTGTCTGGCAGCCAAGAATCAATTTAATGTATCCTATTCAGGTTTTGGGAAATGACTTCAGCCACTCCCAGATGCAGCCCTGCTGTCATGCTGGAATTGGTCTCCAGCATGTGTGTGTGTGTGTGTGTGTGTGTGTGCATGTGAGAAAATACAAGACTTGTGATATAATTCTCAATAGTTAGAGGTAGTTGTTAAGCACTAGTCTTTACTAATGTACTGGTTCGGAGTTGATAACAGTTCTTTTTGGGACAATATCTGTTCTAATAATAACTATGCCAAAACTCTATAGAACATTGAGGTTTTCTATTTCTTCGGAGTCAGTTTTATTTAAGTTGCTTTTTCCAGGAATTTTCCCATTTTATTTAAAAATTTTTTCGCTTTTAATCTGCTCTATTTGTAGTGAAGTGCCCCTTTTCATTTCTTATTTGTGTACTTTTTCTTGATCATTGTCACCAAAGGTTTCTTATTGGTTAGTTTTATTTCATTAATCATTATATACTTCTACTTTACCTTCCTAGCTACTGGCTTCTTGAGATAGCTGTTTAGCTCAATATTCAGTCCTTTCTTTCCTAATATATGCATTTTAAGGCCGTACATTTATCTCTAAACATTGCTTTGGCTTCATCCTACATATTTTTTAATAGTATTATCATGATTCAGTTAAAAATCGTCTTTCAATTTCTATGATTTCTTCTTCAACTCATGAGCCATTTGAACATGTGTTTCTTTTTTTTTTTTTTTAAATATGTTTTATTGATTTTTTACAGAGGGGAAGGGAGAGAGATAGAGAGTTAGAAACATCGATGAGAGAGAAACATCGATCAGCTGCCTCCTGCACATCTCCAACTGGGGATGTGCCCGCAACCCAGGTACATGCCCTTGACCGGAATCGAACCTGGGACCCTTCAGTCCACAGGCCGACGCTCCATCCACTGAGCCAAACCGGTTTCGGCACATGTGTTTCTTAAATTCTGAACTATATGGAATGTTTCTAGTTATCGTTTTTATTTTTTCCTAGATTATGTTGCTCTGAGGTAATAAAAAATGCTCTGTGTGATTAATATTTGTTGAAACTTGTTTTTTCCTCCAGGAAAAAGTTTGTTATCTAAATATCCCATTTCTCTTAAAAAGAATGTGTACTCCTCAGTTGTTGAGGCAGTTGTTTATATATGTCTCAAAGGTCAGTTTGGCTAGTCTTATTCAAATATTCTGTATTCTTGCTGATTTTTATATTTTTGTTTGCCTTTTTTTAAAAAAATCAATTGCTGAAAGAATTATGTTTAAGTCTCTCACAGTGATTGTTGTCATCTACTGTTTCCTTGTGGTTCTGTCAAATTTTGCTTTACACCATCTGAGGGTGTATTCTTAGGCGCAATCTGATTGCTAACTGTTATCTTCTTGGTGAATTGAGAATGTTATCATTGTGAAGTGATTCATAGCCTTTTTGTAATAATGTGGATCTTTCCTCATAACCTCTGTTTTATTTGATGTTATTGGAGGAAAATAGCTTTCTTGTGGAGCTATTTTCAATGTATCTTTTTCCAGCCTTTTACTTTCAACCCTTTTGTGTACTTGTGTTTTAATTTTGTTTTTAAATAAAAGGTATGCATTGGATAGTTTTAAAGACAGTTTAACAAATTTTTATTTTGACTGGAGAATTTAATACATTTACATTTAATGTAAATACTAATATTTTAAAGCTACAATGTTACTTTGTGTTTTTACTTGTCTTAGCTTTTCTGTTTTTAATTTTGTTACTTCCTTTCTTTTGGATTGATTATCTTTTATCATTAATTTGTTTCTATGTGAGTTTTGAAATTATTCACCCCTTTTCCGTGCTTATAGTGGGTACTGTCAGGACAACATACATAACATAGTCGAAAGTTAATAAATGTTTTTACCCCTCTAATGGCTTATATGATATTACTGTGCATTTTAAAGCCCAAATAATATTATTTTAAAGTTGTTTTATACAAGTTGGTTTCCTGTATATTTTTCTACATATTCATTATTTGCTTTGGTGTGTTTTTTTTTTTAACGTTTCCTTGCATTTTAGACATTCCATCTAGGGTCTTTTTTCTTAATTTTTGTAGAAGTATGTACTGTGGAATGTTCTTTGGTTGGGCTCTTCTGGAGGCAAACACTCTCAATTTTTGTTTGCCTGGTAAATGTTACTGTTTTACATTTATTTGTGAAATAAGTTATTATAGAATAAAGAATTCAAGATTGGAAATTAACTTATTTCAGTATATAGAAAATGTCATCTACTCTTTTATATTGCTGCTGTTGAGAATCAAACTGTTGTTGCTTTAAAAGTATTCTGACTTCATTGGTTGCTGTTGAATATTCTCTTTGTCTTTACACAGTTTGACTGGAATAATTATTTATTTATTTTGCTCACATTAGTGTAATGGTTTAGAACACAGAGTCTGGAGCCAAATGGCCTCGATTTGAATTCCAGCTCTGTCACTTAACAATTTTTTTTGCACGTCAGTGTATCAGTTAACTTTTCTGTAGCATGGTTTCCTTCATCTGTAATTTGAGATAACTGTGTAAACACCTAACCTCAATAAATAGTAGTTGTCATTTATTATATCAAATTATTTTGCTGTTTTAAAGTTTGACAACTTCAAATATTTATGTAATATACTTGCTAAACATTATTTAAAAGCACCTTTTAAAGATTAGCCACAATATCTCTTTATAGATTGTTTAGCTACCTACCTACCTTGTGCAGAAAAGAAAGGAAACTGTGTCTAAGCAGCAAAATTAAAGTTCATAGCAAATTGGCGGAAAAAAACCTTAGTTTGCCTTAAATGTTATTTACAAATTTGTATCACACATGTAACTCCTTATTTTAATATTTATTATCTTTTCCTTTTTCGATATCTATGTCCATATGCATGGCTACACATTTGCAATAGAGCTAACTGAAGGGCAGGCAAGTGTTGGGGAGCAAGTTCAATATCAGTCCTTGAACTCTTGGAGATTGAACAGTGATTCAGATTCGTGGAATGTCTTGAAGAGAGGTCAAGCTTTTAAAAATGGAGCAGTTGGTCACTACAACTTTTACAGAGGAACTTTCTATGACAGAATTCCTTTTATTGCTTTGCTCTCTAAGAAGAGCCTTAGGCTTTCCCCCATGAAACCTCCGCTGCATAAGTTTTGCCCTGTTTAGCATTTTTATTTACTTTTTGTCTCCTGCATTGGCCCATTTCTGCATTTCTCAGCTTTTGAGTGCTGTCCCCTCTAGCTGCGCCTCTGGTAGCTTCTGCTGCTCCTTTGACTCCTGTGACGCCTGTTAGACTGCGAAACCTCCTGGGCTTACCTCTCTTTGCTCTCCAGCACCCTTTCTCAGTTAGCACTGCCCCCCTCCAATTCTGCTTCCTCAGGCTGGCAACCTTGCTAACTCTTGGTCAATTACATATTTCTTCTTACTCGTACAAAAAGAGAAGCTTTAAGACGCCGCTCCCAGAAACATTTAAAGCTATGTCTCACATTTTGAAAGTACTTGCCTTTTCACCCCATTCCAAGTCAAATCTTTGCCAGATATCCCATGTACATTTTGAAATAATAAATCTGTCATCTGTTTTGAGAAATTTAGTGCAGTCGTTTTCAGACTATAGTTCCGAGAATACCCCTGGGTCATGGAGTCACTATGGTGGGTGCTGAGTGGTAATTTTTAAAAAATAAATTAGATACAAGAAAAAAAAGTATCATCATGCACCACATACAGTAAGTGAAAATTTTTTCTGAAACTGTTGTCTCATGATGGACATGTTAAAATAGGAAATGTCTTAGGTCACTCTTCAGCATATGCCAGAATTTATTTATTTGCTGGCAAGAGAGCCAACAACATGATAAAAGAGTACATCCGTTCATAGTGGGCATGGAAAGAGAGAGATTACATATTTGGGAAGCAGAATGTTTACCCAAGCAGCTGGCATTTTAAAAATGGGGAAGAAAGTACCAACTATGAAGTTCATTTCACAAGGTCGTAGAAATATCACACCCATAGCCATCTGGAACAGGATGATCTGAGAAGTTAATGCTAAGACTACATCTGTGGCTCATAATTAGAACAACACGGTTTCACCCATCAACAACCATGTCTGACAATTAACACGGAAGCACGAACTGGTGTAAACAGAGATTAGAAGCAGAGCACCAAGTAACAAATTCTGATTGAAACAGGTTGCTTGAGTGATTTTCTTAAGCCACAAGCAGAGACTCAGAACATACAGTTTTCCCATTTCTTCGTTCAGGGACTTTTTTTCCCCTTTGACAATTAGTATGTATCTCTTGGGCCGTGATAAAAGATGTAGTTGCTGCCATAAATCTCAGCCAAAAAAAAAAAAAAAAACCCACAGGAAATACTGACTTGGGTAGGCTAGATCTTCTTGGTCCTAAGATTCTATCTTTTTGGAAGGTAACACTGAAATTTGTTTGAGTATTCAAATACTGGCTTATTCAAGCGTACATCTACTGCTCATTTTAATAGGCCTTAGGTTTCATGTTGAATAACTGGCTGAAGCTCATGAAACCCACAAGGTAATAGCACTAGTGAACACTTACTATGTTCCAAGCACTTATTATTAGCTTCACAGCGACTCTCTGGGGTAGATACTGTCTATCATTAGCCCTATTTTATAGAAGAGGAAACTGAGACACAGGATGGAGGAATGCCAGCTGGCATGAAATCAGGACTGGAGCAGTCTGACTCCAAGTCTGCGTTCCCACATGTGGTGCTGCGTGGAGTCTTCAGACAATGGTCTGGCTGCAGGCACGTGTAGCCTCTGGGAAGGATGGTAATAGAAATTAATATCTGACTTAGGGCTTTGGACTTTCCAGGGACTTAGATGGTCATTGGATAACAGTACAAGTTAGCATCACTTAATTCATCTTCTCAGTCCACTTTAGTTTACCTACCACACTGAAGCAGAAATGCCTGTGGGAACTACGGTTGCTGGTGGCAGCAGAGTAGAAATCCTGGGACTGGAGATCTATATAATAAAAGCCTAAGCGACCTTTATGGTGGAACAGCCAGAACAAGTGGTTGCTGTGATGCGCACTGACCACCAGAGGACAGACGCTCAATGCAGGAGCTGCCCCCCTGGTGGTCAGTACGCTCTCACAGGGGGAGCGCTGCTCAGCCAGAAGCCGGGCTCATGGCTGGCAAGTGCAGTGGTGGTGGCGGGAGCCTCTCCCACCTCTGCGGCAGCACTAAGAAGCAGCGAGCCGAGCAGTAAGGAGCAAGCAGGTGGGTGGTAAGGAGCGAGGGAACCCAGATTGCAAGAGGGATGTCCAACTGCTGGCTTAGGCCCCATCCCTGGGGGGATTGGGACATCCAGGGGATGGGGCCAGCAGTTGTACATCCCTCGAGGGGTCCCGGACTGCAAGAGGGCACAGGCTGAGGGACCCCCTCTCCCCCACCCCCCAACCCCACTGCATGAATTTTGTGCACTGGGCCTCTAGTTTTCATATAAAATTTTTAGATAATTCAGAGTGCTAAATATTTCATACCACGATACTTTAGAGTTAAGTTTATAACTTCTTAAGTATGAGGGTAGAAATTATCTGATCCTATTTGACAAAATTAGTAGAATATAGAACCACATTGTGAGCTCTTCACTAGAACTTTGTGACAAACGAAGCATGTTTTGATCAATTTCAGTATTTTCTAGAGACAGACAACAGAAAGACTTCCAGGGACTGTCATTTTCATGAACCTCCCAGACATGGGATTCTTTTAAACAACAACAACAAAAAACTAGCAGCAATGAAAAGAATGGCTGATATAAGTCAAAGAGATGTACAGCTAGAGCTTAGCCTCAAAAAGATATGACCAGTCCTAGCTGGTTTGGCTCAGTGGATAGAGCATTGGCCTGCGGACTGAAGAGTCCCAGGTTCAATTCCAGTCAAGGGCACATGCCTGGGTTGCGGGCCTAATCCCCAGTAGGGGGGCATGCAGGAAGCAGCTGATCAATGATTCTCTCTCATCTTAATGTTTCTATCTCTCTATCCCTCTCCCTTCCTCTCTGAAATCAAAAATATTAAAAAAATAAAATAAAAAGATATGACCGAGACCAAAAGTTTGTCTCAAATTTGTCTCAAGATGACCCCTTAGGATTTTTAGCTTTATTCTACCTTATCTCACTGTTTTGAGCATCCAGAGTTCCCAAGAAGATGCTTATATAGTAGGCTACACTGGAAACCATCTCTGACTTCTCTTGGTATCACCCAAGTCAAATGTCAGATCTGAAAAGAAACTAAGAGAGTGTGAACTTAGTTCAACACTCTCATTTTACAGGTCAGGAAGCAAAGGCCCATATAGGCCGAGCAACAATGCCACAACTCAGTGACAAAAATAGGAACAGACGCCTAAGTCCTCTAATTCTTAATATTGATTTCTTTATAGCACACATCTAACTCAATTACTAACTAAGCCAAAAATGCTGGAAGGATGACACAGGCTGGCCCACAGTGTGTTTCAGACCCTAGGACAGGACTGGATTAATTATTAGTTAGCACATGTCATTCAGGCTTGGCCAGTGGCCAATAGCATGACTACAGGCCCTTGAGATGCTGACAGGGTTGCACAGATAGATTGACACAGGAAGTAAAAAGACCTGAAATGTCATAATTTTAATGTTTAATTCCTTGTTTATTTTCACCATCAACTTTTAGGCTGAAAATTATTTCCCCTCAAAATGTGGGAGGCATTGCTCCACTGTGTCTGGCAATCCTGCATTGCTACCAAGAAGTCTGATCCATTCTGATTTCTAGTTCTTCGACTTTTTTCCTCGGGAAGATCCCCAGAGCTTCTGAAATCTCATGATGTGCCTGGGTGTGGCATCCATTGTGCTAGATAGTTTGGGTGCCCCATTCAAATCTTGAAAGTATAAATTCTTCAGTTAATGGAGATTTTTTTCTTTGGTAATTTTCTCAATCTGATTATATCTATACCTTCTGGAATTTCTGTTGAGATTGAGTGTTTTCTTTTCTCATACTCCCTATTTATGTTTTTAAATGTAGGTTTACTTTATATTCTTCAAATCTTTTATTATTAAGTTGCTATTATTATATAGTTTTCTAATTTTTAAGAGCTCTTTCTCATCTCTTTTATTGCCTCATGCTAATAGCACTGTGCTCCTTTTCACAGATGCAATATTGTCTTTCTTCTCTCTGAGGAAATTAATTATGGTTCCATTAAAGTTTTCTTCTGTCCTCTGTCTTAAAACTGATTCTCCAAGTTCCTTTTCATTTCACGTCTAGTGACTGTTGGCTATCCATTCGTATGTGGAGACACTGAGAAGCATGTCAGGTCAGGCTTAATGATCTATAGGCCTCATTGCAGGGTAATTACAGTAGCCAGCAGTTTCATTGGAAGATGCTGAAATGTCAGTCTCTGTAGGTCTTTTCTCTTTGGTCAATTTCCTGTAAGAGGATTTTTTAAGACTCCCGTCTGGTTTCCTACATTCTGGGAAGGGGCTGGAGTGGGGGAAAGGGATGTCTCTTGTTCAGAATATAAGCTTTCACTTAATTTCAGTGTTCTCTAGTTCAGCACCTATTCATGTACCTAATGTTTCTAAGCATAGATCTTTTATGATTTAACCTCAGCAGAGAGCAAAAAGGAAGAGGTTCAGCTAGCAGGGAGGAGACCAGGGAAGGGAAAGGGGGAGTCTCCTGGTATCATGGACTCAGAGAAGGGATGGGAATGAAGCATCCATCTTATATAAAAACTGCTGTTTGAAATTTTAACCCTGCTATTTTGGCTTCTGTAAATATTTTCTTGCTTCAATAATAAGGAAAATAAGACTACTCCCATTTCAGAGAGGCCATTAAACCTTCCCCAGATGCAGTTATCAGTGCTGGCACCAGGCCAAGCCCTTGGTTGAGGTCTCAAAGCCCCAGCACGTAGGAGCTCTTTAAGAACTTGCAAAGGGGCCCTAGCTGGTTTTGCTCAGTGAGTAGGGCATCGGCCTGTGGACCAAAGGGTCCCAGGTTCGATTCCAGTCAAGGGCATGTACCTTGGTTGCAGGCACATCCCCAGTGGGGAGTGTGCAGGAGGCAGCTGATTGATGTTTCTCTCTCATCAATGTTTCTAACTCTCTATCCCTCTCCCTTCCTCTCTGTAAAAATATCAATAAAATATATTTTTTTAAAAAGTCCCCATTTTAAAAAAAATAACTTGCACAGGGGACCGGAAAACCCCATATTTGGGAGACAAAGAAGGTACAAAGGTATAAATACAGGAAACCTCCTGTGTGACTTCGTCCAGAATTCTAGAGACATTTTTCTCTGGGCCTGCGCGTAATAATAATAAATGTAACTCCATCTCTCTAAGCATTGCTTGGTTCTTCTCCATTCTTCTGTAACAGGAAGGCGGTTGTCTGAGATCTCTGATGCCTCCAATCCCTATGCTTTTCATTGGCAACCCCTCCAAAGGCCGTTTTGACACAGCCTTTCCCCTCTGCTGAGTCAGCTATGCTCTTCCAAGTGCTTTCCATCATTCCAAGTGTTAACATCTCATCGGCATCCCCTCTGCGCTTATTCTTTCTGGCTTTGTGGATTTATGTCTTTAAAAAATCCCTTTGTTCTTATTTTAGTTTGATTTGTGAGGAAGCAGAGATAAAAGCAAGTACTTAATTAGTCCATTTGGTCTGGCAGCTCTGGGCCTCAACTTTCTTTCCTCTAAAATAAAGGACATAAAAGCAGACCATTTCTAAGGTTCTATGAATCTCAAATTCCATGAACCCATGACGGTAAACAAGTGCTATGTTGTGTAGGACTGATTCTAAGAATTGTCAGAATTCAAACAACAGGGTAACTCCTGGGGCCTGAATCATTAGGAGAAGTTTCATCTTAAAGGTGGGGACTGGAACATTGTGTGTGTATTGAATAAATGGAATGAAGAGGAAGGGAACAGTGTGAGTGGAGTCAGAGAAGCAGCTATGACTGCAATGGGAAAAGGACAGTTTGAGAAGTACCAAGAAACAGAGTTAGCTATTCACCAGGTGGACGTTTAGAACTTGCTGTAGAGGGCTCTCAAAGGCTTAATTTAAACTTATCTACAGTAGGAAATGTCACTCTTCAAACATAATATAATGTTGGTACCAAATAGCATTTCTTTTTATCTCATAACTTTTGCACAGTTCTTGTTCATATCATTTCTTTTTAAAGTGAGTTGAAAGAAAGGCCTTCATTTTTATCTTTCAAAGAAACATATATTTTAATATATTTTAATTGATTTCAGAGAGGAAGGAAGAAGGAGAGAGAGTTAGAAACATCAATGATGAGAGAGAATCATTGATCAGCTGCCTCCTGCATGCCCCCTACTGGGGATCAAGCCCACAACCCGGGCATGTGCCCTGACCGGAATGGAACCCAGAACCCTTCAGTCCATAGGCCGATGCTCTATCCACTGAGCCAAACTGGCTAGGGCTAAAGAAACACTTTTTTAAAGGTTAATGGTATTATGTTGAGAAGTGATGCTGCATTTCTTGAGGCAGAGTGTGATTTTGATGTCACATTTTATATAACTGTTAATTATTTTCTTACAGGTTTTATTGTTGTATGCATATAACATGAAGCCCCTGAAAATTTCAGATGTTACCTGCACCAGTTACAGCAATGCCTCTGTTGGCTCCTTCTGGGTTCCCTTGAACAGGCGAGTACAGATGGATTATCCACAATCTAGCTTTCACTGTTGATCTTGTCATAAGAACAAGCTGTTTCAGTAACATACAAGGTTACCCATGGGAGAACTTTTTTGAAGACATTTTTAGAGAAATATTCTTTCTTTTAGAGGAGTATGATATTGCAGTGGTCAAAAGCACAGATTCTAAATCCAGCCTGCTTTGGTCCAAATGCCAGTTGCGCCCCTTACTACCTTGGCAGCCTTGAGCAGGTTACTTAACCTGTCAGTGCCTCAGTCTCCTCTTCAGTAAAATGGGAATAATAAGAATAGTACCCGGGGTAGTTGTAGGAACCGTTCCTGACACTTCAGGAAGTTTATAGAGAGTACAGGATGTTGTCTGTACTATGTTTTGCCTAATATTTGTGGTGTGTTTAACAAGTAACTTCATGTAGCTCTGTGTTGGGTTGCAAAATTAAGCCCAAACTCCACCACATCATTTGTCTAACCTTTTCCTCTTTATCTAATTTACTAGAGGCCCAGTTCACAAAAATTTGTGTACTCCGGGGGGGTCCCTCAGCCCAGCATATGCCCTCTCGGAGTCTGGGACCCTCTCGAAGGATGTTCACCTGTTGGTTGGCTTAGGCCGGCTCCCTGGGGGATCGGGCCCAAGCTGGCAGTCAGACATCCCTCTGGCAGCCCAGCAGCCCTCAGGGGATGTCCACTTTCCAGCAGGGAGCAGGCCTAAGCTGCAGTCGGACATCCTTAGCGCTGCTGAGGAGGCGGGAGAAGCTCCCACCACCACCACTGTACTGGCAGCCGTCAGCCTGGCTTGTGGCTGAGCAGAGCTCCCCCTGTGGGAGCACACTGACCACCAGGGGGCAGCTCCTGCATTGAGCGTCTGCCCCCGGTGGTCAATGTGTGTCATAGTGACCAGTCATTCTCAGTCCTTCTGCTGTTAGGGTCAGTTTGCATATTGCCCTTTTATTATATAGGATAGAGGCCTGGTGCATGGGTGGGGGCCGGCTGGTTTGCCCTGAAGGGTGTCCCGGATCAGGGTGGGGGTCCCGCTTGGGTGCCTGACCAGCCTGGGTGAGGGGCTGATGGGTGTTTGTAGGCTGGTCACAACCCCTTCAGGGTGGGGGTCCCCACTGGGGTGCCTGGCCAGCCTGGGTAAGGGGCTGATGGCTGTTTGCAGCTGGTCACACTCCCTTCAGGGTTGGGGTCCCTGCTGAGGTGCCTGGCAAGCTTGGGTGAGGGGCTGATGGCTGTTTGCAGACTGGTCACACCCCCTTCAGGGTAGGTGTCCCCACTGAGGTGCCTGGCCAGCCTGAGTGAGGAGCTGATGGCTGTTTGCAGGCTGGTCAAGCCCCCCCCCCCAGTGGGGACCCTCACCCCATGGAGGTTTGGCCAGCCTGGGTGAGGGGCTGAGGGCCGTTTTCAGGCTGTCCAAGCCCCCTGGCGATGGAAGCTCCCAGCCTCTCCTTTTTTTCTTTTTCTTTATTCTGGGATTTATTTACCTTCTATAATTGAAACTTTGTTGTCTTCAGTGGAGCTCAGAGGGGCTCCTGCTTGCTTCAGCTCCGTGGCCACGGCTGGCTAAAAACAGGTATCTAGGGGTTTATTTACCTTCTATAATTGAAACTTTGTTACCTTCTGTGGAGCTCAGAGCCAGCCGGGAAGCTTGGCTTCCTCCATCACTGGGGCAACCAAGCCTCCTGCTTGCTTCAGCTCCGTGGCTGCCAGCCGCCATCTTGGTTGGGTTAATTTGCATATAGTCACTCTGATTGGCTGGTGGGCATGGCTTAAGGCATAGCGAAGGTATGGTCAATTTGCATGTTTTTTATTAGATTAGATTTTATATTGTTCCCTAGTTTATACTCTCTGCTTCAGCTCATGCCTAGTTTCTCTCTTTTCTCATTCCATGTTACCAAACTCCTTGTTTGTTTCTTATTCTTTTCATTACCTAGTTACTTTAGTTTTGATTCTGCTGCCCTTATGACCCCAGCTTGTAAGATGGAAATAATACCTATTCTGCCTACCTTTCAGGGTTATTGCTAGGATCGAGCCAGACAGTGCTTTGAAAGCACATACTTTAAAAGGTCAAGTCTCATTACTAACTCTGTCAGTGTCAGCTCATTGCCGGCTAGGCACCTAGTAGGTGCTTTGAGAACACAGACTTGGTTCTTCTCTGGAGAGCCTTGTCCATACTCCATGATTTTCATTTCAAAGGACTCTTGGGTATCCGCACAAAAGAGAATAAAACAAGAGATGTTTCAAGAGCTGGCATACTCTTGATTATTGTGCAATTTTTTAATGAAATGGCAGAAGACCTACTAGTAGACACAGTATACAAGATAGCAGAGCTAGGCAACAAAACTAGGAAATTAGGTACTTGCCTTTTACATCCAGAAACAACAGGATATTTTTTTCCAGCTGGAAATGATTATAATTTCTGCAAGGTAATCAAACTGACAGGATTCTTTTTTATCCCAAAATGTTATTAATTTTGGTGTGTTTGTGATAAATAGTAGGCTTGCTAAAGTTAGGGATATGCCCTTGTCACTGAGTCCTTCACAAAGGAGGGTAGCTGACAATCTCTCATCTTACTTGTGTCTCTTTTCTCATGTTTCTTGAATGAAGGAATACTTGAATGAATTAGATTTAGGGATGCCAGAAACAAAGTGTTAAATAATGGAGGACTTACTTTACACATACTATTAATTCTGGGAATAAATGAATGCCTTTTGCAAACTCTTCAAATAAAATACATCTATGTTTGTTATTTTTAGAGTTTTTGAAATTCATGAGAAACTATCGAATCTTATGCAAATAGCTGAGATATCATTGCCAGCAGTTCCTGAAGTTACTCCAGATGAAAACGTATCTGAAGCACAGGAAATAGAAGTGAAAACAATTGATAAAGAACTGGAAGTAAGTTATTAAGTAATGGAAAACTTTTCTACTGCAGAATGGATGTCCTTATACATAATTCCTCAAATTGTTTTTTACTTCATCGGAGCAGAACTACGTAACTCTACTTGAACTTTGTGGTGGTTCTGCCCTCTTCTGTCTCTATGTAAAGTACCAGGGATGACCCAACTTTTGGGGACATACGTAGTGTTTTCTACAAAGCTCTTCTAAGCATACCAATTATAAGAATCTTATGGTGAATGGAAACAAAACCAATCTAGAGAAATCATTCAGGTATAACTGTGAATCTGAAGAAAGAATGCTCTGCAACTTTATAACATTACTTGTCATTTCTCGCTCTAAGTCTATGTGAGCATGTTTATTACCCAAATAATGTATGAAGGAAAACTAGAAAATACAGAGAAGCATATGTCTTTCAGACTTTTTCTATGCATATTTTTTTCCTAATTAAAAAAGATATTTTCCTGCCCAGCGGATGGTTCAGTTAGTTGGAGCATCGTCCTGTATACCAAAAAAGACTGTGGGATCGACTCACGGTCAGGGCACATACTTAGGTTGCAGGTTTGATCCCCGGTCAGGGCACTTGCAGGGGGCAACTGATCAGTGTTTCTCTCTCACATCAATGTTTCTCTCTCCTTCTCTTTTCCTTCTTCTCACTCTAAAATCAATAAACATATCCTTCAGCAAGTATTAAAAAAATGAGACATTATCCTTACAGTGTGTTATTAATATGATCACAGAGTTAATACAGTTGAGTGGTTTTCTTAAAAAATCTTTATTGTTGAAAGTGTTACATATGTCCTCTTTTTCCCCCATTGCCCCATTCTAGCATGCCTCCCATCCTGCCCCAGGCCTCCACCATTCAATTGTCTGTATCCATGGGTTATGCATATATGCATATAAGTTCTTTGATTGATCTCTTTCCACCCACCCATCCTCCCCTGGCCTTCCCTCTGTTCCCCTGGATCTATTTTGTTCAACAATTTATTTTATTCATTAGATTCCACATATGAGTAAGATTATGTGATACTTGTCTTTCTCTGACTTGAGTGGTTTTTATGATCACTGATGTTAGTGTTCTGGTGGAGAGGGTCATTGTCCTATTTCTCCTGCACTCTAAATGGGAACTGGATAGATGGAGATCAACATGTCAGCATCATTATTGCCCCCACTCCCCTTCTGCCCCTGACAGTCTTACTGTACCAAGGAGAAGAGGAGAAGAGTCCTGCAGGCAGGGTACCTCCAAAAATATAAACCCACATTTCTCAGAAGGGGCCGAGTCTAGCATGCCCTGTTGTTTTTCCCAAACCAGTCAGATAAGAATTAGTGGTGGGTCCAAAAACAGTTGGAAGTGCCCTCCTCCTTCAGGAGTGGAGTGGAAATTCCTTACCTCCTATGGAAATACAGGAGCAGGGAATGCTGTTCTTTACTAATCACTTGCTCTTTGAATTTTCATTTTGTACATTAATCCAATTTCTTGAGATATATATTCTGTAATTACTGTGGTCATTTTTAAAAAAAATCAAATGGCGGTACAACATTTACAATGGGAAAAAACAAACAGAAATCTTCTGTCCAACCTCTGCCGACAATTCCAGCCCCTTGGGTCCCATCTCTGTTTGTTTTCCTCAGAAAGATCTTTTAGGATCTTCCCTAACTTTTAGTCAGCTGTATCTTTTTTCTTAAATCACTTTCTGTTAGATTAATATTCAATTGGTTACAAAACATTTTAATTCTTAACGATGAAGACTGGTACAGCCACTGTGGAAGACAGTATGGAGTTTCCTCAAAAAGTTAAAAGTGGAACTCACATTTGACCCAGTGATCCCACTTCTAGAACTATATCCCAAGAAACCAGAAACACCAATGAGAAAGGATATATGCACCCCTATGTTCATAACAGCACAATTTACAATAGCTAAGATTTTGAAACAACCTAAGTGCCCATCAGCAGATGAGTGAATTAAAAAATTGTTGTACATATACACAATGGAATACTATGCTGCTATAAAAAGAAGGAACTTTTACCATTTGCAACAGCATGGATGGAACTAGAGACCATTATGGTAAGCAAAATAAGCCAGTGGGAAAAAGATAAATATCACATGATCTCACTCATATGTGGGATATAATGATCAACATAATTTGATGAACAAGAATAGATCCAGAGACAAATGGCAGGTGGGGAAGGGTTAGAGAGCTACCAAAGGACTTGTATGCATGCATATTACCATAACCAATGGACACAGACACTGGGGCGGTGGGGGCTTGCCCCGGGTGGGAATGGCTGAGGGGGGAGGGTCAGTTGGGAAAAAAGGAGACATATGTAAAACTTTAGACAATAAATAAATAAATAGGAATAGGATGGGTATGGCTTTTTTTGTTTTCTTGTCTTCCTCATGTATTCACTCTTTATGTGGAAGTGTAAACATTGGCAACTCTCCTGATTTTCAGACTATACTTGTTGGTATTTCTTCAGTCTGAATTTAACAGGACAGTGAGTGCATTTTTCATTATTGTGAATGCAACATGCCCAGCTGTAAGAGGATTCATCAGGCAAGAACAGTTAGCCTTTGAAAAACGCATCTTTGCAGT
Organism: Myotis yumanensis; assembly: GCF_028538775.1. Taxonomy (NCBI): domain Eukaryota; kingdom Metazoa; phylum Chordata; class Mammalia; order Chiroptera; family Vespertilionidae; genus Myotis; species Myotis yumanensis. The sequence continues at coordinate 195,980,533 of NW_027223754.1, forward strand.
GTTTATGTCTCCTGTGCTCTGTGCTTGCATTTATCATAGAAATGATGCCTTAGAGTTTTAGTTACACATCCTTTCCAGGGTCCTCAACTGTTACAACAAGAATTACCAGACACTTAATGATACTAATGAAATACTGAGTACCAATAACAAATCTCCCAATGGATCAGCCATCTCAAACTCATGAGGTTTCACTTATATATGATTCTTGTCCTAAATTCTATGGTTGCCCTTTCATGTTTGTTTTGGAGAGGAACTTGTCTCTTGTTTCATTTCTGCACTTCCTTTGCAGATCACTTACAATCACAGTCTTAGAGTCATAGACCAAACTCAGCAGGTTGCTGTCTCTGAGCTATGGTCTAGAATATTCTTTGCTGAAATCATCCTTTAATCATTACTTTATAGATTATATATGGAAAATGTTCCCCTGCGCCCATTTGTCTTTTTGGCTTAGATTGTCTAAGACAGGAGAGTGAGCATCCATAAGAGTAATAATTTTAGGTTGTGCTCTGCCTAAAAGTATGGGACTCAAATCCTTTCCTGGGACTAATTGTTCCCTCCTTCCTAAAAATGATCCTTTCACTCAAGTACTGCTCTGAGATGGAGAGATGAGCCCCTAGGTTGGAGTGAGAGTCAGCAGAATTTCCCTGGGGATCACATGTACGTATCAAATTGACCACAGTGAGCCCAGTATCTGAGCCAAGAGGTTGGCTCTACATATAAACAAATTAGAAATAAATGGGAGGGGGCGCAAGGGAGCATTTGAATATAGGCATCTGGAGAATCCACAGGACCTATCTTGCCTTAACCAAGGTTTGGGGCTTGCTTTCATATCCTGACTCAAATGGTATATGTGAGTGTGTCAATCCCTGAGCACAAACTCCTTTCAGTCCTGATGTTATCCTCTGTATTTTTTAATTTGTCTATTATTCAACTTAGAAAGAGCTTCTTCAGCTTTAAGTGGGGCATGTTTAGATGTTTTTCAGTTCTGTAAGTTCTTTATAAGACAGAATGTCATCCAATGGAAGAAAAACTAGTATTTGTTTAGGTGAATTGGCAAATTAGTTAATAACATTTGAAAGTTGATAAATGGAAGGAACATACAAAGTTTTCTTTTTTCCCAGTATACTAACCAGCACGTAAGAAAAAAAGAAGAAAAAAGCAGCTAGATTCTGTAGGGTAATATCAGATAAATCCCATTGACTAAATCTGCCAGTTCGTTGTCATGACAACCTTCACTGGGAGCTAATTAGAAGTTAACTAGGGCACTTGAAGAGATCAATTCTGATGAAGAATTAGACAGTATTTCATAACCTCTATAATCTAATATATTTATATCTATCACAATATAGATTTTTGGTGGGATATTAAATATAAGGGTCCAGAAAAATGTATCATGGGAAATAGTAAATCTTGTTCTCTTTCTCTTTCTCATTCCCTTCCCTTTTTTTATTTTTTCCCCAAATCCCTATGGTCTGGAAGAAGCCAAAAACTTCAGAAAACAGATAGCAATTTAAGATGTATCTGGGGGGCTACAGAGCAGGTGTTCTATTCACTTCTGGCTTGAAAGCCTTGTATGTCCTTCTTCAAAAATGAACACTACCAGCTCAGAACGACCGAGTTATTTTAACCTATCATTCACAGTTTTAAGGGTATCTTCAGAGTTCATCAGAGACTTGAAAGCATATGAAAGATGCTACTCATCCTGGTTTTAAGACAAAAACTCCCTTTTGGAATGATAGCATACTCATATGAAAATCTTAAGCTATGTTTACTAAGTCATTCAAGATTAGTTCAACAAACATGTCCAGAATCACTGAACAAGGCAATTAGAATTTGTGTGTTGTCAGATTACCCCAAATAGCAAAGTACTCTGAAAACATAGAACCAAATAATATTGGACATTAGCATCAAATAACAAATTATTTTTGAGACAGTTATTTGCAAAATTTTTCCAGGCTTGGGGAGAGAAGGACATATAGAAATCAGTACAATTAGATCCCTGTCATAGAGGAGCTTATTATTGTAGGAGCATGGCTAGGTACCCAGATGTCATTCAAAATGAGCCAGCTGTGTGGTGGCCCACTTTTAGCAAGCAAAGTGTGGTGTTTAAGGAAACATCAATCTGATGTTCAAAACCATAGAAAACAATAAAAATCTCTACGGCACCTCTTATAAGAACATCCAAGAGGGAATCTTTTTTGGGAATACTAGTACACAGAAAAACTTATTTAAAGTCTTATTTTCCCCAACTATCTTGCTTTTAATATCTCTCTGACATCCACAGCAAGTCTTTAACATCTGTCTCATTTGGCTCAAACTCCTAAAACTTTCCCTTCAACTCAGTCTGTGTGGAGTGTTTTATCTCCTCTCCCCTTCCTGCTCTGGCTCAGCTCTTTATTATATAGTTCAACTTAGTCTCTCTTGACTTTTTCCAGTTTTCCTATCTCCCCCATTATTTGGATTCTATACCATACAAAAGAGTAAGGTTGTGGAATCCTTCCCTCTCAATGGGGCTTTTGATGCCAATGATTCTAATTTATTGTTTTTTACATCTCATTCATATTGGGGTGTGTGTGTGTGTGTGTGTGTGTGTGTGTGTGTGTGTAGAGAGAGAGAAAGAATGAGGGGGAAGGGAAAGTTGGAAGGACGTAGGGAGAGAGGTTTGAGTTAGACTTTGTATTTGCTTAAATAGCTCTGACAGCATTTTATAGTTCATATAAACTGAAAGGCCATTTTCCATTGGGCCCCAAAATACCTTATGCCCTTACAAAATTGTTTCAGCAATTATTTGTTTATATGTTTCTTCTTCTCTCTTGAACTTGTATTCCTTGGCTCAGGGGTCTTATTTATAACTAGAAGCCCAGTGCATGAAATTCGTGCACTGTGGAAAGGTGTCCCTCAGCCCAGCCTGCACCATCTCTAATCTTGGACCTCTCGAGGGATGTCCGACTGCCGGTTTAGGCCCGATCCCACAGGGGGTTAGTTTAGCCTGTGGGATTGTGCCTAAACCGGCAGTCGGACATTCCTCTCACAAGCCGGGACTGCTGGCTCCCAACCGCTTGCCTGCCTACCTGCCTGATTGCCCCTAACTACTTCTGCCTGCCAGCCTGATTGATTCCCACTGCCCTCTCCTGCTGGCCCGATTGCTCCCAACTGCCCTCCCCTGTAGGCCTGGTCGCCCCCAACTGCTCTCCCCTCCTGGCTTGATCACCCACAACTGCCCTCCCCTGCCGGCCATCTTGTGGCTGTGGGTGCTGCCATCTTTGAGGGTGGGGCAGTCAATTAGCATATTCCCTCCTTATTGGCTGTGGGTACCACCATCTTTGAGGGCGGGAAAATTAGCATATTCCCCCCTTATTGGCTGTGGGCGCTGCCATCTTTGCGACAGCATGAGGGTCAGTTAGCATATTCCCTCTTTATTAGATAGGCTTTTATCTCCAGTATCTTTAGTAAGTGAAACACAGTGCCTTTTCAATACTTGCCTGTGAAACTTTTAGTTGGAGACTTGTGGAGTGCACTCATTCCTGACTGAGGGTGAGGTCATGGGACTGAATCTCATATTCGGTGGACAGTGAACCACCTGTTGTGGCAAGAGTACAGGCTGAATGTGATGGGAAATGGGGCTGAGAGATGGTGGAACTACGTGCTTCCTCCTCTGACTTCCCACAGTGCTGAAAGTCTGTCTGTCCTACCCCTCCCACCAGACCATGACCTCTCTCTGTCTTGTTCACTTCCCATTACCACTCCACGGCACTTAGGATGCATTCAATAGAGGTTGAACAAGTAAGTGGTGAATGAACATTGCTCTGCAGGAAGGGTCGTGGAAAAGCAGGGCAGGATGTGTGCTGGAGTAGAAGAAGGTCGGGCGGCAGCTGGAAGGGCACCTCATGATCCGCACTACATTTACTAAATTAATCCTGCTGGCATGTGAAGAGGGATGAGGGAAGCAAGAGTTCATAGGATGGAAAACAATTTAGGAAGCTTTTTCCATATTGTAGGTGAAAGATGATGAGGATTTCAACTAAATCAAAGAATTAGCTTTATTAATTTTGAAGCAACTCAGAATTGAATTCCATTCCTCATAGAATTAAGACACTTCTTGTTAAAGGAGAAATGGCAGAGATTGAACAAGGGTCATTCTGTGTCCTCTCAGGCTCCTTGCCAACCACAACCCTGCTCCAGCAGCTCTTGATGGGATGGGTGAGCTTAGCCCCTTCCCTGTCTCCATTTCTGTGCTAGTGAGGCCTCACGAAATCTCTCACTGCCCAACACCTAACCAGCCAATTTCTGACCTATGTACATCGTTTACCTCAGAGAATACTAAAGAAACAGAATGTTGTTGAGGTGAAATTTCTGTTTGATAAATGTTGAAATGGGAATGAAAGGCATTTATGAGGTAACATTGCTATCCATCTATTATGTGGAATGATTACTGATATGGACAGTGTCACTTTGCTTGATAGGTCTCGATAAAATCATGACAGTAACCCATCATGGTTGTTATTGAAACCTTTTATGTAGTAGAAAAATATACTTTAACCAGTCCTAAGAACTCAATTAGAAATATAGAAAGACTAATAATGAGAAGGATATAGGAGTGGATATGTGTTCTCCTCTGTCTAGTACAATGAACCAGAAGCCTGGAAAGTTCATCAGAGGAAACTGGTATACCCTGACCAATGCGGGGGATCCTACCTGCCCTCCATCCTTTTTGGTCCCATTGAAGCTGGCTCATATTTAGCCATGATCATTTCCTGCCCAAGTGATTTGAGTAGCCTCTCAGCTTATTTACCTTTCTCTTGTCATATTTTTTTTTATCAGGCCAATTCTCCATTTTTGGTGTGTGTATGAGAACATTTAAGTTCACCTTTAAGTTCACACTTAAGTCTCACTTCTTAGTTAGAACAGTCCAGTTCACCTTTAAGCTGTGGCCAGAATTATCTTTTTAAAGCAATTTGATTATTCCCTCAGTCCAGTGCCTCTCAATTTTCTACACAACAAAATCCAAGTCCCTTGGTTTTACCTGTCCTGGTATAAGATTGCCCCTTCAGCCTTATTTCTCACCACTTTCACTGCCATGCTTCCTATACCAACCCACAGGAAAAATCATTTCAGGTCCCTATGTGCCTTGAATGTCCATTGTTTTTTGCTTGCCCGGCTTCCTCCAGCCAGAATGCCCTTGTCCCCATTCTCTGACAATTGAAATCCTACTATTCTATCAACTCTCAATTCATCTGTCCCTTTCTCTAGGAAGTCTTTCCTGTCATCATGTTTATACTTACTCTAGGTTTATACTTATCCCACCTCTAGGCTTCTACATGTCATAGCGATGCATGTTCTGACCACATTATACTTGGTATTTTATTTAGTTGTGTATGCATCTTTTTTTTTCTCAGTTATTGTAAACTTTGGGAGGATAGGGACCATTTCTTCATCTTTGTATTCCACAGCACCTGCTATAATACCTTAAATATATTTGTTAAATTGAAGTAAATTAGCTATAGCTTTGGAACTCTAAAATTTGATCTTTTCTATGTTCATGCATTTATTAAAACTCAGTCATAACATGGTTTGGGGCTACAAGTTCAATTTCTTGCTTTTAAAAAATGTTTATTGTTGAGAGTATTATAGATGTCCTCCCCTCCCTTCCCCACATTGCCCTCCTCCACCTGGATCCTGCCCCACCCCAGGCCTTTACCACCCTATTGTCTGTGTCCTTGGGTGACAAATTCTTTAGTTAATCTCTTCCCACCTCCTCCCTGCTTCCCTCTGAGATTCATCAGTCTATTCCATGTTTCCATGCCTCTGGTTTTATTTTATTCATCAGTTCATTTTGTACATTAGATTCCTTGTTCATTTATTTTGATTTTCAGATTCAATTGTTGATAGATACGTATTTACTGCCAGCATATTGTTCATATTTTTTATCTTTTTCTTCTTTCTTGTCTTCTTAAAGACGACCCTTCAACATTTCATGTAATACTAGCTTGTGGTGATGAATTCTTAGCTTTTTCTTGTCTGTGAAGCTCTATCTGGTCTTCAATTCTAAATGATAGCTTTGTTGCTTTTTTATTCTCAGGTTTTAACCAGCAGTGGTCAGTTGTAATGTAAGAATTAATGTACTTTTATTATTTTTTATAATTCCTGAATGCTACTACATGTACATATTAACACTTCCATAAAAGCAAATTGTTACTTCCTTCAGGGATGGATACTGGCAAGACTGTGCGGCAGGCATAGTTTTTCTCTGATAATGTTATAGTTATGACTCTTATCATTGTCCGTAAAGGAAATCTTCCACAAGCTCCAGTAAAATAGACTTGCTGGGGAGGAAAGATTTGGCAGCATCTGGTAAGTAAGCTTGTGCATAGCCAAAGACTGGAAATACACAGTGGACCTCACAGAAAGTGGACTGGATTGTCAAGAGCCATCACTATGCTCAGTGCCATGGAGGGGGGGAGGGGGGTAAATTCTCACTCATCTCTGATTCTTCCTCTTATTCATCTCACATCTGGCCAATGGCTGCCTTCTCCAACTCTGTATCAGGACCTCTCAGCTCACATGGCCAGTACTGACTGCAGCTCTCTTCTGTTGTCCTTCCTTATGTGGAGGATTTGACCGATTCAACCCTGCCTAAGGTAGATCCCTCATCGGTCAGATGTATTCACATAAACACAGCTCTGTCTGTACAGTAGGGTGTGTGGTAGAGCTGTCAACAATAGACAACATATGATATTGACCTTCACTCCTATTCATCTACTCTTTCCATTTCTTTCCCAATTCCCAACCATTCTTCCCTACTTACATCCATTTCTGGACTCTCTTCCAGGACACTCTTCTGAGAAGAAAAGCGATTTTTCAAAATCTTATTTTCATGCAAATTACTTTACTTCTTAGTCTTCTGTAACATGAATTTTAACAGTGAATATGCAGGCTAAGAATCTTAAAAAATATATAATTGTTAATTAAATCTTGTCATTTGTGGCCATCCTGTAGTTTTTAAATACCCCTCTAAGTCTCAACCTGAAAATTTAATTTAGGTGATAAGTCAAGAAAATACAAATGAAATAAATAGTTTATAATTAAAATGTCTAATATTTACCAATAATATCAACCTTACTATATTGTTTTCTTATTTATAGAAAATGATTATTGACTGTTGCTCAGAAATCGTAAGCCTGTTTATGAGTGATAGAGAGACACAACCACTATCTAAGGTATGTATCTCTTTTAAAACTATATTTGACTAACTCATAAGTATCACTGTTGCTATGGAAATGGAAATCCAGAAAACAACTATTATAAAAGTATCAAGGGACTAACCCTTCTTAATGTGAGTGATAAACATGAATTTATGAGAGCATGTTATTTTGTTTAAAAAATATTCTTTAAAAAAATCAACTAATACAGAAAATTATAAAGAGAATAATGTTAAAGTCATTTCAAATCTACCATTCAGAGAATAATCACTAATAACATTTTGAAGAATATCTCAAATGTTTTCCATGTATATATAAACTTTAGATTTTTTGCATCAGTAGAATCATAATGTACATGCATCTGTAACTTGCTTTTTTCATTCAATAATAATGTTATGGACATATTTTTACATGAAAGGCCTACCTTCTTGTATCTAATGCCTCATAATAGTCTATTTTACCTATTTGTTGTGTCAGGCTTTATTTAAATAACCACATTTTATTCATGGATCTTGAGGGTGATAGATTCTAGTATAAACATATTTCACTCTTCTGCATCATCTTCTCAGAGTTAATTCTTAGGAATAAGATTTTGGAATAAAAAGTATATATGCATTTTTTTTTATTGTGAGTTCTTCAGAAATGGAACCATTTTACATTCCTGCCAGCAATGCACAAGGTTTCTAGTTTCTTCACATCCTCACCAACACTTGATATTTTCCTTTTTTTTTTTTTTTTTTGGATGATGATCACCATTATAATGAGTGAAAAGTGTTATCTCATTGTGATTTTGATTTTGATTTTCCTAATGGCTAATTTAGTTGAGCATCTTTTCATGTGCTTATTTGCCATTTGTGTATCTTCTTTGGAGAAATGTCTATTCAGTCTTCTGCCTGTTTTTGAAATGGCATGTACATTTTGATGTATAATTGCAAATGGCTCTCCAGAAATGTTGCACCAATATTTTTGCCTATCAGTGGTAGATGAGGGGGCCATTTCCCCCTCATGTTCATCTACACATGTTTTTCTTCTCCTAGTTTCCTCCCCTCTCTCACTTTCCCTTCTTCCTCTCCTCCTCTGCCTCCTTCTCTTCTTCTAACTATTGTAGGTCTGACAAATGAAAAATGACATTTTCACTTTTTAAAATTCTTTATTAATAATCCAAATATACTAGTAGTTCATGAGTTTGTTGGTAGTCTGTGTTTCACCTTTTGTGAAATAGTATTTGTTCATTTAGTTAGTGAATAGGTATTATTTTTAAAAATATTTTTATTGATTTCAGAGAGGGAGATGGAGAGATATAAACATCAATGATGAAAGAGAATCATTGGCTGCCTGCTGCATGCCCCCTACTGGGGATCTACCTAGCAACCCAGGCATGTGCCTTCACTGGGAATTGAATCGTGATCTCCTAGTTCATAGGTTGACACTCAACCACTGAGCCACACCAGCCAGGCAGTCAATACATATTTAGAGTGAACTGTCTGTGCATTAGGTTCTTCTTTCTAGGCCCTGGAGAGCAAGGTTGGAATAAACAACAAGGACTCCACTGTCTTGGAGCTACTATTGTTGTGAAGCAAAGAGTATATAAATCAATAAACTAGATAAGTTAAGATTTGTTAAGTGCTATGAAGGAAAAAAAAGGGTGATATGTTAGAGTATTGGTCAGCAAACTGAAGCCTATGAACTATATCTGTCCCATTGCCTATTTTGTAAATAAAGTTTTACAAAGGAAGACCTCTCGTAGGATATGACATTTGAAGTAAGACCTGAAATATGACACTGTGTTCTTCCCACTATATCATTAGTTTCTTGGGGGATAGGGACAATGCTAACTTAATCTTTCAATTCTTACAGTTCCCTGTATATTATTTTAGTTAGTTACTGCTTCTTCAATTGAATTAAATTCCATTTCATGTTAAACACTTGAAATTTAATATTTGCTTTTTTTAAATATTTATTTGACCATTCATGTTCTTTCCCATTTTTAAAATGGGGAACTTAATTTTCTAGTATGGAAATGCATAGATTTACTGTAGCAAGCCATTGGTAATAAAATAAAACTTAAACCTAAGTTTAATCAAACTGTGGTTAAAAGCAGATCACAGAAAAAAAGATACATGATTTTGTATGGGTTTTGGCTTTTGATAGACTAGACTTGAAGTCCCAGCCTTGAATCTTGTTAGTCATATGACCCTAGGCAAGTTTTCTCAAATGGAAAATGGAGTAATAATGCCAATCTTTCACAGTTGTGATTACTAAAGCAAATAATATATGTTAAGTATTTGGCATAGGGCCTAGTCCAAACAAATGTTTAGTAAATATTAGCTATTTCACCGCCATTATTATCATTATCATCATCATCATCATCATCATCATCATCATCCCTACCATGGTCCTGCCTTCCATGTGTGAATGTGTGAATTCTTCATCCCCTAGTTAACTAATTTTAAACAGACTTTTAGGATCCAAATTTGTTTTGAAATATTGATAGACAAAGAGAAGAAAAGTGTTAAAGGTAGAGAGAGAACTAAAACCCATTTTCTTTGCCTGTAAAGTAAATCACTGTTGAATCCTAGAGGAATTAGGTCAGTGTGCTGGATTCCAACACAAGACCCCAGTGATGAAAGGGTCACGGGTCCAAGAGAAGGTGCCTCCCAGTTGAAGCTCCTGCTAATGCTTCACTGAAGCCAGACTTACTGAGTAGTGCTGGCCGGGGGCGTGGGCGTTAGGAGCTTGTTCCAAGAAACAAATTGTTAGACAAAATTACATGCCTTAGTGAAGTTGTTTTTATCACCGGGATGAGATCTTGCTGTGCAATTTGGTTCTGTACTGAACATACCTATTGCAATCACCTTTGCCTGTTATTGCCTCTTTCTAATTAAAATGGATATTACACACACAGCTTGTGACAAAAAGAAACTGAGAATAGCGAGGAGATGAAGGAAGGGAATGAGTGCTCCATGCTAACCTTCTCAGTGATTACTCACAGAATATAAATGACCATGAGGTACAATTTCTGGTCAACTAATAATAAAACTTCCTTTTAATTGCCTGCATAGGTTCAAATTATTGCAGTTTCCAAGTTGCCAGGTAGGATTCAAACATGATGCTAAAAATATTCTTTCTGTTCTTGCTGTGACTGATCATGGGAAGGACAGGTCACTATCAGTAATTATCGACTTCCAGCTGCATGCAGAACATTGGTGTAGACACTTTTCTTGTTGCAAAGGCAGCATAGGTTAAGTTTCCTGCACTGAGTTAATTTTATGTTTCATACTGGTTCACATGATACAAATAAATTTACCTAATCATTCTATCAGTGGAGTGTGTGTGTGTATGTGTGAACTGAACTGACTAGAGTCACACAGAATAAGTTTGGAGAGGAGATTCCAAGAAGAGATCTGGTTTAAGGTAGGGAAGATTGATCTAGGCCAAGTGATAAAGACACATTGTATAAGGAAATTACCAAAGAGTTTTTCTGGGCTGCATGAGTTCAGTAGGATATTTTTTGTAGTTCAGGATTTTTAGCTAGACCCAGAATAAAATGTGACAATAATGATAGTAATCACTAAAATGATTACTACTAATAGTGGTAGTAGTAATAATATTCATGGTTAATATTTGTTGAGCACATGGCACGTGAAAACATTGTTCAGTGTTTTATTATCTCATTTAATATTATAAGAATCCTATTAAATTGGTTACTACTATTATCCTAATTTTGGAGATGAGGAAACTGATGCACAGGGGAATTAAACACTGTGCTCAACGTCTCCCAGCTTCTAAGTGGAGGAGGCAGGAGTCAAATACAGTTCTGCTTAAAAATCCAGGATCTGTGTCTTAAATTATACCCACTGAATGTTCCATTGGAGTAGTGGGAGCAGGTGCTACAGGAAGTTGAGGAGTAAGAGTGGGAAAATGAAAGTTGCAAGTGTAGATGAGACTTTAAGGAGGTCTGGGTAAGAAGTTTGGAGAGAGACACAGAGACTAGGCAGGAAGTTAGGACAGGAATGGTGGGAAGGGAAAAGGGCCAGGAGGGTGGGGGTTGCCTGTCTAAATAAAGAAGGATAAGTGATGATGGAACACAGCCTTTAGGGATCAGGGTGGGGGCAGAAAGACATTGATAACACAAGTGAGATAGCTGCCTGGAAGCAGAGGAAAGATATTTCTTTTCTCTAGGTCCTGGGGTAGCAGATGAAGGTGGGAAAGGATGAGAGAAGCTGGGGCAGTTTATACTCAGTGGTTCTCATTTCTCAATGAAGCGGAAGCAAGTTTTTCTACTATTAGAGTGGGTTAGAGGATTGAGGGTATGGTCTTCTGAGAGAGAGAGAGAGAGAGGTAGATGAAGATTTTGAATATTCACAGTCTTTGAGTGTGATGGGCAGGAAGGCTGACCCAGGAGAAATGAAAGAAGTGAGGGCCACATGGAGATTTAAGAGCCATTGATTTGTTGGGACTCTAGGCTATTTGGCTTGTGATGTTTCTCTAGCAACACTTGGCTTCCTAGACACAGGAGTGAGGCAGATGTGCGAGAAGAGGCCCATGGCAGGTGAGAGTGCAGTGAGACTGCTAACAGTATGTGGGAGGCTCAGGTGGATGAGAGCAGCTCCACACTTATCTCAGTCAACTCAGAACTTCCTCTGTTTGCTCTGAGAAGCACCACTGCAGCCTAATGCCTGCCATTTTCCCCAAGCTGTAGTTGGACATAAAATAGTTTATGCAATATGTTTTCTTAAAAATATTTTGAATTTAACTTAAAAAACTCTGTAATAACAGTTAAATTCTAATGACTTCCACTGCATTTTTATGTACATTATTCATGTGTATTTTCCCCCCCACAGGGCTAAATTTAGTGTACTCATGTTCTCTTATTTTTTATTCTTAAAATGATCATTTTTGTACATGTTTATGATCAGATATTGACATCAACCACAGAATTATTTAGAGATAAGGTCACCAAAATAATGATTATCTTTAAGATGTTTTCAGTAAGAATTATGGAGAAGGTAAAAGAACAGCTAGAAGGAGACACAGAGCCACAGATATGTTTACATATATTCATTTGTTTAGTCATTTGCATCTATAATTTTATGTCTGATGTATTGATTCTATCATATGACTACCTATGCTCTATAGCCTTTTATGTTCTTACTAGAGGCCTGGTGCAGGAATTTGTGCACTGGTGGGGTCCAGCCAGCACACCCCAATGGGGGTGGGGGTGTCCACTCCAGGGTGGGACCAGCCAGGGCTAGGGGCCACAGGCGTTCCAGTTGTTCCACCATTCGGTTGATTTGCATATTACCCTTTTATTATATAGGATGACCCCTTCCTATCAGCTGAAATTATTGCTCCACAATGCTAGTATCCTATCTTTTGCTAGATTATCACGCAAAAATTGGTAATAACACATTAAACCTATATTACTCTAACGCAGAGTCCTTCTTTCATCACTTTCTTTCAACCCTGTGGTTTATGTCTCTGTCCTTAATATTTTTTTAAACAAAATATGTTATAATGAAGTGCTTTCTGGCAACCTGCTTAGGCAATTTTTAAAATCTGTCAGCACTTCTCCCCAAATATGCTGGGTAACTGTCATGGAGTTGCTGAGTGTGTCTACACCCAGACAGGAGAGGATAAACTAGGTGGACTCTCAAGGTACCCTTGGAAGTAACCTATGCAGTTTTTCTGGGTGTTGGATGGGGTTGCATGCACCCCTACTTATGTGGGACAGCTTCCATTTCACTTTTTCTGGGATCTTAAATCCTAGAGAGCAGAGCTAGTCTGTTTAATTTCCTTTGGCTAATTTTATTACACTAGTGTGTGCCTCTTCCTTTTAACACAGTACGCCAAATGGTGTCAATGACAGTACTCTTTTTAAACTCTCCTTTACATCACTGGGCACAAGGTTCCACATGTTCCATAGTAGGTGCTTACTAAGTCTTAACAAAATTAAATCTATTAATATAACTTTTGTTGGTTCAGTTGAAACTTCCTCCCTCCCTCCTTCCCTCCCTCCCTCCCTCTTTCTTTCTTTCTTTCTTTCTTTCTTTCTTTCTTTCTTTCTTTTTCTTTCTTTCTTCCTTCCTTCCTTCCTTCCTTCCTTCCTTCCTTCCTTCCTTCCTTCCTTCCTTTCTTTCTTTCTTTCTTTCTTTCTTTCTTCCAAGAGTTTTGTGTTATTTTTTCTTTGTTTTATACCAGCCAAGAGCTGTCTGAATAGATTTTCGGAGCGTCTAGAATTACATCTTTCTTCTGTGAGATATTATCATTCTGTCCTCAAGTGAAGAGTATCCTTTGTGTGTAAGTCTATGAGACATCCACTTAATATTCTCATATTCTTTTGAAGACAATGCTGGATGACATCAGTTCCACACTGCTTTTCAAACACAGCGCTGGCTTGGATTCCATCTTCTCACTGTTCACTTCTAACTGTCACATTTGGCTAAAGGAGAAAGAAAGCCCTTAAGAAAAGGCCAGGCTATTAATGTGCTCTTCAAAATGCTAAGAAAAGGCTAAGCTGTTTATAGCATTTTCAAAATGCTCATCTCTCAGAGACTTGCCAGCAATAGTGTCAAGGTGAAACACGCTTTCCTTCATCAAGGAACCCAGAGCCTTTGTGTTATCTGTGCTCAAAGTATTGGTCCCGCTTTTGTTAGGCATGGGATTTTGGAGGTATAATGGTACTTGGATATAATTTAAACTAAAATATAATCATAAACCTGATATTGTATGTTTACTATAAGAGTGGCGAGAAGGTTGTTCACTGCTTGATAAAGCAAGCCTGGATTCATTCAGGATATAAATGTATTTCAGAATCAAAGGAAAAATCTCCCTGGAATTTAGTCACTTGTATAACTTCTAAGAGGTGAGAAGCATGGGTATCATTAGCAAATCTGTTCACTGCTTTCTATTTTGCTGAAAACGGAGCTAAGTGTTTACTTTCATTTGCTTCATTCGTTTTGCTAAATGGGTTTGTCTTGATTAAAAAACTGGGCCTCTAACGGTGGGACTAGGTATTCATTTCAGGAGGATATTGGTTTTTGCCTCATATAGTTGAGTCAATTGGCAATCTTTTGGAAATTTTCTGGACACATTTTCCTTGTCACTAAATAAATTCTCAAAGAAGCAGGTGTACATTTACTCATTTTTCTTGTTAATACTTTCGACAAGTGTTTGAGATTTGTGTTCTTATTCCACCTGAATCTCAGGCAGCTAATGCCATTATGTCCTTTTTTAAACCACCCATGAGAGCAGAGCACAGTGGGAAGAGCACCAGGCACTTTGTAGCCCCTATTTTGCCCTTGTGGACAAGTGGACAAGTCATTAACCCTTATACACCCTGGGTCAATCAGGTTCTGTTGAAGGTCTTGAAAGCGATGTGTCTCAGTGGATGAAAGCATGATTCAATTCTTGTTTCCACCATCCATTGCTGTGTGACTGGGAGCAAGTTACTCATTCCTTCTCTGTGCATTGGTAATAGCTACTCTGCTTGTAGGATTACATTAGGTACCGTATGCAACCCAGTGAGTATGGTGCCGGCACAATGCCAGGGGTAAGCATTCACTGCATGGTGGTTGTCTTTATCTTTCCCAGACTTAAAAATAATGTGAAATGACTCATTTTTTTAATTTGACCATTAGCAGCTACCGTCATTAGTGGCCTTTGGCCTGTCTAAATGTTTGCTAATTTTGAAAAGACTAAAAGGACATTTAATAGATGTATTCTTCGTATTATTTTTCAACCATCCTTTTTTAATTAACTTTTTTTTGAGAAAATTGCAGATTCACATGCAATTATAAGAAATAATATAGAGAGATCCTGTGTGCCCTTTACCCAGTTTTTCCCAGTGGTAACAGCTTGCAAAACTATAGTCCAATATCACAACCAGATTCTGACATTAATAAAGTCAGGATGCAGAACAATTTCATCCTTACAAGGACCCCTTGTTGTCCTTTCACAGATACTCCAACTTCCACCTCACCCTTGTCCCTGACCCAGCTCCTTGACAATTTCTAAGCTACTCTCCATTTCTATCAATTTGTTATTTCAAGAATGTTGCATTAAAGGGTCCATATAGTATGTAACCTTTGGGGGCTGGCATTTTTTCACTTAGCATAATTCCCCAGAAAACCATTAAACCATGAACCCAAAATCCTTATGAATAGTGACACATTTTATTTTGGCAACAGAATAATTATTAACCAAAAGTGCTTAATGGCATACAGTGCATAGTAAATGTTCAGGGAGGTTCAGTGGTGGGTTCCGACTCCACCTACCTCTGCCTTTCCTCCTCCTCCTCTCTGTCCTTCTCCTCTTTCCTTGTCCTCTTATTAATATTGACAAAGGCTGATTGCTTAAGTTGAAAATTCTAAAAAGACTTAAACAAAATAATTTATGTAAAATTTCTTTATAAATTACAAACTCTCTATCAGAAATTGCTGGTCAGAGTTGGCCACATTATAAGAATGGTTTGCAGGTGCTTGCGATGTATACTGATGTGAATAAAGAAGTCAGCATGAGCAGCTCTGCCCTCCAGGTTGCTCCTGCAATGGTTGCACGAGAAAGAAATAAATGTTTCTGCTAACTAACAAAGCCCGTCATGCTTTGATTTTAAGCAACAAAGTCCCATAAACAAAATGCAAACGTCAGTTCACGTTCTTTATAAATCCTTTGCTCTAAAAAAGAGCCTCCTGTTTTAGTTGCCAGACAGTAAGTCCAAGGAGCACCTTCCTAAAAGCATCAAGAAATGCCAAGTACTGTTCGAACTCAAGAGATTTCATTACTGTTTCTCCGGTCAAAAGCCCATAGGCAGACCCAAACCAACCCCTTAGGAGGGAACCCAGCCTCATTGTGCTCAGTTACAGCATATTTTCCTATAACTTTGCTGCTGATATTCAAATCCCTGTCCTTTCGGTGGAGTAAATCCTACTCTGATGGAATTTCCCTCTATTCAGAAATAGGGTTAGGTTAGAGCAAGCTTGCTAGGCATGCATGTTTGAGTCAGGAAAGGGTAGGCTAGGCTGTGCTCACAATTAACCCTACATTTCTGTGGCTATAAAGGTTTCTTTCTCATGCAAAGTTCAGTGAAGGGAACTCTCCTTGAACCTGTAACTATACTGTCTAGACTACATGGCCTCGAAGGTCACCATCGCAGGAGAAGAATGCTGGGGAATTTACAAGGTGCTTTTAAGTAGGGTGACCATGCATGTGCATTGCCTGTGACAGCCACAATGTATGCCTATTGATTTGGAGTAATGGTTACTATTTTTCCTGGTATTATTAGAAGTGTCCCATTTTAGACAATACATAAGGGTGACCCTTTATAAGAGCCAGCAACCATAATTTCTGCCCATATCCTATTGGCCTCCTCCTAATGAGCCAGGATGTAGAGGATTGTAGAGGAGCAAGGATGTATGTTAGTGAACACTAAAAACTTCTGGCACAATAGGCATTTTCAGGAATGCCATAAATTTTTAAACAGAATTAACTCCATAACTTTACCAAAATTGTGTTGAGCAGATATGACATAAATATGATATTTCTATGATCTAAACTATCTGATTTAATCACACACTGTGGTAGCCTGAATCATGCCTCGCCCTTACAGATATCCACATCCTAATCCCCAGAACCTATTGCCTTACAGATCTGATATCAAAGTAGGGGGATTATCCTGGATCATCCAAGTTGTCCCGAAATGTAATCAGTTCTTTACAAAAGGGAGCAGAGGGAGATTTGACAACAGGAGAGAAGGTGATGTGATGATGGGAGCAGAGGTTGGAGTGATGCATGTTGAGGATGGAAAAAGGGGCTGCAAGTCCAGGAACACAGGTGGCCCCTAGAAGCCTCTACAAGGCTCGGCAACAGATTCTCCTCTTCGAGCCTCCAGAAGGAACCAGTCCTGCTGGCATCTCGACTTTGGTGCAGTGAAACTGTGTGGGGAGCCAATATAAGGTTAAGCCTCAGACTGACCTGTTGGCAAAGTCACAAACAAGTCTTCTTCTGAGTCTTAAACAACCCAATCCGAGAGGTGGCCACTGATTTACACGAGCTGCCATTTAGAAAATAAAAATGGGGGAATTCGCTGGAAGCCGGTCCACCCTTGCTGCTTGACACAGTCGCTGCAGGGAAGAAACATCTGCACAGCTTATTTTTCAAGGGACCTGGCGTATATGGCATACTGTTCTTAGTATGTTTGCTCCCCTTCTTAGCGCTATGTGTTTTAACCAAGGTTACCTCTCTGAGAAAGGTTGTTTCCCCAGGTATGGATTTTTTCCTGGAGTTAGGGATTAACAGGACTAAGAAAGGGAATAAAACCCCTTAACTAAGTGCCAGGCGGGTAATTAATCACTTCAACTATGAACAATCACGATTAAACTACATAATCTTTACTTAGGATAATCTCCTTCAGTTACTTCCTTATAGCTTAACAGAGCAATAAAGTAGTGACCTTGGAATGGAGATAACAAATGCCCTAACATTTGGAATAGAATGGATAGGATTAAAATCAACTGGTATAAATACAGATGTAACAGGACAATAAACACAGAACCTGGCTAGAGAACCTCGCCATGCTGATCAACTGAATGCTGCCTCAGTGTCCTTCATTCTTTGCCGACTCTGTCCACACCTATGGGAACCCCTGAACCTGCTGGGGCTGGACCCCAACAAAACTGGTTTCAGATTTCTTATCTCCAAGACTGTAAGAGAATGAATGTGTATTGTAAGCCACTAGGTTTGTTGTAAATTTGTTATAGCAGCAATATGAAATTAATATATGCATTCTGAAGTTTAGCATGTGACTTTAGATTTCTGTGTCGAGTTAAGGTAAATACTATTCTTATCCTTATTGTACCTGTGAGAAATTGAGGCCTGAAGAGTTTCAGTGACTTGCCCAAGTTCCTCAGCTAATCTGAGAGCCAGGATTCACATCTACACAGACTGGCTCCTCAGAACATGTCCCTAACCACTGTGCTCTGCTGTCTCCCCCTGCTGCCCAACTGTCCTCCAAACCCCCCTCCCACCAGATCTGTCAACCACGGAATGCCTCTGCTCCCTGAATCCCTCCTACCACTCCCACCTGACTTCAGTCTCCTCCTCTGTGGGCTCAGTAGTAATCTAGACAGTTTTCTAGCTCCAGTTTTTAGAAATCTTATGAAAAATTCTAGGTCTTCCATAGGGAATTTAGGCTTCAGGTGAGATTATTGAAATTTTTCATATTCAAGTTTTTGGGAAGATATTACTGAATCTTCTTCCTACTCTTTAATTTCTAATTCTCTTCCTCATACTCTAGAGAGGGGGATATTCCCAAGAGTAATCAAATAAAGTGATTAATAGAAGTCATCCTGGAACTGTATTGAGCTTGTTTGACCATCACCCAAGCAGAGAAGCATGTGGAAATTTGGTATATGAACTCTTACTTAGTTATTACTCTAAATCTCCCCTTAGCTTATATTGGTTATATACTAGTATGCATTTTGCCATATGGCCACTTGTTTAATGGCTCTGAAGTTAACCACTGAATTAAATATTTATGCCTGCCATGGTCCCTGCACTGAGCCCCAGATCTCCCCTCCAGGACTGAAGACCTTATTTTCCCAGCTCTGGGGATGTGTTGCCTGACAGCCCTCTGCTCTCAGCCCTCTCCAAGAATTGCCGCTGGCCAAAGGATGTGGTCTCTTTCTTGGGGGAAATCTGCATCCAATTACTGGTTGATATGGGGGTACAAAGATCTAACCTCCCCTACCAGGATTAGGGACAACTTTGAAGGGCCATCCCAGCCCCAAATCTACCCGTGGGGTTGGCTGAGTCCTTTGTTGTGTGTGACTGCATTGCAGCCCATCTTCTTTCTCTGCCTAATTCTGCTTTCTTTCCTTTCTCCATAAGTGTTGATCCCAATGGTACTCCTGTATGAATGTCCTGAAAGCCACATTCCCTCTTGGGGGTCTGCTTCCCAGGAAGCCGAATTACAGAATGAGTTGGTGATAAGGACATAAGGGTGCTCAGTTAATTCTACTTTGTTGGAGTTAGAAGTGTTCTAAAGGAACTAGGAAACATAATTTCAGGCTTAAAGTTTATTTTTTTTAATGTAGAAGTAGGGAGAAAACATCACACACGTCACCCACTCATGATTAAAAATACATTCTGCAATGTGACCCATAGTTCAATCCCATTTTCCTTTAACCTCCATTTTAACAGTTAATTTACAAATGAAATGAACTCTATAAAACAAAGACTCTAGCCCATTTCCAATCCTCAATAAATGCAGCCTTCCTTTCTTGGTGAAACAGTTTTTCCAGCATATAAAAACAGGACTTGAGAAAGCTTTAAAACCATTTTCTGACAATAAAGACAACGATGTAAAGTGAAATGGAATCGTGTATAAGCACTACCTCAGAATTTATACCTTCACATCTCCACAGAGAATGAGGAACAGACATTCAGTTTTATAACACATTGAATATAAGCATTTCTGTTAGATCCTCTACCCCAAAAATTTTTCCTTCAGTTCTTTCCCCAACCCCTGAAGCACTGGCCATGAACTTGCGTCTAGCCTTTATGCCCTGTGCACTTCATGGTTGATTGCACAACTCCTGCTTTCTGTTCTGATTAGAGCTTTTGATATTTTAAAGAGGATCTTCCCTGTTTGGGGTCCTTTATTAGTTCTGTATATGGTGAAAAAAAAATTTCCTGGAGAGAGAGAGAGTAGCTATCCTCTCTGCACAATGGGTGTCGGATTTCAAAGGCTCTTTTCTCTGGCCCTTGGACTCCTGAGCAGTCCGAATAAGTCTGGATATGTACAGCCTAAACGTTTACTTTTTCTTAAGGTCTTTTGGTCTTAAAGGATTGTTTTCTTGAATAGTTTCTATAAAAAGCATGTACCCATAATGATGATTTCACTGCCAGCTCTATCATTTTTCATCAAATAGTGCTTGGGGTGGGGTATGAAGAGCAATGTGTGCGGAATAGGGGCCAAGGAGGAGGAGGGTGTAAGAGAAGCCCCAAAGACATTTCCTAGCTGAGCACTGCCTTAATTTACATAATCCCAGATGGGCCACTTGTGTGGTTTTCCTGACACCAACCAGTTCTACAATTCTCTGAGACCAACTGGGTGTCCAACAATTCAACTCATTCCCAACACTACTACCCAGAGCTTGTGCAGACTCCACAGATTAAGAGCTCAATCCAAGGCTGCCCCCACCTCAGACGCCAGCTGCAAATGAGGTGCCAGGCTACCCACACTTCTGCCCAGCATACTATGATGTGGGTGGTCCTACGATGCCCCCTCAGGTTCGATAATTTGCTAGAACAACTCACAGAACTCAGGAAAGCACTTTAGGTATGATGACCAGTTCATTATAGAGGATAGTTCTGAGGAACAGGCAAAGAAAGAAATGAGTAGGGCAAGATATAGGGGATGGGAGGGGCAGAGCTCCCACGCTGTCTTTGGGTTTCCACCCACTAAGAAGCTCCTTGAAACCTGTCAGCATGGGGCTTTTATAGAGGCCTTCATTACGTAGGTGGTACTGATTAAATCATGAGCCATTGCTGATTGAACTCAACCTCCAGACCCTCTGCCCCCTCAAAGATAAAGGTGTAGGGATGAAAGATGATTTTTGCTTGTTTGTTTTTAGAGAGAGTGGAAGGGAGAGGGAGAGACAGAGAGAAACCTCAATGTGAGAGAGACACATTGATTGGTTGCCTCCTGCACAGCCCCAACCAGGGTCGGGGATAGAGCCTGCAACAGGTTTGTGCCCTTGACTGGAATAGAACCTGGGACCCTTCAGTCCGTGGCACGAGGCTCTATCCACTGAGCCAGACTGGCTAGGGCAGGGATGAAAGTTTTAAGTCTCTCATCACATGGTTGGTTTCCCTGGTGACCAACCCCATCCTGAAGTTAGCACTTAAAAGAACATTTTCAGAGCCTTTAGGACAGTGGTTCTCAACCTGTGGGTTGCGACCCCTTTGGTGGTCGAACGACCCTTCCACAGGGGTCGCCTAAGACCATCCTGCATATCAGATATTTACATTACGATTCATAACAGTAGCAACATTACAGTTATGTAGTAGCAACAAAAACAATTTTATGGTTGGCTCACAACATGCGGAACTGTATTAAAGGGCCAGAAGATTGAGAACCACTGCTTTAGGAGGTCTATGCCAGGAAACCTGGGTCAAAGACTAAATATTTATTTTTACTGTACCATAACTATAAACTATGAGCATAACCTAAAATAGATGTTTAGACATACATCCCAGTGCATGCAGTCTCCCTCAATAGATCTCTCCTGGAGGTACTCTGCATAGAGGCCATTGTGCAAGACACTTTTGGCATCTACTTGATGTGAGAAGGGAGACAAAGTTGTCAACCATAGAATCACTGAGAAGTTGCTGAAATTACTTTGGCTGGACAGAAACATTTGGTTTCCTGTGCTTATGGAACAACGTGTCTGAGCAAGAATTGTCCTTTATTAAAAGGTGACCTCTGCTCAAGAGCTCAGGGAAGCACCATGCTCAGCCGGGAGTCAGTGGCTGTAGACCAGGGGTCCTCAAACTACGGCCAGCGGGTCACATGCAAATACAAATATTGTATTTGTTCCCGTTTTGTTTTTTTACTTCAAAATAAGATATGTGCAGTGTGCATAGGAATTTGTTCATAGTTTTTTTTAAAACTATAGTCCGGCCCTCCAATGGTCTGAGGGACAGTGAACTGGCCCCCTGTTTAAAAGGTTTGAGGACCCCTGCTGTAGAGTGTCGGTGACAACGGTGGTGATGATTTAAGAAGAGTATGTTCTATTCTTAGACAGTGTAACCTTTGAACCAATTCCCTGCACAAATGCTTTCTCTCCCATATTCTGCCTTAGTTTCTAATGTTCTTGTTCTCTGCAAAATGTCTTTATAGTAATGTTATTTATTTAAAATTAATTTTAAAAGATTCCTGCTATCATACCAATATGACACTTTGATCTCATATTATGGTAAAACACACACACACACACACACACACACACACACACACACACCTCTTTTCTGTCATATTTAAATTTTTTTAATACAAAAATTAGAGTAATGCAAAAGATAAATCTTATTCAGAAAAGTGTGAAATTTCCTGTGATCTGGTAGGGCTGTATATACAAGCCTTTCTCACCTTCCTAAGAGTTGGGGGTTGTTTCTATTAGATTGTGGTGAATATTATCCATTGTTTTTTGTATTGGGATTATCTTCATCATATAAAAAGTACAGTGAAACTAAATATATCTACTTCCCTCTCACCTAGAACTTTTATTAGGTGGATAACCAGTCATTCATGATTTATATTCTTAACTAAGGTAGTGTCATAGTCTTCTTTTTACTTTGGAATGCAAGTTTTTCCCCAGTCTGAAAACAAAAATCCAATCGATCATTAACTTCAAACACTCAGCTGATCTACTGAGAAGACAGAAAATATGGTAGAGAAACATATATGTGAGAATGCTGGGTGAAAACAGTAATTGCTTTCCTACATTGAAGCTGTTAAAATGATTTCCCTCATGGCTGTGACTGTGTTTTAAGGTACTTGAAAGGAGGCAAAGCTAAATCCACCCATATCACAAAGCCCATGATTTTTTATATTCACTTTCCAATTACTAGGGCAGACAGACCTAGTGGATTGGTGGAAATCTGGCTTTCTCCCTTTTTTCTTGGTCACCAACACTTAGAATCAATGAAAAGGCAACTGACAACGTTGTGCTTAGAGACGCAAAAAAGGGTCTCAAAGTAGGGCTCAATAAAAACTCACTGGATTGAGAAAAATTACAGATACTTTGAAGATTATATGATTTTTCTGCCAATCAAGGAAAATCATTGGAGTGAAGGGACAGAAGTAATAAAATATTTCATTATGACAGAATCTAATTTTCATGCAGAAACTCATATAAAACACAGTATGGCATTGGCAAGTAACCTGTAACTCTCCAATGCCTTTGGAAACTCTCCTCAACAAGTTCAAGTCCAGGCCAGATTTTAATGAAACCCTGTAGTTTGCCCCAACTTGACTAACTTTCTTTCCCTCCTTTGTACTATTTCAGACTTATCTTCTCTAGGCAGGCAAAATTATCACTATTCCTCTAACATTGCTCTTTTTATTTTTATTTTTTATTATTTTTTAATTAAATCTTTATTGTTCAAGTTATTACATTGGTTCCTCTTTTTTCCCACCATAACTTCCCTCCACCCAGTTCCCACCCCACCCTCTGCCCTCACTCCCCACCCAGTGTCCTCATCCATAGGTGCACGATTATTGTCCAATCTCTTCCCACACCCCCTACACTCCTTTCCCCGCCGAGAATAGTCAGTCCATTCCCTTTCTATGTCCCTGATTCTATTCAAGTGAATAAATAATCTGATGAACAGTATGAACTGGTGATTATAACATTGCTCTTTAACACCTAACCTACTTGAGCGAATTTACAGTCTGCTTCCAGCCAAGCTCTTTTCTTCCTTGCTCTCTGCAGAGCCTTTCCTAATCCAGGAAAAGGAACCAGGATTTGCTGGTACCTTACTTGGGACAATTTGGACTCAAAGCCATTTACAAAAACATAAAAGACTTCTCAGTGATTATATGATTGCCAACTTTGTCTCTATTGAATAACAAACAAACAAATTCAGTAATTTTTTTATTTTTTTAAAAATATATTTTATTGATTTTTTACAGAGATGAAGGGAGAGGGATAGAGAGTTAGAAACATCGATGAGAGAGAGAAACAACGATCAGCTGCCTCCTGCACGCTCCCTACTGGGTATGTGCCCGAAACCAAGGTACATGCCCTTGGCCGGAATCGAACCTGGGATCCTTCAGTCCGCAGGCCAACGCTCTATCCACTGAGCCAAACTGGTTAGGGCACAAATTCAGTAATTTTTACTTGAGCTATTTTACTTGAGAAATTCTATGGAAGACCTAGAATTTTCCATAAAATTTCCCAAAGGTGGAGCTAGAAAACTGTCTAGATTACTACTGAGCCCATGGAGGAGGAGACTGAAGTCAGGTGGGAGTAAGAGGAGGGCTTCAGGGAGCAGGGGCATTTCATGGTTGATAGGCCTGGTGGGAGGGGGTTTGGAGGACAATTGGGCAGCAGGGGGGTACAGCAGAGCACAGTGGTTAAGGACATGTTCTGAGGAGTCAGTCTGCGTAGGCATGAATCCTGGCTCTCAGACTAGCTGAGGAAACTTGGACAAGTCACTTACAGTCTCTGAGCCTCATGGTATGTTCACATTGTAAAATGTTCAGGTAAATCAATATTGTGTAGATACAGAACAAGAATCATGTCTAAGGAAATACTTTACCTGTTAATTCAACCATTTTACTTGAAATTTTGTAAATTTTTTAAAAATACTGAATTCTCTAGGAAGAAAATATAATTGACTTCCTAAAGCACATTTCAGATTCTCTTAATCTATATGTATACATATATATATATAATTGATTTTTTTAGAGCTAGAGAAAGGGAGAGGGATAGAGAGATAGAAACATCGATGAGAGAGAAACACTATCAAGCAGCCGCCTCCTGCACACCCCCAATAGGGGATTGAGCTTGCAACCCGGGCATGTGCCCTGACCGGAAATTGAACCTGTCGCCTCTTGGTTCCTGGCTTCAGCTTGAAGCTCAACCACTGAACTACACCGGGCGGGCTCTCTTAATCTGCGTTTATTGCACTGATATACTTTGGCTGTGAGATCAATTTAGTGTGTCCACTTGACTTAATATTTTTAAAAACTGGACTTCATTATTTTGATGATAGTGACTTTTAAATTTTACTGTTTAATAAAGTGTTTATTTTAAAAAATACCTTGGACATGTATAGGTGGTTACTTCTATTCTGAATTTAAATAGAAGTTTTAGGAATAATAAGGCTCAATACCACTTCTGTGAATTAACATTACTTTGAAATTTGTAGCTATTGCAATAAGGCAAGAGAATAAAATCAATGTTAATTAGACAAAAGACATGTATTTCCACAAAGACCAATAAACATTGTTTAATATTATTAGACTAGAGGATCTGGTGCACGAATTTGTGCACCAGTGGGGTCCTCGGCATGGCATGCGGGATCGGGCCAACATCACCCAAGGGGTCCTGGATTGCGAGAGGGTATAGACCAGGCCTAGGGACCCCACTGGTGCACAGTTGGGACCGGGGAAGGACGTGGGAGGTTGGCCAGCTGGAGAGGGACCATGGGAGGGCTCCAGGGTGTGTCCAGCCCATCTTTCTCAGTCCTGATTGGCCGGACCCCAGCAGCAAGCTCACCTACGGGTCAGAGCATCTTCCCCCTGGTGGTCAGTGCATGTCATGGCAAGCTATTGAGCGGCCTTAGCATATCATTAGCATATTATGCTTTGATTGGTTGAATGGCCTACTGGATGACCACTTAGCATAGGACTAGAGGCCCGATGCACGAAATTCATGCACTCGGGGGGGGGGGGGGTGGTCCCTCAGTCCGACCTGCACCCTCTCCAATCCAGGAGCCCTCAGGGGATGTCCTACTGATGGCTTGAGCCCGCTCCCCTTGTTTCTCTGCTTTCTGTGGGGCCTGCCTGCTCCACACCATGGTGATGGGTAAGCAGGCCCTGCTGGGTGCTGTCTGCAGGCGTGCTTGCCTGCTCACGGGTTGCTGCAGATCCAGCCTCGCTGCTCAGACCCAGACACTCCAGAGGCGGCAGAGCAGCAAGGCTTGATCCACTACCAGAGTGGGCGGATCCCGCCTCTTTGCTTGGTCCCTGTGACCGCTGGCCAGGCCGACAGGCCCAAACACTCCAGCGGTGGGGCTGAGGGGCTGAGCACCGCCATCTTGTGGCTATGGGTGCCGCCATTTGTGATGGAGTGATGGTTAATTTGCATATTACTATTTTATTAGATAGGGTAGGATGTTGTGGACATGACATTAAAAGCATGAAGAGATATCTCAAAATATACAATAGAATGTCTAAAATTAAAAAGTAAAATGATCAAAGTGTGTGAATATATGGAATAACTGATTCCCCCATACACTACTGGTGAGGGTATAAATTGGCCAATCCATTTAGAAAACTGTTTGGTAGAATCAGCTTAAAGGTAAATAAATGCGTAACCGATACCCAGGAAATTCAATGTTTATGTATCTACCTCACAGAAATGAAGTATACCTCAGTTGGTATACCTGAAATAAACTTTTGGAATAATACAAATGCTCAACATCTGGAAAATTAGTAAGTAGTGATACAGTCATACAATGGAAATTATACATGAATAAGAGTGAACAAACTATTGTTAATACTCACTGACATGGATGAAAAACATAATGTTTAGCAAAAACAAAAGAGTACATACTTTATGATTCTACTTAAAGTTTAAAAAATATAGTTGTAATACACACACGCACACACATGTAAAACTAAAATGTCAGTGTAGGAGCCAGAAGAGTGGTTACTTTGCAGGAAGAAGGTTAGTGACTAGGAGGGAGCACCAGGGGACTTCTTGGATGCCAATCATGTTCTGTCTTCATTTGAGTGATGATTATGAGAATGTGTTTATTTTGAAAAAAAAAAATTAAGTTCTACATTTAAGATGTCTCCTTTTTCCTCCTGTATGTTATAATTCAATCAAAAGTTTATTTAAAGGATTGTGTTCAGCAACAGAAAAATGTAGACTACTGTGCTATAGCATAATAGAAATATCTGGAATCTGAAGCTTTAGAAGTACCCACCAAAGGGCTTAAAATGCCCAGGTGTCTGAAAAGGTAGGAGTAATAGCACAAGGGTAAGTTCTGACAGTTGAGGGTCATTTGTGTTCTCCAGAGGATGGACAAAAATTAACAACTCCAGGATGACAGCTCTTTTTATTTTATCTTTCTGATCCTAAGCGTTCACTTGCGGTCTCATAAATAAGTCCAGCAATTAATCTCCATCCTTGACAAATGGCCACTTATTTCTGCAGGTTCATTGTTAAGGGTCAGAGGCCAAAGTGCTCTATTTGGATCCAGTATATAACTTATGTCGTAAGATACTTCTAATGTTATCTAAAACTAACTTGGCTTCTTTGTATTTTTATTTTAAATACTGCAATCTTTAAGATGAGAAAAATTCTACAATAACAGGAATAAAGCTCCAGAGAAAACACAAATGTTTTAATGTCAATTATTATTACTACTTTGAAAATTAGCTACAAAAGGGTATTATTGGATGTGAGGCCTTTCATCACCATATAATAAACTGAATGTTTAGTGTAATTAAATAGCAATGAGATATAACCAAAATAATCATGGTAATCACATATATTTCAACATATTAATAAACTAGTTAATATTAACTCTCTAAGATGTTTCCAATTTTTAATAAAGAAAAATAGTCATTAAATGGCAAAATAAAAAGGTTTATAACCTTCCATGATAATAATATGCTGCCCTTTGTGTGAAAAACCCTCATTTGTTTCTGATTGAACTATTAATTGTCAGAACCTATTTAGAAATTAATCTGGCAGGAAATGTTAAAAAGTAAAATGTAAACACTCTTTGACCAGAACAACCACCTTAGGGGAATCAGCAATACAGAAATTAAAGCGCTTGCATTCAGGAGATATATAAGTAGACAAGCATGCTCAAAAACTAGAAACTACCTCTTTAATGAAGGATTGTCCATGCCATGCATTGTTATATAGCCATTAAAAATGGTGTGTTCAATAGTGATAATACAACATAGCCGTCATTAGGTGTTTGTGATAGGCACCCTTCTAAGTACAGTTTACCCCTGAACAGCACAGGTTTGAACTGTGTGAGTCCACTTATATGTGGATTTTTTAAATAAACACCTACAGTACTGTAAATATATCTTCTCATGATTTTCTTTTTAATAGATTACTTTGTTTTAAGAATATAGTATTTAATACATAGAACAAACAAAATATGTTACTCAACTGTTTATGCCATCGGTAAGGTGTCTAGTCAGCAGTAGACTATCAGTAGTTAAGTTGTGGGGGAGTCAAAAATGTTTTATGCAGATTTTCAACTGTGTGGGAGGACTGGCATCCCTAATCTCAACATTGTTAAAGGGCCAATTCTATTTTATATGCGTAAATTTACTCCATTCTTGTAACAATAATACTATAGAGTAATTCTTATTATTTCCATTTTATGGGTGAGAACATTAAAGTTAAAACACATAAAATATTTTACCTAACCTCACATATCTGGTATGAACCAAATGGTCTTAATATTCCAAATGGAATATTCCAAATATTCCAAATGGTCTTATTTCAGGCATGCTCCTGACCTCCATGTGGTTAGTCTGCCTCCCTGAATTGGTAGAGGGGAGATTTCTCTTATATATTGGTAATTGAAAAAGCAGTGAATGGAAATTTGGTTATTCTTTTTCAAAGAAATAAGGAAAGAAAGAAAAGGAAAAGACCCATGTGAATATACATTTGTATCTAGATTTTAACAGTTTTGGAAGAAGAATTCTCAAATTGGTGATACTAATTACTATAAGATTTAGTGCTGAAAAGGATATTATTAGTTTTTATTTGTTATTTGAAGTTAAAGAAAACACTGGAATACTTTTGTCAGTTTTTTAAATCCATTAAAGTAAAGAAAAACAAGTAAAAACTAGTCTCCATTTTTAGGTTCACTGTTTTCTGGAGAATAATGGGTTCATTTAACAAGTAGACACGGAATTAATAATCCTTGTCCTCTAATTTTTTACCAGGATTCAGGCTCACAAGAATCTAATTCATTAGAGTCATTCTACATGACATCATTCATCTTTAGAAGAATCTAGATGTGCATGAAGTGGGTCTGCAGTAGACATTCTTTTCCTTTCCTTCATGTTATTCTCCCATTTCTGCCCTCCTCCCCATCAAATAGCCAGTGCTACAATCACAAAAGTTGTCTTATTTCCTTTTTTTAGACTCTCAGATGACTTGGCTATACTAGTCCTTGGTGTGGTAATAGTGCCTTTCAGAGAGAGTGAACCCCTAACATAATTTGCTTCACTGTGGCAGGACTTCAACTCAAAATGAGAAAGGGAGGTTTGTCAACTGGTCTGTTCAGAAGCAAGCATCCCATTAGAAAGAGAGCCAAACGTCCTTCATTTAGAATCATTCTCAATGATTATGCAAACAAAAATAGTCCACATTTCTAGAAGTATCAGCTGTTTTATAGGCTCAACTTTACAGATTCAACAGTATGAATCTATATACTGTTTCCTAGACTCATAGATGTGAATCTTAATAAGATACAAAATGATATATGTGACATTTCAGCAGTGTAAAGATGCAGTCTTACCTTAGGCAAGAATTATATATCTTTCACATAAAATTATTATATGGAATTGGTATTTGTGTATTTTGAGAACTTTACTTCAGTCAACAGTTCAAAACAATGCATTTCATAAACATTTTTTATGCTTTTTCTCAGGTTCCATTTAAGGTCTCGCTGCCATCCATATTCAATCTCGAGAGACTTTTTGATCTTGCTAACGGTTGTATCCTATCAGGAGGAAGCCTTTTCAATTGGATTGTGTCTATTATTCCCTGAACATACTTTACATATTAACCTTATAATGGTTTTCATTCTTATTGTTTTCCTTGGTTTGAAATAGGTTTCGAAATGGTCCTCTTACAACAAACAAAATAAAATTGTTTTCTTACACAAGCTCAATTTCCTTAAAAACTATAGTTCTGAGTAATGTTTTACATTGCATTTGAATTAAATGACAATGCTGCCGCTTATGAAGACATCTTATGGAGCTATTCATAGAAGACATGTTTGTGCACAGTGGAACTATTCCCATGTTTATATAGTTTATGTTTAGTTTGTCTTTAGCTGTGTCCATATTGCAAGACTGAATTAAGCCAGTGGTTATAAACTGGGGGTAATTTTGCATCTAGGGTGACATTTGGCAATCTCTGAAGACATTTTCGATTATTATAACTGAAAGGGGGATGCTACTGGTATCTAGTGGGTAGAAGCCAGGGATGATGCAAAACATCCTACAGTTCCCAGGAGAGCTCCCCACAACCAAGAATTATCTGGCCCAAAATGTCAATAGTGCTAAGGAAGAGAAATCCTGGATTAAATCTCAACATGTGGTAAGTTCAATTTGGGAGTTTGCCTATGGGGTTTGGGAAGAAATCTGCAGCAAATTAGATCTTTCATATTTTATACTTCTGAGAGCCAACATTGCACAAAATTTTAGAGCAGCGATTTCCAACTGGTGTGCTGTGGCATGCTGGTATGCTGCAATAATTGTTAAAACATGCAGCACCTATTTAATTAGGGACAGTGGCCTCTTCTGCCTTAGATTGTCAAATAAAAAATGACAACAGCCAACACAATGATAGCCATCCAGTGTGAATGAATCAAAATTATAACTATTTTTTTTGTCAGACCATCAAAAATTATAATATATTTTTTGGTGTGCCACAGGATTTTAGTAATTATATGTGCCATGAGATGAAAAAGGTTGAAAATTGCTGTTTTAGAGCATGGGCTATGTATGGAATTATATAGATCTGAGTTTGAATAGTAGCTTCATCACTTCCTAGTTATGTGACTTTGGGACAGTAGCAAATTATTTAAGCCGTTGTTTCCTCACCAGTAGAATAGGAATATTAATATGATTGCTGTGTGGATTAGATTGAGATGATGTGAGAAGGTACTAAACACAATACCTGAGGTAGTAATGGTCATCGTGCTAAGAGTTTTCATTTCCCTGCCTAATTGGAAGAGGATCATGCATTTCTGACTCATTCTGTTTAGCATCAAAGTTCCAAAATTTGGGGACAGCCAAGCTAGAATTGTAAGATATTACATAGAGGAAATGAGTCTGAGCAAACTTTTAATTATAAGGATTTTGATGGTAGTCATGATTCTGTAAAAGAACTGAGGTATAAAAATGAAAATATGATACACAGGACTTTCCTACTACCTATCTGGAGTGGACAGTTATAATAGAAAATAAGAATTTCTAAGGGTGAAACTAGAGTGAAGATTATGGGCTTGATTCATATGTAATAGGGAACCATTACTAGTGATTAAGGAGAGCAGTGGCAAGTTCCAGGCACTAGTAGACAGTCAAATCATGTTGAGTGAGTGAAAAGGAATGAATGAATGAATGATGGTTTGGCTTTCAGGGAAAATAAATATGCAGTATTCAATGGCAAGGGAAGAAACAAAGGCAAGAAGGCCAATAAGAAAGAGAAGGAAACGAAATATTGTTGCAGTGAAAGAGAAAAAGAAAGGACCAAAATATTTTCCACTGAACTCAGAAAAATAATTGCCTGATGACTATACTCTACTATGAAATAAAGTCTGAGTCAAACAGAAAAGCCTTTCAGATGGTGATGACTCTACTTGGGCTTATAAATTTCTTGCTGGGATAGAGAATGCATTCAAGAGTTTTGTGCTTCTCCCAGGGGAAATCTAATTTATTACTCAAAGTTTGCCACCAGGAGCAAAAAGACACAACCAAAGGCAGTATACATTTGACATAGGTGTGGAAATATAGCATGACTAATAACTAAGGCAATTTACTTCAACCTAATGTTAATTCCCTGGAATGTATTTACATGTCATCCATTCTTCATCACTATTAAGTTTTACTAATTGTGCACTTTCTGTTTTACTTTATTTTTAAATATTAGTGGATATAAAGGCATATACTGTTGTATAGAACCCTAGAACAATGCCAAGCACATAATAGAGGTCTTTGATATTTGTTGACTGAGTGGATGGATGGAAGGATGGATGGATGGATGGATGGATGGATGGATGGATGGATGAATGGACGTGACCCAGGTAAGACGGCACTATGGGGCTCTAAAAGAAAGGGAAGCAAAGTTATTACCACCACCTTCATCATCATTAGCTCTACCATTCCTGTCTACCTTTCCCATGGCAGGCACTGTATTATGTCCTCTCAAGAATTATGACCATGGTGCACATAGAATGACTGACCCCATGTTACAGATGAGGAAATAAAAACATAGGCAGTTAAGTAACTTCTCCAATTGTCACAGTTAGAGGTAAAACCAGGATTTAAATCCCAGCCCTATCTGACTGGAGAATCTTAGCTCTTTGATGCTAAACTGGCTTCCTGAACTCTTGTGCCCACTCCATGGTGCTGAGAAACTTTTAAGTCAGGGGAGAGGAAGACATAGCCGAGCCTTAAGCTCAAATTGGAACACCCGTGGTCTGCCCTAGGAGCATATTTTGTAAATAGCTTGCAGACCTAAATGGGTGTCCCAAGAAAGCGTCGAGGTGTCCGCAATGTTATCTGTGCCAGGATATTGGTCTCCTCTGGGTAGGGAAGGTCCCTTCCAAGTATTACAGATATTATTTCAGCACATTTTTACTTTTCTTCCACCTTCAGTACCTTACAGCTGCTGTTATTCTTGGGTGTTATTTGGGCTGAAAGAAACTCTGTCTAAAACTGTGCCAGACCCTGCAGTCAGTTTCCCCATAGTAAGCCATCATCCCAGAAATCTCCCCTTTCTTCTAAAATAGTAACGGCACTCACAGCGTTGAAACTTTCTGCCAAGGCAGTGAGGCAGTGGTGATGAACTGGGCTAACGCAGAAACAAGAAGGAAATTCAAAACCTACCCGGACGGAAGATGAGTTTATTTCCAGAAACCTTTCAGGTTTTTTCTAAAGACCAAATTGCACAATTTGCAGCTGCATTTTTTTTTCATGCTCTACACAGTATCTGCAAACGCTTTATAGCAGACACCTGCAAGTTTTCTATTTGTTTTAATTATAGCAGGGAATGACAGGAGGCAAACTGAAAGGTGGAGAGGAAGGGAAGCAAAAGAGAGGGGAGGGAACCGGGAGCCAGGGGATAGGAGCCAGAGCAGCAGCTAACTGATGGGTAATAAAACCCCAGTGCTTCCCGTATCTTTTTCCATGTCAGTCTCCAAGAGATTGCTTTAGAAACTGACCACCTGCCGGCCATTGAGAGGCTTAAATGCTGTAGTCTAGGTTCACTTCTTGTGCAGGCACTACACATTCCCCGCCCCAGTTGACTATTCTTCACTGAATTGCAGGGTGGAAATGATACCTTTCTAGAGAGTACTGGAAACTTGGTTTCTGCCTCTGGACTGCATTGCCCTTTCAGACAACCTTATACAAATCTCTCCATCCCAGTTCGAATGACAGAAGACAGGGATCCCAGAACTCCCAAAGCACTTCCTGGTGCCTGCTTATTTGGCTTTTAACCCTGTCCTTCGGCACATAGTTTTGTATTGTTATATTTTCACAACACAGACCTACTGTGTGAGCCTCTCCCACATTCTTTTGGGTTTCATTTAACTTGAGACTGGGTACATCCCTGTTTGCTCTAATGTATCTTGGAATTTACAGGGTGTCCACAACACCTGGAAAATTAGGTGAAGTATGCATAATATCATTATAAACATCTTCAACCCATAAAAAATAAAATATTATTTTTAACTTATTTATGTTTGTGAGCACAGGGTTGGACAAGCCCCTAACTGTGGGTTAGGGGAGAAAACAATGGACCCAGAAGTCCATTGTTTAGCCACTCTTTTTCATTTTCTCATGTTTGAAATGCTTGTGGGATATCCCCAATGAAGCTCTCACTGGTGTTAACAAACAAACTAGTGCAAAAATGTTCCCTGATGCATTGACTACAGTAGTAAAAATACTAGAAGCCTCTAAGTATCTCTAAGGTGGAGAATGAATAAATATACAATGGTGCAGTCATACAGTAGAATATTATACAAAAGCTATCCTAATATATATAAAAAGCCAGGTGCCGTCAAGACCAGACAGGCGACCAAACAGCAGGCTAGGGAGTGGGAGCTGTGGGCCCCAGGCCGAATGTGGTGCAGCGGCAGGAGGAGGGAGCTGTGGACCCAAATGACCAAAGGACCGGTCCGGCTTTCACGGCGTGGCGGGGCGGGATTGTGGAGGCTGAGGAGCCTCTTGGGGCAGGGGGTTGTGAGCATGGAGCTTCCTGGGGTGGCTGAGGTGGAGGAGCATCACGGGGCAGGGACGGTGGACGCAAGGCAGAGGAGCGGAGCGGGGGCTGTGAGTATGGAGCTTCCCAGGGCGTTGAGGCAAAGAAGCATTGCAGTGGTAGCTGAGGCCAAGGAGCCTCATGGGGTGTGGGCTGTTAGAGTGGAGCTTCATGGCGTGGCTGAGATGGAAGGCATTGCAGGACGTGGGCAGCAGTGAGGCCCAGGAGCCTTGCGGGCGGGGGCTGTTAGCGTGGAGCTTCACGGGTCGGCGGAGGAGTGTCACGGGGCTTGGGCAGCTGAGGCCAATGAGTCTCGCAGGGTGGGGGCTGTGAGCTTGGAGGTTCACCGGGCAGGGGCCACGGAGGTGGAGGAGCAACACTGGGCGGCGGACATGGCCTTGATTGCAGCTAGGCTTAGGGATCCTAACCGCGCATGCGCTGGGCCTCTAGTCTACACTAATAAAAGAGAAACATGGTAATTGGCGTACGACCGCTACCCTTCCCATTGGCTAATCAGCGTATCCTTATGCAAATTAACTGTCAGCCAAGATGGCGGCCGGCAGCCATGCACTGAAGCGAACAGGGAGGCTTGCTTCCCAGGGACTGCAGACTCCAACATTCCCCGCCTCACTTGCCGGACTCTCAACTGCAACTCTAAGCAACTATTACTATGTTGCAAATAAGAAGCTAAACAAAACCGGCTTTCAGTCAGCCCCGGACCGCAACATTGTATCCATGTTTTCAGCAGCGAGGCCTCAGAGCTAAAGCTGGCCCAGAATAAAAAAAAAAAAGAAAACAAGGAGCGGTTGGGAGCTTTTAGTCACCTGCCAGCCGGAAAACAGCCCTCAGCCCCTCACCCAGCCTGGCCAGGCACCCCAGTGGGGACCCCCACCCTGATCCAGGACACCCTTCAGGGCAAACCAGCCGGCCCCCACTCATGCACCAGGCCTCTATTCTATATAGTAAAAAGGTAATATGCCTCCCGGCACCGGGATCAGCGGAGCAGCAAGGCTCCCGGCACTGGGATCAGCGTGACAGGGGGCAGCGCCCCAACCCCCTGATCAGCCCTGCTCTGTGCCTGATAGAGGGGAGCTCCCCAATCCCCTGATTGCCCTGCGGCTCTGTGTTTGACAGGGTGCAGCGCACCAACCCCCTGATCGGCCCTGCTCTGTGTGTGACAGGGTGTGGCACCCCAACCCCCCTCCACGGGCCTTGCTCTGTGTGTGACAGGGTAGAGCCATAACCTCCCCATTGGCCCTGCCCTGAGTGTGACAGGGTGCAGCACCCCAACCCCCTGATCTTCCCTGCTCTGTGTGTGACAGGAGGCGGTGCCCCAGCTCCCCTATCGGCCCTACTCTGTGAGTGACAGGGGGGAGCTCCTCAACCCCCTGATGGGCCCTGCTCTGTGAGTGACAGGGGGCAGCGCCCCAACCCCCCTGATGGGCCCTGCTCTGTGAGTGACAGGGGGCAGCGCCCCAACCCCCCTGATGGACCCTGCTCTGTTAGTGACAGGGGGCAGCGCCCCAACCCCCTGATGGACCCTGCTCTGTGAGTGACAGGGGGCAGCGCCCCAACCCCCTGATCGGCCCTGCTCTGTGCGTGACAGGGGGTGGCGCCGCAACCTCCCCATCGACCCTGCCTTGAGTGTAACAGGGGGCAGTGCCCCAACCCCCCAATCAGTCTACCCTGAAAGTGACTGAGGGTGGCATTGCAACCTCCTGATCCACCCTGCTCTGTGCATGACGGGGCGGCGCCCCAACTCCCCAATCGGCCCTGCTCTGAGCCTGACCAGGGACTGCACTTAGGGATTGGGCCTGCCCTCTGCCACCCGGGAGCAGGCCTAAGCCAGCAGGTCGTTATCTCCTGAGGGGTCCCAGACTGTGAGAGGGCACAGGCCGGGCTGGGGGACCCTCCCCACCCCCCACCCCCCGAGTGCACAAATTTTTGTGCACCGGGCCTCTAGTCTATATAATAAAAGGCCAAGGACCATAAGCGTAACAACCAGAAGGACCACTGAACCAGTCGCCATGAGGTGC
This sequence comes from Myotis yumanensis, assembly GCF_028538775.1. Lineage (NCBI taxonomy): Eukaryota > Metazoa > Chordata > Mammalia > Chiroptera > Vespertilionidae > Myotis > Myotis yumanensis. The sequence continues at coordinate 196,016,752 of NW_027223754.1, forward strand.
ATTGACCACCTCTCGGTCCCTGCCCTCCCCCACCTCCCTCACCCCCCTCACCCCCACCCGCAGGTGAATGGGGAACCACAGGAAAGTGGGTGGTGGTGGCGGGGCAGGACTGGGGACTGGCGAGTGGGCAGAGTGGCTGACCTCTTGGTCCCTCCCCAGGGCCTGCAGGCTCCGATGGATTAGCGATGTTGAATGGGGGAACCGGGGTGGGTGGTGGGAGGTCCAGGCTGGCTGTCAGGCCATTGGGATCCCCAGCTCATCCCCGGCTACTCCGGGGCTCAGGCCAGCGGGAAAGCAGGTGCGGGAGACTTCACCTCCATGGGCATGCACCAGGCTGGCCACTGATGGTACGTGCTGCCCGCTCCAGGCCACTCACATGGGCACCGCCACCACTGCTGCCGCTACTGCTGGAGCTTGCAGTGCTGATGGAAACTGTGGGGTGCGCCTGCAACCTCCCTGCCTCAGCGGTGGAGGCATCATTCAGCCTGGGGACTGGTGAACAGGCAGAAGATGGCCCTGATCGCAGGCTAGGCCTAGGGACCCTATCCACACGATTTCGTGTGCTGGGCCTCTAGTAAATTAATAATAGACTACTATAGGGCAGTTATGAATGAATGCTCATTTCTCATATATCAGAGACTATGTCAATCTGAATATACTTCAAAAGTAGGTTGAGCAAGACAAAAAAGTGAACATGTATAGGAAGATACTGTTTGTATAAAGTTTAAAAAAAAACAGGCAAAATGACATAAGTATTTATGGCTGTATAAGTACGTGCTAAAAACATTTTTTTACACACAAGTTAATGGCCAACACCCAAATCAGGTTTGTGCTCACCTGGATGAAGGAGGAGGAATACATCTAAGAAAAATGCCCAAAAGGTTGAGTTTGTATTTGTAAAATTTTTCTTTTTAATCTGGAGGTTTGCTACATTTGTCTCTACTTTTTTGCATGCTAAGGTATTTCATAAATTAAATAAAAACACACTTGTTTTTCTTTCTCAACTTGTTGGCTGGAATGTTTTGTACTACTATTGGTTCACCTATCAGGTAATAACATTAAATGTTAGTTATGACTGGTCTCATTACACAACTACAACTGATAGTTCACATCTGGTTCCATTTTGGGGGGTTTTAATGACAACTAAAGATCATTTTGAAGCTAATGTCAAGCCATAAGTATGCCCAATTTTAGAAAACTCAATCTGTAAAAATATTAATTTTTAATATAAGATAGTAGAGCCTCAGTAACTGTTTAATTAAATTGAGGCAGATTCCCTGTATAATTTCTATCAATTGTGGGTTACCTAGTTATACTTTAAATTATTTGATTTTCTGAAATTAGATATATGCAGAATTTTTTGCATGACTGCTACTTACATTCAATGAGGTTCACTTGTAAAATCCATCCACTCTCATAATTTCAATGTTTAAAAAATATATTAAGAACTTTCTCTTACTAAAGACACATTTCCTATTTTTCCTTTACAGTTCAGTAGAGTTTTATGAGTTGCAACTTGAACACTAAAATTTCCATGGCAACATATTATTTTTTGCCCTAAAAACAGGCTTGATTAAGAAGAAGGCTTCAGTGACAGCAGTTTTCTTTATAATTAAACTCATTAGTTAAAATGATGGGTTAAAAGGAACAGGACTTTTATTGCAACCAGGACATTTTCAACGGGAGCTTTGGAGATAACACACAATTAATTGCTATTAAATTGCCTTTGGTCCTGTTTGATATTTAAGACAACATTCATACATTTCGTATTTAATAGCTTAGAATGGAACAGGTCTGAATCCCCATTCTGCCCAAGCACACATCACCCTTTAAATTGTCCACAGTGTGAAAACTCAGCAGATTTCTAATTTGAAGATTTCTAAGTAGCTTCACAACTGTCCTAATTTAATTCTCCCCCAAGAATTTCTTGAACTGATTTCTTTTCTCATCATTATAAAAGCAATTCAGGACTAATATTGAGAATCTGAAAAACATTTCAAGGTACAAAGTAGAAAATAAAATTCAGCCAAAATCACCACTCTGAAACAGTATGTTAACATTTAAATATATTTCCTATGGCATATCTTATTATCTTCCCTAATAACCAGGAAAAACAAACAACAGATTAAAAGTACTGTGATCTGAGGCAACTCTCCACGTTCCCTAAGGTGTGGCACAGAAAGGCCTTGTCAGAGCCTATTGTTGGGAAAATGCCTGAGTTGGGAGTGCTTAGACTTTGTGGTTTGGCTCATTCAATACAGTTTTTAAAAAATCAGCAAATAATTAGATCCAAAGGAATTGTCTAGAGCTCTCCCTTCTGCTAAAAGGTAATGATCCATGGGAAGGGAAAGAAATCTTTGTTTTGTCCTTTGGAGGCTGGTCATTTAATTTCTTTTTCATAAACCCATTAGTATTTCCCTGACACACTTAGCTCATCCGTTCGTGCATACATTTGTTCAGTTGATAGATTTAATTCGTTACTCTGTGCCTTTGCTTCCTGGCAAAAATGCCCTTTCTCACTCTTTTTTTTTTAAATATTTTTTTATTGTTGACAGTATTACAGTCTCCCATTTCCTCCCTCTTTACCTCCCTCCGCTCAGCCCCTACCCATCCCTCCCACTACCCCCCCCCCCACACACACACACACAACAGGTCTTCACCATCCTATTGTCTGTCAGTGTCCATGGGTTATGCATATCTATACTATATAGAAGCCTAAGCTACCCTTATAATGTGCACTGACCACCAGGGGGCAGACTCTCAATGCAAGAGCTGCCCCCTGGTGGTCAGTGCGCTCCCACAGCCAACTTCCCATGGCTGGCCAACCTCCTGCAGTCCCTTCCCCAGGCAGGCTGGCCCTGATTAGCCCTGATCAGGACTGGGCGAGACAGCCCCAATCAGCCCAATCTCCAGCCAGGCCGAGGGACCCCACCCATGCACAAATTCGAGTGCTGGGCCTCTAGTAAGTATATAAATTCTTTGGTTTCTCTCTCCTCATCCTCCTACCCCCACATCCGGGCATGTCAGTCTGCTCAATGCCTCCATGCTTCAGGTCTTACATTGTTGGTCAGTTCATTTTGTTCATTAGATTCCATAAGTAAGTGAGATCATGTGATATTTGTCTTTCTCAGACTGGCTTATTTTGCTTAGCATTAATAGTCTCCAGGTCCATCCATGCTATCTCAAAGGGTAAGAGATTTTTCTCTTTTATAGCTGCACTATTGGCTCAGTGCATGAAATTCATGCACTTGGGGCAGGGGGGCGCGGTCCCAGCCCGGCCTGTACCCTGTCACAGTGTGGGAGCCCTGCGATCCATCGCCCCAAAGAGGTAGGCCCCACCCACCCATCTGGGGCTCCTTGATGGATTGTCCTAAAGAGGTAGGCCAGAGCTAGCAGAGGCCTGCAGACCTCTGCACACCTACGCACCCCTGGGCCAGGGCAGGGGTGTGGGGACACGAACCTCACGTCCCCAGGCCCATTGCCGGGGGCAGGGACACAAGCCTCATGTGCCCAGGGCTCAGTGGGCAGGGATGTGAGCCTCACATCCTGGGCCTGTTGCCAGGGGCAGGGATGTGAGCCTCATGTCTCTGGGTGGGCACAGGGGGCGGGGACGCAGTCTGCTGATCAGTCATTATATGATAGTGTCCCAACCAATTTGCATATTATCCTATTATTAGATAGATAGTATTCCACTGTGTAAATGTCCCACAGCTTTTTTATCCACTCATCTACTGATGGGCACTTGGACTGCTTAAAATCTTAGCTATTATAAATAATGCTGCCATGAATATGTGGGTGCATAAATTCTTGCTAATTGGTGTTTTTAGGATATATTCCAAGAAGTGGGATCACTGGGTCAAACGGCAGTTCCATTTTTGTTTCTTTGAGGACACTCTATACCAGTGATGGCGAACCTATGACACGCGTGTCAGAGGTGACACATGAACTCATTTTTTTGGTTGATTTTTCTTTGTTAAATGGCATTTAAATATATAAAATAAATATCAAAAATATAAGTCTTTGTTTTACTATGGTTGCAAATATTAAAAACATTCTATATGTGACACGGCACCAGAGTTAAGTTAGGGTTTTTCAAAATGCTGACATGCCAAGCTCAAAAGGTTCGCCATCACTGCTCTATACTGTTTTCCATATTGCTTGCATCAATTTGCATTCCCATCTGCAGTGAATTAGTGTTCTCTTTTTTGCACATCTCTGTTTGCACAACTTGTTTGTTGATTTATTGATGATAGCTATTCTGACAGGTGTGAGGTGATATCTCATTGTGGTTTTAATTTGCATTTCTCTGATAATTAGTGACTTTGGGCATTTTTTTCATATGTCTATTGGCCATTTGTATGTCCTCTTTGGAAAAGTGTCTCTTCAGATCCTCTGCCCAATTTTTAATTGGATTTTTTGTCTTCCTTTTGTTGAGTTGTATGAGTACTTTATATATTTTGGAGATTATCAGATGTATCATTGGCAAATATTTTCTCCCATCCAGTAGATATCCTTTTCATTTTGGTTTCTCTTGCTGTGCAGAAGCTTTTTATGTTGATGTAGTCCCATTTGTTTATTTTTTCCTTTGTTTCTCTTGCCCTAGGAGATATAGTGGCAAAAATTCTGCTACATGGGCTAACATTTTACTGCCTTTGTTTTCTTCTAGGATTTTTATGGTTTTATGGCTTACATTTAAGTCTTTTATCCATTTTGGGTTTGTTCTTGTGTATGGTGTAAGTTGGTCTCACTCTTTTTAGTTAAAAAATATTTATCAAGTGGCCACTATATGCAGAGACTGTACATGAGAATGCCAATTAGGCGGTCCCTTCCTTCAAAAAATAATATATAATGACACCAGCTCCACATTCCATATTCAGCACATGTGGGGAGCCAATATAGGATTAAGCCTCGGACTGACCTGTTGGCAAAGTCACAAACAAGTCCCAGCTTAGAGGGCACAGTCCTCTTAGCATATTTAGGCTTGACCTTATAATGCTCCCTAGATCTTACCTGGGAAGCTAATGGGCTGAGGGAAGTGCAACAAGAACAAAAACAAGTGAAACTCACAAGAACAGTGTAACTTTGGTAACCACTACCTTGTTTACCTCTGACTATAAAAATAAAGGCTCAGCTTGCCTCAGGATATTTTTCTGTGGCCTCAGCCAGGCACAGGAAGATCCACGGAGACTAAAGAGAGCTAAAGAGTTCTGAACGCTGTCTCCGTGTAAAACATTCTTCGCCGACTCTGTCCACACCTTTGGGAACCCCTGGACCCCCAGGACTGGACCCCGGCAAGCACAGGCATCTCTCCTACTATGGACATGTGTTTACCATTCCCCCCAGTCCTCCATGTAACATACATGCCCACTGTATTTTATACATGCTTATTTGTATGTCTGTTCCCCCCCTCCAGGGAGCAAGGTAGGTGGATTACGAGGAAATATACTTATTTTAGCGTTTTTTTAACAAAATTTTTTTATTAAATTTTGGGTTCCATCTCTTTGACTACAACTGAGGTTGAATGCTTTTCACATTGGTTTTTGGCCCAATGAATTTTTTTTTTCTATTTCATGCCTCTTTAGGACCTTTGCTCAAATTTTTACTTGTATGTTTATTTGTTTTTTTGTGTGTTAATCTCTAAGATCCCTCACTATCAAGGCTATTAACCATTTTCATATGTTTTGGCATTTTTTTAAGTTTTCATTTGTCTCTTGGTTTTATTTACAGTTTGATGATTCTTGTTTTTTATTTTTATTGATTTCAGAGAGGAAGGGAGAGGAAGCAAGAGATAGAAACATCAATGATGAGAAAGAACCATTGATCGGTTTCCTCCTACACATTACCTACTGGGGATTCAGCCGTCAACTCAGGCATGTGCCCTGGCGGGAATGGAATCATGACCTCCTGGTTCATAGATTGATGCTCAACCACTGAGCCACACCGGTTGGGCTGATGGTTCTTATTTTTAAAACTGTGATAGTCAAGTCCAGGTTATTTAGTTAGTTATATTCAGACTTGCTCAAAAAGGGAGATAAGATAGGTTTCAAGCATGCATTGAATACAAAGGTAAGATGAATTAAACGATATAAGAAAAATGAAGCAAACAAAGATAGGAAAGTAAGATGGAGCCAAGAGTTAATTATTTGAAAGGTGATGTTATGATGACTTTTACTCTTACGAGGGGTCAGCCACAGATGTACTTTTCTGCAGCTTGTGTTGCTAAGTACATACAGAGCATTACCAGATCAACAGTGTTGTCAGAGAAAGGCAGACTACAAACTTAGCAGAAGCAATGGTATTCCTGGTACTAATTCCAGAAAATGTTTTTCCTGTGGGTTCTTATGAGAAGATACTCTCAATGAACAGTGTCTTCAAGGAATGCACACTTTCAAGGGATTTGTAGATTGTAGCTTTTCTTTCAAGGTTTCTTCATTTGTTTTATTTTTGCAAAACATTCTCCATTTCTCATTAATTATTTTTAAACTAATCGGGGATGCAGGTAGCAAGCAAAGGATTATCAAGGAAAGGAATATTTTTATCAATCTTACGAATAGTCCTGTTTTTGAGGAAAAAATACTTCAATGTGGCTTTTTTTCTTAGAGCAATTTCACTGGTTAAAAATATTTTTCAAATATATTTGGGGTGGCATGGAAAAACACACAAAAATGGCTATTTTCAAAACTTCAAAGGCTGATGCCTTGAATGGCTTGAGGAGTCACATAGGAAATATTTAAAGCATTGTGTCTCTGTTGCAACCAGTCAGCTCTGCAAAAGCAGCCACAGACAACATGTGATGCTTTGAATGGCCTGACTTAAGTTGGCTTATCAATCTTGACACCATATTCAGAATGAACGCAATATACAGCTAGCACTGCAGCAATTCAGGCACCACGGATATAAGAGTTCTTCTGAGGTACTGTAAGTCAAATTCTAAAGCAGAGAAGAGGGAAATGAGGCTTCAGAAGCTGAGGATTATTGGAAATTGCATTTTGTGTGTATGCTTTCCAGATTTCTAATTGAGGGACATAATTTTTTTAACAACAAAAAAAAAAACCCTAATATTTTTGCCTGATTGGGGATTATAATTTTTAAAGGAGCTTGAATTTATAGGTTTGAAAGAATTATAAAGGTTATTCATTTCAGTTACCTACTACAAGCTTAAATTTCCTCCAGCATGGCTCCATTAAGGAACAAGCAGCCCATACTTAAGTAGCATCATGGTATGGTGGTTAAGAGAGCCAGCAATGACATTCAGTCTTGTGATGTGAGTCCTGACTTTCCTATTTGCCACCCATATACTAGTAAACTTGGATAAAATTTCTTTTTTATTTTTTATTATTTTTTTTTATTATTTTTTTTAAATCTTTATTGTTCAGATTATTACATTTGTTCCTCTTTTTTCCCCCCATAACTCCCCTCCTTCCAGCTCCCACCCCACCCTCCACCCTCACTCCCCACCCACTGTGTTCATCCATAGGTGCATGATTTTTGTCCAGTCACTTCCCGCATCTCCCACACCCCTTTTCCCCCCAAGAATAGTCAGTCCATTCCCTTTCTATGTCCCTGATTCTATTATAATCACCAGTTCATTCTGTACATCAGGTTATTTATTCACTTGATTCTTAGATTCATTTGTTGATAGATGCATATTTGTTGTTCATAATTTGTATCTTTACCTTTTTCTTCTTCTTCCTCTTCTTAAAGGATACCTTTCAGCATTTCGTATAATACTGGTTTGGCAGTGATGAACTCCTTCAGCTTTTCCTTATCTGTGAAGCTCTTTATCTGACCTTCAATTCTGAATGATAGCTTTGCTGGATAAAGTAATCTTGGTTGTAGGTTCTTGGTATTCAGCACTTTGAATATTTCTTGCCATTCCCTTCTGGCCTGCAAAGTTTCTGTTGAGAAATCAGCTGACAGTCGTATGGGTATTCCCTTGTAAGTAATTGAGCCTCTTTCTCTTGCTGCTTTTAAGATTTTCTCTTTGTCTTTTGCTCTTGGCATTTTAATGATGATGTGTCTTGGTGTGGTCCTCTTTGGATTCCTTTTGTTTGGGGTTCTCTGCGCTTCTTGAACCTGTAAGTCCATTTCTTTCTCCAGGTGGGGGAAGTTTTCTGCCATTATTTCTTGAAATAGGTTTTCAATATCTTGCTGTCTCTCATCTTCTGGCACTCCAATAATTCTGATATTAGTCCGCTTAAAGCTGTCCCAGAGGCTCCTTACACTATCTTCACATTTTCGGATTCTTTTTTCATTTTGCTTTTCCAATTGGGTGTTTTTTGTCGGATCTTTGGTTTGATTCTTGAGCTCCGCTGGTCTGCTATTGGGTATAATATTCTTTATTTCAGTCCGTGTATGCTTACTTTCTAATTTCTTTATCGTAGCATCGAGGGTCTCATTAGTTTTCGTGAGGCTCTGCACAAATTTATGGCAAGCCCTCAAAATTGCGATTCTTAGCTCCATATCCTCCATTTCTGTCATGTTTTTTTGTCTCCGCATCTTTTATGCTTTCTTGGTGCACCCCCTTGTGGTCTCTGTGCGCAGTCTTGTTCTAGCCAAGCCTTAATTGTTGTAGTTAACACTAGAGGGATTTGACCACCAGGCCGACTGGCTGTAGGAATCAGCTGAGCGGAAAACGTCTGTCTTCTGGGGAGGTGCTAATCCAGCCTTTGCCTGAGGCGATCGGCAAATGGCTGTGGGCAGGGCTTGGGCGGGGCGGGATCAACAGGGCGGGGGGAGGGAGCCGCTATGGCCGCTCTCAGTCCGTCCCCAGGGGCTCTGCCTCTCTGTCCCAGCAACTGCTGCACACCTCGGAGGGGCCATAGCCAGACAGTCCCGCTTCTCCCGTTTGAGTCTGGGTCCCTAGAGACTCGCCCGGATCTGTAGCCCAGAGTCTGAGACTCACTCCTGATTGAAAACGACAACCGCGCCCTCAGCCGCCAGCCCGCTTTGCGCGCGCACCACGGCACCACCGTACCTTTAAATTTTCCACACTGCGCCTCCTCTGAGCGTCGGAATGCTGTTGTTTTTGCTTCTAGTTGAAGAGTCTCTCCTTAGCCAGCCTTCCTGTGGTTCTGGTTGATGTCCGTTCCGACTTTTAGTTGTATTTTTGAAGTGGTTGTTTACGGCGGCAATCTCCGGTGTTTACCTATGCCGCCATCTTCGATTCTCTCCTGGATAAAATTTCTTAACCTCTCTGCACTTCAATGTTCTCATATGTAAATCAGGGGTAGATAAAGCACCAGGAAAACTGGCTAGCAGAAGCTGGACCTTCAATTCAGTTATCTCTTACTATTATAACGTCTTATATTATTATGTATCTTTCAGGAAAGTTCAGTTCTGCCTAGAAAAATGAGAGGGGTTTTATTTTTTTGTTATTTAGTAAGAGGAGTTCACTTCTGGTAACAGAGTAACTTTTATTGAACTACCACCTAGTAATCACAATTTTCATCTTTTGACTAAAAAAAAAATCAGTATAAACAACTATAAAATCAGAATTAAAATAACTGTGTGAAGCACCTGAGGAATGACTAGAAAATATGCAGAAACTGGAGGGGACATGATCCTTGAAATAAGGGAAGCAAACAAGTGAGATCCACATTTAAACAGCTTTTCCTTGAGGGGTCTCTTCATCTGGTAAAGGACGTAAGGATGGAGCTCAATCGGAAAGGGGCTGACTAATGCAAAATTATTTTTAGATCAATGACTGAACAGAGGCCAGATTGGACCTACCGGTCATAATTTTCTGACCTCTGACTGAAAAGACTGTCTGACCAGAGTTTTAAGCAAAAAATTTGTTTCCTGGCCCTCTTTCCTCTTCTCTGCACTCTCACTCAATGTGACCCTATCAGTACCATTTATGGGCTAAATTCTTCCAAATTTTTGTCTCCAACCCAGACTGCTTCCCTAACTCCCAACTCCTATAGCCACCTTCCTGTTTAACATTTCCATTTAAAGGTTTAAATGCATTTTAAACTTAATCAAAATTTGCTAGGGAATTCCACTTCCTTAAAAATAGGTCCAGCTCCAAGCAGCAGGCACTTGACATTTCCATGGAATTGACCCCAATGGCCTAGGACGATGCTGCAGCATTCCTTATATTCTAACATGTTTAAAGTGAAAAGGAAGTATTCTGATTACTTTTTTCTCCTTGTCAAGGGATGAATAAAAGTGAGAAATGAATCAAGAATGCAATATCAGTCGGGCCGGTGTGGCTCAGTGGTTGAGCAGTGACCTATGAACAAGGAGGTCATGGTTGGATTCCCAGTCAGAGCACATGCCTGGGTTGTGGGCTCGATCCTCAGTGTGGGGCGTGCAGAAGGCAGCCGATCGATGATTCTCTCTCATAATTGATGTTTCTATCTCTCTCTCCCTCTCCCTTCCTCTCTGAAATCAATAAAAGTATATTAAAATCATTTTTTAAAAAGAATGCAACATCAGACAGAAATTGTTTATCAATTTGTTAGCTTTTGGAGATTTGGTGAGAAGAAATAGTCATGATTCTATATCATGCTTGCAGAGAAGGCTCTAGGTCTGATGTGAGTCTTGCCCAACTAACCATTGATGATGTATCCAGGTACTCCAGATATTGCTTTGAGTTTTTGCTCTTGCTCAGCTGGCCTCTTGCACACTCAAGGTGTTTTAGCTCCCCCTGGGGCAGTTTAACTGCTTCTTTCCTGTCCCTTGCAGTTCTGTATATCTCTTCAGCTTGTCTTTAATTTGTTCAGCCGATCTATCTCCTTATTAGGTTGCTTTGGCTTCTCATTGTCTCCTGTGTTTTGAAAGTATAAATTTTCAAATTAAAAATGAATATGCACATGCACTTAGTTCTTTATTTATTCAATATACATTTTAAAAATTATTATTGCTATACACTAGACACAGTTCCAGGCTCTGAAAACACAAAGATCCATAAGCTGTGGCCCAGCCCATTAAGGACAATGGAAAAGCAAACTTACAATTCACGAAACAACCGTGTTAGGTATTAGAACAAAACCTAAACAAAGTGTTCAGGAAGAGAGGGACATAGCAGGGTTTCACCGAGGAGATGGTGCAGTTACTACATTAGAAAAAGAAAGAACAAAACAGAGAAGGAAGGTAAAAATGAGCATCTCTCTAGCCCAAGACACTGTTAGTTGAGCCACAGGAACGCTTACCGCTGGAAAGAAGAATTGAGAAGATGTATCGGGTAGATGAAATGCCTAATGAGACCATAAATGAGGAGAATTGCTTCTTATAGCATATGAGAAGATAATTTTTATCAGATAATGAAATTGTTTTCAGTCTTCAGAATGAAAATGAATCCCTTGCTAATGCAAATCATACTAATAAAGGAGTGAGAGAGAATGTCAGAATTACTCTTGGCTAGCAGTAGGCAGAAACCAACCTAAATAGTCTAGGAAAAAAATTAAAGATAATGAAGTAATCAAAATAATTGCTTAATAGGGAATGTGGAAGATCTGAAATGTTAAATTATAAATGTTCCGTTTCATGAAAAATGAAGTGACCTTAAGGAACAGATTAAAAATCCAAACTCACGCCGGGTAAAAGCGATGCTTTTCATTAGCAAAGCTGAGGATTAATTAAATCTGAGGAAGCTCTTTGAAATCCACAAGTACGAGTTACATTAGAATACAATACAACTGGTGTATTGGTATCATAATGAACAACTAGCATGGACTTCTTTATTAAATGTGTTCTGGCATAATTCACAGAGTGGATGTGAACGGAAGAGCAGAAAAATATGTCATTTAAAACCAAAATTGACTTTATTTTTTGTTAAATCTTTATTGTTGAAAGTATTACATAGGTCCTTCTTTCTCCCCCATTAATCTCTCCCAACCCCCCAACCCGCTCTGTCCCCAGCCCCTCACCACCTCATTCTCTGTGTCCACGGTTTATGCATATAGGCCTACAAGTTCATTGGTTGATCTCTTTCCACCTACCCTCCCCTGCCTTCCCTCTGACATTCAACAGTCTGTTCAAAATTGACTTTAGCAACACCTGCTTTCAAAATCAGAGGGGGGTGGGCAGTGCCTAGTTCAGTGATGGCAAACCTATGACACCCGTGTCAGAGGTGACATGTGAACTCATTTTTTTGATTGATTTTTCTTTGTTAAATGGCATTTAAATATATAAAATAAATATCAAAAATATAAGTCTTTGTTTTACTATGGTTGCAAATATCAAAAAATTTCTATATGTGACATGGCACCAGAGTTAAGTTAGGGTTTTTCAAAATGCTGACTCGCCGAGCTCAAAAGGTTCGCCATCACTGGGCCCTAGTTCATCTTGGGGAAATCTCCCTTTGAAATTGCCTTGAAACCCAACCCAGGCCTGATGGAGGACACTGTATCCTCCTCACCAATGTCTCTAGGGATCTAGGGATCTAGGGAAGGGGGTGGAGGGGAGTGGCTTATGGGTTATTTTTCAGTAGCAGAGCTTAGTGCTGCTCAAGGTGGAAGCTTGGGAGAAAATGGTCCATTGTTTACAGAGCACATTAAATATAAGCAAATGGATGCTCTGAGCAAGTAGGAGGTGGTGGTCTAACTTGTTTTATAGAAAAAGGTAAAAGGAAATTAATTTCTTGGGAATTAATTCCATTTCAATGGAAAGGGGAAATGGGACAAGGAAGATCCCTGAGGGGAAAAGGGTGAGAAGCAAGCGTTCTGTGAGAGACAGACATCGGTAGGGGAATCAAGGAAAACGGTCCACGTCTAAGGTGCATGAAGGAAGATGATCTATAAGCTGAACTAATTCAGAGACATAGGAATTCTGAGTCCCAGGTGACATAAAAATGCAGACCACATTCCAATCCCACAATGTCGAATTACACAGAGCTGGCTGGAGGCAGAAACCAACCTGTGTAGACTTAGGGATGGCAGGTGGCAGGATGGAATTATTCTAATTATGGGCTAACTCACCAATTTTTCACACTGAAATATGGTTTTTAATTTAACTTTGGCTGTTTCGTTGTGTTTACATAAAGATTGTAAATCTTGTTTGGTCTACACGTCACAAACTTCAGACTATTTAGAGATGTTCCTCTCGTTTATGTTTGAAAGATTTCTGTGAATTCCCCTGAACCTTGCACTATCAGGAAAAATGGCTAATAAACACACAATTACAATAAAGTATAATAGTGCTTTGATAGAGAAATTACAGAGCACAGAGTAGGAGTGTGTGTGTGTGTGTGTGTGTGTGTGTGTGTGTGTGTGAATGTTGAATTACACAGAGCTGGCTGGAGGCAGAAACCAACCTGCGTAGACTGTGTGTATCTACATGCATGTCTGTTTATCCATCATGTAAAGAGGGGATGTTGCAGGGGTTTTTTTTTTTTTAATTTTTCATTGTAGTATAAAATGTACACAGAAAAATGCACAAATTCTAAGTATATAGCTTAATGAATCTTTTAAATTGAACACACCCAATAACCAGCACGCAGATAGAGAAATAGAATTTCACTAGCACCTAAGAAGCCCTTACTTCAACAGCGGGGAGGAAATATTTCAGACAACTTTTTGTTTCCTATTCAACAGCCTGCTTAATTCATGCCTTCCTGCATCACGAGTCACTCTTAGACCATTATTAGTCAGTTTCTCTGAGACAACTATCCCCTCCCCAGAAGCTGAAATCAGTAATGAAAGTTCAGGTGTACCAGAGCAAAAATTTCTAGATATCAATTTAACATCCAGAAAGAGTATTTTTTTGTTTATTTGTTTTTTCTTTACTAAAGATGCATCTAGACTTATGGAAATTAGAAGGAAAAAAAAGCCATTTGGTCATCAAGTGAAGGACTTTTTCCCTCTGATATAATTTGTTTTTTTTTCTCTAGGTTAAAATGAGAGTAGCTGTTCTTATTCAAAGTCAAACCATGCACATAAAGCAAACTCAATGTTCCCTTTATTACAGAAGCATGCACTGAGCCAATTAGATACATAACCCCATAATGTTGCATCAATGTCTGTAGCATGTTATTAGAAACCAAGTCATATAAGAGCATTTTCACTTTTGTGTTTAGAGAGCACAGGAGAGCCATCCGACCCACAGGTGAACCTAAGTGGATACCAGCAGACAAAGCATTCCCCATCGAGGTATAGGAGTGAGGACTATGGTGTTCAAGTTTCCTTGAGTACTAAAATCAATCAGTAGCTACAGGAGATGCAAAATCACTCTCGGGGCTGAATCCTCCTTTCATCTTTTCTAGAAGAGCCCTATCACAGTTCAAACAAAATGGTTAAAAGTAAGAGTGGGTTTGTAGTAGGCAGTTAGGCAGGTTGGGGTCTTCTGGGTCATGTATTTGATGTTTTTTCATAGAATTAGAAAGAGTGAAGAAAGCCTGAATCACAGCATTTGTGATGTAAATTTCCATCAAGTTCTTATTGTTTGTAACTTTCTCCAAAAAACTTGAAGCTTATTGGCACGGAAGCAAAACTAGTAGCTCTTTTAGGCAGAAACCCTGATTTTGTTTTGCTTTTTGCAAGTACAATATCTATAACAGCACTTAGGACATGGTAAGTGTTTGATAAATATTTGGTGATTGACAAATGGCTGTGTGTACTGAGCTGAGGAGTTAGAACTTATCCTAAAAGTGATGGGAGGCATCTCTTGAAGCAAGTGCAAGAGAGGAGTGAAATGACCATATTTGCTTTGTAGGAAGATCCTTCTGGCAATAGTTTGGTGCATATATTACAAAGGGACTGACCTGGAGGTAAGATGACTCACTGGGAGGTAACAGTAATATCACAGACTTGAAAGCTTGAACTAGGTAGGGTGTGTTAAGGTAAAAAGTAAGACTAATTTACTTAGAAATTAAAGTCTATCTGATCTAATGAGTGATAGAATGTGGAGGGAGAGAGAAGGAAAGGTAGGAGGATTCTAACAATGATTCTTTGGATTCTTGTTTGGCCTTTCTGTAATCAGTTAACTGGTTGAGATGCAGAATATAGTAATAGGAGAAGCAGCTTTGGTATCAAAATAGGGTTTCTGTAGGCCCTTGGACTTGAGGTGCTTATGGGATGTCTGATATAGAATAAATGGAGTAGAAATGGTTTTTGAAGTTGTGGATTTTGATGCTCTTTCACAGGAAGAAAAGCATAGTCTGAAAATCCAGAGGGCAAAGTGCCAGAAGGAGACCAAGATGAAGTAGCCAGAAAAGTGGGATAAAAGCTAAGAGAATATATAAGAAAGAGAACATAGCTAGTGGACACATGGACTTCAAAAAGATTGAATAAGGTAAAAACTGTGAGGTTAGATTGGATATATTGGAACTCATTAATAAGAGCACTGATTAGTCAGAATTCTTTTGTTTGCAAGCACTGGAAATGCAAATCAATCAACTTAAGGAATTATTAGTTCATATTAATGGAAAGGAGAAGGGAGGATCCAAGGTCTTAAATGATATTAATATTTACTTCCCATCTTTCTCCATAATCTCTGTCCTCTGTTTTGGTCTCATTGTTTTCTACTGAAGACAGGCTTTCGGTCCATAGAGAAAGACATCACTGTAGGTAGCGCCAGGCTCACATCTTCTCATCCTCACAAATCCAGAGGAAGGAGGGAACTCTCTTTACCCACTTCAGAATGTATAACTTTCTGGGAAGGACTCTGACTGGCCAGGCCAGCCAGGGTCATGAGCCTACACCTAGGCCAGGGGGTAGGTACTATGAATGGTCATGCCACCAGAATCACATGGTTTGAAAAAGGAGGAACAAATCTAAAAGAAGGAAGTGGAAGAGCTGTTGTTTCCAGAATATATGGTTGGATTTGAGGCAACCAAAAACAACAGATGTCTACAATCTGTTGAATGATTCTGGTGGAAGCCAGTTTGCAGTTCAAACCCAGTCAGTCTTTTAGACTCAGTTCTGAGAGATATTGATTAAAAAATTAAATCAAATGCCCATAGACTAGTCTTTGTTTTGACAAGGCTCGGCTGTTAACTAAACATATGGATTAAGTTGTTTATCTTTCCTAAGGATGACACAGATCGTCAAGAATACTGTACTAATAACTATGGATGGTGTCAGATGGGTACTAGACTTATTGAGGTGATCACATAGTGTGGCATATAAATGTCTAATCACTGGTTTGTACAACTGGAACTAATATAATATTATTTAGCAACAGTAATTGAAAATAAATTTTAAAAAAGAAAGAAGAGAGAAGAAAAGAAAAGAAAAGAAAAGAAAAGAGAAGAAAAGAAAAGAAAAGAAAAGAAAAGAAAAGAAAAGGAAAGAAAAGAAAGGTAGACTTTCTGCTCCCTTATGGTAATTGAAACTTGTTTTTGGCACGCAATAAGATTACAAAGTAATTTATTTTTAAAAGTAAATTGAACATTTTCCAAGGTGTTCACTGGGGGAGGCTGTACATTTATTCTAGCAGGGATGTTATTGCACAAGACATTTTAAAAAATATTTTTATTGATTTCAGAGAGGAAGGTAGAGGGAGAGAGAGAAAGAGAGGAACAGAGAATCATTGATTGACTGCCTCCTGCACATCCCACCCTGGGGATGGAGCCTGCAATCTGAGCATGTGCCCTGACCAGGAATCGAACTAAGACCTCCTGGTTCATAGGTTGACGCTCCACCACTGAGCCATGACAGCTGGACATGCACAATATATTTTTGAAACTTCTCTTTTGAATTTGCCTCAGAGCTTGAACGGGTAAAAATCCATGGCTTTTAAGGATAAATTTGAATTTTGAAAGCAACTCAAGTTGTCATTAAGAGTAACATTTGGTGAAAAAGGTGAGTAACAGAAATACAACATAATCATACAAGAGTGAGATAGATTAATTTTTCTCTCCGGAACTCTGATGATCTACTCTTTTTCTCATCTTTCTTATTTTTTTCTCTCAATCATGTCATCACTTTTTATAAAACCTATCGGTGACTTTTGGCTCCTGACATAGAAATGTCCAAACCCTCTGGTCTAGAAGCCAAGGCTCTTCTCTGCCTCACGGAGGTTTGTTATTTCTTCTCCCTTTCAGCCCAATAAGCTGAACTCTTGAATGTTTTCTGTTTATTCTCTATGTTATTTTACCTTTTTTGTTTTCCCTTCATGCCCAATGGAGAGTCCATGGGAATGTCCAAACTTTTAAAAATCTATCTGGCATTTTGTAAGAATATGGTATTAGGATTGATACAATTTTGTAGTTAACAATAATGATATATTTAATATAGTACTAGGATTTAAAAGAAGCAGACAATAATAAGACACCTAACAAAGATAATGTTGGTCATTACAGTCTAGTCAAAAGAGCAAACACAGTCTTTAAAGTTAGACTGACTGTATTTGAATTATAGCTCTGACATTTATTAGTCTGCTGTCTTTTAAGCAATTTATTTAATATTTCACTAAGCATCCATTCACTCTACTATAAAATGGAAATAATGACATCGGTTGCATAACTTCATTGAGAGGATTAGAAGAGGTCACAAAAGAGTTTTAAATAATCTTAGAGAGAGAAAGACCTCTATATAAGCATAATAAAATCCAGAAGTCATAAAGGATTGCTATTATGACTGCATAAAATGTCAACATTTTTGCAGGGCAAAAAAAGAAAAAATACTATAATCAAAGCCAAAACTGGGTAGACTGGAAAAAAATGTTTGCAACATTTATGACAGACAAAGGGATTATTCTCATTTTCTCTCATATATTAATCAGCAGAAAAATATACATACGGACAAAGGACATAAAAATAGCTCACTGCAAAGGAAATACAAATAGCTTTTGAACATATGAAAAGATGTTCAGTCTCACTTGTAATAAAATAAATGCAAAGGAAAAGTCACTAATATACTATTTCCACCTGAGAAATGATGTGAGAAAGTAGGCACTCCATACAATGTTAAGGGGGATGTAAATAGGTACACTTCTTTGAAGGCAATTTGGCAACAGCCATAAAAATATCACTACATACTCTTCTGAGTAATTCCACATCCATATGGTAACCTATGTGGTAGTCAATGACCACATCTGGTTACTGGGCAATTGAAATGTGGTTCATCTGAATTGAGATGTGCTTTCAGTAAAATACAGAGGTGGGCAAAAGTAGGTTTACAGCTGTGAGTATGCAAAACAATTTATTCTTGAATTATATTTACTGCTTATTGTATTATTTTCCATACGAGCAACTGTAAATCTTTCCCCCCCGCCCCACCACTGGAAAATAATTTCTATTGAGAGCCCACCAGCTGCACCATCTGTTCCTGACATTAGGCTCCTTCTTCCTTTCCAATCCGGTCTTTCTTAAGTGGTCCCGTGAATGCTTTTTTCTCCTCCACTGTCTGGAAGCGGCCATGGCCAAACTTGGAGGTGGTGTCGATAAACTTAAGGTCAATCTTCTCCAGGGCTCGCCGTTTGGTCTGCATGAGCAAGGACTTGCGGAGGGTGAGAACTCACTTCTTGGTTCCCACCACACAGCCTTTCAGCATGACAAAGTCATTGGTTACTTCGCCGTGGTGGACAAAGCCACTCAGAGGGTTGATGCTCTTGTCAGACAGGTCATAGTCGGTGGAGGCATTGTTCTTGATTAGCTTGCCATCCTTGATGAGGTAGCCCTGGCCAATCCTGTAGATCTTGTTTATCTCAGTGTGGGGATGGTAGCCTTTCTGCCCAGCCTGGGCCACAGAGAAGGCCACCTGGGCAGGATGCCACGCCCGGATACAGGCAACCTTCTGCAGTCCTCTGTGGGTCTTGCGTGCCAGCTTCTTGGTGTGCCAGCGGCTGGTGACCCCTTTGTAGCTTTTGCCCTCGTCACTCCAATGACATCAATCATCTCATCCTGTCCAAACACCTGGTTTACAGGGACCTGCTGTTCTAGCCTCTCCCTGGCCGAGTCCAGTGTCTTGGCCTCCCGTGCCTCCATTTACCTGGATCTCCATGAGGTGGACCTTTTTCTGGTGCAGAGGAAGCAGACGCATCTGGGTGTGGGCGATGACATGGATGATCTGGCAGTACTTCTTCATGCTGTTGAAGTCCTTCTCCAGCTGCTTCTTGCTATCGTCATCCTGCCACTTCTTGCAGTATTTGGTGAAGGCCTTCTTCTTAGACTTATGCTAGTTCTTATAAAAGCACCTTTTGCACTCATCACTGATATGCTCAGCAAAGATGGTTTTGAAGGTACAGAGGCCTGGGGCGGGGGTGGGGGGGTGTTCCACGTAGCCCACAATGCCCACAACCACCATGGGTGGTGTCTCCAAAATGGTCACAGCCTCCACAACTTCCTTCTTGTTCACCTTGGATCCTGGCCTATTGAACTCCCTCACGATGTGGGTCATGCCAGCCTTGCAGCCCAGGAATGCTGTGAGGTGGACAGGCTTGGGGGAGTCATCCTTGGGGAAGCTCTTCACCTTCCCGTGGTGCCGGCTGCTGCACTTCCTAGGCTAGAAGCCCAGGGACCCATGCCTGGGAGCGGAGAACTTCCTGTGAGACATCCTGCTGCCAACACTGCCAGTAGAGTAAATCTACTTTTTAAAAAACATGTTTATTGATTTCAGAGAGGAAGGGAGAGGAAGAGAGAAATATCAATGATGAGAGAGAATCATTGATTGGCTGCCTCCTGCACGCCCCTACTGAGGATTGAGATCATAACCCCTGCTTGTGCCCTTGACAGGAATTGAACCTGGACCCCTCAGTCCACAGGCTGACGCTCTATCCACTGAGCCAAACCAGCTAGGGCTGTAAACCTACTTTTGACCCACCCTGTATACAGTAGATTTCAAAGAGTACAAGTAAAATAATGTAAAGTATCTCACTATTAATTTTTATACTGATTTACATGTTGACGTAATAATATATGGGACCTAATGGGTTAAATAGAACACATTTTAAAAATTAATTTCATTTGTTTATTTTGTGTGTGTTTTTAAAATGTGGCTGCTAGAACATTTAAATTGCATATTTGTTACATTACATTCGTATTGAGCAATGTTTGCAGTTAGCATATATAATTCTACTTGCATATATGAGAGAGTATATATATATATGTGTATATATATATATGTTACAACATTATTTGTATTCACTAACAGAGGCTTTGCTAAATAAAACATGATATATCCACTCAGTGGAATATTATGTGACCAGAAAAGGAATGAGACCAACATGTATGAAGACAGGGAACTGTCTGATAAATATTGTTAAGTGCAAAAAAATGAAGCACATAAAAAGAAAAAAAACAATGAAAAAACAAATAAAAATGAAGCACAGAACAGCTGTATAGTAAGCTAATGTTTATGTACAGTGTATATTGAATAGATTTTGAATGAAGTATGTAAATTTGTACGTATGCATAGAATGTTCTTGGAAGGATGCAGGAGAAATAATTTTTATTTATTTTCCTAGAGAGAAAAAAATTGTAGCTCAGTATCGGGGTGAGGAAGATTTACTTTGAACTCTACCTATTTATACTGATTAAATGTTTTAGAAATGTATTCATTACCTACTCAGAAAAAAAAAATCTGTATGGATTTTCATTGTTTTTGAAGAAAACAATCTCCAAATAGTTTTCCAAAATTAGTTATGATGGCATAACAATTCATATTTATTTCAAAAAAGTGGTGGTGGGAGACAGATGTATATAAACCACAGTGTCCTGTACATAGCGGATTCCCAGGAAATGCCCATCCCCTTCCCTGCACTTTGGATAATAGCATCCTATCTAATAATAGACAAACATGGTAATTAACCATACCTCCACTACGCTTCCCATTGGCTAATCAGGGTGATATGCAAATTAACTGCCAACCAAGATGGTGGTCAGCAGCCAGGCATCTGAAGCGAACAGGAGGCTTGCTTGCTCCAGTGATGGAGGAAGCCAAGGTTCCCCGCCTGCCGCAGCCCAGCTCTGAGCTGCACTCTAAGGAACAATGTTGCAATTATAGAAGCTAAACAAACCCCAGACACCTGCTTTCAGCCAGCCGGCCTCTTAGTTGGAGCTGCAACAAAGTTTCAATTACAGAAGGTAAATAAATCCCAGAATAAAAAAAAAAAAGAAAAAAAGGAGAGACTGGAAGCTTCAGTTGCAGGCTTGGCCTGCCTGAAAACGGCCCTCAGCCCCTCATCCAGGCTGGCCAGGCACCCCAGTGGGGACCCCCCCCCCCCCGAAGAGGGTGCGGGCAGCCTGAAAATAGCCATCAGCCCCTCACCCAGGCTGGCCAGGCACCCAAGCAGAACCCCCACCCTGATCTGGGACACCTTTCAGGGCAAACCAGCTGGCCCCCACCCCTGCACCAGGCCTCTATCCTATATAGTAAAAGGGTAATGTGCAAACTGACCCTAACAGCAGAAGGACTGGGAATGACTGGTCACTATGACACATACTGACCACCAGGGGGCAGATGCTCAATGCAGCAGCTGCCCTCTGGTGATCAGTGCGCTCTCAGAGAGGGGAGCTCTGCTCAGCCACAAGCCAGGCTGATGGCTGCCAGTACTGCAGTGGTGGTGGGAGCCTCTCCTGCCTTCTCAGCAGCGCTAAGGATGTCCGACTGCTGCTTAGGCCTGCTCCCTGCTGGCAAGTGGACATCCCCCGAGGGCTGCCGGGCTGCCAGAGGGATGTCTGATTGCCATCTTAGGCCCAATCCCCCAGGAAGCGGGCCTAAGCCAGCAAGTGGTCACCCCTGAGGGGTCCCAGACTGCGAGAGGGCACAGGCCAGGCTGAGGGACCCCCCCACTCCGAATGCACACATTTTTGTGCACCAGGCCTCTAGTTTACACTAATAAAAGAGAAACATGCAAATTGGTGTCACTTTGCTACACCCACAAGCCACACCCATCAGCTAATCAGGAGTGAGTATGCAAATTAACCCAACCAAGATGGTGGCCACAAAACTGGAGCGAGCAGGAGGCTTGGGTTGCCCCCAGTGATGGAGGAAGCCAAGCTTCCTGCCTGCCCTGGCCAGCCCTGGCCTCTGCTCAAGGCTGCAAAGTTTCAATTATAGAAGATAAATAAATCCCAGATACCTGCTTCCCTCCACTCAAGGAGGCGCTGAAAAAAGAAAAAGAAAAAAAAGAGGGACTGGGAGCTTGGGTCGCAGGGGGCTGTGGCCAGCCTGCAAACAGCCATCAGCCCTCACCCAGGCTGGCCAGGCACCCCAGTGGGACCCCACCCTGAAGGGGCTGTGGCCAGCCTGCAAACAGCCCTCAGCCCCTCACTCAGGCTGGCCATACCCTCATGCGGTGAGGGTCCCTGCTGGGGGGCTTAGCCAGCCTGCAAACAGCCATCAGCCCCTCACCCAGGCTGGCCACACCACCCCAGCAGGGACCCTCACCCCATGGGGGCATGGCTGGCCTGCACACCACCACAGGCCCCTTGCCCAGGCTGCCCCACACCCCAAGGAAACCTCCACCCTGATCTGGGACACCCTTCAGGGCAAACCAGCCAGCCCTCACCCATGCACCAGGCCTCTGTCTATGCTAATAAAAGGGTAATATGCTAATTAGACTGGGAGACCTTCCAGGAGACCTTCTGGACATTCTTCTGGACAGAGCCATGGTGGCGAGGCTGAGGTAGAGGCAGTTAGAGCCCAAGAGGGGAGGGCAGTTGTGGGTGATCAGGCTGGTGGGGGGCAGAGCCATTGGGGGTAAGCAGACCAGCAGGGAGGCCAGTTGAGGGCAAACAGGCTGTCAGTGGGGGTCAGTTGGAGGTGATCAGGACAGCGGGGTGGGAGGGGCAGTTTGGTTTGAGCAGGCCAGCAGGGGGGCAGTTGGAGGTGAGCAGGCTGGCGGGGGGACATTTGGGGACAAGCAGGCTGGTGGCAGGGGGCAGTTGGGGGCAGAGTGGTTAGGGGCAATCAGGCAGGCAGGCAGGCAGGCAGGTGAGCGGTTAGGAGCCAGCAGTCCTGGATTATGAGAGGGATGTCCAACTGCTGGTTTAGTCCCAATCCCTGTAAACCGACAGTAGGACATCCTTCAAGGGGTCCCAAATTGGAGAGGGTGCAGGCTGGGCTGAGGAACACCCCCTTCCCTGTGCACGAATTTTGTGCACTGGGCCACTAGTAGACTTCATAACAGAATCTTGCCATGTTTCAGGGCTGCTGTGAGTTCTACCTTCACGTTGTGGCTCTAGAGATGTAAGTGTAAATGGGGTGAGGCTACACTGATCCTATTACATGTCCTAGATCAGTTATGCCCTCTGTCCCCAGCAAATTCCAGACACTTGCTTGCTTACTTTTATGCCTCCCTCATCAGAATGGAAGGCAGCTTTATAATGTATAACTGTAGTCAGTATAGTGTTATAGGCTGTCTGCAAATTTTATTACTATATTAAGGGCTGAAGCAAAATTTTCCAGTTATTACATTCTCTGCACTAAAATCTTAGCTCTTCTTGTCAGTCTCTTGATTCTTTGGCAGTTAAAACGCTCTCTTTTATTTCTGCATCAGATACCCTGCACCTTGCTAACCTCTTTGTCTATTTCAATCACCTCTTCTCACTTTCATAGTTTGTTGATTGATTGCTTCTCATGGGGTATGTCTGGCTTTCCATCCCTTTGTCTAAATTTAAAGCAGTAGAGCCATCCTTCAGAAAGTACAGTGTTCAATCAATTGCATTTGCTCATAAATGTCTTTTTTTTTTTAAACAAAGTCTCTGATTCTGACTCCTTATTTCTATCCCCATTGCCTCTGCCTGAGTCCAGCCCTCTTCATCTTGTCTAAAATATGTCGATTAGCTCTTAACTAGTAGGCATGCTTTCAGACTTCCTACTGGCAATCCATTTTCCACTTTATTGCTGTATTCTAAAAACAGATTTTTGAAAAACAGATTCATTCATTTATTCATCAATTATTTTAAAAGTAAATCCTTTGTGTAGGGCATCATGCTAGGTCTTGGGGACATAAAGACATATTTTTCATATGTAGGCACGGTACTCCTGAATTCTGAGTCTACTGTGTATGGGGGGGATGGGCAATGAAGAGACATAGATTGACATCCATAGGGGTGGGCACAGGATGCTCTGGCAACACTCAGTAGGAAGGGACAACTTCTCAGTCCCTGCCCTCTAATCACATTGTAGAGAGGCAGAGGGACACGTTCTAAGCAGAGGCAGCAGCAAGGGCAAAGGCTAGACAGGATGGTGCATGGCATACCTGGTCAGTTAGGCTGGACAGGTGGCCAGAGAAGAAGAGCTGGGGACATCAGCATGAGATGGTGGTCAAAGGCCTATTGAGCCATGAAAGAGAATTTGGACTTTATTCTAGGGGTCTAGGTTCTAAGCAGAGCAGTTATGTGATCAGATTTGCATTGTTATGAAAAGCATTGAGATGGGAGTTTCAAAGGTAGTTAGAGGGATAAAGACTGAAGCTAGGAAAGCAAATTAGGAGACTATTTCAACAATCGAGTCAAGATTCAAGATAATCTGAATCAAGATAACAGCAGTGAGGATGGGAAGAAGTGAACAGCTTTTAGAGATATCTACACTAATAAAAGAGAAACATGGTAATTAGCGTACGACCGCTACCCTTTTCATTGGCTAATCAGTGAGTATATGCAAATTAACTGTCAGCCAAGATGGCGGCCGGCAGCCAGGCAGCTGAGAACAGGATGCTTGGTTGCCCCAGCGATAGAGGAAACCAAGGTTCCTGCCTGCAGCTGCGGGGCTCTGAGCTCCTGAAGCAACAGCTCCAAAAGATTCAATGTTTCAATTATAGAAGCTAAAAGAAGGCGGTTAATCTGCATACTCAGGCTCCAAGCGGTAGAGCTAAGCCAAACAGCCCTGAAGCCGCAGAGCAGAGAGGCCTCACTGCCCGGGGATCAGCAGAGCCGGGAGGCCTCCCGGCCCCGGGATCAGCGGAGCCCAGAGGCCTCCTGGCTCCGGGATCAGCGGAGCTGAGAGGCCTCAGGGTCCCGGGATCAGCAGAGCCGAGAGGCCTTCCGGCCCTGGGATCAGGGGAGCCGAGAGGCATCCCGGCCGCCTGGATCAGCAGAGCCGAGAGGCCTCCCGGCCCCGCGATCAGTGGAGCCGCGAGGCCGCCTGGCCCCGGGATCAGCGGAGCCTGATGGAAGCCCTGTGTGTTTATGCACCCTGGGGGTGCAGAGGTCCTGTCCTAGGCAGAGGCCTATGGCAAAATTTTCAACTCTGAGAAGCAGCCTACGGGCTGGAAGGCGGCTCCCCTGACCTCAGTGCTGGAGAAGACCATTAAGCAGAAAACTAAAGAAACCGATTTTACATCATTTCCCAGGTGTAGAACAGTTGGCATGTAAGCCCCTGACCAGTGCCCAGCCTCTCTGTCAGTCTATCTCACTCTTAGGAACCATGTTCTTTGTTCTGTCTTAACTGCAACTCATTTTTAAACTAGATTGCTTTTAAAAGAAGACTAAATAAAGTTTCCCTTAAGTTATTTAGGTGGTGCTGGGGCTGCTGGGGCTGCTGGGGGCCTGATAGAAGACACAAACACGCAACGGGGGGCCTGTACCCAGCAGCCCCAAGGCCCCGCCACCTTGGTGCTGGGGCTGCTGGGGGTATCAGAGACACAAACCCGCAGGCCCGGCACCCAGCAGACCCAAGGCCTTCGTGGCAGCACTAAGGAGCAGCAAGCCAAGCGGTAGGAAGCAGCAAGCAGGTGGGCAGTAACAAGGGAGGGGTCCCGGACTGCAAGAGGGCACATGCTAGGCTAAGGGACCCCCCACCCATCCCCAGTGCACGAATTTCGTGCACCGGGCCTCTAGTTCATCAATAAAACAGACTGGGTTTAGTGATTACCCATTTAGTATATTGTTATCTATTTCCATTTTTCCTTTCTCGCACAACTTTTTGTTTCCCTAGTGTTTGTTTTCTGTTATTGTTTGGTATATAAGTGCTACACTGCTTTCTGTCACTATGGATTAGTTTGCATGAAATCTAGACTGATATCAGGTATGGATCCTCTAACTTTATCTTTGTAAAATAATTTTTTTGGCTAGATCATTTGCATTCCAATATAAATGTTTGAATTAGCCTGACAATTTGCATATATACAATATACCTGCTGGAATATTGTGGAGATTAAGTTGAATAAGTAGGTTAATATTGAAAAAAGTAATATTCTAGTAATATTGTTTTCCATCTAATTAATATGGCAGAACTTTCTACTTAAGTCTTTTTAAGTTCTCTCAGCAATGTTTTATAGTTTTCAATGTATAATTACTGCACATTTTAAAGGTATCTGTAAGTAATTCATACTTTTGGTTGTTGTTGGTAATTGAATTGTAATTTTTATTTCATTTTCCAATTATTTATTGCTAATATATAGAAATACTATTCTATTTTTATATATTGACTTTGCATAGTCTTGATAAATTCACTTACTAGTTCTAGGAACTTTGCTCTGTATTCCTAATGACTTTCCAGTACACATATTTCCTGCAAATAGAGTTTTACTTCTTCTCCATTCTGTATGTCATTCATTCACTCATTCATTCATTCATCTATTTGTTTTATTGCACTAGTTAAGGCCTCCAGATGAATATTGAATAGTAGTATTGAGACAGGGCATTCTTGACTTATTCTTGATCTTAGGAGAAAAATATTCAGCCGTTCACCATTAAGTATAATGCTACCTGTGGGCTTTTCACAGATGTTCTCGAATCAGTTGAGGATGTTTCCTCCCTTTTTTTCCCCTAGTTTGCTGATACTTGTTAATCATAAATGGATGCTGAATATTATAAATGCTTTTGTTTCATTTATTACATAATTACATGGGTTATTTATCTTTATTTTGTTAATGTGGTGAATTATATTAAGTGATTTTTAAATGTTAAACCAACCTTGCATTTCTGGAATAAACCTCACTTGATCATGATGTATAATCTTTTTCATATGTTATTGGATTAAATTTGCTTATATATGTATATATATATTTATATCTATATATGAGGGCTATGACTCTATAGCTATTTCTTCTAATGTCTTTGCTTGTTTTTTTTTTTGTATCAGAGAAATACTGTCCTTAAAAAAGTGAGTTTAGAAAATATCCCCTCCTCTTTTGGTTTTGGAAAAATTTCATATTGAATTGATATTATTTCTTTCTCATGTGTTTGATAGAATTCAGCAGTGAAGCCATCTGATTCTGGGATTTTCTTTGTGGGAAGGTGTTCTTAATTATTAATTGAAATTATGTAGTACATACAGCACTACTCATATTATCTATTTTTTCTTGTGTCATTTTAATAGATGTCTTCCAAGATATCTGTTCATTTTGTTGAATTCCAAATTTAATGACATAAAGTTGTTCATACTCTTCCCTTATTATCTTTTAAATATATTTGGTTCTGTACTGATGGACTCTCTTTCTACCCCCAGGTTGATAATTTGTGTTTTCTGTTTCTTCTTGATAGGTCTGGCTAGAGGCTTATTAATTTTAGTAATCATTTCAAAGAATACTGTTTATTTTTTTTCAATTTCATTGTTCTCCATGCTAATCTTTATTTTGTGTTCAATTTGCTCCTCTTTGTCTAGGTTCCTTTTCAGAGAGCATAAATTACTGATTTTGAATCTTTCTCCTTTTGAGGTTCTTCATCAATCCTTACAGCTTGGCTAGGACTTCTATTTCTGCTCTGAAAAAACGGCACTTTATTAGTTTTCCAGTTAAATTGCAATGTGAGTACAAATAACTGGGGCTTATGTACCTAGCTCAGAAACACAGTCCAGTCCATATGTACTTCAATGACAGAATAATAACATTTTGCAGAATAAATGACCTATATTTATTATAAGTATTCTAAGCAAAAATTGTTAGTAGAGCTTGTGAGGCCCAGAGAGAAGGGGCCCTTTAAAACTCAGTTCAGCTCCTTTTCCACCCTGAGAAGCATCCCCTTTAAAAGAATTACCACCCAGATGATGTTTGATGTTTCTGACTTGGCATCATGCTGTGGAAGAAAGATCAGGGGTTTCAAGTCAGATAACTCAGATGTTTACATTTTGGGTTATTTCTTAGCCTTTCTGAGCATGTTTCTGGTTTGCATGTGGTATTACCTGCTCTCCACTCTTTCCTCTTCAGGAGAGTCTATCTGACACCCACATCCGTGGTCATTTCTCTTTTTATGGGCTTTCGTACTTAATGTACCTTCCCTTTGAAGCAATTGTCAACATTTCACTTTTCATTTAAGCATGTAATTATTGATTTAACCTCCGTCCACCTCCTAACGTTGCCACCTCGGCCTGAGACTGTAGGCTACACGGAGCCAGAGACCAGAAGCGTTTCCTGTACCCGGGCTAACGCCATCACGGTGCACCAGAGTCTAACACAGTGCCTGGCACACAAGCAGCCAGCGAACAAATGAATGATAAAGGGGTTGCAGCCTGTGGCCCGAGCGCAGCAGCTGCGTGTGGAGGTAAGCGCCCAGGCCCGCAGTTCCCGCCCAGGCATCGGGATAACAGTCCCCCCCCGGGAGGCCCAACCCGGAGATCCCGATCCACCCCCTGGGGCAGCGCTTTGCCAGGTGACGCCACTCGGGGGTGGGACTTCCGGCCGCTGAAGTTTAACAGTCAGGGCGGGAGCCGGAAGCCCAGCGCGGAGCGGGTCGTGCCGCGGCGCCCGGTGTGCCCCGGCGGAGAGGTGAGGTTCCGGAGGGCCTGGGTCCGCGGGCCTCGCCCGCTGTGTCCTTGCATGTTCCCGAACCCCGCCCGCCCTCCGGCCACCTCGGGGCGGGGCAGAGGCCCCGGGTTCCCCGCGCCGGGCCGTCCCGCGCTCCGGACGGTTGGGGGGCAGGGGCGCGGCACGGGTTTGGCGCGGAAGTTCCCGGAAGCCGCGGGCCGGGGTCGCGCACCCGGGCCTGCGACTGCCCCCCGCCGGCCTCGGAGGTGGCCCGGGCCAGCTGGAGGGTGTGGGTGGCGGCCCCGGGCGTGTGCTGCCTCCGAAAAGTTTGCAGCTGCTCCACAGTCCGTCCTCCTTTTTGCAAATCTCTCAGCTACGACTCGTTTAGGTGGCGCTCGAATGCATTGTACAAGGGAACCCCAGTTAAACAAGTTCCTGGCAAGTAAAATGCATTTTTGATGAGTGCAAGTTGGAGAACTTTCATTGGTGTAAAACTAAGTGTTGTTTCATGGAGCCGTTATCCCCAAATTCGGGGCTGGCAGGCCGTCTGTTACCGCCCTGGGCCCCCGCTGCTCCTTCCGGGGGGGGGGGGGGGGGGACCCACTTTGAAAGGCTGATGTAATTCGTGCCTCTCCCCTGTGCTCAGTTCTCAGAAGACCGAGGTAGGTGGGCAGATGGTCCCCTTCCCGGCTCCACTTTCAGAGAAGGAAACAGACATCAAGTGACTTGGCCAAAGTCCCTGTCACCCCAACTCGGGGGCACATCGTTTGAACCCACTTTTTCAGAGCCCCGGCTTCGGTGATCTTTCCACTACCCCACGCCACTCACCGGGGATGGTGTAAGATTATAGTTGTGTTTACTGGGTTTAGAGATCGCCTTTCTTGCTCTTCATTGTTCCTTGAGTAGGGAACCAAAAGGGCCCCTTATGACATGTTAAGGCACCAAATCTAAACACTATGTTTGTGGTGCAACAGGTGACTGGCTTTTAGTAGCACTGCAAGTATCTGGCAAATGAATCACATAAATGGCTTTTCTAGTTATCACTAGCTTTAGCTTTTTTATAAACAACATTAACTTTGGTTTTTTTTTTTTTTGTCTTGAGAATTAAAGGGCCCTATAAGTTATTATTCCTCCAAGTTGTCCTTTGAAATATACTGGACCTAAGTGCACTGACTTGGGAACCTGCCTGTGACATCACTGATGCTGTGTTGTACTCTCGCACCCTCCATACCAGCAAGGTGTGGGGCATAAATTTCTAGGTCCCCTTCTCTTCCCTTCCCCTTCCTCTCATGTATTTTTGAGCACTTTTTTTTGACCTATCATATGTTACTGTTTGCTGCTCTTTAAAGTGTCTGTCTAGAGTAGCGTTTTGGCTTCCTGCCTGTAGATTGCTTTAATTTGGGAAGTCACTTTATCAGCATTGTGGTTGAACTGTGTACTGTGAATAAATAATGTGAGTGAGGGCGTTGTAGACCAATAATTGGTACAGGGACTAGTGACATCTGGGCTGTATCTGCTAATTTTGGAATTATTTGGAA
Source organism: Myotis yumanensis (assembly GCF_028538775.1). Classification (NCBI taxonomy): domain Eukaryota; kingdom Metazoa; phylum Chordata; class Mammalia; order Chiroptera; family Vespertilionidae; genus Myotis; species Myotis yumanensis. The sequence continues at coordinate 196,046,805 of NW_027223754.1, forward strand.
AAACTAGAGTGTCTGGATTCAGACCTGCAGGAGTGCTACAGTTTATGATACGTTTTTAGGAAGATTAGGAGGTTACCAATCCAACACTTATTCATGAGGTCCTCCTGTGTGCCAGGAATGTGTTTCAGGATGTAGTAAACAAGACAGAGTATCTGTTCTGAGGATCTTTGTTTTGTTCAAGCTGTGGGGAGGGAAGGGGCAAGCAGACAGTATGAGTAAAATTAGAACTGTAAAGAGGAGCAAGTGCCATGAAAAAATGAAACAGGATAATGGGATATAGAGCAACTGGTATGGGGCTGCTTTCGTCATGCTTATCAGAGTAAGCTTTTCTGAGGAGGAGACATTTGACCTGAGACTGGAATGATATGCAGGAGATGACCATAGGAATTCTGGGGAAGGAGCATTCCAGGCAGAGGAGGAGCAAACGGGAGACAGGCAGGCCAAGAAAGAAGGCGAGTGTGAGTCTGGGGGCTCCAGGGAAGAGCTTTGCACCCGGCTAGGTAGGTCAGATAAAGCAAGCTAAGAAGGTTGGATTTCATTGTAACAGCTGTGGAGCGCCAGGGAAAGGGTCAAAGATCACTCCAGCTACTTTGTAGTGACACTTTGGGGACAGAGGTGGACAGTGGTGCCACTTGTCTTGGATTAGATGCTTCATTAACTTTTTTTTTTTTTTTTTTGGCCTAACTTTGTTTTTTAAAATATATTGTTTTAAACTATTTGTAGGTGCAGTCATGCAGGAAAATCTCAGATTTGCTTCATCCGGAGATGATGTTAAAATATGGGATGCTTCATCCATGACATTGGTGGATAAATTCAACCCACACACATCACCACATGGAATCAGCTCATTATGTTGGAGCAGCAATAGTATCCTTTAAAAACGATAAAACACTCTTTGTCAGGTTTAAAAACCAATGGAACTTTTTTTGCATGTGACCCATAATTTGTAGCTCTGAAAGGTAAAAAGAAACAGTTTACTAAACAGTATATCATGAATACACACCGATTTCTCTTTTAAAAAATTTAGTTATAGCCCATTGCATTGAAAAACACTGCCATATATATATATATATATATATATTAATTATTATATCCAGACCATATAATTCGTTTTGTTATCTAGAGTTTGTTATTGAATCAAATAGAATAAGGTAGGTAATGATGGGAAAAATTCTGAAAGGTTTTGGAATGAGTTTTTGAATCTATGTTTGAATATTTGTGGTTCTTGTCTGGAAATTAATGATAGAACTCAAAGACAGAAACAAAGCTTGGGTGAGGAGATAAAAGTCAAAATTGACCTACATCCCCATCTTACAGATATATTCTTGTATTTTTCTCCCTTTCTATCTATGACAAAAGTAGTCTCATTTCCCAAATATTCAGAGAAGTTGCTGAATTTTTCTAAGCTTTCTCTGTTTCTGATCCACACCCTCCTTCTCTTAGTAAACTCCAATATGTGGATAAAATAAATGAGGCAGTGAAGCTTAGAAATCAGGATTTCTCAGCCCCTTACACTATTGGCATTTTGGGCCAGGTGATTCTTTGTTATAGGGCCTGTCCTGTGCATTAGAGGGTGTTTAGAAGCCTTTCTGGCCTCTACCCACCTGATGCCAGTAGCCCCTAGCTGAGAACCGCTATTGTCAAAAAGTGCTCATCACCTTTTGTATGCACTGCTATGTTAAAAATTGTCATTCTTTTGTCAAACTCCTACATATAGTGTCTTAAACAACAAATTAGGTTTTTCCATGTCTGATCTTATCAATACCGAAGTATTAATATTCTGCTGCTTTATGAAAATGTGATTGATTCATAAACAAAACCATTAGAAGTTATCATGTTCAATCTAATTGTTAATGCAAATATGTAACAAAAATGATGATTTTTCTTATTGAATTAAATTTACTTCATCATTCCTTGAATTTGTATTACAGTAGCAAAGTTAATTACTTGAGTGCTCTATTAATCAAACTCATGGTGCAGTGACTACATGTTTGAAGTACTCTCCAGAAGTGTAGTGGGGGGAACTGTTTTAAAGAGGGACAAATACGTGAGGTTGCTTCTCTATTACTGGATTTTTATTATGTTCAGAGGTAATTTTTCTCTGTTACTGCATTAGAGAAAAATAGCATTACTTAGTAAGATGTATTATTTTTTGGTTTATTGTATTCCAGGGAGTTTTAGTAACGGTTGGCATTTACTGATAAACTATTTAATGGTCTGTGAATAAAACTGTTGTGACTATGAGGAGGTATCGTATGACTTGGAAACTGGTCTTACTTCTGTGTGGTTTTCCTGTGCAGTAGGTGTGCACTGAGAGCCTTCATCTAATCTTATTCCTAATGAAGCTTTGATCCCTTCCATGGAGGTTAGTTATTGATGAACGAGGACTTCCCACACTCAGGAACTTGGGGGCCACTTCGCTTGGGTTCCCAAGGCGCAATTCATGGTGACGTGCCAGGGAGATTAGTTTTCTATGCTTTTGGTCCTTGAGATAATGTTCCTCACTTTCTCATGACTTCTAAAACTACATGAGAAATACATTATCATTACCCTCTCATTATCTTTCTGTTTTTTTTTTTCATTTCTATATTGTAAGGAGAAAAGTATCAGTAAACAAGGAAGAAGCCAAATAAAGAGAAATGATATATTTTCCTCAGTGCTGTAATATGTAGGTGGAAATGATTTTAAGTCATCATGTATCATAAAATCACAACCCACGGTCTGTTCACAAAATACAGGAATGTTACATAAATCATCCAAAAGTAATGCAATTAGAACTTTGCTTGTTTAAAAGCATTAATTTAAACTTCTGATATTTTAATGTGTTAGGACTTTCAAAATGAAACTCTTGTTCTCGGTTATATTGTATTTAATTATTTTAGTTTTAAAATACATTGCTTTGTTTTTACTGATTGTTCCACATAAAATAAGGTAAATATAATTTTAAATTTATTTAAAGTAAAAATTTTAAAAATGTAATTATATTAAATTTTAAATAACTTAAAATTTAATTTAAAATAGAACTCTTCCATAACATAAATAGTTGCTATTTAACCACATTTATTTATATTTGCTATACTTACTGTAATATTTATTCTTAATATATTTAAGATTGAAACATTCTATCACAAAAATTCTAGTTGTGAGAAAATACCAGCTTTTATTTTTTTAGTGGACAAATAGGAGACTAATACAGATATTTGCTTCCTAACTTAAATGGGTACCAAGCACTGTGTTAAAAACTGTCCTGAACAGTGTTTATAGATGAAAAGGCTGATTCATATATGCTGATGGTGCTTTTATTATGCTTTCATTCTTGAAGTATAAAATTAGACCTTCTGGCTTACTCTTTGAAAATGGAGTAGTGTTTCACATGGGTTACATAGCTTTCAAGTGATAGCAGAGCCAGAAAGGATAGTTCTTCCCTGTGGTGGTAGTAAAGAGAGTTAGTAATTAGGAAACTGAGCCATTTTTGAAAGCTAACGTATAAGCGATGCTCATTTGCTTTTCTGCTTAGGTTAGTGTGCTTGCTTTTATCATTACGATTCTCGTATTAACAGTCTCGTGCTAGAGATGCTCATGGATTGTTTTATGCTCCATAACTCTTCCTTTAGATAACTTCCTAGTGACAGCATCTTCCAGTGGCGACAAAATTGTTGTTTCAAGTTGCAAATGTAAACCTGTTCCACTTTTAGAGCTTGGTGAAGGGGTAAGTGAAAAACAAACAAACAAAAAAACCTACAAGAAAATCTTAGTTCTACTTGGGTGGCAACTGCTTATTTATTGTGGTGCTTGCAACTAAATATAAAGGTGTTTAAACGCATTTTTCTTAACCTAAGCTCAAAGTAATACCATAACACTTATCGGTGAGATGGGTACTGAAACATCTCTAAGTAAAATAATACTGAATCTTAGGGGAGCAATCGGGGATTCAGGTTTTGTCAACTAGGCACTTGCTTTCTCCATTTTTCCTCTGTGGGAGGTTCCCTGGTGTTGTTGCCTTTTTAAGGACCAAGTCCCATTTAAGTCACTAGTTTGATAGGACCATAAAGCCCTAATGCTGTAGCCCTGCCTTCACTGACTTTGGGCTGAGGACTATCTCAGCTAAGGACCCCTATCTGACATAGCTTTCTGCTTTTGCTTCTGTCCATACTGAAGGGCCTGCCTGAGCCTCCCCAGGGGCGACATCACCTGGAAAAGATGGCTTTGTCAAAATGAGCTTTGGTCCCAGAGCATTTAAATGAAGCTCTCATTGCATATTGCTTGCTTATTCTTTTGTTTTATAAAGTAATCTCTCTGATTCAAGATATTGCTGGCTGCCTCATTTCCAATCTATTGGAAGCTATTTCCAAGCTATTTCTTTTTTAAATAAGATATGATCTAAATAAAAAGGTATAAGATGTTGGTAGCTTGTTCTTTTTTGAGTTGCAGATTTTCCTAGCAGACCCTAAAACATTATGAAGAGTCCTAATTTTACACTGGAATAGGTAAGGGAGCCCAGTTCTTTCCTAAAGATACCCAGTGGGATTGGCCCAAAGTTCATTTCCAGCCCATATATGTTGGAGGCTGTGGCAGAGAGAATGCCAAGGGTAGAAATGGAGTTTGAGACCTTCTGCCTATTCAAACTCAGTTACGTAAAATTGAAGCAAAGAGCATCCCTGGTTGATAACAGTCAAAGTGTATATCCTTTCAGAGCAGGCAAAACATTTTAGTCATCATCTTTGAATCTTTAAATCCTGTCAAAGACGGTTGACAAAAATTTGTTTAATTAAATAGCATCAAGATAATTTTTATTTCCTCTGTTACAGTATGTATTATGCTAATTTTACATCGTGTCTTAGAACCAGTTTGGTACCTTTTTGTTTTTTGTTATTAAATTATGACAATAGATGATATTCACAAATTGACACAATTCTACAAATTTTGTGAATATTCCATATCAGTTGTTGCAGTTAGTTCTCTTTCCCATAGTTAAGAAATCACATCAGGATGCATGTGGCTGAAGTGGTCATTATAGTTATCATTTGAATCTGCTTTAATTTACTTATAACATATTTTGCAAACATTGGTTCTTTAACCTTTATCAGGAATTTATTGTAACATATTGTGTTGAAAACCTTTGTTTTGTAGGATCCAAGTTCTTTTACTCATGTGCTATTTGAGATATTAGACGTTTCCTATATAGGAAAATGTGATTCTTATTTAAACATTAATTTTTGGGTAGAACTTTAAGTTTATATTTATTTTCTTTGATTTTGTATTTTCTTAAAAGTGGGCAGATTGGCATTAACAGTGTTATAATGGATGTGGTAGGCTACTATATAACCTAGAAATTTGACCAGCTGTTATTTTTAGATTTTAAAAACTGCACCCATTGCTTGTGTTTTGGGATGTAGGATTCCTGTAATAACTACACGATTTCTATTAATTATTTAAGTTCATTAGCTACATTAATAATGTATTAACAAAAAGAATCTTCTATCATTAGCGTAAGCCAGCTATAAACATAGCTTTTGTTCTGAGCCCTTAAGAATAATTTGAGTTGTTTTTGACAATTAGAATCCTAATATATTTATCTTTGATGGATATCATTCTTGTCTATTTTCTGTAAAGGTTATTTATATAGCTCTTAGTAAACTGTCCTGATTTGCAGTGATAACCACATTCTAAATCTTATTAGTTTGTTCAAACCAAATTTAGTTCCTACGTGTGTATGTATGGTGCCTAGAAGAGAAGTATACCTACTATACTGACACATTGATCTAATGTGCTCCTGTTTATATGTGTTGGTAATTTTGACTCTTCATCAAAATCTAAGAGCAGTAAGAAGCTTGAGTGTAGGAGCCATCTGCAGCTTTTTAAGAATCTGGTGCTCTCTTGAGTAGAGGATGTTTTTGAGATGCGTGGACTCTCAAGGTAGGGACAGTAGTTCTAGTCCTCATTTCTCATTTTCAGATGAAGAAACATAGGCTCATAAAGGTGAGATGACTTGCCTAAACCTGCATGTTTTGCCTTTAGATTTTACCTAAGTCACAAATGTTTCCCCTTTGGAATTATTTCTCCATTTTTTCCCCCATAGCATTCAATTGGAGGTAAGAACATTAATGTAACTACAGTGTACCTGAAGGTTAAATAGGAAAATACATGCAATATTGTGTTCTGACGGATGGGCACCACCAGGTAGATGACACTCAGATAATTATTGTGAGAAAAACTTGGTAGCCTCTGTATTTTTAGCCATTTATGTTATAAATATATATTGAGCATGGATATGGTCTTTGCTCTTAAAGAAACTGACAGTCTGGTGGAAGACAGATAGTAAACTAGGAAACAGAATACCCAGATAGTGATAAGTTGTGTCGAGAACTAAAATAGTCAAGTTATTGAGATAGCAAGTTACCTTAGGTGGCCAAGGGAGTACCCCTGAAGAGATGGCATTTAAGGTGCTGTCTATTGACCAGAAAAAGCTGTTCAGCCAAAATTCGGGGCAAGAATAGCTGTTGTTGAAGCCTTGAGGACAATATAGGATTATTTTTCAGGAATGCAAGAAGGTCATTGTAGCTGGAGAATTAGTGGGTGAAGAGGAAAATGAGAGATAAGGTAGGAAGTGGCCAGATGAATAGATAGGGCTTTGAAAGCCAGGTAAATGAGTCTGGAATTTATTCTAGGGTTGATTAGAAGCCATTGAAGATTTTTAAATGGGAGAGATAGGATCAGATTAACATTTTTTAAAGATCACCCTACTTATGGAGAACAGAATGCGCAGGAGTAGAAGCAGGACAGCCAGTTAAGAGGCTGCTGTTGTTCCACAGGGTTTGGATTAGAGTGCTGGAAGTAGTGCTGGATACTGGGAGGGCCAGCTGGGATTTATTTTAGTGTTGGAGTTTAGAGAATTTATGGTAGACTTGGGGCAGGCAGAACGAGGAATCAAGGCGAATTTCTGGAATTTTATCTTGAAAAACTGGGTAGATGGATGGTGTCTTTACATACATGGGGAAGAATGTAGGGTCAAGTTCTGATGACTCAATGTTTAAGAATTGGATTTGCGATGAGACTTTGGGCAAATACCTTGTCCTCAATGGAAAACTTTCCTTATCTGTAAAATGAGGGACAGACATATCCTTGAAAGTCTTCTCTACCATTATTATTTTCTGAGCTGTGGTTTGATTGTAATTCAGGGTATCCTGCGGAAATGTAAGAGCAGGCTTTAGTAGGGGAGATATTACAGGCAGGTAAGCCCTGATGGGAGGCCAAGACTTGCTGGTATTTTCTAAGCTTCCTCTGTCACCTCTGTGTATGGCAGAGAACATGAATCTGGTTGATTTCTTGAAGTCTTTTTTAACTCCTTACAAGCTATCGGACCCATGTGGAAGATTAGAGGTGAATCTTTAGTATAAGTATTAGCATGTTTATAACATTTAATTCAACAAATATTTATTAAGTGCTTGCTAAGTACTGAATAAGACTTAAAAGTCATCTCTGGGCTCTGTTAAGTTAAGGTAACTTTCTTTTTCTTTAATAGCAAAAGCAGACATGTGTCAGTTTAAATTCCACATCTATGTATTTGGTAAGCGGAGGCCTGAATAACACTGTTAATATTTGGGATTTAAAATCAAAAAGAGTTCATCGATCTCTTAAGGTAAGGAACTTGGGTGTTGTTGTTTTGTAATGTTACAGAAATGGTTATCGCACAATGTGCTTAGTTACCAAACTTTTAATGTTGAGCTTTTATAATAAAAGTAAGATGCTTCAGCATTGAAGTGAGATTTGTTAGGGAAAATAAAGATTCTGTTTCTTTACAAAGTCCTAGGTACTGTATTGGTCCTCATATTCTTAACTTCTTAGATGGGAGCAATGCCCTAAATGTCCTTTCTTCTCATCAGATATTGTTTCTTTGATTTAAAAAAGGAATAAAATGTAGAGACATTTCCAAACATGCTTGGAGGACCATTTGAAAAGGTTATGTAATAGTTAATACAATATAAAAAGTGTAATATAATAGTGGCATAGTATAGTTACTATTCTTGGCATTATATTAATCTGATTATTAGATACAAAGGTTAGTTTGTTTATATTAGTAATGTATGGCACCAAACTGTTAAAAACTAGACTCCTAATCCAATCCTGATCCCTTTTCTGTGTTCCTGCTAGATTTCTCTGACTTGATGTTGGAAAATGTCCTTGTGAACCCAGTTTGTTCAAAACCAGTTGTTTTTTTTTTTGTTTTGTTTTTTAAACCAGTTTTATTGTTTCCAAGTGGATTCCCCTTTGGATTTGGGAGACAGCCTAATATAGAGGGAGGCAGATAGGCTTTTGGGTTTGACCTGGAATTGAATCCCGGCTTTGTCACTTAGCAGTTATGTGAGCTTACACAGGTTTCTTAACCTTTCTGTGCCATTTAGTTAACTCACCTGTAAAATGGGAAAAACTGACATTTTCTCCAAGATTGTTCTAGGATTAATAATGATATATGGCTCTGGGCGGTGTGCCTCAGTTGGTAGGAGTGTCGTGTACACCTAAAGGTCATGGGTTCGATTTGTGGTTATGGCATAGACCTAGGTTGTGGTTCGATCCTGGTGCCTTTGGGGGTTATACTGGAGGCAACTGATTGATGTTTCTCCCCCCCCCCCCCCCCCCCCCCGCCCCAAATAAATAAATAAATAAATAAAATCAATGAACATGTCCTCTGGTGAGGATTTAAATAAATAAATAACAGTAATGATATATCAAGCTCCCAGCGTCAGTACGTACTCGACAAAGGGAAGCAGCTGCTGTCATCTCTCAGACATACCTTGCCCTTCTGGCTTTGGGGCTTTTGTTTTTTACTCTTTTCCATTTTGCAGGGTCTGGTTTACTTCCCCTATTTTAACTCTTCTCCTTTCTTTGAGGTTGAACTCCAACTTTATGTCTTGCATGAAGCTTCCTCTGTCAACTCAGTTCACAGTGATGCCTCTTTCTCTTTTGTCTTGACACTTTGCCTCTACCACCACTCACTTAGCTTTGTTCTGCCATTTTCGTGTTAATTTAAATGTCCTGTCTTCTCAATTGAACAGTAATACTTTCAAGGGCAGGGACGCTCCTGATAGTCAACTCGCAATAAATGTTACTTGTCAGTGGAAGTGAATTCTGTAAGGGAGACATATTGCCATTTAGAAAATTACCTTTCTATTCTGTCTCTCGTTTCAAAGTGCCTGAGCTTTATTATAGTTATGAAAAATAGATCTCTGTTCCCTGAGAAGACTTGGTGTTGATCAGATAGTTTTCTGCTTATTTGAGTAATTTTTAAAATTTGAGGAAAATGTTAAAGCAAATATTAGATTGACAAATGGATAATATTTATAAAACACAAAATTTGCAAAAACATGAAAATATGCTTTTTGAAGGTTTTATGGCACTGTATTTCATTTTTTTCTTTCAGGATCATAAAGATGAAGTAACTTGTGTAACATATAATTGGAATGATTGCTACGTTGCTTCTGGATCTCTCAGTGGTGAAATTATTTTGCACAGTGTAACCACTAATATTTCTACTACTCCTTTTGGTCATGGTAGTAGCCAGGTAAGTATGGGTTTATTCAAAATAAAGTTGATAAGATAGATTTTGAACTCTTATATAAACCAATAAGTTTTAAGTTTTTAAAATTAAGTATCTAAAATAAGCTTTTTTAAAAATAAGCTAATTCATACTAGATTGAGTATACTTACTTTATTGAGTTCAATTAGGCCATTGAATATAACATGCTCCTAGATTATAACTATATATAACAAAATACAAATACTGTTAACAGGTTAAGCTCAAAACATGATTATTAATCTTTCTATAGACATTACAGTTATAGAAGTGTTGCATAGCTCAAATTATGTTAGCTGCAGGACAGGTACATAAGTACTCTGATGGGAGTGTGATAATTGAGTGTGTTTAGGCACAGGATATATGTTTTTTTGGTTACTATAAGTATATCATAGTTCATGTATTGCTACCAGGTTAATACCAGGAGTATGTAGGGAAATGTTTTGTTGTTGTTAATCCTCACCCGAGGATATTTTTTCCATTGTTATTTTAGAGAGAGTGGAAGAGAGGGAAGAAGAGAGGGGGAGAGAAAGAGAGAGAGAGAGAGAGAGAGAGAGAGAAACATTGGATATGAGAGAGACACATTCATTGGTTGCCTCCCACGTGTCCCAACTGGGGCTGGGGATAGAACCTGTAACCCAGGTACGTGCCCCTAACAGGGAATCGAACCTGAGAATCCTTGGTGCCTGGACTGACACTCCAACCACTAAGCTACACTGAGAAGGGTTGTAAGGAAACTTTTTTTTTTTTAAACATATTTTATTGATTTTTTACAGAGAGGTAGGGAGAGGGATAGAGAGAGAAACATTGATCAACTGCCCCCTGCACGCTCCCTGCTGGGTATGTGCCCACAACCAAGGTACTGCCCTTGACCAGAATTGGACCTGGGACCCTTGAGTCCGCAGGCTGACACTGTCCACTGAGCCAAACCGGTTAGGGCAGGAAACTTTTTATAAAGGAACTAGAGCAGCGGTTCTCAACCTGTGGGTCGCGACCCCTTTGGCGGTCGAATTACCCTTTCACAGAGGTTGCCTAAAACCATCCTGCATATCAAATATTTACATTACGGCCGAAACCGGTTTGGCTCAGTGGATAGAGCGTCGGCCTGCGGACTGAAAGGTCCCGGGTTCGATTCCGGTCAAGGGCATGTACCTGGGTTGCAGGCACATCCCCGGTGGGAGATGTGCAGGAGGCAGCTGGTCGATGTTTCTCTCTCATTGATGTTTCTAACTTTCTATCTCTCTCCCTTCCTCTCTGTAAAAAATCAATAAAATATATATTTAAAAAAAAAATATTTACATTACGATTCATAACAGTAGCAACATTAGTTATGAAGTAGCAACGAAAATAATTTTATGGTTGGGTCACAACATGAGAAACTGTATTTAAAGGGCCAGAAGGTTGAGAACCACTGAGCTAGAGGCTCAATGCACGAAATTTGTGCAAGAGTAGGCCTTCCTTTCGCTGGCTGCTGGCACTGGCTTCCCTCTAGCACCTGGGACCCGGGTTTCCCTTACAGCCCTGGCTTTGTTCAGAAGGTCATCTGGTCTAATTAGCATATTACGCTTTTATTATTATAGATATTAGCCAAATTTTTTCTTCAAGAAAATTAGTCTATAAAATTCTTAATACATTTAATTTTTCAAGTAATCTAAGTTTTTACTAACTTCCCATGAAATTCTCCACAGAAATTTCTAATAAGGTGCATCTTCTTTCCATTCTTACTTTTAATTATAATCACTGTGGCCATAATTATTATTAGATAAAAGATGGGAGTGCCTCACTTTTGAAAAGCAGTTTTTTAAATCATTATATTGAGTAGTATATATTTAATGTTTAAGGAAAATACGTTTTATATTAAAAATGCATTGAAAAGTGTATTTTTTTCAAGTTTCATTTGTATTGGGGGAATAAAAGAGATTCATATAAATGATAATATGGGTGATTGATAAAAAACTTATGGATATTCAGAACAGTGAGATAGAATTATCTGATTGGGAATAAAATGGGGAATATTAATGGAGGAAGGCCTTCAGCTGGGTGTGAGACTTAATTAATTGTTTGTTTTATTTTTACTATGTTATAAACTGGCCTCCTTGCCAATCACTTGATTCTAACTTTTGTATTAGAGTTAACTCTTTACATGCCTCCATTCTAGTTGGAACCATATCGTGTTTTCTTTGTCCTCAACCATTGTCCAACTTTGTGGCTTACGTTGAAGAGATCCTCAATACCATGGGAATGGATGAATACTAAATTTAGAGATAACAAAGATTTTAATAGAACTTCGGGGGAGAGATATTATATATCTCCTTAGATGACCAAAGGCTTTCTCCATGCCTAGTCCAGAGTATTGACTCTTCATCCTTTGTGGTTTAGTTGATTTTTTATTATGCTTTAGTTGTTGAATTTCTAGCACAATCAGATGCTCAGAATCAAACAAATATATAAATATCTAAAATATGTTTTAAATACAAATATTTCTTATTCTCTGCTAGTGTTTCCTTATACTTATTTGTGATTTGGCTGTGACTGGGCCTTTTATTTAGGGATATTCTAACCCTAATGAATCAATGTATTGTGTGTTTTTTCTGTGGAAAAAAAGAGGAGATTGAGTTAGCTGTACTCCAAGTTAGTAATATCATGACAAATATTCAGTTACTAGAATATTGGTATGTCTTGGGATCATCTTATGTAGCCCACTAAATGATTTTATGGTATTGATTGAAACCTGTTACTCTCTAAACCAGAAAAGTCCTAAATCCTGTGTGAGTGCTATGTCTGTGGTTGGCTGTTATTTATATAGTTTATATAAAACGTTCTTATGAATGCTTACAATTACATAAAATTTATTCTTCTTTTTATAGCCTATTCGGCACTTGAAGTACTCCTTATTTAAGAAATCGCTCCTGGGCAGTGTTTCGGATAACGGAGTAGTAACTCTTTGGGATGTGAATAGTCAGAGTCCTCACCATAACTTTGATAGTACTCATAAAGCTCCAGCTTCAGCCATCTGCTTTTCTCCTGTCAATGAATTGTTGTTTGTAACCATAGGCTTGGATAAAAGAATCATTCTCTATGACACTTCAAGTAAGAAGTAAGTGTGGCATTTCTTAATTTAGCAACAAATAATTATCTCATTAGAAGATATATTTGTGATTTGTATAGACTTATGATTCATTAATGTTCAGGAGCTCTAAAATTTGTGTACTTGATAAGGTAGATTTTTTTTCTTTTTCCCATGCAGAAAAAATAGATGAGGTGGGTATTCTTCTTTAATTATTATTCTGTTTCCTTTTTTAAAATTTGAATTTACTGGGATGATATCTAATCTAATAAAAGACAAACATGCAAATTGACTGTACCTTCGCTACGCCTTAAGCCATGCCCACCAGCCAATCAGAGCGACTATATGCAAATTTACCCAACCAAGATGGCGGCCGGCAGCTATGGAGCTGGAGCGAGGAGGAGGCTTGGTTGCTCCAGTGATGGAGGAAGCCAAGCTTCCCACCTGCCGCAGCTGGCTCTGAGCTCCACTGAAGGCAACAAAGTTTCAATTATAGAAGATAAATAAACCCCAGATACCTGCTTTCAGCCGGCCGTGGCTACGGAGCTGGAGCGAGCAGGAGGTTTGGTTGCTCCAGTGATGGAGAAAGCCAAGCTTCCCGCCCATCCTGGTTGGCTCTGAGCTCCACTGAAGGCAACAAAGTTTCAATTATAGAAGGTAAATAAATCCCAGAATAAAAAAAGAGAAAGAGGAGAGGCTGGGAGCTTCTGTTGCCCGGGGGCTTGGATAGGCTGAAAATAGCCGTCAGCCCCTCACCCAGACTGGCCAGGCACCCCAGTGAGGACCTCCCACCCTGAAGGGGGTGTGACCAGCCTGCAAACAGCCATCAGCCCCTCACCCAGGCTGGCCAAACCTCCATGGGGTTAGGGTCCCAACTGGGGGGGTGCTTGACCAGCCTGCAAACAGCCATCAGCCCCTCACCCAGGCTGGCCAGGCACCCCAGTGGGGACCCCCACCCTGAAGGGGGTGTGACCAGCTGCAAACACCCATCAGCCCCTCACCCAGGCTGGCCAGACACTCCAGTGGGGACCCCCACCCTGAAGGGAGTGTGACCAGTCTGCAAACAGCCATCAGCCCCTCATCCAGGCTGGCCAGGCACCCCAGTGGGACCCCCATCCTGATTCGGGAAACCCTTCAGGGCAAACAAGCCGGCCCCCACCCATGCACCAGGCCTCTATCCTATATAATAAAAGGGTAATATGCAAGCTGACCCTAACAGCAGAATGACTGGGAATGACTGGTCACTATGACATACACTGACCACCAGGGGGCAGATGCTCAATGCAGAAGCTGCCCCCTGGTGGTCAGTGCGCTCCCACATGGGGGAGCTCTGCTCAGCCACAAGTCAGGCTGACGGCTGCCAGTACAGCGGTGGTGGTGGGAGCCTCTCCCGCCTCCTCAGCAGCACTAAGGATGTCAGACTACAGCTTAAGCCTGCTCCCTGCTGGCAAGTGGACATCCCCCGAGGGCTCCTGGGCTGCCAGAGGGATGTCTGATTGCCAGCTTAGGCCCAATCCCCCGGGGAGCAGGCCTAAGCCAACATGTGGTCATTCCCCGAGGTGTCCCAGACTGTGAGAGGGCACAGGCTGGGCTGAGGGATGCCCCCTCCCTAGTGCACAGATTTTTGTGCACCTGGCCTCTAGTTTTTGGTTAATAAAATTACATAGGTTTGAGGTGTACAGTTTTATAATACATCATCTGTATATTGCCTTGTGTATTCACCACCCCTAGTGAAGTCTTTCTTCACCATTTATCCTCCCTTTTCCCTCTTCTACCTCTCTACCTTTCCTCTGCCTTTTTCTCTTGTAATCATCATACTGTTGTTTGTCTTGCCTATGAGGTTTTTGTTTTTTTTTCCTTAACCTTTCACCTTTTCACCCAGTCCCCCAAACCCCCTCCCTTCTGACAGCTGTCAGTCTGTCCTCTGTATCTATTGAATCTGTTTCTATTTTGTTTGTTAGTGTATTTTGTTCATTAGATTTCACATATCAGTGAAATCCTTTGGTACTTGACTTTTTCTGGTTGGCTTATTTAGAGGACTTCTGGATTGTGAACATTGAAGGATAGCCTGCTAATGATTTCATATCTTTATTTTAACATGTATGCACATTATTCTTTTTAAAAATATAACAAAATATGATTAATTTGCTTTAAAATTAATTCCTTATGTAAAGCAGGGTGTCTGAATGACCATCATTTTGGGCTGGGTGATTCTTGGTTGTGAAGGACTGTCCTGGGCACTGTGGGATGTTCAGCAACATCCCTGGCCTCTACCCATTAGATGCCAGTAGCACTTTCCTAGTTGTGACATCCTAATGACCTCCAGTTAAGAACTAGTGGTCTAGAGCTAAAGGGCACATAATCTAAGTATCTGAGTTTGTTGTGCCTTCCTGTACTTCTTAGATTTATAAGGGTGCTTGGTTAGCTTTTTAAAAAGCTGCAAAAATGCTACAGGTGTATTAAGATACCTAACAATATATAAAAATCCTGTAAAAAAAATGGTAATGTTATTACTAGGGAAGGATCTACTGTCCTTATTAGAAGTTTACTGTTACTTATTTTACATTCTTTTTTCATTTTAATATTTTTTTTAACTAATTTACTAAGAGACCTGAGTCAGTAAGGTATTTCTCTCTTATATTGGACACTCCAATAAAGAGCTCAGCTTCAGCAGGTCGGTACCCATATTTCTCTCCTTGCTTCCTGAGGATCAAGCCACATGGGTTCAGTTAGCTTTTTGGTCAGGAGATACAGAACTAAGAACAAAGTAGCAGCTGCTCTCCTGTGAAAGGTCATAGTCCTCTTGAGGCTTAAGCAGGTCAACAAATGGAAAAGGAATGCTGGGAGACTCCTTAATTCTGAAGCTAGAGCCCTTTTTTTTTTTTTTTTTTTTGTGGAGTAGCACCCAGGAATTCTGTCATATTCATTGCCAAGGTAACAATTATTTAAAGAAATAGGTACTGCTTCTAGAACATGTAGAGTGAATAAGAAAATAGGATGAAGTGTTCAGCAGTTCCTTTATATGCCATTGCACTGAAATGTCTCTAATTCTAAATGTATGCTTTAAAATAAATGTTTGGAATATGTATGCTACTTGCCCAATTCTAAGTACCTTTGGGTTTGATATGCTACAGTTATTTATATGTCACATAAGCTTATATACCTGTATACATTCATATATCTACATAGACTTACTCTCTTTCCAAAGGCTAGTGAAAACTTTAGTGGCTGACACTCCTCTAACTGCAGTAGATTTCATGCCTGATGGTGCCACTTTGGCTATTGGATCCTCCCGTGGGAAAATATATCAGTATGATTTAAGGATGTTGAAATCACCAGTTAAAACCATCAGTGCTCATAAGACATCTGTGCAATGTATAGTATTTCAGTACTCCACTGCTCTTTCTAAGGTAAGATATTTTCTTTCTGAATTTTTTCTTTTACTAAATAAATCTAGCTCAGAATATAGAAATTTTATGTTGTCAATCAAACACAGTGTAGTTTTGCATCATAATCATTTTTATATAAAAAGCATTTAATATAATTTTAGTACAAAGCCATTTGATACTTGGTTTTAAAACTATTTTTTTTTAAATTTTATACTTAATTCTCATATTTCCCTCTTCATATTTTAAAAGGCTTTTTTGGTTCAGAGGGAAATTCTCAGCTATACTAGCAATCTTAAAATTTGTAAGGAAAAATATATGCATATTTTTAATCTAATAAGGAATTTATAAAATATTAATAACAGTAGGGAGCATTAGAAACCTGAGCTTTTAAATATTCCATTACATTTCAGTCAGGTTTAAATAAAGACTCTTCAAGTAAGGCCTCAGCTGTGAACAAACGGACTGTTCCTGTGAGTGCCACCAGTGGGGGAGCTCAGAGTTCTGGAACTGTCAGAGAAGCCACTGCCACAGCCACGGTTCTGCCACAGCCCATGACAGCAGCCGTGGGGAAAGGCACAGTTGCTGCCCAAGACAAAGCAGGTAAGTGGTGCTTATATATAGTATTTGGAGTGACCCCTCCACCCCAATATGTATAATTATACTTCCTTCAGGAATCAAGAACTCAAATTCACTCGGGTATTTAAATAAAATTATTAGTAAATATCATTGAAGAAGTGAACATTTTAACTTCAGCTATAAATTATTTAAAAATTAATGAAAAAATATTTTTCTTAGTCTATTTAGTTGAACTTCTGTTGTAAAAAATATTATCTTAAAAAACACAATAATGTCAACTCAAATTATTCATTCTTAATACTAACTAGACTGGGTGACTTTACATTGTGTCTTCAGGTTAATCAGTAGAGAATGCAATTTTGATGTCATGATTTGATCTCTGAGGTTTTTTCCTTTTTTTTTAAAGCTATTAATGGATCCTTTTATTTCATATTTTAGAATGAAAGGTAAATTAAGTGATGAAATGAATATATTTAAGTATTAAATAGTGCCTGGCTGATATTAAGCCACATACTAGCAGTTTGTTAAATAAAAATAAATGACAATATTACAATTTTAAATAATTTTTTTCTATGTTGATAAGCATTTCTTAAAGAGGAATTTATTTAGACATTGTGAAAGTATAATATGATGATAAGCTTCCCCATACCTACTATAGAATATATTCTTTGCCTGCAATAAAGATCATATTCCCTAAATTCCTAAAAACCTTCTGGTTTTTATTTTAAGAAGTATACTACACAGTCAACATGCAACAGATAGTTTTAAAAGTCTACATGGTATATATGCCAGTATGTTTTCAAAATATTAGAAATGGATGTACCCACCCATGTCTTTTTAAATTTTTAGGACAAGTACTTGACATGGACAAAAATATTTGTTGGTGCCTTTTCAGTCAGAGTTTACTATTTCCAAGTATAAGCAATGTTAATTTGTTATCATTCATAATATGGGATAGTTTTCTTAAAGTTGTAGGTATATTCACTACAAATTTTCTGTGAATAACTACATTGTTCTCCCATAAAAATTATTACATATTACGTGGAAAAATAAGTGCTATCTACTTAAAAGAAGAAAGTCTTTTTGAAAATTACTTTGAGTAATGTTTGCCAGAAATGTTTAATTAAATATATTAAAATTTCCATTATTTTAAAATTTTAATTTACTATCAATTTTATGCATAATTTTCAAAAAGTAAACAAAATATTTTTCTCATTTACTGTAAATTTTATGAAGTCTGTATTCATTTAGTTTTTAATAAGGAGGCTATGTTTAACAATGACAGCATTAATTAGGAATTGAAGACTTGGGTCTGCAGGGTCACTGATTAACAGTTCTTTCCTGATTAGCAAAGTTTCTGGCAAAATGAATTTTTGCTTTGCATCCATAGTTAGAAATTCTGTTCATTAATTTTATTTTGAAATAATTTCAAACTTACAGAAAAGTTTCAATAATATATAAAGAACTCCTGAGCTCAGCTGTCCAGCAGATTCACCATTTTATAAATTTTGCCATATTTGCTTCCTAATTTTCTCCCAAACACACACACACACACGTATGTCTATTTTTCCCCCCTCTGAAACATGTAGAGTATATTAAGTTTAAGTCTCAGGTCTATCACTTCTTACCAGGATGACTTTGGGCAGTTTTCTTAACCATTCTGAATCTCATTTTTCTCTTCCACAGATAATAACTTTTAGGGTTATTGTGAAAATCAGAGAAAAATGTATCAAAAGTGCGTGGCACATGGTGGGCACTCAATAATTATGGTGTGATTAATAATATTGTTATCATAATCATCATTATTACTATTATCATTTTAAGCTTCTTATAAAATAAATTCGAAGTTTGACAAAAAGTTCATGTTGCTTCTACTAAAGTGGTCCTGACTTAGTTATTAAAAACAAGTTCTGCAGTCTAGTTACTACTGCTTATTTTCAGAAGGAACAGCCATTTAAGGAATGAAAAACAGCCCTCTGCCTTTTTATTGTCTACTTTACTACTCTATAACAGCGGTTCTCAACCTGTGGGTCGCAACTCCTTTGGGGGTCGAACGACCCTTTCACAGGGGTTGCCTAAGACCATCGGAAAACACATATGTAATTACATATTGTTTTTGTGATTAATCACTATGCTTTAATTATGTTCAATTTGTAACAATGAAACATGAGGAACTGTATTAAAGGGTCGTGGCATTAGGAAGGTTGAGAACCACTGCTCTAAGAGTTTGGGATTCTGGTTATTGTGAGGTCAGTGAAGTCATTTGAGGTCGTAAATGCCTAAAGCAATGTTAAACTCCCCTTGTTAGTGAAGAAAAAGAAGAGGGAAAAATATCTGTTCACTGCAAATTGGGGAGAGAGCTAACATAACTTAAATCCTGCTATCTGTTAGGCATTGTGCTACATATGCCTTACAGACTTTTTTTATGATTATCATTTGTAGGTAATCAACTAAGTTATATGTTCAGAATACTTTTAAGACAGAAGCAAATATGTATATTATTTTAGAAAAAAAAATTAAAGATGGCTACAATAGCATGATGGTATATGAATAAATAAGTTATTTGATTTTGGGGGAGCCCTTCATTCCATGAAAGTGATGGTTAGATGAATCATTGTTAAATTCTGCTTTTCCCCCCCAAAGCTCACAATTGTAACATTACCAATAATATGGGTAATACGTTAATTTTTTTATTTATTCACAAAATCATATGTTCTTTTAAAAATTATTTTAAAATTAATTTTATTGGGGTGGCATTGCTTAATAAAATTATATGTTCCTTCAAATTTACTATTCTATGGTACATCATCTCGGTATTGCATTATATGTTTACCACCCCAAATCAAATCTGTTGTCACCATATGTTTGACCCCTTTTAGCCTTCACTACCCTATACCCCATTCCACCCCCCTTCCATCTGGTAACTACCATGCTGTTATCTGTGTGTATGAGTTTTTGTTTGTTTTTCTTTTTTTTTTTTTTTAATTTAAATTCTTCATTGTTTAAAGTATTACATATGTCTCCTTTTTCCCCCATTGACCTCTCCCCGGCTGTTCCCATCCTCCAGCACATGCCCTCACCCCCCCCTACTGTCTGTGTCCATGGGTTACAAGTCATTTGGTTGATCTCTTAGCCCCTGTTTTTCTTGTTTGTTCATTTGTTGCTTTCAGTTTTATATTTTTAGAACCTCGCTTCTGATAAATTTCTTTAGGTGTACTAACATTTTTATATCTAATTTCTATAAGGTTTGTCTCGAAGCATCAACACAGATATTTTATCTAAGGAAACAGACAGTGGGAAAAATCAGGATTTCTCCAGTCTTGATGATACTAGAACAAGTAGTCTGGGGGACATGTTCTCACCTATCAGAGATGGTAAGTCTGTTCAGATCAGAGGATCATGTTCTCTTGCTGGTAGTCTTACATTTTTATTCTGGCTGAGAGATGTGGGTAGCAGCTTCAGTGTAACTCTTGTGATGACAGTTTGCTCATTTTCTCAATCCCTGGGGTGGTATTTTTTCCTTTGCCATGGTATTTTAGGTAACTATATTCCAAAATATATGCTGGTAATTTTCACATGGGAAATTTGCAAATAGTTCTAAAGTTAACATTTTAATTTCTGCAAAAGTTTCTTAAAGGAAGTTTTGTATCCATAAGCAATCTTTTACTTGTATTTACTTTTTAATAAATTTTTGTAAAATCTTCGATATTGATAGATAAAAGATATCTTCCTGACTTAAAAAACTTTTGTTTCTGTGATTATTAGTATTTAATTGGTATTTATTAAATGTTTTCATGGAGAAATATGGCTAAGTGATATATTGCCTCATCTTTTACACTATGTATGAAACTATCACATACACACACACACACACACACACACACACACACTTTCCATTGCTAGTAGATGTTGCCATTTAAAAAAAAAAGCAAAAACTTTGCCAGCTTGTTGAATGGAAATATTATTTATCATTGTTGTTCACATTGTATGAACTAAGCCCATTGTTTGGCTGTGTTCTTTTAGTACTAATGTTCATTCTATTAACCTTAATGGGATAGTTCCACTGCTAATAGCAGTATTACCAATATGGGTGAATTTCTAGAGAATATTTTGGCAGGTTTAAATACTCATACTTTTTGGCCTGATAATTCCATTTCTATAAGTTTACCTAAGACAATATTCTGAAAAGCCTAGAAAGATTTGTATGTTTACTGTATAATAGTGAAAAACTGGAATGAATTTAAATGCCAACAATAGCAGGGTGTTTAAATTGTTATATGTGCCTATGGTCTTATAAAATTTCATTTTTTACTTCAAAATTGTCTGCATTATATGTTTACCTTTTCCCCCCATTGACCTCTCCCTGGCTGTTCCCATCCTCCAGCATTAATTTTCTCCAATTAATTTCATAATCAGAAACAACAAATACATACATGATTATATAGAATTACTGAGTGTCTTCTGCCTTATCCTAGCCTGAAAATACTTCAGTTGCCAGGTCAAACTCCTTTATCTTCCACCTAATGTAAAAGGGAAAGATTCCTTTTTTGCAAGACAAAGAGAGGTCAGACTGCATAGTTAGAGGAAAGAGAGGAAGGATGTGGGTGAAGGAGGGAAGAGTGGCTTGCACTGGAGTTGAAATAGGTTTCTGAAGTAAGTGCCAGTTGGGGACATTGGCTTCTGAGAACCCCTGGAGTTAACTATTAAGTTGAAGACTGTAGGAAGGGGCTTTGTGGAGGATTTTGAGTTATGAATGAAATCCTCTTTAATGGTATTCCAGATAAATAAAGAAATTTCTCTTTAATTAATTTAGCTATTTAAAAGATATTATTAGTATATGAGCCATATGCCTTTAATTTATTAGAATTTTGTATTATTAATGAGAAGAAAACATGGATGCTAAATATAGAACTGCTTTCATTATCAAGAGATTTGCAAGGATGAAACTCAACTGGTAAAAGGCTTCATCTGTTTTGGTTCAATTTATTCATCTTTTAAATACTTCTGCTTTTGTTAGGGGAAAACTAATAACCTTTAAAGGTGCATGTGTGCAATATATATATATATATTGCACAATATAGATGCACAATAGTCCTACTAATATGATAATCATTTATGACAATTTATTGGCCATTGGAGTTTTTGATGAATTTGACCATTTTTCTATTCATTAAAATGGAGTTAAGCAATATTTGGTTGGTAATTGGTAAATGAATAATATTACAGCATTGAAATTTCTGCCATTGAAATAAATTTTAATAAAACCTTAAAAACTTAATGTGTTTTATAGCATTGTATTGCTTGCAAAATGTTTTTATGTTATTTCAGTTGATTCTCAAAATCTTGTGAGATGGTCAGGGCATTATTCCCTTTATATAGATGAAGAAACTGAAGTTTAATTGTATTAACATTTGTCCAAGGTCACAAAGCTATTAAGTGTATAGGCAGAACTGAATTACAGACCTTTGGCCCTCCCTACAGTGCTTTTCCTATTATACTTGGCTGTTTCATTAGAATAACGATATATATAAAAAGCTAATATGCAAAGTGTCTGCTTGGGAGTTCAACCGGGAGAACGGGAGTTCGATCACTCGCTATGATGTGCACTGACCACCAGGGGGCTGCGCAGAACATTGCAGGTGACCAGCTGCAGTGGTGGCGGAGTGCTGAGGGAGCCAGGGAAGGAGGAGGCGGTGAGGTGGGAAACCTGATCAGTCCTGATCGCAGGCCAGGCCTAGGGGCCCTACTCATGCACGAATTTCGTGTACCGGGCTTCTAGTATCATAGAATTGTCTTTTTATATTTGCGCTGTGAAGCTAAAAGAATGAAAAGGGGAGTTTATGTGAGTACTAGCTTTAACTTTACTCAGATTTTCTTCTTAAATTTATTATCCTTGAACACTTTGGGGAATGAATAGTAATTATAAGTTGCTATAGCATCTTTTTTACTGTCTTTTAAATTTGATTTTCTAATTTTCTTACAGATGTTGTGGTTAACAAGGGAGGTGATGAGTCCGTAGGCAAAGGAGATGGTAAGAACTATTGAGAAGTATTTTAATGAAAATTGTGATATTGTGTTCTCTATTCCTGTGTAACAAATTACCCCAACATTTTGAGTTTTAAAAGAGCATTTATCATCTCATAAAATGTGGGTTAAGCATGGCTTAGCTTGAGTGCCTTTGGCTTTAGGTCTCTTGGTGCTTTAATCAGGGTGTCAATAGGGCTGCAGTCATCTCCAGACTTAACTGGGCAAAGATCTGCTTCCAAGCTCATTCATGTGTCTGTGAGCAAAGACATTAATCGGTTTATTCCCCTGTGGGCTTCTCCACAGGGAAGCTGACAACGGGCCAACTGGCTTTCCTTAGAGCTGGTGAGCAGGAGAGTGAGAGGGGGCACCCAAGATGGAAAACCATAGTGTGTTTGTAACATAAGCTTGGAAGGTATTCTCTTTGTTAGAAGCAAGTTACTAGGTCCAACCCACATTCAAAGGGAGGGGATTACTCGAGGGCATGGATCCATGCCAGAAGTCAGGGATCATTAGGGGCTTTCTTAGAGGCTGCCTGCCAAGACATATACCACAGTGTGAACCAAATGAACACTTCCGTTGTCAAATACTGATTAAAATGTCCATTGTGTTTTCCGGTTTTCAGAGTATTTTCATATACAATATCTCCTTTAAGCCTCACCACTCAGGGAAATAGATATCATTATTCACATACTAGAGGCCCGGTGCACGGTTTCATGCACCGGTGGGGTCCCTCAGCCTAGCCTGCGCCCCCTCGCAATCTGGGACCCTTTGGGGAATGTTGGACTGCTGGTTTCAGCCTGATCCGCCTGGCAATCCGAAATCCCCCAAAGGATATACTAGTACGTGAAGCGGCAGGTGGCGGGGGAGGAGCCCAAGCCCAGGCCGGGTACCGCGCCGCTCCTGCTCATCACAGCCTCGCTGTGCCTGCCACCACCACCACTTGGTAAGCTCATTGAGCGGTGCTCCTGCTGTGGGAGCACACTGACCACCAGGGGGCAGCTCCTGGGTTGAGCATCTGCCCCAGGTGGTCAGTGTGTGTCATAGCGAGCAGTCAAATGGTCGACCTGTCGAACAGTTGACCAGTTGCTTATGGTTTTATATATATAGATTTGCAGATCAGAATGCAGTAACAGGGAGTTTTACGATTTTTTTTGCATCAAATAAGGGCTAGAGCTGACAAATGAACCTGATTTCTGAATCCAAATTCCGTGTCTTTCCATCATATTAGCCTGTCTGTCATGTTAAATGCTTTTGTTAAATATCCAACATTGGAGAACATCATATGCAAACACAGCTTTTTCCCTCTTTTTCAGGCCTTGACTTTTTAACACAATTGAACTCAGTGTTTCCTCCAAGAAAAAATCAGGGAGCTTCAGGCACTTCAGTATTGCATTCTAGTCCCTTTAATGTCTTTATGGGATCTCCCGGGAAAGAAGAAAATGAACATCGTGATCCGACAGCTGAACCTAAGAAAACGTATCTGGGAAAACAGGAATCTAAAGACTCCTTCAAACAGGTATCTGCCTGAAAGTGGTACTGAGCTCACTGTGTGTTTCTCACCAGCAAGCATGATGAAGACCGTCACTAGGAAGCAGGCAGCTGCCATTGCATTTGTCCTAACTAGTGACAGTGCTGTGCATTCACTACGTAGAAAAATACTCTTCAATCTTGGTGTCACGTGTTAAAAACTAAAGGATACTCTTGAAATCTATCTCTGGATGTGATGAGGATAGCAACACAACAGATGTCATACTCTATTTTTTTTTATAAGACAAAAAACTTGATATAGCTGTCTGCAGTAATATTTTATACCTGAATTTTTTAAGAAGTATTTCCATTGTGGCGGAAAGCACCAAGTTGGTGGTCAAGGCAATTACCCTAAGTCTTAGAGTAATTTATTTTTTTATTTTATGTTTTTATTTTTATGTGTCCTTATCCCCACATTACATTCTTAGAGTAAATTGATGGTGCTATAATACAGTACTCAATATAGAAGTTAATTTATTATGAAAGGATTCAAAATGATCAAATATTACCAGGAAGTGACCAGGAAGGCTGAATCTGTTGTGCAGTATATCCATTTATTTTCAAATTTATTTTTAGGATGATATTGTAAAGATAACATTCAAAAAGTACAAAATGTCTTTTGGCTTATTTTTCAAATATTTCTGACTAGTTATAAACGAGAGGATGGGGGTGTTTTGTGTGTGTGGGCGGGTGCTAGGGTGTTGTTTATTTTTGCCTGTGATCACTATTTTAAATTATATTCAACAGCCTGATGCTTAGTAAATGAACTTTATCATGTTATTATTGATACTAGAGGCCCGGTGCACAAAATTTGTGCACTCGGTGGGGGAGGGGGGATGCGTCCCTCAGCCCAGCCTGCGCCCATTTGCAGTCCAGGACCCCTTGGGAGATGTCCACCAGTTGACTTAGGCCCACTCCCCGGGGGATCAGGCTTAAGCTTGCAGTCAGACATCCTTCGGTAGCCAGGGAGCCCTTGGGGGATGTCCGACTAAAGGCTTAGGCCCCCAAGGGATCGGGCCTAAACTGTTAGTTAGACATTCTTAGTGCTGCCATGGAGGTGGGAGAGGCTCCTGCCACCACCTCTGCACTGGCCATGAGCCAGCTTCTGGCTGAGTGGCACTACTCCTTGGTCTGACCTAAACCCTAGAGATTAGTACTTCATTTTACAACTTTTTCTCGGTTTATAGGCAGCAGCAAACTCAGACCACACAGTCGGGTGTGCGCCCAGGCCCTCCCACCCTTTGATTGCCATGGGGATCGCTCTGCGCAGGCCAGCCCACAACCCCGGCCCCAGTGGGGTCATAGGTTGCCGCCTGGCCTGCACCCGGGCCCTCCTGTCCTCCGATCGCCATGGCATCGCTCCGCGCAGGCCAGCCAGCAACTCCGGCCCCTCGGGTCGGGTTTGCTGCCCGGCTTTCCTATGGCGATCACTGGCTGGGGGATGGGGAAAGGCAGCCTTTGCCCACCCCCTAGCTCTTGCCTGCCGCCTAGGTTGCCGATCACCATTCTTCAGTCCTTCCCCTTTCGCCTCCCATCATTGGGCGTATGCAAATTAGCCGCCATCTTTGTTGGCGGTTAACCACCATCTTAGTTGGCAGTTGATTTGCATAAGGATATGCTGATTAGCCAATGGGAAGGGTAGCGGTCGTATGCTAATTACCATGTTTCTCTTTTATTAGTGTAGATTGTTTTTGATTAGTAAACTTGATTTATTTGCTTCTAGTCCTAGCATTTTTTTTCTCTTTCTATATCCCTTTTTATTTTCCCTTTATCTGTCCCTACCCACTGAATAAAAGAAAGTTGGTACAAATTATGTGGATGATATGGGTAAAGCCAGAATTTTTATATTAATTGTTTATTTTAAATGTGAAGTTTGCAAAGTTGATCTCCGGTGCTGATACTGGAAGTCTAAATACCTCTCCATCATCTAACCAAACAAGAAGTCCTGAGAAATGTGAAAAGCCAGAAAAAGAAAAGGAAGCCCGGTTACTATATGAACCCACAATCAATGGATCCTCAGCTCCAAGTAAGTACATAAAATTTTCTAATGTTTGAAAGTGTTAAGTTGGAAACCCTCACTATTTAACTTGAAAGGAGTGATCACAGACAAAATTTTAAATGTTCAAAGAGTTTAAATGTTCAAGGAGTTTAAAATTTATGACATTTCTCTAGCATAACCCTCTTACTAGAAGACAATAAAATGTACATGAATGATTACATATAACCATATTTATTTGACACTCTTGCTGTGAATTTCATTTTTGATCTCATCTGTAGGTGTCTTGATATAACGTGGTACAGATAGGAATATGGTGTAGAACCCTGTGAAAATGGGTCAATTACCTAAAATTATCTTTTTAAAAATTAAGATGAAGATTTATTTACAAAGATGTTCATCCCAACTGTATTTTTTTTTAAAATATATTTTATTGATTTTTTACAGAGAGGAAGGGAGAGAGAGAGAGAGTTAGAAACATCGACGAGAGAAACATCGATCAGCTGCCTCCTGCACATCTCCCACTGGAGATGTGCCTGCAACCCAAGTACATGCCCTTGACCGGAATCGAACCCGGGACCTTTCAGTCCGCAGGCCGACGCTCTATCCACTGAGCCAAACTGGTTTCGGCCCAACTGTATTTTTAATGTTATTTTTTTATTTGTCAATTACAGTTGACATTCAATACTATTTTACATTAGTATCTTTTTCTCCCCCCCATATTAAAGTCCTATTCGTAGAGTTAATACCACAGACCCTAAAAACTTGATCCACACTTAAAGGGATATTAGGTTCAGCTATCAGTGTTATCCATACAAAAACAACTCTTTGTGTAGAAGCAACTCTTTTATATAGATATCTGTGTTTTACCTTAAAGTTTCTATGGATACATTGCATTAGCTTAAACTCTGGGGCTTTGCCTGTAGCACTACTTTACTCATGTACTCTGTTGGTTTATCTAGTTTGTGCTGAAGCTTGTCACATTCATCTCTTATAAGAGGTTTAGAGATTCTTCAAGATCAGTTCTTCTGTCATATGTTACTACATTAGTCAGTGGCAATTCATATATATAGATAAATGACTATTAGAAATAATGTCATAGAAAGTTTAAGATTTGTATTCCAAACAGTGCATTTTTCTAAATGTTATAGGAACACTGTTCTTTGAGTTTTTCAAGTTTTCTCATGCCAAATCTTATTTAGAAATGTTTGATGACTCTTAGTCCAAGTTGACTGTTATTATTTTCTTCATTGTTTTGTTTTAGATCCAAAGTTAGCATCCTCTGTCACTGCTGGAGTTGCCAGTTCACTGTCGGAAAAAATAGCTGATACCATTGGAAATAATCGGCCAAATGCACCATTGACATCTGTTCAAATCCGTTTTATTCAGAACATGATACAGGATACATTGGATGACTTCAGGTAGTAACCTTAAAACTTGTAAACAACCCGATGCCAATTGACAGGAGAATGTACACATCAGTATAAATCAGTGAACTACAGATATATAGATCGTGAATCTTGAAAATGTGATACTGGATTATTTTCTAAAGGTACACTACTCAAGACTACATAGTATATGGTACTCTTTATGTAATGCTCAAAGCAAGCAAGTTGAAATCTATTCAGTAGAGAGAGATTCTATGTTATACAGATGTACTTGTAAAGCATTTTTTTGCTTAAGCAAAATTCACCAGAGTAGTATTGTCTTCTTTCTTGGGCTTCTCCCAAGAGTTAAGTGATGGAATCAGAGAGGAGCATACAGGAAGTTTCTATGATTTTGGTACTGTTCTAGCTTAGAAATTGTATGGTGGGTGACTGTTTTCTTTTATTATTATATTTCATGGTTTTCATGTATTCTTTTGTAAGCATGAATTAATAGCATTTTATTGAATAAACTGTTATAACCACCCAAATAACACCTTCCTATTTTATCTAGACGTATTTTTTAATGGCTAAAACATAGATAATAGTTAAAACATCATAACCTAGTATATTATCTGTATTTCATTGTAATATAAACCTGTGTCTTGATAATTTCTATATTAAGGAATGTAGTATAGTATAGTGGAAGTAGATAGCCTGGGTTTATATTTTAGGTCTGCTATTTACTGGCTGTATATCTTTGGATAAGTTATAACAACTCTGTGGCTCAGTTACTTTATTAGTAAAAAGGAGGTAATAATTATAACTGGTGGTGAAGCTTAAATAAGTTCTTACATTTAAAGTACAAGAAAGTGCCTAACACATAGTAAATAAGTGCTAGGTGTATTGGTATTTTTATTAGTGTAAAAGTTGTTAACATCCAATAATTTGAAAAATGAGAAAGCTTAAGTAGTTTCTTGAATGATAAAGAGTTGGTAAAACTGTTACAATTCTGACAAGTATTTTATATTCTTCCCTAGAGAAGCATGTCATAGGGATATTGTGAATTTGCAAGTGGAGATGATTAAACAGTTTCACATGCAGTTGGTATGTATGACAAATGTTATTTTAAGTGAGTGTAGAGTTGTGGATCTGCAAAATCCATTAAAGGGCGATATAGTTGTTACTTGTTTATATCTAGTTCCTATGATAAATAAAGAAGGAGTTTTAGAAATTTAAAAAGTAAAATAGTTTTTAACTAGTCACTTTTCCCCCTCCCCCGTGAAAGAGAGGCACCAAAACAACCCCAATTGCCTGCCTCCTTAGGCTCTTATTGTAACAGCAGCTTGAACTAAAATTAACATCTAGATCAGTGGTTCTCAACCTTCCTAATGCTGCGACCCTTTAATACAGTTCCTCATGTTGTGATGACCCCCAATTTCATTGTTACAAATTGAACATAATTAAAGCATAGGGATTATTCACAAAAACAATATGTAATTATATATGTGTTTTCTGATGGTGTTAGGCGACCCCTGTGAAAGGGTCATTCGACTCCCAAAGGGGTCGTGACCCACAGGTTGAGAACCGCTGGTCTAGATACAATCAGCAGGGTAAGTATCCTTGAGAAAGCACATGCTTCTACAAGGACAGGTCTAAAAGACTAAACATAGAGATTCCAGCAAAGCACCTGGGGGCTTGGACTTGTTTGGAAAAGTCAAGGCAGGGGCTGCCGCCTTTGGCAAAGTCCCCTCAGAGGCCCCCAACCTTTCAGAGAACCTTCCTTACAGACTTCCAACCAAGTCCCATGCTTCTCCACACATCCCCACCGAGTCCTCCTGCAGAAACCCATGTTTACTACATAGCTGATTACATTGTACAAAAGTTGGTATTTTTAATTTTGTGAAAATTCAAAAGATGTAAGTTATCATATGGTAACTCTATGCTTAACATTTTGAGCAAAGTGTTTTCCAAAGTGGCTGTACCATTCATATTTCTACCAAAAATGCCTGAGGGCCCCAGTTTCTCCACATCCTTGCCAATACTTCTGTTACCTGATTTTGTTATAACTCTCCTAGTAGGCATGAGGTGATATCTCGTTATAGTTTTGATTTTCATTTCCCTGATTACTAACAATGGTGTACATTTTTTCATGTGCTTATTGGTCATTTTGGCCATCTTCTTTGGCCATCTTCTTTATATGTTCTGGATACAAGTCCTTATCAAATATATGATTTGAGCCGAAACCGGTTTGGCTCGGTGGATAGAGCGTCAGCCTGCGGACTGAAGGGTCCCGGGTTCGATTCCGGTCAGGGGCATGTACTTGGGTTGCGGGCACATCCCCAGTGGGAGATGTGCAGGAGGCAGCTGATCGATGTTTCTCTCTCATCGATGTTTCTAACTCTCTATCTCTCTCCCTTCCTCTCTGTTAAAAAATCAATAAAATATATTTTTTAAAAATATATATGATTTGAAAATATGTTCTTTAATTCTGTGGGTTACCTTTCAGCCTTTTTAACCTTTAATAGGTAAGGCAACTTTTTACAACTTTTTTTCTTTAATAAGTACGCAAAAAGCTCCTTGCATGTGCAGATATAGGCCTCCCAAATATGTAAGTTTTACTAGTGGTCTTTCATTTACATTAACAAATAAGAGTGGTTAAGTCTGAGGAATATCATTTAGCTAGTTAATTGAACATGAGAGAAGTGATAGCTGACAGTATGTAAAACATGCCAAATAAATGTGACATGCCAAGTAATTTAAAAAAGAATTTTTGTCCTTTTCTAGAATGAAATGCACTCTTTATTGGAAAGATACTCAGTAAATGAAGGTTTAGTGGCTGAAATTGAAAGACTACGAGAAGAAAACAAAAGACTGCGAGCCCACTTTTGAAATTACACTGAATACCTTAATGTTTTTTAATTTGGGAAGTTTTTGGCAACACAGAACTACATGGAATCAGGGTTGTTTTTATGGCCTCTGGGAAAAATTTTCAAGTAAAAGGGTGATGGGATTTTACACCAACCACTATTTCATTCTCTCTGACTGTCAAAAATATTTATATTTTTATATTAAAAGCTGTACAATGTATAATTTGCCTATAGGAAAGTCAGTAGGATCTTTATTTTTCTGAAAGCTTTAGATAGACACTAAGTGCCCTTTTTCATAAGACAATTGTGCAAAAAAATAGGTTATGGGTGTTTTAAAATCACCTTTTTTAACATATATTTTTTGATTAACATTTGCCTTTCCAATTTTTTTGGATGTTTTTGGGATTAAAGAGTTTGATATGCATTCTATTTTTATGGAAAAAGTAATTTTAAAATGGCAATTGGTGTTTCTAAGCAAATAACTAATAAAAGACAAGGTTGGTTACTAATTATTTTGTTAATGAAGTCAAGTATGACTACTATTTATTATTTTTACATTTGATATGACAATTTGTTGGAATTTTGAATTGCACAAATTATCTTTTATCTATTGCGTTTATGTTATTGGATTGTACTTCTAACAACTCTCTATTCTGGTTTGTTGTTTTTTGTTTTTTGATGTGTTTTTTTGTTTTTGTTTTTGTTTTTTGTATTTTTTTAACAAACTTAGCAGACTTCACTTTACCTATGAAAACTTGTAAGGATTTGAAAGATTTGACCAGAGCTGCATATTTACTAATTATCTCATGAATTAGTAATAAGCAAAATTATACTACAAAGTTTTAATGAACATGATTCAACTGATAATCAGTGAAAATTTCATAGTAGATACTAAATATTACTGTATTATTGCAGTTCATTTTCTCCCAAATGAGAAGTGTGGATGTCTTTTTGTGGTTTATATCATTAACTTTCTCTAACCCTTTGTGTGCCGTATTTAACATTTTTATATTATTGACCTTACCATCAAATTTAGAAAGGGTAATTGTCAAAAGGATTTATACCTCTTTGACAATAGATGGGTGTGTACATCTACCTGTTGTGATCTGGAGTTTTAATCATATAAGATTAGGCAGGTTATTGGTTTGTTTACCTTCTTGTAGTCTCTTGTCCCAAAGACTTAAACTATGTACCTTTTGTATGTTACTCCTGTCCAATTTTGACTTTTGAGATGAAAATA
The DNA here is from genome assembly GCF_028538775.1 of Myotis yumanensis. Classification (NCBI taxonomy): domain Eukaryota; kingdom Metazoa; phylum Chordata; class Mammalia; order Chiroptera; family Vespertilionidae; genus Myotis; species Myotis yumanensis. The sequence goes on from NW_027223754.1 coordinate 196,078,432, forward strand.
CTAAAATAAAAAAGAAATTGAGTTAGCTTACTAACTTTATGATTTTCCAAAGCAATGGAAATTTTTAAGGATATTTTTTAATAAGTATAAACATACTAATAACTACTTCAAGGAATAAAAACAGAAATACTACTTTTTCCTATTGTGTCTCAGAGAATACATTTGTATTGAAGCATAAAAGGGTGCTACTGTGATCTTTTTTCCTGGCAGATTATGAAAGCATTATGACTTGTAACAAGTTTCCTTATATACCATTATCAAGCAGACTTAGAAAACAAAAGTGTGTTTTGCCTATATGCTTTATTTAAATTCATTAATATTTTTCCTGTTGTCTTTTTCTGTACATGCACTTGATGTTTATTGAAAGAAGAGGATAAATAAAACAATTTTAGTAACTTTATGTGTATAGATGAAACATTTTTTGTCATAGAATTTAAAAGCTAAATAAATACAAGCAAAATCTTTATATATGGAAAACCTGAAATTAAATGTTTGCCTCTTACCAAGATGAAATAATAGGGATTGAGTTTACCCATCTAAAATTTTTTAGAGACAAAATATGTGAAATAGTTTTCAAATAATGGACATTACACAGAATGGGACCATGATCCCTGAAAGAGGAAAGCAGGTAAGACCCAAGAAACTCAATGAACCTCAAGCACAAGAAATAAAATAACACCAAAGCACATCATAATCAAATTTCTTAAAACCAGTGACAAAGGAAAATTCTTAAGCAGCAAAAGTCAAAAGCTCAGAGGAACAAAGATAATGTCAGAGATAGTGGAGCAACCTCTTTCAAATACCAAAAGAAAATACCCAACTTAGAATTCTATACCCAGCAAAAACATCTTTCAAAAATTAAAATGAAATATTAAAACTTTTTCAGAACTATAAACACTAAAGGAATTCATCATAAGGAAATGTTAAAGAATGCCTTTAGTCAGAAGGAAAATGGTACCAGATAGAAATCTTCTATTCAAATGAATGAAGAACACCAAAAATTGTGTATATGTGAACAAATGTAGGATTTTTTTCTTACTTTATCTCTAAAGACTAATTTACTATTTAAAGCAAAAATGCTAAGCTATTGTATGGTTGACACATAAGTAAAGCAAAATGTCTGATGACAATATTACTTGAAAGTCTAGGATAAAAATGTATAATGTAAAACCTAAAGCAATCACAAGAAGAAAAGCAGTTAAAACTAATAAACCAACAAAGATAGTAACATATAACCATAAGAATAATCCAAAAGAAGGAAGGAAAAGAAAAAAGGGGAACAAAAAATAGGACAAAAAATAACTTGTAAGATGGAAAACTTAAACAACACTATCAATAATTACATAAGTCTAAATTATCAGGTGCTCTTATTAGACTCTTTTATCCAACTACTAGAGGCCCAGTGCATGAGATTTGTGCACTCGGGGGGCATCCCTCAGCCTAGCTTGCGCCCTCTCGCAGTCCAGGAACCCATGGGGAATGTCCGACTGACGGCTTAGGCCCATTCCCTGCGGGACATCCTTAGCGCTGCCATGGAGGCAGGAGAGGCTCCCGCCACTGCTGCTGTGCTCACCAGCCATGAGCCTGGCTTCTGGGGAGCACACTGCCCACTAGGGGGGCAGCTCCTTCATTGAGTGTCTGCTCCCTGGTGGTCAGTGCGCATCATAGTGACTGATCATTCCGTTTGGTCGATTTGCATATTAGCATTTTAATATATAGGATATACTGAATCAGAAATTCACTTTAAATATAAAGGCAAATCATTTTAATATAAAAATAAGAAATTTAAAAATATATTGAACTAAATGCAAATGAAGAATTATCAAAATTTGTAGGAATCAGCCACTGGGGCCTGAGCCTACGCGGAGTCGGGCTCTGTAAGCGTGCCAGGGGGCGACAGAGTAGGAACTGCAGGGCGGTGGCACCCAGGCTGAAGACCGGACCGGAAGTGCCTGCACACCGCGGCAGAATGCTCCGCTGAGTACCTGGGCCCCCGCCCACAGACCATGTTCCTGGCGTGTCTGACATCTCAGCTGCTGCGGGTCGCGCCCCGGGTAGGCCTCCGTGGGCCCTGGCCCGTCTCAGGGGTGCCCGGCAGCTATGCCTGCAGGCCCTGCTACAGCATGCAACCAGCAGGCCCGAGTAGGGCTGCTGTCCTCCTGGGCAAGGGGGTCCAGCTGGAGCTTGAGGAGATGCTGATCCCCAGGAAGATGTCCATCAGTCCCCTGGAGAGCTGGCTGACCGCCCACTACCTGCTGCCCAGACTGGATGCTGGGGTCCCAGGGACTACGGCGCAGGCTCAGGCCTACAAGTGTCCGCCTGGCCAGGTGGGGGGAGGGGCCGAGCAGGGGCGTGAAGAGGTGCAGGATGCACCCCAGATTCAGTGCAAAAACGTGCTGAAGATCCGCCGACGGAAGAGGAAGATGAACCATCATAAGTACCGCAAGCTGGTCAAGAGGACCCGGTTTCTGCGGCAGAAGGTTCGGGAAGGACGCCTGAAACGAAAGCAGGTGAGGTTCGAGAAAGACCTGAAGCGCATCTGGCTGAAGGCGGGTCTGAAGGAAGCCCCTCCCGGCTGGCAGACCCCCGAGATCTACCTCAGGGGCAAGTGAGTGCGGGCGCCCCTGCCCCAGCGCTGCGGCTGTTCTCTTGTAATAAACGTTGACGAGCTCCGCTGCTCCTGCTGCCTGGAAAAAAAAAAAAAATTGTAGGAATCAGCTAAAGCAAGTACTTTTAGGGACATTTATATCAATAAATGTCTGTATTAGAAAAGGAAAGGACTCAAGTCAGTGACTTTAGCATCCAACCTACTCTAGAAAAATAATAGCAATTGAAACACAAAGTGCACAAATGAAAGGATAAAGATTGAAGAAGAAATTATGCAATAGAAATCAATTGAGAAAATAAGTAAAATTAGAAGCTAGTTCTTTTAGATCAACAAAATTGACAAACCTTTAGCCAGACTGATGAATAAAAAACACATAAATAATATCAGGAATGAGAGAAGTAACATCGCTACAGATTCTACTGATAATTCTGACAAAATGCCAAACCTAAATGGTTACACTGGTGAATTATTTCAAATGTTTAATGTGCAGATATTTTAATTCTTAACAAATGTTATCAGAAAATAAAGGGATAATTCCCAACTCATTGTTTAAGGCCAGCATTACACTGATACCAAAGTCAAAACTACACTCCAATATTTATCATAAACACATGCAAAAGTTATAAACAAAATTTTAGCAATTGGAATCCAACTACATATAAAAAGCATAATACATTTGACCTAGTGAGGTTTATCTCAAGAATGTAAATTTGGGCTAATATTAGGACACTAGAGGCCCAGTGCACAAAAATTTGTGCACTCGGGGGGGGGGGGGGGGAGGGGGGGGTCCCTCAGCCCGGCCTATGCCCTCTTGCAGTCTGGGACCCCGCAGAGGATGTCCACCTGCTGGCTTAGGCCTGCTCCCTGGGGGATTGGGCCCAAGCTGGCAGTCAGACATTCCTCTGGCAGCCTGGCAGCCCTCAGGGGATGTCCACTTGCTAGTGGGGAGCAGGCCTAAGCTGCAGTCGGACATCCTTAGCGCTGCTGAGGAGGCAGGAGAGGCTCCCACCACCACTGCTGTACTGGCAGCCGTCAGCCTGGCTTGTGGCTGAGCAGAGCTCCCCCATGTGGGAGCACACTGACCACCAGGGGGCAGTTCCTGCATTGAGCATCTGCCCCCTGGTGGTCAGTGTATGTCATAGTGACCAGTCATTCCCAGTCATTCTGCTGTTAGGGTCAGTTTGCATATTACCCTTTTATTATATAGGATAGAGGCCTGCTGCCTGGGTGGGGTTGGCTGGTTTGCCCTGAAGGGTTTCCCGGATCAGGTTGGGGGTCCTGCTGGGGTGCCTGGCCAGCCTGGATGAGGGGCTGATGGCTGTTTGCAGGCTTGGTCAAGCCCCCACCCCCCCCGCCCCGTGGGGACCCTAACCCCATGGAGGTTTGGCCAGCCTGGGTGAGGGGCTGATGGCTATTTTCAGGCTGATCACACCCCTTTTAGGGTGGGGGGTCCCCACTGGGGTGCCTGGCCAGTCTGGGTGAGGGGCTGAGGGCCGTTTTCAGGCTGGCCAAGCCCCCCGGTGACGGAAGCTCCCAGCCTCTCCTTTTTTTCTTTTCTTTTTTTTTTTTTTATTCTGGGATTTATTTACCTCCTATAATTGAAACTTTGTTGCTTGAATGGAGCTCAGAGCCAGCTGCGGCAGGCGTGAAGCTTGGCTTCCTCCATCACTGGGGCAACCAAGCCTCCTGCTTGTTCCAGCTCCATGGCTGCTGGCCGCCATCTTAGTTGGGTTAATTTGCATATAGTCACTCTGATTGGGTGGTGGGTGTGGCTTAAGGTATAGCAAAGGTATGGCCAATTTGCATGTTTGTCTTTTATTAGTGTAGATTAATGTAATTGACTATATTAACAGACTAATGCTGTAGGTGATTGGATGCAACGCTTAGAGTCCTTGGATGAGGATGAGCATACATTGTATTTGAGAGGAACAGGAATTATTGTGGGCCAGAGAGAATGGTACAGTAGTACATTATTGTCACCAGTCCTTCACCTCTACTTGTATTCCTGTCCTTTGCTCTTTGACTGCTGTTTCTGCTAAAAGTGGCAGTACATTTCCTCATTTTGTGAACTTTGGATTTTGCCATGTGGCTTGCTTTGAACAATAAAGCCAAAATGATGGTGTGCCAATTCCAAGTCTAGGCTTTAAGAGGTCTTACATGTTCCTACATGCTACCTTGTACTTCCAACATGAACATTAAAAACACGAAAAGCTACCTGGGCTAGCTGCTGGTCTCAAGAGGAGCAGGAGACATGTAAAGCAGAGTTGTCTCAGCCAAGCTGCTCAGCCAAACCCATCTTAGTGCAGCCCAACTGACCATCAGACCTGTGGGAATAAATGCCACTGAGGTTTTTTTGACTTTATTTTGTAGCAGTAGGTAAACATCAGTTAATAAGCATCTTGACTCACCTCTATTCTAGCTGCTGTTATTTAGAGCTTCATCATGCAATGCTGAGATATTTGCAAGGGCCACCTGATTAGACCTCTGTTTGCCTCTATTCCTTCTTGTCTCTTGTTTACACCTCTACAAGAGTTGTCTTTACCCAAAAGGCAAACCTAATTGTCTATAGGAAAAGGCCATGGTCTTGTGTGGCATCCTGGTCCTTCCTTAAGACTTAAGTCTTAAGTCTCCTGCTATTCCACACACCCTGTCCCTGATATACTAGTCTCAGGTTCCAGAAAGCATCAGGCCATTTCATGGCCCTAGTCCATCACTCTCATTCTTCTCTTTTCCTGGCAAACTCCTACAGATCCTTCAGGATACTTCTGACATGTCACCTCCTTTGTCACATTTTTTTCCATGACCAAAAAAACAAGCATGCTGTCTCTGCATCCAAAAATTTATTTTCTACTCCATTATAACGTTTATAGGACTGCGTGAGCCCTAGCCAGTCTAGCTCAGTGGATAAAGCCTTGGCCCAGTCGGGGTATGTGCAAAAGGCAACCAACCGATGTGTCTCTCTCACATCAATGTTTCTCTCTCTGTCTCTCCCCCCGCCCCCTTTCACTTGCTCTAAAAAATCAATGGAGGAATATCCTCAGGTGAGGATTAACAACAACAAAAAGAATTGAGATGATTTGTCTCCAGAGGCTATTCTGAATGCTTTCTGTAGGTGTAATATCTAGTATGATGCTATGACCTCCATAGAGGTTCAGTATCATCTCATGTCTAATTTTATCCATTGAAAGGTGGAATAAATGTAGGGATTGTTATAAATTATTCATTCCTGTAATTCCTGGATGGTGTTTATGAGATATGTGATAAACTGGAAATTTGATTAACCGTGATCCTTCCTCTTTCACATATGTCAAATGATGGCATGTATTATAGTAGGATAAATTTATGAACATAGAAAAATGACAATAATGGTTGAAGATAGTTGACATGCCCTTGATGTAGATATTGTGAGTCCTTTTCAAGTGAAATCTGTTAGCTCAACCAAAATTAAAATGTCAAAATTCAATCGTGCTTCATTTTGCATTCAGACAAATTGAATTTTTTCAAAATATATTTGAAGCGCAGCTTATGTCAAAAGACACCTACTCTATTTGAATGCTAGTGAAATGAGAAAACATTCCCCCCCCCCATTTTAAAAATCATACACATTATTTATCTGCTAAAATGAGACTGAAGAATATCTGGAAGTCTAAATACTGCTATCATTATTGAACTTTTTAACAAAGGCAATGACTTTGGAAAAAAAACCCCACAAAGTTGTCTAAATTTAATAGGAGGGAACTGCTGGGACATGGGCCAACGAAGGAGCCTGTGCAAAGAGCAGACCAGAGAGGAAGACTGGGGCAGATGAGGAAGGGCTTTGTCAGACATGTCACCCTCTTTCGTGACCTCACGTTATATAAATGCTTATACCTGCAAACATCTCCTTTCCCACTCTTACTCATCTTTCAAGACCTACCTAAAATTACCACACGTTCTGTAGTGGAGCTTTGATCACTTTCTCAGGAGCTAGTAGCTATTACTGTCTCTGTTCCAATGGAAATGTTTAGAAATAATTTCCACCTCAACTTGTAGCTACTTATTTGCCCACCTGCTTCCTCGCTTTCTTTGTGTCGGGAATCATGGCTGACTCTGCTCTGTATCTCTAGACCTGGATCTACAGTACCGGACTTGACACATAGTAGGTACTCCATAAATTAAACTTAAATGAATGAGTGAGGAATGGAAATGGGCTGAGTAATAACAACATAATTGTAGAGAAATAGAGCAAGAGAAAACAGGAAAACAACAGTGAACAGAATCCAATAACAGAATTTTTACAGAGTTTTATCAAAACGTGGAGCTGGAAATGTAAAGGAGAATAGTTGTGAATAAGTCTACAAAGATTAGAAGACAGAGCATCTTGAAATTTCCAGGCTAGAAAATATGGGCTTCACGGAGCTTTAAATCTAATGGGAAATACATACAAATCAAAAAGTTTCAAATTTTATAAAGCTCTATAAAGGAAATATACAGTGACCTATAATAACAATTAGCAAGGAAACCTGTTCTAGCAGGGGTCACCTGCATAAGTGACATTTGAGGTGAGACCTGAAGGTTGAGTAGGAGTCAACTCTTTGAAGGTAAAGACTGGCACATGATCAGGTTGGAGAGGAAATTCAGAATCAAATCATGCAGTGCCTTGCAGGCTACATTATCATTTTGGTCTGTATCCTATAAACAATTGGGAGAAATTGAAAAATTTTAAACAAGGTGGGCTTGCTGTGGGCAGAGAGATCTGATTTGATTTGTCCCTTTTAAAAAGGTCCCTGAATAATAAAAAGAGCATAAGAATGGATTCAGAGAGATGAGACTAGTTAGGACACCATTGATGTCAGAGAGGAAGGGAGAGGGAGAAAGAGAAACATCAGTGATGAGAGAGAATCATCAATTGGCTGTTTCCTGCACGCTGCCCATTGGTGAAGGAGCCCACAACCCAGGAATTTGCCCTGACCAGGAATTAAACTGTGACCTTCTGGTTCACAGGTTGACACTCAACCACTGAGCCACGCCAGCAGGGCAGGATACCTTTTAATGGTGCAGGGATCTAGAAAGTAACTCGATTTAGGAAGTGGCAGAGGAACTTGAAAGAACTGGACAGATTCAAGATATTTTATACAGACTCAGTTGAGAGGCATTCTCTAGTTTTTCCCCTCTGTCAGTTGTCCCACTGAAAACTTGTCAGTGTTGGTCAGATGGCAGAGGTATCAGAATGAAGTCCTTATTTCATTCATTAATAAAGCACATCTTAAGCACCTTCTATGCCAGCGGTTCTCAACCTGTGGGTCGCGACTCCTTTGGGGGTCGAACGACCCTTTCACAGGGGTCGCCTAAGACCATCGGAAAACACATATATAATTACATATTGTTTTTGTCATTAATCACTATGCTTTAATTATGTTCAATTTGTAACAATGAAAATACATCCTGCATATCAGATATTTACATTACGATTCATAACAGTAGCAAAATTACAGTTATGAAGTAGCAACGAAAATAATTTTATGGTTGGGTCACAACATGAGGAACTGTATTAAAGGGTCGCGGCATTAGAAAGGTTGAGAACCACTGTTCTATGCAATGGTTACTGTTTTAGGTACTGGATGGAAGGAAGAAAACAGATGAGTCATGACCCCAAAGTTTGCTACTTTGAGGGTATGTTTAATTAATTTCCAGTACTCTTTTTTATATTGCATGGAATGATAGTTTTCTAGGATGTTGTAAAAAAAAAAAAAAGCAAAGTAACATTTTTTATTATATAATGTGAGAACTCAGAAGGATTTAGAAAAGTCTTGAAAGGACATGGAATACGAATTTCAAGGTTTAGTCAGTTTGGTAGCCACATGTACTCAACATCGTAATACTCTTACATCTTGAAGTTTTTGTTTATAGTACCTACAGTGTACTGTAACTAGATGGGGAGTCAGGTTGCCGGTTCTATTCTTCTTCCAGATTCTCTGTTCACGATGCTATTAATACTATATTTGAGGCTTTTGTTCTGAACTTACGAGTTTTCACTTTGTCTTGGTATTCATCAACCTGATGTCTGATGTGATGTCTGTCTATTGTCTGTCATGCAAGCATACTTTTACCTTCAGTATAATTTTGGAATGATGGATGCTTTCATGTCGTGGTTCTCATTAGCTGCCTTAGATCCCATCCTATTCAGAGAGTAAGCACTTTTTTATCCAATCAATTTATTCATTCAGTTGATCCTGTGATTCGAAGTCCACGGTCTTTTATTGAAAACCTATGGGGCTTCACAATTTATAACTTTTTATTTAATAAAGGTAAGAGTTTATATTCTTTATATAGTCTGGTGCTTCTTGCAGGATCTGTGCTGGTATCCTGTAATCACACACATTAGTTGTTCCTTAGCAAAATAGAGGAATATTCACATTAAGTGGCATAGTAAAGACTCTGAGTGACCTCATGTCCATGCAGGTCATGTCTGTTTTGTCACCAAATGAGCTACAAAGGGACCTTGCTTTTCAGAAGTATGGATTTGGAATCTCAGATAAGGGAACGTTTGTCCACGAACACGGTGAACAAAATGTAGTGTCTGCCCTCAAAGGATACAGACACTCGATGTTTTCTTCATTAAGCCTTTTTTTTCTATTTGTTGTAAGCCAACGCAAATGTATTTAGATTAAACACAAAGGCAGCAGTGACTTATTGGTTCAATAATTGAACCGTCTAGCAGACAGATTTGGGATACTGCTGAATTCAGAGCTCATTTGACTGGGTTTCTTTTCATCTTCCACAGGCTTTTTGTTCCAAAGGTTTCAGTCTCTCTGTCTAGTGGCCTCTGTATGCTGTAGGTTAACCCTTTTATGGTGGCAGAGATGGCTAGAGCAGCTCATTCCATGCCTAAGTTTTCCAGGGAAGAAAAAGAGCCCCTCTTCCTGTTGGAGCACTCCTGGCAAAAATCTTCTGGTGTTTCATTGGTTCTGATCTGGTAACATGCCCATCTTGGGGCCAATCACTGAGGTTGGGAGTTGAAGTGTGCTGATTGGCCTGGGCTGTGTGACCCATTCTAGCACAGGAGCGACAAGCAAGTGAGCTGAGCAGGTGTGACTTTCTCAAACAAAAACTGGGAGTTGTTGCCAGAGGAAATGGGAAATACTGAATGGCTAGGAATAAATAATGTCGCCTCATAGGATAACACTGGATTTTCTTTCTTTTGTTTTTGAGAAAGAGAGAGAGAGAGAGAGAGAGAGAGACATTGATTTGTTGTTCCACTTATCTATACATTCATTGGTTGATTCTGCCTTGTTTTGAATCTTTGCTTCTGTCACTTACTTGGATGACTTACTCAACCTCTTTGTGCCTCTGTTTCCCCTTGTGTGAAAAAAGTGTAAGTGTAATGATAGCATCTACCTCACAATATTGTTTTGGGAATCTTATGAATTAATGCATGTAAAGGGCTTAGAATGGGGACAGACACATAGTAAGTGCGCTAAAAACATTAGCTATTATTATTCCTTAGGGTAACACTAACTCTGAAATTCCCCATAGTGAAGTAAACATTTTTACAGCATGGATGTTAGCATTTCTGTGCCTTCAGCTGATATTGCTGCTGCCCTGTGTACATTATTATGGATAATACCATTTGTCTTATTGTCAGGTTAAAGTTAAAAAAAAAATAAGCCAACTGTAATTTTTTTCAGAAAGCATTTATTTTGACACAAGAGATTCCAGTCAGCCTTACAAACTTAGAAAGTGGAACTCCTTCCTGAACTGATAGAAAATGAATCCAATTTCAAATCCCAAACCAGACTCCTGTGTTTGTTGCTATTCTTCGCCTAAAGGACAAAAATCTGATGTTTTCGCAGTATACATAAAACAAATTTTAAAATCCATATATAGCACACTGTTTACCACCCAACCCTGTCTGAGGTCATGAATATCACAAATTCTTTAAGTTTCCCAAACATGAGATAAATGTCAGATCATTCTATAAATTGACTTTATGAAGCATTTCTGAGCTGAGCTTTCTGACATTCACACCAACGTTTCCATAGTAACTAATATGTTCAGAAGGGAAAAGCAGGAGGAGATGAAAAACAAAGGAGACATTCAAATAAAAGAGATGCATAAGTAGGGGAGAGTAGAAGGTTCTAGAAACTTTAAACCATTGCTTCTTGCAGGAGACAAGCATTCTTGCTGACATGGGTGACTTCCCCCGCTGCTGATTCAGGGGTCCTTGTTGGAAAAACTACCGAAGTGTGACCAGTTGACACCCGATTACACTTGGACAATGACTCATTAATGCTAATTTGGACGATTCCTTCTTCTTTTTATTTTAACCTTAATTTTTTCTCTAGTTGGAGGTCCCTTCGTTACCGGGGTAACAGTGAAGTAATTTGTGCCTGTCACTGAACTGTCAAAAAAATACAGTATCAAGTCAATTTAAAGAATAGTTAAAAACAGTGTAGGGGAAACATAGGTGTTGGAGATCATCACAGTTTGCAAACATTGAGGTGAAGAATGCTAGAATGCAGCTAAAATACAGGTTCTGCTTTCAAATCTTATTAAGTGGTGCCCCATCAGTTGCATTTCAAAGCAAATTTTAATGATCAGTTATTCTCTTGGTGGTGTTGAGAGCACAGTATGTTTTTGCCACTAACCTTCAACAAATTTACTTCAATAAAATATATATTTAATCCCCAAGCTGTTTGTAGGCTAGATGAGGTAAATGGGCTAGAGATAAGTAGTTTTTTTAAAAAATAATTTTGGGTGAAATATGTTCATGGGCATCTTATCCAGGGAACTAGGCATCTGTAGTAAGAAAAAAAATGGCCCCATCTAAATCTTCACATCCCAACCCTTTAAGCCTGTGTTACCGTACATGAAAAAAGAGACTGCAGATGTGATTAAGCTGTGGATCTTGACACAGGAAGAGCATCCTGGATCATCTAGCTGGGTCCAATGTAATCACAAGATCCTTGTAAGAGGGAGGCAGGAATGTCAAGGTCAGAGAAGGAGATGTGGTAGAAGCAGAGGTCCAAGTGATGCGGGCCTATGAGCCAAGGAGTGCAGGCAGCCCTTAGATGCTGGAAGAAGCAAAACCTCCCCCCAAAAACAGAAAACAAAAACAAACAAACAAATAAAAATACATGGATTCTTCCCCAAAGTGTACAGAGGAATGCAGCCCTGCTGACAACTTGATTTTAGCCCAGTGACACTGATTTCAGACTTCTGACCTCGAGAACTGTAAGAAAAGAGATGTGTTGTTTGAAGGCACTACGTTTGTGGTCATTTATTACGGCAGCCATAGGAAAGCAATACAGCACCATTCACAGTCTTTGGTCCCACCAGCTCCTCTAAGACCATCTCATTTGAGATTCACTCCTACTTGGCAGAAGTAAATAGAACCTTGGATTCTTGGCTGAGCATTCTAGGTGTCACTGACTGAGGGTCCCATGGGTTGGCCTCTCTCTGTGTGATACTTCAGGAGCCTTATATTCGGCCACCATAGGTTCTGGTCATGGCAACACCAGCTGCTTAGGTGACATAGACCTTTGAGCTTTGGCTTGAACACTTGGGGAGGACAAGTGCTTGCAGGTCTTAGGTGAAAAGTCCTTCCTGGGAAAGAGAACTCTGTGCTCCTGACCTGTCTCTCTATGAAAGTACACCTGTTTGCTGGGTAAATTGCCTTGTCTTTCAACTAGATGGGATATGTCTCAAGGTTAGCCATCATGCTTTATGGACACCTGTAAATCCCATCTGAGTACCCAGTAGATGCTATGAGAAATAGCCATGCTTCCTTCTCCAAGCTGCTTGCTGAGTAGGTTTTATGTTTTGCCAATTGGTTTACTCTTACCATACAGGTGCTGTGTTAAACATGTGATGCATATATATTATCTCATGTAATGCTTACAGCAACCCTCAGGGAAGTCTGATTGTTTTCATTTTACAGCTGCAGAAACAGAGATTCAGTAACTAGACTGAGAGTGGCAAGGTGAGAAAGTGGCAGAGCTGAGCTCTGAACCCAGGTATGTCTTCTTGACCCTCCTGCCCCCCCACTACTAATTGCTGCTTTGCTGCCAGGCCAGAGGACCATGGGTGGGTGTCAATGCCCTTCTCCCCTGTGGCTCTCAGTAAATTCCCTGTGTTTTCTGAGTTCCAGCATTGGCTCCCATCCTACTCATGCAGAGGGTCAGAGGAGGGGAACCAGGAGCTTGGAGAGGTCTGAGGGCCTGAGGCCAGAGAGAAGGAGGGGCACTTTGGCTCCTGGGAGTACTTGTGGTCCTTAGACATTAGTTATTTTAGGTAGGAGTCTAATATCTGTAAATTAGCATATTCCTAAAGCTTTATATTTTCTTGGTTTATTTTTCCTTATTTTCTTCTGTGGTCAGCAGAATTATAAGATGGCTCATAAGATTCTCACTCCCCTGATATGCATGTTCTGTTGCTATGGACTGAATGTTTGTGTCCCCCCTAAATTCACATGCTGAAGACCTAATCCTTAATGTGGTATTAGCAGGTGGAGCCTTTGGTAAGTGATTAAGTCATGAGGGTAGAGTCCCTCATGCTGGAATTGGTGCCCCTTATAAATATGGACAGGAGAGAAATAATATTCCAGGGAGAAACCAAGATGGCGGCATAGGTAAACACCTGAGTATGCTGCCTCGAACAACCACTTCAAAAATACAACTAAAAGATGGAACGGACATCATCCAGAACCACAGGAAGACTGGCTGAGTGGAAGTTCTACAACTAGGAGGAAAGAGAAAAGCATACCGAGGCTCAGAGGAGGCGCAGTGCTGAAGTAAAATACTAAGATTCGGAGTGCATGCGGAGCGAGCTGGCTGCTGAGGGCGCGGTTGTCCTTTTCAATCGGGAGGGATTCTCAGGCTCTGAGCTCCAGTTGCGGGCAAGTCTTGGGGGACCCAGACTCATACGGGAGAAGCGGGACTGTCTGGCATCACTCAGAACCCTAGGGCAGCTTTCTCTCCGTGGGGCTTGCAGCGATTACTGGGACACTGAGAAGCAGAGCCTCTGAGGGCAAGACTGAGAGCAGCCATAACTGCTAACCCTGCCCTATTGATCCCATGGGACCCGCCCCACCCAAGCCCTGCAGGGAGACTTTTGCTGGATAGCCTCAGGCAAAGGCTAGATTAGCACCTCCCTAGAGATCCAGGAGCCAGGAAGCCCAGAGGTCAGAGTGGGACCATCCAGTTTGCAGCTCCGTGGAACCATAAAAGACACACTCAGGGGGCAGACTCAGTGGGCACCAAAGCCCCATCGGAGCAAGTCTAGCCCCAGAGGGGTGTCTCCAGCACAGAAGTTCTCCCACTGCAGACACAGCTGATTCTCACAGCCAATTGGCCTGGAGGTCAATTCCTCACAGTGATAACTACAACAATCAAGGCTTAACTACAACAGGACTGTGCACAAAGCCCACAAGGGGGTGCACCAAGAGTGTCTACCTCAGGTAATTGGGACACTTACTACAGAAAGGCACTCTATCGACACAGCGAAGCATAAAAAATGCCGAGACAAAGAAACAGGACACAAACGACAGAATTGGAGGAAAGCAAACTGTTGGATATAGAGTTCAAAATCACACTTTTAAGGTCTTTAAAGAACTGTCTAGAAACTGCCGATAAATTTAATAAGGCCCTCGAAAAGACTGGTGAGACCGCCGATAAATGTAGTGAGATCCTCAAGAAATCTAATGAGACCCTCGATGTTGTAATAAAGGACCAACTAGAAATTAAGCATACACTGACTGAAATAAAGAACATTATACAGACTCCCAACAGCAGACCAGAGGATCGCAAGAATCAAGTCAAAGATTTGAAATATGAAGAAGCAAAAAACACCCAACTGGAAAAGCAAAATGAAAAAAGAATCCAAAAATACGAAGATAGTGTAAGGAGCCTCTGGGATAGCTTCAAGCATACCGACATCCGAATTATAGGGGTGCCAGAAGATGAGAGAGAGCAAGATATTGAAAACCTATTTGAAGAAATAATGACAGAAAACTTCCCCCACCTGGTGAAAGAAATAGACTTCCAAGTCCAGGAAGCGCAGAGAACCCCAAACAAAAGGAACCCAAAGAGGACCACACCAAGACACATCATAATTAAAATGCCAAGAGCAAAAGAAAAAGAGAGAATCCTAAAAGCAGCAAGAGAAAGAAAATCAGTTACCTACAAGGGAGTACCCATACGACTGTCAGTTGATTTCTCAACAGAAACTTTGCAGGCCAGAAGGGAGTGGCAAGAAATATTCAAAGTGATGAATACCAAGAACCTACAACCAAGACTACTTTATCCAGCAAAGCTATCATTCAGAAGTGAAGGCCAGATAAAGAGCTTCACAGATAAGAAAAAGCTAAAAGAGTTCATCACCACCAAACCAGTATTATATGAAATGCTGAAAGGTATCCTTTAAGAAGAGGAAGAAGAAGAAAAAGGTAAAGATACAAATTATGAACAACAAATACACATCTATCAACAAGTGAATCTAAAAATCAAGTGAATAAATAATCTGATGAACAGTATGAACTGGTGATTGTAATAGAATCAGGGACAGAATGGGAATGGACTGACTATTCTTGGGGCGGGGGAAAGGGGTGTGGGGGTGAGTGAAGAGATTAGACAATAATCGTGCACCTATGGATGAGGACAGTGGGTGGGGAGTGAGGGCGGAGGGTGGGGTGGGAACTGGGTGGAGGGGAGTTATGGTGGGAAAAAAGAGTAACTAATGTAATAATCTGAACAATAAAGATTTAATTAAAAAAATATGGACAGGAGAGAGATAACTTTCTCTCGGCCATGTGAAGATACAGCAAAAAGGCAGCATAGTTGATTCACTTCCTAGTACCTTGATCATGGACTTCCCAGACTCCAGAACGGTGATAAATAAATATATTTAAGCCTTCTAGTCTATGATCTTTATTACAGCAGCCTGAACTAAGATGCCTGTATACTCCCTTCCCCCTGTGAATATGATGGGAGATCACTCCCATTTTCAGGTTCTTATCAATGAACTTCAAGTTAATAAAACAGAAGGTTATCTAGGTGGGCCTGATTTAATCAGGTGAGTTTTTAAAAAAGAATGCATATAGGAGAGGGTCTGTGAAAGGAACCTTAAGGCCAGGATTGGAGAGTGGCCTCCAGGAGTTGACAGTAGTCCTTGGTCAATAGCTAACAAGACAACGGGGATCTCAGTCCTATAACCACAAGGAAAAGAATTCTGCCAACAATCTGAGGGAGCTTGGAAGTAGGTATTTCCATAGTGGAGTCTCCAACACCATGTGAGACCCTGAGAAGAGTACCCAGGGCTCGGATGCCTAATCCATGAAAACTGTGAGATAATAAATGACTGTGGAGCTTCTAAGTTTGTGATAATTTGTTACATAAGAATGGAAGACCACTACATCTTTCTGAAATTCATTTAAGAGAAAAAACTGGTCTCAGTGGGCCAATGCAGAAAAAGGCAACAGACTGCCTCTGTTCAGATGGAATTAAAAGCCTAAAGCACCTAAAAAATTGAGAAGAGTCTTCTCATTTGTCTAGGCTTTGTTTTTACTAAGGTGTGACTCTCTCTCTCTTTAGTAACATAAGTTATTATCTCTGATCAGTTTCTTTCAGGGGGAACTCGGAGAAAAAGGTTTTTAGGGCCTCTGAAACTGCTAGGAACCTCTAAATATACCCACAAAAGGGGTAGGGGCTAGCTAACACCCAACATGCCATTGTAAGCTTTTAATGAGAAGGGTCTGAGCTGGAGGGAGTTCCCTGAGCAGGCCCACCCTCTTTTTCTTGGGAAAGGGGGCTAGTTCCTTAAAGATGCAAGCCCTCCCCAGAGGAGTAGCCTGTGCATCCTGAGTAATAGGGCTTCGCCCTTTCCATCAGTTCCACCCGCCTCCAAAAATCCAGGGGATGGTTCTTGCTATCACTTCATTCATTCATCAAGTTCTCATCGAGCTGTCAATATAGGGAAGGCTGTGTTCTGCCACCGGGGACCCAGGAATGGATCACTCCTTTCTCCTGCAGGAGGTGAACTAGTGGATGCAGTCACCTGGTAATAGTAAGCACCAACATTTCCCGAGGGCTGAGCAGGAGCAAGTAGCATGCGTGATCTCATTTCTGCTACCTTAAATAAATCCCATTTGAAAGTCCACTCCAAGAGGGCAGAGATCTGGGTTCAGTTGGATTGCTCGGGTGTCCCTAGTGCTACTACAGTGCTAGGAAAACAGTGGGCACCTCAAGGCATATTTGTTGTGAATGAATGAATAAATATATAGTCATAACTGACAATTGTGGCTTAGATATTTCTTAAGAGGTTTAGAGAACTTAAGAAACCCGTCTCTTATGGCAGTTTCCCTTACTCATTAGTCCACATGGGCTCCATGGGGGCACCTGCGCTGGACCAGGGGCGGGGCTGGGGCGGCGAAAGTAGCCGCGGGCGCCCTCTGTCGGCGCTGCGGTGGCGCAGCGGCCCTGCGAGCGGGTGCACAGGTGCGCGGCTCGGGAAGGCGGGAAGCTGGAAGCTGGAAGCTGGGCAAAGCTGCTGCGGTGGACCTGACTACCTCCCGATCCTTATGTGTTTGCTTCAGCATCTGGGGTTGCTGAGTCGTTCCCTCGGTAGGACCTGCACATCACCTGTGAGTTTCGGGGGCGTGGTCCCGGACCTCTTTAAGGAATCGGCATTGGGGGTAGGGGTCGCCCTTTGGGGAACAGCGGCGGCCAAGGGGGCGGGGGAGAACTTTAAGAGTTGAGACTTGCCCTGGTGGGTGGGAACTTGAGGCAGGTCTAGTAACTCTGGGTCCTTGGCTTCTTTCTAGGGAGGAGGGAGGGTGTGGGGCTGGGGAGTGAGGATCCACAGCCTGCACCTGCGATGCAGGTAACTGGAAGCATGAAGATATCTTTGCTTCCTTTTTTTGCAGAACCTCTTGCAGTCCCGTCCGGCGCAGGGAACTGTTTTAGAGAACCGCATCCCTCTGATATTTGCGTGCACTGTCCTGCACCTGACTGATTGTAATTATACTCCCTCGCCGCGCACCAGCCTGACTCAATTCTTTTAGTTTCTTCCCCGCCTTTTTTTTTTTTTTTTTTTAACAAGACAAACATTCATCCACTTTCAAGGCCAATTTACAATCAAGAAGACGTCTTCATTCTCTCTTTAGAAGTGGTGGCTTTGTCCTGGTTTTCACATCAAGTAAGGACTACTTTTGGGGTTCTTTTGTTTTTGATTCGCCCCTCCCCATAATGATATCCTACATTTATTTACATATATTTTTGCCTATTGAAATTCTAAACACACAAAAACACCTTTAGTACTTTCTGTCCCTAAAACTCCCACAAGAAATACTTAATTTCTTACTTCCCCAACTGGAATACTATATTGTCTGGATGGGGAAATTTAGCTCCATTTATTAGGAAGGAAGTATATAAAACAGGTCAAAGGAAAAAGTAGAGAGGTGGTGAGTTTATTCTGAGAAGATAGGGCAGTGCATTGGCTGGTCTAGGTGATTTGGTTCTCTCGGGGAGTGTTGGAAAATATGGTTTGAAGAGGTAGACCCTCTACTCTCAAGCAGTTCACCAAAAGAGCCCGTGAGGACATTTGATTCAGAATTACCATTCTTTCTTTTCATAATATTCAGCATGTCTCGAATCATTCTATTCCAGATATTGAACACAAACTTTTAATCCCTTCTACCAAAATGTTTTTGCACACATTTGAACACTTCTGAATCGAAATTCTAAATTAGTATTCATTGAAAACTGGTTTGACACAAAGCAAGGAACATGAATAAAACTTTCTAAGCCTTTGCATTTCCAAGTTCGTGTTCAAATCTTTAGGAAAGTCACTGTTATCTCTTTAGTGAAGATTTATTCAATTCCCAAATGCCACCTCCAGAGGGCACAGCTGTCTCAAAAAAAACAACCCCAATTAAAAATCTTTTTGTAAGTTCCTTCAGTTTTGACAAGTAAGGGACTCTGTAGTCCGAAATTGTGATTCTTTGAACCCAAATTTGAAATATTTTTACCTAATATATTTTAATGTTCATTTACACATTATAGTATTCTATTATTTTCAACACTTATTTAATATTGATAATATTTTAAGTTTTT
Organism: Myotis yumanensis; assembly: GCF_028538775.1. NCBI lineage: Eukaryota > Metazoa > Chordata > Mammalia > Chiroptera > Vespertilionidae > Myotis > Myotis yumanensis. The sequence continues at coordinate 196,097,128 of NW_027223754.1, forward strand.
ATACAATGTAGAATTAAACCCAATATTGTTAACTGGCTCCGGTTTCAAAATCTCTGATTCCCTCCAGTTTTAAATAATAACTTCAGACAGATTGAAGCAGCACCCATTAATTAAAAAAAAATTAAAAGTTTATTTCAACCTAATTATGTATTTCCAAGAGATTGTACCCAATACTCCAGGTCTCCTTTAAAGAAGTGTGAAATGTGCACTATCTTCCATATAACATTATTTTGGATTTAGTGCCTAACATATTCTTTTGTTTTAATTCTTTTTTAAAAATTTATATTTTTACTGATTTCAAAGAAGAAGGAAAAGGGGGAGATAGAAACATCAGTGATAAGAGAGAATCATTGATAGGCTGCCTCCTGCACGCCCCACACTGGGGATCGAGCCTGCAACCTGGACCCTGACTGGAATTGAACTGTAACCTCCTGGGTCATAGATTAACGTTCAACCACTAAGCCATACCAGTCAGGCCCAACATATTCTTGTAGAGTCTGCTCTTATGTTCTGAGTAAAGGCTTTGGAAGCCTTTTTATGACTGAAGCTACATAAAACATCTGGGGAATTTATTTTTGCAACATCAAAATATACGGTGACTTTATATTTAAAAGTGCTTTTGTTCATCTGCAAAGGAGGAGAGGCTGACATGAATTTTCTCAGGAAAGAATGGAGTTATTATCTTCCAGAATGTATGTTAAACGATTCATTTTTTCTCTCCTTTGTCTCAGGCATCTCTGCTGTGTTTAGTATGAAATTGAATCCTGTGAGGCTAAGATCTACGAGGGAAAACTAAGGATTCATGCGAACAATTTGCATGTATATCTTCCCTGTGTTTGCTTTCAGCTTTCACTTGCTACTCACTTTGGGCTATTTTTCTTTTCCTTTCCCAGTTAACATTACACACGAGGAAACTGGCAACTGGATGCGAAAGGGACTGTAAGTATTTAAAATTGCTTAACTTCTATTTATATGAAAATGTGTGGGTTTTTTTTTGGTTTGGGAAGCTTATTTCCATGTTGGCATGGGAAATTTGGAAACTAATACAAGAGAGGTGTTGAAAGTGTTTAACTTTCATGTTTGCTTCACATGAAATGGGAAAGAGCCAGAGCAGCCACCACACAGAGGGTGTTTGTTCTGCGAGAAGCCAGGAGTAGGAAGTGATGTCAGCTCAACATGCCCAAGAACCAGGAGAGGCCTTGATGAAATAGCCCTGAAGTCAGGTTAAGCCCTGAATGAGCCATTGAGGGCTAATGTGCCTGGCACAGAAGTATAATTAGCAAATCCACAAATTATCCCTCTTCTCTTTCAATTAAAAATCTAAATGTTAGTTTAACGATTTATTCCTTGGCCGTGTCTATTTGTCTTGTCTCGCCAGTGAGCTGATTGGTGAAAGATCTTTGATAGCAAAGACCCATGTCTGATATATTTTTTCCTATTCCATCAGAGTAACCAGCCCAGCATTAGACCAAATTGGCCTTTCACAGATGGTTGTCGATTAGTTGTTAGCTGTGGCTCTCCTGACCAGAATCCACTCCCATTTGTGACATTCAAACTGCTTTTCTCCACTGTTTCCATGAAGCTTATGGCACTCTGAGCATCTCCTTCGGTGAATGGAGGTGCTGCTGTAATCATATACTAGTAGGTGGTTTGCAAGACATTTATCATAAGCATTTGGGATTTGGGGTGCTGCCATTCTTCTGAATTAGATAATAAATCTGAGGGTAGTATAGTGGAAAGAATTCAAATGAAGGTGAAGTTACATGGAACATTTGAAACGGAAAGGTAAGGAAACCAAATGCTTCAGTAGAACAGAGATGGCTAAAATAAAAATATGCTTTCAGCCCTAGACAGTTTGGATGAGTGGATAGAGTATCAGTCCACAAACTGAAGGGTCCTGGGTTTGATTCCCATCAAGGGCACATACCTCGGTTGCAGGCTCAATCCCCTGGCTCAGGTTGGAGCTTGTGCAGGAGGCAACCAATCGATATATCTGTCTCACATCGATGTTTCTCTCTCTGTGTCTCTTACCCCTCCTTTCCATCCTCTCTAAAAATCACTAAAAAATATCCTTGGGTGAGGATTAACAAAAAAAATGCTTTCATCTACAGTGCTCCCCCATTCATATATCGTGAACTTCATGTATTCACCTGTAAATGTTCACTGTTCCATACAAGATCCTGTACCATTGACTTTGAGGAATACATAAGAGCCTTGAAAAGTCATCAGTGAATGTGCTTCAGTAGAGGTATCAGGCCTGTGCCTGTGGGGCCCCTGACCTTGAAGGGAGGTGTTGACCTCCAAAGTCACCTGCCCGTGAAAATGCTGTGCGATTCTGTGTTGAGCTCACATCACACTCATTTTATTAGAAACAAACACAGTTTTACAAATGCTGAAGAAACAAAAGGAAATGTGAGATGATGACTAACAGGCTAAAAATGTAACATTATTAGATTAAGGGTGTGTTACCTCGACACAGGGTCCTATTTCTAGGCCTGTTAGCCAAGGGACATGTGTTAACTGCACCAGTAGTTCTGATTTTCTGTCTCTGACTGTTGAGTCTAGTTTGAAATGTTGATAATTCTAATCCAATTAGAAATGCATTCAAAGAGCTAATGTTCCTATTTGCAGGAATTTAGAAGTAAATTAGTAAAATAAATGGACCTTTGGTAAAGTGAATAATAACCTAATTTTGAAAGTATGGATATTCTTCTATTGCTTTCCCTTGAAATCTGGCAGAACTTTTGAGAGAATTCTGGTATAGATGCAGGGTCATCTGTTTTCACTGTATAGGACGTAGTTGAAGATCTAGATTAAAGTTTTCCTTCTCCCAGCTACCAACATGTCTCCAGAGATAAGTCATTTATTTATTTTTATTTTTTTAAAAAGGTCAGTAATCTAAACAGTTCTTTCTCGGTGTCAAAGCATCCCCTGTCTACCTGTAGATGAGTAAATTCCTAGTCGGGGTCAGTGTTGCAGGTGGATTGATGTTCAATAAACGTTCAGACAGTTGTCCATCACCTTCACTTGGTTGTGTTTGGTCATTGTTAGTCCTTTGTAGTCAGGGGCCGACTCCATGCAATCAGAGCCTAAAAGCCAGGGCAGGGCTGTGGCGTTTAATGTAAGTGGCCTCCTGGTGGCACTAGAAGGACACTTGCTCTGCGCAGAGAGGCCACAGGTTTGGCAGGCAGAAAAGAGAAAGGGGATTCTCTTAGCACGTCCCACTGTGCCTTTTCAAAGCCTGTTTGATTACGTTTCCTGTGATGTGGATGGGCTCCTCCAATTTAGCTTCAGTCTCAGAAAGTGGTTGGAGGCTGGGCACACATTCTGGAGTTTGCTCATTCCCGAGGTGACACTTTTAAGTCCCGAGGTTTGATGTTCCACACAAGTCCCAGAGAGAATGATTTTTGACTCTTTGATCCCATAAGAGAAATCCAGTTGTCTCCTATCTTGCAGTTCATGCCCATGGCTTTTGTTCCTTCGTCGTTTTAGCAGATGTTTTCTTACTCAGGCCAACATGATGGTGGGTGGAGGGTCGTCAGGAGATGTAATAATATAAATAACAAGCTGGTGGAATTGCACATAGTGCAGAGCGATAATCTTAAAAGGTGAGAGCAAAGATCGGTTACAGTTCTCAAGCTGGTGGACGGCTTGGCACGGTCCAGAGCTTTTAAAAAATGTCATTCTGTCTCATTTCTTTTTTATTTTTCTTTATTGATGAAGGTATTACATGTGTGTCCTTATCGCCCCATTGCCCCCCCCCCCCAACCCCCTCTCATGCCCTCACCCCCCTGTTGTCTGTGTCCATTGGCTAGGCTTACTTTTAAAATTATCCTCTGTTTGCTAAGGAGAGAAAACACAGGCTAAGGGGGAAAATGCTCTGAATGGGTTTCTTTGGGTTAGGTTCCCCCCACCCTTGGTGCTTTCAACCTGTTCAGTTCTCTAATAATGTTACTTGGAGAATTAAAGACATCCTGTAAAAGCAAAACAATAGCAAGGAAGATGGGCAGCAACAGTAACAATGAACTGAATTCTCCAGATGGTTCACGGAATGGCAGCAAAGACAAAGAACTTTTTTTCTTCTTTATAAAAGCTGCCGTTACCTTTTCTTCCCTTTCAGACCCTTTTCTTCCCGTTCTTGGCTTCCTTGCAGGTTTCAGCATCTGATCACAGAATGGCGATTTTAACGTCTCCTTTTTTGTTAATAAATAAGATGATACCACCGTTATTAATTTACTGTTTGGAGAGTGGAGGGTTTAGAGTGGCCCTTTTGAAAGTTTTAGAAAGAATTGCAATTTTAAGTCTTTCCTTTTTCTTTCTTTTTTTAAAACCTATTGAATCTGATTTTTCTCTTAGCCAAAGTGTTTTGCCTGTCCTTTTTCTGCTGGTTTTTCTTTTTAAGGTATTTGAAAGTTGTTCTACAAATATAGCTAAAAACACACACCCATGTTTCTCAGTGAAAAACAACAACCCTGAAATGAAAGCCAACTGAAACCATTCGGGAACGGACTCACAAAGTGAAGCTGACATGCCGAAGGGGAAGGGGGAAGCGTCCTGCTCCCCAGTAATCAGTCCGGGCCATTTCAGTGCTAAGTGACAGGATCAAGAAGAAGAATTTTGAAATTGATTTTTAAGACTGTCTGAAAAAGGAGGCTGAAATGAATATTAAGTGATTTCTTTGGGGCTGTCAGAAATAATAATGGGAGAAGAGACAAGCCCGGTCTTGCTGCTGATGGTGGGATCAGGGAATTTAAAGTCAGTGCAGATTGGAGATGAAGCTTTGCACCAGTTTTTAAGAAATGTTAATGAGCAGAAGGGAAAGGGAGCAGCAAAGGAAGCTAACATGAGTAGGTAGGAGCCAGAAAGGAGAGAGGAAAAGAGGTGGCATCCTTTGCTGCGGTGTTCAGGGAGAGGTACCGTGATAGGTATGGGTTGTGCTCTGTACTCTGTGAGGATGAGAGATCCCTGCTCCTGGGGGAATGTGCCACACAAGGTGTTCAAGCAGTGAGGATGGGTTTGTGTGGACACACCCATCCTCGCTCCTACCCCCCTCCTCACCAGTAACCATATTCATCAATCTATTCAGTTGGCTGGTTGGAGTGGGGCTCAAGGCTGGCTGTTGAACAAGTCCATATGGCATGAGGATTGGATTCATGTCTTTGGTCTCATTAGCACCATGTTGGAACCAACAGAGTTAACGAACTAATTAATACAGAGATGCATTGGGTGTTCTCTGGGATTTGGAATCAGTTTCCTTTAATTTGGCCACGTCAATTACCACAGGTCCATAGGTACCAAGAGTTGGAAAAGATCTGGCAGGATTTAAAAGTAGATAGAGCAACATGAAGACTTTGGGTAAAAAGGGAAGAGAACACCCACCTCATTAGGATTGTGCTTTTCCTGTCACGGCATTGTGAAGACTGATACGGCATTCTGATGACTCTCTCTGCAACCTGTTTTCAAAAAAAGTCTTAATTTCCACTTCTTCTTTATTCTTTCTTGTTCTCTGAATCTATGGGCTGGAAAATTTAACCTTCTTCAACTTTCTGTTCGTGTGTGTTGTGAGCTGTTGAGTGGGCTGGTGACCCCATGAATGAGTGATGTGCACATGTCCTGTCCTTAACAGCCTTCTCAGGTCCCATGGACTCATCCCTATGGCTTCTTTTATGGAGTCAACCCATCTCGTATTGGGTCTTCCTCTTTTCCTGCTGCCTTCTACTTTCCCAGCATTATTGCCTTTTCCAACAAATCCTGCCTTCTCATGATGAACCCAACATAGGAGAGCTTCAGTTTTATCATTTTTGTCTCCAGCAGTGTTTAATTTGCTCTAGGACTTACTTTCTGCTTACCAATGTGGAAATAGGCAGCAAGCATAAATCTCCCTACCTTTTGGGAATGGTATCCTGACTTTCTTTTTGGAGACTTATCCACCTTCCCTTTACCTTATGGGATTGTACATCAAGGTTAGTTGGCCTTTCTGGAACCATGAGATGGGCAGTTTTGTGATTCCATCTAAGCCAGTGGTTTTCAACTGAGGATGGATTTGCCACTTGGTGGACATTTGGCAATGTTGGGAGACATTTTTGGTTGTCTCTACTAGAGAGAATGCTACTGGCATTTGGTTTGTAGAGGCCAGCGATGTTGCTAAATATCCTACTATGTAGAGGGGGCAGCTCCCTACAGCAAAGAATGATCTGGTCCAAAATGCCAGTTGAACAGAGGTTGAGAAACCCTGATATAAGCCAACTTAGACTTTCCCTCTGGTACACTGAAGCATCAGTAATGTGGTATAAGCAACAAATCCCAAAATTATTTGAAATCATTCATTCCAGTAACAATGCTTCATTAAGGCTGTCAAGTTGCTCCTGTTAGCTAGACTTCCTCAAACCTTTCTGGGCACCCACCTTTTTTTCTGAGCTAGATCTCAAGCCTTTCGCTCTATTCTGTGAGCTCTACTATACCCTTTTGATGAAGTCTTTTCTGATTGATTAGCCAGAGTAAATTTCTGTTGCTTGCAATTAAAGAACGCTGAGCTGATGTGAAATAGCTGATAGTTTGTTAATATATGTGTGTCAAAAGAAATCTCATAAACAGATGGAGCCTTGTAAATCTTATCTATGGTTATTAAGTAGTTCTCTGGCTGTTGGGGGTCAAGTTAGAGCAAGCACAAGCAATAGAACAGAGAACCCCATGCATTTCAGGTTTTCATCACTGCAATGGTAAGGAGAGTCAATAGGTAGCTTGAGAACTCTCTCCCAAGCAGAGAAATAAAGTTTTCCAGGATGATAGGGCATCAATGGCAGCAGATCAAGTGCAAATGCCTAACAGTAGGATTTAAAAAAAAACACACAAAAAACAGAAAGTGACCTGCTATCTTTGAAATTGTGCCTGCTTTTGACCTCCTTGGGAAGCCAGGGGCCACCAATCTCTAATTTCTTTTCTTTTAAAAAAATTATTCTTCTCATTTCAAAATAATGAAAGCACAGACGGCAGTACCTTATTCACAGGCATAGATGTTTAAAGATTTTAAAGTCCAGGGCTGATGCTAGCGTGGTGCTCTAACTTTTTCAAATTAAGACAATCCAGGGAATAGTCTTAATTACCAAGGCTGGGCTAGGGAGTGTGGGTGGTTGCCTGAACCTCTTTAGCTGTTGGAGACCTTCGGGGCTGCCTCATAAAAGGAACTGTTTTGTCAAAAGCTTCTTTTTTTTACTAAGTGCATGGGCTGGAATATGTTAAACTGTTTTTCAGTGAACAAAATCATAATATGTGAGCATACACATAGAGGATCGTGTTAGAGATCTCATGAGGTTCATTGTACTTCTGAGAGGGTTTCTTTTTAAAGATGCGAGCGAAATGCCATGGTATTTTATTTTTGTCTCCAGAAAATTGCTCTGGAAATTTAAACAAATTAAATATCCTGTTTTGTGTTTTTGAGATTCTCTGGGGGAAACTCAGCCTCTCTAGTCTGATGTTTCAGGTGGGCAGTAAGATATGTGTGTAATCACCTTTTTGAAATGGTTATGCATATGCTGGGGTTAAGGAGGATGCTCAGGCCATTCAGTATCACCTGGAATTGCAGGCAGTTGTGTTTACTGCTAGTATCTAAAGGGGAAGAAAATAGAAGTGAAGTTTTAGGAGGGTGTGTGTGTGTGTGTGTGTGTGTGTGTGTGTGTGTGTTATGCTATAAGATGAGAAATCTCTTCTGTTGCTTTTTATAATTTAGGAATTGCTTTCTAATATAGCATATTAGTGGTAATTAAAATCCATTGTTGAAGCTATTTTGAAACAAATGTAAAAGAAAAATACTAATGATCATCATTCAAACAGAAGGCAATGAGAGAAATTAGCAATGAAAACTTAGAGCCTGCCTTTGGAATTTAATGGGGCTCTATTTTTCTTGAGTCTCCCCTCATTCAAATGCATTTTCCCTTTATTTCCAAAGTTGGTAAATGGAAACAGCTGTGAGACACACGCCCCTTCCCCCTCACACACTGTGTTTCTCTAGGATGGAAGGATTGCTTGCCTTCAATACCTTCTTGCCAGGAAGGATGGAACTGTCTGGAAGGCTGTGCCTCTGGGCCGGAGAGATAAAATTAGCCCAAGTGGCTAATTTCAGTGCTTCTCCTCTTCAACAGGGTCTCCTTGACAATACTGGTATGAACTGTCTGGCTTGGTTACATTTCATGAAAACATCTCAACCCCCCACCAGCTTAAACTCTCAGTTGAAATATTACATTGAAAGGCCAAACAGAACCCAAATGAATGGATGATTGTGGCACCTTCCAAATGTCACTTTAAAAAAATCTGTGAAGTGAAGGCTAAAGTCCTTTGGGAAGGAGAAGAAATGAACTGTCACTGTATTCTCCCTTTGCTTAGATATTGGCACTCCCCCTCCTGCTGGCTTCTTCTGCTCTCTCCCAATTTCCTCCATCCACTCCCCTCAACCCCTTGTCTCCCACACACCCCTGAGCTATATGCAATTCTGTTTTGGGTGTATGCCCTGGAGGCTGAACTATGCAAGAAGTGTCATTCTCTCTTGGAGGTGTGTGTGTTTTTTTTTTTTTTTTTTTGGAGTGTCATTGTTTAACTTCAGGGTCTTGTTATTCTTGTGTGAATGAAATGTCAGAAATGAATTTCACCGTGTAATTTCCCAGGCATTGACAGGCCTTTGCCATCTGTCATTGGATCGTGGTTTTACCTTTGGTTTCCTGACATGTTTAGACCTATCCCTTTGAGTCCCCGTAATTTTACCTCTCAATGTAGCCTCCTCTGATGGAGGTCTCTGCTACCAGATGTGACTTTTGTAACTTTAAGGTATGGAGTGATTTCTTCCACGTGCTTTGTTTTTCATTATTTTTAAAATCCCAAGTGTTATGAATCCTGTCAGTTGAGTAGTGTTGACTTGTGATTAATCCTGTGTGCATTATCTATTTTTGTCCTCGGTCTTCACCAACATGGAGAGCCCAGCCTTGCTTTTTGAAATGTAGGACTGAGTTCTCTTTGCTGAAAGATACAGTTTATAAGGGAAGGATTGGAGTAGGAGGAGAAAAAAATATAATGGTTTTAATAAAGAACCCACGTTTAATTGGAAAGAAGGAAAACTGAAGTTTTTCATGCCCTCCATAGTGAAGATTTCAGAAAATCCTACTGCTCTGAAGTCAGGAGATGGATTTTATAAAGTATAAGCCGATTGTTTTGAACTGAGTGTTAAAAGCTCTGCTGTCAGAGTTGACAAGTTCCCGAATTCAATTTTCAAACTAAAACTCAGAAAACTGAGGAGATGCTGTGTCTCCTCAGTAGCTTATCAAAAGAAGTGCTATGGCAGGTCCCCCCTGCTGTCTCTAGCTGGCCAGGTGGAGGGAGGCGGGTGCTCCCACCAAATGATCGTGGCTCCCCCTCGTAGATGATGCATTTTTGAGTTGGGCTACCACATGAAGGGCTCAGCAGCTCATGCTGGCTCAGATTGGATGACCATGACAGGTCGCCCAGCTCATTTCTCCAAGAATGGCGAGAGCATTATGCCATTTTTCAAGAAGCTTCAAGCACCAGTGATCTTTTCCCAGGACTTATTGGTCTTCATGGTTGGCAGACAAAGGATTGAAAAGCGTAGGTATTAGCACACCAGTTGTTGCTTTTCAAGAACAGTGCATAGCTATATAGAATTCCAGGCACAGCTGTAACCAGCTCTCTCATCCTCTTTCTTTTTTTGGAGGGGGGAGAGGGGGTTAAAATGAGCTAGTTATGGCTCTTGAATTTTCAAGAATTTCCTTAGGCATGTTGACAATAACTGGTTGTCCTAAACAAAGAAGGTGTGCTACTACTACTATATTAATACGTGCTTGTATTAAGTACTTACAATGTGCCATATACTGCCTTAGAGTCTATTTAAATTTCATAACAACCCATGAAGTAGGTAGTGTCATCACCACTGTATAGATGGGGAGAGGGAGGCATAGAGAATTTACTCAGGATTTCCCAAGTACTAAGCACAAGAGCTGGGATTTAGACTCAGCTCTAACTGCTAACCTGCCCTCTTCACATTATGCTGTAAAACTACTTCCAAAGTGATGACAATGATGAGCTCAGTGGTAGAATTTCTTCCTACAGTTTTTCAAAAGTAAATAAATACCATGACCTTTTGAATACTCTTCAGGTTGTGTGATTCTATTAAGTCTTTAAATTTTCACAGGCTTTTATTTTGTATCTATTTGGTCTTTGACAATTCAGATTTATCAGTTGCTATATCTTGTTTATATTCCTGTAACTGTTATAAAACCTTATTAAATTGAAATTTTATTACCTGGAACTCTCAATTAGCCAGATGTTTGCTTATTTGTTTCCCCCTCTGTATTCCACTCTTAGAAGGAAGAAGAAAATCACACACTCACACAAAGTTCATATCAGATTTTCTTTTAAAGGTTAAACATATGCTATGGTCCTGTGCCTTTTAGATGTTTTACCTAAAGTCTAACTATAACTAGTTAGATGTTAAAATACGAGTATATCTCCTTCTGATTTGGAAATTCTTAATCAACAGCAAAGTCTGCTAAAAATGTTAAGAGGGTTGTATGAATAAGGGTAAGCTAATGTCTGTGACAAAGAGTCCCTGCATCTTTATAGGTCATCAGAATAAAAGTTGATTTCTTGTCCATCTCACAATGCCATGGGAGTCAGTGGTGATGGTGGAGAGGAGTGGTAGCTCTGATCCATGTACTCATTCAGATACCTGGACTCTTTCTATCTTGTGGCTCTGATATGCCTCTAGAATCCCACTTTTTCTACTGAAGCTAACGAACCTGACTGGCAAACAAAGGAAGGCAGCCAAACTGGAAGATTAAAAGTGGTGCACAGTCCTTCTGTCCACATTCCAAAGGCAGAGACTCAGTCACATGACTCCTTAACTGCAAGAGAGTCTGGGAAATGTAGTCCAGCTCTGTGCCCAAGGATAAAACAGGAACTAGGGTTTAGTGTCTATCTAAGTCACTGTCTCAGCAGCGACTTAAAATCCTGATTTTTATGGCCCTTCTTATAGTGTAAAACATTTAAGAGACATTTAATTATCATTGAGATTAGTGGTTTCTAAAACCTGGGTCTTTAAAAAACATCCCTGAAACTTCTCTTAGCCAGTGGTTCTCAACCTTCTGGCCCTTTAAATACAGTTCCTCATGTTGTGACCCAACTATAAAATTATTTTCGTTGCTACTTCATAACTGTAATGTTGCTACTGTTATGAATTGTAATGTAAATATCTGATATGCAGGATGGTCTTAGGCAACCCCTGTGAAAGGGTCGTTCGACCGCCAAAGAGGTCGCGACCCACAGGCCTAGAATCGCTGCCTTAGACCCACACAAAATCAGAATGAGAGGGGAGTGGTGGGGTAGAAGCAGGCCAGGAATCTACTTTTCTCAGAAGGTCTCCAGATGATGTGGATATAGCCAGTCTGATTCCTGTTTGGTGTTTAGGAATCACTGCTCTAGATAATGTACTTGATAAGGCAAGAATATGGATGAATTCATTTCAGGATGATTTTTTTCTAGTAATTCCATTTTTAAAAAATATTTATTGTTGAGATTATTACAGATGTCGCTTTCCCCCTCAACCCCCCATTGCCCCCTCCACCTGATTCCCGCCTTGCCCCAGGCCTTGGCCACCCTATTTTCTGTTTCCTTAGGTAATGCATATATACATATAAGATCTTTGTTTAATTTCTTCCCGCCCGCCCCCCCCTCCCCGCCCTCAACCCCTTTCTGTTCCGTTTCCATGCCTCTGATTCTATTTTATTCACCGGTTTATTCTGTTCATTAGATTTCTTATTTGTTTATTTTGATTTTTAGATTCAATTGTTTATAGGTATGTATTTGTTGCCATTTTGTTGTTCATATTTTTTATCTTTTTCTTCTTCTTCTTCTTCTTCTTCTTCTTCTTCTTCTTCTTCTTCTTCTTCTTCAAGAATACCCTTCAACATTTCATATAATACTGGCTTGGTGGTGATGAACTCCTTTAGCTTTTTCTTGTCTGTGAAGCTCTTTATCTGACCTTCAATTTTAAATGATAGCTTTGCTAGATAGAGTAATCTAGGTTATAAGTCCTTGCTATTCATCACTTTGAATATTTCTTGCCACTCCCTTCTGGCCTGCATAGTTTCTGTTGAGAAATCAGTTGACAGTCATTTGGGCATTCCCTTATAGGTAACTAACTGCTTTTCTTTTGCTGCTTTTAAGATTCTCTCTTCGTCTTTAGCCCTTGGCATTTTATTTATAACTAGAGGCCTGATGCATGAAATTTGTGCAAGGGATTCATCCCCCCACCCCCACCACCACCACAGTGGTGGCTGCCTCGGCCCCCGCCGCCACAGCTTCATCTGGAAGGTTGTCTGGAAGGATGTCTGGAAGGACATCTGGTCTAATTAACATATTATGCTTTTATTATAGATGTGTCTTGGTGTGGTCCTCTTTGGATTCCTCTTGTGTGGGACTCTCTGTGCTTCCTAGACTTGTAAGTCTATTTCTTTCACCAGGTAGGGGAAGTTTTCTGTCCTTATTTCTTCAAATAGGTTTTCAATATCTTGTTCTCTCTCTTCTTTTGGTACCCCCATAATGCAAAAGTTGGTAGGCTTGAAGTTGTCCCAGAGGCTCCTTATACTACCTTCATATTTTTGGATTTCTTTTTCTTTTTGCTCTTCTGGTTGGGTGTTTTTTACTTCTCCATATTTTAAATCATTGATTTGATTCTCAGAATCCTCTACTGTTGAATCCCTGTATATTATTCTTTATTTTAGTCAGTGTGTATTTAATTTCTGACTGGTCCTTTTCCATTTTTTTGGAGTTCTCTAGAAGATTCTTGAGTAACCTTATAACTATGGTTTTGAACTCTATATCCAGTAGTTTGCTTTCTTCCAGTTCTTTCATTTGTGACATGTTTCTTTTTCTCCACATTTTGGCTGCTTCCCTGTGTTTGTTTCTATGTATTGGGTAGAGCTGCTATGTCTCCTAGAGTTGGTAGAGTGGCCTTGTGTAGTAGGTGTCCTATAGGGCCCAGTGGCTCAGCCTCTCCAGTCACCTGAGTTGGGCACTCTAGGTGCGCCCCTTTGTGGGCTGTGAGCACAGTCTGTTGTAGTTGAGACTTGATTGCTATTGGTGTCACTGGGAGGAATTGACCTTCAGGCCAATTGGCTGTGAGGACCAGCTGTGACTACAGTGGGAGAGCTGCTGTGCAGAAGACACCCCTATGGAGCAGGACTTACTTCAGTGGAGCTTTGGTGCTCACTGAGTCTGCCCCTTGAGTGTGTCACTTACAGGTGTGTAGTGTTGTAATATGGTATGGTCTGACACTGACCACTGGGTACACTGGCTTTTGGGTCTCCAGGGAGGTGCAAAGTCAGCCACTGTCTGGGGATACCCAGCAGGGAATACAGAGAGATCTTCATATTCCTCCTCTTTGTATCAGGTTTGGAAGTGCCCAGATGAAGTCCAGCTATGAAGCAAGGCAGGCTGGTGCTGGTGCTGGGTCTTGGGCCTTTTATTGATAGGTTTGGGGCTCCCTGACCCAGCTGTAGCTTGTTTGAGAGATTTTAGCCTGAGCAAGGACAGGCCATTCCTATGCAAAAGCCACTGCACACAGCTTGGGTGGGGTTGTAAATTGGATGGGTCTTAGGGAATTCAGAGTGGAGCAAACAGAAATGGCTATCAGTTAGCCCTGTGACCGAAGAGTCCCAGCATGGGAACAATGATCCCTGAGAGCTCCTCTGTCTGGGTGAAAGCCACCCCCGAGTTCCTACCCTGATGCCAGATAATTCAGTTAATCCTTGAATGTGTCTGTGTCCCCCAAAGCCAACCCCTGGTGCTGGAACTAAGAGGAAGCAGGACCTTGTAAGTTCAGTTCATGGTGCTGGCCTTTTTAGAGGAACAGCTGGGTCTCCAGGAGTCTCTGTGTCATTGAGCCCCATTCTGCAATGTTTTTTACAGCCTCTAGTTATGGGGACTTCTCTTCACAGATCTGGGACCCTGGGCTAGGATTCTGATGTGGGGCTGGGACTCCTTGCTCCTCCAGGTGGCCTCCGCAGAGATAATCATTCTCCTAATTAAAAAAGCAGCACATGTGGGTATTGGATCAACCCGTTCTGCATCTCTGCACCTCCTATTAGTCTCACTGTGCTTTTTTCTTTACTTCTCTGGTTTTAGGACTTCCATTTTGCCATCTTTCCAGTGGTTCTGGATGATGGTTGTTCTGTATTTTAGTTGCAATTTTGATGTGGTTGTGGGAGGCATAGAGTATAGGCGTTTACCTACACTGCCATCTTAAAAAGAAAAAAAAAATCTCAGGATGATTTTTAGCAAAAAGGACTAGGAGAAAAAAGAGTGGTCTTCAAATTAATCCACATCTCAGTTTATCCCCACCATTCTAATTAGCCTTCAAACTGTGGGCAGTTGTTTTGAAAGTCCATAGAGTACCTCACAAATAAAACTTTCATTTCCCAGTGAAACACCCCATATAGGAGAAAGGGTATCCTGGAAATTGTGGACACTGACTACCTCTATTTTATTATAATATAAAAAAAAGTCCTCCATGTCTAATTTCAACCTTTTTTTTTTTTTTGATCTTCCATTGACAGGAAGGCAACATTGCAGTAGTAACACTGTTTTCTAAAGCAAATAATCACTGGGTTTTAAAAATCACATTGTGTGATTCCCGTTTTGGTCTTTAAGTATATAAAGTTGCCTTTTTGTTTGTTTCTTTGTTTTTAACCCACGTTTCTCCCATGAAATTCTTCTGCGCCATGTGAAGTTTTAATGGTGTGTGGCTTTTGGGGGATAAAGGTAACCTCTTGTAACCAATAAAAGTTGCAGCAGTGAAATTGGTCTGATCAGTCTGCAGGGCCATTCCAGGTGAGATTGGGAGTCACAGGGTGATATTTCAGGTTTCCTTGTTTGTGTTACTATCAGGTTGGATTTATGAAAGATAGCAGAAATTTATCACCTTTCTCTGTTATTCCAAAACCATAATTTTCTAGTGTCTTGGTTGCTTGTGAACGTTTCTGATAAAATGGATAGCTCTCTGAGCCTTCATAACATGGATTTAGGACCTTAAATTATATATTGCTGTGATCCAAGCAGAGGACAACAAACCTCAGGAGGCTGCTGCACCTGCACACTGAGGGCAGCATTGCAAACCGTCCTGCACAGAGCTTCAATCATAGTACCTCCACAGTTACTCTACATTGCCTACCTAATAACCCCCCTTCCTTAGCCTTTCATTCAGGCACCCCCATAATCTGACCTGTACTTAAAACTTCTGGGGAGCTTTCCAGACATTTAGCCTATAGAATCTTACCCAAAATACCTACTCTAGACAATTAGTCATCATCCTGTAGAATGTCTTGCGTTGCCTGCCCCTTTATCTTTGTACCTCATATTTCCAAACCCCATCTCTTCCTAAATGGAATTCAACCCATTCATTAAGATTTGGTTTGAAATATCCCAGACTCTGAGACATTTCCTCTTCAACTTAACTATGGAAATAGTTGCCTCTTATACCATTTGCCATGACACATTTAGTTGGGGATATGCAGGTTAGATTTTCTACTAGAGTATAAGCTCCTGGAGATCAAGGTCCTACTTTATTCATCTCTTGTTCCTTATAGGGCTTTCATCATAGTGAGTATTTGGTAAATAACCTTCACAATAAATAGCATTCAGTTGAGGATTGCAATGCACAGTGCAGACCATGACCTTAAAGTCTGGTTTCCCAAAGTAAATTGTAATATAAGTTAGTTTGGGAAATAATATCCAGTTACATATACATAGGTTGCTTCACTGCAGGGCTTTTCAGAGCCTTTAATATGCTTATGGGATGTAATGTGTTAATGTGGGAATGCTGTCAGCATCATATTTCATATTCTTTGGACCACAGAGATCTTTCTTGTGAAGCATATTGATGAACTTTTGTTATCTCTAAATTAAATTAATTAAATATGCTGTTTGCTTTAGCTAAGAATCTATAATAATAAAAGCATAATATGCTAATTAGACCAGACGTCCTTCTGGACGAAGCCGGGGCTGCAAGGGAAGCTTGGGTCCTGGGTGCCAGAGGGAAGCCAGTGCTGGCAGCCTGGGGAAGGAAGGCTTACTCTTGCACAATTTCGTGAATTGGGCCTCTAGTTATATATAGTTAAGGAAAATCCCAATGATCTAAGTGAAACCAGCAATAATGAAGACATGCAACTAAGAGTTATGCCCTTGTCAAACATCTGTGAGAGATACGCAAAGGCCTTTGTCTTCATAGCAATTTTCTTGAAGGTCACTCACCATTCAGACTATTTATGTAAATTTCCACTAATGCAAGCTTTATTTAATGATTTGCTGAATAAAGTCAACGATTATGGTTTGTTTGTGGGTTTTTTGGGTCATTATTGATTTATCTGTTCCACACCTTCCTTCCGTGGACACAGATTTTTAAAAAAATCAGGTCATTGCATGTTTAGATTTCTCTCTTTAAATGAGGTCTATTAGCATCAGCAATCATTTTTCAAGGCTGTAATTGCATGCCCTGTACAGTGTGTGAGATTGAATTTCAGAGCAAGAGGAGTTAAAGGATCTTATAAGTTGAAGTTAAACCTATGATTTTTTATGAACTTTGGGGCACCTAATTAAGCGATTAGTAACAAGCAGGAGTTTCCAAATGTCAAGTGTGTAATTATGAAATAAACAAGAGCTGGTTTTTCCAATAAACGTCTATGCTGTGCCCTATTAATTCTCAGTGGTCCCCAAACAAAGTCTTTTGGTGAGGAATACAACATTAGGATGGATTTCCATTGCTGAGAGCAAGAAATCTTGTCTCCCGGAATGTAACCACTAAATATATTGGGTAAGAGTAACTTGTAACCTGGTAAATCTATGGATGAATATTAATTTCATCTCTCAAAATACATATTATAAAGAAATTCAATTTTTCCCCTTTTTATATTGTTATTTTGCTCCCATTGGCTTCTCTTACTGTGGAGCTTCACCACTACCACTTCCCTCTCATTTTAGAATTCAAAACAGTTACTTTTAAAATGAAGAATGAATTTGATGGAGGTGGGGAGTAGGGAGTTGTAAGACAAGTCAAATATATTAATATGTAATTGAGTATAAAGTCTCCTATGTTAGGGCTGATAATAGAAAGTTAACAACATTTCAGACTATAAAATATTGTAAAGTTATTATGGTTGAGGGATTTCATTTTTTAGCCACACCATCATTTACCTTTGGTGTCTGTTCAGATAGTCAGTGTTTGACAAATTCCCATAGGTTTTAGCAAATCAAATATTAGAACCTATTATACGCTAGGAAGGGTGGCAGACACAATGAAAATAAAAGTTCTTCTCTCTGGCTCTAAAAAGTTTACAAAATGATTGAGGGGGGCAAAGTATAAAGAATACAGAGTGGAAATATTTAGCTTTTTTAAAAAAATATATATATTATTGATTTTTTACAGAGAGGAAGGGAGAGGGATAGAGAGTTAGAAACATCAACGAGAGACAAACATCGATCAGCTGCATCCTGCACACCCCCCACTGGGGATGTGCCCACAACCAAGGTATATACCCTTGACCAGAATCGAACCTGGGACCTTTCAGTCCGCAGGCCGATGCTCTATTCACTGAGCCAAATCAGTCAGGGCTTTAGCAATTTTTATGATTAATTTTTTCATCATTTGTTATACAAGTAATACATAAATCTATTATTTTACTTTAAAATATTAAAGTGCACATATGGCTTATTTTTCTCTCAGATAAATAGAGGGATAGGTAGGTAGGTAGGTAGGTAGGTTGACTGATCAACTGATCTAGTTCTTTTCTTTCAACTACCTTTATATCAACAAACTTGTTGGCATTTATAGTATGTTCCAGCTTGGCTGCATTAGGTAGTGAAACCTAAATAACAATGGTTTAAACAAAGTGTTCATTTTTCTCTTATGAAAGAGAAGGCCAGTGGCAGACAGTATCAGGATTCTATGGCAGCTCTATGATACTGGTAGTTAGCCAGGCTCTTGCCAGCTTACTGTCCTGGCAAGTGCTGTCCTCAAGGTCCAATATGTTTGCCACATTTCCAGAACCACGACTGAATTCCAGGCAGTGGGACTGAGAATCTGGAGGAGGAAGGTATGTCTCTTCCTCATTGACCAAAATTGAGTCCTGTGGCCATCATTAGTTGTAAGGGAGGATTGAGAATTTTCCTTAAAGCAGGGTGACACTAGGTCCAGCTAAAGATCAGTGTTTTTATAGTAAAGAAAAAGAATAGAAGAAATTTGGGGAGGCAGCTGGCAGTCTCTGCAACAGATTATTACCAATGTTCTGTTATTCCAAACAATCAAAAATGAACATTTTTTAACATAGATGATTGTGTTGGTTCCTTCTAATAAGTAATATGTATCCAGTGAGTTTTAGGGACAGAAATTCTTGAGTGGGGGTTTGAAGAAGGTTGAGATCATGGTGGGCTGGAGGGGCTGCAGAGGCCATTGTTATCTAAGTGGGCCTGTTGGCTGGGTAAACTTGATCTTATCCAAGTAGATGGGAGGACTGGGAGTGCATCTGGGCAAGGTGATTAACATTCATTCATTCATTCAACAACTATTTTATTAAGTGCTTACTATGTGCTAGGCACTGGTTACACAGAGATGGGACTAAGCCCCTGCCCTCATTAGAACTCAGAGACAAATAAATGTATTCCACTATAGTAAACAGAACACTGGGATAGGTAGCGAAAGGACTTAGCACTGGATAAGAAGGTTTGGAGACAACTTGGAGGTCTATTTAAAGAGATTAACTCTGCTTTTGTAACCAGTAGGAAGCCACCAAAAGCTCTTTATCAGAGGAATGATCTGATCCAAGTGGTGTTTCAGGAAAATGAACCCGACATGCCCAGGTCAACTGGAGAAGGGCAAGGAAGGTGTAAAGCATGATGCTGAGCTTTTCCTGAGTGATGAGGGCCTGCGCTCAGGTGCTGGCCCAGGGGGCTGTGCAGTGCAGTGGTCCAGGACATGCTTTCTGGAGAGGGGCGGTCCTAGCTTTGGATCCTACCTCTGTCCCCTAATGTTGGGATGGCCATGGTCTCTGTCTTAGTCAGCTTGGCCTGCCATTACAAAATACTATGGACGGAATGGCTTAAACAACAGAAATCTATTTTCTCACAGTTTTGGAGGCTTGCTGTGTTCTCATCTGGGCAAAAGCAAAACAAGATGAGAGAGAGAGAGAGAGAGAGGGAATGAGAAAGAATGAATGAATGCTGTGGGCTCTCCGTTCCTCTTCCTCTTATTGCCAGGGCACCATCCTTATCAGTTGAAGATCCCATCCTCATGGCCTCATTTATCCTTTATCACCTCCTCACAAGGCCCTATATCCCAATGTTGGGGGTCAGGGCTTCAACATATGAATTTTAGAGGGGACACAGCCACTCAGTCTATAATAGTCCCCCTAGCCATCTGAGCCACAGCTTTCTCATCGGCATAGTGGGGGACATTCCACCAGCCTCCTCATAGGGTTGTCATAAGGATTCAGCGAGGTAAGGTTTGGGAAGTACTCAACACAGTGTCTGGCACATGTGAAGTATGTAAAACTGCAGACTAGAAGGCATCGATGGCCCAAGCCTTTCTATGGAAAATTTTAAGACTTAGAAAACAGACGCAGAGGACAAAGGGAAAGTGAGGGCATAGACATGACTCTAAGAGTCTAAGCCAGGGCGACGGGGAGAGTGATGTCAATTGACAGAAATAGGAGAGTCTGGGGAAGAGCCAGTTTTGGGAGAAAGATTGATGAATTTGATTTTAGGTGTGTTGCATTTGGTGAGATGGCTGGATATGCAAGCGGAAATTTCCAGCAGACAGTTGGGGTTTATTTACAAGGGAGGATATACGGCTGCTAATGACAGCACCTGGGGGACACAAAATTGATAGAGGCTGAAATTCAAGAGGAGAGAAACAGGGAATTCAAATGAACCTGCACAGCCCCAATAAACTGGAGGCCATAGCCTGTGCAGTAGGAACTTAGTTTTAGAAAGTTTTCTAATCGAACAAATGAATAGTGTGAGGCCAACTTTGAACTGGGAGCTGAATTCTCTGGCTGATTTCTTCAGCTCTCCACTTTACGTTGCATATTGTAGAGACAAGATAGTTTCAGATCCAAAGCCAAACAGATGTGCAGGACAAAATTTCCATCTTGAGCACTGGGGTTGTGGGTTTCAGGTGAAAGAGAGAAGTGGCTTTCTCAGTAGTAGGACAAAGGAGCTGCAGAATATCCGAGATAGGGTATTGTCTCTAAACACTGTGGAGTCTCAGGGTAGTCTGAAAAGTCCGTAGCACTTCAGGATCCAATTAAAAGGGAATTATTCTTCCTATCCCAGCTAAGGAAATGAATCAACAAAGAGGCTGAATGACTGTTTTCAGACCTGACAGATGTAACACGACAGACCAGGGAATGGGATTCAGAAGGTTCCCTCTTTCTGCAATGCTAAGTTATTTTCTCCTTAGTGTCATCTGTCAGTTCCGCCCGCACTGAGTCCATTGAAATCAACCTTTGATAGACTCATGCCAGTAAATATAAAATAGCCCATTCTTATCCAGGCAGGCAAGGGGAAACAACAACTATTTAGAATTTATTGCACTATCCTATTAGCTTTTCATTTTCCAACTTGCGCACTCTACCCACACAATCCTTCATACTTCTCCAAATAAAAGTAAAACATGTTTTTCCTCACTTCAAGTTGTATCCACTTACTCTAGTTTGTGGAATTAGTTCTTGCTAACAGCCCCAATGTTTTTTAATTACCAGATCACTTGGACATTTTTGAATTCCTTTTCTTTTTTCTTTTTCAAAATGAGTATTCTAATTAATTTCAGAAAAATATGTCACATGAATTTAGATTAGAAAACATGACAATAAGAGGCTTGTTTTTCTGGAATTGCAAGGAAAAGAAGTAACTCATAACAGGTTCAACAGTTCTGCTCAGAGCTCAGAGTCTCAAGCACCCATGTGATAAGGAATTAGCATGCCCTGGCTAGAGGGAGATGAAGAGGGTGAGTTAGCTCTTGGAGCATGTGCTTTGAGGAGAAGATATATAGTTTTTGAGGCAAGAGAAAGATCCAGAAAATTAAGTCTCTTTCTTGACTTTTCTGCTGTTTGATGCTACTTCATCAAAATCTCTGTTCTACTGGCTTCTGTGAAACTTCACTTTCCTGGTTGTCATGACACCTCACAGACTATCCCCCTTTTTTTTCAGGCATCTTCTACTGCTTACTAGTTAAATTCTGGCTTTTTAAAAATCCTAAGTAAACTATTTTCCTCATTCTGCACATTCTGCCTGGTTGAGCTAGCCCATTCTCATTACTATATCAATTGTCACCAATATATCAATGACTCCTGAATTTGATCTCTGGTCTGGATTTTTCTCCCAAGCTTTAGACTTTCAGCTGGACAGATCTATTCAGGTATCGCCTAAGCACCTCAAGATCAAAATACTTGAAACCAAGAGAGTCTTTTCTCCTCAAGTTCTTTCTCCTCTCTACCACTTCCAGTCTGGAAATTTGATATTTGGGGGCTAATGATACTCTCTTTCTCTATCAGCTCTCTTAGCACCTACACATAGTTATCATTCAGTAGCCAGTGCTGACATTACTTATATTTCTCAAGGCTGGCATCTGGGGAAGGTAAATATAACATGATAATAAGAAGGAGGAAAAAGACCGAAGTTTAGATTTAAGGAAGTCCATTATATAGATGTGGTTAGACTATGATCACTTCCACTTTCATCTTCAAGGCAGACTTGGTTCCCCCAAATGATCCATACATCTTGGTGAGACTTAACGTTTTTTTTTGTGGGGGTGGGGGAGGGATAAATAGTAAATATGAACAATTAAGAAAAACAACAACAACATGGAATTTTATATTAGAAAGTGCATGCCCTTTACCTATTTTCAGATGACCATATGGAAAACCAAGGGAGTAAAGTGTCTTGCCCAAGATTTTAGAGCTAGTTTGTAGAAGATTTGCTGGCCTTTTGATTGTCTCTCCTGTACTCTTTCTCCTTCACTACAACGCTTCCTTTTGGTGCCCTGCACCTAGTAATGATTCAGGAAACACTCAGATTAGATTCGCTGGCATCCTCTAGAAACTTGACAGCTGAATTTCACTCAATCCTTTAGACTATTCATTCTGATTATCAAGGTGGGGTTTGGACAGATTGCACCAAAGAGCACACATATCATCACCTCTCCCTTCCCTGTACAAGGTATCACCATCAGTTCATCACTGTCTTCCTAAGGAGCCCTGGAACAGCCCCAAAGTCCTTAACACAGGGTCTAGGCAATTAGTGTCAATTGATTGGAGTTTGTGAGAGAATTGAAACCCATTTTTCATCCCTTCAGGAGTTGTTTTAGCCCCCATTTCTTTTGTTTCTTGGATCATTGCAGTGGGAAATGATGCTCTGAGGAACTTCATCAGCCTTTTGACTGGCATCCTGTCCCCCATCATGTGTCTATAGATTATATTGAGCAGGCAACCCATTGTTAATAGCACCTGCCTTTCCCCAGCTGCATTTAGAATCACCTGTGAGATGGTATGCTGGAGAGTTACTTCCTAGCCTTGTGGGTATTTTCCATTAATCCCGCTCTGTGCAGAGGCCTGTGCTGGATTCTGGACTTCTTCTTTGTGAGTTTATCATAGCAGAGCATTTCCCATGTATAGATGGAACAGTTCAGGCACCTAGAAAGGAAATGCAGAGATCAGAAAGTCAGTAACAGAATTTGAGTCCAAGGATTTCTGCAGCTCCAACACCAACGTGGTACCCCTAACACTGATCACACAGTAGCTCATAAAATACTTCTCGACTTTAGCATACAGTCTTTCCTTAGTCATGTTAACATTTTTGAAAGTATAAGAATAAGATTATCTTTCTCAATTGATAGAGTCTCTGAAACTCAAAAACAGTGTGTCAGCTGGCTGAAGGGACAGGAATCACGTCCTATCAGTAGTATAGAAGTAATTGTGAAGGAATAGAGAAAAGGTTGGGGTGAGGGTGGAGAGGACTGTAAAATGATAACAAGGGAACAGAATGGAGAGAAACTAGGTTATTGTAATAATTTGAAGAAGAAATTCCTGTTGGATTTCATGACATTTAGTTAATTGATCATAGGTATCCATGATATTATTTCTTTAGTTCTATTACTATCCTAGGTATTTTGAAAGATGTGAATGATCTGGCTCCTTCCTTTCTTTTTATTTTTGAGAAGATTCAAATCTTATCAGAGAGATAAATACATATGGAGGGACTGGAGAAAAATGGAGTTTTCCCGTATCATTTTACACATCTGGAATTAGTATCTCACCCTTCTGATCTGAGTTCTGGGATGACACCCTTTCTAATCTAATTACCTGGACATTACCTTGGCAGATATCTCTCAATTCCATGTTCCTCTTGTTGGTGAATAGTTAAGCAGGATTATGTTTTATTGAGTTTCTTACTCATCTTCTTGCACCATTTCAGGCACAGAGAAGACACTCAGTAGTTGTTGAATTTTTTTAAAATATATTTTTTATTAATTTTAGAGAGGTAGGTAGAGGGAGAGAGAGAGAAATATCAGTGATGAGAGAGAATTATCAATCAGCTGCCTCCTGCATACCCCACACTGAGGATCGAGCTGCAACCCAGGGATCGAACTGTGACCTCCTGGTTTATAGGTTGACCCTCGACCACTGAGCCATGCTGGCAGGGCGAATTGTTTGTTCTCTCTGCTTTGCCTCTTGTAGCTCTTCTTTCTAATTCAACCACTTGGCAAACTTAAATTCACCCCCTCCTGACCGTGCACCTGGATAATTCCACTCTCTTCCAATTTTTCACTTCTGCCACATCAGTCTTTCTAAAATGCTGCTTTTCTCAAATTATTTCCTTGCTTGAGGTTTTATGGATGGTCCCTATTGCCCATGGTATCAACACTATACTTTTCTGCTTAAGCTTTTAGAGCCTCCCCATTTTTTCCCATTTATCTCATCTACCCATTGGTATTTACCATTATTCTCAAAACAAGCCAGGGGCTCCATTCAGGTCAGTCTTCTTCTTAGTTCCTGGCTATGGTTATATTAAACTCAGCCTCTGAGCATGTGGGCCTGCTTCTCTGCTTGCCACGAAGAGTCTTTATTTTGCTCTTCTATGCTTTAGTTATCAAGTTCCACATCATTCAACAAGACTTCTCTCATCCATTTAGTCACCTAATCACCACATATGAACTCTACATGTCTACTATGGAAATAAAGGTCAGAAAGATATGATTCCTGCCTTTAAGAATCTCACACTAATCCAGTATTCTGAGCCTTGTGCTCAGCACTGTGTTTTGTACATTTCTATTGAAATGCAAAGCAATGGTGGCCTCAGCACTGCATGATCCTGGGAAAACTGCCTAATTTTTCTCTGCCTCAAGTTCCTTATCTATAAAACGAGAATAACAATAATATCATGTCTGCCTCTACCTCTACCTCTGCCTCTACCTCTCTATCTCTATCTCTATCTCTATCTCTATCTCTATCTCTATCTATCTCTATCTATTTCTATCTCTATCCAGTACTTAGAATAGTGCCTGAGTCATTGTAAGCACTCATTACATTAGCTGTTATTTTTTATTACTTAGCATCTGTAACATAATACACACTAAAAATACACAGTCTCACATTGTCTTATAACAGTGTTGTGTGTTTAGCAGGTCTCTCAATTGGACTGGAAGCTTTGGGTGGACTAGGTTTTGTCCTTGCTCTGGTGGAGCCATCACAGTGCCAACTGAGGCCTTGGAGGCTGTTCTTGGGAGGTTCTTGATGAAGTGTGAGGCCTTCCATATCTGTTGCTACAGCCAGCATGAAAAGAACCCAGGGAAATAGACTGATTGGTCTTCCCAAGAGGCAGAGCAAATAGTGTAAGGAGGAGAGTGAGTAGTTATGGAGAAGAGAAAAACATGGGATTTTACGGGTATCCAAGTTCATATAAAAGGGTGTTAGATAAGAAATGAATGCTGAAGTTGGGGTAAAGATGAAGAAGAGCATTTGTTGTCAGGCTCCAGGCTCCCTCCTTTCATAGGCACCATCTCGTTTATTTCTGTGAATCTTAAACAAATAGACAGCTAGATATTTTTCCAGCAAAATGGGTTTATTGGGGAACAAAGAATTGCAATTCAGGACATAGGTCTAATGGCAAAACACACTCAAGTCCGGGGAACAAAGGAAAGGAGGAGTTCAGAGGGGTGGTTGTAAACAAAGAGTCTATTGGAGGAAACTGGGAGTTTGAAGTGTAGTGGCTTTTCATTGGCTATGCTATAACAATCTTTCATTGGCTGAATGGTTGCCAGGAGAGGAGATCTTCCTTCTTCCTGCTGGAGTAGTAGAGTAGAAAAATACATATCTTCCTTTCAGATATGGAAAGTAGTCTTTTCCTGTTTGGGGTAATTGACAATGAGTGATAGGTGGTGAGAGCTCCCTCTATAGGCCCTCCCAACTCCAATTTAAATGAGGCTTCTGTGTATTAGTCTTCACATTCCTCACAACAGCCCTGGGTGGCAAGTATTGTGATCTCTAGTTTATTTATGGGGAACCTGAGGTTCAGAGTGGATGTGTGCCTCTTAGAGGTCACACATGGAGTGATTGGCAGGACTTTCTCCTATATTATAATATCTGTGGTATTTGTATGGTGTGACAATTTATAAGAAAGTCTTGCAAAAGTTGTGTCACTTAATTGAATTTAATGGGGCACATGCAGGTAAGATAATACATTTGCAGTCCCCACTCTGTTTTGTTGGTACTTCTGATTAGCTCACACTCAACTGGGTTTTTAGCCTTGCAGTATCTCCATAGTGGATTTGTAAATGAGTCTGGCCTTATAAAGAGGATAGCAATGCCTCATTGCCCGGGCATCCGGAATATAGTACAAATGTATAAGGGATGATTTGAGGGACATCAGTAGACACATTTCTCCCTCCCCTGTCAAGCACATCATGCTGAATTATCTCGAATTTCTACGTTGCTATGTCTTTGGGTAGAGATATTAAAGGCCCCTTTTAAAAATAGTCATATATCTTAGGAAGGAGGACCACATGGAGCAATTATCATCCATCAGTATTATGGCTCAGTGAGTGAACCTGTCACACAGGCCCTGGATGGAATGTGGAGGAGGACAGATAATTTTTTTTTATAGCAAAGAAAAAAAATGGGAAAACATGGGCATCAGAATGGGAATCCTGGTTAGCCAGGGAGAGTAGGAGGCTGTCATACACAAAGAAGCAAGGATACGACTGAGAATGGACAGGTAGCAATAATCAACTTTAAATACTTTATGTTCTTGAACTTATACAGGCCCTGACCATTGAAGGGGTAGCAGGTATCATCACTGGGTTTCCTTGCCAGTTGGCTGTGTGTTGTTGAGCATTGCCCAATTTTATTTTGTTGGAGGACATTTTCCCCTCAGTGTTACTTTTCATAAAAGCTGCACTGTTCTGCATTTGCATTAGGCTAAGAACATTTCCTTTAATCTGGAAAAAGTTGCTGTGTGTGTTCTCTGGAGGTGAGGCTCATTCCCTGTCATAGTAAAAGGATTCTGGATGCCTGTCCTGTAGGTCAGCAGGTGAACCCGGGCTGAAGAGCTGTTTATGGAAGGGAGGAAAGGTGAGAACAGTATGTGCACAATAATATTCTCCCAGTGATACTGTTTCGGACTGGCCTCAGCCTTTCAGTAACCAATGTTGTTGTGGTTGGACTGGCCCTCGTGTCTCTTATTATGAAGAATAACCATCAGAAATCTTTGAAAAGATATAGGTTATTGCTTACAAGTCCTGGAAATTACATAGCACACCTGGAGAGGGAGGGAGGGAAGGAGAGAGTAACGAAGGGAGGCATATAAGCCTTTTTGCCTAACTGCCTGTTATATAGTCGCCAAATGTACATAATTAATCTTATTTTTTTAAGATTGAGGAAGGGAGGGAAATAGGGAGAGGGAGAGGGAGAGGGAGAGAGAGAACAGATCTGGGCTTGAAGTTCTGCTTTTATTGGGGTTGAGGGTGGGAGCCTAGGAGATTCGGGCTCACTCTTTATTGGTGAATTTAATACTAGCAGGAGTTTAAAGCATGGGAAGAGAGAAAGAAAAACACGTGTGTCCTAAATGGCCACTCATTGAAGTTAAGATCTCTAAAAGAAAGGAGCTTCTATTTGGGGAGGCAGCCTGGCTGTTTATCTAGTCCTGTGGCTTGTGATGTGTTCATTGGCGATAGCCATCTTTGAAGTGGTTGGTTCAGCAATCAAAGCATAAGTCAGGCACTTGCATTATAAAAAAGAAAAAAACAAAAACACCAACTTTTAGGGCTTACACTACAGAAACCTTGTTCCTTCTCCCCCCCACACCAGAAATTCACCCTCCATCACACTTTGGGATTAAGATAATAATTAAACAAACTATGCAATTGTTAGGTTAAATCAAACCAGGAAACTTTGATTTCCAATCTCTTAAAACCTGTGTTGGAGCAGAAGAGAACATAAAAGCAATCCTTTGGAACCTAACAGCTGCAAAACTGTTTACCTGGGGCATGAAAACATGAACATTTATCAGCTTTGTTTTGACTCCCAATTATTCTTGTGACATAGACACAGATTATGGGACAGGAATGCAGAGAATAAAACCGAACATGTTATGTCCTGTGTAACCTTACAGCCAATTATTTGAGAATCTGACCTTGTTAATACTAGGAGCTGAACAAAACTGTAAATTATTGCAGAGAAATCATTTGCGATGGAGTTAAGCAGTATGTAAATCTTGCCCATCCTTTTCTATAGAGGTGGAGGCAGAATGAGCATAATACATACTGCCCTTTTCAAATCTTGGGCATTGATTAAAATGTGCATTTTAAATGTAGCTCTAAGGGTTTTCTGCTATGAAACTATGCCATGTAGACTTGAGAGAGAAGGGAGGTAGCCCTGTTACACTGGGTAAGGATCAGAGGTTGGAGCACACAATTATTCCAGAAATCTGAGTACATTAAAAATGGGCAGCAAGAGAATATTGTCCAAGGATAAGTCTGGGCTCATTGTAAAAATACTTTTTGTCACGTATGTACTGTTGGGGAGGTAACATTTTTTTATCTCCTCTTTTAGGTTATCTGACTGCTCTAATAATTAAATTGACATGAGACAGATTGACAGGAGAAAAATAAGATTAATTATGTACATTTGGGGACGACATAACAGGCAGTCAGGCAAAAGGGCTTGTATGCCATCCTGAGCCAAGGAGAAGGGGTTGCAGTCTGGGTCTTCAAAGGGAAGGAAGACAATTCACAGGAAGATGGGAAAGTCAACGTTTGGTAAACAAATGTCTGTCATGCCATGTGGAGACAATGGAACACAGAGAGGACTTTGAATAAGCAGGTTTTGCTGACTTCCCCTCATCCCCAGCCTACCACACCTAGTCCACATTCTTTATAGTTATCTCTGGTGATAGCTCTCTTCCTGGACTAAGCCCTTTATGTTCTTTTAGGCAGTAAAGGGGAGGTAAAAACCCCTCTTCTTGAGTCTTTTGGGCCTGGATGGTCTTCAGGTCAAAATAATACACATGCCAAAGTGGCACATTCTTGGGAGACTCTTTTGGAACCCCCTCACTTCTTACTGTGCATTTCTTTCAGATTGGCATGTAACTCATGGTAGTGGAGGGTCTTTGTTTTAGGCATTGCTTCATTTGCATTGGTCATCTCATGAGAGTGAAATGAGACCACCCTACTCAGTTTGTTTGGAAATTCTGGAAGAGGAATTTCTTGGGAAAGTGATTTATTTTGAGCTGAATTAGAAAGCAATGTCACCCTTACCAAGAAAAGGGTCAGAATAAAAGGAAAACCTTTGTTGTAACTGATTCTGTTACATGTAAGTCATAGGATCATGCTGTAATTGTCAGCATAAGAAGCATTTAAAAAAAAAACCTCTTACCATTTTGTTTCCTTTATACAGTACCAGTGAAGTATCTCTTTATTTACATTTATTATTATTAGAAGTTCTTTGGAGGTCTAGATATAAGACTCTCCCAAGTGAAAAAGTATTAGATTGTGGACTACGTTTTTTGTTTTGTTTTGTTTGTTTTGTTTTGTTTTTTTGGGGGGGGGACGGGAGGGTGTATAAATCAATATATTTGTATATTTTTAGATGTAAATGTTGTGGCTGGAGTGGCCCTGGGATTGTTATAATTATCAGAGGATGCATTCGGGCCCAAACCATCAGGGCAAGTTGAAGAATAAGATTTCTGGAGGGTAGGTACATGACATACTTAAGTGAACTTGGAGAGAGAGAGAGAGAGAGAGAGAGAGAGAGAGAGAGAGAGAGAGAACAAACCTGGGGCTCTGCCTTCATTAGGTTTCAAGGGTGGGGTGTCTAAGGTTTTGTGGGTTCTCTTCATTAGAATGTGGGGCAGGAAAAGCAACATCACTCAAGTGGTCAGTTAGCTAGGTCGCCCAGGGCTTTCTGGATGAGGCACCTTCATTGGTGGGGTGCCTTGTTCCTTATTGGTTGTTTTGCTAGTAGCTGTGTTAGACAATTGGAAATATGTTTATTCAAGTTCCTTATTGGTTGTTTTGCTAGTAGCTGTGTTAGACAATTGGAAATATGTTTATTCAAGTTCCTTATTGGTTGTTTTGCTAGTAGCTGTGTCAGACAGTTGGCAATATGTGTTTTGAAATAGATGCTGAGCAATTACGAGCTTAATGTCAGATACTTGCACTACAGAACACTGGAAATGGTTAAGTATGTAGGCAAATATAGGATATATCTATATATATCTTTAAAATCTTTTATTCTCTTAGTTTCTTTAAAACTATAAGATTGCTTAAATCAATAATGATATTATATTGTTGAGTTTATAACATATATAGATGTAATGTATCTGACACTAATAGCACAAAGTATGGGGGAAGAAATAAAGCTATATTGATACATTTTACCAGAAGTAAGTCAATATTAACTGAAGTAGATTGTGGTAAGTTAGAGATGCATATTGTAAACATTAGAACAACTATAAAACAAGAACAAAAAATGGCTGAAAAATAAAAAGAGGAATTGTCATGGTATCCTAACAAATAGTTAACACAGAAAGCAGCAAATGAAAACAATTGGAACAAAGACCTCAGTAACCGGAAGTGACCCTCCTTCAAACTCTTGGGGTATGAAAACTTCCACAGTTTG
Organism: Myotis yumanensis; assembly: GCF_028538775.1. Lineage (NCBI taxonomy): Eukaryota > Metazoa > Chordata > Mammalia > Chiroptera > Vespertilionidae > Myotis > Myotis yumanensis. The sequence goes on from NW_027223754.1 coordinate 196,127,349, forward strand.
GTTCTTTATGACACTTCTTTTACAGTGCATTGTCTGTAGTGGTGATTCCTGAACTTTTGTGCTTAAAATGTAGATAGTAGGGTTCCATATCCGGAATCAGTATCTCTGGGACAGCACTCAGGAACCTTCATGTTAATACCCTCCCAAGCTGATTCTGATGCAGAAGTTTGCTGGACCCCACTTTGAGAAGTATGTGGTTTCAGAAAGGCCATCCTTGGCCTTGTTTCTGTTTATACTAGTAATATGGTAGTTTTGCTGTGTGTGTGTGTGTGTGTGTGTGTGTGTGTGTTTACATATGGAAGAAAACACTTCTTTATAATTATAACTCTGCTCTGAAATTCAATGACCTAAAATTGAATTAGGAGGAAAGACATGCAAAAACTAATTTAAATGTCAGAAGATCAACCAAATCTTTAGCTTTCTTAAATATTGGAAATGTTGTCAAACAGAAATGAATGTTATACAACAAAATACAGATCAGTTTCTTGAGGAACTGCCAAAACTATTTTCAGAGGTAAGAGTTGGATGTTGCTATTCAATGCCAAATTCAATTTCCTCAGCTTGTGAGGAAATCTGTACTCACCGGCTCCCAAGGTATTGTGGAAAGCACAGGGCCTTTGAAATCCCAGACCAAATTTCTAGGAGTGTGTTTCCTTGTGCAGGTGTCTTAGTTGGTCTTTTTGAGTTTTGAGTTTTGTGTCTCATGTACAGTAGGTGCACCACGGTGGAGAGGGGATAAGAAAACGCACAGGGTACGAGAATGTACTTGAGAAACGTTGGTTCTATTTCATACATATCTACATACCCACCTATGAAACTAAATTTGCAGTTGATAAAAAAAGGACACATTCAAATAGCCCAGATAATTTATTAGAAGATGGTAAAACAGTATTGATAGTGTAAAGGTGCAGTTGAGTATTTGACATCCTTTATCTGTTTCTCTGGGGAATAGTTCTTCTTCCTCAGTAGTCAGAAAGGAAGACAAGAGCCCTGGCAGGTGTGGGTTAGTTGGTTGAGCATCATCCAATGCACCAAATGTTGCTGGTTAGATTCCCAGTCAGGGAACATGCCTGGGTTGTGGGCTTGATCCCCAGTAGGGGGCGTGCAGGAGGCAGCCGATTGAGGTTTCTCTCTCTCCCTCTCCCTTTCTCTCTCTCTCTAAAAATAAATAAATAAATAAATAAATAATAATAACAATATTAAACAATAATAACAAAAAAGGAAGACATTATACTCAGGCTCTCCTGGCCTGTTTTGGGGCGGGGTGGGGTGGCGGTGAGTGACATTCCTATCTGTTTCAGGGGTTCTTCAGTCCTGTGACCTGAACCCATCATCCTTCCTTTAACTCTAACCTGGTCTAACCATAGGCCTCTATCCCTCCTGCCCCCAAAACCTCTCAAGACTCTAGCAGATTTTGTTCAGAAAAACTTTGCTAATTACCATGTTCAAGTACACAGGAGAATTGACAAAAAGTAATGAATCATGAGGCTGACATTTTAAATATGGGAATAGTAGACATTTTAATAAATTTTCTCTCAGTAATACAATTTTTGGCCCATCCTGTTTCTGGAAAGATTCAAGCAGCATAAGAAAATATAATAAACGGAAAATGTAATTATTTAGGTGTCCACTCTGAGAATAGTGTTTAAATTGCATTGAAACTCTTTTTGGGAAAAAGAGTTGATGCAATGCTTAGAGTAGAAGGTTCTGTGCCTTTCAATACATTCAGACTTCCAGGCAAAAAAATTTTCTCTGCTGAACAAAGCAAGCAAAGTAACTTGGCCTTGACTCTCGGGCAGCTCCAGAGGGACGGGAAGAGGAAGAAAGTTGATTTATAGGATCAAATGGACTAACGGAGGTGCCATTAATGTATTTTGGTTCTCGAAAACGTATTTGAGTTTATTACTGATTTTTACATATCACAAATTTAAAATTCTGAAGACTTTTTCATCGTAAAGAGAAAAGCAATTATATACAGAGAGCCCTCTTATTAGCAACAGGCTAGGCAATATTTGCTCATTTGTTAGTCTAAAGACTCAGTTTTGAAATGTAACCCAATTGTTTTCTGCATGAAATATGACAAAAGAAAACAGGCTTAGAGACATCTTTTCTCCCTCTCATTTATTACCTGATTCTGAGAAATGGAGACAATTTTAGGTAAACAATTTTAGAGTCCTTGTTGGAATGAAGATTATAACTAACAAGTCATATGGGACAATTAATGCTTTTAGAAAAGTTTAGTTTTAAAACTGTAGCTAGCTTGTGTTATGACTTTTATATTATTATTACTTAATTATGTGAGTAGGAGGCATGGATGTGTGTGTATAAATCTGTGTTTTGGGTCATTGCAAATTTCTGTGATTAAGTTATGATTTCTTGTAATGAATATATTTCAAGTGTGATTTGGGTTGAAATGATATTCATGAGGAAAATACCATTAAATTATATATGTTATAAGAAGACTGTACACAGACGTGATGCTTGAATCTCCAGCCCACAATAGTAAGAGAGGTTGATTTTCATTTTAATAGAAAAGTGATCAAGCAAAGTAAAAGCTGAACAGATCTCAGAGCCTTTAGTTAGTTATTTGTGTCTTTAAAAAAACAACTCTGTTGACATACCAAAGAGCCTTTTCACATCCAGATAGCATAGCAACAATTGTATCAGGAAAGAACTGGGTTAAGACTAGGAAAAAATAACACCAATGATGGAAAAAGCACAACTATGTATATCTTATGGCAGCATCTTGAAAGATAAAAGCAGCTAGTCCACTGGGCTCCTTTGGAGGGATATGGATTTCAGATACTTATTTTACTTTTTCTTTAAATTTATTTTTCAATTATAGTTGGCATACAATATTATAGTAGTTTCAGGTGTACAACATAGTGATTAGACATTTATATATTTATACACCTTACAAAGTGATCACCCTGATAAGTCTAGTACCCATCAGGCACATACATAGTTATTAATATTATTCACTATACTAGAGGCCTGGTGCACAAAAATTTGTGCACTCGGGGGGGCATCCCTCAGCCCAGCCTGCCCCCTCTAACAGTCTGGGAGCCCTCACAGGATGTCCTACTGATGTCCCTGTGGGGAGTGGGCCTAAGCCACAGTCTGGCCTCCCTCTGTGGAAGGCAACTGGCCGATCAGGTATATACAGTGGGGCCTTGACTTACGAGTTTAATTCGTTCCGTGACGGAGCTCGTAACTCAAATTACTTGTATGTCAAATCTTAAAGTGAATGAGTGAGACACGTGATGCTGGGCTGATGTTGTGGCGTTCACTGTGACGTTTGCTGCGCCAACTAGTGGTGGGGTATCTGAAGCTGGCTCATAACCCGAATTTTAGCTCGCAACTCAAAGCAAAAAATAGGCCGAGATATGGCTCGTATCTGGAAAAACTCATTAGTCGGGACACTCGTAAGTCAAGGCCCCACTGTAGATACTTTCTGAAGGCAGCACAGACTCCTTCCTTATTTCTTTCCTCTGTGGTTGGAGAATAGGGGACTAAAAGGTGGAGACAGAACTGTGGCCGGGCCTGGGGCTCTTGTAGGCAGCAGAAAGAAGGAGAGGGCTGGGGAAAGTCTAGACATGGTTTTCTTCAATTGCCCTCCCTTCCTCCGGGCCCCTCGCTCTGTTCTTTCCTTGTCGTGGTGGACGCTTGGGCCTCGGACTGACAGGAGCCCAGCGACGGTGGAGTTCGGCCCCCTCACTTCTCAGCTGAACATACAACCGCCTCACATTCCAAGTGGAGCTGTTTTCAAGTGGCTAAAGTGCTGGCAATTCATGCCTCCCGGCCTTTCCCCTCTCGGGTTTCCTCCTTGGGTCAGTTGCAAACTTCACAGAGACACCGAAGCAACTCTGCCCTGGTAGTTCTGCACCGGCCCCTGCCCAGGCCCGGCCAGGCACTCTTCCTTGAGGTCTCTGGGTCCACAGTCTGAGCTCAGGGAGGTCACCCAGAGCCCATTCCCCCAGACAGGAGGGGCAGGGAGGCTAGCTTGAAGAGCTGGAGGAAGATGGCAGAGTAAGAGTTGGTATGAACCAGCGCCTGCTTAGCCAGACTTCCTAAGCTCCCCACCGGGCCCAGGCTGGGCCCCTTTCCCACACCAGGAGGATCCCAGCTGAGGTCCCCTCCCTGCACCTGCACCCAGCGCTCTCCTCCCTGATCTACCACTGGGGGAAGGGAGCAGCTCACCTGCTCAGGACCCTGCCAAACTGGCAGGCTGAGGCACAGGCGGTGCAGCCTAGGGTGCTGGTGGCTGCAAGCCTTCTCCCCCTCCCTGAAGCGTGGGGCGGGGTTGCAGCAACTCACAGCCGCCCCTGGGCACCATGCATGGAGACATCGATCTCCATTGAGCCACCGTCCGCCCAGGACCTGTGGGGGTTGGGGTGGCCTTGGGCTCCCACTGGCCCCACTGAAGCCAGACTCAGCTTGGCCGGCCACCCCCGCCACCCAAGGGCTGCGCATGCCCCACAGGCCTCATCGCCCTCATGAATCACTGTGGTCCGGCCGTCCCATCCCAGGAAGTGGCCATCCCGATCGCCATGGCTCACTTCCCGGTGCAGTTGGGCCTGCCCAGCAAGCATGTAAGCAGGAGCTGTGCCTCTGAGGGGAAGGAAGAGGGATGCGCGGGCCAGGGCAGAAGTGGGGAACTTGGCGGTGTAAACACAGCCCCCCCCATGTTGTGCTGGCCCCTCGTGCTGCATTCCCGAACCCCTGGGTGCCCCTGCCCAACACTGTGCTCTCGGGCCTGGGGTGGGGGTGAGGGACCTGGAGCTGTGGCCTGAAGGCAGCCCTCGCTGGCTTGGAATCGCAGCAGTCGATCAGGGAGGGATGCGGGGTGCCAAATTCCGCCTCTCCCTCTCCCCCCCCCCCCCTCTCTCGGAGAGGGCCCTGTGTCCCCAGCGGGCGGGCGGGGGCTCAGGTGAAGGCAAGTGATGCCAATCGCCTCGCCTGAGCCCCCGCCTGCCCCTGGGTCGCACACGGGGCCTGGATGGCAGCTCGCACTGTCCTGCCCTGCCTGCAGTATGCAAATTAGCCGCCATCTTTGTTGGTGGTTAATTTGCATATCGCTCTGATCAGCCAATGGCGGGCATAGCGAAGGTATGGTCAATTACCATGTTTGTCTATTATTAGTGTAGATTCTCTATGCTGTACTTTATATCTCCATGACTATTTTTTTAATCCTCCCCTGAGGATATATTTTTATTGATTTTTTTTAGAGAAAGAGAGAGAGACATAGAGATCAAACCCACATCATGTATGTGCCCTGACCGGGAATCGAACCCACAACCTTTTTTGGTCTATGGGGCAATGCTCCAACCACCTGGCCAGGGCCTCCATGACTATTTTATAACTTGGAAATTGTGCTTCTTAATCCCTTCAACATTTGCACCAATTTCCTTAACCCCTCTCCCATCTGTTGGTTCTCTGTTCAGATGCTTATTTTAGGTGTAAGGTTGCTATCAAACATACACATTTTAAATGCCAATAAAATAAATGTCCATTTTATTTTAAGAAATTATGTGTTGACTCTATTTCCACCCCCAATATGGAGACTACTGTCTTTTTTTCTTTCCCAAAATGGAGCAGGTGAGGAGAGAGGGCATAGCTTTCGCAGCTTTTTCCCCTAAGAAATTGGAAGCTGACTACTTTGCCACTTTTTAGTGTTCTGCTCATGGTAAGTGTACTTTAGATGAATTTGAAGATGCTGAATCATAAATAATAGACACAGTTACAAAGCTGCTGGAAATTTTATCAAATTGCCGGTTTGAGCTTCACTAAGCCACCAGGTCAGAAGCAAGTTCCCACTGCTCCATTCTCCCAGGTGAGGTATTGTGCACGGCCTCACATTAACTCCAAGGGACTGTGTGAAATGTGCTTCTCTGTATTCATACCTATCCTGTCAACACCCGGAACTGGGCTAAAATGCTTTCTTCTCTATCCTCATAATCAGGACAAAATCCCTCTGGCTTCTTTCCAGGGGTAAAAAAATGCATTTGTCAGTTTTTGTGATAGCATTCATCTCCTGGATACTCAACCTTAAAATTAAAGGACAAGAATATTTACCTTGTTCCCTTGCACCAAAGTCACTTCTTATACCATTTTCACGTAGACGTTCCCTCTCTAGAGTAGGCAAATCGCTTAACAGTTGCAAGGAAGCCTTTAAAAACTGAGCCAGTCTATGGAATATATAAAAAGATCCCCAATTTGTCTCATGTTTCCAAAGAATTAAAGGCCCCTTTTCAATTTTTTTCTCTATTTCTCCCTGCCAGCTGCTAACTCCTCCCCATTCAATTGTGATTTTATTTAAAAATAAATTAAAATGTCCTCACAATAATTAGGGACCTTTCCGATAAACCAAAAATTTTCTTGTTGCCACTTGGAGTCCTTATTATAGGCTTCTATTTAAATTAGGAAAGTAAAGGTAAAAAGCAGAAGCATTTTTTTATACTCGGGGACTAAGGAGCTGCAAGATTTTAAGTATATTTTGGTCGTATTTGTTAGGATCATAAGGCTGTTGAGAGCTAGTTTTGAAAAACCCTCTAAGATCTAAAATAACCACCATAGACCTTTTCATTTCGAAAGAATAAACAGGATTATGAGAATAGATAACTTTTTCCTTGAGGAGCTATAAATGCAAGTCATTAGTAAAGTTCATTCCCTCCATCGAAATTCATTTCTTATAAGGTCTGCTGGATAATTATTCTTTCTAAACATGACAACAAAAACTGAACAGATGTGTAGGAAGACAACAAGTTTAATGGATAAGATATAACGAATCTGTTCTTTTCATTGTTTTTTAATAAAAAAAGAAATATCTGATAGTAAGATTTCTTCGAGGTTCTTAATAGGAATATTTTCCCTAGATTAAAGGTGGAAAAAAAGGTGGTACAGAACTTGATGTGATACTAGGATAATGAAAAATGTACCACTTAACAAGGTCTGCATTATTCAGAGTTATGCCCATGCAACTGTGTGCTCTAATCCCCAGCCAATACGTTGCTTGGTAACCAGTTACCTGCACACCTGCTCTGTAGCTATAAGAGACAGTGCATATGTGGTTATTGGCTGTATTTAGTACAGAAGAAAGAGATAAAAATCCCACAAATATTAATATTTTATACAACAATATGTTTTTTACTTTATTATTGCACTCACTATTTAACCAAAGATATATATTTTTTAAATCAGAAGAGTCACTGCTTCCCATCACACTATCACCTACTGAGTAGCATGAGAAAGGACTTAAATTTTTTCAGAGCATCTGTAATCAACTCTGTTTGCTGCAGACAACAGATGCTACCATTAGGAGGGATTTTGCACGTAGGTGAGAGGAAAGGCTGAATAGAGAATTTCAGTTTATAAAAGATTCCAGCCGTGGAGGCAGAATCATTCTAGAATCGGTTTGACCACAAGGGTCTGTCTACAGGAAGGCTTGATTAACACAGCCCTAGAAATATCAGTCATTGTGATTAGGCTGTGGTGTAGCTGGATTGTTCCTGATTATTTCCCTCTCAAGTTACAGTTCAGAACAGTTCCACCATTGATTGTGTGGCAATGACCCAGTAGGGGAGCCCTAAGAGGCAAGCTCTGGGATCAACACATGGAACTCATGTATTTTTTTTTTTTCTCCCATTAGAAGGCTGATTGCACACTATGCATTTGAGTCTCAGGGTTGCTAGAAAATACGTCCCAAGTGCCTTAAAGTCATTTCCTCTAACTTCTGGCAGGATCACAGCCATTTTTTTTTTTTAAGAGTTAGAAGTGACCTTTAGAGATTTATTTAGTTCATTGGTTCCCAGCTCTTCCTATGTACTGGAATCATGTGGAGAGTTTTCAAACATACTGATGCCTGGGCCCAACCCAGAATATTCTGATACTAGGTCTGTGGTGGGATTCAGGCCAAAAGAGTTAAGAGGTGGACAAGGCTAGGTATGCTATACTAATTGGCCCTTCACTTAAAGGGAAATATATTCCCTTTCTATTCGTTACCATCTTTTTGTTCTCTTATTAGCCTTAACCATTTTGTTAGCCAGGGCAGGGCTCTCCCACTCAGGGCAGAGAGGAATAGCTTGTCAGATCAGCCTGCTCCTACCCCTCTAAGGCCTGTTCACCCACACCAACCAGTGTTCCTTTGGGGATCATGCTGGAGACACAGGTTGGCAGTGAAGATTTGGCTCTGACAAGGCTTGAATCAGACAGATTGACCTGAATGAACTCCAAGGCCACTCGGTTCCCACAGCTGACCATTTTGCTCCTTGCTCTCTTCTTCATCATACGTGATGATGATACATTGCCCATGTCCTGCTATGATGTTACATGACAGCATTATGATACTTCAGAATCCAAAATTCCAACCTCACAAAGATGCCTCCAAGAGGAACGTCAATCCTCTATAAAATGTCTAGGGCAGTGGTGCTCAACCTTCTGGCCCTTTAAATACAGCTCCTCATGTTGTGACCCAACCATAAAATTACTTTTGTTGCTACTTCATAACTGTAATGTTGCTACTGTTATGAATGATAATGTAAATATCTGATTTGCAGGATGGTCTTAGGCGACCCCTGTGAAAGGGTCGTTCGACCACCAAAGGGGTCGCGACCCACAGGTTGAGAACCGATGGTCTAGGGAGAAATTAGTATCTAAAGACTTGATAAAATCCAGAGCAATTCAAATTCAAAATCATATTTTATTGCCACATGATGTAAAAATCCTTGGACATTAAAATCAGTATTCCATCCTCCTCAATTTGCTATTTTTGATGAGTCTTAGGGAGAGGCACTCTTGATTGCGGATAGTCCTGGGGATTTTTGGGGAGTCGTGGGCGGGGGTTTGTCCATGTGGAATATACACTGGAGGCGTTCCTCTGTGCCTTGAAGTTGTCTTCATAGATTTCTGAGTGCTCATGAGCACCATGTGGAAAGAATCTAAAGAGTTAATAGGACACTAAAAATCACTGTTAGAAAATAAACTGAGACCTGTCCGTAAACTGTTAATCCCCCTCTCCAGGGCAAGGCTGTATTCCCACAACTGAGTATTTAGAGTTGCCTGAGGCTAAAGCAGAGATGCAGAGGGAACTGGGAGGAGGCCCAGAGGAGAAAGAGTTTGGCTTCATTAGGAAGCCAGTCTGCTGTTGTCATCTGTCTGAAACACACAACTTAGGACCTTAAATGCAACAGGAGGAATATCCCAGCAAGAGGTCGGCTAGTTTGGGCACTGGGAATTTAGCCTAACTGGGGGAAAACACCAGCTACACACGTTTCCCCCCTTTGACATGCTGTCCAGGCATTGGTGCCCTCTGACAAAGAATAAAAATTTGCAATGGAGGCAGCTCCCGTTATTGGATCTTATTAGAGTTATTTCTTCCCTTTCTTATTTCATGTATTTGAAACTTCTTTATTTCTTTTTTGCTTTTATACTGCCTACCTCGAAGGCACTAACAATTTAAACCCAGGACCTCATGGGGCTCCATTGTATACATGGGCTCAGCTGCTTTGCAGTTTAAAAGGAATGATTTTTTTACAGATGTCTACTCCCATCCCATCCTTCCACCTCCTGTCTCTGTGCTAAGGCTCTCTCCTTTGGTGAGACTGTGGCCCTTGCTAGGGTCCTGTACATGCCACTCAGCCCCTGGAGGAAGTCATTTGCTTCTGGATGAGCCTGCACAAGCTGCTAAGATCAGCCAAAGGGAGAACCGAGCCTGGCACAAACAGGAGTTCAAAGCCAACCTCATAGCTCTCAAAACTCACCTCTTAGTCTGACAAACTTTTAATTTCAAAAAGTCCCTCCTACAGATATAAAAATATATAAATAAATAATTAGGAAAATGCTTAAACCAAAAATAGGTTTGTCATAGATTACTAAAAACCCCAAATTACAGAGAACAAAACCAAAATGGCCTCATGGACCATCTAAGCTGCTAGATGCCACCAAAAAGCCCCAAATCACAGGCTACATCAAAGGCCTGCAATGTACTCACCATCAATTGCCACTATTTTGTCCCATTTATCAGAGGTCCTAGTTCATGCACCAGTTGTTGGGAGGAGGAGGTTATTTCCCTGAAATGTGAGCCTCCCTGTTTCGTGGAAAAACAGACTAGAACGTGTGCTTCCAGGGGGCAACTTGCTCTCAAGAGAGAGGAAAGAGGAACAAGGTTGGGCTACAAATCTCATTTCTCTCCTAAATTCACCTTCAGATAAATTGCTACAGCTCAAAAGGGTGGAAATGAGAAGGCAGAGAGAGGCCAAGAGTTTTGTAGTAATTGAAGTCCTTTCACGTCTAAAGAAACATCGGGAGTGGGAAGGAGGAGCTCCTAATACTTGTCTACACCCGTCCTATTCCCATTGCCTATCAGTATTGCCACATCTTCTCTTCTTCCTCCTCCTAAGTATCTGGTGTATCCACTCTTTTTCCCGTCTTCATTGCTACTGCCCAAGTCAGGCCTTGGTTTTCTCATCTACTAAGAATTGTATTCTCTTCTTACTGGGATTCTGGCCTTTGTGCCTTCCTGTTCTCTTCTTGCCACCTCCCTGCCCACCCCCCCCCCCCCCCCCACGCATAAATGAGCAAAACTGAAAATATCTATCTTCTGCATCGCCAGAGTGATCATTTTATTGTACACATCGGATGTTGCCTCTCCCATGTTCCATACCCATCAGGGACTTCCCATTGCCTAAGAGATACTTTCTCAACTCTGGTATCTGGCATATAAGATCCTTCTTAGTTTGAAAGGTGGTTAAGCTTGTGGACTCTAAAGAAAGTATGCCTGGTTTTATTTTATTTTATTATTTTTAAAAATATATTTATATTGATTTTAGAGAGGAAGGGAGAGGGAGAGAGAAACATCAATGAGGAGAAGGAATCATTGATCAGCTGCCTCCTGCACGCCCCATACTGGGGATCAAGCCCACAACCCGAGCATGTGCCCTAACTGGGAATCAAACCATGACCTCCTGGTTCATAGGTCAACACTCAACCACTGAGCTACACCGACTGGGTAGAATGCCTGGTTTTAAAGCTGTTGCCTAGCTGTGAGACCTTGGGCTAGTAGCTTAACCTCTTTGTGCCTCCCTTTCCTCATCTGTGAAATTGGAATAATAATAGTACTTATCTCAAGAGAAGATTAGCTTCTAGTAATAAGTAATATAATAATTCACATGAGTCTGGCTGGTGTTGCTCAGTGGTTGAGTGTCGACCTATGAACCAGTAGGTCACGGTTTGATTCCCAGTTAGGGCACATGCCCGGGTTGTGGACTTGATCCCCAGTAGCGGGCATGCAGGAGGCAGCTGGTCAATGTTTCTCATTGATGTTTCTATCTCTCCCTCTTCTTTCCTCTCTCTCTAAAACTCAATAAAAGCATTTTAAAAAATAATAATCTACGTGAAACATTCATCACTGTGCCTGGCATATAGTAAGTGCTCAGAAATAGCCATTATTTTTATTTGGCCTCTGCTTATTTAACTAGTCCTGTGCATCCCACTGATCCCCCCAAAGGTAAGATCCAGTCTTAGCTATTTCCTCTTCTCTGACAATGCCATGCTCTCTCAGGTCTCTGTCTTTCACCCATGCTGGCTCTTCTCTGTTGGAATGCCCTTGCCTACCTTGACCGCCTGGCAATGCTGTCTTCATCCCTCAGTTCTCAGTTGAAGTGCTTTGTCCTCTGTGGGTAGACAAGTGTTGATTCTCTTGGTCTCCCACTTTCCAACACACACACACTGCTTTTAAAGCAAATACCCTTATTCTCCTAAGACTGTGTACTTCCTGAGGCTGGAGGCAGGGTCTTTCTGTCCTTTCCTACTGCCTAACACAGTGGGAGGCATATATAGAAAAGTTTGTCTAATGAGTGACTTTGCAAATGAAGCAGGCACTTTTCTAGGGGAAGTAATTTCAAATTTTGAAAGCTCTGCATGCATGTACGATATTTTGTGGAGAATCGGCCCTTCAGCATATTTCCTGATGCAATTCAGTAGAAACTTTACATGAAAAAGAATCTTAGAATACAGATAATTGCTATTTTCACTTCAAACTACTGTTTAAGGGATCTAAATTCTGAACTAATAGAGAATTATTTTTTTTTACCTGCACTAATATATCGTGGGTGTTGAAGGAAGGGAAGAAGAAATCACATCTAACCTTTTAGCTTTCTGCTTTGTAGAAATAATTTTTCCAAAACTAATGATACAGTTGCTGAAATCTGTTTTAAATGAATGGCACTGCATTGATATACTGCCCAAAGTAAGTTAGTGAGTCTCCAGGCAAACAGTTCTTGTACCCTGATCATTTAGAGCTCTTTTTTTCCTTAACTTTTTAAAAGGTCAATTGGTTTATTTTCACGTGTTTAGCAACAGTTTACAAAGCAATCTTTTAGAGCTGTCATTTTATTAATTTTCATGGTTTTAGTAATTGTGAATTTTATATTTCCTTGGGAAGCAATTAATACATTTAGGAAACTCTCCTGGGTTTCATAAACACTTCCAATTAAAAGTGCATTGATTTGGCAGTGGTTTCTCCTTGGTATATGCTCACAAAGACCAACAAGCAGTCCATGTGGCTTTGTCTAACCTGATTGTGAGCAAAAGTGAGACAACTGCAGATATTATCTCTTTTGCCTTTAGAAGTTAATTAGTTCTATAGGTATTATTAGCCTGTAAGCGCCTGGAAGGCAAGGGTAATGTCTTATTCATTATTATTTCTCACCCAGGGTCTAGCTGAGGTCCTGCATATATTAAGGACTGTGATTGGTGCCCCCAGCAGGCATTTGCATAAGTGGAAGTAGCTTTGCCACTGGCCAGTGTGGGTGGAGAGGCAGGGGTGGGGGTGGGGAAGGGAAGAATCAGCAAAGTTCATGTTGGAGCTTGGTGAGTCCCAGACAGACTGACACCTCTCAGAGGCACTGGGACTAAGAATATAGGAACGCGGCAGAGGAACCATTCTTAGGATGCTTGGAAAGGGGAGGAGGGATATGATCAAGAGACTTCTGGATGGAGTGCAAGTCCTTGAATGCATTTCAGGTTGGAATCATGTGGAGAATTTGGAGGAATATAGATGTTTGAGGAAACTTAGGAAAAATTTCAAAGTCTGAGGATAGAAGTTCTGGTGAGGAGTAGTTGTGACACTTTCTCAATGTGGTGTATGTGTGTGGTGTGTATGTGTGGTATATGTGTATGTGTGTGTGGGGTGCATGTGGTATGTGATGTTTGGACTCTGTGTGTGTATGTGTGTAGTATGTGTATATGTTGGGGTGTATGTGTTTGATGTATGTGATATGTGGTATGTGTGTATGTGGCGGGTGTGTGTGGTATGTATGTGGTGTGTGTGTGTGTGAGATGGGTGTATGTGTGTGGTATGTGATGTTTGGGTTGTGCGTGCGTGTGTGTGCGTGTGTGTGTGTGTGTGTGTGTGTGTGTGATATCTGTGTGGTGCCAATGTTAAGGAATGTCCAAAGTTATAGAGAATTTTTATGAGTTTATTTGAGCCAAAACTGATGACAAGTGCAGGGAAGCAAGATCTCAAATGCTCTGGAGAATAAATTTTTCAGCTTCTTTTATGCACTTGAAATTAAGGAAGATTATGTGAAGGTGGAAGAAAGCAAGCTGGGATTAGATTACACATAGTTAAGATATGTGCTCTCCTGAGGACGGTTGTGCCTTCAGGGATATTACTTCTAGCATTCCAAAGGTGTGTCAACCCAGATGCACAAGAACAATGGGCAGTGCTGGCTTAAAACCTTTCACTAAAGGAGTGACACTTTCTCAATATGCCTGGGCATAACTATCCACCTGCCCTGCCCAGTGAAGAATTTATCAACATCACCCTGTGAAGTTACTTTACATAGAACCCCTTTTTTATTCACAGTGGGGTGTGTGTGTGTGTGTGTGTGTGTGTGTGTGGTATAGGTTTTCATAAAAAATTAGGCCACTATTGGAGCAAAGGATTGGATTTCTCTCAGAAGCTAATTCTTATGTATGAAAGTCAATAGATCCTTATTACCACATGCCTAATGCTGGGTTAAGTCTTGTGGGGAATACATATAAAATAGAAAATATGGTATGCTTATAAGTGGTTTACAGTCTAATTAGATGTGTAAAAAGGACCATGTAAACATTGGAACAATATATGATGAATGAGAAAATGGAGAGATATGTTGTTCAGTGTATTCCTAAGAGAAATTCATTCTGGCCTGGCCTGCTGAAGAGGTGAGACATGATCTGAACAAACAGGGATGAATGGATGGCATTTCCACAGGTGGAGAAGAGATGTTACATGTATAACCTGAGGGTGCACAGTCATGGGTTTGAGTGACAGCGTTGGCTGGTGTAGAAGATTCTTATTGTGTGAGGGGTGGGGACAGGAAAAGTTGGGACATATAGCAGATTCATTGCAGGCTGGGTCTTGGATGTAAGGTGAAGGCATTTGAGCTTTACCAATTAGGCAATGGAGAACCATTTATGGTTTTTCACCAGGGAACTGACAAGATCAAGGTAGTCTTTCAGAACATTACCTTAGCAAAATTATCCAGGCTGGATTGAAAGGGAAGGATCTGAGGCAATGAGACTGGTTTGGGGGTGTCAGTTTTCTAAAACCCTGAGACACTGTATCATCTCCATTCATTCAAATATAATGTATCTACTTTGAGGTCATTCTCAGCAGAGTAACATAAAAAATAAAAAGAACTAAATTTTTACTACATTCTCTTGATCATATTGCACACTATATGTAAAATATCTTTACAATTCTCTTCACCTACTTAAAGGATTTTTTAAAGATAAAATCATGACTCTCATACATATATAAATGAACATGTGTTAAATATTTTATTCAATCCCTTAAAGAAGGAACTTGTAAGATGTTACAACCAGTTCAAAGGAGAATCCAAAGAATGAATACATTTGTAGATCAGGAATATTGAAATTAATGTACAAATGGAGGTGAGACTGAATTTTTCCACAATAGGAGAGGTAAGTCAATTCAAGTTCTATCAGATATAATTTACATGCCTATAGACAAGAACCATTTTGAATTTCTATCAGCTAGAACAATTTATAGAGTGGTAAAATAGCTTAATGTCAGTGAAAGGCCAGAATCGGGTCATCTAGAAGGCTGTACTGTAGACAAGGTAGAATTTTCCACTGAAGCACAATATTCATTCTAACCTTCAAGGACTTATTATGGTCCTTCTCTTTATACCCAAATTATTTTATTTTATTTTATTATTTTTTAAAAATATATTTTTATTGACTTCAAAGAGGAATGGAGAGGGAGAGAGAGAGAGATAGAAATATCAATGATAAGAGAAAATTATTGACTGGCTGCCTCCTGCATGCCCCACACTGGGGATCAAGCCCACAACCCAGGCATGTGCTCCAATCGGGAATTGAACCGTGACCTCCTGGTTCATAGGTAGATGCTCAACCATTGAGCCTCACCAGCTGGACTATACCCAAATTATTTTAAAATGCCACTCATCTCCATCCTCTCTCACCCTGGGTTACTTCCTGTCACCTCTGAATCAGTTCTCTTTTTCCAGTGCAAATTAATTAATCCTTTCTTGCTTCTCTCAGCTTTTTCTTCTTCCCTTCCTGGATCAACTCACAAAAAACTCAGGGTTGTTCTCCTTAGATGGAAGGTTGTGAAAATTTGTAGTTAATATATTCTCTATCACACCCACAGGACCAAAGTTTGATGTAGTTGTTTTAGACCAAAAATGTTTTGAGATTGTGATCCTGATTGCCACTTTTCCCTTAAGAGTGTAAAAGGGTGGGAAAAATCTTAGGTTTTCTTTTCTTATTTTGCTGTGCTATAAATATCCTACTAAGGGATTTCTGGTCCATCCTTCGTTCAGAGTGGAATCAGCTAAGGACAGTGAGGTTGAATGTTTCATCCAGTTAGAGGCAGAGATGAGACTGGATGTTGGGTTCCCTGGTCTAAGAGTCAGTCATCCCACACAGATTTATTGAGTGCCTAACATGTGCCAGGTCTTCAAGGAGCTTACATTTTATGTGAAGGAGACAGGCAATAAGTAAGATAAATGAGAAAATTATGAAGTGTATCGTATATATGCATATATTATATTGTATTTTGCAGAATGTGAAAAATGCTATGAAGAAAAAATATCAAAGTATTTTAAATAGGGTAATTAGGGAAGGCATTGGTGAGAAGGTGCCGGAAGCCGGTCCATCCTTGCTGCTTGACACAGTCGCTGCAGGAAAGAAACATCTGCACAGCATATGTTTCAAGGGACCTGGCATATATAGCATACTGTTCTTAATATGTTTGCTCCCTTTAGCGCCATGTGTTTTAACCAAGGTCACCTCTCCGAGAAAGGTTGTTTCCCCAGGTGGGGATCTTTCCCTGAGGTTGGGGAGGGGATACAACCCCTTAATTAAGTGCCAGGCGGGTAGTTAAGCTACATAATCTTTACTCCCTGGAATGGAGATAAGAAACGCCCTAACCTTTGTAATAGAAATTGACAGGATTAAAATCGGCTGGTATAAATACGGATGTAACAAGACAATAAACATCAGATCCACATCAGAACCTCATCAGCTCCTCATCAGCTCCTCATCAGACCCTCGTCAGATCCTAACCAGAACCTAGCCAGAACCTAGCCAGAGAACATGGCAAAAGATCCTGGACAGAACCTGGCTACAGAACTTGGCAAGAGATCCTAGAGCCAGAACTTGGCTGGAGATTCAACACAGAACTTGGCTGGAGATCCTGGAGAGAGAACCCAACCATGCTGATCAACTGAACGCTGTCTCCACGTCATTCATTCTTCGCCGACTCCGTCCACACCTTTGGGGACCCCTGGACCCGCTGGGGCTGGACCCCCAACATATGGCGCCCGAACAGGGACCCTTAGGTAAGCCCCCCGCACTCGGGACGGATAGGACTCCACCGTAGGAAGAAGGTGGATAGTCTTCACTGACTCCGTCCACACCTTTGGGAACCCCTGGAACAGGATTCCCCTAGGTAAGCCCCCACCCCCATTGAGAACCCCCACACTCGGGACAGATAGGACTCCACCAGGGTGCTACAGACCCCCCTATAGAGGATAAGTAGGGTAAGAAGGTGGATAGTAAAGAACTTAGATTGAGAAGATGTGCCATACTGAGTCCAAAGAAAGAAGACTCTGTATTGATCTTTAGATTAAGAAGATGTGCCATACTGAGTCTAAAGAAAAAAGACTCTGTATTGATCTTTTAACACATATGCTTGCTAGCAGAGGAGTTAAGGTTACTCCCAGTCAGATGGAATGTTTTATACAAGAAGTATATCCATGCTTTTCTGAGGAAGGAAAGGTGCCGGAAAGGTAAATGTAGAGGCATGGGAGAAGGTGGGCCCAAGGAGCCTTATCCTTAACCCCACTGCAGCCTTTCCACCCCGGAAAAGTGCAGGATTGGAAAGCTCTCCCTGGGGTGGTAGATCAGGACTCAGGTAATAGTGAAAAGCACCAATCCTACTCTTAAAATGAATACAAGAAAGCATTTGGGGTTTTTCTTTTTAATGCCTGCCTTGGATTGAGTAAATGCATTACGTGCGTCACCACAATGGACCCAGAGAAGCTCCTTGTCTCATCGTTCCAAAGACTTAGAGTTGCCGCGATGACAGAAAAGTGGAAAAAAGAAGAAAAGGAAGGCTATGCAAGGAACTGAGGTGCCAACATAGGGTCAGCTGAAGAAGTTAACAACTGAGGCCCAACAGATGGTAGAAAAGCAAGAAGTGGAAGCTACTCTCTCAGCCAAGTCCGAGGACTCTGAGTAAATCAGCAAAAGAAACTTTCATTTAGCAGAAACTCACTTATTTCGTCAAATGGAAAGACTTATTTACAGGAGCCTGGAAGGGACCTGATGTACTTTTAACCTGGGGGAGAGGAGATGCTTGTATATTTCCACAGGATGCAGACTCACCTGTGTGGATTCCAGACTGTCTAATCTGACCTTATGTCACACCACCCTCCGTCTCCTCCTCATCCTCCTCCTCCCCGGTATTATCCATATCGGCCGACCCAGAGGGCACAGCTGACTCCTCCCCAGACACTGACACCACCATCAAGCACCGCCCTGATGGACCCTTTGATGCAGCCCTTCAACTCACTGATGCTTCGGGAAGCCCACCACCAATGATGCTGCCCGTAGCCAGATCAACAAGGACAACCAATCCCCCGACTTGAGGACAGCTGAAATCCCTTGACTGAAGAGGCCAGCAACCTTCTACAGGAACAAGGCTCCTTGTGCACTCCATCCACTATGTTTATAGCTATGCTCGCTATCATTGCTTGTCAGTCTTCTTCCGAGTCTTAAACAGCCCAATCTGAGAGGTGGCCGCTGATTTGCATGCGCTATCATTTAAAAAATAAAAAAGGGGGAATTTGCCGGAAGCCGGTCCATCCTTGCTGCTTGACACAGTCGCTGCAGGAAAGAAACATCTGCACAGCATATGTTTCAAGGGACCTGGCATATATAGCATACTGTTCTTAATATGTTTGCTCCCTTTAGCGCCATGTGTTTTAACCAAGGTCACCTCTCCGAGAAAGGTTGTTTCCCCAGGTGGGGATCTTTCCCTGAGGTTGGGGAGGGGATACAACCCCTTAATTAAGTGCCAGGCGGGTAGTTAAGCTACATAATCTTTACTCCCTGGAATGGAGATAAGAAACGCCCTAACCTTTGTAATAGAAATTGACAGGATTAAAATCGGCTGGTATAAATACGGATGTAACAAGACAATGAACATCAGATCCTCATCAGTTCCTAACCAGAACTCCGACCAGAACTTTGGCTGGAGATCCTGGCTATAGGTCCTGACTAGGCTGCTGATCAACTGAAGGCTGTCTTCGTGTCATTCCTTCTTCGCCGACTCCGTCCACACCTTTGGGGACCCCTGGACCTGCTGGGATTGGACCCCAGCAAAAAGGCAGTGTTTGCATAGAGAAGGAATTGAGGGAGTGCGCCATAAGGATAGATGGGGAAGAGTTTGGGGCAAAGGGAAGAGGAAGTACAAAGGCCCTGAACTCGGACTGTGCCTGGTGTGTTTGAGGAATAACGGAGTGTGGCTAGAGGGATGTATAGGGCAGCAGGAGATGAGATCAGACCAGAATGGGGAAGGGTATAGATCTGATAGGATCTTGTAGGCCATTGTAGGGCTTTCTGATTGAGATGGGAAACCACTGGGACGTTTTGAATGAAATTATCCTATCTAATAATAGAGAAACATGGTAATTAACCATAACTTCGCTACCCTTCCCATTGGCTAATCAGCGAGATATGCAAATTAACTGCCAACCAAGATGGCGGCCGGCAGCCAGGCAGCTGAAGCGAACAGGAGGCTTGCTTGCTCCAGTGATGGAGGAAGCCAACGTTCCCCGCCTGCCACTGCCAGCCTCTGAGCTGCACTCTAAGAAACAATGTTGCAATTATAGAAGCTAAACAAACTCCAGAAACCTGCTTTCAGCCAGCCGGGCCTCAGAGCTGGAGTTGCAACAGTGTTTCAATTATAGAAGCCAAACAAACCCAGATACCTGCTTTCAGCAGCCGAGGCCTCAGAGCTGGAGCCGAGCCTCAGAGCTAAAGCAGTCTCTCAGTTCCAGTGACAGCCATAGAAGGTAAATAAATCCCAGAATAAAAAAAAAAGAAAAAAAGGAGAGGTTGGGAGCTTCAGTCACCCGCCAGCCTGAAAACAGCCCTCAGCCCCTCACCCAGACTGGCCAGGCACCCCAGTGGGGACCCCCACCCTGAAGGGGGAGTGACCAGCTGCAAACAGCCATCATCCCCTCATCCAGGCTGGCCAGGCACCCAAGCAGGACCCCCACCCTGATCCAGGACACCCTTCAGGGCAAACCAGCCGCCCCCCCCCCCCCCTGCACCAGGCCTCTATCCTATATAGTAAAAGGGTAATATGCAAACTGACCCTAACAGCAGAAGGACTGGGAATGATTGGTCACTATGACACACACTGACCACCAGGGGGCAGACGCTCAATGCAGGAGCTGCCCCCTGGTGGTCAGGGCGCTCTCACATGGGAGGAGCTCTGCTCAGCCACAAGCCAGGCAGATGGCTGCCAGTACAGCGGTGGTGGTGGGAACCTCTCCTCCCTCCTCAAAGCACTAAGGATGTCCGACTGCAGCTTAGGCCTGCTCCCTGCTGGCAAGTGGACATCCCCTGAGGGCTTCCGGGCTGCCAGAGGGATGTCTGTTTTCCAGCTTAGGCCCAATCCCTCGGGGAGCGGGCCTAAGCCAGCAGGTGGTCATCCCCTGAGGGGTCCCAGACTGCGAGAGGACACAGGCTGGGCTGAGGGACCCCCCCCCCGCCAAGTGTACAAATTTTTGTGCACTGGGCCTCTAGTTCTATCTAATAATAGACAAACAGGGTAATTGACCATACCTTCACTACGCCTCCCATTGGCTAATCAGCATGATATGCAAATTAACCACCAAAAAAGATGGAGGTTAATTTGCATACGTAGGCTCCAAGCGGCAGAGTGAAGACTGAAGGTGAGCCGGAGCAGCGAAGACAGAAGACGGAAGGCGGCTCTGGACAGAGCGAAGGCCTGGGTCCCGGGTGCCAGAGGAAAACTGGTGCCCGCAGCCAAGAGAACGGAAGCCTATTGCATGAATCTCTTCGTGCAACAGGCCTCTAGTCTATTTTATATTTTAAGATGATTATTCTGGCTATGTTGAAAATAAACTGTAAGGGGACAAGGGTGGCAGCACTTGGCCAGCAGGCAGGTCATTGCACTAATTCAGGAGTGGAATGACAGTAGCTTGGAGCCAGGGGATGGCAGCAAAGGTGATAAAATAATGATCATCATGACATTGACCTTGGGTTAGTTTACTTTGATTATCAAACAATTTGGGGTATTTATTCATTTTCTAGCATTTTGCTAGAGACTGGGATACAAAGTCATATACGATCGAGTTCCTACCCCTGAGGAGCCTAATTTTATAAAAGAGACAACCATAAAAAGGAATTAAAAATATTACAATGTGCTGTGGCAAGCACAATCTTAGAAGTGTTCCAGGTAAAGATGCAGACTACTCCCCGCCCCCCCCCCCCCCAACCAAAAAACAGAATGGCAGACAGAGAGGGCTTCTTCAGGGAGCCGTGTTTTGCAAAGGAGCAAGAGTTTCACATGATTCACTTTCCAGGTGGAGGGAGGCATTTCAGGTGGAGGGAACAGCAAAATTTATAGGGTAGTGTAAGCTATTAAGTTGTTCATTTCTGTTTTGTTCTTGGTGATACATTAGAGTCAAAGTGTTGAAACAAGACTCCCCAGCCCTACTCCCTGTGGCCCAAGAAAACTCCATTCATCCTTGTGTTTTAAGTCTGTCTTGGAGGGAAGAGTTCCAGGCAGAGTGAACAGCCAAGTATAAAGGTCCTGAAATCTGAATGTGCTTTGTGTGTTAAGGAACATCTGGAGGTTGGGGACTGTTTTGTAAAGATAAGGGGAGTTTAGGAGACAGAGAACCAGATGCCTGGGGCTATAGGAGGAATTTAGGGTCATCAAGGAGTTCATTTGGAGTTTTTCCCAGAGAAGGGAGAGCAATCTTTGTACTTTGAATTGAAAAGGAAAGTGGCCCTAGAGGAGTGAGGTAGCTTCTTAGAATTTGAGAAAGATAGGGATTTGGGTATTTCCTTAAGTATAGGATCCGCAGGTATCATATGGTGTAAAAGGGTACAAGGATGCTTGTATGGGGCTGGTCAATAAGCCCTTTGGGAGCAATGATGAAGTTTCTCTGTGGCCAATCCTGCAGGAGTCAAGAGTCAGGCTGATGGGTCAATTCCTGGCCCCACTACTTACCCTGGGCAAGTACTTGACCTCTACACCTTGACTTCCCCACCTGCAAAATGGAGCTGGTAAGAATAGTACGTACCTCATAAGGTTGCTATGAAGAATATGTAAGCCAATGTATGAAAATTGCTTGGAACAATGGTTAGCACACTGCTATATAAAGATGTGACCTTATTATTACTCCCCTCAGGGATGAGCAGTGCCATGGACTGCAGACAGCCTTGACAAAGGTGTTAAGTAGCAGATGGAACAATCACAATAAAGGCAACCATGTGGGCCCTGGACAGGACCTCTTCCAGTGGGACCCCCAAGATCCTTACAGAAGTCAGTGGAGGGAGAATTGGATTTCTCATCAACACTGGCAAAGAAAGACTGAGCCAGTTTTAATTTTATCTAGGAAAATAAAAAAGAGTGATGTCTCTCAAGTGTATCATGAAGCAAATTCTTAGTGGTTATGTGTGCTTAGGGAACTATAAGCAGCTATAAATTGCTGAAAGATAGATTCTGAGGTGGAGATAGGTGGAATGTAATGGTGAAAAGGTGGGCAAGGATCAAATCAAGATGGACCTCAAATGCTCTTCAATTGACCTTGGCCTTTATTTCGTACATGCTGGGGAGCCAGAGAAGGCTTTGTGAGCAGAGGAGACATAATACGATTTAGATCTTTAATAACTTTCTTGGCAGCATGAGCATAGATGTAAAATTGTCAAGATAAGAGAGAAGAAGTGATTAAATGGCTGTTGCAACAATTCCAAGGAGGAAGAATTGGGTCCTGGTTAAGATACTGACATCAGGGATAAAGAAGAGACAATGGAACTGAGACATATCTGGAAGTCTTAGACCTAATATTGTGGTCAGAAAAGTTAAGCTTCTGGCTTTGGATATATGGAGACCAGGAGAAAGAACAGACTTGGGTATGACAATAAGTTCAACTTGGGACCTCTTAGCTTGATGCCTGTGCCTAAGTGGAAGCATCAAAATTGGCCCAAGATAAGGGTTGGGGAATCATCAGCTTTGAGGTAGTTATTTATTTATTTTTTAATATATTTTATTGATTTTTTACAGAGAGGAAGGGAGAGAGATAGAGAGTTAGAAACATCGATGAGAGAGAAACATCGATCAGCTGCCTCCTGCACATCTCCCACTGGGGATGTGCCCGCAACCCAGGTACATGCCCTTGACCGGAATCGAACCTGGGACCCTTCAGTCGCAAGCCGATGCTCTATCCACTGAGCCAAACCAGTTTCGGCTGAGGTAGTTATTAAGGAAGCAGTTGAATTGCTTGAGGAAAGGCAGTAATGTCAAAAGAGAACTCCAGAATCACCAGAGGCTTTGTAGAGGATCGTGCAGAAGAAACAGGTGGACCAAAAGAAAGACAACAGGGAGTGTAGTTGCCAAGGAACTAGAGGAATTTTTAGGAGGCCTCATGGTTAAATTCAGGGAGTTCAAGAGCAGAGGACTTTTGCTGGTGCATGTCAGTAGGCTGGAGGAAATAGAGGTCAGCCTTCAGCAAGTCAAGGAAGGAACATGAAGCGTATGTGTTGAAGGTGAGCATGGACCACACTCTGGAGAAATTTAGGTTTGAAGTAAAGATGAGGAGGGATCTGGGTCAAGAATATAACCTTTTCATCCCTCCAATGTGTAAGAACTTATTAAGTAGGTCATGGAGAAGTTCTCAATGAAGGGAGAATATTTGAGAATTCATATTCTACAAATATATGTAATGCTTTTAATGCTTTCTCTAAAGCAAGTCTTAAAAAATTATCAGTTTGACTATCTGAAAAATTCACATAAGGAAGATGACATGAATGGGATGCTAAGCGAAGAATCCCTATATTTAGCTGACATTTTCATTAAAGTCTGATGCTTATATTTTCTAAAATACATTTTCTTCTATGTAAGTGGCTCTCCAGCAGCCTCATCTCATTGCACAGCTGTGTGTACTTCGGCCTATAAACTCCTTTTGAAACACTCTTTTAAATTTGATATGAAAGCACACAGTTTATCCTACAGCACAACTCAAACATTTAAAACCATTAGTCAAGTGCTGAACACGATGAAATACATTTTTACGATTCAAAAGTGCACATGCTTCATGAGAAAAAGGAAAGGAGTTTTTATTTTGGAAAAATGGTGGGAACACCGTGGGATATGTATTTGGGATAATTGTAAATGCAGTTTTTCTTTGCACGAATGAATCTTAGATTGTTAGTTAGGAATATCAGCGAGAAAACACTTAGATGCCTCATTGCGTTCAGTGCTTTCTTTTATTAACTGTAACACCTGCCGTTTCACAGCCTGTGCTTCCGTCTCCAGACGTAAAGTGAAGGGGGTTGCACAACAAATATTGGGCTAATGTAAGCCTCCAAATAATATATATATATAAAAAAAACACACCAATGCAGACTCAGTAATCTGGATATGTCAGGTAAAAGTGATTTTTTTTTTCTGGTCAGAAAGAAAGATATTTGATCTGAAGCATTCATTTAACAAATATTAATGAAATGGCCTTTATGTGCCAGGCACTGTGCTAAGCTCTGGAGTTATGGTGGTGAATCAAATGGACAAGTTCCTTGGCCTGATGTTATCAGTGGTTTCGTGTATCAGGGCAACACTAAAAATATAATTCCATATGTGAAGAATGAAAGGGAAAACACCTAGGGGCATAGTAGTATTCAGTAGGCAGGGATGTGCTCCTAAGTAAATCAACCCTACTTACCCTTTACTTTTATGTGGTACAAGTGAAAACACTAAGTTGCCATTCCTGAACTTTCCCCCTCATGGGGGAACACCCATTAGACATCTCCCCTGGCCTCCGATGCTCCCTCACTTGCCCCTCTCCATCGAAGGAGAGGAGCATTTTGGAGAGGACCTTGATAGCTATATTAATTGGTTACAGATACTCTTGACATATTTGAAGAGACACGACCAGGAAGATCAGTGTAAAATACTCAAAGGATTACTGGGTAAACTTCAAGGTGATGTAGTGGATAAGGAGTCATATGCTCGAGAAATGTGTATAATTAGCTGTAAGGATGGCACATGAGAGAGGAAACATTATGAGGAGTCAGCTGTGTTACTAGATGGAGTCTGAGTCTGGGTCAGATGTTGATCTGATGAAAACATATGTCCTAGTTGGTATTATTTTATTAAGGAAACTAAAGATAGAAAAGATAGACAGTATTTGGTTGAACAAAGAAGTATACTGGAAGACTCAAAACTCACAGACTTGACAGCTCTCTCTCATTAAGGGCCATCCCACATGTTAGAAAAACAATGCATTGGCCAGAAAACAAAGGGACAGTTCAAGGCAAAGAGGCTTTCAGTTTTAGCAAACAATACTAGATTTACTTGTATTAGGGACAAAAGTGGCCAATTCTAGAGATTAAAGCTGTTATGAACTCCACACTGCCTACCCGAATGGGATAAAGATCCGGGAAAAGGAACTCCAGAGGAATGCCTTCCTGCTACTATAGGAGATGGCTACATGTGGAAATCCTACTTTGTCTGGAATGCTCAAAAGCTTAGAAAAGACTGTCTTAGAGAGTCTATGGCAAATGTATGGGTTGTCACTAGGCTTTCAGGGCTCAAACTTTAGAAGCTTCAGTTCAGGAATCCACTGAGGGTGATTCTGTAGCTGAAACAAATATGATTTGAGGGGGTACTTCCCCAAAAGTCAGCCGTACAATTTCAGAACAGAGCAATGCGTCTTTGCTACATCTTTGGCAATACTAAGCATTTGGTTCTGGGCCTATCATTTTTGGAGAAGATAAATGCCTTAGCAGTTGGGGATTTTTGTTGTTGTTGTTGTTTGTTTCTGAACTTGGTGGATGTGGGGTTAGGGCTGGGATTCTCTTGTAAACCCTATTTACATTTCACATATATGAAAAATATTCATTATTTGAGATCCTGAAAGGTCATAGCCTGGACTGTGAGGGTTAAAAGAGGAAATGTTAATGTGTGTAGAATACTTAGCACAGTAATAATAATAATAATAATAATAATAAAAATAAAAATAATGATAATAATTGGTCAGTAGAATGGCTTTTATATGCAGGTTTTGTTTTTTGATTTGAGTTTTAAGTCTCTCTAATAGGCAAGAGCTTGGGCTGTAGAGACTGGAGAGAGAAGTCAGGTCAGATCAGGCCAGATCTTGCCTCATGTACTGAGAAGTTTAGACTTTATCTTGAAGAACATGTAGGGTCAGCAAGAGTTTTGGGCAGGAGAGTTTGGCAAAGAGATTTTAAAAAGTCACTCTGGTTGAGTTTGGAGGTTGCATAGGACAAGTGGGGAATGGTGGGCAGGGAGATCAGAGGGAGTCTGTTGACATAACACAGGTGAGAAATGAGATTGGCCTTCACCCAACGTATAGAATGGTAGTGATATGGGAAGAGGTGGAGAACTGACGGGCCTTGGTGAATGGGTGTGGAGGTTGAGGGAGGGAAGTCATCAAGAATTATTTAAGTACTTTTGGCTTGGATAATTGGGCACTATAGTGATGTCCTTCAAGGGTTAGGGAACTTTTAAAAATCAAAACAAAAAATCAGTAGTAATAGTAGTAAGAACTATAAATGGTTTTTTTTTTTGAGCCCTTAATAAGTGGCCTGCTCAGTGCTGAATGCTATACATGGAGTATTTCACTGAGTATATGCAACACAATGTGGACATTACTCTTGGTGTCTGTATTTTATAGAGGAGGGAGTCCAGGCTTGGAAAGGTTAAGGAACTTGCCTACTACACCTATGTAGAAATTGGTGAAAGAGAAGTTTGGAATCAGACAGATCTGGTCTAAAATCCTGTTCAGTCATGGGAACTTGAACATGTCCCTTAACTTGTCTATAGTGGAGAAAACACCTACCACCTAAGACTCAGTGAGATGACATCTGCAAGAGTTTTCAGCACAATGCCTGGCACAAGGTAAACACAGTGAAGAGTGTCTATCACTGACCAAGTGTTTTCCAATTAATACATAAGCCTATGAGTTAGGAATGATAAATATTCCAATTTCAAAATGTAGCTCAAAAGGGATAGTTAATTTACTTTTTTGGTGCTGTGTCAGGAGGGTAAATGAGTTGTTCTGATTTTCTTTTTACTAGAACAGGCTGTCTTTTCTTTTCTCGGGAGGGAGTGAAATGATCAATAATTGGCCTACTGTTGTCTTGAAAAGCTAGAAACTATGTGGGCTCCTGAGCTAATTTTTGCGTGTGTGGCTAAGTTGAAAATTGCATCCTGAGGATTCTAACCCCTTAATCTGTTATTATTAGTAGCTGTAATGGGTTATAATGGTCTGGATTCCTTTTTCAAGGCAGTTTGACTATTGATGTTCCATCTTCTCCTCCTCTTCTGCCTCAGTCCTTTCTTGCTTTGTTATACTTCCATTTCTTCAATAATTTTTTCAATATAACTTATGATAAAACATTAGACATCTCTTTTATTATGTATTCTATTATTTATTCTTTCAATCAATATTTATTTTGTGCCAGGTACTATGTTGGAAGAATAGTGACAAATAAGGCAGCCTGTCTTTAATATCACTCACAGACTATGAAAGAGACCAACATGTTATTGGTATGCTGCAATCCTATGTAACATAATAGGTGGGGTGCATGGGAAAGGAACTGAATGATTCTGAGTGAGTGTGTGGAGTGGGAATAGAGGGTGATGTGGAGGGGGCAGTCAGAGTGGACTGAACAGAGGAGGTGTCATTTGAAATTAAGAAGCTTTCTGGGGCCCTAGCCAGCTTGGCTCAGTGGATAGAGCGTCAACCTACGGACTGAAGGGTCATGGGTTCGATTCTGGTCAAGGGCATATGCCTGGGTTGTGGGCTCGATCCCCAGTAGGGGTGTGCAGGAGGCAGCCGATCAATGATTCTTTCATCATTGATGTTTCTATCTCTCCCTTTCCTTCTCCCTTCCTCTCTGAAATCAATAAAAATATATTTTAAAAAAGAAGCTTTCTGGGTCCAGAAGGAATAGAGGCATGAAAGAAGTCAATGAATGGACTCATGCATCATAGAGCAGTTTGCCCACTAAAATCACACAGGAGTCTTTTAAAAAAACATCAATTCACCGGCTCCATCCAAGAAGCTATGGGGGTGGGGCCTGAAGCCATGGTGATTTTTAAAGCTTTCCAGGTAATTCTAATATGCGCTCAGCATCGAGATCTACTGTCCTGGCAGGTGATGATACTGTACATAGAGAGTCCTAAAGATTCCACCAAAAAAGTACTAGAACTAATAAATGAATTCAGTAGAGTGGGAGGATACAAAATAAATATCCAGAAATCAGTTGCATTTTTATACAGGAATAGTGAACTATCAGGAAGGGAAACTAAGAAAACAATCCCATTTACAATTGCATCAAAAATACCTAGGGTAAATTTAACCAAGGATGTAAAATACCTGTACTTGGAAAATTATAAGACACTGAAGAAAGAAATTGAAGATACAAGTAAGTGGAAGCATAGATAGGAAGAATTAACATCATTAAAATATCCATACTACCTAAAGAAATCTATAGATTCAATGAAATTCCTATCAGGATATCAATGGCATATTTCACAGAACTAGACCAAATATTTAAAAATATTATATGCAACAAAAAAGACCCTGAATAGCTACAGCCATCTTGAGAAAAAAAGAACAAAGTTGGAGGAATAACACTACCTAATATCAAACTATACCACAAGGCCATAGTAATCAAAACAGCATGGTATTGGCATAATAACAGACATACACGTCAATGGAACAGAATAGAGAGCCCAGAAATGTACAATGGGGTAAAGATAGTCTATTCAATAAATGGAATTGGGAAAATTGGACATATAATTGCAAAAAATGAAACTAGACCACCTTCTTACACCATATACAAGAATAACCTCAAATGAATTAAAGACTTAAATGTTACACTCTAAACCATAAAAAGCCTAGAAGAAAACATAGGATGTAAAATCTCAGACATTTTTCATAGCGATATATTTTCTGATATATTTCCTCAGGCAAGGGAAACAGAAGAAAAATAAAAAAATGAAACTATATCAAACTAAAAAGTTTTTGCACAGCAAAGGAAACCATCAACAAAATGGAAAGACAACCCACTGAATGGAAGAACATATTCATCAATGATACATCTGATAAGGGGTTAATGTAAACATTTATAAAGGACTTATAAAACTCAATACCACCCCCCCAAACATTCCAATTAAAAAATTGGAAAAGGACCTGAATAGTTACTTCTCCACAGAGGACCTACAGATGGCCAATGACATATGAAAAGAGGCTCAAAGTCACTAATCATCAGAGAAATGCAAATTAATACCACAATGAGATATCACCTCACACCTGTCAGAATGGCTACCATCAATAAATCAAACAAATACCAACTGTTGGCAAGGATGTGGAGAAAAGGCAGCCCTCATGTGGTGCCGGTAGGAATGCAGATTGATACAGCCATTGTGGAAAACAGTATGGAGTTTCCTTAAAAAAATTAAAAATAGCCCTAACTGGTTTGGCTTGGTGGATAGAGCATTGGCCTGCCGACTGGAGGGTCCCAGGTTTGATTCTGGTCAAGGGTATATACCTTGGTTGTGGGCACATCCCCAGTAGGAGCTGTGCAGTAGGCAGCTGATTGATGTTTCTCTCCCATTGATGTTTCTAACTCTCTATCCCTCTCCCTTCCTCTCTGTAAAAAATCAATAAAATATATTTTTAAAAAATTAAAAATAAAACTGCCTTAATACCCAACGATTCCATTTATAGGAATTTATTTGAAGAAACCCAAAACACTAATTCGAAAGAATATATGCACTCCTATGATCATTGAAGCATTATTTACAGTAGCCAATGTTTGAAAGCAGCCCAAGTGCCCACCAGTAGATGAGTGAATAAAATAGCTGTGGTGCATTTACATAATGAAATACTATTCAGCTGTAAAAAAAGAAAGATATCTTACCTTTTGCAATAATATGGATGGACTTGGAGAGTATTATGCTAAGTGAAATATGCCAATCAGAGAAAGACAAATGCCATATGATTTCACTTATTTGTGGAATCCAATAAACCAAATAAACTAACAAAGTAGAAACAGACTCATAGATACAGAGAACCAACTGACAGCTGCCAGAGGAGAGGGGTGTTGGGGAACTGGGTGAAAAAGGTGAAGGGAATAAGCAAAAAACCCTCATACACACACACAGCAGTATGGTGATTACCAGAGGGAATGAGCGGTGAAGGGGGAGGTAGAAGAGGGTAAATGGGGGACAAATGGTGATGGAAGAACATTGAGTTGGTGTGGTTAACACACAATACAATATACAGGTGATGTATTATAGAATTGAAACCTATATATTTTATTAGCCAATGACACTGAAATAAATTAAATTTAAAAAGAAAAAGAATACCACTGCCCTGGAGAAACTCCAGCACCAGAGCACAAAAGACTACAACATGCCCATGTTGGCAAAAGCAAAATATCTGTAACAAAACAAAACATAGCAAATGTGCCTTCACAGAAGACAGGATAAATAAATTGTGCCATGTATGGCCCCCACTGGAACTTAAGCACCCTGAGGGGAGAGATTGTGTTTGTTTTGTTCACTGCTACATCCCCAGCACTTAGAACCGTGCCTGGTACATAGTAAGCCTATTTGTTTAGCAATGAGCATAGTATATTAATATGATCCCATTATGTGGGGTTCCTGACAACAGTGACTAATGAATGAATTAAAGTTACATGCATCAATGTGGGTGAATATCAGAAGCATGAATAATCACAGTGTGATGCTACCTCTTAAAGTTCAAAATCAAACCAAACCAAACAAAAGAATGTTCACTGAACCATATATGCTAAATGTCTATGTAAATACAAGAGAAGGATAAAGAGCCAACATTTTTTATTGTAGTTGCAGCAGTAGAGGGGTGGGAGCCTCAGAATGGCTTTGAGAGGAAAACAGAAACTTTTATATTTTTTTTGGAGGGGGGGATGTTCTGTTTCATAAGTTGGGTGAACACTTTTGGGAAAATTTGTTTTCTTATGCTTTATTTATGACTTACATTTACAAATATATGTAACATTTTTTGGAAAATTTGCTTTCTTACGCTTCATGTACTACTTAAATATACATATATTCTGTTAAATAAAGAGAACTGATGATAATTGATCAAAGGGAAACAAGTAACTAACAGAAGGGACAGGGATTAAAGGCATAGACTTTGCTTTCTTCCTGGTTTAGCAGGAGCTCCTGCAATAGGAGGACATTTCCACCCCCATCATCACTGAGGTGGCTTTCCTTAGGAGGGTGAGTGTCTGCAGGCCCTTTGGACTCTTTGCAGGGAAGCCATGGGGTGAGGGAGCAGCCCCCCTTCTGCGAGGGAGAATAGCATCAGGAAGGCAAGGGGGCCCTAGTTGACAGGGCTGGTCATAGACTTTGTGCTCACCCTGTGGGCTCTCCCAGAGGCTGCTGTTGGGCATCCAGGAGGGGCTGCACACACAGCCTGTGGTTGTGTTCTGGATTCTAGTTGGCCTGCCCTCCAATTTACTGTGTCAACGTGGTAGATGCCACAACTCCTGATTCCAGCCCCTTATCAGTATAATTAAGGGAAGAGATGAGAACTATTGTCTTCGACCTATGTCTGTGTCACCTTTAGAATTCCCTGGTGATAGTGTTGGGTCACTTAGAGAGGGAGGGAGTACCGTTGAAAAGGAGGTCTCAGCCTTGCTAACCCCCAGTCCAATCAGGACAGCCACTCTGATGAATTTTATACATTTAGATTTTGTGTATAATTTGATATCAAAGAAGGGTTCTGCAGCTAGAACACAAAGCTATGAAAACACAAACAATTAAAGTTTGGAAACTGCTGGTCTAGATGAATGTTTTCCAAACCTACCTATATATCAAATTACCCTGAGGAATTAAAGAAAGATACAGACTCCCCAGACTTTATTCTTGATTTACTGAATCTGTATTTCTAGGCGAAGCATCTCCAGGGCCTTTTGTAACAAGCCCCCTGGGTGGCTCTCACAGCGGCAGCCTAGCTCTGGTCCATAGCCTGTTTTTTGGAAACCCCTGTTGTGCTGGAACTTTGGAGTTCTCTAAGCACGAACATACCACGAGTCTGTGTTTATATTCCTCCTGTGTATAACACCTTCTGTTCCATTTATTTATTTTCCCCCATTTCTACCAAAACAACAGCTTCTAAGAATCAAAATATCAAAATGAAGCTGCCATCCTATTTTTATTTTTTTCCATGTACAAAATTCAGAGTTGTTTTTCTGGTTTTTATGTCCCCCCCCCCCCCCCCCACCGCAAACATTGTGTATAAAAATAGGCTCTTTGTTTTTCCACAGTGCCTACTGCTGTAGCTCCCACATGCTTTGGAAATCATGTCATTCAAGTTTGAATAGATACTAAAGGAGTCCAGGGAGTAATTTCCCCTCGCATCGTTCAGCGACAAAATATTTCCAAACTGTGCTCTGACATTGGCTTTGAAATATTTCTTTCTTCCTGTTTGCCCCCACCTTCTGAAAACATATAAGCATGTTAAATTGAATAGCCCACTGGAGAGACTTAAAGATAAGGCTGGGAACACCTGCTCTCAAAATAGTGCCTGTGGTTAGTACACCTTAACAAAGAAATATGATTCTTAGAAGGGCCAGTGAAGGGCAGATGAAAGAATTAAGGGAATATGTGGGCTGAAACATGAGGCCAAACTAAGAAGATTAAGACTTTCAGCCCAGAGAGATGAAGGCTGCATGGGGAGGTGATCAAAGTCGACGAAGCCACAAAGGCATCGATATGTTTGTGCTCACCAAATTTCAAAGTACAAGAATGGGCAAAGAGGACCCTTTGAAGCCTGAAAAAGGTGAAATTTAGAACAAATAGAAAAAACACTAGCTTACACAGTGAGTCATAAACTTTTGAAATAAGTCCCTCCAAAGATACGGTCTGGGTTGAAAATAATAAAGGTTCACAGAAGGTGTAATATATTTATAAGTCATAGGGACACAATAGTTTTTTGAGAGTGAATTATACTTCCTTTGGTACTTCTTTGCTCGGAACCATGTAGGAGAAAAAAATATTAAGCTATGTTTATTCTGCAGGTGATCTAATAGGACAGAATTGTATATCCTTAAGGGGGAAACACCTTATTCAGTCATGTGACTTAAAAATTTTAAGTAATGGAAACAATTTCTTGCTTTAAGGTAACTCTCCACTCCATCATGAAGCCCCATGGTTCATCAGCTGCTGGGGCCTGTTTTCACTAACAGTGAGGTTGGGGTGGGAATGAAACAAATGTAGTGGTGGAAGTATTAGGTAACCTGTAAACATATCAGGAGGGCCAGAGACAAAAGACAGAAAGAGATCCCCACTGAGGCTGTTACATACCCCATGAGGCCCATGCCAGTGAGAAAGCCATGTGGATAGTCCTCACTGCGGCAGGTGTGATTCCTTTCTTAGACAAGCATGATCTTCTGCTACTCATTTCTCCTCACTCATGCAAAGGACTGACACTTGAAGCTGATGGCCAGGGGAACATTGCAACCTGGGGTGGGAAGTCAGCCATGGAAGAAGATAGAGATAAGAAGGGACATCTTAAAGCAGAGGATGTTAGTCTTCCTTAAACTCTTTCTCAGATTCAAATGAAATATATCCATAAATAAATTATTCAAGTAGTAGTACACCAAACAGAAAGATTGAGAGTTGATTATTTTTCAGCCCATCAAAATTATACTGTATAAATGGATCTATCACATAAAGAATTTGATTAGAAGCTGGTTCTGCTTATCTATGGCTGTGTAACAAACTACTCCAACACTTGTTAGTTTAAAGCAGCAACCAGTGAATTATGCTGGTGGTTTCTATGAGCAATAATTTGGGTGATTAAGCTCTTCTCCACAATGAATGGAACCTCCAAGTGGTGGGGGGCTGGAATCATCTGGAGGTTTCTTCATTCACATGTCTGGCACCTGGGCTGAGAGTACTTGAATATTGGGCTCAAATGAAATTGTCCACTAGAGCTGACCTCTCTATGTGGCTTGGGCTTCTCATAGTGTGGCCACTAGGTTCCAAGTGGGAGAATCCAGAGATCAAGCAGGTGGAAGCTTCATGGACTTTTTAACATAGTCTAGTGTCAGTAATTATGAAGTAGTCACTTTTTTTTGTATTCTTTTGGCATAAGTGAATCATTGAGGCCAGCCCATATTCAAGGGATCAGTGGTAAGGTTACATTGCAGAAGAGCATGTGGGAGGGTAGATATTATCAAGGCCATCTCGGAAAATGAAATACAATGTACCACAAGGATGTATATGTATGTGCATGTATAAATAATCACCCTTTTCCCTGTGTTAAGATCTGAGAGGGGAGTTCTATTGGCATCCAGGTGACAGTGAATGCAGGATGTGTTTATTGCAGGTTGGGAAGAGGTCAGGGGATTAAGAGCAATATTTGCCACTTATCCATCAGAAGAGAAGAACTGGATAAAACTCTCTTCAGTAAAGAATGAACAAACCAACCAACCAGTATGGGGCCTTTGGGAAGTTTCTGCCTTGAAGATGCAGATGAAATACGTACTTTGAAAAATGATCTGTTTAAGGAAACAAATGGATATTTATGAAATCTTCTGTGAAAGGAAGAAAGAACATAAATGAAACTGCAAAAACTTGCATTAGTTACCTAAAGAGAGCTGAGGGGGCTCCTTTAGAAAGCAGAGGAAATGATCAAAGAGATGGATATAATAGTAAAGTTGATTAATATGAAGGCAGAGATTAGGTACTGAAACCATGAGTATCAGGTATTTCTGAAGATAAAGTCAGCACAAATGCTATCTAAGTAATGCTAAAAGATATAAAGAAGAATATTTGCCAAATGGAAGAAAGATTGAGTCAGCATTTGATAAGATTCAATAATTCATAGAGAAAAATAGACTGAGTAAGACTTGGTTTCAGATACATCCTGGCAAAAATGTTTGAACTTTATAGATAAATAAAAACATTGATGCAGAACTCTGAATTCCTAGTTTTTTGGTTTTTTTGTTTTGCTTTGTTTTTTACAGAGGAACAAAACTCAAGTTGAATTCCAACTTCATCACTACAAATTTAACACCAGGTAATGACAGAGTAACCTCTATAATACTAAGCACTGGATAATATCAGAATTATGAGGAAAATTGTTGTAAGCAAAGTATTCATCCAAGTTTTTATTAATGTGTGAAAGCAACAGAAAAGCATTCTCAAATACACAAGGATGCAGAAAGACTATCACACAGGTATGATTTCTGGAAAATTGTTAATGATATGTCACCTGATGGCTTCTGGAATGAGAAAAATACATATTATAAGAAACATACTAATAATTCTGTGAATTTCAAATTTCATATAGGGTTAACAAAGACTGACAAGTTAGGGGAGAGACAATGCTGATGTCCTCAACTTACAAAGGATGAAATGACAAACGTACTGTTTCCACTTCCAGAAAGCAAACTGAAGATTTGTAGAGCAGAGTGAGAAAGCTCAAACCATAATATTTGCAGAGGAGGTTGCAGCTGAGCAAGGAGCTGCTAGCCTGCCCAGAATATTCCAAAAAGAATCTAGACTTTAAGCTCAGAAAGAGCAGATAACTGAGAGAGTGAGAATGAGTTTGCAGAAGGCAGAGAATTGAAGGGTTATATTTAAAAATCTATTTATATAAGGACACATAGTCTACTTTCTTCTTTAGAAAATCTAGCATCCAAATATTTTCCTCCAGGCAAAAACAACAACAGCAACTAAACAGAAACCCAGGGTGTTCTTTTCTAAAGAAATTGAACAGATATTTTGGGAGAACTTGGGCTGTTAGTGTAGGTGTTACCACCCTGGAGGAAAGCCCTTCCCATTCTGTCATTTTGATGGCCCATAATTAAAATGGGCTCTCACCTCCTCACTGTCACCTTCCAGGGAAGCCTGTGAGTTGACAGATTTTGCTTCTAGTCAGCCTTATGTTGAGTAAGTTCACAACATGGGAGAGAAAGTGAAAGATGATCATAAAAAACTGACCCCCAAAGAAACAGAGAAGTCAGGGTGGAATAAATACAGGTGGAAATAGGTTCACAGTTGTGAGTACATGAAACACAGTTTATTCTTGTATTATTATTTATTAATTATTGTATTATTTTCCATATGAATTACTATAAACCTGCTTTTGCCCCACCCTGCATAATTAAAAAATGAGAATGATGAGTCTACTGTCCTCAGAGATATATAAGAAGCTATGGATGCTATATTCTCCACAAAAGAAGAACAAGATGCTATGAAAATGAAAAATAAAAAGAGCAAGGAAGAACACTTAGAAATTAGAGAGGTGATTGCTCAAATAAAACACTTTCTCCAGCATAATTGGGAGAAAAAGTTTAGTAAATCTCCCTAAAAGTAGCCCAACAAGAGAACATAAAAGGAGAGAAAAGATAGAAGTCAATTAAGGAGAGGACTTCAAAGTGTCCAGTGGATGGATTTAGCAAAAACTAGGCCATTGGTGATCTTGGATCTTGCCACAAAAAGTTTCAGAGCAATAGAGTGAATACAACATAAATATCTAAATAATGTGATTTTGTTTGTCTGGCTTAAGAAGATTGGTTCAGTGGTGTGAAGTTAGTGGAAAAGAATCCTGTTATCCAATATGTAACATCTAACATCCATATAATTCAATAGATAGCGACTTCATAGTCTAATATTCTTACTCAAAAATTCCTTACTGCATTGCCCTGGCCAGGTGGTTCATTAGGTTGGAGCATCGTCCCATACACCAAAAGGTGGCAGGTTCGATTCCCAGTCAGGGCACATACCCAAGTTGTATTTTCAATCCCTGGATGGGGTGTGTATGGGAGGCAACTGACTGATGTTTCTTTCTCCC
Source organism: Myotis yumanensis (assembly GCF_028538775.1). Classification (NCBI taxonomy): domain Eukaryota; kingdom Metazoa; phylum Chordata; class Mammalia; order Chiroptera; family Vespertilionidae; genus Myotis; species Myotis yumanensis. The sequence continues at coordinate 196,164,026 of NW_027223754.1, forward strand.
CGCCTTCCTCTCTAAAAGAAAAAACAAAACAAAACAAAAAAAACAAAACATTAAAAAAGTATTCTCCAGTAAGGATTTTTAAAAATTCCTTATTGCATTATTTGTTACCTCTAGTTCCAGGTGGGTGGCATTGAACTCAGACTAGAAATGAACTGGGACATAGTTGTTCAGATTAATAATTTATAATAATCAAGAATCATATGCCCTTAAACATCTTAATAGTGTTGACAATATTTAGATGTAAATTGGTTATCTCTACTAGAAGGACATGTGAGTTATTTGATGAGTTAATCCATTACCACATCATAAATTGATACATAACTTCTTATAAGCAGTTAGAAAAGTTTCTGAGGGTGAACATTTTGGTTTTCTGCACATAAATAAATAAACTCATAAATATTAGAAGAAACAAATGAAGATTAGGTGGTAGGAAAAATGATCCATGAACTGTATTTTTCAATGATTTCCATGAAGTATTCATTGACCCTAAAGTAGTACATCACCACTGTCAGCACCCTAAGAAAATTAGCATCTTGCTGTATTGATAGTATTATTAGATTTTGAGGCGGAGGGAAAGGTTGCCTTCCAGGTAAAAACTGTCTTAGAGCTCATTGTTTAACTACAAACGAAGGGTTTCCAGATCTCCCGCGCTCCTTAACTTGTACTAGTGGCAGGAGGCAAAATGATAATGAGTAATAGCTAAAAAAGTCACTTTTTATATACCAAGTGGACTTGAGACTTTCAGTCCTGCAAATTAAGTTAAAATGAATGGCTTCTGAACAGCACACTGGGTGACAGGAAGTTTATAAATGTTATGTCTCCTGAGGTGTTCCAGTAATAGTAAGTTTGGGCAGAATAAGCTTTTTCTGTAACAGCCTCCTTGGAAAGGCCAGCAGTCTCCAGAGAGATTGGTTAATAAGTCAGTTACCTGAGTGTTGAAAATGAAATTGAAAAGGTAAGGGAATAAAAAAAGACTTTGAAGGAGAAAAATGTTAATTTAGCCAATTCAAAGCTTTTCCTACCAGAGTGATATTCAAGGCTGGCTAACCCACTGTCTGTGGTCTTACTCTAATTCCAATTTGTATGATGGCTCCCATAAACACAAGGTTTTGTGTTTTGGTCATGCAGAGCTGATACAGAGAAGGCAGTGGATGTAAGATTTAGGTTTGGTGCCAGGAGAAGGCTGGAAATGGCTGTAGGAAGACCACGGGGTGTGCTGTCTGATGGGACAGCCCAGTGTGTGGAATGGGGTGTTGTTGCCACAGACTTCCCTTGTTCTGCCATTGCCTTTGCAGATCTCAGCAGGAATCAAAGTCATGGTTAGTGTCATATCTGTATGCCATGATCTGACAGTCATCCCTAAAAAGCATTTTAATTTTCTCACATAAAGGTGCTCTCAGAGGAAATGCAATTAATTGGCTTCTGAAATGTCTTGACACTTTGAGATTGTTGGACAAATGGTACTACAAAAGTTCATGAGCAGAATATTCTTGGCGGTGTACAAGAAAGAGCATCTTCTTGATAAAGGCAGTGTTGTTTGCCTGAAGTTTTGTTTTTTCCCCTCTTGTCCTTGGGATGGGGTCAGATTCAGAAGAAGCAGTAATAGAGAGAAGAGGGAGGTCTCTTCAGATTTCATAGGCCACCAACCCAGCAGGTCTCACGGTTTCATTTTATACACATAACCCTACATATTTTTACACATAGTTTCTCTTATTTTCTGGTGGCTCAGAAGTTAATAGTGTTGTTGTTAAATAAATAAATGTATTAATTTTAATGTGAAATGATTTTTGAAGAAGCAGTAATATTTTCTCAGGAGAGCTTCATGAAGTATTCATTTTTCTATCACCACAGTGTAAATCTATTTACCAGTTATAATCATTTTAAGATTTAGTTTGCTCTTTGGTTATTATTTTGACTGAGAGGGAAGGGAGGAGGACATGACATCACTTTATCACTTCTCTCTTACCTTCTGCTCCCCTGTCTCTGCCCCAGTGCCATTGCCCCAGTTCAGGCTTTCATCCCCCTTGCCTGGACTATTGAGTAGCCTCTTCCTAAGTGGGCTCCTTACTTGAGCTTTGTCCCGCTGCAGATCATCCATGCAAGAGTGATAGGTCTTAAGGATTTATCTGAGCATGTCAATTCCTTCTATGGTTTCCAATGCTTAGGAGAGAATATCCAAATCCCATGCAAAGCCATTCATAAATTGACCCATTTCTACTTCTCTAATCTAGGGGTTTTCAACCAGGGTCAATTTGTCAATTTTGCCTCACAGAAGACATTTAACAATGTCTGAAGACTTTTTGGATGGTTACCGTGTGTGTGTGTGTGTGTGTGTGTGTGTGTGTGTGTGTGTGTTATTAGCATCTAGTGGGTAGAAGGTAAGGATCCTATAATGCACAGGACAGCCTCCATAGCAGAGTACGTAGTCCAAAATATTCATAGTGCTGAGGTTGAGAAACTCTGCTGTTACCTACTCTGCTCATGTCTCTTCTGCTTCCTGGACCCCAAATAGGGAACTGCGTGGCCATTCCTTAATATGCCAAGCCATTCCTCTTGTCCTCATCTTTGCACATGCTGTTCCCTCTGACTGAAATGCCTCCCTCCCCTTTTACCATCTGGAGGTAGTGTTAGCAATCATCGTACCTTGGGTATCTATTTAATTTGTGCTTATGTTGCACTGCAATGTTGGTTTTTAATCTTTTTCCTTATTCCCTACTGGAATGAGCTATTCATGTCCTGTATCATGTCTAATATCTTCTTGTTCCTACCATCTGGTACAATGCTTGGCATATAAGTGGTATCCAGCATGCTTGTTAGTTGGATACTTGGCTAGATGCATGGATGAATAGAATCTGTATTTAGGTCAGATGGTAGTCCAATATTGTTTATAACCTAGGGCTACTAATATTCCAACTTGGAAACTAATTATTGCAGTTTCAATGTCACCTTCTTGTTTCTTTTGATATCTAGTTTGACTGCCGGTGTGTTGAATGTGGTAAGTGATCAGTAACTATTTATTAAAGGAATGTTGGCCATACGTCTAAGGTTAAACAAATTGTAGCATTGGATAACCTTAGATCCTTTCTCCTTAGAAGATATTATTTTCCCTTCAAAATCATCTCACTGGACCACCTTTTGCCTACTCTGTTTCGTTCTGCCTCAGTGGTATCTTCCTGTCCACACCATCCCCCCACTTCACCCAACATAACTCAGCACACTCTGAAAGCTTGGGTGCAGAACTAGAGACTCCAGGAGTGAGGAGACCTAGGGGCCTCCCACAGAGTCAGCCATCTCAGTTCAGTTCACCCCACTCAAGTTCAGAACATTAAATCCCATCCTTGCTGCAGGCTAATGGCAGAGATTTGTCTCCTCTCCAGGCCTCAGCCTCTTCTTTAGGTTCTGTCTCCTTCAATTATGATTGCTGGTTAGTTCACCTTGCTTCTACCCTTAAATCTCAAGTTGAGCTGTTTCTATTTTTAGCCTCCTTTTTGTCATCTGGAAGTAAATGGTCTATCCAATTTCTTCTGGATGTCCTTTCTTCCTCTGGCACGAGGCATGAATCACTGGGGCAAGTACCTTTATTGGGTCTGAATTTGGGAATTTTCCATTCATTTGTCCAAACTCCTATTCCTATCTTTTTCTCTCAGGACAGTCAGCTGTTGATCATCTCTGGTTTTGAATCTGTCTTCTTGTTTCTTGGCTCCTTCATTTAAAAAATATATATTTTATTGATTTCGGAGAGGAAGGGAGAGGGAGAGAGAGAGATAGAAACATCAATGATGAGAAAGAATCATTGATTGGCTACCTCCTCACGCCCCACACTGGGGATCAAGCCCGCCACCCTGTATGTGTCCTTGGCTAGAATTGAACCTGGGACCCTTCAGTCCACAGGCCGATGCTGTATCCACTGAACCAAACCGGCAAGGGCTTAGTTCTGTCATTTTTCCGATCACTTCTGGTTGTCCTATACCTGCAGCATAATTATTTTCTTTTTTTGTGAAGTCTTCGGTTATCCTCTTGTTCCTTGCCCTCTATAGGTACCCATAACACTTAAGTCTTTTTCCTTCAAATTTATCATATCCTTTTTAGTTGATCGCATTTTTTTCTCAAAGGCCTTTTCACTTGAGTCTTCTACCTATTGTACCTTTTTGAGTAGCAGATACTTGGTGCTCTTAATCTTTGGGTTTTATTGTGTCTAGGAAATGGGGTTGGCTGGGGTGGGGGATAAAAGGGGTAATTAAGGAAGAAAGAGACAAGAGATCTTCACTTCACTCTTACCAGAAAAGGTGAAGGAAGGGCCACAGCGACAGGGTTTCTTTTCTATTAAACTCAGCTCTGGGTTTTGTAGAATTTCCTTTTCTTGTTTAGAGCCTTGATCCTCACTTTAAGCCATAAGTAAAGTTTCAGTAATTTGTAGAATTTGAAAAAGCAAAACCAACCTCTGAAAATTTATTGGAACCTATTCAGTATTGGGCTTGGCATGATAAGAAACATACACCTCCCACAGGGCAGTCAGAGAGGAAAAGGGTGCAACCAAGACTAATGGCATTGGGTTAGAAACCAACGAAGGAAGAAAAATATAATCAGTTTTCAGTAAGGACTCCAATCAGGAAGTTACCCTTCCCACAAATATAAAATAAAAACAAAACCAACCAAACAGTAAACAAACTGTTCTCTTTCTTTGATCACAGGCAGACAAAAAATACAGAGCTCAGAGAGTAGACAGGCAATAACTCACAACACGTCATAAAGCAAGAGACAAACAATATATTCCAAGGGTTTATACAGATGGTAAGTAGCCAGTGTGCTACAGAGGATATTGGCAGAAAGCGAAGTATCCTCAGCGAAATGACTGATAATAAGAACGCATAAAGCGAACTCTGAAGTGTGTGAAGAGAGGTTTGACAAAAGGATACTGATGGAAAATGTCGCTACTGCACTGTGGACCAGGGTGGAATAAGAATAGGATGGTGACATGGAGGTACAAGAGCAGCAATTCAGAGTATATCAGAAGCACAGTCCTGCTATCAATGGCTAAAGATTTTTGGCTTTTTTTTTTCATAAGAAAGAACAAGGTGTCTCTTTTAGATTCCTACTCTCTTTCCTTTATGTTTGTTTCAATAAAGTTCAGTCGTTCTCAATGCACTAGTTATTTTCATGAAGTCACAAGCTAACCTGTCCTGGTTTTATTAACATTAGACAAGCTGATCGGTTTCAGCCAAAGGTCTGGCGTGTAGAATGGGAAGACTGGGGAAACAGGCCTCTTACAGAGTGCTGTTGTTAGCAAGCTCCCCCACCCTCTGCCATGAGTCCTTTTGTGTAAGAACAACCAGTTAGCCAGAGGTTCCCACTCCCATTCACTGTGGTTTTGAATATTTTTTTTCACAATATTATCAGAAAAGGTCACATATCAAGAAAATAGATGTGGCAATACTTAGTACATGAAAAGATCCTGAAAACTGTTTATGATTAAGACTTCTGACAACAGTATGGTGATTACCAGAGGGAAAGGCTGGTTGGGGGAGGTAGAAGAGGGTAAAAGGGGGATAAATGGTGATGGAAGGAGATTGACTTTGGGTGGTGAACACAGTGCAATGTACAGATGATGTATCATAGAATTGTACACTTGAAACCTATATGATTTTATTAACCAACTAGAGGCCTGGTGCATGAAATTCGTGCACGGTGGCAAGGGGTCCCTCAGCCTGGCCTGCACCCTCTCCAATCCGGGACCCCTCTGGGGATGTCTGACTACCTCTCGCAATCTGGGACTGCTGGCTCCTAACCACTTGTCTGCCTGCCTGCCTGATCACCCCTAACCACCTCTGCCTGCCTGATGGCTCCTAAACTCCTCTGCCTTGCCCCACACCTGGGACCCAGGATTCCCTCCTCTGACCAGTCGCAGGCACCCAGGACCTGGGCCAGCTTCGCCCGGACTGGCCACAGTCACAGGGGACCATGGGGAGGCAGCTTGACCCTCTCCCAGGCCGTGGGCACAGGCGTAGCTGCTGGTGCTCAGGACCACGGGGCGGGCGGCTTGTCCCTCTCCTGGGCCACAGGCGCAGGTGCAGGTGCAGGCACAGCTGCTGGCACCCGGTACCGCGAGGCGGGTGGCTTGTCCCTCTCCTGGGCTGCCCCCGGGACCTCGGGGACCATGGGGCATGCGGCTTGTCCCTCTCCTGGGCCGAAGCCTCAGCCGCTGGTGCCCAGGACCACGGGGAGTGAGGCTTGTCTCTCTCCGGGACCACAGGCGCAGGTGCTGGCACCCGAGACCGTGGGGCGGGTGGCTTGTCCCTCTCCCGGGCTGCAGCCTGGCTGGTCCCCATTCCTCTCTCGTGAGCTCATTTGTGCCTGGCTGGTCCCTATTTCTCTCTCTCAAGCTCATTTGTGCCTGGCTGGTCCCCATTACTCTCTCCCCATTGTTGAGTGTCTGAGCCATTAGGGAATAATGGCATGAGGGTGTGATGACCATTTGCATATTAGCTCTTTATTATATAGGATGTCACCCTAATAAACTCAATTAAAATAATTTTAAAAAGGAATTCTGGAATCAGTATAGATTCAGTTTATCTTATTTAGATGATTTAAATCAGTGGCTATGGAAACTTCTACTTGAAGTTTATTATAATAACTCTGTAATGATGACCTCAATCATCTAAGGAAGAATCAGCTGAGTTCAGGATGGTGAATGTACTTAGGTTATAGGGAACTAATAATGCATCTTAGAAGGATTTGAAACAAAGGTTGAAAAAATATTCCAAGAACATTCTGAATATTTTTTGTAAAAAACTATGTCTAAAGAACAATTTCAGACATACATCAAAGTAAAGAAGATAATATAATGACCTAGAAGTTCAGTTAGATTCAGCTTCAATTTTTAGGCAAGATTTTCCTGGGTGGTGCTCTGTTGTACCTGTTGCTTTGCATCATGAAGCCATAAGACCTGTTTGTCCTACTTTAAATGACACTAAGATAGAGGAGTGGGGACAGATGTGTCAGCCTCATCCCTCTATTATTAAGTTTCTGTTCACTGATGATTGTTATCTAGATCCATTATTTCATTTAAAGACTTGCAAAATGTGATTATCTAGTTTTATCATTTCTTCTGCATTTATTAATGAAAATTTTCTCATAAGAAAAAAATTTCCCTCACTATTTGATTACCCTGAAACACAGGGAGTGTCACCATCAAGTATAAGAAAGGAGGATAAATGCCTGATTCATTCCTTTCATTTATTAGCCTTCAGAGTCACATGTTGGGGCCCCAACAATCAGATTTTTGTCCACCTAACAAATATGATGTGGGGGTTTGCTTTTAAACCATTTATTAAGGTCGTTGGTGAAATGCTTTAACCCCCCTCCCCAACCCTGCATTCTAGAAATATGTTATTTTTATTGGCTAATTGTAACCCTTTTACCTCCTCACACATACTTTATAAAAAAAAAACACATAGTAAAAATTCTCAAACAGAAGTGACAGTGGAGGTATTGAGTTGAAGGAAGAGTTATGATTTTCCTGTTTATTCTTCAAGTATTTTTATGATTCGTGTTTAATACAAGGACCTCCCGGACCTGACATTGCAAGGGTAGATTTAAATATAAATTCTAGATGTTGAGAGGTGATCTATGGCCTCCTCCTTCCCTTGAGGCAGGCCTGTTGTATGGATGGGCACCTGCTTATGATATATGGATAGGGAACTGCTGGGACTGTAGCATTTCTCTGCATTGGGCCTCATGCATCCTGGAAAGGACACATTCATTGTTGCCAGAATGCTCGTGAGGTGTTTTAGGAAGTAAGGATTACCTGCTTCTATAGGAGTTCATTGTACTGTAAACTATATCTATAATAGGCTTAACTGGAATCATTGGCAGCACTGTTAGTATATTATTTTGGGGGTGGAGTGGCATAGGGTAAAATGAATTATTGAAAGAGAAAATAAATGTATTTATTTGTTGATTGAATTTTCTCTTTTTTATCATCCCTTGGATCTTCTCTGAATTCAAAGTTTAGTGGTTACAAAATTACAGAAGTAAAAAGCTTATAAAATTTGATGCCCTGGCCAGTGTGGCTCAGTTTGTTGAGCATCATCCCGTACACCAAAAGGTTGCTAGTTCAATTCCCAGTCGGGCCCATGCCCAGGTTGCAAGCACCATCCCCAGTATGGGGTGTGCAGGAGGCAGCTGATCAATGTTCACTCTCACATAGATGTTTCTCTTTCTTTCTCCCTTCCTTTTTAAACATCAATAAAAAAATATTTTTAAGAAAGCTTATAGGTTTTGATAAAAATCTTGATGAGATTTAATTCTTTGAAGCTATTTAGGCTGAAACCTTTTAGGGCAGGGGTCCTCAAACTTTTTAAACAGAGGGCCAGTTCACTGTCCCTCAGACCGTTGGAGGGCTGGACTATAGTTTAAAAAAAACTATGAACAAATTCCTATGCACACTGCACATATCTTATTTTGAAGTAAAAAAACAAATACAATATTTGTATTTGCATGTGGCCTGCGGGCCATAGTTTGAGGACCCCTGTTTTAGGGCAAAGGACTAAAGTCAATACCAAAGAGAGCTTAGAGGACAGGGTTGCCAGATAAAATGCAGGATGCCCAGACAAAGTTGAATTTAAGATAATGATCGATTTTTCAGTAGAAGTTTATCTCAAATATTGCATGGGACATATTTATACTGAAAAAATTACTTGTTTATCTGAAATTAAACTTTAACTAGCTGTGCTGTACTTTTATTTGCTAAATCTGTCAAACTCTACTTGGAGGGCTTAGGGAAAAATATGAGAGTGTTTGTGGTACTGTGTGCAGAGCCTCCAGCCCTTTCATTTTCTCCGGAAAACTCAGGGGAGTGCTAGTAATGACCATGCATATTCCTATACAAAGTGCTGATATTCATCAGAGCAAAGCCTTCTATCCCCTAATAGGTATACCTTTTCATGGCCCTCTTACTGTATAAAAATGAGCATCAATAGGCAGAGAATTTTCTGGGGGGTCTGAAGACCCTCACTTCCCTCATCTAATCAGTCTTTCTCACTGAGCATCTCAGTTATATGAGGTCTAGGAACAATGAAATGCTAGGAGTCAGGGCTGTTGCCTTTAGGTTTAACCAGGAGAAACAGATGTTAAATAACATTTTGTTTAACTTGTTCAGACACCCAATGAAGAGGACAGTGTGAAACATGCATTTTTCATGATCTGGTCAGAATTGGAGAAATTAAAGGAGGTGTTAGTATCTATTTGTTTTAAATGTTGTTGCAGGAAATACATCACATGAAAGCTTATATAGTTGGTGATCCTTGAGAAATTTGTGTCCAGGATTTCTCTGTACTTTGAGTATAGGATTATTGGCAATGCCTAGAGGGGTCCTTTTTGCCCCTTTACAGTACATGTTGTTCTGTTGATTTTTGTAGTGTATACAAACCTGATATAGAAACAGGGAGATGGTTACCCAGCCATCTTTATGTGATATTGAATAATTCTCAGGGAGGACTCTTTCTTGTAAGACAAAGAACTAAGATTTTACACAATAGAGCACTCAGGGCTTTATGGTTTTATCTCTTCTTTTGTAAACCAAATTTCCTTTATTTCAACCCTGTGGGTCTCTATGAGCTGCCATTTTTATAAAACATGTCCACATGCTCAACTTCTGTTGATTGGTCCAGGGATGGTTACTTTAAAAACTAGACCTATCATAATAGAGCTCTGTCCTTAACCCTTCCTGTGATCATCTGAGACATCTCTAATATTCTTCTAAAAATTCAATAAATTCCCTTTCCCCCTACACTAGAAAGTTCAAGTTGGATTTCTAAGATTTGCAACTAAAAAAGTACCAACTAATCAAACCCAGGACAAAATATAGTGCAAAAACCTTTAGGTTGCTTAAAAAAAGGGCAACAAATTAAATCCCAACCTCCTCACAGTGGACTCTTGAGCCCATTTCTATTTATACTCATTTTAATTTTGGGCTCCCCATGAAGCTATTTTGATAATTGTTTTGCAGTTCTTTTTATGCTTCAGTGTACTATTATATTTCATTATTTGTACCACTCTTATCATACTTAATATCTTATTTTATCACAGTTAGTTTTGCTCACCTCTTTCTCCTGTGCTTGAGGGCAGGGATCAACCTTTTATTAATCTAATATCCCTTGCAATATCAAATTATAAGTAAAAAGTAGTATTTGTTAAGTGGATGAATAAAAATGCTCTTGTTTTTTTGTTATCTATACTAATAAAAGGGTAATATGCTAATTAGAGCTGATATCTTCCAGACGTCCTTCTGGATGTCCTTCTGGATGTTCTTCCGGACAAAGCCACAGTAGCTGTGAGGCCCGGGGCTCAGGCAGCCATGAGCCCCAGTGGCTGTGAGGCTCAGGCCTCACAGCTGCAGTGTCCAGCAGTGGCAGCAGCAGCGAGGGGGTGATGGGGGCAGTGCCTTCCCCTGATCGGCCAGTAGCCTCCCACAGAGGGAGGCCAGACTGCAGCTTAGGCCCGCTCCCCAGAGTGGGCCTAAGCCATCAGTAGGACATCTCCTGAGGGCTCCTGGACTGTGAGAGGGGCCAGGCTGGGCTGAGGGAACCCCCCCTCCCCCAGTGCATGAATTTTTGTGCACCGGTTCTCTAGTATATATATAACAGGTGAGCGGTTAGGGGTGATGAGGCAGGTGAGTGGTTAGGGTGATGAGGCAGGCAGGCAGAGGTGGTTAGGGGTGATTAGGTAGGCAGGTGAGCAGTTAGGGGTGATCAGACAGGCAGGCGAGTGGTTAGGGGCAATCAGGCAAGCAGGCGAGTGGTTAGGGGCGATCAGGCAGGCAGAGGGGATATATATATATATATATATATTCCCAAAAATGTGTACAAATTTTAACAGCTGATAACTCAATTTTGAAAATTAAATGTATTTTAATAAACATTGCCATTATAATTATTCAAAGTGTGTGTACATATTAGTATATATTAATATAATATAGGTTTGTGTGGTTCTGTATCCCAGAGAAACTATCTATAATAATAAAAGAGTAATACACTAATTAGACAAGACAGCCAAATGACCTTCCGGATGTCATTCTGTACATTTTTCCAGATGAAGCTGCTGCAGCAGGGGCCAAGGCAGAGGCAGTTAGGGGAAATCAAGCAGGCAGGTGAGTAGTTAGGAACGATCAGGCAGGCAGGTGAGTGGTTAGGGGTGATCAGGCAGGCAGGTAGAGGCAGTGAGGGGTGATCAGGCAGGCAGGCGAGCAGTTAGGGGTGATCAGACAGGTAGGTGAGCAGTTAGGGGCATCAGGCAGGCAGGCAGTGTGGTTAGGGGCACTCAGGCAGGCAGGCAAGTGGTTAGGGGTGATCAGGCAGGCAGGCAGGCAGGCAGGCAAGTGGTTAGGAGCCAGCAGTCTCGGATTGCAAGAGGGATGTCCCTGAAGGGTTCTGGATTGCAAGAGGGTGCAGGCTGGGCTATAGGACCCTCCTCCCCCATGCACGAATTTCATGCACCAGGCCTCTAGTCTATAAAAATAAAAGTGTAATATGCTTATTAGACTGGATGTCCTTCTGGACGAAGTTGGGTCTGCAAGGGAAGTCTGAGTCCCGGGTGCCAGAGGGAAGCCAGTGCTGGTAGCTGGGGGAAGGAAGGCCTGCCTACTCTTGCATGAATTTTGTGCATCAGGCCTTTAATTTACAATAAAAAAATGTTTATTACTTAAAGATGTATACATATATGAGTGAATGGTGTATTTCACACAAAATAGAAAAAATCAGTTTTGAAAATCTGATTTAAAAGGCAGTGGAAAGATGTGGCTGGCTTTCAGGGAAAGGGTGTATTGTCCCTTAAGTTTCTCTGTGTACTCTGAGAAGACCAGCCTCCAATGGTGACAGATATGTAAGGTAGTTTCTTAACTGTCATAGACAATTAGAGAGATTGGAAAAGATTCCCAGCTACATCCTTGCATTGCCTCTGGGAGGAAAGCAGAACAAGACCCAACAATAAAGTTAGTCTGGGGAATGGAAGCCACACTGCAGGGAGGTACATGAAGGACTCAAGTGAAATCACCCTGAGGGGTGGACAGAGTGTGCCAATGGGGATGTTAGAGAGGGCATGGCTCTAGGTACAATACCTTGACAGGTTCTTAACCCAAGCCTCTCACCTGCCTGTGTGTTCTGGCATCTAGGGAAATATTGTGTCTCTAGGGGCTCAGGAACTCTGCTATTGGAAAACTCTTAAAGCAGTTTTTTACAGAGTAGAAGGCACTGTTTTTTTGGCCAGAGATGAATCCAGAAGTTGGGATTCCAAAAGAAACAATCAAAGACAGGGATAGCCCTGTGGAGATGGAAATAAGGAAGGAGCTGGAGATGGAGATAAGGAGAGCCAGGTGAAGAGCAGTGGGGCTGCGGGGCTCAATTCCATGGCCATCTCCCTCCCTGACATCCTCTTTTATCCATCTCAGAACCAGGAGGGAATAATTGGGGGAGGGATTTCTGGAAAAGTCTAGACTTGGTGAAAATCAAGCCAGTGAGGTCTTAGGGATTAGTATTATGGTAAACATATAATAGAAAAAATGACACATATAGTGTTATATAATATTAAGCATATGGTATTATAGTTTACTAGAGGCTCAGTGCACAAAATTCATGCATGGGAGGGGGTCCCCTCAGCCCAGCCTGCACCCTCTCCAATCCGGGAGCCCTCCGGGGATGTCCCCCTGCCGGCCTTGTTGCCCTAGGCCAGTGGTTGGCAAACTCATTAGTTAACAGAGCCAAGTATCAACAGCACTTCTTCAAAATAGACTTGCCCAGGCCAAAAACTGACTTCTGCGCATGGGCCACGAAGTTTCAATCGCACTGTACGTGCACGCCCGCACATGGTATTTTGTGGAAGAGCCACACTCAAGGGGCCAAAAAGCTGCATGTGGCTCTCGAGCCGCAGTTTGCCGACCACTGCCCTAGGCAGCCTGCTGTAGTTACTATTACTGTAATGGCATCCTGGACAATTTACATATTCCTCTATTATTAGTATAGATTAGAGACCCGGTGCATGAAAATTCATGCACTGGAGGGGGAGTCCCTCAGCCCGGCCTGCCCCTTCTCACAGTCCAGGCGCCCTCAGGGTCAGGAGGCAACCCGGTGATCAGGGGAAGGCCTGATCCCTGGGATCAGGCCTAAACCGGCAGTCAGACATCCTCTCACAATCTGGGACCACTGGCTCCTAACTGCTCACCTGCCTGCCTGCCTGATCACCCCTAACCACCTCTGCCTGCCAGCCTGATCGCCCCTAACTGCCCCCCCCCCCCGCCAGCCTGGTCGCCCCTTACTGTCCCCACTGCTGGCCTGGTTGCCCCCAGCTGGCCCCCTCTGCTGGCCTGGTCGCCCCTTTCTGCCCCCTCCTGCCGGCCTTGTTGCTCTAGGCCAGTGATGGTGAACCTTTTGAGCTCAGCGTGTCAGCATTTTGAAAAACCCTAACTTAACTCTGGTGCCATGTCACATATAGAAATTTTTTGATATTTGCAACCATAGTAAAACAAAGATTTATATTTTTGATATTTATTTTATATATTTAAATGTCATTTAACAAAGAAAAATCAACCAAAAACATGAGTTTGCATGTCACCTCTGACACGTGTGTCATAGGTTCGCCATCACTGCTCTAGGAAGCCTGCTATTATTACTATTATTGTGACGGCATCCCAGAAAATTTGCATATTTCTCTATTATTAGTATAGATTAGAGGTCCAGTGCATGAAAATTCATGCACTGGAAGGGGGGGTCCCTCAGCCCGGTCTGGCCCCTCTCACAGTCCAGGAGCCCTCAGGGGCAGGAGGCGACCTGGCGCTAAGGGGAAGGCGATGCCACCATCACACCTCTGCTGCTGCCACTGCTGGCAGTGCAAGCCTCAGCTGGCCCTCGTTACCTAAGCCTTGGGTGGCTCTGAGCGGCTGGGGGGCTGAGGGGACTGGGGGACTCTGGAGACTTGCTGCGCATCTGCCACCTGGCTGGGCCAAGGGGACTGGGTGCTGCCATTTTGTGGTTTTGGGTGCCACCATCTTTGAGGGTGTGACAGTCAATTAACATATTTCCTCCTTATTGGCTGTGGGTGCCACCATTGTTGTGATGGTGTGAGGGTCAATTAGCATATTCCCTCTTTATTAGATAGGATAATATTATGGTATTATAGTAAATGTATATAGTATTGAACATGATGCATTTGTATACACTTGGATGAGGTCAAAGGATATTAGGGTGGCATGTATATGCATGAGTTGTTCAACCATTTCCAATTGTGGCACCTGTTTCTAATTTTTCACCATCATCAATAATATAGCTATGAATTCATTGTATATAAATCTATGTTCATATCTCTGATTACTTGGTTAGGATAAGTTGCTGGAATTTATTAAATCCAAGAGTATAAATAATTTGATACCCACTGCCCAATTGCTTTCTAGGAATGGTGTACTAATTTATACACCAACCCATAGTGAACCAGTATAATAGTTTTTATTTCAGTAATAACATTACCCGCATTAAGTGTTATGACTAAGATGAAAATATTAACACAGGTGAGATGTGGGTATGTTTTGAGTTTTCCATGTTTTTATTTTATTATTATTATTTAAAAATATATGTTTATTGATTTCAGAGAGGAAGGGAGAGGGAGAGAAAGCTAGAAACATCAATGAGAGGGAATCATTGATTGTCTGTCTCCTGCATGCCCCTTGCTGGGGATCAAGCCTGCAACCTGGGCATGTGCCCTTGACTGGAATCAAACCCCAGACCCTTCAGTCCACAGGCCGATGCTGTATCCACTGAGCCAAACCAGCTAGGGCCCATGTTTTTATATGATATGTTAATAAAATTTCTTTTTTAAAAAACATATTTTATTGATTTTTACAGAGAGGAAGGGAGAGGGATAGAGAGTTAGAAACATTGATGAGAGAGAAACATTGATCAGCTGCCTCCTGCACACTCCCCACTGGGGATGTGCCCGCAACCAAGGTACATGCCCTTGACTGGAATTGAACCTGGAACCCTTGAGTCCACAGGCCAATGCTCTATCCACTAAGCCAAACCGGTTAGGGCAATAAAATTTCTTTTATTCTACCCTATTTGTTTGTGGTAGAATTGCTTTTAAGACGAGCTGCTTTATTTCCTTTTTATAAAAGAAATATATTCAGGGTAGAAAGTACTGGCAAGCAGAAAAGAAAAAATAAAGATCACTTATAATTCTACCTCCTGGAGACAGCAACTGTTGATGTTTAGACTTATATATGTTTAATCTTTTTTAAATGAATACAGTTCAGTGGTTTTCAAGACTGGTTGCATGTAATTTTAGTTCTTAATTTTGCCAGAGCACACTAAGCCCATTTGGTCTGCCCACTCGAGTCATTTTTTTTTTTTCTAGCTTTGGAAAGTAATTCTCAATCATGTCTGATTATTGTTTCTGTTTTATTTACATGGGTTTCCTTTTAAGAAACATTAATAATTCTTAGATGAGATCTCCATGCCAGTTGTGATTATTTTTATGTCTGAGGGCTGCTTTTGTGCAGAGAAAAAGGCTAAGCTGTTATTCAAGGTTTTAATTTCATATTCACTTTATTAAAGGCAAGTTTTTAGAAATTCAGTTTTTCTCAAACGTTTAAGTTCACCTTATACACTTCACTATTTGATTTATGAATGCAGTAAATTTTAACAATGGCTTTCAAGGGAGCCTTTGAATACTGTTTGTTGAATTTAAGTTGAACACGGTCAACTCCCAAGCAGGTCCCTTCACAACTTAGTTAATAAAATCCCCTTGAGTATTTCAAACCCATTTATACATTTAATACAATCAGTTTTGTTTTTAAGCTCTCAAATGCCTGACCCACCAGCCAAACCTTAACAACTCCAATAAATGTAATAAATTTACCTTAAATAATGAATCACATGTTCTACTCATTGCAATACTTTTAAACTTGATTAAATTCTCTAAATCTCTCCACCAAAAGGTAAAGGTCCAAAATCCATTACTCAATTACACCTTTTAATTGAAATCCCAAGTCGAATGTGTCATATTCACTGATAAGCCATGCACTTTTAAATATTAAACCTCTTTATATACTACCTATATTAACATTGCCCCATGATTAGGAACCTATTCCTAATCTTACTACAGAAGTATTAATTCTGTAGGTTCAACATACTATATCATTTCTATATTTAATGCAGACTTCCTGGAGGGAAAAAACACTAACTCACTAGGTTTTATTATATAAAATAAATTGAGGTTTCTCTTCCAAACAAGTTCGAGTTACCCCTTCAGGTGCTATGTTTCATGAATTGGCTGAGAATGCATATTGCCTAGAGACTTTGTCCAGGATGCACAGAGTCTGGGGTGATAGCATAATATTGTCATTATGACAACAGGAGACTCCTTATCCATTCCTTTAGATGAGATCTGTTCCTTCTGGTTTAAATTCTGCAGGCCTTCCTTTTGGTTTAACTAAGTGGGATTTGGCACTGCCCCCTAAGTATTGTAACTAATTCCAAAAGTGCCTGTTTGAAGTTTGAATTTCTTTAGCTTTTAAAAGTTATTTTAATGCATTTCTCTTCATGTCTAGGGCCATGTATATAATTCCTTTCCCTGAATTGATTAATGACAACAACACAACTGACTTATTGAGCATTTGCAGAGTAAGTGCTTTGCAAAACGTAACTCTTTTAATCCTCACAGCTGTCCCAAGAGGAAAAACTATGATTATTCCCATCTTATACCTTATGCTTTAATTAATATATATATGGCAAAAATAAAGTAACTTGACCAAGGTCACATAGTGACAGATCCAGGATTTCAACCTGCGCTGTATGTATCTTTGTGTTTCCTCACAAGGAAATACTGTTTATTTTTCTGCTGTAGCTAAGACCAAACAGGACTATGAGTCAAAACCCTTTAGTGAGGAGTGTCTTTTCCCAAGTTCAATTTTCGCCTTTAGTTTAGTAATACTCCTACTAAGGTTGTAGTTAACTTCCTTCCCAACTTCTTTGCTGCTTGACTGAGTCTTGATTCATTGACAGGGTCTTCATGCAGATGAGGAGTCACCACTCATGCAATTGCATTGCTGATCTCACAGGTCTTTGCCTGTTATCTCATGTTTATCACAACCAGTGCCATGCTAATCACGTGCTGTTCTTACCTGCCTGCTTACCTGGCCTTTGTAGAGGATGCAGAATGCATGTTCTCCCCAACCCTATTCCTTATTTGATTTCTGCAATGTGAATTCCACTCTTTACCATCTTCCATATGAGTTTCAATTCTGTTATTGTAATTTTAGTTTTCTTAAAAGTCTTCCCTGTTCCAACCAGCTTCTTTTGCACTTGGTTTGTTGTTTTCAGAACTCTTCCTGTTGCCTTGCATTCTTGATCTTTTCTTTCCTAGTGGCTTCTGCTTCGGGTATCACTGAGGGGACATCTCTTGGACAATATTAGACAGTATCTACTTGGCTCCCAAACAAATTCTTAGAATTTCTCCTGAGTGCTCCAAGTAAAGTATTTTCAAGAGTGTGCTCTTTCTTTGGGATTTGGATATCTATCCCCCGCCCCCCCTTTCTTCATGTGATTTTTAAAAAATAAATATATATTTCTTTATTGATTTCAGAGAGGAAGGGAGAAGGAGAGAGAGATAGAAACATCAATGACAAGAAGGAATCATTGATCGGCTGCCTCCTGCACACCCGCTACTGGGGATTGAGCCCACAACCCAGGAATGTGCCCTTAACCGGAATCGAACCTGGGACCCTTTAGTCCACAGGCTGACGCTTTATCCACTGAGCCAAGCTGGCTAGGGCCTTCATGTGATTTTTTAAGCACCCTGGGGGAAGGGAGGAGGTCTTCCCATAGTGTGCAGCAAGAGAAGAGGAAGGAATGCATCATTCACTATCTAGTTCTTGCCTTAGTGTTTTCTGGGAGTTTCAGTCTAAAGAAATGGAATCTGCCGAAACCGGTTTGGCTCAGTGGATAGAGCGTCAGCCTGCGGACTGAAAGGTCCCAGGTTCGATTCCGGTCAAGGGCATGTACCTTGGTTGTGGGCACATCCCCAGTAGGAGATGTGCAGGAGGCAGCTGATCGATGTTTCTCTCTCATCGATGTTTCTAACTCTCTATCTCTCTCCCTTCCTCTCTGTAAAAAATCAATAAAATATATTAAAAAAAAAAAAAAGAGTAAGGACAGGGAATAAACAGCCTTTGGCTGCTTAGGCTTGTGGTTCTTCAGACCAGGGTCTGAGGCCCTTCAAGCAAAAACTTTAACCCATGTTTGTGAACCATATATTTGGTTGAAATACTTCTCAGAGTCTAGTAATAGTTGCCTGCAAGTCTTATTTATTTGATGGCTTGTGGGTCTTATACTTTTCTATGAATTTATAAGTATTTTAGCTAGGAATCAGGGAAAGACATATCAAGGGTTATCAGCCAGACTCCATGTAAATCAGAAGTATTTATCTATATTTTTAGACCTTGATGAATAGGTTGGATATGCCAAATGACTTATTTCTGGATTTTATAGTGGACTTTAAAATCCCATCAGAAAACACTGTTGGCTCTCCATGGTGGACAGTAGAGTTTAAGTCCCTTTGTCTGGCATTCAAAGCCACCTACAAGTTGCTTTTGCAACTCTCAATCTTACCACACCCTTATGTGAACCCTGCATTAAAGACAAAGCAGTCCACCCTCTATCTAGTTTGGCTCAGTGGATAGAGCGTCAGCCTGCAGATTGAAGGGTCCCTGGTTTGATTCTGGTCAAGGGCACATGCCTGGGTTGCGGGCTCAATCCCCAGTAGGGGGCCTGCAGGAGGCAGCCGATCAATGATTCTCTCTCATCATTGATGTTTCTCTCTCTCTCTTTCTCTCCCTTCCTCTCTGAAAGACAAAGCAGTCTCCTGAGCTGAACTTTGCAGCACATTTGTGCTCTTCTACCCCTAAATCTTTACTCACAATGTCCCCTGGCTCTTCTCTCCTAGCAGAGTCTGCTCATTTTCCAAGGCCCTGCTCTTGAAATATCCAATATTTATGGCCAGACACTGCCTTGGATTGTAGCTGTCTGAGTTCCTGTCTTACCTTTCAGCTCAATTGTGCTTTCCAATCTGACAAGGACCCCACATAGCATTCTTGTTTATCCTAAGACACAGCAAACTGACTTGCACAGAGTAGGACCACAATGAAAAGAGAGTTGCAGTAAGAAGGAAAATGAAAGGGCACATAAATAAATAAAGTAAAAAGAAGAGATAAGGCAGGCAGAAAATAGAGATGACAGATATAAGGAAGAAAGGGCAGGTAGACATGGAGGAGTAAGATATACATCACTTTTTTAAAAAAAATTCAGAGAGATACATATATATCTTTTATTGAAATGCTTGTTAGCATGCTGATGCCTTCCACATTGGGGAAAAGAGACTGTCTGTTTTTATTTACAAATTGCAAAGCTTATATTAGAAATGAACATTTCCCCCCATGAAATGCTACAGCTTTTGTATTGTGTCAGAGAATGGTTTGTTTTTTTTTAAAGTGTTTTAGAAAATCCAGGGTGACTGTCAATTTTCCAATTATTCCAGTGAGTCTCTTTGACATTCAAAATCTAGCATTTTTGCCTAATCTTTGTTACCTGAGAGATTAGGGCTGTCTCATTCCACAATACCTGAAAGATTTTATTTGAGACCAGCATTTATTTTATTATGTGTACATTTTTTTCAAATCAAAGCTATCATTTTTTCAAATCAATTAATTTTGTTTTCGTTTTAATTGTCTCATGGTGGGGATTTATAGAAGAAACCAAAAGTAAGTGTGCACAAACTAGGGAAGAAATGAGTTACCCCTGTTCACAGCCTTTAAGCTGTTCTTTTTAAACCTCCAGAGCCTTAATTCTGGGCTCAGTCATCTCAAAGGCCCACTGAAGCCAGTGTAGGCTGTAGGCTGTCAGGTTACTGCTAGTTCAACACCACCTCATAACAGCTTTTCTTGGGCCAACTGAAACAAAGACTAAATGTGATTTCTAGGCTGTTTTCCACTTTTGCTTACTCTAAGGTTCTAGTTGGTAAGAGATGTAAACATCCAAAGCCTTTGTAATGCATGCCCTTGCTGAACAGGGTAGAATTGACTTTATGGCTTTTTGAATTTACATCATTCCTTTGTGGGAGTGAGTTCTGAACTTTTCGACTGAGTTCACTGCATGGTGACAAACACTAAGGTGGCGATTCTGCAGACTGGCTAGCAGTCATGTTTCTCCCCTTACTACTGTCAGGGGCATTTCTAGTGGAGCAGGGGCTGTGCCTGGAACCTCCAGGGAAAGACACTGAGAATGGTGCATGGTCAGGTGTATGGTGGAACAAACTTCCAGTGTTATGGTCAGTTCAGGAAGAAAGAATGTAAAAACCTCTTACATTACTGACAATTTCAGCATTAGAAACTGGGGTGGGGGGTGGGAGGGCACATTTTCCTGTACCTTCAAGGTTCTTCTATCTGGTCTGATAATCAAGTAAACATAAATAGATTAGCAAGAGAAAATAACCAAATTTAATACATACATAGGTATGAGAACCCTGTATACATGAGAGAGCCAGAGCTTCCACATGCAGAAGTTCAGAGATACCAGTAGAAGGCAGGGGGTGGGGGGACAGGGGACTGAGGTATGTAAGATATACTGAGCTGGGGATGAGGTAATGCACCTTGGAGCTTCTAAGGATCCTTGTGGGATGATAAGAAGAGCTCAGTCAATATGAGTTTGTCCTGCCCTATACATAGGTCAAAAGAGGTTGTGTCTAATATTAGCTTATTATGGGCAAGACCCCTGATTCAAGTTATTCTAGGTAGTTAAGGGCAGAAGTTTCACTTGAGCTTGAAGCTAAAATTGACTTTAGTTCAAAGTAATCTGCATACCACTGAGACACATCTTGGGGTGGCTCATTCTGAAATGCCACAAAACTAAATAAGAAGGTGATATTACAGCAAAGGAGGTAGAGGGATATAGGGTGTGGGGTATGGGGAAGTATAACTCTATAGAAACTCCATTTCTTGAACATGACTCTTTCTTCTTTCTGTCCATCTACTCCCTTCCTTAATCATTAACCTCTTAGTACATCAGATTCTGGTCAGCATCAAACTATCACAAGAACAGAACCTCAGGTCTGTTGACCGCAGAAACAGTCAAAGATAACATCTTTAACTCAGTTGTGTTTCCTTTTTTAAAAATTATAGATGTTTTCCTTTTATTTATTTTCTAAAACATATTCTTATTGATTTCAGAGAGGAAAGGAGAGGGAGAGAGAGATAGAAACATCAATGATGAGAGAGAATCATTGATCAGCTGCCTCCTGCATACCTCCTACTGGGGATCAAGTCCACAACCTAGGCATGTGCCCTGACTGGTAATCAAACTCTGACCCACTGGTTCATAGGTCAATGCTCAACCACTGAGACACACCGGTTGGGTCTCAGTTGTGGTTATACCCCAGGCCCATGAAAGCAGAAAGATCCTACTGACCACACCCTCATAAACTAGACAGAACATTGCCATGGCTGACCTCAGGACCTGATACAATGATCAACTACTCCCTACCCTGGTCCCAACCAATCAGTTGAGACATAACCTCAACTCCTTTAATCTCCACGACTAATAGTTTTTTCCCCTGTCTATAATCTGTCTCCTTGCAGACCGTTGAATAGCTAGGTTTTACGACACTAGCTTGGTACAATTTTCTTAACTAATAAACCTCTACATTCTTTGCTGCAAACTCCTGTTTGCATTTTATTGGGTTTGATGTATACAGGCAAATGGACCCTGTAGCCAGGTGCAGAGACCCAAGAGCCTGGTACACCAGGAGAAGGAATCAGGAATTTGAGCTCAGAGAACAAGGAGAGCTCCATGAAATGAGAGTAAAGGTAGCAGGTACCTGAGGATTCACTTTGGTAACTGTAGCCTGGCACAGCATTTAGAAGGTCCTTAAGTCAGGGCTGCCACTAGTGTAAACAGAGCCCCTGCATGACTTAGAAATAGGCCCGGATGGATGATGTTTTCATCATCTGTTGCTGCAAAACCAACCACTTCAAAGCAGGGTAGCAGAAGACAACTATTTTATTATGCTCACAACCCTGTGGGTCAGGCATTTGGACAGGGCCCAGCAGCAATGGTTGCTTCTGATCCACAGTGTCTGGGTATCAGATGGAGTGACTAGAAGCCTGGAGGTAACACAACAGGTGTGTACCATCTAGAGGTGCCTTCAGATAAACGTTTGCTGGTTGATGTTAGCTGTCGGCCCGGACCTTAGCTCAGACTGTCAGGCGGAACACCTGTACCTGTCATCTCCATGGTGCCCGGGCTTCCTCATGGCATGGTGGCTAGGTTCCGAGATTGAATGTCCAGAAGGCAGGAAGAGAGAGGTGCCACTTTGTCTCTTCTGTTATTCTATTGATTGAGCAGTAAAAAACTTAGATTCAAAGGGAATGGACCACAAATTTCACTTCTTGATAGGAGTTTCCAAGAATTTGAAAGCCATTTAAAAAAAAATCTTTATTCTTGAAATTATTACATATGTCCTTCTTTCCCCACATTGACCTCTTCTAGCCTACCTCTAGCCCCTGCCCCAGGCCTTCACCACACTGTTGTCTGTGTCCCTGGGTTATGCATATATGCATACAAGTTCTTTGGTTGATCTCTTCCCACCCACCCACCCACCCCCTGCCTTCCCGCTGAGATTACACAGTCTGGAAGTCATTTTTAAAATCACCACTTGCTAATTAGAAAATGATGCTCCCTCTTGGAAGACATATCATTTTCAGGCAAAACAGAAACAAAAACAAAAAACACACAACAACAAGAACAACAGCCCCACCATTACCCCTTTCTCCAAATATAAGTAGCCCCGCACCACAAAGTTTGGACCCAGCCCCACTCAATACCTTCACTGGGAGCCCTTGTGCAGTTTACTACCTGCACAACCATACACAGAGGCCCCGGGCTCAGTCCCAGGTACTTACTTCTTCTCTGCCACTCCTTAAAAGTGAAAGGAAAACAACCTTTTGCCATGCAACTTTCAGCCTCTTCCTTAAATCTTATTTTTTCGTATTGTGTTTGACTCCATTTACTTAAAATTATTATTATTTTTTGTTCTGTGGCTTGTGCTAATTTTCAGCTTTTCATGGTTGGTCTTTTAGAAAATGACATTACATTACTTGTCCCTGTATATTCTCTTGTTTTCTACCTTATTTTCCCCATCCCTTCTTGGAACATACCAGTACTTGAGGTGATACAAATAATAGATATTGTTTCTAAAAGACCCAGTTTTAGTGATTTGTATTTTCTATTTTGGATTCTTTTGGGGGGTGGCAAACATTTTAAACATATTAATCTACTTTTTTCTTAAAAACTTCCAAGTTTTAAATGTTTATCAAGTCAGAGAAGTTTAAAGATTTTTAAAAAAATATTAAATCACCTTATAATATGTTTGAACCTTCCCCTAAATCTTTCCTGAAACAATTTACATTAAAAGAAAGTGGGCAAGGAAATAACTTAAAGATCATGTGTTCTGGTGAGAAATGGTTACTGGGATAAAATTAATTGCACTATAAATAGGTGAAGAATAGGAAAATGGGCTAGTTTCGCATATTCATGATCCCACTGAGGAGGCGATGGGAAGGTGATGTAGATAATTTGGGGCAGAATACCATCTTGTGCCAGCCACCAGCTGACCCTGCTAGCCAAGGACAGCTTTGGATACTGCATAGACGAAGGAGGAAGTCAGAGGGAGAAGGGCTGGAGGCCTCATTTGAGGAAGAAAGGATATTCATATAAATGGTAACACTCAAGAGTGACTTCTAACCAATGGCCTTTGCAGCCAAAATCTTTTGTGGATCCACATCTCCTCTTCTCTTTCCTTTCTGGATGAAGAGATCTTGATCATGTTAGGAGAAGGAGAAATGACTTCAGGAATCATCAGTAGAAAAACTGGCTTTAGACTGAGAATCATCTGAATATTCAAATTCTAAGAGTGGAGTATTTTGGTCATTGAAAGATTGTAAAGGAATACATTCTGTTTATTACATATTAAATGTAAGGGGCTCTTTTTAAAGCAAATGGAAAATTCATGCAGATAGCAGTTTGTGTTCCAAAGTGCTGACTTTTGGAAAATTCCAGGTGAAATCAGAAAGACTTACTATTTTAAATGGGCCCCCAGGGATTCAAGCTAAAGGTTTTACTTCAGCAAGCCCTATGGACAAATATCTGTTTCCTCTGGATATCAGTAACTTCACAACACCAGAGAAACACTGCCTTCCTGGGCTGCAATCCCCCTAGGAGCAGAAGGAAGAAGATTGGCATGATCAGGCCTGAGGTAATAGTGAGATGGCAATTGAGGCTGGAGAAATCCTTTGTTTTCTTGTTCTGGTTGTCTGCCTACGGGTTGTAGAAGGGACAATGAAATACCCTTATTTCAGCTGCTCTCCAATGTGAATTTCAAGACCTGGCCTCTCTTCCTTTAATCCACTTACAAGAGTATAATATTGTTAGTTATTTGTCTACTAGATGACTCTGTCCTAATTAATCTATTTTTACCCTTGCTTGCACACTTTTTTTTTTTTTTAACCCACTTAAGAAATGTGAAAAAGGCTACTGATTTTTTAAAGCTCTGCTCTTCAATGCACCATTGAAGACTCAGGTTGAAAGCACTTTTTGAGGGGTGTGATACTAGTATAATAGCTTATCTCATCCACTTAAGGCACCATTATTTTGTGTACCATTAAGACAGGAAAATCCCCCACAAAAAACCCTGGCAATTAATTGTGAGATATCAGATGCTATCGATTGTAAGATGCATTCTGATTTCAGAGATATTAAAAGGCAAAAGAATATCTTAGAATCAATGAAATAAGATGTGCATACTTGTCTTTTCATCATTATATACACACATACAATTTTATATAAATACAATATTCTAATGCAGTCTATTTAGTCTTGTTTCCCCCACCTATTGCTGCTCTATCATCTATCATCTATCTATCTATCTCTCTCTATCTATTTATCTATCACCTATCATCTAACATTTATTTATCTATCCATCTATCTCATGTAGTTAAATTACATATATATATATATATATATATATATATATATATATATATATACACACACACACACACACACACACTAGAGGCCCGGTGCACAAAAATTTGTGCACTCGGGAGGGTCCCTCAGCCCCTCAGCCTGGTCTCTGCCCTCTTGCAGTCTGGGACCCCTCAGAGGATGTCCACCAGCTGGCTTAGGCCCGCTCCCCAGGGGATTGGGCCTAAGCTGGCAGTCAGACATCCCTCTGGCAGCCCGGGAGCCCTTGGGGGATGTCCACTAGCCAGCGGGGAGCAGGCCTAGCTGCAGTTGGACATCCTTTGCGCTGCTGAGGAGGTGGGAGAGGCTCCCACCGTCACCGCTGTACTGGCAGCCATCAGCCTGGCTTGTGGCTGAGCAGAGCTCCCCCTGTGGGACCACACTGACCACCAGGGGGCAGCTCCTGCATTGAGCATCTGCCCTCTGGTGGTCAGTGTGTGTCATAGTGACCAGTCATTCCCAGTCGTTCTGCTATTAGGGTCAGTTTGCATATTACCCTTTTATTATATAGATTAGAGGCCTGGTGCAGGCGTGGGGGCCGACTGGTTTGCCCTGAAGGGTGTCCTGGATCAGGGTGGGGGTCCCACTGGGGTGCCTGGCCAGCCTGGGTGAGGGGCTGATGGCTGTTTGCAGCTGGTCACACCCCCTTCAGGGTGGGGGTCCCCATTGCGGTGCCTGGCCAGCCTGGGTGAGGGGCTGATGGGTGTTTGCAGCTGATCACACCCCCTTCAGGGTGGGAGTCCCCACAGGGGTGCCTGGCCAGCCTGGGTGAGGGGATGATGGCTGTTTGCAGGCTGGTCAAGCCTACCCCCTAGTGGGGACCCTCACCCCATGGAGGTTCAGCCAGCCTGGGTGGGGGGCTGATGGCTGTTTTCAGGCTGGCCACACCCCCTTTAGGGTGGGGGGTCCCCACTGGGGTGCCTGGCCAATCTGGGTGAGGGGCTGAGGGCCATTTTCAGGCTGGCCAAGCCCCCCCAGTGACGGAAGCTCCAAGCCTCTCCATTTTTTTTTTCTTCTAGGATTTATTTACCTTCTATAATTGAAACTTTGTAGCCTTAAGAGGAGCTCAGAGCCAGCTAGGGTGGGTGGGAGGGAAGCTTGGCTTCCTCCATTGCCAGTGGCAACCCACTCCTGCTAGCTCCAGCTCCGTGGCCACGGCTGGCTGAAAGCAGGTATCTGGGGTTTATTTACATTCTAAAGGGTGTCCCAAAATTCACGCAAGAAGTAATTTTGATAGAAAACACAGGTTTATAATTAAAAATTGTAAATTTTTTATTGATTCATAAATTATACAGTATTGGGTTATGTATGGAATAGCATATTGGGTAAATGGATTATCATATCGCGATAGCGAGCACCATTAACTGTTATTGCCTGAGCAGCCACATTTTCGAAGAAGAATGGTCCGATGATGCCTCCAGCCCAAAATCCGCACCAAACAGTGACACGTTGTGGATGCATTTGTTTCTCAACAATCACTCGTGGATTTTCTGAGCCCCAAATGCGACAATTTTGTTGATTAACCAAGCCATCAAGATGAAAATGAGCCTCATCAAAATTCAGCCACATTTATGCAAAACGGTCATGGAAAATTTCAACAAAAGAGTGCATATGTGCCAGCAAAGCCGTGGAGGCCTTTTACCCAATATGCTATTCCACACATAACCCTATACTGTATACTTTATGAATAAATAAAAAATTTACAATTTTTAATTATAAACCGGTGTTTTCTATCAAAATTACTTCTTGCGTGAATTTTGGGACACCCTTTATAATAATTGAAACTTTGTTGCTTTGAGTGGAGCTCAGAGCAGGCTGCGGCAGGCGAGAAGCTTGGCTTCCTGCATCATTGGGGCAACCAAGCCTCCTGCTTGCTCCAGCTCTGTGGCTGCCAGCTGCCATCTTGGTTGGGTTAATTTGCATATAGTCACCCTGATTGGCTGGTGGGCATGGCTTAAGGTGTAGAGAAGGTACAGTCAATTTGCATGTTTGTCTTTTATTAGTGTAGATATAAAAGCCTAAGCGACCGTTATGACTGGATGACCAGCTGGTTGCTATGACGTGCACTGACCACCAGGGGGCAGATGTTCAATGGAGGAGCTGCCCCTGCTGGTGGTCAGTGTGGTCCCATAGCCAAACTTCTGCAGTCCCTCCTCCAGACTGGGCAAGATGACCCCAATTTCCAGCCAGGCAGTGGGACACCACTGGTGCACAAATTCGTGCACTGGACCTCTAGTATATATCATATTTAAATTGTATAATATAAAATATAAGAACCTACATTATGTGTAATCCATATTTATCTCCATGATCATGTAATCATATGTAAACTTCTAAACATGTACATGAATATAAATTTTCAGGAGGTTAGATCATTATCCTATATAATAAAAGGCTAGGTAGCATTATGCCCTCGTGCAACATCGTCACAAATGGCCACCACAAGATGGCCACCACAAGACGGCCGTGCGCACAGCAGAGGCAGGGCCTGGTGGCCACTCC
Source organism: Myotis yumanensis (assembly GCF_028538775.1). Lineage (NCBI taxonomy): Eukaryota > Metazoa > Chordata > Mammalia > Chiroptera > Vespertilionidae > Myotis > Myotis yumanensis. The sequence continues at coordinate 196,191,637 of NW_027223754.1, forward strand.
ATGTGGTGAGGCCTGGGGGTCCCGTGGCTCTGCGCGGCGCAAAGGAGGCCGGTCCTGGCGTCTCTGCCACCTCACGCTGAAGAGGTGGGTCCCGGCGGAGGAGGTGGGTCGTGGTAGGGGAGGGCAGTTGTGGGCGAACAGGCTGGCAGGGGAGGGCAGTTGTGGGTGATCATGCTGGCAAGGGAGGGCAGTTGTGGGCGATCAGGCTGGCAGGGGAGGGCAGTTGTGGGTGATTAGGCCAGCAGGGGAGGGCAGTTGGGGGCAATCAGGATGGCAGGGGAGCAGTTAGGCATCAATGAGGCCAGTAGGGGTGCGGTTAGGGGTGATCAGGCTGGTAGGCAGGTGAGTAGTTAGGAGCCAGCGGTCCTGGATTGTGAGAGGGATGCCCGACTGCTGATTTAGCCCTCATCCTGCTGGGACATCCTGCAGTCGGACATCCCCCGAGGGGTCCCAGATTGGAGAGGGTGCAGGCCGGGCTGAGGGACACCCCCCCCACCCCCCATGCATGATTTTCAGGCACTGGGCCACTAGTTTTGTAATAATGTGCTTTTTATAGCATTTTTTTTTTTTTTTTTACTTTTAGATTTTGTTACTCAAAACAGCAAACCTCTTTTTTTCCACTGGAAGTGCTGTAATTCATAATTTTGAATGGCTGTATCATAGTTCATGATGGATCTAATTGATGAGTATTCATTTTTTTTCCATTTTGTTGTTTAACTCTCAAAAACAGTGATACAATAAATATACTGTTCATATTCTAAGCTTTTATTTCTTTGGCTAGATTTTCAGGAATGAGAAATTTTGGGTCAAAGATATATGTATTTTTTAAAAATGTTTTTATTGATTTCAGAGAGAGGAAGGGAGAGGGAGAGAGAGATACAAACATCAATGATGAGAGATAAACATTGATTGGCTGACTCCTGCAAGCGCCCTACTGGGGATTGAGCTTGCACCCTGGGCATGTGCCTTGACTGGGAATCAAACTGTGACCTCCTGGTTCATAGGTCAATGTTCAACCACTGAGCAATACCGGCCATGCAATGATATGTGTATTGTTAATGAATATGGACAGATTCTTTACCAAAAAAATCCTTTATAATTAATATTTGCTTTAAAAAACATTTTTACCCTATATACATGTTTGCTCTCTAAAAAATGTAAAACAGACATGCTTTTATTTTTATTTTATTTTTTTCAGACATGCTTTTAAAACTCAACACCAACAATAGTGATTATTATTCTTTCATATTTCACCATCTGATGAGCAAAAGAATATTTCATTTGCTTTCATTTACATTATTTTTGTAACTCTAGTGAAATCAAATATCTTTGAATATTTTCTGGCCATTTATATCAACTCTTCTGTGAGTTTTCTCCTGCTCCTTTCCTAGGGGGAAAACAGTCTGCCTTACTGTTAATTTGCAGGAACTTTCTGTGTATACATCACATATTAACTGCCTGTTTTTCCACTACTTTGCAATATTTTTTCTCACGTATATTGCTTGCCTATTGGATTTATTTAGGGTAACTTTTGCCATCAAGAGTGTCTAGTTTTTACTTAGCCAAATATGTCTACTTATAAGATGTGAGATTCCAGCTTGGTTTAGGAAGGTCTCCCTTGTCCCTTCAATATTACACATAACCTCTGAGATTTTCTTGAAATACTTGTACTAGTATGTAATACTTTTATGTTTATATCTTTAATGCATTTAAAATTTGTTTTGGCACATAGTATAAGATGGTATTCCAAACAACTATTTTCCAGATGGATACCATAGATAATTTACTAAGTGATCCATTTTTTACCCAGTGAAATGAAATGCTACCCTTGTCATATATTAAATCTTCATACGCTAGCATCTGATTTTCCATTATGTTCCAATGATTTAATTTTTATTACTAAATTAATGCTATACACTCTCTGTAGTATATTTTGATATCTGGAAAATAAAATTCTTCTTTGTCTTTTTAAAAAACCTTCTTTTTTTTTTTTTTAAAAAAAACAACCTTTTCTCGACCATTCTTAGATATTTATCTTTTCATATAAAATGTATACTCATCATAGCCAAAATTTTTAAAATGTCATATTGGAACTCTAATTGAAATTGTATAAAATTATATAGATATTTATATAGACACTAGAGACCCGTGCACAAAATTTGTGCACTTGGGGGGTCCCTCAGCTTGGATTGTGAAAGGGCGCAGGCCACGCTAAGGGACCCCACCGGTGCATGATCCAGGCTGGGGAGGGATGCAGGAGGTTGGCCAGCTGGGGAGGGACTGCGGGAGTGCTCCAGGGTGTGTCTGGCCTGTCTAGCTCAGTCCCAATTGGTTGGACCCCAGCAGCAAGCTAACCTACAAGTTGGAGCGTCTGCCCCCTCATGGTCAGTGCACGTCATAGGGACTAGTCGACCAGTCAACTGTCTGCTTCCCTGGTCATCAGTGCATGTCATAGTGAGCAGCTGAGTGGCCTTGCATATTATTAGCATATTACGCTTTGATTGGTTGAGTGGACCAGACACGTAGCAGATTAGGCTTTTATTATATAGGATTTTTGTGGCATTAACTCTTCCTATTAGATAATGTGGACCAATTTTTAAGTGACATCATACTGGTGTTTTCTATTTTATTATGATTTAGTATTACAGTAAAGCTAGTGAGATTTCCTTTATTTTCTATTCCCTAGAGTAGTTTAAATAACACTGGAATTATTTCTTCATTAGAGCATTTGTAATTGTGCTAGTGTTTTGGTTATCTCAGTGATGATGAGATGCTAATGTTATTTTGTCCCCAGGAGCTAGGGATAGGTTAATGTCAAGCAATGCATAAGACAACCCTATGCAACAAATTATTATCCCACCAAAAATGTCAATAGTGCCCCAATTGAAAAACACTGTGTTTGAAAAACAGATGAGAACTTGTCATATTTCAATGTTTTTTTTCTAATGAGAGCTTTAAAAAAAATTTGTTAACCTTTAAACCGTGTATTAATGACTCTTTCACTTAGGTTTAAAATATATTCTCATAGATTTTGGTATGAAATATTCTTCTCTTCACTGTTTTCAAAATAGTTTGTCATTTCTCTTTTGCTTTTCTCTTTGGTTCAAGAATTTTCTATAAGTGTGTATCTTAATTTCTTAGTAGTGATCCTTTTCTTTTGTAGGAAATATTTTATAATTTCTAATTGTATTATATTATAACTAGAGGCCCGGTGCACAAAAATTTGTGTACTCAGGAGGGTCCCTCAGCCCGGCTTGTGCCCTCTCGCAGTCTGGGACCCCTCAGGGAATGACCACCTGCTGGCTTAGGCCCGCTCCCTGGGGGATTAGGCCTAAGCTGGCAGTCATACATCCCTCTGGCAGCCCGGGAGCCCTCGGGGGATGTCCACTTGCCAGCAGGGAGTAGGCCTAGCTGCAGTTGGACATCTTTTGCGCTGCTGAGGAGGCGGGAGAGGCTCCCACCACCACCGCTGTACTGGCAGCCATCAGCCTGGCTTGTGGCTGAGCAGAGCTCCCCCTGTGGAAGCGCACTGATCACCAGGGGGCAGCTCCTGCATTGAGCGTCTGCCCCCTGGTGGTCAGTGTGTGTCATAGTGACCAGTCATTCCCAGTTGTTCTGCTGTTAGGGTCAGTTTGCATATTACCCTTTTACTATATAGGCTAGAGGCCTGGTGCATGGGTAGGGGCCTGCTGGTTTGCCCTGAAGGGTGTCCCGGATCAGGGTGGGGGTCCCGCTGGGGTGCCTGGCCAGCCTGGTTGTGGGGCTGAGGGCCATTTTCAGACTGGCCACAGCCCCTTCATGGTAGGAGTCCCTGATGGGGTGCCTGGCCAGCCTGGGTGGGGGGCTGATGGCTGTTTGCATGCTGGCTACAGCCCCTTCGGGGGGGGTCACCCCTGGGGTGCATGGCCAGCCTGGGTGAGGGGCTGAGGGCCGTTTTCAGGCTGGCCACACCCCTTCAGGATGGGGAGTCCTGCTGGGGTGCCTGGCCAGTCTGGGTGAGGGGCTGATGGCTGTTTGCAGGCTGGCCACAGCCCCTTCAAGGTTAGGGGTACCCGCTAGGGTGCTGGGCCAGCCTGAGTGAGGGGCTGAGGGATGTGTTCAGGCTGGCCACACCCCCTTCAGGATGGAGGGTCCTGCTGGGGTCCCTGGCAAGTCTGGGTGATGGGCTGATGGCTGTTTGCAGGCTGGCCAAGCCCCCCAGCAGGGACCCTCACCCCATGAGGGTGTGGCCATCCTGGGTGAGGTGATGATGGCTGTTTACAGGCTGGCCACAGCCCCCAGCCACCCAAGCTCCCAGTGGAGGCTGGCTGGAAGCAGGTTTCTGGGATTTATTTAGCTTATATAATTGAAACTTTGTTGCCTTTTGCAGAGGCCACAGCCGGCCAGGGCAGGTGGGAAGCTTGGCTTCCTCCATCGCTAGGGCAACCAAGCCTCCTGCTTGCTCCAGCTTCGTGGCTGCCGGCCGCCATCTTGGTTTGGTTAATTTGAATATATTTGCTCTGATTGGCTGGTGGGCGTGGCTTGGTTGTAGCGAAGGTATGGTCAATTAGCATCTTTTTATTTTATTATTGTAGATTGGACTATATAGCATATGTGTTTCTCTAATGTGTTAGAAGTCTTCTTTGAGATTAAGTATATGATTTTAATGATAATCCATGGACCTTCTCTTTCTCTCTTCTCTTTTTTCCAACATTCCCCCCATCCCCGGAACACACATTATATTTGAGAATTAAGAGATTCAATATAGCCCTGGCCAATTTTGCTCAGTGGATAGAGCATTGGCTGAGGACTGAAGGGTCCTGGGTTCAATTCTGGTCAAGGGCCCCTACCTTGGTTCCAGGCTTGATTCCCTGCCCTATTCTGGCATGTGCAGAGACAACCAATCAATGTGTCTCTCTTACGTCAATGTTTTTCAATCTCTGTCTCTCCCTTCCACTCTCTTGAAAAATTAATAGAAAAATATCCTCAGGTGAGGATTAACAACAACAAAAAGATTCAATATAGACTGTATTAGTTTGCTAAGGCTACCATAACAAAATACCACAGATGGGTGGCTTACACAACAGAATTTTATTTTCTCACAGTTCTAGAGGCTAGAAGTCCAATGTCATGGTGTTTACAAGTTTGTTTTCTTCTGAGGTCTCTCTCCTTGGCTTGTGGATGGCTGTCTTCTTGTCGTATCTTCACATGGTTTTTCCTCTGTGCACACACATCACTCATCTCTTTTTGTGTCCAAATTTCCTCTTCTAATAAAGAAACCAGTCAGAGTGGATTAGGGCCCACCCATATGACCTCATTTCACCTTAATACCTCTTAAAGGCCCTTTCACCTTATCCAGTCACATTCTGAGGTGTTGGGGCTTAAAACTCCAACATATGAATTTTGGGAGGGAAACAAAATTAAGCCCAATTTTACAGGTTTATTAAATAAAGCTTATAAATAACACTGTCAATTTCTCTCTCTGATCTTAGTTTTTTTGTGAGCTGGAGTTGTGTAAGGCTTAAAAGATATATTGATACTTCAAACTAAAATTATATTTTCATTAAGGTCTCGAATTTCTAATCATTTTTTGCTTTTTATACTTAGCTGTTATGTTACATAGAATTATAGTTATTACATCTTCTTAATTTATGCTTTTGTTGAAACCTAACGACCCTCTATTTTCTGCTTAGGGCTTTTAACATTAAATTCTATCTTGTCTAATATTAATATTACCTTTGCACATGTCTTTGCCTACACATTTGTTTTCAGCCTTTCTTAATCACTTTGTTGTACAATTGGTTTTTAAAACTGCACAATCAAGGTTTACTCTTTAGTCCAATTTGACAGTCTAGTGCAAGGGGAGAAATCAGTCTATTTGTTTTGAGTACAATGACTTGACTTTATTCCTCTCTTCTTACCTTATGACTTGTATTGTTGTTCTGTTTTTCTCTTACCCTAATTTTAATTGGTTTTTATCATTCTCTCTTTTATTTGGGAGATTTACTGTGCTGCTTCAATCCATTAATGATTATTTTTCCTTTCCTTATACTTATAAGTTTACATGTAGTTCTCTAATATTATTTAAAAAAATAAGAAGCTAGTTACATTCTTACCAAGAGGAACTGTTCCCTTCCATATATTGCAACCCAATAAAATGAGCTTTTGACACTGCCACTTATTTCCTTCCTAACTTTTATGCACCCCTTCTTCCCTCTCAATGTTTATACTGTCCTCTCCTCTCTGTGGTCTGTAGATGTTGTTTCATCCTCCTCTATCTAGGTCTAAGTGTTGCAGATGAGAAGTTTGATACCTTTCTGATTCTTTTTCTTTCATAGTAACTTGTTTTGTTATGCTTCTGTCTGAAAGTTTGTTAAATTTTCTCTTTATCCTTATAAACCTATGAATTGTATTATAATAGTTTTAAGTCCCTGTCTTTTCTTATTACTGATACCTGAACCTTGTCCTTTCATTCTGCAGACTCAAATCTTCCTTCAGTACAGAGAAAATGTTCTCTATTATTTGTTTAAACATTCTGTTTCTGTTATCTCTAACTGTCTTCTTCTGGAAAAAAGAACACATACACACACACAAACTATATGCTTGGCTTTTTCCTCCAAAGCTTTTCTTTAAAAAATATCTCTAACTTTTAATATTTTTTATTTCTTCATATTTCTATCTCTATATTATTTTTTTTCTGACACTTTATCCTTTGACTTTGTGTTTTGAGATGTTTCTTATACTTGGTTTTACAGTAACCATTCAATTTTCAGATTCATCTCCTACATTGTTTATTTATAAATTCATGGTCTGTGTTTTGATTTTTCCTCCATCAAGTTCTTTTTATTCTCCACTTAAAAATTATTTTATTAATTTGAGAGAGAGAAAGATTTGTTATTCCACTTATTTATGTGTTCATTTATTGCTTCTTGGATGTGCCCAGACGGGATCGAGCCTGCAACCTTGGTTTTTGGGGATGACACTCTAAGCAACTGAGCTACTGGGCCAAGGCCTATTCTTCAGTTTAATCATTGTTTCTTTTATTATATATTTTAATTAAAACGTACCTTTTTATATTATCATTATTTATTTTCACCCAGCAGTTCCATTTCCCTAGACATGTGTTCTGTTTGCTCTGAATGGTCTTATTCTCCCTGGCTTTATTAGAATTTTAATATATGTATTTTTTTTTGTACTCATTCATTTGTTTATTTTTTGGTATTCTCACTGGGACTCAGGTCTGGTTGTTGGAATGCTGAAGTGGTAGCAATTCAGGAAGTGAGTAATAGAAGGCAATGAGGTCTCTACATTCTGGGTGGTTGGAGTGGCTCCAGCCTCCCACAGAGGCAACAAAAAGAAGCCTTTTGTCCTAGTTTTTCTTAAACTCTGCAGGGCTGGGGACAGGGAGGACCAGGCCCACCTGCTTAGGAACTTCTTATCCACTTATCTACCACTTCTTGTCCAAGAATCCCAGGCATGCTCAGGGGGCTTGGAACCTACTGAGTTCTGTGAGCAGAGCTCTTTCCAGCATCTTAGGAGTTGTGAAACTCATGCCAGGACTCTCTGAGGCGGTTGGTCCCCCATAGCTTCATGCTCATTTAGCTCCTATGTAGGAAATGTGAACTATTTTCCCCTTGGGGGACCCACTCTGAGGGGAGGTCTCATTTCCAACTCCAGTGGCTGGACCTAACAGAAGCAGGTAGAGTTGGGAGTACAGTTGTTATAGCAAACCTTAGCAAGGCAGCCACGTTTTCAGAATCCCTAGAGACCTATTTAAAAATAGTTACATTATAAATCAGCAAAATCTTAGCAAACTTCAGAGAGTTTCTTAGCCTTTTAAATCAGGAGAAGTAATCAATCTAGGTGATTTTTTTTTTTTTTGCCTTAATGCACATCGGCAATGAGAACTTATATGCCAAGGGATGTTTTCTTCTTTCGCGTGTGTGAGATGGAGGACCATTTATTAGAAGAGTGAAACAGAGTGGCAGCTTGCTTTGGCTGATGTGGAAGAGTTCTTGACTGGGCTGCTTTCCTTTCGTCCATAATAAGTAGTTAATAGAAATTCACTGACCTGCGGTGCAGACTTAATTTATCCGGTATATCAAGTTGATTTAACAGGACTGGAATGTGGTGGAACAATAGCTTCCCCACCTCCCTACCTCTTGGTGATCCTCTGACCTTTCATCTGGAAAGAAAATCAGATTTAACACCATGTAGAACCTTTGTGCTTTTCAATAATTGGCCTATATTTGAGGAAAAAAAACGTATTTAATCAGTGGCAATCATCTGTTTATTTGAAAGACCAATAGATTGGGGAGTTGGTATTTGTCTTTAAAATTTTCACTTGTAGGAAAGGCTGCGGTGGCTGAGTACACTCTGTACTTTGCACTGTACAAAAGAAAAACCGAAAATCCTGAATTGCTTCTTTCTTTCATGGCATGTTCTCTATTTAGAAAATCCTTAATTAATTTTCTGTGAAAGCAGATGGTCAAAGGATTTAAAGAAGCAGAACAACATCTTGAATTCCCTTCTGCTTGCAAAAAGAGGAAAGTGAAAATGGTAAACTGATTAAAAGAAGTCATCCTGAAGTGTCCCATTATAATGAGATGTAAATAACAACAGCAACAAATCTGAATCATTTAAGAAAGTTTTCCCATTTAAAATGCATTCCTCCCACCAACTTTGTTCTCTGGAGACTTCAGCCATTTAAAAGCACGATATTGGAACTAACCCAGCATCACTTTTAATTAGCACAGAAATGCTAATTATACTTTTTCTGTGTGATGTTTCCGGAGAGCTGTCAGGGCCCTGTATTGTCACATCACTAACAGTATGGTGCACACGATCACCAGACCCATTTAAAAATTATAAAGGCCAATACATTCAAACTCATTATTATTTTTATTCTATTTTATTTTTTTTATCCTCACCCAACGATGTTTATTGATTTTAGAGAGAGGAAGGGAAGGAGGGAAACATTAATCGGTTGTCTCCTGTACACACCCCGACTGAGGATCGAACCCACAACCTAGGTATGTGCCCTGGTTGGGAATTGAACCTGAAACCTTTTGGTGTATGGGGCAATGCTTAAACCAACTGAGCCACCTGACCAGAGCCAAACTGATTATTATTTTTAAACTGTTGGAATCTGCCAGAAGATGCGTGAAAATAATGAGCAAAGTGAGCTTTTTATTCACTCCAGACACAAGCATATTTCTTTTTATTCAATATTTGTGGTCTGTGCAAATCAAATTCATTCCCATTGAATCATTTAAAATGCCACATAAAGCTTGATTTTGAGAGAAAACTGCTTTTCATGAAACAGTGTTTCATTTGAAAAGCAAATCGCCACTCTTCATTTATCAGGTTTAGGGCTCTGCATTTAGAGTTTCTTAAAGGAAGGCCTATCTGTGTTCTTGACCTGATTTTTTTTTTTTTAGATGATAGCTCTAGGAATGCAATGGACACTGTTCTTTAATAAAGTCTTGTATAAATTTAAGCACAAATTTAATTAACTTTATTTTAGTTACTGACAACAATTAGACCTAATACTTCCCTATCTTCAAACACATAGCCTCCACCTTCAAACCTCAAATACAAAACAAACACATCCCACTATAGAGTCTAAGCCTTCCATTTTACCAACACTTATCTGAATCAGGGTGAGAGTCTAAATGGCCTTTAAGGTCTATATTTATCATTATAATTCTTGGATTTTATATCAAAAAAGGGATTAATTCTATATTACATTAATTCTAAAAAATATATATTAATGTAATGAGTTCTAGAGTCAGCCAGAAACCTGGGAGGTTGCGGGGGGGCGGGGGGGGGGGGGAATTCAATAAAACTTTATATCTTGAGGGGCACAATTCCCCCTCACTTGGAAAATATTCTGAATTATTTTTTAAAAGTCTGAATTGCAAAATATTATTAAAAATGGAATTTGATGGCTTTTGGTACACTTCGCCTGCTGTACAATGATAATAACAACACAACAGTGATCACTGTAATATTTATTGACTGCCTGCTCTGGCCCTGGCACTGTACTGTGTGCTTTACATAATAACCACACCAAGTATGAGCCATTATTTCTCCATTTTATGACAGAGTACAATATGGCTGGGGACATTATGGAGCTTGTCCAAGCTAGCAAGTGACAAGGATGGTTATACCGAGGCCTGCCTGGTATTAAACCCCTCTGTTAACTATTGCACTATTATGATGAAATTGATGTTTTTAGTGATAGAGTAGAAAGTCCAGTGTTTTTTCTCCCTCTGAAATCAGGCTAATATGACCCCATGATCATGTTTGCACTGCTCTTAGGAAATGATTTCTTCTTATCTATGGCAAAGCAGATCTCTGCCTCAAGTAGTTTGAATGCTGACTGCTATGGACTGAATCGCACCCCTTCCATCCATAAGTTGAAGCCCTAACTCTTACCCTTATGGAATTTGGAGGTGGGGACCTTTGGGATGTATTTAGGTTTAGATGAGCTCATGAAGGTAGAACCTACATGATGTGATTATTGCCCTTATAACAAGAGGAAAAGACACCAGGGCGAGCCACCCCCCCCTACCCTTTCTCTCCCCACGCTCCATTCCCCATGTGAGGACAGAGCATTTAGAAGGCAGCTTCCTGCAAGCCAGGAGGAGAGCCCTTATCCAGGAACCAATACAGCTAGCACTTTGATCTTGGACTTCCCAGCCTCCTTAACCATGAGAAATAAATTCCTGTTATTTAAGCCACACTGTATTTTGTTATGGTAGTTCTAGTTGATTAAGACATTGACAAAGTGCCAATGAGTGGAATACAAAGGAATTGTTAATGCAGAAAGTTAAATGACAAGAGCATTAGTATAACAGTGTCAAACACTTTTGAGTCCTACTATGTACTAGGCACTGATCTGTGTGCCTTTGCATGTGTAACTTATTGACCACGCCTCACCATAATCCTCTGTGGTATCTACTATTCTCCCCATTTTACAACTAAAGATACTGAGGGGTAGAGGGTAAGCAATTTATCCAAGGGCACAGCTCTAGGTAGAACCAGAATTCAAACTCAGACAATCTAGCTCCAGAACCTATGTTCTTTCCTTCTTGTTTTTGGCTTTTTGTCAGTTTTCTTATCTTTAAAATGGGGATAATGGCTGCTTTTTTTTTAAGGGTAAGGAGAAATAGGAGAGGGCATGAATATGCCCTAAAAAGAAAAGCAAAAGCAAAACAGAATGTAAGGTGTTAATATTTAGTAGCATTAATTATAAACATTGATTTTATTTGGTGAACTTATTTATATTCCAACTCCATCAAAAATAAGTCAAGAAAAGGTATTTAAAGAGGCCATAAAAGCAAGGTCAATAGGAAAATCAGATTTAAGCAAAGGAGGAAGACACAGCCACAAGTAATGGTAAACCTTGTAATACCCGAGACAAAAGCTGAAACACTAGCTACATAGTTTTATCAATAAAAAAGAAAATAGACTATTTTCTCAGAAGAGAGAATGTTTTTCCCCCCTCTCTACAATTACATTTAAAAAGAAATTTTTCATGTTGGAGCTTCTAAAGTGAGCATAATGATCAACGGTTCCATTTGATTGATTACAATATCATCACTTTTGCTTCTCTCTTCTTGTCATGGTGGAGATATTAAGGAGCCATGAAGCCTTCAAATTTGGTCAGCAGGAGGGAAATGTTGTAGAATAGAAGGATATAGATAATTTAAGTCTAGATAATCAACCCTTAAATTGTCAAAAATTGACTCTTTGTCAGAAGAGGCCTCCCAAGTGTGCCGGATAGATCTACCATAGCTGTGACAATGCTAACCACCAGGCCACTTCACACTGAGGCCATCTAGGATGTGATATTGGGTCCATAATTAGATGATTAGATTTGGTGACTGCTCTTGGGGCCCAAACTTTAAATTAGACACAGCATATTAGTGCAGAGAATAGGTCAGAATATAGATAAGGGAAACCTGTATACATTGTGAAATATTTAAACAATATAGAAAAATATAAAGAAGAAAGTCAACATGAACAAAATTACCATAATTGTTACCTTTTGATATATATTTCCTTCCAGTCACATTTTTTTTATGAAAGTAGAAGCGTGCATTATTTAGCACTTTGTACTATGTATGGTATTCCCTCCCCAATCACCTTGTATTGGGATGCAGGTTTCAGGTAATTAGTACTTTCTTAAACATGATTTTTGATATTGTTTAATACTCTACCATAAACCATCATTTATTTCATTATCTTATTATTTTATTTATTTTTATCTTATTATTTTAAATCTTTAGGTTTCCAATGTTCACAAGTTGTTATGTGCCATTCACAAAGGTGAGGATGATATACTCTGCTTATATATTTCAGGAAAGGCTTTGTCATCAAAGAGGAAGTATGTGGGCTAGATCTTGACATTGCCCAGAGGTTGACTAGTCAGACCTATAAGAGAACAAACCCAGTGGAGGAGTAAAGTATGGAAAGTCTGGAGAACTGAAAGTAGTTTAGTGTGTCAATGTAGCCTAACAGATAAGAGATCAGACTTTTTTTTTTTTTGTCAGATCTGTCTGAGTTCCAGGACTGGCTTTCACACTTTGTAGCATTTTTACTTTGGGCAACTTGCTTAGCCTCTCTAAGCCTGGGTGTGTTTTTTTCTTTAAATGAGGCTTATAATAAGGTTGTTGTAAGGGCATAGAAGGCTCTTTGTATAAAAATCAATGCATAGTAAGAACTCAAGAAATATTATTTTTCTTTACTAGTATTAGTATGATGTCAGCCACCTTTGGGTGTATGATGGGGAGTGTTGAGAGACAAAGCAGCAGAAATAGAAGAGAACTTTAAATGTCCTGCTAAGGAGTTTGGTCTTTATATTATACGTAGTTAGACCTTGGTAGATTTTTAACCTAGGAAATGATACAAGGAGATTTGAATTGCAGTACAGATACAAGACTGTAAGTAGGGACATTACAATTCCAGGTGAAACACAATGAGGACTTGAATTGTCAATAATAGTGGTATCTGAGAGGAGACAAATAAGAGCCATTTCAAAGATAGAGAATCACTGGAAATAGGAAGTTCTTTGGATCAAGGGTGAAGGGAGGAATTCAGGATGGTATGGAAGATATATAATGTTTCTGCCTATGTACTGTTCCTCATTCCTTTTTTTATTTTTGGAAATAACATCCCAGGTTTCCTCTGGGTAATTACTTCTCCCCTATACTCAGTCCATTCCCTAATCCCATTCACCCAATATGTGTGTGGATAACCCAAGAGTTCCATATTCCTGGCTACAATAACTGGTCAGGAGCGGGTCAATGAATCAAGTTGGTCCAATGAGACCAGGTTTCTTGCTGAAATTATTAGGAAGGAGAACCTCTTTTCTTTGGAATTAAAGCCAGTTGGATGTAAATTTGGCATACCCAATCTAGGATGGAGCCAACAATGGAGAAGAACTGAGAAGAGAGAGCAGGACAGTGACTTTTTAATATTACTTAGTTGGGTCCTGTCATGCTTGGAGATAGAGTCTCCTTTAGACTTTCAAATTAAGTGATTCAATAAATTATACTTTTTAGTCTAGCCAGCTCCCATTGAATTTCTTTCCCTTGAAATTGAATTTAAAATTCTAGCACATGCAGGTGATTCCCAGATTTTTGCTTTGGGTGATTGGATGGATTAACCAATATGTTAAGCATAGGGGAGATACAGGTTTGGGAGAAAATGACAACTTTGGTTTGAAACATGTTGCATCTGGATTATTTGTGGAGCAGGTAGGTAGAGATGTCTGGGAGACACATTAATGAATGAATCTGAAATTTAGGAGAAAGATCAGAGGTGGAGAAACTGGTTTGAATCAATCAGATCTTGTGCTTAGCAAAATTTATTTCTTTTTGAAATAAAAAGTTTATTTTTTTTTGGTGCAAAGCTGATTCCATAGTAGCTACTCAGGATATATTAGTTAACTAAAGAGGGAAGAACGAGCAAATAAATACCATGTGTAGGATTGTTCTGGGGTGATTGTGCTTTTTTTTGTCCATTTGATGTCCATATATCGATATATCAGAAGCACTATCAAGTAATTAAGATATCAATTTTCAATCCCAGGGAAAACAAAAGTTGTATTTTGAAAAGTATCCCATGATTTTCTTTTTAGAGGCACAATAACACATACAATGCTTTTTTAATCAGAAAAGAACTGTAGTAAGCCTGACTGTTTTTAGGGTGGATGCAGAGTAAATAGGTGGAAGAATTAGGAAAGATGACTAAGAGCAATGGTATCAGTAAAGACCAAAGCTAAGATCATCTACACCCTCATCTTCCCAGTTACTGTATATGGACATTGAAGAAAGCTGATGAGAAAAAATAGATTCCTTTGACATATGGTGTTGGAGGAGAGCTTTAAAGATGCCCTGGACATCATTCATTCATAGGGTTACCAGGAGTCGGGGGCAACTCAACAACAGGCCACAGACTAAATAGATGAGTTGGTTTCATGAACATTGATCTCTGGATGTCTGGCATTTGAATCATCTGGGGAGCTTTTTAAATTCACAGGATTTTGAATTCCACTCCTCAAAGAGTCTGATTCTGCAAGTCTATGTCCAGGAACCTGTATGTTTGTTCCCAGATGACTGATGTTTGGACAGGTTTGGGAATTACTTAGTGGTGGGAAGGAATGTAGATGCAGTCTCCCATCACGTATGTCCTTGGACTAGCTATTTTGATTATTTGGGTCTTTGCTTCCTCATTGTTAAACTGATGGGGTTGAAATGATGATCTTTAAGGTCCCTTCTGTCTCTACACATACCTTTACTTCAATGACTAAACCAGTTGTTTTCTCCATTCGTATGTGACTCTTATAAAGTGCTTCTCTTACTTCATAAAGGAGAAAAAAGAAATAAAATTTCAAATCAGCATTTCAGCTGTCTTTTGACTGCCAGCAAGATGACAGTTTTAGGAGCATCTTGGTTTAGTGATGTGTAACAGCAATGATAGTGAGCTGTGTTGTATGCAATTTAATCCTTAAGCATGCATCCACAACGTAGTTATTTCCTATACACTTAAAATGATAAAATAGTGAGCAGAATTTTTGTTAACTTTCTCTATTTTGTTATTGTATACTGTGCTATTCCCACAGGAGAAACCATAATGATTTTTTTTTCTGTCTTTTGAAAATCAAGCTCATGCAAAGTGACAGGTTTAGAACATATTTCTAAGTCAAAGAATGACCATTATAGGACTCGATCATACAAGTTACACCCCTAACTACCATTTATTTGTGCTGAAATTGGCTACCTTCCTGATGCTAATTCTGCAAGACAGCAGTAGGATATGACTTGCCTTCCCACTGTTTGATATAAATCTCCACTGATACGAATTGAGTTCAGCTGCAGTGAACTTAAATGCTAATACTGAAAACATAAGGGAGCCTGCTGTTTCATTTATACCAGAAAGATTTAAATTCTACCATCTTCTCTATCCCCAA
The DNA here is from genome assembly GCF_028538775.1 of Myotis yumanensis. Classification (NCBI taxonomy): domain Eukaryota; kingdom Metazoa; phylum Chordata; class Mammalia; order Chiroptera; family Vespertilionidae; genus Myotis; species Myotis yumanensis. The sequence goes on from NW_027223754.1 coordinate 196,207,097, forward strand.
TCCCCACCCCTACCTTAGGTTAGATCCAATTAGAACCACTCCATTTCTGTCTGAAGGGTGAAATGTGCAAGTTTTATTTACATAACTCAACATGAAAATGGAAGAAGGAATTAATCATAAGGATGGGTGCACCACTTTTGTCCTTGAATAATACACCAAACAGTTATGAAACAACAGTGCCATAGCATTTATCAGATAGCCAGCTAGTATTTGTTAAGCACCAACTTTGTCCAGTACTATGTAAATTATTCTAGGGTCTATAACAGGGGTCCTCAAACTTTTTAAACAGGGGGCCAGTTCACTGTCCCTCAGACTGTTGGAGGGCCGGACTATAGTTTAAAAAAAACCCATGAACAAATTCCTATGCACACTGCACATATCTTATTTTGAAGTAAAAAACAAAACAAATGTTTTCGGCGGGCCGCATGTGGCCCGCGGGCTGTAGTTTGAGGACCCCTGGTCTAGAACATAAAAACAAAAATAATAATAATGAAAATTTTGGGTGCTCACTAAGTGTCAGGCATTGTAGTAAGCACTTGATAGTTTTCTCATGGAATCCTCAAAACAACCCTATGAAGTAGGTACCTATTATTATATACATTTTACTGATGGAGAAACTGAGACCCAGAGAAATTTAAAAAAATTGCTCAAGGACTTGAGAAACCAGAAGTTAGACACAGGTGTCCATACTCTTGGTTTCTTGATGTTTCCTAACTTTAAAGAGTTTAAAATCTAGTTGGGAACACAAGGAATATGGCTCCTCTGGAAAAGGCCCAGCATTGCAAGGTGTGCATAAAACAAATAGCATCATGTTTGTCCCTGATCATGGGAGACATGAACAGAGGTAAAAGGATAATTCTGAAGTGGGAGCATGACCCAGAAGGAAAAAAAAGAATGGAAAGGAAGAGTCAGTTCAATTGTACAACACATACCTGGTACGCATCTAGGACACGTCCCTCAAGCTTACAGGTACTTTTCTCCCTTCCTTTTGCTCTGATTCAGAATTGATCCTGGGATGCCCTAATATTCAGTGTGCTTGGAACCTTAGATGTTCACTATGCCTGATGCTCTGAACTTAAAAGGGAGAGTAGAATGAGATGGAATGGAAGCAGCTGGTAGGGGCCAGATGGTGGGGGTTGTTGAAGGTATCATGAGGAATGTGGTCTGAATTCTAAGTGGGTCAGCTGAGTGACATGCTCAGAATTGGCTTTTAGCGAGATTATTCTGGATGTGGGATGAGGAATAAGTAGAAGCAGATGCAAGAGTGATGACAGTGATGTAAGCTTGAGTTAGGATGGAATGAAGGAGGTATATTTGAAGACTATGTAGAAAATGGAGCACTGGGATTTCCAGTCCATGCCTTCACCATTCCTCTCAACACTGCCTGTCATGGTCATAGTCATTTAATGTTGCCAAGTCTATGAACAGTGTTCTATTCTCATTTTATTTAACAGTATTCTAGTTGACCTCTTGACTTTGGATCCATTTTTTTTTTTTTTTTTTACCAACTTTTCTCCTCCTCAGATTAACCTATTTTTCTCTTTTTTTCTAACCTACTCTTTCAGTCTCTTTCTATTTTTCTCCCTTCTAAACACTCATAATGAACTTCACCAGGGTTGATCCTGGGATTGCTTTCATTCTCCCTCTGTACAGTATATTGTCTATACTGTTTTTCTAGGTAATTTTATTGTCTGTATGCTGCTGACTCACAAATTTATGTCTCAGGCCTAGACTTCTCCTTGAAGTTCTAAGCTCATAACCCCAATTGCTACTTGACAAGCCCATTTGGAAGTCTAAAGGACATTTCAAACTCAACACATCTAAAAACTTGTTAATTTCCTTCCTGTCCACTGCCTCTGTTAAAAGCATTACCATCCACCCAGATAGTCAATTGAGAAGCTGAAAATATTGCTTAATTTATCTCTTTTCTTTGATTCTGACATCCAGTGCATCAGGAAAACCTTTAAATTTCAGCTTCCAATATATCTCAGCGTCATATGTTTCTTTATTTCTTTGTTGCCAAACTCTGGTGCAAGCAGAATTATCCTTCAATCTGTTTCATTTTTCCTTGTATTTCTGACTTTCTGATTTGTTTGTTTACTTGTTTAGTAACTATTTTTTATCACACTAAACTGTAAGTTGCACGAAGGCAGGGAATTTGGCTGTTTTGCTCCCCATAGTACCTAATACAGATGATAGACTCAGTAAATCTTTGTGGAATGAATGAATGGACTTATGTTTGACTTAATATGAATAGTGAGAATCATAGGAAGGAGAAAAACATTCCTAGGAACATTTCCAGATTTCTGATTTGAGTAAGTGGTTACTTGGTAATGTCATTTACCAAGCAAGATAGGACCAAAGTTGGAGGGAAGAGTTGTGTTCGTTTTTTACAAATATTGAATTTAAGATTCTGGTAAGAAAACAGTGGACATATTCAAATATCTTTAAGATATTTTGGACTGGGGCTTAGAAGTCAGTTCTGGTGTGGAGATATGGCTCACAAACTCATAAGCCAAATTAAGGATGGTACTTGAAGTCATTGGGGTGTCAAGCTCCTTTAAGTGAGAGAATGAGCCCAGAGAAACATCAAAATTATGGAACCAGTAGAACATGAAGAGTGACCAAAGAAAATGGAAGAAAATGTAGGATTGTATGCTGTCAATGAAAAAAATCCAGAATTTCAAGAAAGAGATTTTAATAATCTCACATGCTGCTGAAAGGTCAGAACATATAGCTGAAAAGTGACCATTGGATTTAGCAACATGGGGGACAATGGTGATCTTGGAGTACAAAGTGGAGGTCCAGATTTAAGGGACAGGAAGAGTAAGGGGGATAAGGAAGATGGGGCAGAGTTTGTTTAGGACAGAAAAAGGAACAAGAAAGAAATATCAGCTGGAGGTTGGATATAGGGTTGATGGATTTTTATTTTTTAATGTGGAAGAGACTTGAGCATGTTAAATGCTTTCCAGAAAAGTAATAACTAGGAGAACCAGAATGTGGGAAGAGGTAGAAACTAAAGTACAACTAATAGTGTCTTTCCACTGGAGAAAGTACAGCCTCTGTTTTAAAAGGAAGGAGGAGAGGCCATGTACATTGTAGACTGATTCATGAATTTGGTCAAAATTGAAAGAGTGCCATCTGATGGCTTTCATTTATTCTATGAAGGAGAAAGAGAGTTCTGTGCCAGAATCACGCCTTTTAGGGCCTACCCCTTCTCGATAAGGACTACTCTATAATATTTTGTTGGTTAAGTCTTCTTGTAATACTTTCAGTGCTAATGCAGAAATGAGCCCATCTGCTGTACTTCCCTCTCTCTTGATGACATTACCACTTCATGGACAGACCTTCAGAGAATTGTGCGGATGGGTTCTAATCATTCTCATAACTAATAAAAGTTGTCTATTTATTATTCTTTTTCTCCCTTTTCTTTTATGGCTACTTTGCATTTCACCTTTCTGTTTGTTGCCCGATTAGCTGAGCAGAGATACTTGGTATAATGGTTTCAAATTATATCAGTACACGTTTGATGTTCCTAGATAATTAATGCTGAAATTCACAGCCGGTGGTGGTAACAGGAGTCAGACAACAACTCTAAGAATAATGCAACATGCTCATTTTTTTCTCTGCCTAATAATCAACTTTATTTTTACCTGCTATTACAAAGACTGGTTGGAGGAAAAAAACAAAACAAAATAAAAACACCCACCTTGATATGTAACAGTCTCCTCTTTGGCCCCATTCAACTCTAAAAGACGTTTTACCTGTTTGGTGGGTGGCTGGGAATCCCAAGCAATATTGCATTCATGGCTTCTCTATTTCCATTTTTGAAATAACAGTAACTGCAACATCACTCACCTCTTTAGAAACTCAAGCTGCCGCATCAGCAGTCGTTTCACGTTGGTTTATTGCATGACCATTAAACAACTTCGAAAATCAGATTTTCACTGTTAAAAATTAAGTAATTAGGGAGTTATGAGCTTTGACAAGAGTTCTTCACCCTTTGATCCCTACAAGGAAAATAAAAACAAACAAACAAAAAAGTTAATATACTGAATCCACTCACTGGTTTTCAAGTCCTGCAAATGCCCTGCCATTGAAATCTCAGGGAGAGATGGACCAGGCACCTCTGAAATGAATTATTTTACCCATACTCTTCCAGTTGTATATTTTATTGAAAATCTTCTCTCTCTTATCCCAGAGATAAATATGTGTGACATTGGCTGGAGACCATTTGGGAATTTCCCATATTCAATCAGAGGTTTGCAGAGCACTGAGAATCTGTTTTGAATGTCAATAGAGTCTGAGGAATGGTACACAGGGTAAAAATTGCAAACTAGGAAAGAAGAAAGACCTTAGAGTGTTATTTTTGTCTTGAAGTGAAACAAGCTGATCTTGAAGTCAGATCTCGGCTCCATAACTTATTACCTTTCCCTTTGGCAAGTGACTTAACTTATCTGAACCTCAGTTTCTCACTTGTATAAAAAGGATTACAATGCCCATTTCAAGAATTCCTGGGGATTAAATAATACAGTTTGTGAGAAGTTCCTAGCATGGCTTCTAGCAGATATTATTTTCAATAGTTTCTTTCTCCTTTTTTGTTCTCAAAATAAAATTTCTTTATAGCTCTGTAATACCTAAAACTCCTTCAAAGATTTATTTTATTAGCTCTACTTCTGTGACGACCTCATGCATCTACATCTTGCTTTCCTTTTCTTTTTTTAAAATATGTTTTTATTGACTTCAGAGAGGAATGGAGAAAGTGAGAGAGATAGAAACATCACTGATGAGAAAGAATCATTGATTGGCTGCCTCCTGCATGCCCCCTACTGGGCACTGAGCCTGCAACCAGGCAGGTGCCCTTGACCAGAATCGAACCTGGGACCCTTCAGTCCACAGGCTGATGTTCTATCACTGAGCCAAAAGTGGCTGGGGCTTTTCCTTTCCTTTTCTCCTGCCTGGATTGCCAGGCTGATATCCCAAGTTCAGATTGATATCCTTAAAACATGAGTCCAGTCATATGATAGGCCTGCTCTGAAGCCTTCAATGGTTTTCTACCACATGCCTAGAAAACTCCCAAACCTCTTAGCTCAGATAGGTGGGACCCTCCATGTTTCAATCTCCATCCATTTCCAGTCTATTCACTGAATTCTCTACATATCCCCAACTAAATCATGCTATTCCCTTCTCCCTGAACACTGCTCATCCTGGCCTGTCTCTTTGCCTTCTCTGGCTTAGATTCTCCTCCCCACCATGTCTTCTTGCTGATGTCCTACCCTTAGCTCAGGCCAGTATTAGTGCTCTGTCCAATCTGGGATGTACCCTCTTCTGCTCCTCCTCCCTCCCCTGAAAGGATTCCCCCATCTGAAAACTCTCACAGCAATTTTTCTTTTGTGGCCACGTCTGCAGTGTTCTTCCCCAGCCTCCCAGCCTCGTCACCTCCTATCCATCCTAAGGTCTCAGCCTCACATCACGTCTCCAACTGTTGAGTCTATATCAGTCCCCCTTGGTATATGCTGCCTTCAGAACACTTATCTCATGTCTCATAATACCATAGTCACTGTGGGTCTGATCATCCTGTTAATGTTTATCACCCACCTGTAAGACTGGAAGCTCCTAGCAGGAAGGTAAGGTGACCATTTTTCTCCCTGTCATATCCTCAATTTGTGGCAGAGAAAGCACTCAATCAATACTTGTGGAATCAATAAATGAAGTATACCACTTGCCTTTTTTATAGCTACTTATATCCATGCCTGTCACATCTGTGTCACTGAGAACAGGGGCTATCTCATTTTAATCCCAAGTGGCCCTATAGCACCTAGCTCAATGCCTTGCTGATCATAAGTGCCCACTGAGTACTCATTTTTTGTTTTTCTTTTTTTTTAAAGAGTGAGCATAGAAACAGAAAATCCCAGCATGAAGACTACTGTGGACATTTTAAGTGGTACAGTAGCTATCTTAACAGGGGGGAAGACTAAGCCCCCTTCAGGTTTACCAGGAGTCTTCTCACTTTAATAAACAAAACACTTGTAGTGGGTTATTAAACCCTTGATTTTCAGATCTCATTCATAAATGGCAAGGCTGTTTTTACAAGAAAAAAACATTCTTAAAGCAGAGACTAAAATATAAACCCTTTTGATAACAAAAACAAAGCTGCCCTTCCACCCCCATGTTTCTGATAAAAATGGCCTTTCTCAGGAGATATAATTTCCTGTCTTCACCATCTTTCTTTTAAATTGCCCAATCAATCAGAAGAGGAGATTTTCACCCCACCTGTGGCGAGACATTTTAAAGAGAGGAGACATTTGATTGCTATGTTTAGATTTATGGGGATTGAGATGACCCTGAAGATTAAATGAAGAAGCAACTGTGAAAAAGAAACTGAAACAGGGAGAAAATTGATTTTTAAGTTGAAGACATATTGGTGTGGAGAGGTTTAAATGAGGAGATAGGACAGAATGATAAGGTCCATGTGGGTAGGGGAGGGGGCACCTTGAGGGGAAGTCATGTTAATTGTCAGTGGTGTAATCCCCATTGACCTTCAGAAGGCTGCGAGAATGATGATATCATGAGACTTGATGTTTTAAAATCACATTTAGTGAACACCTAATCAGAGCTACAGATGGGCTTTAGATTTGATCCTCCTGATGAAACTGAATTAAGACAGGGCAGAAGACCTATAATAAAGAGTGACTATGAAATGAAATTCCTCAGTGTTATTTTTCAAGATGTGAGAGGCAGCAAAATATATTGCTGGCTAAAACAAAAGAAATTTAATCAGTGCAGATAAAAATATGAATTTTTTTCCAAAGGGGAAAAATGTCTTGGAAACTTTCCCATAACATATGAGAAGTTTCTTTCAAGGAGACCTACTCCTACATTTCTGAAATCAATTTCTTTCTGCTTCCTTCTAGGTCTCGAGTCTCTTCTCTGTTCCTCTATATTTTGCACTATCACATCATTCCTTTTTGCTTTTCCCCCACCATCTTTTGATGACTTCACAAACACCTTTCCAGGACTGATTATGAAACTTCAATGGCTTTCAGTAAATATGTTTTGGGTAGCTGCTCTTTACTTAATAGTATTATAGTATTTGAACTACAGGTCCTATCCTTAAGAATTTAAAGGACTTTTGAAGATACAAAATACATACCTGAAATTATGAATAAACAACTAAGCATGGACATCAGTCTAATATGAACTCAGGAGAAGGAAGAGGGATCCCTCTGGGCTGGGCCATCATGGTAAATTACATAAAGGAGATGGAATTAGATGGGCAATGGGAAATGGAGAAGTCGTGAGGAGTGGAATGTGGGAGAAATCAGACTAGAAAAATCATGAAGCCCAAATTGAACATGGGGGTGTTGAGTGGCCAGTGAGGAGGCTACCTTGATGAGACGAGAAATGGTTATTAAGGAGCAGTGAGGGTCAACTAAAGCGTAATCTGTAGACTTTGGATAACTGTGATAAAGGAGAATTTCATGTTCTGAGGACATCATTATATAATTGTTAAATCAGTTATATGTTGCATTTATGTGTGTATACTTTAATACATGGATATGTATTTATTTATTTTGTTTTTCATTCTTGATGCCATTCTGTTTATTCTGTTTATACATACACACAGACACACAGACACACACACACAGACACACACACACACACACACACAATATGCAAAGCACTTTGCTAAACATAAAGCTCCATGCAGTGCTTAATTAATATGATCAGTTTTTCTGTAGGGGTTAGGGGGAGGGAAATAGCAAACTTTGTTGTGAGAACATTCTTTTTACTAGATAAATGGGCTAAAGGGACAAATATATGACCTTCTGCCTGGGGAGTAGAAATTACTGATACAAAAATTCCATTAATGAGTGCAGATGGGAACAAAATTATGGCAGCTAAATGGTTTAAATACCAGATTGTTCTTTAGAAATGTACATTTAAAAATATGAAATAAGACTGAGACAATGTAAAAGATATCAGGAATGGTATAAGAATATCTTCTGACACATAGGTAAGAGAGATGAGTAGGGAGAAAGAATTTACATTTGGTAATATTATAAAAAGAATAATGAAGCTTATTCAAGCATGAGATTTTAAATCCTAGGAAACTAGAGTGGTGAAAAATGAGAAGATAAAATGATAATGTATTTGGAGGCAGCATGAATTGTTGAATAAGTAAAAGCACTGGAGTGAGAATCTATAAAAATTTCAAATCCCTTGTGCAAACTTAGTTTCTATGTTTTAATAGAATCTATCTATATATATAAAAGCCTAAGCGACTGTTACGACCGAACAACTGGAACAACCAGAATGACAGGCCAACCAGTCGCTATGATGTGCACTGAACACCAGGGGGCAGACACTCAATGCAGGAGCTGCCCCCTGGTGGTCAGTGTGCTCCCATAGCCAACCTCCCATGGCCGGCAAAACTCCCACGGTCCCTCTCCCTGTTCACAGGCCCTGTCCAGCAGGGCCCGGCCAGACTGGCCCCAATCGGGACTGGGTGAGACAGCCCCAATAGGCCCTGTTTGCCGGCCAGGTCTAGGGACCCCACTTGTGCACGAATTTCTTGCACCAGGCCTCTAGTCTATACTAATAAAAGAGTAATATGCTAATTAGACTGGGAGACCTTCTGGAGACCTTCTGGATGTCCTTACGGACAAAGCTGGGAGCTTGGCCAGCCTGCAAACTGCCTCCAAATGGCCCTCAGCCCCTCGTCCATGCCGGCTACGCCCCCCAGCAGAGACCCTCACCTAATGGGGGTGTGGCCAGCCTGTAAATGGCCATTAGCCCCTCACCCAGGACGGCCATCATCCCCTCGCCCAGGCAGGGACCCTCACCCCAATGGGGGCATGGCCAGCCTGCAAACATCCCTCAGCCCCTTGCTCAGGCTGACCTCACCCCTGGCAGAGACCCCCCCCCCCCCCCACCCTGATGGGGGTGTGGCTGGCCTGCAAACTGCCCCAGGCCCCTTGCCCAGACAGGCCCTACCCCCCAAGGGGACCCTCACCCTGATCTGGGACCCCCTTCAGGGCAGACCAGCCAGCCCCCACCCATGCACCAACAGGGTAATATGCTAATTAGACCAGGAGATTTTCCGGGAGAACTTCCAGATGCCCTTCTGGACATAGCCATGGTGGTGGGACCAAGGCAGAGGTAGTTAGGGGCAATCAGGCCAGGAGGGGAGGGCAGTTGGGGATTATCAGGCCAGTGGGGGGGGTAGTTGGGGGTGAGCAGGTTGGCAGGGGGGGCAGTTGGGGGTGAGCAGGCTGACAGGGGTCAGTTGGGGGCGAGCAGGTCGGCAGGCAGAGTGGTTAGGGGCAATTATGCAGGCAGACAGAAACAGTTAGGGGCAATCAGGCAGGCAGGCAGAGAGATGATCAGGCAGGTAGGCAGGTGAGCAATTAGGAGCCAGTGGACCTGGAATGCAAGGGGGATGTCTGACTGCCCTGTGGGATCGGGCCTAAACTGGCAGTCGGACACCCCCAAGGGGTCCTAGATTGGAGAGGGTGCAGGCTGGGCTGAGGAACACCCTCCCCCCATGCACGAATTTTGTGCACTGGCTCACTAGTATATATATAAAAGCCTAAGCAACCATTTGACCGTTCGACTGTTCAACCAATAGCTATGATACACACTGACCACCAGGGGGCAGGTGCTCAATGCATAGGCATGGGAACATGGAACAGACTGACCAATCTCAGAGGGAAAGGGGGAGGGGGGGAGGGAGAGAAGAGATTAACCAAAGATCTTGGTTATGATCTTATATGCATACAAGAGGCCAAGTGAATGGATTCGTGCACTGGTGGGGTCCTTGGCAGGGCCTGCGGGGATCAGGCTGAAAACCGCCCTGGTGCACAGATTTGTGCACTGGTGGAGTCTCTCAGCCTGCCCTGTAGGGATTGTGCCGACACCGGCAGTTTGACATCCCTCGAGGGGTCCTGGATTGTGAGAAGGTGCAGACGAGGCTGAGGGACCCCCCACTGGTGCACAAATCCATGCACTGGGCCTCTAGTACTATAATAATCATCATCATCACAGCCATCACCACCACCTTTTCTAGATAGTCCTTGGCTTATTTGCTCTCATACCCCTTTCTTGTCCTTCCCTTGCTCTGCTCTAAGGAGCAGAGACCTGTGTTCAAAGGTCACATGTCAATGGGCATTTTGCTGGTTCATTTATGGAAAGCACTTGTAGGAGATTGGCAGATGGAAGGGAGAGAGAGGCAGGGTAGTCCTTTCTCCCTCTATCTGCTAGAGTTGCTGCTTCTCCACTAGTCTAGTCATTCCAGATGAACCCCCATAGTTTCAGCTTTAGTTAGATGACCCTGGCTCAGGGGGCCGGAAACACAAACACAACCTCCTCCATTAGGTTTAGAGGAAGAGACTTCCTGTATTTCTAATCTCTCAGTTGCTTTACTGTGTTCTTTGGTTATTCATCTCTTTAATCACTTGTTCAACAAAATCCCTCCTGTATTAAATTCCCTCTGTTTTAAATACTATTTTCCTGGTTGGACCCTGACTGATATACTGGTTTTACTTGGATAATATAAGGAAAGAAATAATACAGTGGACCTGTTTGAGATATTTGGAGAAAGGCAGTTATACATGTTCAAATAGCAATTTTTATTTGATTCCTCATGAATCTAAAGTAATTATATTTAACACTGCAGGCTTTCACAGAAGTATTGCAAGGCTTACTCATGGGATAAAATCTCCTGGTGACTCTGAAATTAAATATAACTATTGCTTTCTGGATTGTCACTAAAAAAAAAAAAAATGGATAAATTCTCAAGTTCTGGAATCTACCCAATGTATATAAAGTGAAAGCAACCCAGAAAAATTCATCTCGGTGTTAAATTTATTTTAGCTCTTTTGGTAAGGATATGTGCTTATTTTTTTTTTTTTATTTTTTTTTTTGCATGGGTAAGTCATTGTAATGTTTCCTCCATTGCTTAGTTGGTTTGGTCAGAAGATCATGGTGTGTGAAAGTGTCGACCTTTATGAATCAAATATATTTCAGCACTGCAAATACAGGCAAAACAGTTCTGGCACTGCAAATACAGGCAAAACAGTTCTGGCACTGCAAATACAGGCAAAACAGTTCTGGCACTGCAAATACAGGCAAAACAGTTCTGGCACTGCAAATACAGGTAAACAGTTCTGGCACTGCAAATACAGGCAAAACAGTTCTGGCACTGCAAATACAGGTAAAACAGTTCTGGCACTGCAAATACAGGTAAAACAGTTCTGGCACTGCAAATACAGGTAAACAGTTCTGGCACTGCAAATACAGGTAAAACAGTTCTGGCACTGCAAATACAGGTAAAACAGTTCTGGCACTGCAAATACAGGTAAACAGTTCTGGCACTGCAAATACAGGCAAAACAGTTCTGGCACTGCAAATACAGGTAAACAGTTCTGGCACTGCAAATACAGGTAAAACAGTTCTGGCACTGCAAATACAGGTAAAACAGTTCTGGCACTGCAAATACAGGTAAACAGTTCTGGCACTGCAAATACAGGTAAAACAGTTCTGGCACTGCAAATACAGGTAAAACAGTTCTGGCACTGCAAATACAGGTAAAACAGTTCTGGCACTGCAAATACAGGTAAAACAGTTCTGGCACTGCAAATACAGGTAATACTGTTAAGAACTTTGTTAGTCTGTTATCCTTAAAGTCCCGATTCTGTTGGAAAGTCTTATTGTATGATATTGAACTATAATGGCTTAACTCTATTCTGGTCTTCTCATGCTTTAACTATTTCATTTTCTTTCAAGGATAGTTTAAGAAATGCTTGTGCTGATTGAATGTAAACTGTAATTGAAAAACACACACATGCTTAAGCTGGAATAACCTGGGAGGTGCCTTGTTAAAAACACAAATGCTAAATCAGAACCTCTGGAAATACTAATAAGGCATGAAAACTTGAATTTTAATAATAAGATATTTCATCAATTAACCAATTAATTAATTTTATCAGCTAGAGTTTGCAGAACACTGGGTACCAATGAATGCAAAATTCCCATTAGTCTGTATTTTATCTCCTCAGTTAGATCAATGGCTTACAGGGGAAAGTTTTCTTCTAATCTGTCTTCCCTACACTGGCAGAGTATTAAGTAATTAGTAAATGTGCAATAAGTATTGTAGAATTGATTTGAACCCTTAATCACCTCAAATATAAGGAGTAATTTCTTGAGCATTATCCTAATGACAATAATTATTGTTGTTCTTTAAGAAAATGAGCAACACTGACATAATTATCTAGCAAAAGCAAGGTAAGTCTTTATTGAAAGAATAGAATGAAAATTAGTAGAAAACCTACAAGCATTTATGAAACATATACAGATAATGATAAATGGACATTATGAAATATAAATTGAAAAAGAGAAAATCATGACAGAAAAACTTGATTGTTTTTTTTTTTTGATAGAGCTACAAGATCAATGGATAAAAGTAATGTGAAATTGTAGATGTAATCTATCTCAATTTTGGTAAAGTGTTTGATAGTGTCACATGAAATTTTCCATCTTGAATTAATTGAAATTGGCTTTGCTGTGGACCTCTTGTTGTGTGCTCGATGGTACAAAAGGCTACTAACATAAAATAATGATGTACTGATGAAGAGATATTTCTGAAATGAGGACTAAGTTTGCCCTCAATTGCCATTTTAGTGTTTGATTTTGAAGCTGTATTTAAATAAGGTGGTGACATTTTACATTTGTGTTGCATTAAAACTTGTTGGAATCAGCAGGGAAAGAGAAATTATACTAAGATGTGTTCAAATATAATAAATATTCATATTTTATACCATTGACAACCTTCGGAATTTTAAACATTCTATCAACTTGCACAGTTATGCTCACATATAGCCTTTTCTAGACTTTGTGAATATACAAGCATATGCCTGTTTCAAAAATATTACAGGTTGCCAGATTTATCAAATTAAAATACAGGCAACCCTAAATATACTTAGAATTTATTCTCAAACACAGATGCATTGGGAGATCCTAAGGGAAAGATATGAAAAAATGTTAATTATACTTATTCATGTAGACTTACTGGGTCAATACTTTTAGGGCTAACTTGCTTTCATGGGCTGATATACTAGTAAATGTCTAGTCTGAAGTATTCTATGGCTTTCTGAGTAGATATGTTTGGGTGTGAATTAGAAATACAGATTTAAAAAAACATTGGACTTTTCCTTTTACTATGATTTCAAGAGAAATGTTATGTGAATTATTATATTTAAAAATTCTGTTTGTATAATATTATAGGAATATTTAATGCTAAAGGATTTGATTCATGTAAGCTATAAAGATGAAAATAAATAAAACAAATAACTACATGTATATAGTTGATTGAAATGGTAACCAAAGGAGTGTGATGTGTTGAGGTAGTTATCTAATAACCTGAATATCCAAAGGATATGAACACTGCAGAATTAGTTACCATGGTATATAATTGTTAATGAATGACATTGAGTAAATGAAAATTTAAAGAGAATGATATCAGAATGAATTATTTTAATTATAAAATATTTTAAGAAGTTGCTGGGTTGTCTAACTTTTAATATATTTAAAAGTAGGCTAAAACCCAGAATATGTTAGGAAAAACTTTTAACTAGAGATGACAACTTCTTATTTCTTATGTTATATGAATTTGCATTCTTCTATATAAGAGAGCTAATAGTTAACTTTTATTTAGTGTTAAACATCAGACTTTCACTAAGCACTTTTACAGGGATTAGCTCACTGAATCCTCCCAACAACCTGAGAGGTAGGTATTCTTATCATCCTCACTTTATAGAAGAAGATGAGGCTTTGATGAGTACATGACTTGAGCAAGGTCACATAGCTGGGAAGCGGAGATTTGCACCCAAGCTGAGATTTAGTTAAGAGCATAGTTTTCTAAATCTATGCTCTTAACCACAATGCGGCATAGCCTCCCATGAAGACAAAGGAAGCTTTGATGCAATTCACAGAAGAGATCACTAGTGTCTTAAACAGTAAGCTTCATGGGTGCAATTGAAATCATTCAGTTCACTCAAATTTGATTTAAACACAACTCTTTAGGAACAGATTTGTTGGATAAAGTGAGATATACCTGCAATGCCAAGATTTCCTGTGTTGGTCATAGTCACCAATAAAACCCCATACCTCAGTCATACTCTCTATTGTGGGTAAGATATGTGAGATTAATGAACATAAAGACAGCTGGCTGCAATTTTTCTAAAATTGTTACGAATGATCTCCTAGGAAATGTGGGCATTCCCTCAGAGGAAAATCTGATAGTGGAGCCTAGGGGAAAATATTTAACCCAACAGAGGATCTGAATCTATTTCTACTACCCCTTTCTAATATCACTGTACAAATAACAGCATTTTAGAATAAATTGTATGATAAGGAGATTTTGTTTTTTTATGGTATGTTCTTTTTAAAAAAATATATATATTTTTATTGATTTTTAGAGAGAGAGGGAGAGAGAGGGGGAGAGAGAGAGAGAGAGAGAGAGAGAGAGAGAGAAACATTGATGACATATAGGCCCTCTACTGGGGATAGAGCCTGCAATCCTGGCATGTGCCCTGACCAGGAATCAAATCAGCGACCTCTTGGTTCATGGGTTGATGCTCAACCACTGAGCAACACCAGCCAGGCTTATGGTATGATCTTTAGTTCTTTATCTAACTTCTCCAGTCCCAGTGACTTCATAAAAATTAGGGTAGCAGTGATGGTCTCAGGTTCTGAAATCTGATTGCTTAGCACTTCAAATCTGAGCTTGAAGACATCTGCTTCTGGCCAACATGGAATGACAAGGGCTAGATTTATCCTCCTTCCAGAAACAGCTAGAAAACCAGACAATATATATGACAGTTTTTAAGACATTGAACTTTATGCCACAAAAGACAGTGATCTCTGGGATATGGGAAACAAATAAGGCAATTCCTATAATTGTTCCTGCCTGGAGAGAGTTTCCAGACTGAGGGACAGGGCAGGGGAACCAGGTAGAAGAGGGCAATATACCTGGGTTGAGAAGATGGAACTAAGAGTCCAGGGAGGCCAGGGCCAGCATTTACAGGGTAAAGCATTGGAGAGGAGAGAACTACATGGAGAAAGAGCTCTGGATGTCTACACAGAGTCCCCTTGAGTCTTTGGCTGAGTGCTGATCAGCACATTCATGTGAGGAAACTACCAAAGATGGGGAGAGAACCACCTGAAAGGACTATCCCCAGGGACCAGGAATTCACATAGGCCTAGGACCACTTCCTGTCCACACCAGCCAGAGTTTAAAACCTTATAATTTGTGGGGCATCTGAAGAATTTTGCCTTAGTAGTGGAGAATACATAGGTCTGGATGTAACTACTCTCTGGTCCTGCCTAGGAAACTTTAAAACAATACCTGAAAGAATCAAATTGTTCCCAAGTAACTTAACTACATTCCAGAACACAGCTCAAGAAAAGGACACAAAAATATCCAACATCCAACAATGTAAAATCACAATGTGAATTTAGCTTCTATTAAAAAATTGCCAATTGGCATCTTGAGTAAGTATTCAGACTCTAATCCTGTTTCTTCATCTTCAAAATAACGATGATAATAGTACATTTCATAGAATTATGAAGAGCAAATAACTTCATATATGTCAAGTACTTAGTCCAGTGCAGAGCACATAGCAAGTGCTCAATAGACAATGGTTGGATTTTTGGTATGGTTGTGAAGAACTGCATTTCTTACACAGACCTTCAGGAAAATTGTTGAATACCCTTCCACCTCTAACATCTACATGTCCATGAAATACAGCACAGTGCTTGCCATTGTTCAGAAACACCTTTTCTAAGTACACTTTGGTTTTTAGCGGTACCCTCCAATTGTATTTTAAATACTTGGGAATATTTTTAGGGTAACAAAAATGTAAATACTCTATCTTGACACGAACATATGAGTTTTGTCAGTTGCAGATTTTTATTTGTTGAAACAAACAAACAAAAAAACAGCAAGAAGAAAATACTGCCATAAAAATGTCATTATTTGAGAGCCTTTTCTGACCGGAAAAAGGGAAACCAGGATTGACCAGAACCTTCTCTTTACTGCTACCATCTGCCAGAATCTCATTCAAATCTCTCATAACAGCTTCCCAGGACCTCTTACATCACCCCATGATCTCCTGTCTATTTTCCCCTGTCACCAATCTTTTTTCTAATCCCACCATGGTAATGGGACCAGGAGTATAGAGGTACATAATGGAGTGGGGACTACCTAAGCCAATTATCCCATCTCTGGCTCTGAACGCTATTATTTTCAACATCAGTGGCCAGCTCTATTAATTGTCTTCCTAGTACAACTACATTTTTAGCAAAACAAAATGGAATTTGTTATATTTAATTTGTTGCTGTGGAGCCTAACATTAAAAAGTAAGCTAATTGAAGTGATTTTAATTTAGAATGATTTATTTCTGGTTTCTTTCATTTTATTGTATGGCTCTGTTATTTCTAGCATTAAGCAGATATCCAATTCTTTTTTTTTAATGTCTCAGGTTTCTACCCTATTATTTTCTTTCATGACCTTTCCTTCTTTGGTTACTGGAGTCTTTGTTTTATTTTATTTGTTTTTTAGATGCTTGCACACTGTACCTCCAAAGGTTGTTAGCATTTGTCAGCTCTCAGAATGACAGTTCTATTCACTATAGGAGACAAGTCATTTTCTTCCTGAAGAAAGGGGAAGCTAATCTCCTCCCACAGTAACATGTTTTGAGAAACATAATGCAGTGGGAAAATGTACCAATTATTTTGCTGCAAATTGTCTCCCTTCCGCTAGATAGACAATCATATCAACATTTTTGGACTTTTTTTTTTTTTTTTTTGCAGTTTTATAACACAACTTGGCTCCTGCAAAGTTGAACTTGATGTTCAAGAAAATGAATGAATGTTCCATGGACTATATGAGTGATAATGTATTGCTGTGTGGTTCTGGGCAGCTATCATTTGAGATTTCATTTCTGTTGATAGCTTCCATCCAAACCCTTTAGCGAGAACATTTGTTTTCCATCATACAGAGGCAGGAGTGGGGAAGATGGCTGGATCGGTTACTTATTCTTCATGAATTCGGCAGGCTAAATTAGACAGAAGATGTTTATTACATATCCACTTCCCACTGACCTCTTTAATGATTAGAGGGCAGTGGGCAGAAGGAAATAACTCTCTTTTTTTGAGTCCATGTGCAAACCAGTTTGTGCATAGCTCTAGATTTAGATTCTGACCTGAGTTCAAGCCCTGTCTCCTGCATATGGGTGGCCCTGGGCAACTTGCCCAGCTTCTCCAAAGCTTACTTTGTGCATCTGCAGGATTCTTCAGAGGTTTAAGGGCCCAATTCACTCAATGCAGTACCCAGTGCTCATCAGAGGCTTTAGCATGATGACTATTGTGATCACCACCATGGTCTTGACACATATTTAAGCCAAATGATTTAAAAATAACTTCAATCTCTTTTAATGTAAAATTAGTCTCATAAAAATTCCCTTTGGCATTTCTTTTCCAATGGACTAGACAGATGCTGCACGTATTCAATATACGTGGAGGTTGCTATCATAGTTACTGATAATTAGTTCCTCCTTATCTGTGGTTTCACTTTTTATAGTTTCAATTATCCATGATCAACTGTAGCCCAAAAATATTAAATGCAAAAGATAAATAATTCACAAGTTTTAAATTGCATGCCATTCTGAGTAGCATGATGAGATCTTTAAAAAATAATTTATTTATTGGGGTGATATCTGTAATAATAAAAGTGTAACATGCTAATTAGACTGGATAGCCGAACGACCTTCTGAACATCTTTCTGGATGAAGCTGTGGCAGTGGGGGCTGAGAAAGAGGCAGTTAGGGGTGATCAGGCAGGCAGGCAAGCAGTTAGGGGCAATGAGGCAGGCAGGCTAGCGGTTAGGAGCCAGCGATCCCAGATTGCAAGTGGGATGTCCGACTGCCGGTTTAGGCCTGAACCCACCAGCAGTTGGACATCCTCTGAGGGGTCCCGGATTTCGAGAGGGTGCAAGCCGGGCTGAGGGACAGCCCCCTCCTGCCCCTAGGCATGAATTTCGTGCATTGGACCCCTAGTCCTATATAATAGAGGTAATATGCAAATTGACTGTCACACTGTCACAAGATGGCTGTGCCCACAGTGAAAGCAGGGTTCCTATAACACAAGATGGCTGCGCTCACAGCGGAGGCAGGGTTCCTGTAACGAGCCATAATGAGTGATCAGCAGGGACTTGAGGCTGCATGGCACCTGACTGGGGCGGGGTACCTGAGGCTGAACCCCCTGCCTGGTAGGGCTTGACAGGGGACCTCAGGCTGCACCCCCCACCCTGGCATTAGACTGGGGGACCTCCGCCTGTGCCCCCTGCCATGGCGCTGGGCTGGGGGACCTGAGGCTGCACCCCCCGCCTGGCGGGCTTGACAGGGGTGGGGTCGGCCAGGTCTGGATCTTGCCCAATGAGGGTGGGGCCTGCCAGGTCTGGGTCTCATGAGATTTTGAGGTGCATGCGGGTGGAAAGGGACTTGACTCTGGGTCCCACGGCATGCCCCAGACTATGACAGGAGGAAGATTTTCATATGCATTTTACTAATTTTCTTTCATCTCTGACACTTCTATTATAGATAAAGGGCAAATAGCAATATTAAAATATTTCCTCTAATTAATTCCCTTTTAATATGCATGGATTTCATGCACTGGGCCACTAGTTGGTTAATAAAATTATATAGGTTTCAGGTATACCATTCTATAATATATCATCTGTATATTGTATTGTGCATTTATCACCCCCAAGTCAAGTCTCCTTTCATCACTATTTATCCCTCTTTTTCTCTCTTCTATCTCCCCCATCCCTCTTTCCCTTTGGTAATCACCACACTCTTATCTATTGTCTATGAGTTTGTTTGTTTTGTGTGTTTTTTGCTTAATCCCTTTACCTTTTTACCCCCACCTCCATTCCCTCTGACAGCTGTCAGTCAGTTCTCTGTATCTACAGACATGATGAAATCTTGATCCTTCCTGCTCTATCCTGTCTGAAACATGAATTATCCTTTTGTCCAGTGTATTCATACTGTATATGCTACCAGCTACCAATCCATTAGTTGCTTTGTAGCTGTCTCAATTATCAGATTGACATTGCAGTGCTCGTGTTAAAGTAACCCTTATTTTACGTGACAATGCTGCATTCACATAATTCCTATTGCAGTATATTGTTATAATTGTTCCATCTTGTAGTTTATATGTTCTCTTACTATGCCTAATTTATAAATTAAACTTTATCATATATATGCATGTATAGGAAAAATCATAGCATATATAGAGTTTGGTACTATCAGCACTTTCAGGCATCCACTTGGTCTTGGAAAAGTGCCCCCTACTTAGAGTAATGAGGGACTACTGTATGTCAGAAGTATCTGGCCTATGCTATTCCCATACCATATCTGAGGGTAGGTGAACTTAAATTAATGAAAACTTTAGCTATTTTTAAAAAATGTAAAATTGTCTATAAATTTAGATTAATAATTCAACCTCATAGCTGATAAGTATTTGCCCTACAGTGCCTTCTTCAATAATTAGGTAACATCTTAATTTCTAGAGATTGAGGAGACTTGTGTCTTATCTAATTCACTGAATTTTATAGCTGAGGAAACAGAACTAGAAAGTTTAATTTTTTCAAGGTTGTATAATTTATTGCCAACAGAGTAGAGTATGAACTCAGATTTCTTCCAGCCTAGTTGAACACTTGTTCTATGATATCTGTCTTTCTCTATTGGCTCTTTTGTAATTTAGTATCATTTTTATGCAAATAATGCTAATATCAGAGGTTGCATAAGCATAAAAGTAAGTTACACATCTTCTCTGTCTACTGTTTACAATATTAATTCACTCTAGAATTCCTGGCTCAGTAGAATTCTAGTCAAAGAGTTACAAATTTGGAATGAGTATTATCCAAATGACTCTTACTTTTCTAAATAGTGTGTAATTTCATTGTGCCGTGTATAGTTTTTAACAAGGAACATTTCGTTTTCATGCCTGTGCATTTTTCTGTCTTGAAAAGATAGAAATTAAGCCTTTTTTTTTTTTTAACAGATAATAACTCAAGGAGAAACCCAACAGGTTTTAATTTGACAACGTGAGTCACATGCATGCTAGACTCACAGCTTGCATTTTCCCCCTTACTATGCAATTATCTGTAAATACTGTATGTACTCGGCTAAAATGCTGGGAAGTCTACAATTATATTAATGTAGCTCTTTAATTGCATATAATGGGATTTTTTCAGGCTGCTGCAACCTATCCCATTTATCATATTTCTAATAAAATTACTCAGTTTTTGTCTAAGGCCTTTTTATTTACTCTTCATTTAATTTATGAGAACTCTAAAAAATAATTTAATTCTTGAGAAATTAAATCATTTGAAATGAAGGAGGAAAGTATGAAATCCAGGTTAAGAGCTGAATCCACTTAAGAGGCAGTTACCCCAAACCCCACATCTTGTTGCTGAGACACACTGTGCCGCGGGCAGCGAAGACTAACAAGTGAGTCATGCTAGCACTCTGCTTATAAGATTCCCACCTGTTCTTTGGGGAGGAATATGAATGTTTGCAGCCCCTTTGATGTCAAAAATAGGCATCCCTTGATATATAGAGGAGATGTATTCCCCTCCAAAAATTAGCTGCCTTTAAGGCAAATTTCTTCATAGTCAGTCCCATTTGCACTGACAGTCATTAGAAATCCAACTAGCATTTCAAAACCAAAGATTCTCCAGCACATGTAGTTTTGAAATCCTAATAAGGGGAAGACACTGATTTATAAGGAAAAAAAGTTAATAATATCCAAAAGTCACTAAAAAATACCCAGGCTGACCCGCAAAATATCAAACTTGGTTTAAGCCCGTAGTGGAGGGAAAGGAGAGAGCTGGGCACTAAGGAGCTGGGTGAACAAGGAGGATGGCTGGCCCTGGCAGGTGTCCCCTGTGAGGGCCCGGGGCCTGTGACTAGTTATGTAGTATTGGGGGCACAAAGATAACTAGCTTTGTATTATTGGCTTAGTTGCTCTGTCCTCTTTGCTCTGGTCCTTTCTCTTTGATTGTATCTAACCTCATTGCATGTGCTGTCTGTTCAAAGCTTTCCATTCTGGTTTATCCAACCCTAGGGCTGAATCTCCTTATGGTCTGGTTGGAGTCCTTGGGGACATGTGTGGGAGCAACCAATTCACTCTTTCTTCCCACTTCTGGGGAAACCATGGTGCAGAAATGGGAAGTGCCTTTTGTCTTCTGGTCTCACCATCCCTTGTCAGAGTCATTCCTCCAGGACATGGTAGTCCTCTGGCTGCTACCCTGGGCTCAGTGAAAACTTCTGGTGGCCTGTGATCTCTGGCTACTGAGAGATTGAACTCAGTCCTGGACCACAAAGTTAGTAGAGAGAGAGGGGGGGAGGGAGAACAAGAGAGAACATATGTGTTGAGAGGTTGAGGTTAGAGAGTGATATAATAGTATGTAGAGACATTTGAAGATAGAGAGTGAAAGTTTGGTTCATCTAAGTGCATTGGAGACCCTTGGGGACAGTAGAGCATGAAGGTAGCAAGCACTGACATGAACTAAGATTTTAACCCCATTACCAATTCTTCTTCACTCTGTAACTTTTGGCAAGTTATTTATCCTCTGTACCTCAATTTCATCACCTGGAAAATGGGTGTAACAACCTTCATAGTGTTGTGATGAGGCATTTCTAAAGGGCAGAGAGTGTTAATACAGGTGAGTTATTATTACTAACAGCCCCTGAGTAGAATGCCCAATTCACCCTTTCTTTTTATGTGCCTGGTGTGAGTTTGGGGTCCAAATGTTGTACATCTTTGGGTAAAATTAATAGACTTGAATTTTAGGGAATGTAAGTTTTCTATGACATACACACTGCTACTTTGAAATGCTGCTTGTCAGGATGCCCTACCTTGGGAACTAGGGTTGGGCAAAAGTAGGTTTATGGTTGTTCATGTGGAAAGTTTTTCAATGATTAATAAATAATAATACAAGAATGAACTCTGTTTCACGTACTCACAACTGTTAACCTACTTTTGTCCCACCCTGTATTTGTACTATATATGCAACACATAGTTAGCATATATGGGGGGAGGGTGCCCACATACTAGAGATTTCAAACTGTAGCATCTCCAGTGAAGAAAGACTTTTAGGTATTTCCCCCCTAGAATTATGTCAGTGTATTTTCTATGAACCAAATGCTTCCCTTCACAATTATATATCTCAGTCTCTCCCACAACCATCTCCCCAGTTCCTAATTCTAAGCACTAAATCCAATATCTGCTAGTGCAAATGGAGGTCAGACAGTGCTAGTCCTTGGAGTTATTTTTATTATATTGAGAACTATCATTCAGATCTTACTGGTGAATATAAGGGTGATAGAGTGGATGTTAGGAGAATTTCTTACTTTTGCTTCTTACCCTTTGCCTTTTACAGGGATTCATATTGTTGGTTAGACAAATAAAATAAATACCAAAGCTTGGAATAATTTTCTCTCAATCTAATGGGATTATAGTTTTGAAAATGTTGAAGTAGGGTGTGATGTGTAGAGCAATAGCTCTTTGTGGCTGCCTGGAGAGTGTGAAAATGTTTAGGGCCAGTGTGTTATTTGCTAGCCTTCTGCCTGTTTGACCTGATGCATCGGCATCTGAAAGAAATGAATCTCAGGAGAGAATTTATTTGGGTCACCATAGCAACAGAAGGGGGTGCAAAGATTGGTCTGGAAGCCTATAAAGAATGCACACAAGTTGGTATGACAACCGCAATACCTATTTCTCTGGGTTTAAATGTTTCAGGGAAAGTCTAATATTTAACTTTTCCAGTGGCTTTAAAACTTTTCTTTGGCCATTGGTGGTTAATGTGGCATGACTCAGGCTTTGATGTCTGATGTCTTTTTAAGAAGTTAGATTCCTGCAGGAATCCAGTGACTATTACATTTTGAGTCATGATACTCCTGTGGCAGTCTAGCAGGAATAAACTTTTCCTTTTTTAATTATCTTGTTCTATCTTTTTGGTTTCTGACTAATAAAAAAATGTTCTTTTTACTGATGTGTACTAACACCGGGTACCCTTCTTTATCATTCTGTTACTGAGCCAAACATTTTAAATGTCATTTACAAGAACATTATATTGAGCTGCTCACAAAGAAATGCCTTTCATGTTGGGTTTCAATATGGGAATTTAATTCAGCCTTGCACTGAGATACTGGAAAGATTAACAGATTATGGGATGAGAATGGAAATTTAAATGATAGATAAAAGAGAGTTGAGTAGGCTGTCATCTTGACTGCCCCAACTAAGAGACAGATGAGTAAAATAAAGCATGTGTATTTGAAAAAGAGCAGGTATAAAAGCAAGTTATACATATTCTTGGAAGCCTCAACACTAGAAAATGGGTGTTAGAATCTGTAGACTCAGGGAAATCTGAAGTGCATAGGGTTGCCAAGATAACGACCTTCTTCCCACCCATCATATCTTTTATCTTCAGCCTTTCCCAAACTGTTTTTCCTACTCTCTTTCATGCTTTAAATTTTGTAATTCTTGTGTGGAACCTACTCTTAGTTCCTTCAAGGCGCTGCATGGTGATTCACTGTTCTAGTTCACCTGGTTCTAACACATTTTTAGCACTGCACATCCCCATGAAACTCCTCAGTCCCAGCCAAACGGGGCTGCTTGCTCACCCTTGCACCGAGTGTTCTTTACAAATTCCTTCCTGCTTTCCACATGCCTTTCCCATCACTTCTCTGTTCCCTGCCATTGTTTTGATTTGCAAATGGCCCAGACACACACTGTTCAATATGTTAGCCACTAGCTACATGTAACTATTTAAATTTTAAAATAATTGAAATTAAATTGATTAAAAATTCAGTTCCTCAGTCTTTTTAACCACATGTGGCTAGTGGCTATCCAAAGGGTAGTGCAGATATAGAGCATTTCTAAGTTCTCAGAACATTCTATTGAAAAGTGGTGCTCTGTGTAACAGTTACTGAGAATGAAGGGAGGGCATTGGAGGGTCATGCCTTTAAGTTTTCCTTATCATTTATGGGGTAGATACAATGTTAACTGGAAATCCGAGATGCTGAAAGAATCAAATAATTTTCCAGTTCTACTTTCTTTGAATTTCTCCTTATACCAACTCTGAAACATGTAATAACGCTGTCATCCCCACTGGGTCATTCGTCAAACAGCAGTGATGGAATTATGGCGTCTTTCTTCTAGTAACCATGGTCTAAAATGAGAAGAATGTGATGATGACTGTGGTTGTTATCATATAATAAGACTCTTCATGAGGCACACAGGAGGGTTGGATGAGCAATTGAGGTTGGTAGTCAGAAAAGGTTTTGCAGAGGAGATGGTGCAGAGCAAGGAACTGAAGATGCAGAAAGAGGCAGTACAATGTGTGGTTAAGGAGCTAGACAACCTGGGTTTGACTCTTGCCTCCTTTCTCCCCTAATCAATTTACTGGTTGTGTGACCTTGTTCAAGTTTCCTAACTGATCTGGTGCCAGTGTTTCATTGTTTATAAAATGAGGAGAATAATAAATTATGTCTTAGAGGGTTTTAGTGATTAAATGAGTTGATGCTTATAAAGCTTATTGAGTAAGACCTGGCATATGGTAAGAGCTATATAAAAATTTGTTAAATACAATACACCAGAAAGAAGGGTAGTAGAGACACAAAATGTGAGATGTGTAGGGATTACAACAGCATGGTGGCATTAGAGAACCACAGGATTTCCGTCAGAGTTAAAATGGTGGTGGTGGGTAGTGGCCATGCTAGGGATCTGGGTGGATGGATGGGGAGTAGGAAACAAGGGGAGGAGTGGGAGGACAAGGAGTCCATAGACATATACTAGTAAGTCCATAGGCGCATGCCAAAGTGTAGGGACGTGATTTTGTAAGTGACAGGGAGTTGTCGGCATTCTTTAAGCAGGGAAGGAAAAACATAAGCTATGCAATTTATAAAGATCTTAATCCAATGGCTAAGAGGATGCTTTTGAGAAGGTTGATGGCACCTGAAATATGAGGAGATCTGAAAGGAGATTACAGATTTAAGAGATATTCAGGAGGTTAAAAAATAACAATCTAGTGGCTAGTTGGCTGTGGGGAATGAATGAAAAGAAGTCCAGTGTAATAGTATAGCAGTTAACCCAATGTACTTGAAAATAAGAAAAGTAGTTTTAAATTTTGAAGCTAATTTCAAAGGCAGTTTTTCCTGCCTCTAGAAGATGGTGTCACAAAGAATATGCTATTATTCTTACTTATTGCTCTATTGTTAACTAGTAAGTGTTTTCATTTTTAAATTTCCCTGTGATATGGAGAACAAAAAAGGGAAAATTTGAGGGTGCAGAGTGCTAGAAAGTTTAACATATTTCTGTTATTCTAAGTTATTGCTTTGTCTTTGGAAAAGTAATAAAAGCTTATTTCCTTTATAACTTCATCTGTGTACTCAGGGCTGTCACATTAACCCCACATTAGTATTAGATTTTAATAAAGGACAACACAGCAGGAAGAAAGATGTTTGCTAAATCTAGAGAGTGGGCCATATAATTTAGTTTTTGGAGGGTTTCTAATATTGCTTTTATTTTTTCATTGTCTGAAAATGATATTTAGACGTTGCCAAATAACTGCAATAGAAAACAAAGGCTGTGTTTGACTAGTACTTGGGAGGTGTTGCTGAATGTAAACTGGGGCTTCTGTTTCTTTACTGGTTTACTTTTTGGTGGCATTTTGGAGCCAAGGAGAATTGGATTCCTTGATTGGAATTGAGTTCCTTGAGTTCATTTCTGGGCTGTTCGAGACATGTTTCTGAGGATGCTCTTCTCTGTAATGCGCCTTTCCTTTCTTCCCACATTCCTTACATTCCATTGTATGACCGCCTGTAAACTCTGAGTCATCAATGGCTAATGAGCTTTGTCCCTCAACACAAAGCTTGTTCCTGCTGCTCACACGCCTGAATATGTCCTTGGCACGCTCCTTCTGAACACCCTTTCCCTCACAGCTCCTCCATGGGCCTCAGGTTTCCTATCCTACGTGATTGAAGCCCAGATGTTTCCATGGGTGGCAGATCACTCCGCCTAACGCCTACGCCTACTACTGCCAAGACACTACTATTTTTTATCTTCCCTCTTCATTCCGATTCTTGGCTTTAACAAGATTAGAAATGAAGGAAGAGGCATAGGATTGCATGTTTATATTTCCTACATGGTTTGTTGGAATATAGGGGAGAGGCTGAAAAGGTCGGGTGAAGTGGAATTAAGCAATGGATTGTGGGTTTCAGTTAACTATTTCTTGCCTGCCTCATGGTAGTAATAAACAATTAATGGCAGGCTCCTTAAGGCTTCATTAGTATCAACATATAATAGTATTAGCAACTAACATTTTGGGTTGCTTCCTGTGTGCCAGGCACTGTGCTGAGTACTGTACATTCATTATTTCTTTTACTCTTTAATATAACTTACTGAAGTATGTAGGGTTATTAGCTACACTTTACAAGTAAGGAAACTGAAGGTCGGAGAGGTTGATATATTTGTAAAACAGTCACACAGTAGAAAGCGGAGGAGCTGGGATTCTGGGATTCTATGGGATTCTGCCATAGAATCCAAGCTGTTAGCCAGTATCCTGTAAGTATTACTTTCCCTGCTAGACACCAGCCTTTCATACATACACCTTGCTTCACTAAGAAGTATGTAGTGATAAAGTCTGCAGAGATGTCAATCCTGGATCTTGCCAAAGTACATAGGATCTTGTAGAAACCAGACTTTCTTTGCCTTTCCTGTTAGGCACAACAAAGCATCTAAATCTTGCTTCTCAATGGCTCCCAAAGTGCTCCTTAGAGACAGAGAAAATTGCCCAAACTCAGCACCTAAGTGTTGAGTTTCCAGAAGAGTAACTTTCTCTTTATATTTTGATAGCAGTAGCTCAAACTCTCTGAGGAGCGAAGCACAATTTTTATCATACCCATTTTCACTGATGGAAAATGGGACCCAAAAAGGTTAGGCGACTTCCCCAAGGTTGATTTGCAAGTTTTTAAAGGTGATAAAAGAGGTGGCCAGAAGATAAAGACATCTCAATGTTCTTTCTAAGCCCCATGAATTTGGGGCTTATAGGATTCTCTTTGCTTCTTCAGCTTATAGAATACCACTCTGAGTGTCTGACCGGATCTTTCACTTTTCCCCAGGAGAGCTAGTGCAACTGTGGCAACAGGTTATCCTGTGGACCTGAGTTGGTTGATTCGTTTAATAACTGCCTTTTGTTGTGCTCTTCCCCACTTGGGAAGGACTCTCGCTTTTTCTTCTGTGCTCACTCAATCACATCTCCCACTTGCTGCTGAGAAAGGCCACAGAATATTTTTATTCTGGTCATCCTCTCATTACCTTTAGATAAAGTAGCCACAGGCACAGTGTAGGTCGCATTTATAGTGGTTTTCAGTAGAGTTGGCATTCTTTTCTGTTTTTCCAAAACACAACTAAGAAAAATCTCCTGGTAGTTGGAAAGAATGGAAGCTGCTCACCCACAGGTCAAATCCTATTACAAAGAATGCTGTTCCTGCTGACATCTCCTTATGATGAAAAGGGTTTTCTGCCATAGCACCCATCTTTCAGAGAGCAACATGAGACCCATTTACGCCTTCCAGCTACTGTTTCATCTCCTTCCTTTCATCTCAATCACTTCTGGGGTACTATTCCTCCTTACTATTTGAAATTCCCAGAGACCCCTTTCAGAATAGCTCTTATTCTTCCAAATTGCACAGAGCAACACAGCGCACCTCCATTTACAAGAACTGCTGAAGGCGCCCTCAACTGTCAGATTCAAAGGCTACTTCTCAGCAACTCTTCTGCTTCTGGGACTACAAGCTACAATGTTATTCTTCAATATACTCTGAGGACCCAATCCAGTGCCTGGTCATTATAGGAACATGTTTAGGAATCACCAGGAATGACAGCCTCTGAGGAATAGTCCTCAAATGGGCTACTTATTATTTCCTGGACATACCTCTTTTTTCTCACTTAAATCCTCCTGGAGCTTTAAGCTGAGATTCTAAACTTTCCACCTCTATTTGTGTAATGATTTATCATTGACATCTTCTGCCTATAGTTCCATCTCTTTCAACCTCTACAAGTCCTTACTCACTTTACCACCTGTGATGTTCCTCAGTCCCAACCCACACACATGATAATACCTGCAGACTAAATACTCTTGGAGGTTGCTTCTACCCACAGGGTTAAAAGTTTTCTTTTCTTTAGGCAAGAACGTTGGTCCCTTTATCTGTTCAAATTGTCCTGTCTTCTGTTGAAAAATATATAAAACTGATTATCAATTCCAAGTGGCTTTGCCCTCCCAACCTCCTAGACCAAGGGTCAGGAATTTTTCTGTAAAGGATTGGATAGTAAATATTTTAGATTTTATGGGCTATAAGGTCTCTGTGGCAATTACTCAACTCTATAATATGAAAGCAGCCATAGGTAATGTGTAAATAAATGGGTGTGTCTATTTTTTAATAAAACTTTATTCATAAAAAGAGGTAGTGGGACAGATTTTGGCTAGCTACCTTAGTTTGTCAGTTCCTGACCTACACTATTTATAGTTCTTAACCTGCAATTCCCAGTGAAATGTCTGTGTGCAGGTCCAGGTGTTTTATCCAGAGCAGTGTTATCCCTGAACTATTCTGGAATGTGAGCCCAGATACTTTTAAACTTCTCTCTCACTGTCATTGAAACTTGGGTTCCTCTTTCTGCTGCTTTTTTCAGATCTCTGTTGATTTAATCTAGTGGTTCTCAACCTTCCTAATGCCGCGACCCTTTAATACAGTTCCTCATGTTGTGGTGACCCCCAACCATAAAATCATTTTCATTGCTACTTCATAACTGTAATTTTGCTACTGTTATGAATCGTAATGTAAATATCTGATATGCAGAATGTATTTTCATTGTTACAAATTGAACATAATTAAAGCATAGTGATTAATCACAAAACCAATATGTAATTATATATGTGTTTTCCGATGGTCTTAGGCGACCCCTGTGAAAGGGTCATTCGACCCCCAACTACTGAATCCTTTCCAGAGTCCTGGCTTTAAGCAATTTTTTAAAATTTAACTTCTTTGGTTCTTTACCCTCTTCAGTCATAGCTATGTTGCCCTAAAGTCATTTTCTGGTCTTAGGAAGCCTGGACCCAGGTTTGTTTGTCTGTTTTCTAGACAATTTCTATCAAAAAGAGAGTTTCTAATAATAAGAAAAGTGTGGATATAGTGGGGAAAGCATAAAATCCCAAAGATACATTAGTTCAGCCATAATCCTTTAGTTGCAGACAACAGAATTTATTCTACATAGTTTAAACAGAAATGGTTTTATTACAAAGTATTGGATAATTTGTGTACTTCCAAGGTCCAGGAAATAAGCTTTCATGCTATGTAGCCAGAAATAATGCAGCCAGGAGAAATACTGTAAAATTACAAGGGACTTCTCTAGAGAAGTCTTCACTACCAACTTTGCCTGTTGGTCATCACTCCTGTGAATTGAACATAATGTCCTTGACTGCTGCCCTCAAAGAACCACAGGCTCTGCACTATGCTTAACAAAAACCTTATTTCTCCACTTGCTACTCATGTCTTCATTTTCTGTTTTGCATAGGTGTATCTGCTTGGCTGAATCCAGGAGGACCAGAGTTGCAAGGGAGTCTGAAAACTAGCTCTATTGCCCCCATAGTACAGAACGGTATAAGGAAAGAGAGTAGAGTGGGTTAATAGTAGTACCTGACACAAACATTATTGGCCACAACCTTGGGTGAATTGCTTTATTTGATTTTTCTACAGATAAAATGGGAATAAAAGGACAGTTCTTAGAGTATTGGTACGATTATTTGAAAAACACCTAAGTTATAAGTGCTCAATAAATGTCCAATGTTATAAACAGACAATAAGTGAACAATTTTAACTGTATAAGTATACAATGACCACATTGATGAAAGCTTTTCTTATGTTTAAAAGCATACAGAAATAAGAATGGAACAAACTTCTCACCTCAACAATTTCAGTGTTTCAGCTTGCTGACATTCAGTCCGTTGGTCACTTCAAACTAATGCTTTTAACCCCCAATTCACTGAAACCACTGTCTCTAGACTTACTTCAACTTCTAAAATACACCATCTTCTTATCCATAAAATATGCTTTCTAGGTTATAAAAGTTACATATGATTATTGTGGAAAAGTTGGAAACCATATAAAAGTAAAAGAAGAAGGTAAAGGTTGCAGGTAATAAATAAATCCATGCTCATTTCTGATGTGTGCACGATAAAAAGTAGGCATTCATCATAGCCAATACAGACTCATTGCTGTATGTTAATGGGATTGAGGTTCAGGTTCAGCAAAATTTGAGCACAAGCCACTCTTTTTGGTGTTTGGACATATGTTATTGATTTTTTTCTCATTAACATTTGGGGAGACAACTATAATTGTCATTCTCATTTTACAGTGGAGGAAACTGTGACTGGAGGTGACCAGTGAGTGCGTGCTTTCATAGTTTGCATCTTTGAGAGGTCAAGATTTGATCTGGATATTCAGATTCCAAGTCCAGCTCCCTTTTCATTATCCTCAACATCTTCTCCTTTTATGAATAGTGTTGTCCTGTGATCCAACAGGGATAACATGTAGACTCTACCTTTGGGTTGCGAACAATGAAAATACATCCTGCATATCAGATATTTACAGTATGATTCATAACAGTAGCAAAATTACAGTTATGAAGTAGCAATGAAAATAATTTTATGGTTGGGGGTCACCACAACATGAGGAACTGTATTAAAGGGTCATGGCATTAGGAAGGTTGAGAACCACTGAGATGGAATACTTCTATTGCATTCCTACCCAATAGACTTTTAAGGTGGGTCATTCTCATCCACTCTCTGGTAAAGAATGAGTTGTAAGCACTCTTTCAGTTTAGGAAAGACAATGTCTTGCCAAAGATGGTGTCACTTACTTGCTTAGAAATAACTTTTGTATGATGATAAAATGAATTAACAGCTCAGCACAGAGGTAGTTTATAATATCTATACTAATAAAAGGGTAATATGCTAATTAGACTGGGAGATCTTCCAGGAAACCTTCTGGACATCTTTCCGGACAAAGCCTTAGAGGTGGGGCCAAGGCAGAGGCGATCAGGCCATCAGGGGAGGGCAGTTGGAGGTGAGCAGGCCAGCAGGGGAGGCAGTTGGGGGTGAGCAGACCAGCAGGGGTGGGCAGTTGGGGGCGAGCAGGCTGGCAGGGGGGCAGTTGGGGGCAAGCAGGCTGGCAGGGGGGCAGTTGGGGGTGAGCAGGCCGGCAGGGGGGGAAGTTGGGGTGAGCAGGCTGGCAGAGAGGGCAGTTGGGGGCAATCATGCAGGCAGGCAGGTGAGCAGTTAGGAGCCAGTGGTCCCGAATTGTGAGAGGGATGTCTGACTGCCAGTTTAGGCCCGATCCTTGTGGAATCAGGCCTAAACTGGCAGTCGGACATCCCCCAAGGGGTCCCAGATTAGAGAGGGTGCAGGCCGGGCTGAGGGACACCACCACCACCCCCACCCCCCCACCCCCCTGTGCACGAATTTCATGCACTGGGCCACTAGTTATTATAATAAAGAAGGTGTGATTTTTTTTTGGTTTGTTTTTACTATTAAAACTTAGCACATACTAGAGTCTCAGTAAAATATCTCTTGAATTCATTTTATGTTGATAACAAAAGTAATTGACCTGTGGTAAAACATGTTTCTAATTGTTTACTAGTGGTTGGCCTATTCTTAGAATGAGTTATTTCTTCAGATATTGATGAAATGGAAAAAAAAGACAATAAATCAATACCATCTAATTTAAATTTATTTGACTGTCTTTATTTTTTAAATGTTTTAAAATGCATTTTCACATGATATTTGAATTTAGAAATGGAATGAAGTGCAAAAAATAAATAAATAAAGGACTCCTGGATTTGTGTATGATGAACCAATTTTCCTTTCATGTGTTCCTTGGAAACTGAGCTTCATTCTCTACTATTCTGTATTCAACTCTCATACATTCAATAGAGTATCCAAGTGTCTGTTGTTAAACTTATGCAAGTGCTTTACCATGTATAAATCTATTCTCATTGACCCAATCTCACCAGGGCTAAAAACAAAAATAGAAAATATCACCTTTGCCCTAGCTTGTTTGGCTCAGTGGATAGAGCATCGGCCTGTGAACTGAAGGGTCCCAAGTTTGATTCCAGTCAAGGGTACATCCCCAGTAAGGGGCATGCAGGAGGCAGCCAATCAATGATTCGCTCTCATCACTGATGTTTCTATCTCCCTCTCCCTTCCTCTCTGAAAGCAATAAATATGTATATTTTGAAAAACAACACCAACAGATGCCCCCTGCCTTTTGTAGCTGGTAGAAGAAGACGGGCCCAACTAATTTCTAGGGTTATTGGGTCCCACACCAAGTCTGTAGGAAGCAGAACTGATTGTATAGGTGCAGCATCACCCATGAGATGTGATAGAGTTCAAAGTAGCCCATGTATAGCTCAAGTCTCCATGAACTGAGGATGAGTCATATTCAAGGGGTAATGGTGAAGGTGACTGAAGCCCAGGGCAGCTGCAGCAGCAATCTGTGACTATTGGATTCCTTGTGCAGGGTGTACACAGAAATGGGATTTATTCTGGACTATTGTCTTAGTCTCTCTATAGAAACCATTCTTATTTTGAAAAGGCAAGTCCTTGCTTTAGCAGACTAAATGTCAACTATTTCAACATGTCTTTCTCTCTTGTTATAGACACATTTATTGTTTTCTGTGGAACTTAATTGCTTTGCTCCTTAGCTAGCTTTTTCCTCTCATTACATTTCATGTAATGTTTAAAAAATGGTCTCTCACAAGGCAGAAGGAGTGGAGGAAGCAAAAAGGTGTCAGTTTTCTCCCTTTTCATGATCACCATCTAGTCAACAGACGTCACTAAAGACACCTGGAGCAGCTGGTTCTAGGATTTCTTAAGTAGAATATTTCCAAGCTTGGAATAGATTATTGTGATCTATTTTAAATGCAAGCCAACAGGGATATTCATTGACACTATGCTTTACTTGTGTTGTTCATAAAATTAGAAAGCACTTATATTTGTGAAGTTCTTTAAATTTACTTGGTGGTAAAAATAGCAATTAAAGATTCTCTGAATTCTTCAATTCTTGGGGAAAACATGAATTCTGAGTGGAACTTTAGTTCTTTCCATGGGGTTAAGTTATGTCTTTAAGAGCGTTTCACATGTCAAATGCCCCTTCTCCTTCATCTTAGAGTAGGCAGGTGGACATATTTATATGAACTCTAGAGCTGTGATTCTCAACCTTGGCTGCACATTAGAATCACCTGGGCGCACTTTAACAAGTATTGGTTGCATCCTCATAGAATCTCATTTAATTGGCTTGGGGTGTGGCCTAAGTGGTGGGATTTTTAAAAGCTCCTCAGCGATTCTAATGTGCAGGCATAGTTGAGAACCAGAGATCTAAAGCAAGGATTTCATAGTACATCTGTTGGATTCTCCGCTTATAGCTGTTGAAATGGACTTTTGCTAACTTATGTTAAAGGGTAAAAGGAAGCTCATTGACTCAATGAAACAGCTGAATTACCAGGAATCAGAGAGGACAGAAACCAAGATGACTATGGCAATCAAGGTACAGTGAAGTAATGGACAAACTTTTTAGGCACTACAGTGGGGCCTTGACTTATGAGTGTTCCGACTAACGAGTTTTTTGAGATAACAGCTGTCTCTCGGCTGATTTTTTGCATTGAGTTGACAGAGTAATTTGAGTTAACTAGCTCCTTACCGAGCTTGGTCTCAGAACGAATTAAACTCGTAAGTCAAGGCCCCACTGCATTGGGTTGAATCAGCTCTAACCATTTGCTGCCCTTGAAGCTCTGCATAAGGTTAAAATTCCAGGGATAGAAGATTACCTAAACTCTTAGACCTACCTTTAGTCAGGAGAAGCTGTGGTGGGTGGTTCTTCAAAGGGAAAATTGATTTGCTCTTCTTGGAAGATGGCACTGTGGATTCTTGGCAGACAACACCAACAGATGTCCCCACACCCTGACATCTTTTTGCTCTGGCTGGGAAGGATGTAAGGAACATCTCTCTCAGAAGGTAGTTGGCTCAGGATCAGACTCCCTTGGTGTCTGCTAATTTGTTCATGTTAGTTATTCATTCATTCAGAAAATGTTTATTGAATACCTATAATATAAAAGTTTTTCTGGGTGTGCCAAGTTGAGGACATAGTTGATGCTGTTAGGGTGCTTATACTTTCCTAAGGGTAAGAGATATGCCAATGTAAGCATGATATGCCAGGTATATATCCAGGCATTACTCCATGAAGTAAAAATGGCATCATTTAGACAACCAATATTTGAGTGCCCTGCCAGTGAAAAGAAAATGCAGGGTAAAGCATATATTCCTAGCTAAGCTTGGTTCTTGCATTGGTTCCCCATGGCTATAATTTCTGATCTTCTGCCTGAATCTTTTCCTACTGTTTCTGTTTCTTGGACTCAGGGTCCTTGTCTTTATCCTCCTTGCTTTAGTTAACTTTTCTGGATATAACCTTATGACTTCCTAACTCAAAACCCTGAGCAGCATCATTATTTTTTCTGAACCACTGTTCTGACATAAACCTACCTTCTTGCTTTTTGTTTTTCAAACAAGATCCAAGAGGAAAGGCTCTCTAATTAACCTTGGACACAGCCTTTCTTTATTATGCATGTAGAGTATGTTGGATAGTAGGCAGAAAATACGGTATATTGTGAAATGTCTTTCAGGCCTTTTAGGCTTATGTTCTAAACTCAGATGTAATAAGATGATTATTATGTTAGACCTATCATGTACTTGGGTCTATTTTCTCTGATTTTATACTAAGAGCATGGTGGAAGCCTGCCAAAGCTATCAGCAGTAATGACAACTATAGAAATCAGAATATGTCCTGATTTTTTAAAAACTAAAGGATCCATGGGATTATAATAATAGCTAGCTAATAGTTATTAAATGTTATTACATGTTTACTATGACTAGACCATGGCATATAATAAGTGCCCCATAAAGACTGGTTGTGGGTTTATGGCTATTTGTTACTAGTGTTAGTTTCATATGGTCCAGCAGGCATTGTGATGTGTACTTTATATTTATAAACTTATTTAGTTCTCACAACAATCCTTTGAGATCAAGACACTGACTGTACACATTTTACGGATAAAGGGATTGGGTATACAGACATTCAAGAATGTGTCCAAGGTCCCACAGTTAAAACTAAGTGGCATGGTGGGGACTGCACGTGGACAGTGTGGTTTCATTTACTTAACCTCAAGATAGTTATGGTTTACTTTTACTGATGAACATGTGCCTACTACATGTGGCTGCTTCACAAATGTTTGTAGAACGAATGACGGAAGGAATTGTGGGATCTGTGGTTGGCTTTTTTGACATATCATGCCCTGGAACAGAAGAATTCGAATTTATTTTTAATTTTAATAAGACATATTATGGTGAAAATTCATCTGCATAAATAACTATTTTATGTTCTAAAAACCTTATTTGTAGCTTATTTTGTGTGTTTTCACTTATTTATATTTTGATTTACTATTTTTGCCAGCTTTATTGAGATATAACATTGTGTAAGCTTAAGCTGTACGTGTTGATTGATATACTTATTTATTGCAGAATGATGACCACCATAGCCCTCGCTAACACCTCCATCATGTCACATGGTTACCATTTCTCATTTTGTGGTGAGATCATTTAAGATCGACTCTTTTAGCAACTTCCAAGTACATACGACAGTATTATTAGCTGTAGTCAACATGCTGTACATTAGATCCCCCAAACTTATTAATCTCATAACTGGACATTTGTACTTTTGACCAATATCCCTCCATTTCATTGACTGAGCCTCCCCTCTCCCTGGCCCTGGTAACCACCACTCTATTTTCTGTTTCTCTGAGCTCGGCTTTTACTCAGGTGCTTGGTTAATGTGGTTCCTTTGACTTTAATGATTTCACTGGTTTGAGTCACTGAGATTTGATTGTTTTGAGAATGAAGATCTATTTGACCAGCGGGAACAGGGCTTCAGAAAAACGCAGCAATAACTAAGAGAAGCGATGAGGATGCTTCTTTCTTGTCTTCCCGATTTTGCTTCCTGTGCTGACTTTTTCTAGGCGGGAGATGACTCTCTCTGAAGTTCATTCCTCAATTGTCCAGGTGCGGTCAGATGCCTTTCTTTTCTGATGGATTTCCTTAATCCACTGTGGTTCTTTGAGGGCTGTTTTGATAACACCAACTGTTGTTGGGCAAGTAAATGACCTTACCTGACAGAGAAGACTGTGAACTTTGTTTTGGCTTTCATTTTAGGAAACTGAATTCCAAGGCAGATATAAGACCTCTTTCCTATTCCTGCACTTTGCTGGAGGAAGATAGAAAATATTGCTTGTTGTTATTTGTGTTTATTTACCTATTTTTCTTGAAGACCTGCTTATTTTTAAATGTCAGAGAAAGAATGCCAATAAACCAACATGTGGGTGAGTCCTGGATTAAAAGTGACCCTGCTGAGGGTATCACAAAGAGACTGCTGTGCTTTTCGAACCAGGAGATCCTGACTATTTACTGTATCTCTTTGTAAAGCTTTGCCCTCGGATAAGGCTGTGCATGGACAAAACAAATGTCTCTGATAATCACTGGGTTCTAGTCTTCCTGTGCCTGGGGCAGCAAGAACTCCTCGTAATCCTGAGTGTGGTTTCAAGAAGATTCTCAGTTTTAGGGGTAGAGTTAACCTGGCTTCTGTACTGGAACAAGTATCCAGGCAGAGCACCCAGCAGGGGCTGACACGGATGGTGGGCACAGATGGTGTTAGGTGAACTCACACCCAACATCACACTTGTTTTAGTCTTGCCTATAACCAACTCAGACCAAGTCCGGGTACCACTTTAGGCCCTAACTGAGGGAGTAGGGTAAGGCTGCCCCTTCCTCTTTGGCTGGAATTCACCCTCTACCTGCTCCTTTCCCACACATCTTGGTCACGTAAAATCCAACTCATCTGTCTCACCTTGCATTTTAATGTCCCTCCCCCTCCCTCCCTCTACTGATTTGTCTTCCCAACCAGAGTGAAGAAGCCCTGGCCTATGTATCTATGCTTTCTCAGAACCTCAAACAATATTGGGGCTTTTTAGATGCTAAGATAAATTTTATTTTAATTGTCACCTGGTTTAGGATTGTCAATGGTTTAGGATTGTTTTTTCCATTGAATATATATATATATATATATATATAGAGAGAGAGAGAGAGAGAGAACATGGACCTGAGAGAGACACAAGGGCCCAGACTGGGGCCAGGGATCAAACGTGCAACCCTTCAGTCCAAGGGCTGACTCTCTAACCACTGAGCAATCTGGCCAGGGCTAAGGTAAATTTTTTAATAAAGACAGGTGGAGGAGGAAGAGTAAAAAGAAGGCAGACAGGATGGCTTAAAAGAAAAGAATGAAAGGGAAAGAAAGATGGAGAGACATAAATCCCTAATTTTAAGACAATCTCCACTCTCCTGGAGTTGCATTTGGTGTTATCAGGTTCTTACACTCACAGAGTTTAACTCAGCTGGTAAATGAAGCCTCTGAGAGTCCTGCTAGTTTGAAAGCTGTTGGTGCAAACACCTAGACTAGTACTCTTGGGGCTTGAAGTTATGCAAACGAACTTAAGACCCGAGAATAACCTGAGCATTCAACTCATTGAACCACAGGACCCTGAACTGATTTCCTACACTCACAGCCCAGATGGGAAACACTTAATGCTGTCATGGAAAAGAATCATATTGCAGGATATATTTTCATAATGAATGTGTGGGAAGGGGCTCCTGTGATTGCTCTGCACATGGCTTTTAAGATGGCTGAGTGGAGCCAATGCCTGGTGTGCTGAAATCGCATGTTGTAATTGTTGCATTTGCAGCCAGATCCTAGAGCGTCGCAGACAGAAGGATCTACCACTATTCGACTGTCAAATCACAGGTCCCCTCCAAATTGCGTTTCTAAAAATAAGATAATGAAAATATGTATTCGTGTGGGAGAGGGTTTATTGTAGAAAGCTGCAAATAAGACGCAGGAAAACGTCTGTGCTCAGAAGCCCCGTTCAGGAGGAGGCCGTCACTGCAGGGAGCTTCTGTGCCATGAAGAAAGCTGCATAATGTGCTCTGAGCACAAAAGGGGAGCAGCCAAGAAAGCTGATTGCGTTTCTAAGCCCCTGGAATAAAAAGGCGTGCAGACGGCATTGTTTTACCAGTGAAGGCCAGTTTTTACTTCTGATTTCAGACATTCTTTGAAGGGCTTGGGGAGAGACTTGTATGGTCTATTAAACCTTGCTGCAGCTTTCAAACCTTTAAAAGGGTTCATTATTGAATACCTCTGGTGGCCACTATGTAGTGGAAGGCATCTAAGGAGTCCCAAGGATTTCTCTCCTACTTTATTTTCCCAGCTCTCTATTGTGTAGAGAAAACTACATAGAGTAAAAATGGTTTAGGATTGTTACTAGTGGCGAGAGAAAGAATCAGCTGATCTGTGAGTTTCCTTCCTTTAGGAGATTTTTCCTTGACAAAGAGGATTACTTGAGGTAATCTCTCTCTCTTTTTTTGGAATGAAAGTATTAAGTTGAAGGAAAGGTTGGGGGCACCTGTCTTCTTAAGATTTAGTTTTTATTTGGGGAATTGTAATGAAATAGAATCATTTTCAGACCCAGGAATAGACATTTGGGTTGTCCTTTTCTTCCTTTTCTAAGGTTTATGGATACTTTAGGAATATAAAATTTCTCTGACTCAAGTGAAGATGGAAGTGAGAAAACTATTCATTTGGAGCAGGGTGGAAGTAAAGTTCTATTAACAGCGAAGCACTTATGAAGAGATTATGAGTGTGCTAGGAACTGGCCGTACATGTTGAACTCCTTGCTGTTCTGGAGATTACTAACAAATTCTTGAAAAGGGAGGCTTTTTTGTGGCACCCATGTGGCATCTGAATGTTGCTATTTCAGATTAATTTCCTTCTGCCAGAAAAAAATCCTTTTAGTAATTGTATTTTAGTTAAGGTCTGCTAGAAATGCAGTCTTTCCATTTTGTGGATTTTTCTTAAAACCTTTAAATTTTCCTCTTATTTTGAGTCTTAAATCTTGATTGTTATTTTCTTTCAACATTTTAAAGACATCATTCCACTGTCTTCTGGTTTTCATCATTTCTCATAAGAAGTTAGCTGACTGTCCTGTTGTTCTATTAAAGATAATGTGTCTTTTTCCCCAGTTGTCTTTTAATATTTTAAATTTTTCTTTGGTTTTCAGCAGCTCATACAGCTAGATGTAATTTTATTTGTATTAACTTTGGTTAGCATTCTCAAAATTCTTGAAACTAGTTGCATTGTCTTTCCTAAGTTTTTGAAACTTTTCAGTCATTACTCCTCCTGTTCTATTTTCCCCTTCTTTCTGGGATATCAATTACCTATATGTTAGACATTTTTGGTTGTTGTTCCACATGTATTTATGCTCTTTTTTGCAGTTTTTGTTTTTCTCTCTGTTCTTCAGTGTGGCTAAAATTTTTATGGGTTTGCTTTCCATTTCAATAATTTTGTCTTCTGTGTTAAATCCATTTAATAAATTCTTAATTTCAGTCATTGCATTTTTTCAGTAATAGAATTTTTATTTGCTTCTTTTTTATACGTATAGATTTTTGTTGAAGTTCTCCATTTTTTCATCTGTATAACATTTTCTCCTTTATTTTTTTTGAAGTTATAACTCAGTTATTCTAAAGGTTTTTTCCTCTGTTAGTTCTAACATCTGGATCAAAATAGACCTATTTCCCTATCTAGTTTTTCTTTGGGTTTTGAGACATGTTGTGTATCTTGGCATACCTAGTAATTTTGTAATTAAATGCCAGGTATTGTATGGAAAAAAAATTGTGGTGGCTTCAGATAATGTTATCTTCCTCCAGCCAGAGTTTACCTTTTGTTCTGCTAGGTAGAGTGGAGACTGTTTCTTAATCCCAGTAAAGACTATGTTTCAATTTTGGTCTAATTCTGGCTCACCTCCATTTCCAAGGCCTAACCTTCCTGAGAGCTTGAGAGTTCACTGGGTCCTTCACCCAGGCAGGGCCTAAACTCTAATCCTTTTCTCCTTAACAATTGAGATTCCTAAGGACTCTGTTTTGCTTTTCAGTTTATCTGCTTAGCTTCTAATCCTGCTAGCCTTCAAAAATTGGCATATGTATTAAGGGAAAAGCTGGCTGTATATCAGGCTTAGTTCTCTATTCCTCCCTTGTTACCAATACCTTGGCTCTTTAAGCCTCAAATTCTGTCTCTGTAGCATTACAAGACAGTGAAAAACTGTGCTCATTTATCTATCCCTAGCAGTGGCCTTCTGCCTGGGCACAACCCAGATTTCTTCTCTGAACCCAGAATCTTCAAGAGAGTTGTGCAATGTCGGTGTTTTGTGTATGTTTTTTTCTCTAGTTCTCCCCTTTCCATAATCTTCTCCCCCCTAGTTCTGGTTGTTTCAGCAGCTTGCAGATGCCTTGAAGCAGTTCCCCCCCGCCCCCCCCAAATCTTGAATCTTAAGTTAGCCTTGGAAATGTTGATCTGCCAACATACCAGATATCTTTTGCAGGGAAGAACTGTTTGTGTCAGCATCTAAGATGCATCAGATACTGTTTGAAGCGTGAGGACGGCAAAAGTGAATAAAGCTGATAAATTTCGTCTGATGGATTCTCTTCCTACAGGAATAGGGTCCTTTAATGGGTTCAGTTGTATCCTTTTCAGAAAGGTATGTCAAAATCCTTACCCCTCGTACCTCAGAATGTGACCTTATTTGGAAATAGGGCCATTGCAGATATAATTAGTTATTTTGAGCTCATGTTGGTGTGGATAGGCTCCTAATCCAATATGACTGCGTTCTTATAAGCAAAGAAGCATGTGAGGGCCTAGAGATGGAAGCACAAATTGGAGTAATGCATCTATAAGCCAACAAATGCCGAGGATTGACAGCAACCATCAGAAGCTAAGAAGAGGCAAGGACAGAATCTTCCCTACAGATTTCAGGAGGAGGTGACACTGACACCTTGATTTTTGACTGCTAGCCTCAAAAACTCGGAGATAATAATTTGTTGTTGTTTTAAGCATATCAGTTTGTCATACTTTATTATGGCAGGCCTAGGAAATTAATATAGGTCCCTTGTCTTTAAAAGTCAGAAAAGTTACTCTGATTAATGAGCAACTCCTGTGGGTAATAGAGAAGGCGGGGGGCTAAGAGGAAGAGAGATAGCAAATTAGAAATAATGGTTTGATACAGTCCTTTGTGTTGTCAATAACATTTGTGATATTCTAGATCTTTGGTACATCCTAGAAAAAAATACTTAATTGATATGATTAGATTTCTTGAAGCAACCAAAAAAGGGTTTGAGAGCAATGTCCAGGTAATTGTGGGACAAAACCAATGAACATCTGTGGGTGTTTAGAGTACATACTTTGTGTTACTCACTAGATAAAGCAGTGAATAAAATGCATGTAGTCCCTCTTTTATGGATTTAAGGTGGGACAGATAAATACACAAAAAAGTGTATAATTACTTCTTGTAACTATCCCATGGCTGATTTCCCCAACTTAATTGCAAATTTCTTGAAGGCATTAGGCATATGTTATACTTATTGGGGCCTTCCACTATGCTTGGTTGGATTCCCAGTAACTCTTGGTTGATTGTTAATTATCTGACCATCTGGACTTGAGAAGAAATCTAGGATTAAGGACTTCTTGGCAGATGAGTTCTCTAAGGTTGACATGGATTCTTGCCTGGCTCCAACTTTTTCCATTTAGGAAGATGTTCAAGTTTTTAAGGTTGGTTTATGATGTGGTCAGACGTTAATTTATTCTACCAGAGAGTCTATGTTCACCCGTGAAATTCAAAGTATTAGACTAAAGTCAGAGGTGCTATTTTCTGTAATTGACTGAAGTTAAGTAGATGAGTAATACAATTTCCAGTGCAGATAATAGTGCTGAATTAGCACAATTCAGGCTCCATCTCAGAGACTCCTGAGCACTAACTTGTCTAAAATAAGCTACAGTGTCCTTTTAACCAAGTTAAGCTCTCCCTACTTTCTGACCCCTGAGCAGGGCAGGTTTCTTCTTATATTCCAAGGCAACATCCCTTGTGTTATCACACTCAGGACTTGGTTAAAGGAACTTTCATTGGACTACAGCCCCTCATACTGCCTGGAATTATCTTGTCTTGTTACTTAACAAGGTTAGGGCTGCATTGATCTTAAAGTGACCACAGTAACCCAAACCCAGCCACCTGCTGAGAATAAGGCTGAAGCCTTGGCAGAAAGAGCAATGCCTCATAACTTAGAGAAGGGGCTTATTATAGTATACCCTGGAAAGGAGGAAGCCGGCAGGAAGGAAATAAGGTCACAACCTCTACTAGTCTCCTTTTTATGCCAACCAATTAACTATGTAGTTTAAGAGTCTCTTCCCTGAGCAAGGTGTTCTCCCCTTTGCTGAGACAAAGGAATGTTTCCTGTATATTTCCACAGATCACTGCATTTTTGGTCTCCTTTGCTTTTAAATTAGAGGTATGTCCTGCTAAAAGGAAGCAGATGCCTCCCAGAATGTGGGAATCACTGTTGCCAATGTGTTTTTTTTTTTTTTTCAGTGCGGATGGGGGGACTATATAGAATATGACTCAGAAGTTTTTATGCTCAATTTGTATTCAAGACTGTTTCCATTGTCGAGAATACAAATGGAAGCCTGTGATTCTTTGTTAGCATTGCTTGTTTCATGTAGGCAAGAGTTGGTCTATAGATGTGTTCTTAAAATAAAAATCTGAACCACCTGAAAAAATAACTTATTTTCTGACTTACTGAATTAATTCTCTATTTCTACTATAACACATTACTGCTAACTAAGTGGCTTAAAGCAGCACAAATGTATTCATTTAACATCTGGCTATCAGAAGACCAAAAGGGGTCTCACTGGGCTAAAATCAAGGCGCTGGCAGAATGCATTCTTTTCTGGAAGCTCTAGGAGTGTTTTCTTGCCATTTCCAGTTTCAAGAGACCATCTACATTCCTTGG
Organism: Myotis yumanensis; assembly: GCF_028538775.1. Classification (NCBI taxonomy): domain Eukaryota; kingdom Metazoa; phylum Chordata; class Mammalia; order Chiroptera; family Vespertilionidae; genus Myotis; species Myotis yumanensis. Next base: position 196,250,268 of record NW_027223754.1, read on the forward strand.
CTCATGGCCCCTTCCCCTGTCTTCAAAGCCAACAACATTGGGCCTAGCCTTTCTCATACTGCCATCTCTCCGGTTCTCTTCTGGGGTCCACTGCCCTTTTAAAGGACACATGATTACATTGGGCCCCCTAGATAAACTAAGGCACTATTCATAATTGAGGTCACTAGCAATTGTCACCTGCAACCTTAATTCCCCTTTGTCAGGTAACCTTACATATTCATAGATTCTGGAGATTAGTCTGTGGACATATTTGGGGGACCATTATTTTTCCTACAACAGGAATTAGGAGATCTTTTCTGTCTTTTAATTTGATTTTGATCATTTCAAGGCCTGCACCCTCATTGTGGGCTTTTATCTGTCAAATATTTAAGAAAGAATCTTTGAACTTTGATCTTCCCGGAGTCTTTACTGGTCTCAATTCAGAATCACTTCACAGTATTCTTGATTTTGCAACTTCAGCAGTTAGACACAGGCATTGATTATCAACCACCTATTTCATGAGACTAGAAACTGCTGGTGAATTGCTTATTGATTATGTGTGACTGTGACATGATTATCTTTGTTTTATTGTGTGTCTTTGCAGTGACTTTGAGATAGAATCAGATCAAATTTGTTTCCAATACAACTTAACATTCTCAGACTACCATTCCCAATAGGCTGCTTCTTTGAATTTCTAATCTTTTCCAAGACACATAGACTGGAAACTTTGGTGTCATCTTTGAAACTCCAAAGTGTCTTTGTTCCCAGGGCCCTGACACCTGTGATATACCAGTTCCCTGATTGTTGTACAGCTTCTAATCATTTGCCCTGATTCCAATCTTTCACCCTTTTATCCATCCTACACTCTCTAACCATAAGAATTTTACTAAAATATCAGTTTCACAAATCATTAATTCTTGATATTATACTTACTGGTTGTGTAATCTTGCAAAGGTAGTTAACCTCTTTGAGAAACATAGCTGAAATGGAGCTAATAATATACAGTATCTGCTTTTAAGGCTATTGTGAAGATGAAATTAAATTTAATAGATGCAAGGTGCTTTAAACAGTGTCAGGCATATATTAATCATTCAACAAACATTTGCAGTTATCATTATGATTATCATGAGTATTGTTAATATGTCAACCAATGTGAATGCCTTTGCTCTTGTCTGCATGAACTTTTTGGCTCAGTCATCTCCTGTGGAGAGACTGACCTCTCCCACACTTACTTGCCCTTCATCTTCTTCCTACTCACTAGCCACACACAAGCCTTAGACCTAGGAACCATTATCTGCTCTTGGGCAGGGAGAGGAGGGAAGCCTTTCTTTATCATATCAAGCCTTCTTGCCTGCATCCCCTCTGGGCCTGAGCTTCTGAGGCCTAAAAGGACAGACTTTGAACTTCAAAAGAGTTTCTTCTCTTCTTTTTTGTTCTGACAACCCTTGCTGAGTGCGAAGTTTAACTTTTTGGCTTGAGTGGGGATGGTGCCAGAATATACAGAAAATACTAGAAATCTTCTAACCATGTAAACACACACACACACACACCAGTTAAACTATTGAAATATTATCTGGTTTAAGAAGTGTTTTGAATAACAACAACAAATATTTGTGGAGCTCTTTTTATGTAGTGGGCACTGTCTTTGGCTCACTGCTCACCTGGACCATTTCCCCAACCTTCACCTTACTCCACTATCCTGGATTTGCATCCTCACCACTGAAACTGTACTTGTGCTATTTCCTGTTTGTATTGCCCTCCCCTTTCTTCCTTCCTTTCTTTCTTTCTTTCTTTCTTTCTTTCTTTCTTTCTTTCTTTCTTTCTTTCTTTCTTTCTTTCTTTCTTTCTTTCTTCCTTCCTTCCTTCCTTCCTTCCTTCCTTCCTTCCTTCCTTCCTTCCTTCCTTCCTCTCTCTCTCTCTCTCTTTCTTTCTTTCTTTCTTAGGTTTAAAACATTTTTTATTGTTTAAAGTATTACGTATGTCTCCCTTTGCCCCGATTGACCCCCATTCCTCAGGACAAGCCCCCACTGCCCCAGTATCCTTGTCCAATGGTTATGCTAATATAGATGAATACAAGTCCTTTGGTTGGTCTCTTACCCCACACCCCCCGCCTTCTCTCTGAGGTTGGACAGTCTGTTCAGTGTTTCTTTGTCTCTGGATCTATTTTTGTTCCTCAGTTTATATAGTTCACTATATCCCACATATAAGTGAGATCATGTGATATTTATATTTCTCCAACTGGCTTATTTTGCTTAGCATAATGCTCTCCAGCTCCATCCATGCTGTTGCAAATGGTAAAAGTTCCTTCTTTTTTATAGCAGCATAGTATTCCATTGCATCAATGTACCACAGTTTTTTAATTCACTCATCTGCTGGTGGGCACTTAGGCTGTTTCCAAATCTTAGCTATTATAAATTGTGCTGCTATGAACATAGGGGTGCATATGTCCTTTCTGATTGGTGTTCTGGTTTCTTGGGATATATTCCCAGAAGTGGGATTACTGGGTCGAATGGGAGTTCTATTTTTATTATTTTGAGGAATCTCCATACTGTTTTCCACAGTGACTGTAGCTGTCTGCATTCTGACCAGCAGTGCATGAGGGGGTTCCTTTTTCGCCACATCCTCTCCAGCATTTGTCATTTGTTGACTTGTTGATGATAGCCATTCTGACAGGTGTGAGATGGTACCTCATTGTTGTTTGCATCTCTTGGATGATTAGTGACTTTGAGCATGTTTTCATATGTCTCTCGGCCTTCTGTATGTCCTCTTTCGAAAAGTGTCTATTTAGGTCCTTTGCCCACTTTTTGATTGGATTGTTTATCTTCCTTTTGTTAAGTTGTATGACTTCCCTATAAAATTGAAGATTAAACCCTTACCTGAGATAGCATTGGTAAGTATGTTCTCCCATGCAGTGGGCTTTCTTATTGTTTTGTTGATGGTTTCTTTTGCTGTGCTGAAGTTTTTTATATTGATGTAGTCCCATTTGTTTACTTTCTCCTTAGTTTGCATTGCCCTAGGAGCTATATAGGTTAAGATATTGCTACGACATATGTCTGATATTTTGCTGCCTATGGAGTCTTCTAAGATTTTTATGGTTTCCCATCTTACATTTAAGTCCTTTAACCATTTTGAGGATTTTTTTGTGTATGGTGTAAGTTGGTGGTCTAGTTTAATTTTTTTTGCCCTCCTATTTCTTGTCTATTTACCCAAATCCTCCCCCATCCTTTCCATGGCCCATCTGTAACACTTTCTCTGATCACTCTAAAGTCCATGGTTCCTCCCTTGGCCAGGTACCATCAAAATAAAAATAAAGCAAAAGGAAAGGATCTGGCCATTGAAAAGTTAAACAAAGAGACAAGACCAATACAATAAACTCCACAGAACTATTAAATCACAATTTATGTACAAGTTTCTAGAAGGCATAGTCAAATGGCCAATTATAATTCTAAAATCTAACATTGATCAAATCCTTTAGTGTTCTAAGCAGATTTGTTATGAGCTTATGAACTGTTCCAGTTACTTAAATTAGTTCAGGAGCATCCACTTTCAGTAAAGCCGATATATACAAAACAGGATTTACAAAGCCTTTTAGGTCATGATTTTTCCCACCAAACCTCACCATAAAAATTCTTTTAAGGAGCAAAGTTAATTTGCTAAATAGATTGAAAATAGGATGTAATTTACAAAATGGTTTTGTTTGCACAGAATTTCAGGGCAGGCAGCCATTGCCTTAAAAGGAGGCAAACCTATAATTATTTTACCAAAGAGCTTGAAGTTCCATGAGTTAATGCAACTCCTCAATGAGCTTAATTTTCTAGGAAGTCATCTGAATTGAAGTTTTGATAGAAGATATTAACAGAGTTTGTCCAAGAGAAAATTGACTGCTCATATTAATCAATTCAGTTGACCTTGGGGGAGTGTCACCTCCCACTTTACTCATTTATGGTTTTTTATATGAATAATAGATCACTACAGAAAGAGTGTGTGAACATAGAAAAAGGAAAGATCTTGAAATTTAGATTGGTTCAGTCTTTGGAACAAGGGTTCTTAAATGGGATTGTCAAGTCATGGATGATTTTTAAGGAGTTCTCAAACTTTTTGTGAGGAGAGGACCATAAATTACTCTGATAAATATGGCTTAGTTGGTTGGAGTGTCATCCCATGCACTGAAGGGTTTCAGGTTCCATCCCACCTCAGGGCCCATGTGGGAGGCAGCCAGTTGTTTCTCTCTCTCTCTCTCTCTCTCTCTCTCTCACCTCTCTCTCTCTCTCCCTCTCTTTTCCTTCTTCTCTAGAATCAATGAAAGACATGTTCTTGGGTGAGGACTAAAAAAAAAAAAAAGGTAACTCTGATCAGATTTTTCACAGGGATCTATGATCCCCAGACCCTCCACAGCTACTCATTCTCCTATGGGTGACCTTCAGGAAGTTCCATGAACTCTCTTGATTTGTAACATAATCTTGTAAATCAATTATACCTAGGACAAAGCCAACTAGGTATCCAAACTCTCAACTCCCCTTTACTTTTCCCTCCTTCACTCTACTCAACTCTGGCATTAATATTTGCCTATTTGAATTTCTGAGAACTTGACTTTGTACTGAGTTTCATTAAACATGTTTTTCTTAGTATTGTAAAATAACAAAATGAAAACAATTTAGTAACAAGTTTGTGCTTTTATTCAAGGGAAAACAAATCAGGGATTGGGGGAGTACAGTGTTTCCCTCACTCTTCCTAAGGGATTTTGGGCAATAATGAGTTTATGGAATGTCAAAGAGGCAAGGTAGAAATGGGCATGATTGGCTAGGAGGTGAGGGATTTCCCTATAAGGCTAGCAGTTCCTGTTTTCTAGGGTAAGGTAAACTAGCTCAAGCTGAGGTGGAATGTAGTGATTGGTGTCAGATTTTCTTGACATTGTGCATTGCCCATATGTGCAGGCTGATGTGGCTGGGCTACTGGGGTGGCCTCCATTGTGTTGGTCCTGACATATTAATTAACTTTATCAGTGTGGGTTTTGAACTTCATCAGCATCCAAGTGCCTTGAAATAGATCATCGCAGGGTTATCCTTACAGTTATCTCTTTGTTGTGGGTTGCACATATTCATCCTTTCCAAGTGTTCATCTAGTTTTTGCCAGGAATATTTTGTGCAGCATGACCCTTCTGGTGTCAAGTTACTCAGTGAGTGAGAGATTATTTGTATCATTTTTATGGGTTAGTTTTGACTTCACTGGAATTTTTCTTGCATTAAAATTTGAATTCCTTAGAATACCACTTGTATAGTTTTTGTGAACAATGCCTTATAATTGTAAGCTAGAATAAGCATCATAAAAAAACCCCAAAAGGATCAGGGGCACAGCCATATTATAGAATAATTAATAAAGGGAAAACACCTTGTTAGGTTATGTTATGATAATGAATGTTAAATATTGTGGTAATTGAGCTCATTGTAATGATATTTGAAATTGTTTAACATATATATATATATATATATATCAATTTGGAGGATGGAAACACAAAACTACTTCATATTGAAAAACATTTTTGTGAAAAAAATGGCGGAGGCTTAGACGGACGTGTTGGTCCTTCGTCCCGGAGCAGATAGGGGCGAGCAGCTGAAACGGGTAACAACCAGCCCGATCAAGCTGGGGAGGTTCAGCTGAGAGACAGTCTGCAGCCAGGAAAGACAGAGAACTCCTGAAAAATGCGGATGGTTAGAGATTGAGGCTGAAACTTCCCCCTGGGCGCCAGCGCAGCGGCGAGACCACGCCATCTTGGGAAGCGGTTACCTACCGGCATCCAGAGATCGGCTACTAACCCAGCGGCTACTAACCCGGAGGCGGCGACTTGCGGGCGGCGCGACTGCGGGAGCCCAGAGGAGGCCTGCGCCCCTCCACGGAGGGGCGGACACTCCTGGGCGGCCAGCAGAGGCACAGCGACCACGCCATCTTGGGAAACAGAGCTGCTTGAGACTAGGATCCTGGCCTCAGCACCACCCAGTCTGATCTCAGACGCATACCAGGACCCTGCAGCCACTGGGGACAGAGACCTGTGACCACAGCTACAGACCTGCAGACACGGAAAGTTCGGAGATCCCTGCTGCAGATCCGTGAGTAGCAGAGCCCATCCCCCCTTCCCCCAGGATCGCGGGCAGTGCCAGAGTAACTAACTGATAGACCTACCCCTTGCCGGGGCCTCAGCGCTGCAGAAACTTTGGCCTGAAAGTGCGCGAGCACCTTAGAACTGATCCTATGCGCACTTCGGGCTTCAGAGCCCTGGGCTGGGAGCAAAAACGCGCACAGCACCAGGAACTAATCCTGTGCGCACTGCTGGCATCAGAGCCCTGGGCTGGGAGCAAAAACGCGCACAGCACCAGGAACTAATCCTGTGCGCACTGCTGGCATCAGAGCCCTGGGCTGGGAGCAAAAACGCGCACAGCACCAGGAACTAATCCTGTGCGCACTGCTGGCATCAGAGCCCTGGGCTGGGAGCAAAAATGCGCACAGCACCAGGAACTAATCCTGCGCGCACTGCTGGCATCAGAGCCCTGGGCTGGGAGCAATCGCGCGAACGGGAGTTTGTCCGCCTAGCACAGGCCCAGAAACCCCGTTTCTCAGGGCAGGAGGCAGCACCAAGCACCAGTGACTTGACTGTGTTTCTTATCACCTGCGCCTGAGATCCTGATTTCCTGTGCATTCATACTAAGAGCCAGTGAATCCAATTCCTGGTGCAAGGGCACACAGGGACCCTGATTCTCAAGGTGAGGTTGCGCGAAGCAACAGAGACTCTGATACTGAACTCTTGGGGAACTCTGACTCCTGGCGCAAGCTAGGGGGCTCTGCTCTGGTGCTAAACACGCGTCAGGGGGGCCTCTATTTCAGCACAGTGCAGGCAGGGTCCCTAATTCTAAGGGCACGCGCGAGGCCACATTGAGTGTTGGCAACACTGACACAGAGCGAGCCTGGTTCCCACCAACCAACAACAACCACACATCTTAGTGTCAGAGCTCTTCAGTGACACTAGGGTGGTGGGAGCCTCCCACTGCGCACGGCCCAGGCCCACGCAACTCAACCTTTGAACCATCAGGAGATAATCAGAATGAAGAGACGACACAATACCCAGAGGAAAGACAATGAAGAATCACCAAGAAAGGAAATTAATGAAGCTGAAGCGTGCAACATGACAGAAAAAGAATTCAGAATGATGGTTGTACAATTCATTCACCGGATGGATGAGAAAATCAACAACCTATGCAAGAATCAGGAAGAAATGAAAAGTGATATAGCTACAATCAAAAACACCATGGAAAGTTTCAACAGCAGACTAGAAGAAGCAGAAGACCGAATTAGTGAGTTAGAAGATAAGGCAGAGAAACAAGCTCAATCTGAACAGCAACTGGAGAAAAGAATTAAAAAACAGGAGGAGAGCCTAAGGGAGCTTCAGGACAACATGAAACGAAGTAACATACGCATAATAGGGCTGCAAGAAGGACAAGAAGAGCAGCAAGGATTAGAAAATCTATTTGAAGAAATAATGACAGAAAACTTCCCAGATATGGGGAAGAAAAAAGTTACACAAATACAGAGAGTCCCAGGCAAGATGAACCCCAAAAGACCGACACCAAGACACGTCATAATAACGATGGCAAATGTACAAGACAAAGAGAGAATCTTAAAGGCTGCAAGAGAGAAACAGAGAGTTATCTACAAAGGGTCCCCCATCAGATTATCAAACGATTTCTCAACAGAAACACATCAGGCCAGAAAAGAATGGACGGAAATCTACAAAGTGATGCAAAGCAAAGGACTGAATCCAAGAATACTCTATCCAGCAAGGCTATCATTCAAAATTGAAGGGGAAATAAGAAGCTTCACAGACAAAAAAAGGCTAAGGGAGTTCATCACCACCAAGCCAGCAATGCAAGAAATGCTAAAGGGACTGGTGTAAAAAGAAGAAATAAAAAGCCCAGAAAGAAAGCAGCCACAAAAAAATAGAAATGGCTACAAACAAGTACCTTTCAATAATAACTTTAAATGTAAATGGACTAAATGGTCCAATCAAAAGATATCGAGTGGCTGAATGGATAAAAAAACATGACCCATACATTTGCTGTCTACAAGAGACCCACCTCATTAGAAGGGACTCACACAGACTGAAAGTGAAGGGATGGAAAAATATCTTTCAGGCAAATGGAAATGAAAAAAAAGCTGGGGTAGCAATACTTATATCCGACAAAATAGACCTCAAAGTGAAGGCCATAACCAGAGATAAGGAAGGCCACTTCATAATACTAAAGGGATCAATACAACAAGAGGATATAACCCTGATAAACATATATGCACCCAATGCAGGAGCACCCACATACATAAGAAAACTCCTGGAAGGTATCAGGGGAGAGATCGACAACAATACAATCATAGTAGGGGACTTTAATACACCACTAACATCACTGGATAAATCCGCTAGACAAAAACTCAGCAAAGAAACAGCAATCCTAAATGATTCACTAGATCAGATGGACTTAATTGACATCTTCAGAACACTTCACCCCACAGCTGCGGAATATACATTCCTCTCAGGTGCTCATGGGACATATTCAAAAATAGACCACATATTGGGTCACAAGCAAAGTCTCCACAAATTCAAGAAGATTGAAATCATAAAAAGCATCTTCTCAGACCACGATGGCATAATGTTAGAAATAAACCACAATAAAAACAACCCAAAATACTCAAACACTTGGAAGCTGAATAGCATGTTATTAAATATTGATTGGGTTACCGATGACATCAAAGAAGAAATTAAAAACATCCTGGACACTAATGACAATGAAAACACAACAATCCAAAACCTCTGGGACACAATGAAAGCAGTCCTGAGAGGGAAGTTTATAGCTCTACAGGCCTACCTCAAAAAACAAGAAAAAATGGTAGTTAATCATCTAACTCTACAACTCAAAGAATTAGAAAGAGAGCAACAAGAAAAGCCCAGAGTGAGCAGAAGGAAGGAGATAATAAAGATTAGAGCAGAAATCAATGAAATAGAGACCAAAAAAACAATACAGAAAATCAATGAAACCAAGAGCTGGTTCTTTGAAAGGATAAACAAGATTGACAAACCCCTAGCCAGGCTCACCAAGAAGCAAAGAGAGAGGTCCCAAATAAACCAAATCAGAAATGATAGAGGCGAAATAACAACAGACCCCAAAGAAATACAAATGATTGTTAAACAATACTACGGACAACTCTACTCCAACAAACTAGACAACCTGGAGGAAATGGACAAATTCCTAGAAAAATACAACATTCCAAAACTCAATCAGGAAGAATCTAAAAATCTCAATAGGCCAATAACGATGGAAGAAATTGAAGCAGTCATCAAAAAGCTTCCAGCAAACAAAAGCCCAGGACCAGACGGCTTCTCAGGGGAGTTTTACCAAACTTTTAAGGAAGAACTGAAACCTATCCTCCTCAGATTACTACAAAAAGTCCAAGAGGATGGAACACTTCCAAACACATTTTATGAAGCTAGCATCACCCTAATACCAAAACCAGGTAAAGACAACACAATGAAAGAGAATTACAGGCCAATATCCCTCATGAACATAGATGCCAAAATCCTCAACAAAATCTTAGCAAATCGGATCCAGCAGTACATCAGAAGGATCATACACCATGACCAAGTAGGATTTATCCCAGGGATGCAAGGATGGTACAACATCCGTAAATCAATAAACGTGATACATCACATAAACAAATTGAAAGAAAAAAACCACATGGTCATATCAATTGATGCAGAAAAAGCATTTGACAAAATCCAACACCCATTTTTGATAAAAACTCTCAGCAAGGTGGGAATAGAAGGATCATACCTCAACATAATAAAAGCCATATATGACAGGCCCACAGCCAACATCATACTCAATGGACAAAAACTAACACCATTTCCCCTAAGAACAGGAACAAGACAGGGATGTCCACTCTCTCCACTCCTGTTCAACATAGTCCTGGAAGTATTAGCCATTGCAATTAGACAAGAAGAAGAAATAAAAGGCATCCAAATTGGAAAAGAGGAAGTAAAACTGTCCTTATTTGCAGATGACATGATATTATACATACAGAACCCTAGAGACTCCATCAAAAAACTACTAGACTTAATACATGAATTTGGCAATGTAGCAGGATACAAAATTAACCCCAAGAAATCCGAGGCATTTCTATATACCAATAGTGAACTTTCAGAAAGAGAGATTATAAAAACAATCCCATTTACCATCGCACCCCAAAAATTAAGATACCTAGGAATAAACTTAACTAAAGAGGTAAAAGACCTCTACTCAGAAAACTATAGGACGTTGAAAAAAGAGATAGAGGAAGACATAAACAGATGGAAGAACATACCATGTTCTTGGATTGGTAGAATCAACATCATTAAAATGTCCATATTACCCAAAGCAATCTATACATTCAACGCACTTCCCATTAAAATACCAATGGCCTTCTTCAAGGATCTAGAACGAACTCTCCAAAAATTCATCTGGAATAAAAAAAGACCCCGAATAGCTGCAGCGATCCTGAGAAAAAACAAAGTAGGTGGGATCTCAATGCCAGATATCAAGCTGTATTACAAAGCCACTGTTCTCAAAACTGCCTGGTACTGGCACAAGAACAGACATATAGATCAATGGAATAGAATAGAGAGTCCAGAAATTAGCCCGAACCAATATGCTCAATTAATTTTTGACAAAGGAGGCATGAACATACAATGGAGCCAAGATAGTCTCTTCAATAAATGGTGTTGGGAAAATTGGACAGATATATGCAAGAAAATGAAACTAGACCACCAACTTACACCATACACAAGAATAAACTCAAAATGGATAAAGGACTTAAATGTACGACAGGAAACCATAAAAATTCTAGAAGAATACAAAGGCAGCAAAATCTCAGACATATGCCAAAACAATTTCTTCACTGATACAGCTCCTAGGGCAGTTGAAACTAAAGAGAAACTGAACAAATGGGACTACATCAAAATAAAAAGCTTCTGCACAGCAAAAGAAACCATCAACAAAACAATAAGAAAACCCACCTCGTGGGAAAACATATTTGCCAACGTCATATCTGATAAGGGCTTAATCTCCAAAATTTATAGGGAACTCATACAACTTAACAAAAAGAAGATAAACAATCCAATCAAAAAATGGGCCAAGGATCTAAATAGACACCTTTCAAAAGAGGACATTCAGAAAGCCAAGAGACATATGAAAACATGCTCAAAGTCACTAATCATCCGAGAGATGCAAATCAAAACAACAATGAGGTACCATCTCACACCTGTCAGAATGGCCATCATCAACAAATCAACAAACGACAAGTGCTGGAGAGGATGTGGAGAAAAAGGAACACTTGTGCACTGCTGGTGGGAATGCAGACTGGTGCAGCCACTATGGAAGGCAGTATGGAGGTTCCTCAAAAAATTGGAAATGGAACTCCCATTGGACCCTGTGATCCCACTTCTAGGAATATATCCCAAGAAACCAGAAACACCAATCAGAAAGGATATATGCACCCCGATGTTCATAGCAGCACAATTCACCATAGCTAAGATCTGGAAACAGCCTAAGTGCCCATCAGTAGATGAATGGATTAGAAAGCTGTGGTACATCTACACGATGGAATACTATGCTGCTGTAAAAAAGAAGGAATTCTTACCATTTGCAACAGCATGGATGGAACTGGAGAGCATTATGCTAAGTGAAATAAGCCAGTCAATGAAGGAAAAATACCACATGATCTCACTCATTCATGGATAATAAAGACCATTACAAACTTTTGAACAATAATAGATACAGAGGCAGAGCTGCCTCAAACTGATTGTCAAACTGCAGTGGGAAGGCCAGGGAGGGTTGGGGGGGAGGAGGGAGGGGATTAAGAGATCAACCGAAGGACTGGTATGCATCCATATAACCATAACTAATGGACATAAGACACTGGGGGGTAAGGGAGGGCAGGGGTCTGTCAAGGGCGGGGGGGAAAAAAGGACACTTATGTAATACACTTTGTAATACTTTTAGCGAAAAAAAAAAAAAAAAAAGAAATGATAAAAAAAAAAAAAAAAAAAAAAAGAAATACATTTTTGAGAAATAGCCCTACAGATTTCTTTCTAGGAACAAATTCTTCCCAATGTTTGGTATAGGACTCTATTTTGTTCTTGTATTGTCTAAATAGACTCTTTGCAGTGTTTTCTGACCTCCCACTGTATCTACCTCCTCTAGCTTTAGAGAAAATTCAGTATATGTGATAACCATCCTTCCTTGTCACAAACAAGTGACTTTTCTTTTTACTAGGAAAAATCCTTACACTGTAAACATGGATACCGAAGGGGAAACATGTGTATAAAAGATTGCCTTACAGAGCTTTTGGTAAGATACGTTTCATCTTACTGTAGAAAGTTCTAACTTTCATTGGCATCCACTAGAAGTGCCCAAAATGCACATGTCAATATGTTGATTGTGTGTGTGTGTGTGTGTGTGTGTGTGTGTGTTAGGGGTGATTAACTGAGAGGATATTAGGAAGAAGCAGGACAATTGCTGTAGGCTCCCCGGTGATGCAGAAAGATTTTGATAGATGCTGTTTACTGTTGTTGAAGATCTGACTCAAGCCTTCTGGAGAAAGGTCATCAGTGACACTCAACAAATCACTTTTATGCTGTGGCTGATGTGAAAGTCAAATGGAAATTGTTTGTAAAAATCCATCAGAGCCAGGCTCACCATCAAGTCTGGTTAAACTAACGTTTCCCAAACTTATCTGTTTATGGGCTAACATGCCATGACCAGAGTAACAGACGTAATAAAAGAGGAAAGCTCTGGCTTCAGTGACCACTGTGGGAATGAGGGCCTGGTAGAGGACTGTTTTTCAGGGCAATAGGGCCTTTCCAGAGCCAGAGCATCACGGCCCCATCAGCTTTATCTCAACAATGTGAACATTTAGCACAGAAATCTGCCAGCGCTGCTGGACAGAGTCGCTAAGCTGACGGCCAGTTCAAGCATAAAGACTGAAGGGAATTGAAGTCCGTGATTAGGAAATTGAAGACTGGCTAAAAACTTGAGATTTCCTCTACTTAGCCGGGAGGAGTAGAGAGATTTGATTAGAAGGCACACTGAGAGGCCCACTCTTTTGTCTCCTCTGCTCTACACTGGACTGAAATAGTGGGGTGCATTCCAGCACCCTTATTGGATTTGTCTCTGAAGATTTACAGCATTCAGAAGTAAAATTTCATTGATCTGAAGGGTCAGGAGGGGCAGGAGAAGGCAGGTTTAATTTCCAGTTCTGGGTGACTCCCTAGTAATTTACCTCCATGACTCAGGACCTCATCCATAAAAAATTGATGAAATGAATATTTAAAAAATAAAAACAATAAAAAAGAATCATTTCTCAGAAACAATCCAAATTTTAAAAAAAGTAAATATGCTAAATACTTACAAAAGGAGTTAGTAAAAATGAGCATTGTTAATACTGTTTCAACTTGAATCCTGTAGAACTTACTACCTATAAATAAGAAACAGAAATAAGGCAATAAATTGTGTATGGTAGTAAAGTATGGTCAATGTGAATGTAAGTAGTTTTTATAAAGAAGGGATGTAAACATGGATTTCTCTATCCAATAAAATCCACATATATAAAACAAAAAGGGGAACAAAAGGAAAAGACCAGACTAAATTAGGTAGATTGTTGTTAATGCCAAGAAATAGTCCACTGCATGTAACTTGGGTGCTCCTGACAGGTATGGGGCAAGATGTGAGCAAAGTGTGTTAAATGTTGCTTCCATATCTCTGGGAGCCAGCGACAATGAGATGCTTTCCTCTCCATCATTGTGAATTCCTTCCAAGTTATCCCTTTGATTAATTCTGCCAATTTCCTGTACTGCCAGAGTCATTTTGATTTAGTGACATTTTAAACCCACCTCCTATGTGTTCCTCCTCCTTCTGTCTAAAGTTAGCATAGCTAGGTTGCATTGATGCACAGTTGCCCTGTCCTTCTGAACTCCAGAATCCCGGAGAGAGCACGAATGTGGTGCATCTGACTTTCCTAATAAGAAGCAGACACAGTTGAAGTGCATCCATAATGGGAAACATTTTACATAGTAAATATGAATGGCCCACTCTCTCCTAGGTCATATTACATATGTAACATCCATTTTAGATACTGGCGTTCTTTTCTTTTTTTCACATTAGGATTATTTTCAGTCATTTCCAGCTAAATCAGTTTTCACATGCTTATGTTCTATTTATAACAGGGATTGCATTGTCTGAGTGATAGAAAAAATGAAAAGGGGAGAAAAAGAGGGTATGCGTTATTCATAATTATGTCCCTAATGTCTAATGTTCCTGCCTAAATTGTCCAGTGGCTTGCTGGCCCACATTAGGTGCTAAATATGTATTTTCCCAATGGAATAATTTCATCTGTGGGTGGAAGTTCCACCCATAGATGAACTTAATAATAAAACCTAAGTTCCCAGAATAATTTTTTAAAATTAGAAGATGTTTCTGAATTTTAGCTGGAAAATATATTTATCATCCTATATAATAAAGAGGGAATATGCTAATTGACCCTCATGCTGTTGCAAAGATGGTGGTGCCCACAGCCAACAAGGAGGGAATATGCTAATTGAATGCCACACCCTCAAAGATGGTGGCACCACAGTCACAAGATGGCCGGCAGGGGAGGGCAGTTGGGGGTGACTGGGCTGGCAGGGAAGGACAATTGGGGGTGACCAGGCCGGCAGGGGAGGGCAGTTAAGGTCAATCGGGCTGGCAGGGGAAGGCAGGTGGGGGCGATCGGGCCAGCAAGGGAGCAGTTAGGCACCAATCAGGCTGGCAGGGGAGTGGATAGGGAGTGATCAGGCTGGAAGGTAGAAGTGGTTAGGGGCAATCAGGCAGGCAGGCAAGCAGGTGAGCGGTTGGGAGCCAGTGGTCCTGGATTGTGAGGGGGATGTCTGACTGCCAGTTTAGGCCCAATCCCACAGAGATCAGGCCTAAACCAGCAGTTGGTCATCCCCTTAGGGGTCCCAGATTGGAGAGGGTGCAGGCTGGGCTGAGGAACACCCCCCCAGTGCACGAATTTTGTGCACCAGACCTCTAGTCCTAATAAAGAGGGAATATGTTAATTGAACCTCACACTGTCACAAAGATGGCGGGGACCACAGCCAATAAGGAGGGAATATGCTAATTGCCTGCCCTACCCTCAAAGATGGCAGTGCCCACAGCCACGAGATGGCAGCGCCCAGTCCCCTCAGCCCTGCCAGGGTGACAGGCGCATAGCAAGGCTGGACCTGCCCCAGCCTTGCTGAGTTCCTGCCTCCATAGTCCCCCAGTCCTCTCAGCCCCCTCAGCCACCTAGGGCTGGCCCGAGGCGCAGGCAAGCCTTGGATGGCAGCTGCCCAGGCACCCAGGGCTGGCTGAGGCTTGCACTGCCAGCAGTGGCAGCAGCAGAAGTGTGATGGGGGGCATTGTCTTCCCATGATTTCCAGATCACATCCAGCCCCTGAGGGCTCCCAGACTGTGAGAGGGGGCAGGCCAGGCTGAGGGATCCCCCCTCCAATGCATGAATTTTCATGCACTGGGCCTCTAGTATGTTCATAATAAGCACCTACTGCAAGAAAAACTATACTCTCCAATTTGGGGATCCTCTCTGTTCATTCCATGGTAATTATAAGCAATGAGAATAATCTCCTGCCTTGATTTGGTCAGTATCATTGTTAGTACTGTGCAATGTTACATTTTCTTTCCCTGAATTTCTTTTTCTTTTCAACAATGCTTCAATCCTTCCTGCTTCTTATAACAAAGACTCAGAGTCATCCTATAATTCTGTTATTCTCTCACTCCCACATTGAATGAGTCAACACATCCTATTGTCTCTACCTTCAAAATATGCAGAATACTATGACTTCTATTCATCTCTTAGAGTTAAGCCGCCACTGTCTCTTGTCTAAATGGTCAGTAGCCTTCCCTTTAGATCTCAGTAGCCAGAGTGATTCTTTGAGACTCTTTTAAGTCAGGTCATTAAACTATTCTTCTCAAAAACACTATGGTTCCCTATCTCTAACATTGGCTTTAGCTCAGGCCCACATAATCTCTTGGACTTCATCTTGGACCTAGTCTCCCTCCCATGCTTTTTGCTTCCATCCACACTTGTCCTTGAGGGCCACGAACACACTCTCCTCCCCTGCGCTTGCCACTCCTGCCACTCAGAATGCTGTCCCCACACATATCCCCGTGGAAGGTTCCCTGACCTCCTTCAGGTATTTACTCAAATGTCACCTCCAAAAGTCCTTCTGTAGTTACTCTCTTTTAAAAGGCTCCCCCCTGACAATCCTGTCCCTGCTTTATTTTCCTTCATGTCACTTAGTGCCAGGTGACATATATTTTACTGACTTATCACTAACTGTGGGTCTCCCCCATGAGAAGGTGAATGCCTTAAGACCTGAGGGCTGCATCAGCTCTGTTCCCTGCTATATCCCTGGAATTCACTAGGGAGCTGACTTGTTAAATACTTGCTGAATGAATGAATGAACACTTTCCTCTTGTTTTGACCACTCTGCAACATTTATTTTGGTTAATCCACCTTTCAACAAACCAAGTAGACTGATTCTTTCTATGATATACTAGTAGCTTAACAATATGACTTAATAAGTATTTGAAAGTAGGTGACAGAAAGAAACTCAATCAAATGTAACTCTGTATGCAATTACTTTAAACTTCATGGGACTCAAATGTATTGATCTAGAATTGCATGCTTCTTTATCAGATTGCCCTTAAAAATTATTGGTACTCCAATACCTCTCTGAGCCCACTTACTCAGATTCCTCATACTTACAAGTCTGGAGGGATAGTCACATTGCCTGGCTACCAGGGAGAAAAAGATGCAAGAGTTAAGAAAAGTAGTAGAAAATGTTGGTTATAGTAATAATCATTCAGGTGGAGTAAACTGGCTGTAATTGATCATTTAGTATATATAAGGGATGTTCTAATTTTTGAAAATTATTATAAGGTTCAATCATGTCAAATGTGAAATTATTATAAAAAGGACAGCATAAAGTCTTTTCTGAACATTTTTTTTGGCATTACTGACCAACTAGAGAAAGCTGTAACAGTAATTCTCACAAATAAGAGTGACCAAAGCAAGAAAACCCCTTAAAGAACTGACTGCTTTTGAAAGCCCATTAAAGTACCAACTACATTCCAAAGTCCATTAATAAACCTAATTAATGGCATCCTATTTCAGTATTAATGAGACAATTTTTTGACACGGTCTTTGGCTTTGTAACAACAGATTATGCAAAAAATAGTGATATTTTTGTTTTTTAAAAAGGACAATGCTTGCTCCTGTTTCTCAGCCCAAGAAAGTTTGAAACCACTTGAGTTTTCCAGCTGAAATAATGTAGTAGAATTAATTATTCATGTGAATTGATTTCCTTTTACCTTTAAGTTGTTATATAAATACATGCATATATTTATGCTTATGTGGGTATTGGAATATATTCACAGATGATAAATCTAGTAAAATACTTTATTTGGTACAGGTATTTTCATCTCATTTCACTTGTAAATTGTTGCCTAGATACACAGTATTTTTGGAAGTCCATTTTAATTTCCTTTACAAAACACAAATTTATAGGGCTTATACTATGAAAAAGCATTTTTCCCTTTACTTAAACTAACATTATCAGGACAAGAAGCAACCAATAAATACATAAATAAGTGGAACAACAAGTCAATGTTTCTATCTCTCTCAAACCAATCAATAAAATAAAATAATGCTAAATTTTACTGTTTTAGAATATCATTATTAAAATTGATATAAAAACAGATATTAGAAGAATGAATGCTTTTTTTTCCGTTTTCTAAGTTTTCCATTCAAATCATCATCAACCCTAATATTGGACAGGTGTACACTTGCCCATCATATTTTGCAGCTTAGGGTAGAATGGCTGTTACACATCTGTTCTCTCTACCTAAGTGATTCAATTTGTATCACAAAATGTGTGACAGTTATGGAGCTGTGCATAGAAAAGACCTAGAGCCTTGTTGACAATCATTGCAAACCCTAAGCGTTAGTGTCACATTTAAATTTGAGAAAGAAGAAAGAAGGGGTTCTATTGGGTGAATATAAAAATATGTAGCCCTAGCTGGTTTGGCTCAGTGGATAAAGCTTCGGCCCAAGGACTAAAGGGTCCCAGGTTCGATTCCAGTCAAGGGCTCGTACCTCAGTTGCGGGCTCCTACCTCAGTTGCAGACTCAACCCCTGGTCCTGGTTGGAGTGCTTGTGGAAAGCAACCAATCGATGTGTGTCTTTCACATAGATGTTTTTTTCTCTGTCTCTTTTCCCTTCCACTTTCTCTAAAAATCAATGGAAATATATCCTGGGGTGAGTATTAACAAAAAAAATAATAAATTAAAGAAAAAATAAAAGTATATAGCCATTTGAAACCCATTGAATTGGTATTTTTTCTTCAGCCAAATTTTATTTCCTCATAACATGGATCTTTTTAAAATATTTTTTTTATTGATTTCAGAGAGGAAGGAGAAGGAGAGAGAGAGAAATATCAATGATCAGAGAGTCATTGATTGGCAGCTGCCTGCATGCCCCCCACTGAGCAACCAGGGCATGTGCCCTGACTGGGAATTGAACTGTGACCTCCTGGTTCATAGGTTGATGCTCAACCACTGAACCACACTGGCAGGGCTCATAATGTTTTTCTTTTTAAATAAACATTTACATGTAGAGCCTGTGTCTTTGCAGAGGTAAATTTTTCTCTCTGCAAAACAAAAATATTTTAAAGAGGTTGCTATAAAGAAAAATAAATGGGAGCCAAATAACTGGGGTTCTAACCCCATTTTTGCCACTTTCCAGCTATGTGATCTTGGGCAAGTAAATTAATTTCTCTTTGTCACAGTTATTTCATCTGTAAAATGGGATATTAATTTCATCTACCTTAAAGTCTTTATATAAAGATAAAATGAGCAAATATATGCAACCTATATAGAACAATGTTTGAAACATAGGAGACTCTATTACATTAATGAATGAATAAGCTTTGGGATCAAATATATTAAGGTTTGGATCTTTGTTTATTTAATTACTAGAGGCCTGTGCACGAAATTCGTGCACTCGGGGCATCCCTCAGCCCAGCCTGTGCCCTCTTGCAGTCTGGGAGCCTTCGGGGATGTCTGAAAGCCCATGGGGAGTGGGCCTAAGCCAGAAGTCGGACATCCTTGGCACTGCTGTGGAGGTGGAAGAGGCACCTGCCACCACTACTGTGCTCACCAGCCGTGAGCCCGGCTTCTGGCTGAGCAGCACTCTCCCTATGGGAGTGCACTAATCACCAGGTGGCAGCTCCTGCATTGAGCATCTGCCCCCTGGTGGTCAGTGCATGTCATAGCAACCCGTCGTTCCTCTGTTCAGTCGATTTGCATATTAGCCTTTTATTATATAGGATTGGCCATATGATAAATTATACAGTCTTTCTCAGTCTTAGTTTATTCATCTGAAAGATTGGGGAAATAATTTGTATCTCCTAGGATTGTTATTCAACATCAAATGAAGTACTTTTTCACCATTAGAGTGGAAAATATATACATTTAACTTTCTGTACTTTTGGGGAAATAGTTCATACATTATTAGTAGGATTATAAATTGGTGCAACTATTTGAAGGACAATTTGGCAATATCTCTTATCTTTTTTAATGCACATATTTTTTCAGCAATTTTACTTCTAGAAGTTTATCTCACTAATAATAAAAATATATATACAAGGATAACTTGTATATTACAAACATCATTGTTTGTAATAGTAAATAACTGGAAACAACTTAGAGTTTATCAATAGGGAACTACTTAAATAAATGAAAATGAACCTATACAGTATAATTATTTTTAGCCATGAAAAGGAATGAGATAGATATATAGATATGGAAAATACCTAATAATTATTATATTAAATGGCTAGTTGAAAATATATGGTAAGCATCATGTAAGAACACATGAATAGATATATATGTGTATTTATATGTATTTGTATGTATATATGTATGTATAGACATGAAAATATATAGTATTGTAGCCAGCTGGATATGCTACACTAATTTGGTACACATCTCTACTATTTCCCCCAACAAATTGCTCAAATATCCACCTGCCCTAATGAATTGTTTAAGTACTCTAGGGTCTATGCAGTTCCAAAGAGATGTGTCAGTCCAGCTCCCAACACCAGGGCTAGCCAGCACAGCAGAGTCCATTCCGTCTTCTGACCTTGCTTCTCATTTCTAGGCTAAGTTGTACTAACTAATCCTGGTACCAGCTGCCAGGTGACACTAGTCCATGGCTGTTGGAATGACTCATTCCCCAAGATCCTGAGAAGATGTGATGGCCCATGTTTTTACTGTGGAGGGATTACTGCTCTCAGTTTGTACCCACAGGTTCAGTCATTATTTTCCAAATCTCAAGTCCAATATTAGCCATGTATCCACTGACCTTGCATTTGCATAATTATGAGCAGCTACTTTTTCTTTGCAGAATGAAGATATTCCTTCAAGGTGGCTTCCTGGATATGCCTATGCAAACAGGTAACAACTGAAGGATATGGGTACTTACCCTGCCATGCTAGGCATTTTACTGAATATATTTCTCATACATGCAAGTTTTAATTAATTAATTTTTTGTTGGTGGCACACAGTTTTAATTTATTAATTTGTTTGTTTATTGGTGATACTTATATGTATAGAAACTTCCTGGAACTTGAGTGGAAAAACACTCAAGAAATTAATGTTGTTTCTCTATGAGGAGTAAGAATGATCATTAAGAGAGGAAGACCTTTATTTTTTACATTATCCCTTACTGTTTTGTTTGAAATTTTAAAAAATTACATGTAATAAAAGCAAAAATACAAAAAATATAATTTTGAAAATAAGAAAACATATTTTCCAGAATATGACAAATATTTATTTTTTAAAAAAGATTGTTTCTCCAGCTACAACTGGCATTTTTGTGACCTTGTAATCTGGACAGGGGAGGCTAAGCAGGTCTAACATGTCCAATATTGATGAAAATGTTTCTCCACTGCAGAAATATGAGATAAGGTCAAAAAAGACTTGAACTGTTTCCAACTGGGCCTGTGTGTATGGATATTCTTTATGATAGTCTTCATTCACAGGGCTGCCATGCACAGTTGTGTGGGATGTGCACTGAATGAGTATCACATCTAAGGGGTATGTTCAAGACATAGTGCATTGGTATGTTTATCATTGCCTTTGCCTGGAAGATTCAAAAATGTGTCCTGTTCCAACAAAATTATTCTAGTACTAGAGGCCCAGTGCACAAAAATTTGTGCACTCAGGGGAGAGGGGGTTGTCCCTCAGCCCGGCCTGTGCCCTCTTGCAGTCTGGGACCCCCTCAGGGGATGACCACCTGCTGGCTTAGGCCAGCTCCCCCGGGTGATTGGGCCTAAGATGGCAATCAGACATCCCTCTGGCAGCCCGGCAGCCCTCAGGGGATGTCCACTTGCCAGCGGGGAGCAGGCCTAAACTGCAGTTGGACATCCTTAGCGCTGCTGAGGAGGCAGGAGAGGCTCCCACCGCCACTGCTGTACTGGCAGCCATCAGCCTGGCTTGTGTCTGAGCAGAGCTCCTACCATGTGAGAGCGTCCTGACCACCAGAGGGCAGCTCCTGCATTGAGCGTCTGCCCCCTGGTGGTCAGTGTGTGTCATAGTGACCAGTCATTCCCAGTCCTGCTGTTAGGGTCAGTTTGCATATTACCCTTTTACTATATAGGTAGAGGCCTGGTGCATGGGTGGGGGCCGGCTGGTTTGCCCTGAAGGGTGTCCTGGATCAGGGTGGGGGTCCCGCTTGGGTGCCTGGCCAGCCTGGGCTGATGGCTGTTTGCAGCTGGTCACACCCCCTTCAGGGTGGGTTCCCCACTGGGGTGCCTGGCCAGTCTGGGTGAAGGGCTGAGGGCTGTTTTCAGGCTGGCGGGTGACTAAAGCTCCCAATCTCTCCTTTTTTTCTTTTTTCTTTTTATTCTGGGATTTATTTACTTTTTATGGCTGTCACTGGAACTGAGAGCCGGCTTTAGCTCTGAGGCTCGGATCCAGCTCTGAGGCCTCGGCTTCTGAAAGCAGGTATCTGGGTTTGTTTGGCTTCTATAATTGAAACACTGTTGCAGCTCCAGCTCTGAGGCCTGGCTGGCTGAAAGCAGGTTTCTGGGGTTTGTTTAGCTTCTATAATTGCAACATTGTTTCTTAGAGTGCAGCTCAGAAGCCAGCAGCAGCAGGCGGGGAATCTTGGCTTCCTCTATCACTGGAGCAAGCAAGCCTCTTGTTCGCTTCAGCTGCCTGGCTGCTGGCCGCCATCTTGGTTGGCAGTTAATTTGCATATCGCCCTGATTAGCCAATGGGAAGCATGTCGGAGGTACGGTTAATTACCATGTTTGTCTATTATTAGATAGGATGATGCTTTTCTAACAGATGGAAGTAAAGCTCATTGGTGCTGTAGAACAGACCACAGCTTTGTTGGCCCACTGCCAGAAGTAATCATCTCCAACAAAACTATTCTCTAATCTTCTCTGACTTTCATTCGTTTCCATCTTCTACAGGAGAAGGTGGCATATACTCCCCTCTTCTCTGAGCCCTCTCCTTCTCAGGTACCTTCATTCAGAATTAGTGGATAAGTTTATTGTTATTTCCTGTGAACCAGGATAGAATGTCTCCTGTGGTCCTTGCTTATATTATGCTCTTAAATTGGATGTGACTGAGCTTAAGCTAGATGGGATTTTTTTACCTTCAGACACACAATCCTCTACCTTTAAATTGTTGTGGACTTTGAATACCAGGGAAACCCAAGATGATTGAGAACCTTTGCTTTAGTTATTTGGTATATTTGTCAAAATGTAAGAATTGGTGTTAGGATACTGCTTAGAACTTCCCCAACCATAATTTATCTTAATATGTTGATATATACTAATGTCTATTATATGTTATTTAACTTTAGGGTTCATTTATTTGTCATGTAGGCATTGATAGTTATGCTTATGTCTTTAGTGTGCAAACTTTGGTACTCAGGCTTCAAAAGACAAATGCTACATAAATACCTAAAGTTTGTGTATTAAAAGGAGTTCTTTTCCAGGAGTCTACCTGTGCAACTAAGGTGGTCTTATCATGTACAAGGCACAATAATTAAATCCTCTGGTAACAATGCCCCTGAGTAGGGTATTAAATAGACCAAATGTTATATCAGTTAGGATTCTTTCAATTGCAAGGGATAAACACTCAAGTTTAACTGGCTTAAGTACAAAGGGAATTTATTAGCTTCTATAATAAGAAAGTCCAGAAGCAGTGTATCCTGCAAGACTGATTTGATCCAGGGTTGTTGTTTTTTTAAAAAAATAGATTTTTATTGATTTCAGAGAGGAAGGGAGAGGGAGAGAGAGATAAAAATATCAATGATGAGAGAGGATCATTGATCAGCTGCCTCCTGCACACCTCACACTAGGGATTGAGCCCATAACCCAGGCATATATGCCCTGATGGGGAATTGAACCATGACCTCCTGGTTCATAGGTCAATGCTCAAACACTGAGCCAAGATGGCTGGGATGATCCAGGGTCTTAAGCAATGTAATGAGGACCTAATCTTTTTCCAGGTGAGTTTCACTCTTGGACTTTATATGCAGTAAAACCACTATAAAAGCTCTGGAAATGCACTTACCCAGGTTCAAGTCCAGCAGAAAAGAACTTGGGATTCTCCCTTAGTCTTGTTGCATCTCTTTAAGATTGATCATGTGCCCATTCCTGGACCAGTTGCTGTAACCATAAAATATGACCTTCTGTTTGGCCAGGAATGAGTCATGTGTCCATGCCTGGAACCAGAGGTGGAGTCAACTCTTCTGTAAATCCATGGTTTAGGATGGGAAGAAGGGCTGGTTCCTCAGAGGAATGTTGGGATATGGGTCACAGAAGAAAGGACACTGAGGTTAAAAAGGAAAATTGCCCACTCTAAAGGTAGTGGAGTCTAACCAAAGAGAGTAGATAGTCTAGATTTCAAAATGAACATTCCTCTTTAAGATGTCTAAGAACCAAAAGAAAGAATGGCTATGCCTTGTGAATGTGCAATGGAAATGGTGGTTATGTAAGTCATTCTATTATGCATTGGTTGTTCATTAGATTCACTTAAATTTTAGTGAACTTTATCACTAGATCTCATCAAAAGCACTTATAACATTTTTGTTTTTAAAATGACTTTTTCTTTTTAACTTCTTTGTTTTAATGTAAACATTTTCTTCTTCCCACCCCACATACCCTATTGGAAAAATCCGTAAAAACAAATGAACTAAAATCACTCAGACTCACTACCTAAAGATTTTCACTATTAGCATCTTGGCACATTATTTTTTTCTATTGTTTCATTTTGCATCAGAAATTATATACCTGATTTAGAAGGGTTAATGAAGTAGTAGCAATTTTGGGCTAGGAGTTCAATATCTAGATATAAATATTTAAATAAAAATGTTTCAAGAGCATTTAATGTATGAAAACAAAACTCAAAAGACAATTGCAGTTTCTGATGCTGTATTCTATCCTGCAGGCAAGACATTATTCTTTCTCAGGATGTGAACGGTTATTTCAGTGATATTGGCTTAAATCAAAGAGTCAGGTCAATCTGTCATATGTCCCTGAGTTTTCTAATCAACAGGATTTACAATATTATTAATCACATTTTTATGTCATTTAATCAGCTGTAGAGGTTGTGGATAGGGCTCCTGTGAGAATATACAGTGTGTCATACATTTTTAATACTCTTGATATTAGACCTTCTTGGAGCTCCTCTTCATTCATATTGGTGTATTCTTATATTAAATCATCTTTAGAATAACATGAAAGTAAAGCAAGGCAGAATCTTGCTTTTACTTCTGTTAATTCTCTTTTCTCTTTGCAAATGGAGACCGTAGTTAATGAAAAGTTGCCTAAGAGCAGATCTCCTGGTTACACTAGCCTTGGGCCTGCATGGCCCAGTTTCTCATATACTTGTGAAGGCATGGCTCCCTTTAGTTACTGAACAAGACCTAACTTTCCACATTCTTTTTACAAAATCTTGCATTAATTTGCTATGGTTCAGACAACACTGCTATATAACTAGCAGCCTAGTTGACAACTTTTCATTCTTAGATAGACTTGGTCTTTTTCCCATAACCACTATCTTGGGAAATATTTTTTGCTTCCATGCAGTTGTGGAGACCAGAGATCTATGTTCTCGAATCTTGCTCTTCTCTCTTTTAATATCCAAAAAAAAATTCTTATTTATTATACAGCATAAATATGTCATATGACCATGAATGATAGGCCTAGAAAACCACAGGAAGATCTGCCCTGTTATTTTAAAACTAGGGGCCCAGTGCATGATTTCATGCACCTTGAAAGGAACTATGGGCCACTAGGCTGCAGTGGGCACAGGAGCGGGTCTCGGCCCATCCTCTGCGCCCTTGCCAGTCCCTCCCACTGCAGCCTCTGGTCCCCTGTCTGCTGGCAGTCCTGCTACCACTCCCACCCGCTGGTGGTGCTGGCCCCGCTCCCACCAGCTGACTGCACAAAGCAATTGGGGCTGGCACCAGCAGTGGGTGTGAATGGCAGCTGCTGTCCTGATCACCCTTCAGGAGCAGGGGGAGGTGGAGAAGCCCTCAGGGGCGATCAGGGCCAGCAGCCGCCACTCGCACCCACTGATGGTGCTGAGCAATCAGGACCTGCATGGGGCACCAGCACTGGGTGTGAGCGGTGGCTCCGGTGCCAGCTGCGGGTTCGATCAGGGCCAGCACCAGCAGCAGGTGCGAGTGCCGGGGGGGGGGGGGGGGGGCTGCGGTGCATGGGAGCAAAGAATTTTCAGTAACTACCAGAGGCTGGCCCCAATGACAGTGACCTGCTCCCCGCCTAGGTCTGGCGCCCCCGCTCACCTGCTCCACCATCCCACCATGGCCAACACCTGCCATGTTCCACACATGCTCCCTGGTGGTCAGCGCACGTCATAGCGACCAGTTGTTTTGTTCTTCAGTTGTTCTGGTTGTTCCACTGTTCAGTCTATTTGCATATTAGCCTTTTATTATATAGGATTACCCCATAAATGATTTCTTGTTATATAACCCCCATCTGTTTAAGCCACCATCATTTGGACTTTTGCTTCAAAAATTAGCTAAGAGCATTACTAATTGACACAGTGCCATCATATATTATATATCATTTATAATTTGTTATCTAATTGTTTATCTCTGTACCTGGAATGTCAACTTTAGTACATATTTGTGTTGATCGCTGCTGTACCCCCCAAACCTAGCAGAGTGCTAAGAACTAGATTTGGCAAAACTGGACCCATATTTCCAGCTAAAGTTGAATAGTAGATGAACCCCTGAACAAGAGAGATCAATAATCATTTTCCATAGTTCCTATCATTTCCATTTTGTCCCTGGCAATGAAGCCAAGTATTAATGGCTAATATATTAGTAGCAATAACTTCCAAAAGAGAGCAGTCTTTATACTTATGTAACTATAGATAAGTGATTAAGAGGTAATTATAGGTAAAGGATTAACAAATATTTACTGACTTAAACAGGCCCTATCTCCTCATTAGCCATACTTCTTAGGATAGTAGAAGTAACTTAGAGGAGGCAAACACTAGTTGAAACACAGATATCCAGGTAATTTGGGTGAATATCTGGGGTTACTATACCAAGCAGTTACAGAGGGTTTTACAAAGCTAACTTTATGCTTTAGGTCTCAACTCAAAGGCTACGTTCTTCTGAAGGCCTACCTTAAACTTCCCTTTTCTTAGGGGTTAGAAATTCAAATGAAAATCAGGTAACACAGATGAGGATGGTGGGATGGTCTAAACAGAGGACATCTTAAACTGTATTCCTTCAACACAGATACATTATTTATGTTACAAATATGGAAGAGTTTCACTTAACAGAATACTCTCCAGGTCCTTTATGCTGTCTCAAAAGGTAAAATGTGCAAATGTACCACAGCCTTTTTATCCACTCATCTACCGATGAGCACTTGGTCTGCTTCCAAATTTTGGCTATTGTAAATAATACTGCAGTGAACATAGGGGTGCATATATTCTTTCAAATTAGTGTTTTGGGTTTCTTCAGATATTCCCAGAAGTGGAATTATTGGGTCATAAGGCAGTTCAACTTTTAATTTTTTAAAAAATATATTTTATTATTTTTTTTACAGAGAGAAAGGGAGAGGGATAGAGAGTTAGAAACATCGATCAGCTGCCTCCTGCACAGTCCTCACTGGGCATGTGCCCGCAACCAAGGTACATGCCCTTGACCAGAATCGAACCCGGGACCCTTGAGTCTGCAGGCCAATGCTCTATCCACTGAGCCAAACTGGTTAGGGCCAACTTTTAATTTTTGAGGCAACATTATACTGGTTTTCTCAAATGCTGCAGCAATCTGTATTACCACCAACACTGCAGGAGGTTTCACTTTGCTCCACATCCTTGCTAACACTTTTGTTGTTGTTGTTGATTTATTGATGATAGCCATTCTTACAGGCATGAGGTGATATCTCTTTGTGGTTTTAATTTGCATTTCTCTAATGATTAGTGACACTGAGCATCTTTTCATATGTCTATTTGCCAACGCTATGTCCTCTTAGAAGAAGTGTCTATTCAGGTCATTTGCCCATTGTTTACGGTCAGAGAAAGACAAATACCATGATTTCACTTATATGTGGAATCTAATAAATAAAATAAACTTACAAACAAAATAGAAACAGACTCATAGATAGAGAACAGACTGACAGCTGTCAGAAAGGAGGCAGGGGTTATGGGGCTGGGTGAAAAAAGTGAAGGGATTAAGAAAGACAAAAACAAAAACAAAACACAAAAACTCATAGACACAGACAACAGCATGGTGGTTACTAGAGGGGAAGAAGGGTAGGGGGAGGGAAAAGAAAGTATAGGGTGGATAAATGGTGGTGAAAGGAGATTTGACTTTGGGTGGTGAGCATATAGTGCAGATGATGTGGTGTAGAGTTGTATACTTGAAATCTCTATGGTCTTATTAACCAATGTCACCCCAATAAATTCAGTAAAAACAAACATACAAACAAAAAACGTGGAACACTTCATCACTTCCATAAAGAAATATGCTCTCCCCTATTTTTCTGAAATGAGCTGCTCTTTCTATTTATCTCTTACTTTCTTGCTTTTGATAGTTAAATTGGTACAAAGACAATGCTCTTTATTGGAAGTTAGACAGCAGTGTAATCACCATGACCATGGCCACTAATACTTGGCTTAAATCTCAGGGAAAAAATATAAATGATGGGAACTTGGGAAATTAGTTATTGATGTCCCTTGTTCCACGGTTCATTTTCTACTCAAGCTTGGCTGAAAATGTGGATCTACTTTCTAGTTTTGCCCAATATGATTTTTCAGAGAAGGTAACGATCTAGATTTTGATGGGGAATCTGTTTGAAAATTTGGTGCAAATTAAATGAACAACTAAACAAATACGCTGTGCCAAACAGCTGGAGTTCAGATTTGTCCATAGCTCATGAATTTGCAACCTCTATTCCAAGAATCAATCTCTAGCAGCCATTAATTGTTAACACTCTTCAACAAAGTGGATGGGTGGGCACATGGATGAATGAAGCATTGGTCTTTCAGCTTCCAATTTCTTCTCCCTTTAATGTCTCTAACATGGTCTTGCCTGAGTCATTCTCCTCCCATATGTCTCATGTTCCAGGCATATTGACCAGTTCTTTAGATAGCTGAGTTTGTCCTAATTTTGTTCCTACAATCTCTAAGGCTAAAAGTCAGTCCTTCTCATCCTTTCCATAGTAAATCAAGCTTATTCTTTTTTTAAAATATATTTTATTGATTTTTTACAGAGAGGAAGGGAGAGGGATAGAGAGTTAGAAACATTGATGAGAGAGAAACATCCATCAGCTGCCTCCTGCACACTCCCTACTGGGGATATGCCCGCAACCAAGGTACATACCCTTGACCAGAATTGAACCTGGGACCCTTTGGTCTGCCGGCTGAAGCTCTATCCACTGAGCTAAACCGGTTAGGGCAATCATGCTCATTCTTAAAGTTCCATATTTGTTTTAACCTCCTCTAGGAAGCTGTCACAGATGTATGAGATAATATTAATGGCTTCCTCTATTTTCTCACCTCACTTTTTCTTACACCAATGATATAGCATGGGCTCTGATTTAATACTGGTCAACTTTTAAAAATAAGTTTTTATTGATTTTAGAGAGGAAGGAAGGGAGAGAGAGAGAGAGGAAGAGAGAAAGTCGTCAATGTGAGAGAAACATTGATTGGCTGCCTCCTTCACTTCTCCTACTGGGAATCAAGCCCACAACCCAGGCATGTGCCCCAAGTGGGAATCAAACTGGTGACATTTTTGTTCATGGGACGATGCTCAATCAACTGAAACACACTGGCGAAGGCTAATACTGATCAATTTTTAACTGTCTGTCTCTCTAGCTGTGTTTTGATACCCTCATAGTAGGAACCAGATTTTGCATCTCTTCTTGACTAATTTCTGTGTCTTATTGCTCCTTTGTTGGTTCAACTTAAATTTTTATGGGCCTATCAATGCCGTGGCTTCACAATTAATTTGGAAACTTGTGAGGGTAGAGATTGTATGGCTCATAAGACATCATATTAAATTATACCTAGAGTACATGTTTAATAATTATTTTTTTACGACGTCAACACCTTTTTGGAAAAGATGAAGTAAGATGCTATTTAAGACCAGTGACATGCTCTATGTTCTCTTTAAAATAAATTGATTCTAAGGACCATTAAACTGGGCTTAGTATCCTTAATCTAATCTAATTTTGTTGTTTTCTTTAAAAAATATAAAACCAGAACTATAGGTTTTGTAAGGAAATTCTGTATTTGTTACATTCAAGTACATAAAGCAATAGTGCTTTTAAAATCAGCCCATCCATACTACACAGAATTATTCTAAGAGTGTTTAAAAGTTTGCTGGCCTTTGTGCTTAAGCAGACCAAATTTCACCTTTGTTTGCACTGTTCATTTGCTTAGCAATGAATATTTTGTTCCATCTTCTACCCACATACAGTAGAAAGGCAAATATCACTGGGATGTAATTGCTCCACTATGGTTATTACTACTACACCGGAGACTCATAATTGTCTGTGGAACTCCTGCTAAACCACCCTACGACAGATTCCAGTGTGTATCAATCTTAAACAAAGTGGTACATAATATCTATTATTTAGGATTCTTTGGTTGCAAGAAACAGAAACGGACTCTGACCAATTTTTATGAGATTGTTGCTCATAGAATCTATAAGCTTCTAATTCTGGCAAATTCTGATGATAGGTTATTTTCATGATTTTTTGTCCTTTAGTTAAATGGTTTCACAAGAAAGTTGCCTTAATTCCTAGTCTAGCAGAATATATCACAGTCTACTTAATTTGAGGGACTTCAAGGGAAATAGCTCTCCCATTATAACCCCATCGACCTCAGTCCTGACTTTCTTCCTTTCCATTTTGTACTCCATGGGAAAAATGAAGTAACACCAGGAAAGAAGACTTCACCATTCTTTTAATAGACACAATTGCATTCCAGGCTATAAGTGAGTTTCAATTTAAGACAAGTGGAAGGTTAAACTCAGGATATTAATGAGAACCATATTTTTTCTTTCTTGGTGGCTATTAAAATGATAGATGCCAGTGAGTAGGCTAGAGGAAACCCACTCAAGACCTTGAATGTTACCATCCATCGTTAAATCTCACACATACACTTGTCATTATATGTGAACAGTGTAAGTGCAGCCAACCTAAGGCCATGGCTGCTACTTGGTTATGTCTGTCACTGGGCTGTCAAATCCCATGCAAACAAAGAAGCTCCCTTATTATTGATTCGATGCAGAAGAGTGTGGAAGAGCTGGAGCCAGATCTTCATGATGCATTCCTGAGCTGAGTTCAAGCCAGGTCAGAAGGGCAGGAGTTGGGCAGCAAAGCAAATTATCCCATGCAGAACGCTGACTTGAAAGGTGATCTGCAGAAGCAAAGCTCTGTTTACCCAAATGGTCTTGATCTCTAAATCTTACTCTTCTATCAACTGTTCTTATGTTTAGTGACAGTTTTAAGGGATGATGCTTTACTAGACTATAGCCATATCTGGTATTTTAAATTAGAGTGGGTGAAAAAAGAAAATGTATTGGGAGAGGCAGAATGAGAAAGTGGAGAGGAAAGAAGAATTTAGATAGGTAGTTAACATGGCATACATGCATTGTTTAGGTTAATTTTTTCATTAATTTACTCACTCAGTCAACCTGTAATGAACACCTTCATATGCCAAACACAATGCTAAATGCTGGATGTTTCCGTGGTCCCCAAGGCTACCCTCAGATTTGACGATTCACTAGAAGGACTCCCAGAAAAGCTGTTATAGTCATGTTTAAGGTTTATTATAACAAAAATATGTAGCTCAAAATCAGTAAAGGAAATAGGTACATAGGGCAGAGTCCCAGATAGGCCAGCTCTAGCTTCCAGTTGTCCCATCTCAGTGGAATCACATAGGCAGTACTTGGTTCTCCCTGCAATGATGTATGACGCCTGTGGACAATTACCAGCCAGGGAGGCTCAACCCAGCTTTGGTGTCCAAGCATTTTATTTGGGATCAGTCACATAGATGTGGAGCACCCACATGGCTGACCTTAGCTAATCAGTCTCCATCCTCCATACCCTCAGAAGTCAAATTGATACAATGAGACCCAGAACCCAAGGCAAACAAAAGCAAGTGTTAAAAAAAAAAGAAAAACAACAACAAAGCAAACAAAAACAAGCCTTCACATAAACTACATTGTTAGCATAAACTATTGGGCATGGCCCAAGGCTCCACCAGGTATACAAAGACAGTCTATCAGTCAGGATATTGGAAAGGATTAGCAATTGTTTCTCAAAAGCTGGTAAAGGGCCAGTTCTTATTTTGGAATGTGCAGCGTTTGAACACCTCAAGCCTGACGAATTCACCCTTTAATGCACACTGGGGATGAGGCTCTTCCTCTCAAGAGCCTGGAAGTTTGATTATGCAAACATAAGTACTAGTAAAACAATACTACCAATACTACATTATGTTACTTTGACTTAGTTTAAGATCTTTTCCTGACAACTAGAGTGTCTATCATGTGCCTGTGGATAAAGCAATGTTGTAAACATCATTCCTGTTCTCATGTACTTTGCACTCTATAGACTTTAGAGAGCAAGGATGAAAACAAAGAGATGAAAAGGAATGCTAATATATAAGGTGGTGGCTTAGACAAGGCTTTTGGTGGCAGAAATGACGATGGTTAGAGGGGTCCCAAACTATGCCAATTTCAAAGGTAGAGCTGCAGGATTTTCAGATGGAATGAATGTGGAATGTGAAGGAAGGAGTAAAGGATGACTTCACTAACGTAAATAGTTTCTCAACCTGAATTGCTCCTATATCCTTTAATATCTAAAATATTTACCTGGTGCTTCAGGATGAAACACTCTAAGATCAAATGTATTCACATTTGTGTATTTACTAGAGGCCTGGTGCATGAAATTTGTGCACGGAGGGTGGCCCAGGAAAGGGACAAGCTGCACCCTCTCCAACCTGGGACCCCTCAGGGTTCGACTGCCTCTTGCAATCCAGGACCGCTGGCTCCTAACCGCCCACCTGCCTGCCTGATCGCCCCTAACCGCCTCTGCCTTGCCCTGAACCCAGGACCCAGGATTTCCTCCTCTGGCCATTTTCAGGCACCTGGCACCTGGCACCTGGCACCTGGCACCTGGGTTTCCCTCCATCTAGCCGGCCGCAGGCACCCAGGACCTGAGCTGGCTTCACCTGGGCCAGTCGCAGCCACAGGGGACCATGGGTGGGCAGCTTTGCCCAGGGCGCAGTCACAGGTGCTGGCGCCTGGGACACCAGGGCAGGCAGCTTGTCCCTTTCCTGGGCCACAGGCACAGGCACAGCCATTAGCACCTGAGACCGAGGGGCTGGCGGCTTGACCCTCTCCTGGGCTACAGGCGCAGCTGCTGGCACAAGGGACTGTGGGGACTGTGGGGCATGCGGATTGTCCCTCTCCCGGGCCACAGGCACAGCCACTGGTGCCTGGGACCACAGGGTGGGCAGCTTGTCCCTCCCCCAAGCTGCAGCGTGGCTGGTCCCCATTCCTCTCTCATGAGCTCATTTGTGCCTGGCTGGTCCCCATTCCTCTCTCCTCAGTGTTGAGTATCCGAACCGTTAAGGCATGACGGCATGAGGGTGTGATGACCATTTGCATATCTCTTTATTATATAGGATGATTGACAAAATGTTATTTAATTGTTGAGATATAACATAACATATGAATTAATATTCCTATTTTATGGATGTCATGTTTTGTGAGCCAGGGGTGTGTGTGTGGGGGGGGGGGGGGCGGGGCAGGGTGGTTATAGTCTAAGTATTAGTGAAATTTAGTAGTCATGGTTGGTTCAACTCTAAGTCTTACTTTTCGTATGTGACATCTTTATTCTACTAACCTCTGTGTCTTTAGAATGCTTTTGGCTGAGAATAATAAAAACCTCACTCAAACTAGCTTAATTATTAAAGACATTCCTTATGTTACATAATTACAAATACAGGGATGGGATGGATTAGTAATGGTATGACCAAGGCTCAGAAAATCATTGGGCACTCAGGTTCTTTCTGTGTCTCTAATTTGGTTTTTAACATTGGCTCCCTGATAAAGGGGTTTTTGCTTATGGTCGCCATATGGGCTTCATGTTTTCTTGTTCAAGTCCAAGAGAAACTCACCCTCCAAGTGTAGGATGAAAGTTCTTTATCGGTCTTACTGGAGCAGTTTACCACCCAGGGACCAGTGGCTATCATCAGCTAAATGCCATGCTCTAATTGTCTTATATTAGTCAGTATCTATCCCTGTACCTCGAGATGAAATCACTGTGCTTTCACTTATGTATGTGCCAGGCAATGGGCACAGTTAAAGCAAAGGTCTTAAAGAGCATTCCTGGTACCTTCTAGAAATAACAAGATTAGAGTGGCTGGAGTGAAATTAATTAGAGGTTGAGTCATTGGGAATGATGTTAGAAGGTAAGAGGGGTCAAACAATCTGGGGCCTTATTTTCTGAGTTGAGTGGTTTATTATTACTATTATTATTAACATTAATATTAGTTCATACAAATTCCTTTTAAAGCTCTTAATTTAAGTGCTCTTCTTCAGCTATTGCAGGTTTTTGAGCAGAAGAAAGGCATGATTTGATTTTTATTTTACAAGGATTCCTCTGACTGGTGTGATAGGGAGCAAAGGTAAAAGCAGAGACCCATTCAGAGGCTGATACAGTTATCTAGGCAAGCAGTATTGGTGGCTCAGACAGGTGGCAGCATCAGAGGTTGCGGGCAGTGATTGGATTCTGAATATATTCTGAACGAAGGGCCCACAGAATTTCTGAAAAGGTTGGATGTGGGGTGTGAAAGAAGAAGGGGTCAAGGGTGTCTGTAATGTGAGGATGGAATTGCCACCCACTGTGATGGAGAAGACTTAGGTAGAACATGATCTGGAGGTTGATGAAAGGTTTGGCTCTCAGAGACATGTTGATTTTGAGATATCTTTCAGATGCCAAAGTGGGAACATTGAGTAGGTAGCCCACTGTTCAGGTAAGTCAAGGCAAGAGATACAAATGGAAGATGTGTCACCATATGCATGACATTGAAATCCATGAAACTAGACAGGATCACCAAGGGAGTGAGAGTAAAGGAAGAAGAGGACTGGGGACTGAGGCACTTCCAATTTATAAGGTTAGGGAGAAGATGAGAAACCAATTGAGCCATGACTGGTGACGTGGGAGGAATGCTAGAAGACTGTTGTGCTCTGGAAGCCAAGAGCTGAAAGGGCAGCATGGAGGATGGAATGATGAATGTGCTAAATGCTGCCATGTGGAGGTCTTTGGTGACTGACAAGGTGCAGTAGGTGGGGCAAAGTTCTGATTAGAGTGGTTTATTATTACTTTTTTTTTTAGTTTATTCAAGTAACTTTTAAAGCTCTAAATTGAAGAATTCTACTTTAGGTATTCAGGTCTTT
Source organism: Myotis yumanensis (assembly GCF_028538775.1). NCBI lineage: Eukaryota > Metazoa > Chordata > Mammalia > Chiroptera > Vespertilionidae > Myotis > Myotis yumanensis. The sequence continues at coordinate 196,285,386 of NW_027223754.1, forward strand.
GAATGATTCTAATTTTGTACAGCTCTCTGTCCTCATATAGTCATGAATGATAACTCCACACATCATTTCCCCCTGACCCCTTCTATTGGAGAACCTTTCTTTTGGTGATGAAGCCTGTACATATTGCTGTGGGCGGCAGAATCTTTCTTTGATATTCAAAATATGAACAGAAAGGATAGATAAATTAAAGATCACTACTATTGAGGGCCAACATTGAGAACTATGATGAACACATGAACTGTTCTCCCATTTATTATTCATAACCTATGAAATAGATGCAACTATCATCACCATTTTAGAGATGATATAACTCGGATTAGAGAGGTTCTGTTAACCTAGCAAAGTTTTCACTGCCACAGATGGTAAGGTGGCAGACCTGTGATTTGAACCAGGTCTTTTTCTATAATTAGTTCTCCTGATATTACAAAATTTGAATTACAAAATTAGTTTATGTAAAATGTATGGTTGCCATAAAAATCCTTGTTGAATTTTTTTGTTGAATTGAATCACATTATTGGGAATATCGAGATACCCAGGCTGCCGTGCCCAGCTCCCATGTTCTTCGGTCAGCCACCAGTTTTCCCAGCTGAGAGATTTAGCCCCCCCCCCCTTCTCCCTGCTACACCAGGCAGACACAATTTCAGGTTGCCTGGTTTAAAAGCAATTATACCTCTAGAGAATCTTGTTGCCTCTGATTTCTAAGTGCTGGTTGTTTATAGAATTACTGCTCAGATCCCTTTAGTTCAAAATGAACATGCCAATGAAACTGAAATGAGAATCTGCACTTCTAAATTGGATTATCGGCTTCCCTTGTGTATCAGTTTGCACCATTCCTCCCTCAGCAAAGTTGCCAGTGATTCTCAGCAGTTTAGTTTCACAGCTTATGCTGGATGGTTGGAGCTAGGTGCATCTAGTTAACTTATTAGTCTTGCTGTGTCTTGGGGATGACTATTGCCACAGCAACAGACCTTCCTAGCTTTTTAAAACAGGTTCTAAATCTTAAACACACACACACACACACACACACACACACACACACACACACACACATACAACAAAAAGAAACAAAACACCTATATTGAGAGGAGGGTAAGATTCAACTATCCATTCTAAATTAGAGAATTTTTTTTTTAAAAAAGGAAATATCCCCTTCCTTCTTTCCCTCTTGCTTTCTGCTTGGAAAACCCTTTTCAGCTTGTCTTTGTAAAGCAGAGTTGAAATCAATATGGCTAGTTTGATACAACAGCAATTCATGCAGCATGTTTCCATCAGTGACTATTTTTGTTTGGCACCAGCATAATTGACTGATGTCAACAGGGCTGGATTAGTGTTTATCAGTTAACTGCCATTGCAGTGGTACAGAGGAGCCACACAAAGCAGTGTTTTCATGATAAAAAGAGTGGGTGGGTGGTTTAATTTCCCCCTGAATGGAGTATTAGAAGAATTAACAGGCTTGCCCGAGCACAGTAAGATTAACTTGCAGGTAAATCAGGCTTTCAGTCATGTTACCTTTTAATTTCTAGAAAAGAATTTCACGAAAAGATTTGCCGAGGATTCATTTTCACAAAATACAGTTTCAATGAAGTGCTATGTATTTATAATTAAATACTAAGAAGAAACTCACTATATTTCCAGGATTTTGAAAAGACTGTTAATCAGGAAAAGGCTGGGCAGCCTGGTGTTTAAGTTGAGGAGACCAAACCTGTGGGTAGATATGGGAGATCACGTGGAAGATAATTTATGCACTTGTGAGAGCAAAAGGAAAGATGCTGATGATCTACATACCATCTCTGCCATCCTCTTGATTGGCAGATGCTCTTCAGGGAGCAATCTGCCCTCTCTGCCAAGGGAAATAAAAATATGGCAACACATTGGCAGCTGCTAATGAGAATGAAGAGGCCAAATGGGAAAAGTGGAATATGTTATGTTTATTTAGCTGGTTTTGGACTGGTTTTAAAAGATACTGTGTACCAAATGCCACTCACCCTCCCAGAGTAGAAAATGTTCTCATTCCTTTAAAAATAAGAACTGAAGTGAAGGAATCGATGCTCATCAGCGAGCTTAGACTTAACCCCATTGCCTCACTGCACCTCTGCTTGTCTCCCTGTCTCGCCTACTCACAGGGTGAAGCCCTGGACTAAACCTCAGCTGCCCATTAGAATCCTCTGGGTAGCTTTCCGAAATTGCAAAGCCCAAATATCCCATTGGGGTCTCCAGAATTCTCATTAAAAAAGAAAAAGATCCCAAGTGATTCTAATGTGCAACCAAGGTTGAGAACCACAGGGCAAGAGGGGTGGAGGTCTTGATCATGCAGGGATTCACTAATTCTGAGAGAAAGCCTATTTCATGAGAGTGGGAGCCAGAAGAAAATATTTCCCATAATGATGATGCACAACTTGTTTAAGCAAGACAAAGATTTTTAAACAGACATACATGTTGGGCATAAGAGGTAATCATGCCAAATGTCCTTTACTAGCACCTCACTGTGTGCAAGGGACATGAGTGGATATTTTGATGTGATAGTTCTTTCAGTCTTCATAGCAATCCTATGAGGTAGCTGGATCTAGCCACTTGACAGATGAAGATAAGAGGCTCTGGGAAAAAGAAGTCAGATTACACAGCTGGTGGAGCTGGAGTCACATCTGGAGCTGGGAGATTCCAAAGCTATTCCCATCATGCTCACTCTTCCCACAGCCTCTTGAAAGAGAAGCCACGCAGACTGGGTCCCCTCTATACATAGTCATCTCTGGGAGTCCAGCAAACAATGGTGCCATTCTGCATTCTTCCTATTACTTGAAATTGCCTCTGCTTTCCTCCTTGTTGGTCCCTCTTTCCTTCTGTTTTATTTTCCTATCTTATTATATTCCTCTTCCTTTCACTTTCTCTGCTAAGGCCAATCAATATTAAAATGTTTAAACGGTGCATTGCACAAGCTGTTTTTTGGCACATTAAATACTTAAAAAAAACCATTATTTGCATACATTCAACTCACAACACACATTTCATTAAGCAGATGGGGAACTGAAAGGAAGCAATCTCAGTGTGTCTCTAAGATTTGAAATATTTTTCCCAATATAAGACTTTGACCATCCATCTCCCATCCTGTACAACGTTACTGTTGCCAGAAGGCTCTGCACCATAAATAAGGAGAAAACAATGAAAGACAACACCCCTCACTGTTGGTTTTTGTAGTTGGTAATTTGTGTGCCCTGGGTAAGTGCTTGATACTCACATTTGTTTGGGGAAGCACACTGAGATGCTAAGAGTTTGATTTAAAATGATGATTTGAGGAATGGTGTGAAATCAAGGTGGGTCCTTGCCTGAGTCACGATGAATAATGCCTTTGTCTGCAAATGGATGATTAGCTGAAATTGGGATTCCTGTTCCAGTATAGTTTAGGAGAAGACTTGTTAAAATATCATAAGATGCATCCATGTACATAGCATTGCAGCAAATATAATTGGTGAGTTCTCATTTTTCCATGTTCTTCCTCCCCCTGACTTATTTATGAGTGTTACATTGTAATGAAAATGATAGGCTGTAATGGACTATTTCTAGGCGGAACATTTTCCCAATGTTGCTAAGAGTTTCTTTCAGACAAAATTGTTCTTTTCTTTCTCCCCATCATAATTAGTGTGTCTTTTGATGGAAAAACAGAATTAGAAAGTTGGGTATTGGTAATTAGTGCATGTTTATCATGCCAGATGATTTCTTGCTGAAGGAAACAATGGTGGGAAATAAGAAGGGCTTAAATTCTGTGATTCTCAATTAGCAAAATCACATTAGTTACCTACTGTAGGGAGACACTATCTTAAGTCTTAAATGTTGTGCGTTAGGGTGGGGATCTCTCAGATATTCAAGGCACTAGCTGCATTTCTCTTCTTTTTTTTTTTTTTTCTCCCCACGTAATTAAAAGGCGGATATTTGGAAAAGAGCATTATACTGGCAGCTGCAAATTTGAAAAGCCAAACCAAACAAATAGCACAGTTGTCCAACATGGCAGTGCCCATTGACATTTTTTTTTAAAGACTGATATTAGTTACCATTTTGGAACATTGGCTCATTCAGAGTTTCTATATTGGAAAAAGTCCAAAGATTTTTGATGGAAATCAGAGCTAATGTATGTCTTGCCTGGAGAATGATAGCTTTGTATCTGTTCTGGAAATCATTAAGCCTCATCTTCTCTCAGCTCCATAACCCCATGTTGTGCCGGAGCCATAGAATTTTCTTCCTGCTACTTTTTATTTGCGGTATTTATGCATTTTATTGATTATGTGACATAATAAAACATAGCAAGTCAGATCCAAATGTGCTGTATATTTTGTTCAATGGCGATGCAGAACGTGAGGGCTCTGCTCTCCACTTGGGGGAACATCTTACTGGGGTATAAATAGATTTATAATGACTACGAGGCTCCGCGCCTGCAAAATATCCTGGTAGGTAGCTCATTATAGAGCTAACATCGTTAATAAAATAGCCAAAAAATTTCACAAGTACAGGAATATCTTTTGTATTAGTAGCTGTAAGGAAAATACCTAGCGTATGCATAATTTGAGGCACATTGTAAAGCTATAATTTATCATCGTTATCTACATATTATAATGGCAAACAGGTTTAATTGCTTTTGACTGGATTGGCATGATGATGAGGAGAAAAGTTAGTAGCAGATGGCCCCATTGTCAAAACTGCAGGCTCTGAGACCAAAAGAAAGTAGCCGACTGAACCAAGCATGTTTCTGGTTTCCAGCTCTATCTGCTCTTGATAAGTATTAATTAGCATTTTTTAGTATTATGGTTGTCTAGAGAAAAGTAGAAATAGTAATTATGTACAGAAGGCTAAAATAGCTGTGAAATTCAACTTTAGCAGGTTTAGATTGTGTAGCATTTTTGGACTAAAAGAAATACTTCCTGTCCTAGCCTGTTTTGCTCAGTGGATAGAGCATTGGCCTGCAGACTAAAGGGTCTTGGGTTTGCTTCCAGTCAAGGGCACGCACTTGGTTGCAGGCTCCTCCCTGGGCTGACACTGGTCCAGGATCGTGCAGGAGGCAATCAATCAATGTGTTTCCCTCACATCAATGTTTCTCTCTGTCTTTCCATCTCTTCCACTTTCCCTAAAAATCATTGGAGGAATATCTTTGGGTGAGGATTAAAAAAGAAAAAAAAAAGAAAAAGAAAAAAAGAGATACTTCCTCTTGGTATGACATAGTGGGCTTCCACCATCTTTTCATTCTTTACAATATTAAGTTGTTGGCATGTGCACATTTTAGGGCACATGTACTTGGGTACTACATACTATTTATTTGTCTGCTTCTCCTACAAAGTCCTCCATTCTTTTAATAATATTAGTGGCAAAAATATTTTATTTGAAATAACCAACTCATACCTGAACATACAATTTATCCAGTAGGTCTTCACAAGGTACATTATTTACATCTCACTGTTTGAAATTTCAGTATTGCTGCATCCATTATCATACAAGATCCTTTTTTATGAAAAGCAACATGGATGAATAAATGTGATTTGTTTAAAAAATTCCTCCCCACCCAGTCATAGAGTTCCTTAGCAAATCAAAGAATGTAGATTATAAGAATTAAAACTATAAAATTACTAAAATCAAGTCTTTTTTTTTTCTTTCTTTCAAGACTTTGGTGGCCTGAGAAGAACACAATTATCAGGTGGTAGATTACACTGTTGGCTGGTCAATGCAAGTAAATTAACTGCTTCAGCTGATAGAAGAGAAATGCCAGTTATAGCAACTTAAGTGAAGGTGACATGCTATCTGCAAAATAATGTGAATTCGAAAGTGCAGTTTAACCCCAAAGTAAAGGGAAGAAAAAAAAAAAGAATGGAGCAATCTGCCAGACTAAAATAATGTGCGACAGAGAAATTATTCGGAAATGGAACTGGTTATAGAGATACAGATTTATTATTTGGTTGCTGTCATGATAAATTTGCCTCAGCCATGCCCATACATGTTACAGTACTCATGTCTAAGATGAGTAGGGATGTTGCAAAAGGCTTTGCACAATTGAAAATTCACTGAAAATATACATGAATAAGTGCTCTTTTTAAAGAGCATATATGCACACAAACACACATGTGCACACACATACACATTTTGTACTTAAAGAGAAAAATGGTAATTTAGTGAATTAAGATGCCCACATACCATCAGGGATTTGAGACTATAAAATGAGTTTATTATTATTATCCATTGGCATAAATGGTGTAGAAACCATTTCAATGGTTATGAAATGGTTATTCTGTTCTAATGCCAAATAGCAACTTTCCCTGTGAGACAACACTAGGTGGACCAACATTATTAATAAGACCTGTTCATTGGATACTAGTAGCAAATTTAAGCTAAATAATTCAATTTAATCCAGCTATATTTTTCTTGTTTTTTTCTTCACATATGGTAATTTTTGTTACCATGTGGTAGAGTCATCAGGAAGTAGACCTGATCAAATATTGTGCAAAGCAGAAGATTCTGAGGCCTTGGAATGACTTTGGGTATAGGAGAGTAATGAGATAATACCCCTAGTTGGGATTCATGGAGCCTCTCATGGCTTGGGAAGCCATAATTTTATTGGCATAATTGGTGCAAAAACTCACAGTTTGTTTGGTAGACTTCCATTAACACACCATACTACTATTTTCTTTTCTACCAATCTGTTTTCTCCAAGAAATATCCATGCATATGGCTCCAGTTTGGCAGTTCCAATGATATGAAGCTTGTCTCTACTCTTTAAAGATTTATGTTGAATGATTATTGTCATTCAATACTAGGATTCAGCTTCTAGTGTTTTTGTTTATTTGTTTTTTTGTTTGTTTGAGAATGAGTGTTAGTTGCATAGAGTTACATCCCTTGGTTTGCAAAGCTCCATGTCCCTTAATTCAGTCCTGGAAAAGGTACAGCTGGGGCTTTAGTAAAGCTAGAAGCAAAGCCAATGTCCAGAGTTTCTATTCCATAGTGGACCCGGGTCTGATGTAGTGTCAGGCTAGTTAAAGTCCATTAGTCCATTGTGTGGGGTCCACATATTAGACATCCTTCTGGGGCTGAGGCATTTGTGCTTGATTGTCTTCACCTTCTCATCTCTTCCTTTTTTAAATCAATATATTTTTATTGATTTCAGAGAGGAAGAGAGAGGGAGGGAGAGATGGAAACATAAATGATGAGAGAGAATCATTGATTGGTTGCCTCCTGCAGAACCCCTACTGGGGATTGAGCCCAAAACCCGGGCATGTGTCCTGATTGGGAATTGAACCGTGACCTCCTGATTCATAGGTTGGTGCTCAACCACTGAACCACACCAACTGGGCCTTTATCTCTTTCTTTTAATTAAAAAAGTCTCCTGACTCCTTTTTCTTCAGTCACTTCTGTCTCTAAAACTGAGGCATTTTACACATCTCCCACCTATTTTGTATTTTGTATCAGGTATAATAGGGAGAGGAAAGAATATTATTTTTCTCTACTTATTTTAGGTTCATTGGCTGGGGCCCTATACATTAGACTGACAAAAGACAGAGAAAAACAAACAGAAATTTATCAACATGTGCATCAGGCATGCACGGGGGAGCACTCAGTGATGAGTAACTCAAAGGAGTAGTTAGAACTTGGTTCTATAGCATTGAATAGAAGAACACTAAATTTGTAGTGAAGTGACAAGAAAATAGAAAATGGCTTTTGAGGTTCTAGGGCAGCAGTTCTCAACCTGTGGATCACGACCCCTTTGGGGGTCGAATGACCCTTTCACAAGGGTCACCTAAAACCATCGGAAAACACATATACAATTACATATTGTTTTTGTGATTAATCACTATGCTTTAATTATGTTCAACTTGTAACAATGAAATTGGGGGTCACCACAACATGAGGAACTGTATTAAAGGGTCGTGGCATTAGGAAGGTTGAGAACCACTGTTGTAGAGGCAGCAAATTGTAGGAAGGCAAATAAATGGAGCATATAATGGTAGATAAGGGCAAGTTCCTAAGTAAGGAAGTCTTGTTTGTGTAGACTCTTCCTTAGTGCCATCTTGTCTCAGGTGTTAAGGTTATTATCCCCTTCTTGGTATGAAAAAATGGGGGGAGGGGGTGAACACCTTCACAAGGGGAATTTATGTTCTGTATTTAAGTAGATAAGAGGAGGGCAGAACAATTTTCCTATATCTGCTTTTCTTCAATTCCCTTTTCTTCAAAATATGCAGTATGGCATATCATAGGGTGCCATATTCTGCTCCTCTTCAAAAGCAAGAAAATGACAAAATATATTCTATGTGTGCATATGCACCCACTTTGATCACAATCACCTTCAACTCTTGTTTTCAGGCATCAGGAAGATCAGTTTAGGTATATTCAATCATAGTCTTTGGTGGTGCATGAGTCCTCTGGTCAACATTGTTGTCACTATCATCACCTTCATCACTTCATCCCTATCATGTAAATTAATCAACAACTTATAAGATGTAAGCACTACCTCAGTGTGCATAATCACACGTGGTACAGTGGCTCAGTGAGATAGATATTTTTATGACCATCAATTTATAGATTAGGAAATCGAGGTTTAAATAGTTGAAGTACCCGCCCTAGCCAGTGTGGTTCAGTTGGTTGGGCATTGTCCTGTGCACCAAAATATTGCTGGTTTGATTCTCCATCAGTGCACATGCCTGAATTGAGGGCTCAATCCCTGGTAGTGGGTGTGCAAGAGGCAGCCTATCAATGTGCTGTTCTCACATCAATGTTTCTCTTTACCTCTCCCCCTCCCTTTCTCTCTCTCTAAAACTTAATAAAAATATTTTTAAAGAATACTTAAAATGCCCAAGGCCACACAATGAATGGGAGTGATTTAAGGTCCCCACCCCTATCTCTGGGACTTCAGAATCTAGGCTGTTAGCCACTAAGCTTTGCTGTTTTCCCCCAAGTATGTATGTGTATATGTATATGTGTACGTGTGTGTGTGTGTGTGTGTGTGTGTATATATATATATATATATATATATATATATATATATATATAATTTTTATTATATATATATATATATATAATAAAATTTTTATTGATTTAAGAGGAGGGAAAGAGAGATAAAAAAAAGCAATGATGAGAGAGAATCATTGATCAGCTGCCTCCTGCATGCCTCCTACTGGGGATACAGCCCGAAATCCAGGCATGTGCTCTGACCAGGAATCAAACCATGATCTCCTTGCTCAACCACTGAGCCACCCAGGTGAGTTAATCTCTTTTATATTTAAATTCATCTTAAAAATATAAGATTGTTTTGAGTTCCTGAAATAATTAGTATTTGAAAACCTATTAGAAAAAAAAATAGAAATAAAAACAAAGACCAATAAATAGGGAGGATAGTAAGAGTCTTTTGTTTTGAACAAGTTGGAAACAACAATAAAGTTAATGTAAAGTCGAAGCTATTTGGTGGGGGCATGGGGAGGAAGTTTTACTAGAATAAAATATATTTCATCTAATTTCTGTATAATGATTTGTAATGTTCTCTAGAACAATACAAAAAGAGCTTTTTGGAACTATGCTGTTGGAAATGCACATTTTACCACTGCAATGTATAATTATAGCCTACTATAGCAGCTTACATTATCCTTTAAATATTTATCCCTTTGAATAATTAGATTTAGGAGATTTGAATTCATTTGGTGAATATGCTATTAATTTTTCATGTATTTTGATAGTATACCAATCGTTCACTTGTCTAGCACCTTCTCAATAGTGCAGAACTTTACAGCAAAAGTATTCATCTTTCTGGATCCTTTTGAATATTTACAACCAAATAAAATACCCATTAAAAATGAAAAAAAAAATCAGTTACTGATTTACTTCTGGTGGCTGAAAGTGAATTTGACTAGACTTCTATTTTACTTCTCTTCATAGCTGAAAGTAATGGTTAAAAATAAATGAAGACGATATTACATCAAAACCATTCCAAAGCTCAAAGAGGTTTACAAGCTGTTTCCATGGTACCCAGTGTGACAGCTCACCAGCAGAGTTTGGCAATAGCCTCCTCAATAAAATGGGCCTAACTTTTGTTTTCTATAGGAACAGTAAGACTCCAAAGGCCTGTGTTGACAGGTAATGAGATTTAATTCATAAGAGGACAAAAAAAGGAGAAGCGGGGGGAGGAGGGGATATCCATATTCATTGCTTAATCAAATACTATAATACTATTCTTTCAGGGGATTCTGGGAATTCTCCCCAGTTGCTTCCAAAGCTTCCCTTTGATAGCTGTAAACAAATTACCTTGCGAATAACTTCTTAATCAGGGAAAAGAAGCTCTGTTCTCTACTTCATCTAACCCTTTGGGTGGTCTCAGCCAGAGAGCAGCAGCCTTCCTCTGGATAGCTTGGCTTCTGAAAAGCCATATAGCATTATGCTGACAGCTGTAGACCTCTTTTTTGTTAGGATAACAAACATCCTGTGTTGAGGACAGCATCAATCCAGCTTGCAGTATGCCCAATTAGAGAGCTAAAATCTCATTTGTTTCACCATGGGAGCCCCCTGAAAGCACACCATTTTGGCCTCATTACAGTATTTTTAACTTTACAAAAAACAATTTCATTATGGAAATTAAAGAAGCTCATTTGGCCTTAGCATGTATACAGAAGTTAATAAATTCCAGAAGTATTTCAACTACCGCAGCATGCCATTTTGTCTTTGCTTAATCACAGCCAATAGTGGCCATTGTAGGAAATATGGTGGGTTCAAAGAAAATTGTCATTTTCATTTGCCATTTGCTATACTTTGATTAAAAAACAAACAAACCTGCAACAAGAATATTAACTTCAATTGTGTTGGAATAGAATGAATTCCTAAAATGAGTGTCTTTCTGGACTTGTTGAACACACAAATGCATAAGTTCTGCATGCTCTGTTTATGTGTAACTTCTTTGGACTGTAACCACAAGCTAAAGAATAAAATTGAAATTATATTCTCTACCCAGTCAGTACGCATGGAGTTGATGGTGGATGTTTAAAGAAAGTGCTAAAAAATGTCCACGGTTACTATTAATTGCAGAGGGAGGTATTTTCCTGTTTCGGAAGTAATGGCCTTTTGTTATACCAACTAAGAGGAAAAATAATACAACAGGTAATGGTGATGTTTGGTGGTGTTGGATTTGAGACTCCAAATAGTTTTATATAAGACTAGAGGCCCGATCACGAAATTCGTGCACTCGGGGTGGGGGGTGGTCCCTCAGCCTGGCCTGCACCCTCTCAGGGGATGTCCGACTGATGGCGGGGAGCGGGCCTAAGCCGTTAGTCAGACATCCTTAGCACTGCCGCAGAGGTGGGAGAGGCTCCCGCCACTGCACTTGCCAGCTGTGAGCCCGGGTTCTGGCTGAGCGGCACTCCTCCTGTGGGAGTGCACTGACCACCAGGGGACAGCTCCTCCATTGAGCATCTGTCCCCTGGTGGTCAGTGCACATCATAGCAACTGGTTGTTCCACTGTTGGGCTGAAACCAGCTCTCTGACATCCCCCGAGGGGTCCTGGATTGCGAGAGGGCACAGGCCAGGCCGAAGGACCCCACCGGTGCATGATCGGGGCAGGGTAGGGATGCGGGAGATTGGCCATCCGGGGAGGGACAGTAGGAGGGCTCTAGGGCATGTCCCACCCATCTTGTCCAGTCCTGATTGGCCAGACCCCAGCAGCAAGCTCACCTACCAGTTGGAGCACCTGCCCCCTGGTGGTCAGTGCACGTCATAGCGAGCAGTTAAGTGGTCTTAGCATATCATTAGCATATTATGCTTTGATTGGTTGCATGGCTTACTGAACAACCAGACACTTAGCATATTAGGTTTTCATTATATAGGATAATATCTCTATAACTGCTCAGGCGGTGGAATACTGTGCTGGTCCCCAGCTCCCCTCACAATGGACCCTGTACAAGGCTACATTGCACTTAGTTATTTTCTGGGAACAAAAACTATTGTTATCAGTGGGGAGCTCTCTGTGTCCCCACCTGTTGCTGGTGGAAGTGGGCTTCTTGTGATGTCATGAGAAAAGGAACTTTCTGAGACTCACACAGGAGAATGAGTGGCATTAATCTGTGTGGAATTACACCCCCGAGTTTCCAAGGTCCCATTTCCCTCCATCCCACCAAGGAAAAAGTCCCACTTTGCTTTCAGCAGAGCTAGGATTAAAGCAGTTGTCCAGAATTTCCATTCTATGTTGGAGCCCAGTCCAGTCTAGTATCAGACTAGGTTAGTTTGCATTGCCAGCTAGTCCATCTGTCTGTTGAGTGTGGGGTCGGCATAGCCATGTGGCTTCTAGGAACACAGGCGAATGCAAGGAAGCAGGAGCAAATCTAGAGAAACAAGAGAAGAACCAGAGAGCACCAAGACAGCAAGAATTCCTTTGTCTTGGGATTATGTATCCCCAAATTTTCATGGGCTTGCATTGGCTCCATCTTCTCTGACCAATGATCTCTGTTCCAGGTTAGACCGACAGACACCTTCCGTATATCACCCCAACTTTACTGTGCATGTGTCCATCTCCCATTTGGTGACCCCGCCCCCCAGTTATTTGCAGGGAATGGATCAGTTGTCCCCATGGGGAGCATAAAGTTGTTAAACAGAAGACCTCAAAAATTACAATATTGAGACTTGAAATTATTAATTGAGATGTAAATATATACTTTTCCTTCCTCCATCAGTAGACAGAATTTTGTATATTAAAAAAAAAATGAGGGGAAAGGGAGAAAACAAAGATTTTATTTATGCTAGAGAAGGGGAACTGTCAAAAGAAAATGCAATAGTTTGGTTTGAAAAAGAAAAGATAATGAACCATCATTCTACCTTTCTGACACATGGAAATCTATTATTTATCTTTGTGTGTTTTCTCCTAGTGACTCTCTCTGTTCATTCCTCTCCTCCCTCCCTTCCTTCTTTCCTTCCATCCAACCATCTATCCATCTAGCCATCATCTCTATCTGGAGAATAGTTGAACAGTTCCATACAATGTTCTTTGTAACATTATCTCTATCTTGCTATACTTTTTATATATTTTATTGATTTCAGAAAGGAAGGGAGAAAGAGAGAGAAGAGAAACATCAATGATGAGAGAGAATCTTTGATCAGTTGCCTCCTGCATGCCCCCTACTGGGGGATCAAACCCACAACCAGGGTATGTGCCCTGACTGGGTATAGCACCGTGACCTCCTGTTTCATGGTTGGATGCTCAACCACTGAGCAACACTGGCCGGGCTATCTTGCTATACTTTATCAGTGAGTGCTGTTCATTTGATGCCTCTTCTAGGTGAGATTAATTCCACTGCCTGATTAGTTTCACTATCTTCCATGAAGGTAACTTTGCTGGCTCGTAGTGGAAAGTTCTGTCAATGTCTCCAAAAACATTAGCAATTTAAGCTAACTATTCATGACCTTTCTCATTCTCAAAGATAATAAGCAGCAGCTTGATGTAGTGGAAAGATTACTGGACTTGGAGTCTGAAGGTTTGAATTTTGTTCTAGCTCTGAGTATTGGTTAACAATTTCTGCATAATATCTTGTAAAACTTAGTGGTTTAAAATAAAACATTTATTATCTTAATATAGTCTCTTGGGTCAGAAACTCAGGAGTGGCTTATTTGGCTCTGGTTTGTACTAGTTTTCTAGGGTTTCTGTAACATATTATCACAAGCTGTGTGGCTCAAAACAGTATACCCTTATCATTGTACAATTCTGGAGGCTAAAAGTTCAAAATCGAGGTGTCAGTAGGGCCATGCTCTCGCTAAAACCTGTAAGAGAGAATCCCTTTTTGCCTCTCTCTCTTCTGGTGTTTGCCTGAAATCTTTAGCTTTCCTTAGTTTATAGAGGCATCACTCTAATCTCTGTCTTTATCATCCAATGGCTATCTTCTCCTGGTTTGTTCCTATAGAGTCTTTCCTCTGTGTGTATCTATCTTCTGTGTCTAGATTCCCGCCCCCCCTTTTTTATAAGGACACCAGTCATATTGGATTAGAACCCACCCTAATGACATCATCTTAACTTGATTACATCTAAAGACCCTACTTGAAAATGAAGTCACATTTATAGGTACTGGGGATTAAAACTTAATTTTTTTTATTTGAGAAATAAAATTCGGCCCATAACAGGACCTTTCATGAAGTTACAGTAAGACTTCAGATGGCTGGGACTGAAGTCATCTGAAGTCTTAACTATGGCTAGAGAATGTGCTTCAAGGGGGCTCATTCATATGGCTGGTGCAGGAGAATAGATATACCACCCCAAATATGCCTCTTTGACATAGGATTCTTTTGAGAAACAGAAGACAAAGGAGAAGCCCTGAAGACAGAATGTAGGTTTCCCTTTTATAAGGCAAACTTTTATAAAGGAAATCTCTAGTTTTAATGATGTCCCTCCCTCTCTGTATCAGAAGAGAAGGATGACTCTTAATCACAAGGGACTTATTCATAAAGAAGGCACCAACTTAAATCTGCATAACATACCTAACCCTTCTTTTCCTGATCGCCTTCCTATAACTTACACAGAAGCCCAACCCCCTTTTTTGTTTATGCCCATATTGGTATATAAACCCAAACTCTAACCATCCTTTTGAGTTACTCATCCCCAAGTTTCTTCTGTGACAGATGAGATTTACATGTTAATACATTTCTGTCTGTTCTTCTCTTGTTAATATCTTTTTACAGAGCCCCAGCTGGGAAACTAAAAGGATAGAAAGAAAATATTTTCTCCTTCCCTGAACTGGTATGCTGATTCTGGTCCTGGCAGGAGAACTCAGTTTCTTTCCATCAGGCCTCACTACAGGCTGCTGAGTGTCCTCACAAAATAGCCACTGGCTTCCTTCAAAATAGGCTATCCGAAAGAAGCCACAGCAGAAGTGGTAGTGTCTTTTGTGACCTCAAATTGGAAGTCAACACTGTAATTTCCACCACATTCTGTTAGAGCAAGTCACAAAGTCTTGCCTACACTCATGGAAAGGGGAATTAGACTCTACATTTTGAAAGAAGGCATGTCAGATAACTTTAAAATCACCCCACTCTGCTACCCAGTCAGTAGCTGTGTGATCTTAGCAAAGCCATGGGTGTTGGGAGCTATGATATCAACTTAATCGTCTTGCAGTTATGAGCACGAATTGACTGTTTCATAGACCTGAATGACAGTTCCAGTCATAGAATCAGAGCAGGAAGGACCTCAAACCCTCTCTAGACTAAATATTTTATGTTGCATATTTTATATTAAAGTTTTAATCCTAAAACAGTAGAGTCTCTAGTAAGTACTTAGCCTACTTTTCTAGAATACTTGGATGAGGAAGATTTTTCATCTTCTCTGGAGGTCTATGGGTGTTGTAGGGGAGGAACAAACTTTCCTCTATCCTCAAGGTTCTTTTGGCTGGTTTAATAATCAAGTAGACATGAGGCAGATTAGCAAGAGAAAATAAATACATGCACATGTATGTTTGGGAATCCTACATACATGAGAGAGTTAGGGATCCTGCATGCACCGCAGCATGCATACATACACGTATGAGAATTTCAGAGACAGAAACAGGGATTGAGATATATAGGATTTTCTAGGCTAGGCATGAGGTAATGCACCTTGGAGGCTTTAAAGGGTCATTGTAGCATGATGAGAAGAGCAGATGCCTAGTAAATAGAAGTTTGTCCTGCCCTATAAATAGGTCAAAAGAGTTTATGTCTAATAATAGCTTATTATGAGCAAGGGTCCTAATTTAAGTTCTTCTAGGTAGTCAAGAGAGGGGCAGAAGTTTCTCTTGAGCCTGTGGTGAAAGTTGCCTGTAGCTCAAAACCACCTGCATATCACAGAGGCACGTCTTGGGGTGACTCCTCCTGAACCCTCAAAGTGTGCTTTTCTACTCTGCTGAGCTCAGTATGGTATGTCCATTCTGCTCTCTAGTGCTGGGGATAGATGTCCAGCTCAACATTTAAATGTGGTGATGGTCTCACTATGTTTTTAGGTCAAGTTTATGTGTAGAAAACAAAAACACTATGTATTTTAAGCAAAAGAGATTTAATACACAGATTTACTGGTCTTTACAAAACCAAAGTGTGATGGTGAGTTTTATGTGTTAAATTGGCTGGACTAAGGGATGGCCAGCTAGCTAGTAAAAGCAATTTTTGAGCATGTCTGTGAGGTTGTTTCTGAAAGAGATTGACATTTGAATTGGTAAACTGAGTAAATATGACTGCCCTTATCAATGTAGGAGGGCATCATCCAATCCATCGAGGTCTGAATAGAACAAAGAGGAGGAGAAAGGGCAAATTTGCTCTCTGCCTGAGCTGGAACATTCAACTTCTGCTCTTAGACATTGTCACGTCTTGGTCTTGAGCCTTCAGACTCAGACAGGGACTTAACACCCCTGGTGGCAGACTGTGGGACTGTCTCTCTCTCTCTAATTAGAATTAGAGAGGGAAAGAAGGAAAAAAAGGAAGGGAGGGAGGAAGAGAGGGGAAAGAGGAGAAAAGAAAGGGCAGAAGGAAAAGGGCTTGAATAAACAGAGTCACTAGGAACACACACACACACACACACACACACACACACACACACGTAGTATGTTTCTCTAGAGAACCCTGACTGATAATGAAGGAAAAATTAAAAGAGCTGAAGTCAGTGAGGGCTCTCCCAGAATGCTGGTTGAAGGTTCAGCACTGTAGCTACAATCCAGACATCAACAAACTGCTGTAGCAAAACTGCAAAACTGCCTTATACACATGGAGTGGGTCTACATGAAATGAAGTTCACCATTATAAACACTCAGTGGTTGGAACTTGCTTTCCAGCAGACGGCCACATCCATGGGAAGATGGGCACTGCCTCACTATGCCAGGGAAGCCTTAATCTCTTGCAAGTGTATCTAGTTAACAAAACACAATTCATGCTAAAAATCCTTGCTGCCAGGGAGTCCCAGAAAATGCCATTTTACATTTTCTAAACTATCCAAATAGACTCAGGGTAAAATGAAGGTTGAGAGAGCCAATGTAAGTTTATACATATCATGCAATCCAACTTAAGGCTTATGTGGTTGCTGTCAGATATCATGATTATTTTTTTCTTATGGCAATGACCTTCTGACACTTTGCTTCCACTACCAAGCCCCTAATCCCTTCTGGAGGGGTGTTTATAGTCTTTCAATGATTGCTAGTGACTGTGAATGCTTACCCACCCACTAACTAGATTGCAACACTTTGAAGGCAAACACCTTGTCTGATGTTTTCACCACATTACTCCCAGCAACGGATCCAGTGTTTCTGCTTATTAGGAACTCAATACAAATTTGATGAATGAATGAATGATTGAGAGCTGTTATGAGTCTGTTATGAGTCTGTCAAGCACCTTCTTGCCTTTTTGTCGGTGGGCACAGGGGTTGCAAAGTGTTTACAAGGAACAGAACCTCCCTCAGCACCAGAACCAGTGCAGATATAATTCTGAAAAGTAGTCCTAGGGAGGGCTGTGTAATCAAGAAACCAATTTTCAGCTCTCCTCAGAATTGCGTGACAATCAACTATCTGGGTCAATTTGGTTGAAGAGTTCTCTTATTGAGTGCCATTATTTCATACTTTGAAATTTCACATAACTCTGGATTGATTTTTTTAACTGGCTCTTGATATCATTTTTAATGGAATAACTTATTTACTTTTCACTTATGCATCTTTTTCACAGAGTCTGCCTATGTACTAAAAGATCCTTTGAAAAAGACCAAGATAGTAATTTAGTCCAGCCTTGTGATCCAATGTTTCACCTTCAACAGGACTATGTGCCTAGATAACTTAACAACTTAATTAAAAATATACACCCCCCCCTTTTCTTTTAAACTTTAAGTAAGATCCCTCACCTTCTCTGCTTTACTGCTAAACATTGTGCCATTTGCTTTTGTGGTTTCATAGATGCCTCTTTCTTCTATTTTCCTATTGAATGCGCTTCCACTGAAAGGGCAAAATAAGAGTTCTAAAATTTATTCTCAAAGTGCACATCATTCAGACTCCAGATGATATCAAAAGAATTTTTCACATGTATGTCACATGAATCAGTTCTGGTTCACTTATCTCTCCTGTTTAACTTTATACTTGGTGGCTCCAGAATTCTACATTGGAGAGATTGAGGAATACAAGTCTGGCTTATGCATTGTAGCTGTATGTGTTTTGGGGGAGGAGGTATATGTATGTGTGTGTGAGGGAGAGTTTTGAACTTGCATTTACATAACAAGCATACTCTTTTTAATTAGGTTGCCTCTCTTTTTTTTGGCTGCCTATGGAGAGCTGGTGGAGGTTTTGGGAGAAGGTATTATTCAATGCCCCTTCAACCCATGCCACAGTATACCCATTGGGAATTTGACCTTCTCCAGCCCCCAGATAAAATAGTGCTCTGCATCTAAAAAACTGAACTTTGCATCTAACATATGGAGAAAATGGAAATATTAGAATCACCGAATATCAGAGCTGTGTGAGACTTTAAGAGATTTTTCAGTTTTATTTTTACTTACAAATGAGAAGTTAAGTGATTTTGGGGAGAAAAAATGAAAACCACAGTTAGGAGAGTTGATCTGGTTTTGGAACACCTGGGATAGACCAGTGTACTTTCCACTACATCTCTACTTACTCCAATGTTAAAAGACAAATTGTCTTTCATTGCCACTCAGCAGTGGGGAAATTAAAAAAGGCTTTAGATACACTAAACATCAATAGTCTTGGTCCTATGAGCACTTATATTAACTCATTTAGGAGAGAGAGGCTATTGATAAATAGATTTGGCTGCTGTGGCTAGTGTAAAAAGCTCCTTCATTGTCTTAGAAGTCAATGATTCTTTTTAAACATTAGACATACCTCCTGAGAGATACAATTATCACTTCTAGAAGTTACTGAAGAATTTGAGACTTTGAAGAAAGTTTAAATAAAAATCAAAAGAAGGAACTAATACTGTGCAGTAGGCAGTCCACCCTGTGTGCCATCTGATTCCCAACAGGAACATTGTTTTATAGATTAAAGGTTCCATGCTTATACCTTCTGCACCAATAAATCTGAAAAGTAGAGCTTCTCTTTCTCTCTAAACTGTGGCTGAATTTTAAATAACGGCATTCCCATGATTCTAAATATTTTGAACAAAGTAGTGGAGAAAATCGTCCAAAGCACTTAACCAAATGAGAGATTTTGATCAGTCGCTTAACCTTTCTTATCCTCCATTGCCACATCTATATAATTAAGGAGTTCTTGATGCTTCTAATGGAGATGGGTTAAACAGTGATTTCCTTATTCATTTACTCATTTATTAATTTAATAATTCATTTAACAAATAATTGAGGATCTAGGATGCCTTCTATTTCTAACAGTGCCCTGCTCCTTATCTCACAAACAAAATGGTGTTGTCTGTTTTCTGCCTGAACCAAAATATAAGCCCATTGACGGCAGGCACTATGTCTTTCTTATTCACTGACAAATTCTGAGTACCCAAGAGTCTGTTTGTCCCATCATAGATATTCAATCAAAAGCAGTCAGTGAATGCAAATATGTCCATAAAGAGCCTGCAGTGTGCTGGCAGAGACAGAAGGCCACACAGACAGCATTCCTGGCTCCTGGTGTGGGCTATCAAAGGAGCATACATTCAGCTTTAAAGGAAGCATGAAGGAGAGGCATTGGCTTCAGCTTAGTGGGACCAAGGAGAAAGCATTAAGTCTTTACTAAAACTGTGAGGTAAGTGCTGTGCTCTTCACTTGTGTAGATGAGAAAAATGAGGCTAGATACTCTTAATCTCAAGGGTCACACAAAAAGCAATGACTCTGGGTCTTAAATTCATGTGTTTGCATCCAAACCTTTCCCTGTGACTCTGCTGTTTCTTCACCAGAAAGTTCATAGATCCCTCTTTCCTAGGGAAGTCTCCAGGATGGTGGTCGGCAAACTGCGGCTCGCGAGCCACATGCGGCTCTTTGGCCCTTTGAGTGTGGCTCTTCCTAAGCCTTAGGAGTACCCTAATTAAGTTAATAACAATGTACCTACCTATATAGTTTCAGTTTAAAAAATTTGGCTCTCAAAAGAAATTTCAATCTTTGTACTGTTGATATTTGGCTCTTTCGACTAATGAGTTTGCCGACCACTGCCCCAGGAGTATCGTGAACATCTGAATCACTTGAATTGAAAGAGGTTTCGTGTTGAGGTGACTTTGAGCTGATAGAATGCTTCCATTCTTATTCTCTTTTGTTTCAGGTGGTCCTCCTGAAGGCAGGCAATCTCATAGGCACACTATTCTTATCTTTTTATTCCAAATCATTCATATAAGGGTCAATATCATTTCAATTTTTTTACTTTCAGATATATATTGATTGATGGATCTCCAAAGTACCTTTTCTCTTCATTTTGTAGTTGCAAAAGAAAAGTATTTAAATTCCAAAAATGAGATCAGTGTTCCCACCCTCTTTCCTTTTAGTTATGTCTTCTGTTTTGATCCCTTATTCTCCAAAAAGTAACTTCAGTACTATTGGTTACCAATTTACTTTCAGTTTTCTATCCACGGATCAAAATGTTAGCTGACCTTTGTCTTTGCCATAAATCCCATCAAAGTGCTTACATCAACCCTCAAATCTCTTTTAAATGCAAATAAACAAGTTCAGCAGAAACACAAACACCACGTGGATCGTTAACTGCAGCCTGCAGACTGTTCCAATCGTTAACTGCAGCTTGTAGAGATTCTCCACGGGGGGAAAAAAAAAGGAAGAGACGAAAGTGTGGATGGTCTCTTTAATGAGGCTTTCCTTCTCATTTATCAAAGATGTTGCATCTTTGCCCAGCTGGCCTGGTTTGAAAATTGGAAAATAGCTTAATCTGATTTACATAGGAGACCTCTCTAACAGGTGAAGAAGTGCATATATTAAGGTGTATATTTCTTTGATTTATTTTTTTAAAGCATGCCCATTGCCTTCAGGCTTTAGGGACTGTGGTAGAGCTGATTAAAGAACACCTTGCCCTGGCCGGTGTGTCTCAGTTGGTTGGAGCGTCATCCCATACACCTAAAGGTGGTGGGTTCCATTCTCATCAGGGTACATATCTAGGTTGTGGGTTTGGTCCCTGGTTGGGGCCTGTATGAGGGGCAACCAATTAATGTTTCTCTCTCTCTCTCTCTCTCTCTCTCTCTCAAAAAAAAAAAAAATCAATAAATGTATCCTCTAATGAAGATTTTAAAAAAAGAACAAAAATCTGGCCATTTGAGTAAGTGCCCTATTGAATAGAAAACATTCTTTCTGGTTATTTCTCATATGTCCTCCTAGTCAAGATTATTGGGCAAGTATTAGAGTGGAACTATGGGGCTGGAAAACCCTTAGAAATCCTCCAGTTGGGACCCCTTATTCCCTAGATGAGAACACTGAGGTGCCTGCACTGACTCACAGATCGTTAGGGGCACTTGTGGAACCAGAAAGCAGGTCTTCCCGTTCCTAACCTTTTTTTTATTACTTTACTATTGTAGGTTAGGCTTGGAAATGGTGTTGATATTTCCTTCTTTGGAGAGTAAAATATGCAACACAGTTTTTTTAAAAAATATATTTTTATTGATGTCAGAGAGGAAAGGAGAGGGAGAGAGACAGAAACAGCAATGATGAGAGAGAATCATAGATGAGCTGCTTACTGCATGTCCCCGATAGAGCCCACAACCCGGACATATGCCCTGACTGGGAATCAAACCATGACCTTCTGGTTCTTAGGTCATCACTCAACCACTGAGCCATGCAGGCTGGGCTGCAACACAGTTTTTAATCTCCTTGGCATGGTGTATTCAGGTCAGGATGCACAAGAGACTAAGCTCAAATGGGCTTCAGTGAAGAAACAGACATTAGTGGTTCATGCAATCTTAAAGTCTAGGGCTTAATACAGACCTTGGTCTCTCTTAATTTTGGATCTCCATCATGGCTTCTTTGTAGTCTCTATGCAGTTCCTGCCCACAGTGCTGGGACTGCAACTTTCCAGGTTCAAATGCAAGGCAAAAAGAGAATCCCTCTCTTTACCAGCAGTTTGAATTAACACTTATTAGCACAGTTGGGTCACATATCTGCAAACTAGCTTATATATAACCCAGGAGAATGTGATGCTTTACACAAACAAGCCTGAGTCACATGACCCTCCTTTAAAGCCAAGAATGCCATCACTTCTCACAGAAGCAGTGAGAGTGGAGGAGAAAGTGATACTCTAGAAGAAGCTTGGGGCATGTTTACCTGACAAAGGTTGAGTGAATGTGGATAATACAAAGAAAATCATTAAAAACAACATTTTATGACAGTCTTTTCAGAAGTCAATGTCTTCCTTTCCTTTGTTCATTTGTAAATTTCTTTCAGCTTTCGCCCAGCAGAATCATAAATATGCAAATAGTTAAAGTCCTGTGGGAGAGGGTATGCTTGAATATGATAATGATCCTTTCATTAAAATGTAAGTTCTTATTATTTTAGAAAAAAATACAGGGTGAAATTTTAAAGCAATAATCTGAGTTGACTACTGATAGGCTAGAGAACTCAGGACATACAGGCAAAGGTCTCTGGAGGAGAAGAAATTCTTTAAGCCTGGCTGAGTCTCTCTTCCCTCCAGCTCACCCACTGTGCTCCTCAATGAATATGGCCTCATGTCATGGGCCTCTTAGAATTCAATTGCTGCAGAATTTCCTTCTCATTATTCTAATACTCCTACAGCATAGAGAAAAAGTCAGCACACACTGATTGAAAAATTTTTTCAGCCTCCCTTTTCTTTTCTATCTGTGTTGGATAGTTAAAGGAGTTTAGATTTAGTTTGACCTCAGAGTAATCCAGTGGGTTTGACAGGAATCTTCCTAAGCTCCCAAAGCCCTCTTTTGTGGTACCTTTTAGGTTTCCAGTCTGTTCTGGTTTGGTGGGGCATATCCTCTCAGTCTTGGTATTTAGATGTCCTCTTTCTACTAATTGTCCTGAGGATGAAAGGAAGGACTCATGTGGCCTCAGGACCCTGTTATCTGGGATGCTTCATTCGGGAATTGATGGGGCCTCTGGAAAATGGACACCATCCATTCTTCAGGATGAAAGTGGCTTCATATTCCTGAGACTCATGCCTCTGACTGTGTGTGGTATTAGCCTCAAATGTAAGGCTGAGGATGATTCATTTAAAATCCTACCTGGAACTATTCAAACAGGCATCTATCTATATTGATGAGCTCTACATAATTTCCACACTTAGAGAGCCCTGTGGAATTGGAATGTGTATACAATATGCTATTCAACCCATTCAAATATTAATTAACAAGTATGTTTAAGCGCTTGTACCACCACATTCTTTTGTTAAGTAGCTTACATATGGATAATATTCTTCAGCAAAGTTGACCCTCTGTGAGTGAGACGTTGATGAGAAGCAGAGTACCATAGTAGTAACATGTACCCACAGCATTCCTTTTCCTGTGAAATCTCTCATATGGGCACAGCATGAATATGCACTTTTATGATTCAGCCAAAAATGAGAGACTTGCTTGAAGCCTTTGATTAATGCAAATAATTGCTGCACTAGAGCGGCTCTGATGCTTGGAGGCCATTAGTGGTGCACAGCTGCCACCAGCCAGAAGCAGGTTGCACATACAATGATTCATGGACCAATTCCGTGGCATGAGCCTACTGAGTGCCCTACCATTTGGTCTGGTTAATTCTGAGAGTTGAACAGTGTGTGCATGGAGGTGAGGGACACAGGTAGCTAGAAGAGAGGGCCAGTAGAGGTGGTAGAGTAGAATGTGTGATAAAGGAAAGGTCCTCATTAATAATGTCTTCTATTTCTCTACCACTTTATAGTTGGTCTGTTTTGACTTAGATCCTCATAATATGTGTGGTAAGTAAGGGAGTATCTCCTCCATTTTACCATTAAGGAAAATGAGGATCATGGAAATCAAATGACTTGTTCAGAATCATAAGTGCTAACAAATAAAGACTGAATTAAAATCTAGCACTCTTCCAACTCTGCCAAGTTGTAAGCATTGCTGTCTGGCTGGATATAGAGATATATGTGAATTCACTTCTTAAAATCATTGGTGAAGATGGGACATCTGAAGGAGGTGAAAGTTATCTGAACTGTGTATGAGGATTGAATACTGTACCACCAAATATATATCTAATTGACTAAATTTGAACATTGCTATCTATGGAGTGTAGACTTTTTAGCATGGGTCATCCTACCCAGTTCTTGGCAAATACCTTGCACAAAAACCTGAGTAGTCAGTCCAGGGGAAAATGCATGTATTTCTGTAGAAGAATTATATTAATCAAGTTTGCAGAGACCAGGAGGCCAAATTACTGATTTGCTCTGAGAAATATAAAATCAGGAAGGGCAGCTCAGTATCTTCCTGTGTGCATGCTACATGGACTACTGTAGGGTTTTATTTATTATTTTATTACTTGTTCATAATTCTTCCTTTTCTTCCCACCTTTGTCATGATTAACTGAGGGCAGAATATATTTACCTGCCCTCACTGACTTTGAGCTTGTCTATGTGACCTGAGTTGACCAATGAAATACAAGGGGCATACTGGGTAAAACATCCAATTTGAAGGTTTAAATGTGCTTGTATGGTTTGACTGTACTTATGATGCTGCCCTGCATAGTGACAGGAGTATCCTCAAGTTTGGTTCTTTATCCTGAGTCCTGGAATCAGAGACACCCATCCTGAAGTTTAAACTAGAGTAACCATACCAATCCAAAGATCTATAAGCAGGAAACAAAAGTTTGTTGTTGAAAGCTACTGCAATTTTTGCATTGCTTATTATGGAATATTATACAATAATAGCTAGCCAATAAGGATGCTAAATCATAATCAGAAAGATAATGCTTGGGCATAGGATGATCAGATGGTTCAAGGCCTCAACCTCACATATCTTCTCTATCTGCCATTTGGTCCAGATGGAATGGTCACTTTCTCTTCTAAGTGGACATTCTAATTATCAACTTCCTCTGCCTTTGTTGTTGTCTTACTAACTCCTCTTCTGATTAACATAGTCTTTTTTTCTCAATGGGAAGTTCTTCTATGTGAGTTCACTTATCTCTTTTATGTCTACTTTAAAGATTGTTATGTGGTTGTCTCCAGGGTAAATTGTTAAAGGAAAAATAACACAATCCTGATCTGTGTATATAGCATGCTGCCTTTCTTAAGAAAGGAGATTATATAAAAATCGATGTGGCTATTTGCTTACTTGTTAGCTAAGCAACACTGGAAAGATAGGGCAGTTTTAATAAAAATAGCTACTTATATGGATTGGGAAGATGAAAACCAGACTCCTTTAAGTGTAACTTTTGATATAATTTTGATTTTTTATTATATGTATACTAGAGGCCCAGTGCATGAAGATTCGTGTAAGAGTAGGCCTTCCTTCTCCTGGCTGCCGGCACCACCTTCGCTCCAGCCTGGAGCTGCCTTTCCACTTTAGCACGCTGCCCAGAGGCCCAGAACGGCCGGGCCAGAACGCCTGTGTTGTCACCATGGCGATGACACAAGCATCCCGGCCCAGCCGCCGCCATCTTTGTCACATCAATTTACATATTCCCTCCTTATTGGCTGTGGGCGTCGCCATCTTTGTCATGAAGTGATGGTCAATTTGCATATTATGTCTTTATTAGATAGGATTTTAGATATTTAAAAAATAAAATTAATTCAAAGGATTAAAAAAAGATAAGCTCCCAAATGGAAATGAGTGAAAAGAAATCAATCTGATTCTATATCAGAATGATAACATAATCATACAAAAAAGGACTTATGCCACCTGACTTTTTTTGTATGTTAATCCTCACTCAAGGATATTTTTCCATTGATTTTTAGAGAGAATGGAAGAAACAGTGAAAGAACGAGAGAAACATCGATGTGAGAGAAACACATTGTTTGGTTGCCTCCTGCAGGAGCCCCGATCAGGGCCCAGGCTGGGGAGGAACCTGCAGTCAGGGTACATGTCCTTGATGGGAATCAAACCTGAGATCCTTTGGTCTGCAGGCTGATGCTCTATCCACTGAGCCAAACTGGATAGGACAGTGGTCGGCAAACTGCGGCTCGTGAGCCACATGCGGCTCTTTGGCCCCTTGAGTGTGGCTCTTCCACAAAATACCACATGAGGGCACGCACATACAGTGTGATTGAAACTTCATGGCCCATGCACAGAAGTCGGTATTTTGTGGAAGAGCCACACTCAAGGGGCCAAAGAGTCGCATGTGGCTCGCGAGCCGCAGTTTGCCGACCACTGGGCCTGGGCATCCACCTGACTTTTGAGCACAATGCAAAGACTGTTTATAAGTGGGGTACTAGTATATAATTAAAAGCAACTATAAATAAATATTAAATTTCATTTAGTGATTTTGTTCTTAGTAGTAATATCATTGGCATTATAAATTTGAAACTAATATATAGTGTATAAAAAACAAAAAATGTTAATGTTTTAGAAACCAAGGTATTCTAATATAAATATAAAACCAAAGACATTAATAAAATCCTCTAATTTAAATTTAAAATGGGAAATATCAATATGAATTTGTAATTTCTAAACCACTCAGGGCTTTATAAACAATAATACCCCAATAGCAATGAGTACATTTAATACTGGCTCTTGTCTTACATTCTCCAGTCAAGGGTGCCAGAGCTCATTAGAGAAATGGCTAACTCCAGATTTGGGACGAGGGGCAATATGAACAAGGGGATATACTGCTAGAAGACAAAGAAATAATCAAAGCCTAACAGTGGGGGGTCAGAGGGCTCATGAGCAACTCCATAGGGTTGCACTGCCCCTAATTTGTGGCAATTTGAGCATCAAAAGAATAAAAATTGTAATTAAGTTTAAAACATTGAATAAATACCCCTATGTTTATAGCACCACAATTTATAATAGCTAAGATTTGGAAACAACCTAAGTAGTCATCAGCAGATGGGTGGATTAAAAACCTGTGGTACATTTACACAATGGAATACTACACAGCTGTACAAAAGAAAGAATGCTTACCATTTGCAATAGCATGGATGGACCTGGAGAGAATTATGCTAAGTAAAATAAGCCATCCAGAGAAAGATAAGTATCACATGATCTCACTCATATGTGGTATCTAATGAACAACATAAACTGATGAACAAAAATAGATTCAGAGACATAGAAGCATTGAACAGACTATCAAACCTCAGAGGGAAGGCAGGGAGGGTAGGTGGGTGGAAAGAGATCAACCAATGAACCTGTATGCATATATGCATAACCCAGGACACAGATAATAAGGTGGTGAAGGCCTGAGGTAGAGAGGCGGGAGGGAGCTGGAAGAGGTCAATAGGGGAAACAGGGGACGTATGTAATACATTCAACAATAAAGATTTAAAAATAAATAAATACAAGTCATGAATCTAGAGTAAGAGAGACAATATTGGAAGTGGCCATTCCATCAACTCTTTAAATGTAGTGATTTAAAAAAAAACCACACACACAATACAGTGGGGCCTTGACTTACGAGTGTCGCGACTATGTCGCGACTAACGAGTTTTTTGAGATACGAGCCGTCTCTCGGCCGATTTTTTGCTTTGAGTTGCAAGCTAAAATTCGAGTTACAAGTCAGCTTCAGATACCCCACTGCTAGTTGGCGCAGTGAATGTCACAGTGAACGCCACAACATCAGCCCAGCATCACGTGTCTCACTCGTTCACTTTAAGATTTGACGTACGAGTAATTTGAGTTACAAGCTCCGTCACTGATCCAATTAAACTCGTAAGTCAAGGCCCCCCTGTATAAATAATTTATTATATGCATTTTAGGAAGAATTATAGTTTATCTCTGGTTGTTGAGGAAAAGCTCTTTTAAAAAAATCTCACAACTAAGTTTAGAAGAATGATGGGATTAGAAAAATCACCATTTTGCAGCCTCTGGCAAAATTTTTGACTTAGGCAAAGATCATAAATGGATGAGAAAACAGCTTTAAAAGACATTTAAAGGTAAGCATGCACTGAATGATAGATGATATTATGGAATTATTGTTAATTTTCTTAGGTGTCATGGTAGAATTATGTTTATGTAGGAGGTGTTTATTTTTAGAAGCTGCTGCTGAAGTATTTACAGGCAAAATGTTATATCATCTGCAATTTACTTTCAAACGACCTAGCAAAAAAAAAAAGATCTATACATAAGAAAATATGAAAGAATATAAATAACTGTTGAATCTAGGTGGTAGTTAAATTGATATTCATTAGACCTAATATACTTTCAATTATTCTATATGCTTGAAATTTTTCATAATATGAAGTTGGAAAAAATAGAGACTCATCTCACTAGCGGTTTTTAGTGATTTTAATGATTTTGAAACATCTATATTATTGACAAGCCCTTCTATTAGATTTTAGTCAAGCATAAACCAAATAATGCCACCACTAATCATGAATATTTCTCTCTTATGGAATTTATTTCTTTGCTATTAGTAATTTTCAGGCAAAATGAGCCGTGAGAGGATCTGTCCTTTAGTAACACTGGTTTGTGTTTTGTTTTTCAGTGACTGTCCTGTCAGAATCCAAAAGAAAACCCATGTAGCACTCTTGTCACCACTGATCAAGTTTGAAAGAATGTCATGTGTCTTCTCTCAGAACTGTTTGAATAAGAGCCAGATTCCATGTAATAGAAAGGTTGCTTGAAAAACTAATACATTAGAACTACTATGCATCATTTTGGGATTTGAGGAAATGTACTAACTTTTTTTTTTTTTCCCAGTGTGTTTAGTACTTGAGTGATTTGGTTCAGGGAATCCAATGAGATGGAAAAAAACATGAAAATTTATTTCAGAAGCAAGGCAGATCAAGATTTATTTTTATACTGCCTCAGGGGTCTTGGTGTGAGCCTGACATTAAGATTCTGCCCTAATGAATATTTGTGAGCACGATGCATTAAGTAGAGTAGAAGAAACTGAATGGAGGACACCCATCCAGTGAATCTCTGTGATCCCTTTATGTAGTGATTTCTTGTGCATGTTCTGCACATGTGTGTGTATCCATATGTATTCCCGTTCAAATGCTTCATTCACATCTCTCCCACCACTGCCCACTATAGCAGAATTCTCTCTCTTTCTCTGCCAGTTTCCTTCATACAGCTGGACTCCTGCTGTCAGGGCTTCTGTCTTAGCACGGCCTTCCTGTCATTGAGTTGGGGACTGGACTTCTTGAACAACATTGAGTCTGCTGACATTTGGAAGGACATAGTTAGCACTGTTATTGATGCCCTGATGCTTTGATTCTCCATCCCGCGCCCCCGCTCCCCTCCCCCCGGGTCACTGAAAGAGGAAAAACAGTAAAGTTAGAACCTATGGGGTGGGTAATCAGGAGTTTGCAAGTGAGAACTAACTACCTATAAAGAAAGGTACCATGAGGAAGACTCAAGTGATAATTTTAATTAAAACAAATAAACACAAAACAAACAAACAAAAAAACCCCTGATACTTATTTTAAGTAGAAAAAAAAAGAAACTAGACCACCTTCTTATACCATAAATAAGAATAAACTCAAAATAGATTAAAGGCTTAAATATAAAACTCCAAACCATAGAAGAAGACATAGGCAGTAAAATATCTGACATTTCTCATATCAATATTTTTGTCTGATATATCTCCTAAAACAAGTGAAACAAAAGAAAAAATAAACAAATGGGATAATATCAAACTAAAAAATTTTCCCGCAAAGAGGACAACCTGCTGAATTGGAGAACATATTTTCCAATAATATATATGTTAAAGGGTTACTATCCAAAATTTATAAGGAACTCATATAATTCAACACAAATAAATAAGTAAATAAATAAATAATCCAATTTAAAAAATGCACAGAGAACTTGAATAGACACTTTTCCAAAGAGGACAATACAGATGGCCAATAGACATATGAAAAGATGCTCAATGTCACTAATCCTTAGAGAAATGAAAATTAAAATCACAATGAGTTATCACTTCACACTAGTCAGAAAAGCTATCATCAATAAATCAGTAGAGAAGTGTTTGCAAGGATGTGCAGAAAAGTGAACCCTGGGGCACTGTTGGTAGGAATGGAAGTTGGAGCAGAAACTATGGAAAACAGTATGAAAGGTCTTCAAAAAATAACCCATGGTAGTGGTATGTTTCTTAGAATTCATTCAACCCATTTTTAGTTGATTCATATAAGATGGTAGCATTTATTAGTTCTCTCATAAAATTAGAACTATATCTTAGAGATGTCTCTACTTAGAAATTTATCTTAACCCTGAGAATTAAGTTTCCTTCATCTTAATGCTTATTTTGAGTGAAACCAAGAGAGTCATGATCCAGAGTCTAGAACCAGACTATTGAGTTCCTAGGGCAGACAGTAGGTCACAATGTGCTGGGCATCTTTACTAGCTGCCAGAGTGCCTGGTATATAGCAGAGCTTCCTCCCCACTCTACCCCCAAGCTTGAAGGAATGGATGAGGGTAGGTCATGACTCTTTGCACCTGATAGTCATGTGTTTTGCCTTCTCATCTGCTTTTATTGCTCTTTATCACTTGGAACTCCTGTCTGGTGTTCTGGATGGCTCTACTGCTTTCTGGAACTCAGAACTGGCTACAGGGAGCCAGAATAGTTTCATTTTGAGTTTCATCTGCATAGAGAAGAACCAGGAGAGGGAAAAATAGATGAGTACTTCATACCCTATTTCCAAGACAGAAATATCTAAGAGTCACCTGTTCAATCCTGGCAAATTTTCATCAGACTTTTGAACTCAACATATCAAAACTAGAATCTACCATCTTCTCCCTTTCTCTTTTTCCTTCTCTACCATGTTTTCTATCTGGTCAGATATAATCAGCATTCACCTGGTTGCCCTAGACAGACAGAAACCTGGGAGTCATTCTTCCCAGATGCTTCCTCCCTTCTTAATCCCTGCAATGATTCAATTTCTGTTGATTCTGCATCCCAGGTATCCCTGGACCTACATTCACTTTTCTACCTGCACTGCTACTGACCTTTTTAGGGCTTCTTCACAATTATATCAGCCTCCTATTTTCAATCCAATAGGATTGGTCTTTCTGTAGTGTCCTTTATTCTATCTTTCACTAGTTCATTTATTCAATAAATATTTACTAAGGATCTTCTCTGTGCAGGAACTCTTCTAGGTATGGGGCAGTAAACAAAACAAATGAAAATTCCTGCCCTTATGAATCTTAACTTCTAACCGGAAGAGACAGGCAATAAAATATATAGGTAAACTAAATAGTATATTAGAAAGTGATAATTGTTAATAAGGTAAATAAGGAAGGGGGATACCAGTGTTGGGCAGAGAGAGGTAAAATTTTACATAAGGTGGTCAGGGATGGTTTTATTGTAAATGTGGCCTTTGGGAACGGTCTTGAGAAGACGAAGTTGTGATCCATGCAAGTATCTGGGAGACAGGTATGATTAAGAGGGAAGGTAGACCTGTGCCTGGTATTTTCCAGTGGTTGAAATGAGTGGAAAAGACAAAGAGATAGAGCAGTAGAAAGAGAGCTAATGGGAGCCAGAAAAGGTGGAACCTCTACATCTATAGAAGTAATAGGAAGGCCCTGGATTTCTATTTCTTTGAAATGGGAAGCCCTTTTCCCATTTGGGAGATTTTGAGCAGATGTCAGGATCTGAATTACATTTTAACAGGACGAGTCTGGCTGCTGTATTGCGACTGGACTATAGGAAGTAAGGATGGAAGTAATTTAAACTGTTAGGAGACTGTTACAATACTCTGGGTGCCAGAATGACTTTATGAACATACATATCTGACCATGTCATCCTCTGACTCAAACTTCTCTAATGAATTCCCAGCACGAATAAGATAAGATTGAAACTCTTTGAATAGCTTCTAAGGTTAGTCATGATTTCTTACCTTCTTCCATTTTGATCTCATCTGTTGCTACTCCAGACTCCTGTCCTCCTCCCTCATTCTCTTGTCTGGTTGACAGCCTGGTAAGTGCCTATTGAGTTTTCCAAGTACAATTTCAATGCTTCCTCCTCCATGAAGACTTCCTTGAATTTACCTATGTTTCTATTCCACATTCTATTTAAGCACCTGTTCCTTATAATAATGTTTTTGGCTCTCTCCCCACTAGAATATGTGCTTCCTAAGGTTAAGGACTCTACTTTTCATCCTGTTACATAGAAATGGCCAAACATTTTAAATTAATGCCTTCAACAATGGAATATGTGTTGGTTTTCTCTATATACAGTTCAGGACAGGGGAGTGGAAGAAGGGTGGGAGAAAAATACTAGATTTTGAGATCATGTGAGTTAATATATTCTCTGGCCTCTCCCCCCACCCCATTTAGTTTTATAAAACTCCAGAGGCCACTGAAATCCTTCTTATTGGGTCGGTTGTCATCTCCCCCTCCCTTTTAAAACAATGAAATCCCTTTCTAGTGTTCCTATATTCATTCATTCCAGAATACCCCCACTAACACTTCAAGAGGAAAAGCAAAACAAAAGAAGAAAAAAGACTTATCTAGCTTCTACTTTATAATACTCTGTGGTTATTTATTTATATATTAATTTTGTTGGGGGAAAGGATTGTCCTAGGCCTTTAGACTAGCACTTATTTTCAGGGTTGGATTAATATTCATTTTATTCAAATATTCAAAAATGCTATTTTATAAGATTTAAGAAGTGCATATCCTCCAAATCTCACAAACCATTTCCCCCCAAATATCAGTTTCTAAGGTATTTCTTCCCAGCTGTTCTGCATGTTTATTTTCTTTTTACAGACCTCTCAGTAGAGACTGGAATTCACAGCATCTCCCCAC
Organism: Myotis yumanensis; assembly: GCF_028538775.1. Taxonomy (NCBI): domain Eukaryota; kingdom Metazoa; phylum Chordata; class Mammalia; order Chiroptera; family Vespertilionidae; genus Myotis; species Myotis yumanensis. The sequence continues at coordinate 196,318,119 of NW_027223754.1, forward strand.
AGTTTCCTCAATAACATTCATCAAGATACTCTTTTGCCTCATCATGTAGATCGTTAATGAAGCTATTAACTAATACTAGAGCTTCATTGATTCCTGGGGCAGGGCTACCAGACATCTCAGTAATGCGACACATTGCCTTTATCCTCAGCTTCTGTCATCAGCCCTCAGCTTTCAGCCAGTATAGGATGCTGGAGTCCAAATCCAATCTAATTTGAATTCATTTTGCAAGTAAGACTTTATTACTTACTGTATTAAGTGTTTTTACCAAAATTAGGTTATGTCACATCTTCATTTTCTCTCTCTCCTTTATTAATCATGCAATTCCCACTCCTGTTAAAAAAGAAAGAAAGAAAAAAAACACACAATTAGGTTTGCCCAGCTTGATTCAATCTTAAAATCCAGGCTGCTTACTGCCCATGGTTCCATTATAATCTAAATGCTTGCAGATGCTACCTGTCAGGGTCTCTGTCTTTCTTCTCTATGAATGCAGTGCCACATCAGCTTCTATCAAAACTTCACATCTCCTAAGGCCTCAGTTGTTTTAGACTGAAAGTCCCACCTGATTAATGATGCTTGGAGCTGGAAGTCTCCCCAGAGGCATCAAATAATGGGGTTTTCAAACTGCTTTTCTCAAACTCCTCTTTCCCCAAAGATACCTTGAAGACCATAGGGAAATGATAAGGCAGGAGCCCAGAGGAAAGGGTTCCTTATTCCTGCTTTAATCAGAGCAATACAGTTTTATCTGTCTTATGCATTAGTATTCCATGCAGGGCTACCTTTAGTCCATTTGGAGCTTTTGTGTAAATTAGAAAAAGTCAGCCTTCCTCAGGGCAGACACAGACCCACAACAGGGTGCCATGGTTTTGTATAACATTTGATTTCCAAAAAGGGGCTCTAATTCAAAAAATTAAGTTGGAGAACCTTTTAACCCAGGCTAGTCTATGTTGTAACCCAAGGAAAAAGAAATCGACAAGACTGAGCCCTGGTCGGTGTGGCTCAGTGTTTGGAGTGTCGGCCCCCACACTGAAGGGTAGTGGGTTTGATTGTCAGTCAAGGGCACATACCGGGGTTGTGGGTTCGCTCCTTCAACCTGCCAGTCAGGGCACATATAGGAGGCAACCAGTCAATGTGTTTCTCTCACATCGATGTTTCTCTCTCTCTCTCTCTCTCTCTCCTCACTCCCTCCCTACTTCTCTTCCTCCCCCCTTCCTCTCTTTCTCTAAAAAAGCAATGGAAAAAATATCCTCAGGTGAGGATTAACAAAAAAAATCATCAAGACTAAATTTTCACTATTCTATAACACACCTGTGTATTCAGCTTCTTCCATCTTGAGTATATAAATATTTTTGTCATATTCAGTGGATAGCCACTCTTGCCTTGAGCACTCATGTATGTTCACAGATAAATAAATTTATTCAACACATATTTATTAAGTACTTATAAAGTTCTCATGAAGCTTATATTCCAGAGGAAGAAGACAATTTATAAACAAAATCATACATAAATGAAATGCCAGGCAGTGAAATGTGGTACAGAGAAAAATAAAGAAAAATAGAAGGACAGAGAGTCAAGGAAGGGGAGTACTACTTTAGACATCTCATAAAATATTAACTCCAAGGGTTATTGTTATCTCTCTTATCTTCTTTTTTTTGAAGTTTTCTATGTAACAAAGTTTAAGAAACAAAGATATTCTTCTTCTCCACTTAGTATTCAGAACATACTAATCATGTCAATAAAAATATGTATCAAGCATTCAACAATTTTTAAATTTATTCAATAAATGTTACTGAATAGACACTGAAAGGAATACATGCAAACAAATAATATGTGTAATAAAACATTTCCTGCCCTCCAGGAACTTGAGGTTTAGTGAAAGATAGGATACACATTTAACCAACTATTTCATAATGAAATAACAAAGGTGTTTCAGAGAACAATGATTAATTGCAACTGGTAAGAGATGTTGGGAAGGAGAAGGTTTTAATCAATAATATTAAAAAAAACATTCGTGTTTGTATTCAATATGTAAAGATGGGTCAAAGGAGCTAAGCATCAAAGATGAGAAGAGTTTTAGTGGGAAGTCATGGAAGAGAAGGAAGGAGTAGAAATAAGGAAGCTATCCTGGTAAACAGAGAGTAGCTTAATGAGGTAGAATGTGTAGTATGGGGCATAAGACCATGGAGGCATTGAATAACAGGCTAGGGAGTCAGGGATTTCTTCCATAGGCAATAGGGAAAAAAAGGCAGAATCTGGGAGATGAACAAATCAATCTAAAAGAGACTTGAAATTATTTTGTAACAGATATATTGTATTAGTCAACATATTGACTAATATATTGAATATATAATACAAATATATTGTATTAGTCTGGATTCTCCAGATAAATCGAACCAATAGGAGAATACAGAGAGAAAGAAAGAGAAAGAAAGGGAGAGGGAGAGAAAGATAGAAATTAATTTTAAGGAATTGTTTGTGTAATCCTGAGTACTGGCTGGTCTAAAATCTAGAGGATAGAGCAACAACAGGCTAAAGGGAGTCTTCTGGAAGAATTATCTCTTCCTCAGAAGTCAACCTTTTTTCTCTTAAGGTCTTCAACTGACTAGATGAGGCTCACTCACATTATGGAAGATAATCTGCTTTACTTACAGTCTACTGATATAAATGTTATTCCCATCTAAAAGCTACCTTCACAACCATATCTAGATTCATGTTTCACCAAATGTCTGGGTACCATATTGCCTAGCCAAGTTGACACATAACATTCAGCATCGTAGACCTCTTCCTACCATCTTGTCCATGGTATTCAACACATAACTCAGCAAACAATTCTACCACTGGTTTGTGGTCACTGTAAGTTGAAACCTGTACTCAAGTGATAAGAATGGAGGAGGCCTCTGATGTATTTCAACAGATGGCACAGAGCTGGTGCTCAGTACTTTCCAAACACTAACCTACTTAGAAAGTAGCTGGAGATCTTGTTAAAATACAGACTTTGATTTGGGAGGTCTGGAGTTAGGCCCAAGACTGGAATTTCTCACAAGGGATGCTAATACCACTGGCCCATGGTTTATACTTAGGGAGAAAGGCAGTAGGATTTCCAAAGCCCTAATTTTGGCAATCTAGGTAAAAATAGCCTGTGTCTCGGTAGGAACAGGGGTTATGATTTGAGGGGTAGCAAAAATTGTCCCTAGTATCTGAAAGCAATGGTTGTCAGACTTTTGTGCCTCACAATCCCCTAGAGAACTTATAAAACATAGAGGCTTGCCCTCTGGAGATTATGACTGACTGTGTCTGAGGCCAGGATGCCATGTTAACAATAATAATTCTAGGAGCTATTGATACAGATCTGGGGCTACCCTTTCAGAAACACTGGTTTAAAATTTCAAGGTTCAGGAAACACTATAAATATATTTTCTGTGAAAAGTCTTTGAGTCGCCTGCAGCCACAGGTTTATTTGCTGAAAATAAACAAAACTAGAAGGGTGGAAAATAAATGTTGGCAAATTTAAAGTTTTACTAGGCTGAGGGGGGCACATAGCTCTGGATGATGGTAAGTCTACCACTATATGGAAAACTTCTTAATCACACTGGACATCAATTCCTCTGTTCTTCCAAGGGCAAGGATCCAGGAGTGGTCCCTAAGACCTGTGCATGGTTACAGAAAGTCTCTAGCTGTACCGGTTGTAGTTTTTCAAATTAAGGTCTAGCTTTTCTATTAAAAATGCCCAAAATAACAGTGACTTAAATGACACACACACATATTTTTTTCATGTAAAAGAAATTTGGCAGTAAGTCATAGTGTGGTGTGGCTGGTGTGGTGACTCCAGAAAATTCTCAGGGACACAGCTCCTTCTATCTTGCCTCAAGGTTTTCTAGCAGCCATCACTTCTAATCTTAAGCAGAAAGAGAGAGGAAGGATTGAAGAAAGGCATGTATTTTTTTCTTTTAAGAAGACTTCCCAGAAGTCCCATCTATTACTTACTTTTACATTTTAATGACCATACTTACTCAAATAGCCAGTTGTGCTGGCGTATCAGAAATGTCCTCTCAACTCCACCCCATGTCAGTATTCTCTGCTAAAATTGAAGTTTTCTTTTACAAAGGAAAAAGGAGTATGGACATTGGGAGACAGTTAGGGGAAGTAAGTGGGGTCCTTGGGAACAACCTAGGATGGAATAATATATACTAGTAAAAGCAGGGGTTCCGCAGCTAATTTTGCAATCATTCTGGCTTCCATTCATTGATTCAAAAAATGCTGATGGATTCCATCAGTGTGCCAGGCACTGCACTGTTCACTGATACACCATGAATCAAGTACAATCCCTGTCGTTCAGAAACGTCTCGTGAGAGTTATGATAAATTTACGGGCTATCATAATGTGTCAATTGCAACATTAGTGCGAAACATAGGTGCTGATGTGACCCATTGGTGTGATATCCAACCTCATTTTGGGAATCAAGGCAGATGTCCTAGGCGAGATGAGGTGTCTGCTGAGAGCTGACAGGTGAAGAGGAATTAGTAGAAGTGTGTGCATGTGTCTGTGTCTGTCTCTGTGTGTGCACGCATGCACATGCCAGGGGGAGTGTTCCAGATGCACTAACTAGAGAAAGATGTTAAAGGGACCCAGGATGGCAAGCTGCAAAGAAGGGTGTCTAGATCCTGAACTACAATATACATGTGCAGCCAACCCAATGGTAAGCCAGTGAGTGTGCGTGATCACATGCGCAAGCATGCTCGCCTATGTACTTTCATAGAAAGATGATGATTAGTTTGGAGTAAGGCTGACAGAAGTAGTTACTTGTAAGACCATGTAGGTAACCAGATTTTCAATATTTTCTACACAAAAATAAAATGCATAGGTGATAAAAGGTATTTTTCCCAAACATAAGGGCTCATGGTACTATGGTTGTGACAGTACAATAAAGGGATGGACAAAATCCAGGTCTGCATCCTTGTACATTTTATGTGCATGCCTGGGAAACAGCTGGGATCGTTCTCCTGGGGTTAGCTTTCCAAAAATAGAATTTTACATTCACAAGAGCAGAAAGAGCTGTTGAAAACAAGGATTATTTTTCTTTCAAAGATACCACGTTTGAAAAGTTTAAAAAAAATGTAGTGAAAAGTTCTCATTAAGGTCTCTCTGGTCCACTGTACTGGATCCATCACAAATCCTAAAGAGCCAGGATAGAACTTTAGCATGCTGATAAAACTTGTCCACAGCCCCAAAGATGCTGTCATAATTAAGAAGTTTTTGTTTTTCCTAATGGAGTTTGATGGTCTTAGTTTATCAGCAACCTTTGAATTGAATTAACAACACAAAACTAATTAATCCTGGTATACCCTAGCAAGCCACTTAGAAGCGGCATGCAATATTCAATTATGTCCCTGCGCCTTGTATGAAGCGTGCACAGTCGAGAAGCTTCAGTTTACAGCTGAGAATTAGGTAACAAAAAGAAAGAGCTTGTCGTGATATTCAAACCCAACATTTGAAATTAGACAATGGGTTTTAGAATTCTCCCCTGATTCAGAAAGTTGGGATCTAAAAGGACAGAACAAAAACCCTCTCAGAGCTAATCAACCCCTTCCTCTCTTGCCTTTCCTTAGATCAGAAGGAAAAGGGGGTGTTCTGTGCCTCTGCCTCGTTGGCTTTGGTTTGTCACCAGAACCTTATAGCTCACGCAATTTCTTGAATGCTTTTTGCAAAGTCTTCTTGTCCTGGCTTCTGGCATGCTCTGTGCTGTCAGTCTTATTGATTAAAACCCTTGGTGGATTTCAAGACCTTCTCGCCCTGCATTGTCACAGATCTACTTAAAATGGATTTTCTCTTTGCCAGACCTGCATTTCTCAGTCGGTTGAGCAGATGCAAAGCAGGTGGTACTGAGATTTCAAATAGAGGCTGTTTCTAGTTACCAGGGATAAATGGTGGCATTATAACTTCTTTTGTTTTCTTGTCTCTTTACATTTTTATTTATCTAAAAAAATCTTTGTACCTCTCAGTGTATACAAGGAATTCAAATAAGGAGCATTTGTTGCTGTTAATAAAAGAGTATTTGGCAGAGGTAACAATCCAAGGCTTTGAATATCTGAGACCCAATGTGAGAAAGATGTGATAATGCGCTGCAGAACAGAAGCTGTGTGCTGTGAAACACTAGTTGCTTCGCTCATATCTATTTTTCCTTTCCCCTTCCCAGTAATCCTTAGCATTGAAAAAATTCATGGAATCTGATGAAATTGACTTCAACCCTTCCAGCTTCAGATTTGGAACCCATGACTTAGAGCATTTCTCCCCCTGACTCCGTTGATTGGTTTAGTGATCTAAGATGGTCCTATTAGGCAGAATCTCAGGACTTTTGCTTGCAGTGATGGGATAGAAGCACACTTTGTCTTTCTTTTCCAAGATGGAGCATGCAAGGTGAAGTATGCAGATAGCAGACCCACAGCTTTTGCGGTCATCTTTCTGCCAAGAGAATAGTTTTGTCTACAGACAAACCTGATGCATGGAAGAGTCCAGAAATTGCAGTGAAATTTGCAGAGGATTTTAGACCTCTAGGTCTAACTGAACCTAACACCAAAAATATCCCTGCCCTTTTCAGTTTGGTGAAACAATATATTTTTTTTTAATGTTTCAACTAGTTATAGGGTCATATTTTATCCTACTTTAAATGGAAAACATTTTAACTATATGAGTCAGTTTTTGTTATATAACAAACACTCCCAGATTCAATGACTTATTAAAAATAAATATAATCATTTATTAATATAGCACAACAGCCAGTGGGATGTTTGGTGTCAGTTGATCTAGGCTCAGCTTTGCTGGGCTTCTTTGCTGATATCTCCTGGCCTGCTCATGGGTCATCTAGATTATTCATTCTTCTGAGGATAACCTGGGGCTATGCGCGAGTCTGAGCTGGGTTGAGTCAGCTTACCTGGGGCAGCTCCATTTGACAAAGTCTCTCATTTTCTTGGGATCAGAAGGCTAGCATAGGCATGATTTTTTCCTGATATGAGAGAGGCACATGGTGATAAGCAGAAACATGTCTAGCCTCTTAAGGCATAAGCTCATTACTGGCTTATTTCTGCTTCATTCTATTGGCCAAAGCAAATCACATGACCAACACCAAAATCAAAAGTTGAGAACATAGACTTGACCTTTTTTGGAAGGAAATAAAAAATCCCATGGTAATGGGTAGGAAAAAGGCAGGGGGCTGAAAAAATTGGGGCTAATAGTACAATCTGCCATACTAACTGATATAGGGCCAGGCACCAACATTTATTGTTATCTGGATAGCTCAAGATTGTTAGAACACTAAGTTGTAAAACTATATAGAAAGATACAAGGAACAGACTAAAAGAGGTCTGATGGGAGGGGGTTACGGGGTGGTGGGGGTGAGGGGAGACTGGATAAAAGAAGGAGAAGAGATTAGCCAAAGAACATGTAAGCATAGCCCATGGACACAGACAACAGTGTGGTAATGGCCAGAGGGGGGAAAGAAAGGGGTCTGATTGGAGGTGGGTAAAGAGGGGGAAAATGTGGACATCTGTACCAGTGTCAACAATAAATTAAAAAGAAACTATATAGAAAGTTTTTTTGCCAAAAGTATCAACCATTTGAAAACTACCTTTTATTAGCTAATGTATTTGTTGTTGTTTTTTCCAGTAAAGAACCAAAATTTAATTTTGAATTATACTTTGGTTTCTATATAAGCTGATCTCTGTTCAGGCATGAATTAATCATCCTCTAGATTTAAAATATTAATTTCCCCTGTATATACAATTGATTTAATGATTATAAAAAATAATTATTTCTTTGTAAAAATCACACACATTTATTTATGGATCTAACAGTGCACCCTTATGTATGAACATTTTTAATTTGTTTTACTGGGAAAGGCACAGATATTGAAAGTTTGGAACTTTTTACTTTCATCATTCAGCTTAGATTTGGATACTCTATTGAGATTATGAATATAATACTAACAACATTAGCTACAATAATAATTAATGCTTATATAGTGCTTAATATGAGCCAGGCACAGTCCTAAAATGCTCTAGAAAAATGACTTCATCTGATCCCATAACAGTCTTATGAAGTATTATCATCATCCCCATTATATAGACAAAGAAACTGAGGTACAAAGTCATATACATAGTACATGGTAGATCTGGGGTTTAAACACAGTTGGGTTCCAGATTTCATGATCTTATGTGTTAAAATAATATTGAAAACTCCATTGCAGTGTACCACACTATGATTTTTTTTGGTAATCATATTATTGTTTCTCCAGTCTGTGAATTTCTGGATATTAGAGATGGTTTTATTAATTTTACACCCCCAATGCTTGCACTTGTCTAGAATGTGGATAATAATATGAAGATTATTGATATTCATTGGATACTGGAATGCATTTACCACTATAAAAATAAGTAATTATTCTAATTTCTAGTTCACTTATGCTCTTGTTTGCCATGATACCCTCATATGCACTGAATCTTAACTCGTACTTTCTGTTCTATTTTTGTGAGTGAATTCGTTATTCCTCCTCTTAAAATTATGGAGTCCTAAGTACTTCAATGACTTTAGTCTGTTATTGACACCAATAGTCAACAAAGCTCCAGAAATCTACACTAATAAAAGAGAAACATGGTAATTAGCGTACGACCGCTACCCTTTTCATTGGCTAATCAGAGAGTATATGCAAATTAACTGTCAGCCAAGATGGCGGCCGGCAGCTGGAAGCGAACATGAGGCTTGCTTGCTGCAGTGACTGCAGACTCCAACGTTCCCCACCTCACTTGCCCGCCTCTCAACTGCAACTCTAAGCAACTACGTACTATGTTGCAAATAAGAAGCTAAACAAAACCGCAGAAATTCACTTTCAGTCAGCCCCAGACCACAACATTGTATCATGTTTTCAGCGGCGAGGCCTCAGAGCTAAAGCTGGCCCAGAATAATAAAAGAAAACAAGGAGCGGTTGGGAGCTTTTAGTCACCTGCCAGCCGGAAAACAGCCCTCAGCCCCTCACCCAGACTGGCCAGGCACCCCAGTGGGGACCCCCACCCTGATCCAGGACACCCTTCAAGGCAAACCAGCCGGCCCCCACCCGTGCACCAGGCCTCTATCCTATATAGTAAAAGGGTAATATGCCTCCCAGCACCGGGATCAGCGGAGCAGCGAGGCTCCCGGCACCGGGATCAGTGTGACAGGGGGCAGCGCCCAAACCCCCTGATCGCCCTGCAGCTCTGTGTGTGACAGGAGGCGGGGCCACAACCTCCCTATCCGCCCTGCTCTGTTCGTGACAGGGGAAGGTGCCCAACCCCCTGATCAGCCCTGCTCTGTGCCTGATAGGGGGGAGCTCTCCAATCCCCTGATTGCCCTGCGGCTCTGTGTTTGACAGGGTGCAGCTCACCAACCCCTTGATCCGCCCTGCTCTGTGTGTGACAGGGTGCAGCGAACCAACCCCCTCCCCCCCCCCCCCCCCCACGGGTACTGCTCTGTGTGTGACAGGGTAGAGCCATAACCTCTCCATCGGCCCTGCCCCAAGTGTGACAGTGGCGGTGCCCCAACCCCCTGATCAGCTCTGCTCTGTGGGTGATAGAGGGTGGCGCCCCAACCCCCCTCCACGGGCCTTGCTCTGTGTGTGACAGGGTAGAGCCATAACCTCTCCATCGGCCCTGCCCCAAGTGTGACAGTGGCAGCACCCCAACCCCCTGATCAGCCCTGCTCTGTGCCTGATAGGGGGGAGCTCCCCAATACCCTGATTGCCCTGCGGCTCTGTGTTTGACAGGGTGCAGCACACCAACCCCCTGATCCGCCCTGCTCTATGTGTGACAGGGTACGGAGCCCCAACTCCCCAATCGGCCCTGCTCTGTGCATGACAGGGGGTGGCGCCGCAACCTCCCCATCGACCCTGCCTTGAGTGTGACAGGGGGCGGTGCCCCAACCCCCCAATCGACCCTACCCTGAGAGTGACTGAGGGTGGCATCGCAACCTCCCAATCCACCCTGCTCTGTGCATGACGGGGCGGTGCCCCAACTCCCCAATCGGCCCTGCTCTGAGCCTGACCAGGAGCTGCACCTAGGTACTGGGCCTGCCCTCTGCCACCCGGGAGCAGGCCTAAGCCAGCAGGTTGTTATCTCCCGAGGTGTCCCAGACTGTGAGAGGGCACAGGCCGGGCTGGGAGACCCTTCTCCCCCTGCCCCCCGAGTGCACAAATTTTTGTGCACCGGGCCTCTAGTGTAGATTATAATGAGATATTTGGTCAAGTGTAGAGTTTCTTCTTTTTCTGTTTGATATTGTAAGAAAATATAGGTATTGGCATAGAAATGAGAGTTCTTTAATTATTTTAAAAGTGAAATATCAAATCTCTAACTGCAATTAATTTTTTTTAAAAAATATGTAGAATCAACAGAAGTCTTTTTGAATTCTAGCAACTAATTGTAACCTTTCCTTTAAAACTTTATAGTTTTTTATTCCATGGTTTTTATTTTGATTATTTATGTTCTTAAGCATCTCCATTATTGTTTTTGGAAGGAAATTAAATTGTATTCCAATCTCATTCAGTATCATGACATATTAGAAAGAAAGGATGCTTAGAGTAAGCAGATTAAATCTTCTGGTTCCCTTTAATGTTAAGTTCAATGATTTATTAACTAACACAAATATAATGCAAATAGATTTGACTTTGTTTCTTTGATAATGTGTGCACAAATGTTGATTAATTAGACCTTGAGCCAGACACCATCATGAGATTATAAATTTCTTGAGGGTAAAGTTCATATCTTATTTATTAACCCACCACCACGAGCTAATATGGTGACTGGTGCATAACAATTAATGGAAAGAGAGATGGAGGGATGGACGGATGAACGAATGAATAGGTTGAAAGAAATAAAATTAGTTTTGTAAGATATATATTAGTGTCTTCTGATCACAAGGAGATATTGTCTACTCAGTAGGCTTATGGCAACTGAAACATATTCTCACCCAAAAAAGTAACAGCTGTCATAATATTGATTATTAAAAATACAAGGCGAAGCAAAAAAGTAAAAACAGTGTATTTTCAACCATCTGTACCACAAATTATACTTCCAATTGAATACTGTCTTTTAAACATGGGGTGACAGTTTTCTTATTTAATCCTTCTTTGCTGCTTATGCTCACAATATTTCCGTAATTTCCTTGAAGGAGATATTGCTCTCTCAGATATACATTTGTGTGTGCTTGTTAAAAGTTATTCACATTACTTTGTAGCCACATACTCATATTTTATTAAGGTGAAAAGATGACATCTGGAAAAATAAGAGGCAACAGAGGCAGAGATGTTAACTTTATTGAACTAATAAGATAATATGGGAATTTGATGGCAAAACAAGAGTTTTAAAATATTTCTTAGATTCCTTAGCTACAGGATAATGATAAAATACTGTATGTCAATTACAAGACCAGGTCTCACTTGCATTTCACTTTGGAAGACTACATATTTCAAAGGGCTCAATTTTAGCTGTTGCTTCCTTTGATTTATGTTCCATAATATTTAAGGAGGTGACTAGATGGAAGAGTTGGAAGCATGCCTCCAATACCTGGCTATGATTTGGCAGCTTCTTGCATGAACTCTCTTTAAAAGCAAGTATCATTATCTTCTGTACCTTCATGGCAAGGACATTTTGACATTTCTCTAATAAATTATTGAAAAGTGCATTGAGAGACTTAAAAAGGTATGTAACTGTTATTATCTAGCTTTTAAGCAACCCATAGTTCATTTTGTAATGCCCACCATTATCATATCTCTTTAGTTCATTGAAACTATGAGAATTCTCTGGGTTCATTAGAATTTATATCTAAAGAGGTCTTTGGGCTTTTGAGGCTTCTATGGAAAGTATTAATTATCATAGAGGAATTCAGGATTTTTTTTTATACGTCTGAAATTGTTATTTTTCCCATCATAATATTTTTAGAGATTCTCCATCTTCCTCATCTCAGGACAAGGATTACATCAAAAGATCTAAAAATGGGGGTCTCTGGGTGGAGGAACCAAGATGGCGGCATAAGTACACACCTGTACTTGCTGCCTCGCACAACCACATCAAAACTACAACTAAAAGACAAAATGGATATCATCCAGAACCACAGGAAGGCTGGCTAAGTGGAAGTTGTACAGCAAGAAGGAAAGAGAAAAGCACATTTGAGACTGGTAGGAGGTGTGGAAGTGCAGAGGTATGGAGGCGTGCATGAAATGGGCTGGCAACTGGGTTCGCTATTCTCTTTTTCAATGTGGAGGAAGATACAAGCTCCTGATTGCTCTGAACTCCAGTTCCGGGCGAGACACTGGGGACCCAGACTCATACAGGGAGAAACTGGACTGTCTGGCATCAGGCTGGAACACTAGGGCGGCTTTCTCTCAGAGGTGCTTGCAGTGATCCTTGTTCCTGCATGGGGGTGTGGAACGCTGAGACATGGGGACCGCTCCAATACAGGGCTGACTGGCAGCCATTGCTGTTTGCTCTGCCCTGGTGATCCCCTGAGACCCCAGCCCACCCAATTTACAACCCCACCCAAGCTGTGCCAGCAGTTTTTGCATATGAATGGCCTGTGCTCTCACTGCCTAAAACCTAACAAACTGCAGCTGGGTCAAGAGAGCCCCAGAGCTTCCAAAAGAAGGCCTAAGGCTTGACAGCAGCCTGCATTGCTGGGCCTCATCTGGGCACCTATAAACCCCAAACAAAGAGGAGGAATCTGCAGATGTCTCTATAGCTCCTGCTGGGTGGCCTTAGGCAGTGGCTGACTTTGCACCTCCTTGGAGATCCAAGAGCCAGTCTACCCAGCAGTCAGAGTGAGATCATACCAGATTAAAACTCTTCACATCCATAAGAGACACACTCAAGGGGCAGACTCAGTGAGCACCAAAGCCCCACTGAAGCAAGTCATGCCCCATAAGGGTGTCTCCAGCACAGCAGTTCTCCCATTGTAGACACAGCTGGTCCTCACAACCAATTGGCCTGGAGGTCAATTCCTCCCAGTGATACCAACAGCAATCAAGGCTTAACTACAACAAGATGGTGCACAAAGCCCACAAAGGGGTTCACCAAGAGAGTCCACCTCAGGTAATTAGGGAGGCTGAGCCACTGGGCCCTATAGGACACCTAGTACACAAAGCCACTCTATCAACCCAGGGAAGCAGCCAAAATGCGGAGACAAAGAAACATGTCACAAGTGAAAGAAATGGAGGAAAGCAAACTACTGGATATAGAGTGCAAAACCATGGCTATAAGGTTACACAAGAGTCTTCTAGAAACCTCCAAGAAATTTAGTGAGACCCTCAAGGATATGAAAAAGGACCAATTAGAAATTAAGCATACGCTAACTGAAATAAAGAATAATATACAGAGATCCAACAGCAGACTAGAGGATCCCAAGAATCAAGTCAAAGATTTGAAATATGAAGAAGCAAAATACATGCAACCAGAAAAGCAAAAATAAAAAAGAATCTAAAAATATGAAGATAGTGTAAGGAGCCTCTGAGACAACTTCAAGCATACCAACATCTGAATTATGGGGGTGCCAGAAGAAGAGAGCAAGATATTGAAAACCTATTTGAAGAAATAATGACAGAAAACTTCCCCTACCTGGTGAAAGAAATAGACTTACAAGTCCAGGAAGCACAGAGAACCCCAAACAAGAGGAATCCAAAGAGGACTACATCAAGACACATCATAATTAAAATGCCAAGGGCAAAAGACAAAGAGAGAATCTTAAAAGCAGCAAGAGAAAAACAGTTAGTTACCTACAAGGGAGTACCCATATGACTGTCAGCGGATTTCTCAACAGAAACTATGCAGGCCAGAAGGGAGTGGTGAGAAATATTCAAAGTGATAAATAGCAAGAACCTACAACCAAGATTACTTTACCCATCAAAGCTATTATTTAGAATTGAAGGTCAGATAAAGAGCTCCACAGACAAGAAAAAGCTACCAGTATTATATGAAACTAGAGGCCCGGTGCATGAAACTAGTGCATGGGAGTGGTGGTGGGGAATGTCCCCTCAACCCAGCCTGCACCCTCTCCAATCTGGGACCCCTCGGGGGATGTCCGACTGCCGATTTAGGCCTGATTCTGGGGAGTGGGCCTAAACCAGCAGTCAGACCTCCCTCTCACAATCCGGGACCACTGGCTACTAACTGCTCACCCACCTGCCTGCCTGATCACCCCTAACTGCCCCCCATGCCAGCTTGATCTCCCCAACTGCCACTCCCCCGCTGGCCTGGTTGCCCCTAACTACCCCCCCCCCCCCCGCCAGCCTGATCACTCCAAACTGCCCCACATGCCAACCTGTTTGCCCCCAACTACCCCCCCTGCTGGCCTAGTCGCCTCTCACTGCCCCCCCCCCCCCGCCCACCGGCCTGATGCCCCCTCACTGCCCCACCCTGTCGGCCTGGTCACCCCCAACTGCCCCCCCTGCAGGCCTGGTTGCCCCATGCAGCCTGCTGCTTGGTCATTTGATCACCCCATGCAGCCTGTTCGGTCATCTGTTAGGTTGCGATGGTCACTTAGGCTTTTATATATATAGATGCTGAAGGGTATTCTTTAAGAAGAGGAAGAAGAAAAAGGTAAAGATAAAAATTATGAACGACAAAGTGACAACAAATATATATCTATCAACAAGTGAATCTACAAATCAATTGAATAAAAAATCTGATGAACGGAATAAACTGGTGAATATAATAGAATCAGGGGCATAGAAAGGGAGTGGACTGGCAGTTCTCAGGGGGAAGGGGGTGTGGGGGTGTGGGAAGAGACTGGACAAAAAGCGTACACCTATGGACGAGGATAGTGGGGGGTGGGTTAAGGACATGGGGTGGGTTGGGAACCGGGTGGAGGGGAGCTATGGGGGCAAAAAAAGAGGAACAACTGTAATAATCTGAACAATAAAGATTTATTTTAAAAAAAAGAGATCTAAAAATGTAATGTTCCATTGTGAATGTTGAAATCCTGGGATCATGGTTATTCTGTCAGCTGTATCCCAGTTATATACATCATATTATTCATTGTAACTGTGACCATTGCCAGCAACTTCCCCTGAAAAGACTTCTTTTTTTTTTCCTTAAGCACATTTTGACAATATTTTTAAAGAACTGTCTCCAATTCCTTGTAGAAAATTATATTCTATTCTACAGTTGAAATTCACCATACTCTGCTTCCACTTGGGTTTTACCACCGTAACTTTCTAGGTCCTAGGGGCTAAAATCACAGATTTGTGTGTCTCCTTGTTTATTTTATTTCATCTTTTTACCTCCACTGAGCAGATGCCTAACTTGTCAATGTTAGGGTTGCCGAAGGACGAAGGCAGGAGACCGAAAGTGGTAAAGAATTATAAATTTATTGTCATCTGAGCCCCCAAATGGCACCAGCACTGAGGGACCGGAGAGTCAGAGTTTTTAAAGGAATCTACTCAGGGCTTTTTCGGCAGGGAATTTTCTAGGCAGGTCTGAATCTTGGGCAAGTACAGAAGGGAAAGTTGCTGGTCTTAGCAAATGGAATGTGGTCTAAGCAAAACAGAATGTGGGTTGCAAAATGATCTAAAGGACAGTTTCCCAGGGGAGAGGATTCGATTGTTTGATCAGACCTAACAGTCAATAGTGTATTTTCTATGTCTTTTTATTACTGATCTATTGTCTCTTACTTTTAAAAATTCACACACACCCTCCCTTTTTATTTACCAAGATTTTTTTTTAAAGACGTGTGAACAAATAAAATCCTCTGGGGATCTAGTGTAGACAGGAATTGACCTAACTAACTAATGCTATTTCATAAATTATGGATGATGTAGGAAAATAAAAGAGATTGTTTCCTATGGTAAAATATTGTCCATCTCCCCAGCACCTCCTACCCCCACCAAATATATGAGAGTGGTTTAATAAAACAGAGACAATAAAGTAATCCTTTCTTCTCAGTACTGTCCTCTTGTTACTGCAGTTCTAAGTTGTAGGCTTGACTCTGCCACTGGCAATAGTAATTATGAGATGTGTGGATTAGAGAGAGAGAGAGTGACAAGAGCCAGTGAAAAGATTTGGGACACATCAAGGAGACGGGCTTCTAAAAGCTCACTGCTTGCTAAAGTAGGCTTTTGTGAAAATGGAAATCTCTAGTCATCTCTAAAATAATTGATTGGCAAATACAATGAGTGACCTGGCTGAACCAGAGAGAATTTGAAAAGTGCCAACAACAAAATTGTATCCCTTTAGCCAAATATGTTTTCTTTTCACTAAAGTATAATTGACTCATAATAATGCTAATTATGCCTAATTAGCATCTCAATTATTTTATCCTAGCAAGCACATTTCATCATAGTGGTGTTTATTAGTTATCTAATAATCATTTATATTTTCCCCTTTGAAAGAAAAGTTTGTTTTCAACACTCTCATGGTTTGGTAAGATATAAATTATTATTGTTGGTTTTTCTTTGATGAGTTAGACTAGGTATCTCTAAACTCTTCTATAATAAGTTTTATCAGGAGAGTAATTTAAGTGGTATTACTGGGGCTCTGTGAGAAGGCCACCTGTGGCTTTACTTGATTAATTGAGGGAGTTCAATTATCTTTTTGTGGGATGAATGTGACCAAGGATCTGACACAGAGGCAGCAAGAAGAAAACCTTAAGTTGCTGCTATAGCCTCAGAGTTGATAAAAAAAAAAGCCCCCCACAAAACTTACAGACCATTAAATGGGAGAATTCCCTTTAACATCTCTAGCATGTCTTCAGCCTTTGAATGTCTCCAGGCTTGAAGAAGTCATTTGACAGGAATAGCCCCTCCCACCAGTGAAACTCCTTCTCTCTGAACAGAAATACTCCTATTTCTCTGTCCCACCTCTACCTCTCAGGGCCACACAGAACACACCTAAAACCTCTTCTCTATGACAGGTCTTCAATTTTCATAATAATGGCCGACATTTGTAAAGCATTGGCTCATTGACAATGTGGTTTCCCACACATTATCGCATTTAGTCCTGTATATTGCACTGTGACATAAGCATAGTTCTCCCAATATTTTCCTCACTCTGCTGTCTCGCCTTCCCCTTTCTTCAAACCTGACTCACTCAACTTCGAGACTTTGATTACTCTTCTGTTGTGGCAGCTGCCTCTGAATTCTTTCTCTGTCCATTGGTCTTTGTTTTAAAGTGTAACTCTGAGAACTAAATGTCCTGCTTTAGGCCCAGTTGTCATGAACCATACCTTAACCTACTATGAGGTCAAAGACTGTTCTCTTCAGGTGATATAAGATTTCATTAGTGTTTTTTTGTCAATGCCATCTTCTGCAGGATCTATCTGGCCTTGACCTCAACTAAAACTTTCAGAGTTTTCATCATGAAGCTGCTAAGTCACCTTCCCCAATCCTGTACTTGTGCAGGTTTTTGTTTTCTGTTTTTGGTTTTAAGTGTAGAACAGCCCAAATTTTCTCCTGTGGGATCTGGGGTGAATGGACTGACTACTTGTCAAGGGCAGGTATGACCTGAGTTCAACTTCCTGCTGTACCACTAAATAGTTGTCTTTCCATCTGTGTAAATGGCCACCCCATCCTTCCAGTTGCTCAAGCCCAGAACCGTGAAATCAGCCTTGACCCTTCTCTCAAAAATTTCTACCAGTTTTACCTTCAAACATTTCTAGAAGCTGATTGTTTCTCAGAACCTCCATCCTTTTAAAACATTTTTAATTTAATTTATTTTTTCAGTACCATTTATCCCCCCTATACCCTCTTCCACCTCCACCCACCCCCACCATAATCACCACACTGTTGTTCATGAGTTCTCTCTCTCTCATTCTCTCTCTCTCTCATTCTCTTCTCTTCTCTTCTCTTCTCTTCTCTTCTCTTCTCTTCTCTTCTCTTCTCTTCTTTCTCTTCTCTTCTTTCTCTTCTCTTCTCTTCTCTTCTCTTCTCTTCTCTTCTCTTCTCTTCTCTTCTCTCTTCTTCTTCTTCTTCTTCTTCTTCTTCTTCTTCTTTCTCTCTCTCTCTCTCTCTCTCTCTCTCTCTCTCTCTCTCTCTCCTCAATCTTTCCATGCCCCACCCCCCATTTCCCAGAAGCTTTCAGCTGGTTCTCTATCTATGTGTCTGTCTTCATTTTGCTTGTTAGTCCAGTTTGTTCATTAGATTCCACATGAGTGAAATCATATGGTACTTGTCTTTCTCTGTCTGGCTTATTTCACTTAGCATAATAATCTCCAGGTCCATTCAAGCTTTTGCAAAAGGTAAATTTTCTTCTTTTTAACAGCTGTATATTATTTCATTGTGTAAATGTACTGTTTTATCCTCTCAGCACCTCCATCTTAACTTCTCAGTTCAAGTGCCATCAATTCTTGCTTGGATTGCTGCAACAGCCTCCTAATTGGTCTCTTCCCTTCCACATCTGCCCCTTTACAGTCTATTGTTCACACTACAGCCAGAGTAATCCTTTTAAATCATGTCAGGACATGTTCTTCTTCTGCTCAGAAGTCTCTGATAACTTTTTATTTAATTCAGAGCAAAAGGTAAAAAAATTACAATACCTACCACCCCCATGATCCTCTCCTTGTCTCCAACCACTTTTTTCCTTTTCACTTCATCTGGCCCTGGACTCTTTGTGTTCCTAAAATGCACTAAGCCTGGTCCCTCTTCTGGAATTTTTCACTCATGGCCTCTACATGAAACCCTCTTCTACCAGATTTCTGCTTGGCCTACTCCATCACGTTTTGGAATTTCTGCTTAAATGTCCCCTTATCAGAGGACCCTTCCTGAACTGCATAGAATAGCACCCCCAGTCCTCCATAGTCGGCTTGATTTTCCTCCATAGAACTTTCTACTACATGCCACATTACATTGTTAAAATATAAACTGAAACATATTGCAAATTTTAAGATTTTATTTGAGCAAAACTTGATGCAAATTATGCAGTGTGAAACCGGAAGTGGTTAGGAGCACTCTACCCACAGAAACCAAGGGAAAGACTTAATATAGAGAACCTATGGAAGCAAAGATAGGAAATTATTGATTGGCTATAGCCTAAACCCTAATTGTGATTGGTTGTCCTTAGGTTTTGATTTTGTAACCTTGAGGCATTTACAAGCTTAGGCTTTGGTTTGCTTATGAAATCACCAACACATTATAGTCTAAAGGACTCCTTGTTTAATTAATGACATATTCATATATTCGCTTGTTTAATATATCTTCCTCGATTAGAACAGAAGCTCCTTAAGGCCAGGTCTGGCATCTAGAATAATGCCTGGTACATAGCAGGCACACAGCAAACATTTTGTCAAATGAAAGATTATTGCAAAACTTTTACATTTCCAACTTTGGTTTCCTTGTTTGTAAAAAAAAATAATAAAATAAAGATGTTTGTATTAATTTCCTGGAGCTGTGGTAACAAATTACCACAAATATTGTGGTTTAAAACAATAGAAATTTTCACTGGCCAGTGTAGCTCAGTTGGTTGAGCCTTGTCCCATGCACAGAAAGATCACCAGTTTGTTCCATTTCCAATCAGGGCATATGCCCAGGTTGCAGGTTTGATCCTCAGTCTGAGTATATACAGAGGGTAACAAATCGCTGTTTTTCTCTCACATTGATGTTTTTCTCTCTCACTCCCTCTCCATTCCTCCCTCTCTAAAATCAATAAACACATATTTTAAAAAATAATGGAAATATGGTCTGTCATAATTCCGGAGGTCAGATGTCCTGTCAGAAGGGTTGGTTCCTTGTGGATGATCTGAGGGAGAATCCTTTCCATATGTCTTTCCTAGCTTCTGGTATCAAAAACCCAGGTCTCTGATTCTTCAGACTCAACCTGTGGTCAATCCCCTTAGAAATTTCTCTTGATCCTTTGAGGTATAATGCAAGATAGCAGACCTGAATCCCTTACCACAGTGTCCCTTGGCTTATAGATATGTCACCCAGTCTCTATCTTCATCTTCACATCATCTTCTCTGTGCAGTATCCCCATCTCTTCTAAGAACACTTGTCATTGGATTGAGAATTCATTCCAACTTAAGTTGATCTTGCCTCAAGATCCTTCTTTTCCAAATGAAGTCACACTTACAGGTTCTGGATGAACATATTTTTTTGGGGGGAGCCACCATTCAATCCGCTGCACAAAATAAGGTTAATGGGGGCTCTTTGTAGAATTTACTGTATTATTCAGGTATGCATCATTATGTTAAACCATTTTATCCCCTCGGGTCTGATTCAGTCCCAGACTATTGAAATATGTTTAAATGCTAATTCTAGTTTCCAGGTTATTCATTGGCCTTGCTAACTCTATGTCAGTAGTAAAATTGCTAAATATGATTTCTGTATATTCATCACAGATATTGATTTAAAAAGCAAATTAAATAGAGCAGAGCCATGGAGAGAGAAGTGAGATTTGAAAGCAGACAGCTTTTCTAGATTGTATGAATTGGTTAATCAGTACATTTTGGCTATAAGGCTTTGTCCAGTTAAGTATCTTCCTCAGGATACTTTCATCTTTCTATTTCTCCATATTAACACAGTGATATTATGTTATTCTGTTGAATGTCTTATAAAATATAGATATAGCTGGCCTATCCCATTGCATTTATTTGTTTATTTATTCAACCAGAAATCATTGCGTGTCTGCTAGGTGCCAGGCACTGAAGAGTTGGCAGTGAACAAATGAGACAGTGTCTCTACTCTAATGAAACTCATTGTCACTGGTTGCCTGGTCTAGTGACTTGATTTAGAATGAAAACTGTGTGTGTGTGTGTATTACAGAGGGGACTTGGAAATGTTATCAGTCACTCATGACTTTTTCCCACCCATCCTAAACATCACCATTCCTTTTTAGGTGTTTCAAACTATCCCAATTAACTGGTCTGTTCCCAGATTCCAGCTTTCTCTTTATCTTATTTGAAAATTAGAAGTGCATTTCTTGGTTTCCTGTCTAAGGGTATGTATTTAGGTCTCTGATTCTTCAGATGCAACCTGTGGTCAATCCCCTTGGGAATTTCTCTTGGTCCTTTGAGGTATAATTCATGCAAGATAGCAGACATGAATCCCTTACCACAGTCTAGATGCCCTCTTTTTGTAGCAATTATATGAGTATTATTTTAAAGACAACAATCACTGCTGTAATTTTCAGCAACTCCAATGGTCTGAATGCTTAACAAACATTATTGTTTAAAATCCTCACAAATTTATCCTACAGAGAAAGAATTTTACTTCTGCTTTAAAGATCAAGAAGCTATGGCAACAAGGAGTTAAGTAACTTGCCCAAGGTTACACAGCTAGTGATGGTCAGAGCCAAGTTCAGACCCAAACCTCATATTCTTTCACCTCTGGGCAACCTGCCTGCATTCTTTCCCTTTGATCTCAGAGCTCTTTAACTCCCTCCTAGTGTTCTTTTCACTGATCGGTTCCCCACCCCTTTCAGTTTAGAAATCCCCCACTCTTACATAGCCCTGTGTTCTTCTTCTTCTTGGTTATCCATCAAATTAGACCACCAGCCCAAGGCAGAAAGCTGCTTATCCCTGTCAATGTCATGTTCTGAATAAAACTGTAAAAGCTTCCTTTGTTGTCCCTCACATTTTTGTCATCAAGCCTCAGTTCACTTGGGGCTTTCGCCTTTCTGACATAGTTCTTACAAGTCCATGCCTCTTTCATCTGGTTAAGAGCCCTTCTTACCATCTTTTGAATATTTCCGTTTTAAAACCGGAATGTCTCAGAGAATTGGCATCTTTAGGTCCTTCTTTTCTTCTTGATGGAATGTGTTTGCAATTGTATGTCAGAATTACTTTTCTTTTTTAGAACTCCCCACTTTTTTGAGTAATTTCCTTTTTAGTATTTTATAGCCTCGGTATCACCAAACAAAAAAAAGTTTGTATATATACCCTGGGTCAAACACTGTATTCAGTAAAGAAGTCTCAGAACCTGGTTCCTCAATCTCTTGAAGGTGATGTTATGATATAATACTAGTATGTATGGCATCATATACTGACACACATATTAAATGTCAAATCTATGTTTACTTGTCCAGTGGTGCTCAGTGGTTAGAGTGCCTGCCTGCACACTAAAGGCTCGTGGGTTTGATTCCCAGTCAAGGGCACATACCTTAGTTGCAGGCTTGATTCCTAGCATGGTAGGGGCACATGTGAAAGTCATTCAATTGATGTAGCTCTCTCACATCAATGTGTCTCTCTCTCTTCCCCTCCTCCCTTCCACTTTATCTAAAAGCAATGGAAAAATATCCGTGGGTGAAGATTAAAAAAATCTATGTTTGCTTTTTAAGTGGCATATAATAGGGAAATAGCTGTGGGCTAGAACAGTAGAAAAAACCTTCACAGAACAGGAGGGACTTGGATGATAACAATATAGTTAGTATATATAACATTTTAAATCCACTTAATCCTTCCTACAACCCAATAGGGTATCCTCATGTTTCAGATAAGGTAAACAATGGCTAAGCAAGTTGTTCAAGGACACACAGCTTATAAGTAGCCAAGTAGAATTTGAACTTTGTGCATGTGACATTAGAGTTCAAATTCTTAACTGCTCACTTCTCCTGGGAAGCTTCTAGACAAAGATAGAGGGGAAAAGAAGAACTCCCAGATTAAGAATGTTCAGGATTTGGATGGGGCAACATTGAGAAGAGTTTGGTTGAAGGACCTTTGGAAGAAAGGGGTGAGGTCACTGTATCTTAATGGTAGCACTGAAAACCACTGAGCCATGATGTCCTCAGAGGAAATAGCACCAGATCTCATGAAGCCCAGTTCTGGTAACATGACCACAGTAAAGATGAGAGGAGAGACTCATTTTGTGAATAATAATAATAAAAAATTAAACAAATTGGAGTGGCAAATGAGAGCAAGCAGGATACCCCTTGAACTAATCAAATGTATTCAATGTGAAAAATGGTTAGAGAACATTTTGACATCTTGAGTGATTCCGTGCTCACAGATAGTTGTATTGTTAACAACACTGTCATTGAAAAGGAAGAGAAATGACACACATAACAGATAAAAATAAAGCCATGTGAAAGGTATGGAATTTCTCAGAAAAAAAATGAATTTGGAGAAAATTCAAAGATACACACATCTGTTCCACCATTCAGTTACCAAATACCTTGAGTGCAATAACACATGACTTTGAATTCCAGTTGGCTATATTGTCAGCTGGTGGGACCTACCCCCAATAGGCAACCCAGTGAAAATATTACTTTTGTGATTTAACCCCGTATTTTTCATGGAGCATTAAGTTGCTTTCTAAGGATTTCTAAATGCCAGGTTGCTGACCGGGTGTGATTATTACCAATCAAAGAGCCCTATTCACAAGTGTAAAGGCTCTAGTCCTGGGAATCTGGCCAACTTCCAATTGGGTAATTACATACATTAGTCCCTCTTATCCACTGGGGATACACCAGTGGATGCCTGGAATCGTGTATAATACCAAACTTTGTATATACTATATTTTTCTTCTATGCATACACATCTATTGTTAAGTATTTATAAATTAGGCACAGTAAAAGATTAACAATAGCAACTAATAATAAAATATAACAATTATAGCAATATACTGTAATACAAGTTATGTGAATATCGTCTCTCTGATAACTGATCTGATAATCTAGACAGCTACTAAGTGGAAAACAGGCAGGTAGCATATACAGTGTACATATGCTGAACAGAGGGATGATTCATGTCCTGGATGAGACAGACAAGATAGTGTGAGATTTCATCATGCTACTCAGAACAGGGTGATATTTAAAACGTATGAATTATTTATTTCTGCAATTTTTCATTTAATAGTTTTGGACTACTGTTGACTGCAGGTAACTGAAACCATGGAAAGTAAACTGGATAAGGGAGACTACTGTATAGAGAACCTTGTTGAATCTCTCTTGGAGTTCTAATAATGAAAGCAAGTTATAGGGTGATTTGTAATTGTGCCTGGTGGCCAGAAAAATAATGCAATGCAACAAAAATAAAATAAGTAGAAGCCTATGCTGAAAGGATAGAAAGAAACCATTGTGTCTGCTAGGGAAAGCCAATGATTACTCTTAAAATAAAAGAAAATAATTACCAATACAGTAAAATAAAACATAAATGAATCCTTTCTACTCTTCGTTTTGAAGAATATAGTTAACTATCAAACTATAGCAACATGTCAGAGAGTGTTTGGGGTTAATAAAGTATTTGCTTTGGTAGTATCTACCTGGGAAATATTGTTTCTTAGGACACAATTGAAGTCCGAGCCCTCTTAATTATTTTTGATATAATAAAGCAAAATGTTTTTTACTTTATACATTATATCATCCTAAACTTTGCATCCAATAGATAAGGATACAAATAACTGTTTGGGCATTAAAATATTTGATAATTTGCATGACCAGGTCCCAAAACCAACACTTCAGATGCTTAAAGGTAAAAAAAATTCTATGTTCCTAGGCGCTTAACATGAATTGCTTAATTAATCTGTGGTTGGGGGTAGAATTTGGTAATCTGGGTAATCTGTATTTTTCAGAAGTACCTCCTGGTGAGTGTGATGTGCAGCCAGGTTTGAGAACATCTGATTAACTCTGCTCAGCTTCTAGACAACTGCTTTCCTTATGAACTAGATGTTTTAAAAAATATATTTGATTAAAAGAATGATAGTGACCAAGATCACATCCCACTCTAAGGAGATCCAGCAGCTCTGGGGATGGTCAGTAAGTGCTGGCCCAAAGGCAGCTAGAACCACAATCTTTTCTCTTGAGTGGGCCTCAAAGTCATTGACGGATGAAGGTAAAAACAAAATGTTTTAAATTCGATTGCTATGTGGTTACTATTAGACAAAGATCATCAACCACTGAGAAATTCTTGTTTCTTAAACACATCTTATTGGAATTTTTGAAAATAAAATATGCTACAGTCATCTTCAAAAACGATTTCTTAAAAAAGGGGGGGGGGGGAGTCAACAAGGAACTGCAACATTTTCTGTCAAAGTCTCAAAGGGAAACCAAGTAAAATTTATCAATTGCTCCTTCAGGATACATTTGTTTTGGCTCCCAAATTGATGGTATATTTATGAAAGTGATGAAAACTACCTAACCTAAATTGATTTTGTTTATGCAAAAATTTCATTTTTTTGTGATGTGGAGAAACTCCAGTGACTTAGGTAGAACCATGGCCGTCTCAATTCATCAGATCACCTATAACTCAGCACAGTGTAGTCATCAGATTTTGTCATTTTATTGGCAATGGAAGAGAAAAGTTTATTCATCTTGTTGGATTAGATGGTCTCTAAGGTCCTTTCCATCTATAAAATTTTATTATTCTTTTACATTCCAGTGATAGATAAAATATAGAAATTCATCACATCTCTCTGGTACCACAGAAACTAGTAGAATCCACAAGTATTTTAACCCAAAAGTTTTGGTCTCCTTATATTTCACCAATGAAGAACCTTATACATCCTTAATTTTTTAAAATATAATTCAAAAGCAGAAATTCATCAGTAGCAGTGGTTACAATCAACATGGAGGTGCTGAATAAAGATAATAGATAATAGAACAGTATGTTTATTCTCGGGTCTCATTCCTAGCTGCTGATGAATAATCTTTGAGATATAGAAGATCTGCTATAGATATAAAAGGATAATATATAAAACCTATGGCATATCAAATAGTTGTGCCTCTATTTTTGGTGCCCCTGTAGTTTTCTAAATGTCTTTTAACATTTATCTTATTTATTTGTATATTTCCTGTTATGTGTCTGTGTCACTTACTAGACCAGGAGCTCTTTGGAGATCAGAACCTTTATTGTTACATTACCAGGATGCAATACAGTGCTTAGTGTAGATTTAGTTGGCAGTTGATTGGATATCGCTTGAATATTAAATAAGTTCCACTGCTTACAAATAGCTGCTTAATTTTTTGAAATAAAGTCTGAAAGACAAAAATCCTTTTGCAAAGTCTCTGATGAAGCTTAGAAAAGAAACTATGGAAACCTCAAGTACCTAGAAAATGTTAAGTAAGAGAAAGAAGGCTGGAACATTTATTTATCAGGTCAACGTTTTCTCGCTTCTGTTTTTAGTAAGGACAGGCAGATCAATGAAACAATCATCACTTCAGTTTAGTGTTTCTTGGTGTTTAGATCAAATAACACCTTATGCACCATTGCTTTCGTGGGGAATGTTTTCCTAAGTCAGTGTGTAGGTATTCACTTTGGTAAAATATTTAACCTGTCTGAACCTCAATACATTTTTAAAATGGAAAGTTTAAATAGATCAACAGTTTTCTAACATTATGAATAGTGAAATCCTTTCTGTCTTTAAACACATACTTACGTGAAACCCTTTATATAAAAATGATGCAGTGCTATGTAGATGGGAGGAGGAGTGTCTTTGCTAACACTGGTACTGTAACACATGACCCTGAATCTTAGTAACATAAAACACACACACACAGTTTATTTCTCATACACATAAGGTCATTCTATAGCCAAGATTAGGGGTTGAGGGTTAGGCCTCTCTCCAGGTGATCACTCAGAGACACCTGTAGATGAAGTCTCTGCCACTTTTAACATGGGGACTCCAAGGCAATTCTAGGCTTGTATCCCAACCAGAAAATGTAAAAAGAGAGAGAGGATTACCTATGGTAGGTGTTTTATGGTCCAGGCTTGTAAGTGGGCACACCTAACTGCCAGGGAGGCTGACAAATGTGGTCTTCTGTATCCTTGACAAACAATGAGAAATGGGTTTGGTAAGCAGATAGCTAGGCTCTGACAAAGAGATAAGACCTGGCATTCAGGAAGAGCACAGTTTGTAATCCCTCAGGAGGTGGTCACCAAGATCCCCTTCAGCTTAAATGTTCTCTTATTGTACCAAGCACCATGCCTGATACATAGGAGTTCAAGAAATGCTTCAATTTTCCTGTACTGTTGAAATAGATGTTAATTCCTGTTTGGTATAGCATGAATCATGTTTGGTTCATCCCCTCTACTCACCCCTGAAATGTGATAACTCTCCCAGCAGTGTCAATTGACCCTTGAATTTGGGCACTTGCACAAAGTCTGAGCTTGCAGAGATCTCTTCATTCTGGCTTGAGGTTGTGAAATCAATTTGGCTGTCCTTCATTCACATTAAGGAGAACTTAGAAGACATAAATGAAAGTTTCACTCACCCATGTCAGGTAAGAATTCAGATCTATGTGATGTGTCAGATGTCAATTATTATTTCCATCTTTAATCACCATTAAAAATTATTGGTAAGATCTTCTTATATTACCCCTGACCTCTACTGGGTCAATCCTTTCACCCTGTCTGCCTCCTGCCAATCTCTTACCTATGTCTTTTACTATTTGTGCCTCTTTTTAAAATATATTTTTATTGATTTCAGAGAGGAAGTGACAAGGAGAGAGAGATAGAAACATCAATGATTACAGAGAATCACTGATCAGCTGCCTCCTGTATGCCCCACACTGGGCGGGGATTGAGCCTGCAACCTGGGCATATGCCCTGACCTGAAATCGAATTGTGACCTCTTGGTTCATAGGTCAACACTCAACCACTGAGCCACAATGGCCGGGCAATTTTTGTGCCTTTCTTAAGCAAACTAACTACAACCAGGGTTTTGGTTATCATCTGATGACTTTCAAATCTGTTTATTCAACCCATATCTGCAGATCAGTATAACCAAATGCTCACAAGACATCTCCATTTGGATATCTCAGCATCATCTAACATTCAAAATGTCCAACAACCCAAATCTATTTTTTTCCTTCTCACAACTCTTTCCCTGGAATCTCAGTCTTGGAAGATCACACCATCATTCACTGCTCCATCCAATTTGGGTCCAGGAGCCACAATATCTGTTTCACCCTTTTTTTCATCCTCATCCAAGCCAAAATGGTCATCAACTTATAATGACTTAGGAATCTTTGAAAGCTTAAAAAATTGCCCCCTCTCTCTTTAAATTGTCACAGGAACCGAACTGTGCATCTTCGCTTAGCTGGAATATTTCCATAGCCTCTTAGTTGACCTTCTAGCCTATAGTCTCTCTCCTCTCCAGCCTGCAGTGCATCCAAATCTCTGACATAGGGGAGTGTAGCCTCATGGCTATGAGGCTATTCATCATCTCACTATCTTCTCACTCCTGCCAACTATGTATCTTGATTTACTGTCCTTATCCCAAATGAATAATTTGCTACAAAGTACTCCCCATTCCCTAAATACACTGTGCCTCTGTTGCTTCTATGCAAAGTCTAGTAACATCCACAGACAATAAGTACATGAATGGGCATTGCTGTGTTCCAATAAAATTTTATTTACAAAAGTAGGTGGGGGTTGGATTTGATCTAGGGGGCTGTAGTTTGTTGACCTCTGCTCCATACCTTTGCATTTGTTGTTCCGTCTGCCTGGAATGCCCTTCCATCCTCATTGTGCACCTCATTGTCTGTACCCCTGCTCCCATTTTGAACTTGTAATTTTTCAAATGTTTACTTGAGCATTCTTCTTCTATAAAGGCATATTTGAAGAATGCTCACTCTGAGAGCATATTATACATAGTCAATTCTCATTATTTGTGGTAGTTGTATTCTGTAAAGTTGCCCTGGACACTTATTTAGTGAATACTGCACCATTACTTTTAGGGCAAATATGGGGTTAAGTTCCTGCGAGCCTATGGAACCTAACATTTCACCAACTGATAGATATATAACCCTGTTTATGTGTGTTTCTGTCTAAAGACTCCTTATTTAATATATATTATTAGTTCATTAACATTGAACTCACGGCCAACAGCACTCATGCCTAAATGGAGCTTATCTGACACTTATTTTCTCTGTGAGGCACATGGCAGCCTTCTGTGCTTAGGAACACCATACAGCACTTCAGCATTTGCTTGGAGGGCATTTTTAAACATCAAGATCACCAACAGAAGCACAAAAATGTGAAAACCATGGCACTAAATACATCACAAAAGGGACAATTGCTTAGAGTATGAGAGCAGACACAGGAAAGCAAATTGTCACCTCAGATTGTTCTACCTCAGCTGAGAACCTGCACATCAGGCAATTCAAAATCTCCACTGCCCTGCACATGCCTTTGAAAGAAAGCACCATGATGACTAATTCAAGGTTTACAAACACATTTTAGCGAATAGGGGAATTTGCAGATATGGAATTGGTGAGGATTGACTATATCTTCATAGCAGTCAACAGACCAGACAGCTAGGTCCTTGTGAGCTAGTTAATTTGCTTTATATTTTCTATGTCTATGTCATTAGGGCTTAAATGAAGGTTTTGAATATTTGTATGAATGAATGAATGAGCAAATGAATGAACTTAAGGATTTATATTGTGCTTAATATTTTCAGTACAGGCTTTCTACATGCAGGGACACTTAAAAATACTTTTTTTCAGCATTTGCTAAGTGATTAATAAGTCTACTGCAGTGTATAGGGAATGATACAATCATGAAAATACAAAGTAGAAATCTAGTCAAGCAAATTTTAAATATTCAGGAAATCTGGATAATTCTGCTTGTCGAATTTAAATTACCTGTGTATTTATTTATTCAACAGGCATTTATTGAGGTCCTACTATGTTCTTAGTCCAGTGTTCTGTCCTGGGGTTATCAGAGTGAACATGATAGTCAAGGCTCTTGCCTCATAGAGTTTATATTCCAGAGAAGGAGATAGAAAAGAGGAGTGAATGGTCAGAACCTTAAGATAAGTGAGGGAGTGATATTGGAGTTGAAACAGAAAGGATGAGTAGAAGAACAAGGGGAAAGAGTGCTCCAGAGAGAGGTATCACCAGGGCAAAAGTCCAGAGGAAAAAATATAAGTGTGGAAGACACAAGGAGCAGAAAAGGAAAATGGCTGGAGCTTAAGGTAGGTGTGCTCTGGAGGATAAGGGTAACTTGTGATCAGTGAAAGAGCAGGTAGGGGACAGGTTATATAGTGCCCTGTAGGCATTGGGAAGGAAGCTGGATTTTATTCTAGGTGTCATGGGAAAGCATTGAAGAGTTTTAAGCAGCGTAAGAAACACGGTTAACTGACATTATTGGGGCAAATATATACCAAGGAGTTCAGTTAGGAGGCTATTGCAGTAATTCCAGCAAGAGAAGGTGTGGCTTGGACTAAGACCTGGAAGGGAAAAGCTTTGGGAGGATTGGTAGCTGTTTTGGAGGGGTAACTGGCAGGACTTGTAATGGATTGGCCAAGGAGGAGGGGGAGAGAGGGAATCGAAGGACAGGGAAGAATCAAGGGTGAACTCCTACATTTTTTGACTTGACTAACTATTGGCCTGAGCAGCCAGGAACTGGAGCTACTAACTGAAATTAGGGAGAACTAAAGGAGGAACAGTTTAAAGAAGAGGAGGTAGTATAAATTTATCCTGTGGATATATTAAGCTTGAGGTGCCTGTTAGACATTCAAATGAGATTTCATTGTGAGTTTAGTTTGCATTTTCCTGAGGTTAATGATGTTGAATGTTTTTCATGTGCTCATTGCCCATTCATATATTTTCCTTTACATGTTTTTTGTTTAAGACTTTTGGCCATTTTTGTTTGGTTGTTTAGTTTTGCTAATATTTGTTAATGATTTTTGCTTGTATGATCATAGAGAAGATGGTCTCTAGTTCTTTTTGTCTTTAATGTCTTTGTCTAGTTTGGATACCAGAGCTGATAATTAGCTGATTACTGTTCCTACTGTAGCCATTGATCAGTAGAAGGTTTTAATTTTTATAATGTCCATTATATATTTTGTTATTATTTTTTACTAGTAAATGTTATGGTTATGCTTTCTGGTTTCTGTCTAAGAAATTTTTTCCTATCTCAATGTGGAGAGTGACACACTCAGAAAGGACATAGAAGCTCTCTGCCTTTCTTCATACCTTGCCCTATGCATCTCTTCCATCTGGCTATCATGAGTTATAGCCTTACAAAATAAACCAGTGATTTAGAGAGTAAAAAGTTTTGCTGAGATCTGTGAGCTATTCTAGCAAATTAATTAAACCCAATGAAGGGGTTGTTAAAACCTCAGATCTATAGCTGATTGGTCAGGAGCATAGTTACAACCTGGGCTTTTGCTTGGCTTCTGAAGATGGGAGTGGGGAGCAGTCTTATAGGACTGATAGAGTTTGTGGAATCTGATACTATCTCCTGAAAGATAGTATCAGAATTGAGTTGAATTGTAAGACACCCAACTGGTGTCTGAAAATTGGTGGTGGTGGGGAAACCGCTTCTTCCACATTGGAAATTGGGTCCAGAATTTTATTATCTACCTATTGAGACTTAATGTGTGGGCTAACATATGGTGTATCCTAGAAAATGTCCCATGTGCATTTGAAAGAATGTGTATTATGTTGTTGTTGGGTAGAGTGGTCTTGGTATGTCATTTAGATCTAATTGGCTCATTGTGCTGTGTACGTCTTCTATTTCCTTAGTTTTCTTTGCCTGGATGGTCTACCCATTATTGTGAGTAAGGTATTAATGTCTCCAACTTCTATTGTCGAACTGCCAGGTTCTCCCTTCAATTCTGTCAGTTTTTGCTTCATATATTTTGATGTTCTGTTATTAGGTGGATAAATACTTATAATTGTTATATTTTCTTGCTGTATTGAACTTTATATCAATATATAATGTTCTTTGTTTCTTGTAAACTTTTATAATTTGCAGTCTATTTTATCTGATGCTACTATAGCTAACCCGGTTCTTTTTAGGTTACTATATGCATGGGATATCTTTTTACATGGTTTCACTCCCAACCTGTTTATGTCTTTGGATCTCATGTGAGTCCCTTGTAGACAGCATCCAGTTGGATCATGTGTTTTTTCCATTCTGCTAATCTCTATCTTGACTGGGAAATATGAACTCACCAAGTTCCTCCTATGTGTAGACACTGTGCTTGGCCCTAGCAATAAAGCCATATATGAGACAGAGACCATCTGTGGCCCCAGGGAGTTAATGTGCTCTTAGAGGTATACAGCATTAAAAATTAATTTCTCACAATTATGTAAATCATACAAGGGTAATATGTAGATGGATGAGATTCAGAATTACATACTTGTGATTAAAATCAGACCTAATTAATTAAGTCTGGAACTGACAAGAACAACTGTAGTGTAAATGTTCATCTCTCTCCATGACTTTACTTGACATGCCACTTACATATAATTTTTCAATGTATCACTATTTCTCTTTATAATAAAGTACATCCAGAAACCATTTCAATGTTCATAAATAGATCACAGTGGATATGCTGGTAATGATAACCTTTCTTAGAAACAAGTAATATTAATCAGTTTAATACTTGTTTTCATCACAAGAACAAACACTTGGTGTTTTTCTTAGGACTGCATTATAGATATTAGAGATGGAAAGAGCAAAGTTGGCCACAAATTGTCAATTCTCCCTTAAGAAAATGTCTAAATCTCCAGGAGCCTGTCTGGCCTCTTCATTTCGGTCCACCACTTTAGAATGATTGCTTCAGACTCCCAGTTGTGTTGGACAGAGATAAGCACTCCTAAATGTAGGCACCGGGAGGTAGCTGTGGTGAGGTAGGCTATCTCCCAAAGCTCTGTGATTGTCTCGATTATTCTGAGGTCTGGCTGGCCATGCCTTGTCTGATTACTTCCTTCTTCACATTTTTGATTTTGAGTTATCTTAGCTAAAAGTTTAGCTTAATTTTAAAAACTCTCTGAACTCTGCTTATTTAAATGAATTTAAGTAGATTCAATATCCTCAACCTCATTATACGCTGCACCAAATTCATTAATAAATCAACCATAATTCAACTTGCTTCTATATAATGGATTTTTGCTGGAGGTGCTGTAATTGGAAGAACACCACCAATTGCTTGTTATTTAATCTAGTGATTTATACAGATTTTTAATGCATATAATAGGAAACCAATTAGCATTAAGTTTCATTTCTCAATTAATTTTTGGACTCTAATAATTAAACATAGCTACCTGAAATAGCTGGTAATGAGCTGAAACATGATGAAAATATAAGCTATTAATTGACTCATCAATTCATATGACACAAACTGTTCATGTAACACATTTTTAAAAATTTTGAAAGAAAAAAATTCTCTTTGGAGACCGAGGCTAGAGGATGGTCATAACCCTGGGTAAGAAACTCAAATTTTCTCTTTCAATATAAACTTTGTGACTAGTTTTAAGCCCAATAAATCTAAAATTTAAAAATGGACTTCAGTAAGGGTGGCATGTGCTGGAAGCCTGTTCTGTCACAATGCAGAGATTTTGTCAGGCCATGTGAATCTATCACAAAAGCCCATGTCCTGCAAAGGTGGGTAGGGTTCCCGGTTTCTGTTTTGGTCAGCTCTTTGCATTGTTGATTGATTCACAGTAGTGCTGTTGTCAGTATTTTATCAATAGTCACATAGATCTCATGACTGGCATTTTGCCTATTTAAACCCCCCCCCCCCTTTGCCGTTGTAGAGAATTGGGACCTCGAAGCCTGTGGGGAATGGCTGGTAGCAGTTTTATTATTATTTATGAATTCATCAGAAAGGAATATTGACCTCTAATTAAAGCCAGAAAATTACTCCTGGAATAAATTGCTAAAGGTCAGTCTCTTTGCAAAGAACTTGCTATGTGTCTATGTGCTTTATGTTATCACTGTTATAAATAAGGCAGCATTCAACCTATTTGTAAGACTAAGTGACGGTAACGAATTGTTACAGTATTTTTTGCTTTTTGATATTGACTTTCAATTAAACTTTTCGAAATTTTTTTTTGTTCTGGGTATGTTTCTCTTCTGAAGGTGGGAGAAACTGCTCTGTACTAAAAGCAATTAGATTATTTCCTTTTTTTTCTTGAGAAAACTAATATGTGTATTTTTGTTCTAAGAGAATTAAAATGGCAAAAAATACTTTGGAACCCCATTTTCTAACAAAAGAGAAAGTCTTTCCCCAATTATAGAAAGTTCTAGGAAAAGCATTTGTCTATTTTGGATTAGGATATCAAAGTGAATCAAAATACTGTAATAATCAAAAGAAATATTCAAAGGAACAGCCTCACTTGAGAATTTGGCACAGTGAATAGATATTTAAATATTTAACAACTCTTTTCATCTTTACCTGTTCACAACTTATAAACAGGGAGTTGGAATGAAATGAAAAAGCTGCCTATTGACTTTGAAATTACAGTAGTTATTGCGCTGAGGGTTTCAATAACTTCCCTCCGTCTGTCAGAAGGTTCCGCATTCACTCTTGCTGCTGTTAAATTAAATATGTGCCTAAAGAGGTGTTCGTGCTATGTTGTTCATGCTTTGTTCACTCATGTTTTTAGATGATTGAGGAGGTTTTGAAATTTATCAACTCTGAAAAAGTGTCTTAGAGGTGATTTCTGAAATCTTGTTGTTTATTAAATTTAATGATTAAGGCATGGCCAGTGTTGCTCAGTTGTTGAGCATAGACCTATGAACCAGGAGGTACAGTTCCATTCCTGGTCAGGGCACATGCCCAGGTTACGGGCTTGATCCCCAGTAAAGGGTGTGCAGGAGGCAACTGATCAATGATTCTCTCTCATCATTGATGCTTCTATCTCTTTCTCCTTCTCCTTTCCTCTCTGAAATCAATAAAAGTATATTTTAAAACATTTAATGAGTAGGTTTAAAAAATCACAATCTTTCTAATTTAAGCATTTAGCATTGAGGTTCTCAGCTGGGGTGAGCCTGTCAATGTCTGGAGACATTTTGGTTGTCACAAATGGAGGTGGTTGTGCTACTGGCAGCTGGTGGGTAGAGGCCAGGGATGCTGCTAAACACTTTACAATGCACAAGACAGACCCCAACAACAAGCAAGAATCTGGCCCAAAATATTAATAGTGTGGGGGGCTGAAAAACAGTGATTTCGAAAAATATGATAAAATGTTGTTAAATAGTAACAGTGACACTAAAATTTCACTTGGGAAATAGAAATTTAAATAACAATGAGGTGTCTTTATCACCCATATGAACAGCAAACAGCAAAAAAAAAATGATAATACTAGTTCTGGCAGAATGGTAGGAGGCAAGGACACTCATCCATTACTGGAGGGAGTAGTCTGGCAATACCTATTGAAAATGCAAGTACAACTTTCCTTTACTCAGCAATCCCTCATTTGAAAATATCAGTACACAAAGATCCAACTTTTTTGTTGAGGTTAAAAAAATCACTGGAAAAAACTGAATATTAACAGATAGGAGAATAATTCATGAGACATCTCTAATATAGAAGAGTGATTTTCAACCAGTGTGCTGCAAGAATTTTTAAAACATGCAATACATGACTATTTTTAGGGATATGATCTCTTCTCCCTTAGGTTGTCAAACAAAAACAAAAAGACAACTGTCAACATAATAGCTGTCTGGCGTGAATGAATCAAAATTATACTTATTTTTTTGTCTGATAGTTTTTTGGAGTGCCACAGAATTTTAGTAATCAGTTTATGTGTGCCATTAGATGAAAAAGATTGAAAATTGCTGATATAGAGTATTACGCAGTTATTTTAAAATGCATGTAGTGTTAGAGAAGGTTATCCATGATGTCTTATTAGAGGAGAAAAATCAGTTTCATAGCAACATGTATATTATAAGCTCATTTTTGTAAAACAAAAAGCCAATATCTTCTATACATTTGTCTATTTTTAATGAGCATGTGGAAGACTATTCAGCAGATGTTTAATTTGGTCGCTTCTTTTGAAGAGATAAGAATGAAGATGGCTGGAGGTTATTTATTAACTTTTTCCTTTTTCTATTTGCTTTTCCTCTTCCAATTCTAAAGTTATAACATTACTTTTCTGACTTACAGACAATTTAACAAAGATAACCTTAAGAAAAGTTTGTATCACTCTTCTGGGACTATTTAATGTTTAGTATTATTGTCTTGTGAACTTCATGGAAATGTATGGCTCGGTTAGTATAATTACAGAAGGATAGTTGGGTTTTATTTTTGTTTTGTTGATGAATGCTGAAATGAAAGGAATTACAAAATGAGAATTTATGAGTACATATTTTTATACATTTACACATTTTATTCTATCACTTATGATATGTGATATAGTTCCATATGATAACAATTGCCTTCAGTAAGAGAATCTTACTGTGACGGTGAATAGTGAAGAGGAGCAACTGGGAACTCCAGAGTTGTCTCCCGGCTTGGACCCATGGGCCAGTCACTCAAGCTGCCCAGGGACCTGTTGAGCAAAGGGCACTGTTGTTTTCCTTGATGTCAACTTCAAAGGTTAGGAACCTTTCCTGAATCCTTTATTATCTTGTTATCTTCCTGTTTGTGGATGGCTTTAGTGTCTCAAAACATAGAAATTGTTGGAGATGGGATTTGATTGTTTACATTTTCTTGAAAATTACATGTGAACACTTTGGTGTAAGTATTATAGTAAAAATATGGCATTGGCTACCATGGAGCAAGGGAAAGGACAGCGAGAACATTTAAGGGTCTGCACCCTCTTAAGACTTTAATTATTATGAAACCACAACAGGAAAGCATTAACCGATCTGATCACTCTGTCCCATCCCTCCCCTACAGAATCAGCCAACACTACTAAATACATATTACATTTCTGACCCTCGTGTAATCAGTTCACATGACTTATTTTAATTTTCATGAAAATCTGATGAGATCAATGCTATTTTTATCTTCATTTTATACGTGAGAAAATACACACAGAGAAGTTAGGCAACTTGCCCAAAGTCACACAGCTACTATATAACAGAGCCAGAATTCTGGCCAGGAAAGAATGATCCCAGGGACTGTGAAAATAGAGTAGAAATTTGAGACTATGGAAACTGAAGAATCTTATTGTTTTCTTTTGAGTAATTAAAAAACAACAACAACAACCCAGAACATCCAAACTGAACACTTTTTTAGCTTTAGTAACTGGTAATTTTGTAAAGAAGATCCTTATGGATTAATCTGTGAATTGCTATCACCTACTATGGACATTAGCATTTGGTATTTAGTGAGGAACTACGACAATTTTAAATAATGACATTTATTTTTGTCTAGTGAATAAATAATATAATTCCTTCAACTTTTCTTCATCTTTAGAATGAGTATGTACATATGCATATGTTTCTGCAATTGCCATAGAGAGCAGTTTATAAGCAACACAATTTCCTATAAATAAAAATATTGAAAGTTTCAATCATTTGGACCACAACCCAGCTTTTCTGGCCTAGTGATCTTGTGTCTCTGGTTATAATGAATGCAGTTCCATTACCCTTTAATATTTCATGTATATGTTCAAAGGAATTGTGACAGCAACACATCACAGAATGTAGGTTATTCAATGAATAAAAATAGTTTGAGAGTGCTTTCTCACATTTGAGGTTTAATTCTCTCTCTGCTGGGAGTGTTATATTGAGAAGAACATATTTTGCAGATCTTTCTGCCTTTCTGCAATTTCAGTCCTCAATTTCTGTCTCCACCCCCACCCCCCCCCTAACACTTTATAATTTTCATGTCTCTGTATAATTTTTTATCCATAAAACCTACCACTAGATGACTGGCTTTGGGGGATCAATTTTGTATCTAAGTTTTCTTGCCACCAGTGAGTGTTTTTCCCCCTTCTCCTTTTATTGCATAGATTTTTCACATAACACGTAAACCACGCATCCTAAAGTGAAACACGGAGTATAAAGCCTATTTGGAGGACGCTGAGGCCCCCTCCTTTTTTTGCCCTAAAGAAGAGAAAATTCAAATCATGAAACACTATAACAACTCATCCACTGTTTTTGATGAGCAAACATTTGTACTGACAAGGTGAAAAAAATATCTAAGTGTGAAGATCTTTGAGCAAGAAGAATTTTGACAGTTGAGGTTATTGGAGCTGGGAATAAACAATGGGGGGTGGTGGTGGTGTCTCAGTTTTAGAGAAGGCTGTGACAGGGCAGACAGCACTAGGGTCAGACTCCCTAGAGGACAATTCTTCATGATGATGCCTATCATGACAGAGGATGGGTGGGATCATTTCTGTTAGTCCTTCCTAGTGCTTTCCTAGAAATAAAATCAAATAATGTAAATAGCTTGAGGAAGAATCAACACAATGGTATTAATTAATATACCATGGGGTTCTCCCTAAACAAGGGTGATATCTTTGAGTATGATTTATCCAACCGAACCTGTGTTACCTCCCTTTATTCATCATAATGTTCTCTTACCTACTAGATGTGGAGGGTGAACAAAGTTGAGTAAGACATGGCACCTGCTCTCCAGAGATAGATGGTCAATTCATTGTGGAGATGATCATCCCCAGAATTAAGTCTAGAAACTTAGATTGAGGTAAGAATTATTATGAAGAATAAAAGGTATGTGATATTGAAAGGCAACAGAAGAGGTTGGTTATAATCAGGGATGGGGAATCTAGGAAGATCACATGGAGGAGGAAGTGGTATGTGAACAGGGACTTTAAAAATGCATAAAACTCTGACAGAAAGAAAGTGAGGGATGCATGGGAGAAGGGTATAGCTTGGGTAAAGGCAGAAGAATGCAAGTTGTTTAAAGTGACTACTTCAAGATGGTTGGAATAGAGGATATCAAAGAGGATGTAATGAGATAAACTTGGAGTACAATCCTGGAGGAACTGTGCATTTCAATCACTTGCTAACTTGTGTCTGAGACCCCTTTAAGGGAAGGAAATATCTTGTATGTTGCATTACTGGCTCTCAATAAACATACAGTTCTCTGTAACCTATAGAGCTAATTCCAGTCTGGCTGTGTGCTCAAGTTTATTTTGGCAATAGTCACTTCCATTCACTATCCACGTGAATTTCCATCATTAATCCAGTTTTAGGCGATATGGGTTCTGATTTTTAAAGCTTATGCAGAATGGAACTTTACCTTGTGACACAGTTTATGTGCATGGGTGTAAATATGGGATAGGTGGCAGTTGACTGAAATGGGATTAATGCCGTCCCTCATTTGTTTGGCCAGTTTGAAGAAGACAAAACACTTCCGTATCTAGCAATACTCCCAAACGCTATAACTCTTGGCATTGGGACAAGAAAAAACCTGATGAAATAAGCCTTGGCTACTCCATCTTTTCTACCCTTTCCATCTTGGACGTTGGATTGAAGGGGAGGCAGCCTCTGAATACAGTGGAACAAATCACGTCAGCATGATGGATGGAGGCTGTGCTTGGCACACCCCAGGTGATTGTGTTGGGTAGAAGAGTCATCAATTTGCTCCCCCAAAAGAGTGTGTGGTGGAGTCATAAATATTTCACAAAATGTGGGGAGGCATCTGCTTTCTTGTTTACTGAGAACAATGCCTGCTAGAATGTTTCTCCTCCAGATAGCGGTTCCCAGCTCTGATCTCTCAAAGACTTATTCACCTGCTGACGGGAAGTGTTGCTGTTTCTTTCATTTTCCTTTGAGTTTTCATTTTGATTTTTGATAACCGCCTATTCTCCAGAGGCTGAACTTTATTTTATTATGCATTTGGTGGGAGGCGAAAGAAAACACACATTCTTGCTTACGGGTTTGAAGCAGGAGCAGTTTCTAAAGGGCAGAATCATTTTTTCATGTGCTGGTATTTTGTGGCTCAGGAAAGAGAAGCTGAGTTCTTGTAACATCACAATCAAGAAGAGAGAGATCAAGGTGCTCTTTGGAATTTTGGTTGGTCACCTGTTATTGCTTGTACATTTTCATAATACTTCATAATTTTTCATTACTTTCATATGTATAATGTTATGTGGTTATCTCAAAAACTCTGGAAGAAAGGCTAAGGATTTTTTTAAAGAAATCACAGAGGAGCAAGCCAAGCCTCGGGCAGGTTAAGGAAGTCCACCTGAGTTTATGCAACTGGTTAGCGGCAGAACTAGGGCTAGAACAGCGACCATCTTTATAAAAATTCTTTAAATATTCACAAGAAGAAAGGGAGGGGAGGAGGGAGGGGAAAGGGACGAAGGGGGAGATGGCAAGTGGCAGGAAATGGGTGTGGCTGGGAGAGCGCCTAGGTGATTGGTTCCGCCTCCGTTCCCCCAAAGTTGTCCCTGTCACAAGGGTCTGGGTATAAATAGTTCATATCTTTTTGCCTGTTAATTATATTACATATGGAGCATTCGAAAGTCAATAAAGCTTTGAAATCGTGGTTGACCATGGATGTTATACTATTTCGCCCTCTTTGCAGTTAGGAGAAATTGGGGCAGGAGCAGGTGAGGTGAGTGATTTGCTTGTGGCCATGAAACAAGCCACCACAGGAAAGACAGACAAGACTGATTTTCTAGGCTCAGCTCAGTGGGGTCACACTCCACCTGAAGCCTCTTCCCGTTAATCCAAATAATGAAACTGCAGAGGCGACGGCGCGCTTGCAATCAGGCGGCAGGTCTGTAACTGTGCCATCCTTCCCCGTGTCATTGTTAGGGACTGGAAATGCGGCCACCCTGCTTAGCTGAGGGTTCCATCCTTTGTTAAAAGTGCTATAACCCTGAGTTATGGCGAGGCCAGGCTGCACTCGGGCAGTTTCCCGTAGAGGTGAATTGTTACCTGGTTCTCCATTGTAAGGACTAGAAATACATTTTTTCAAAGAAAAAAATTTCCAAGTGGAAATAATTTTGAAACACAACTTAATGAGTTTTCTGCGGCAGCTGAACATTAAGGTGGGCACAAACCCGAGCTTATTTAGATTTTAATATTGTTCCCTCTCGGGGGGGAGTTCCAACAAGGAGTGGCTTATATTTGTGATGGGACCCTGCTTTCAGTTTTTAAAAAAATATTACAAAGATTTAAATTAAGTTCTATTTCCCCTAATTCCAGGGCCAAATCCTTTTCAATACAAAAAAAAATTGAGGGGGCATCATATTGAGGGGTGATACTCTAAAATATTATTTACAAAGGATATATTTTATTTTCCTTCTGTTCTGTGCTTATAAGCATGCACCTGTCACCATTTAAACTTTGAGAATGTGTTGAATTCAGTTTGCTGCCTTGGGTGGAGATAGCCTGGAGGAAGCTGGGCTGGGGGTTGCTACCAGGACCTTGCTTGTGGAAGAATAGAATCATGGTGTTTATTTCTGGTTGGATTGTTTTTGTGTCTGGCATTCATGGGAATGTATTCAAAGTCATACATGGGACCTGGGGGATGAAAAAGTAGTGCCACACAGACAGGCTTATTCTTGAGGACAGCAAGGAAATCTAAGTGTAGACTTGGTTTGGATGGATTACGCATCCCTCTCCTCTCTACTCATCAGTATAAACATAAACCAGCGCATGGGGGCAAAGATGCCAATGCCCTGAGTGCCACTGCAGAGGCACATTGTCCCTGGAAATGCCAAGTTGACCTCCCAAATCATGTTGGGCATCCTTTGGGGCGATGGTGTGGTAGAGAAGCCTCACTATGCCAGCCTGAGCTAGCTCCTGGGATGTGAAGGTTCTGAAGTTTTTCTTTTATTCTTTGAAATTGGTTTTCCTCTGAGTTTTCAAGTTTAGGGCATATTTTTGCTTTCTGAATACATTTTAAGAATTTTAGGAAATGGTCAGACCTGTCTTTATGTAATTCACATACATCATGGTTTCTCTTTTGGTTCTAAGTCACTAAGACTGTTGATCTAGGCCATGGAAAATAGAATCAGATGAATTTTCACCTTTAAATGAGAATAGTGGGTCTGGTAGACAACTTCATTCATTTTATTTATTCAATCAACCACTCAACAAATAGTTACTGAATGTTGACTGTGTGGCCAGCAGTGTCCCAGGCATTGGGATACAACAGTGAAAAATAATACATCAGCAATAAGGGTGACTACTTATAGAGCGTTCACAATGTATCTGGTACCATTCTAAGAATTATACCTAAGAAATTATATTTCATACTTGCATCACTTACTAAGCACATCACTTTATTCTTCAAGACAAATATGTGAAGTTAGAATAGAAAGTACAGTTTTAACTGCTTGTCATGGATGAAGAAACTGACACAGAGAGGAACTTGCTTGAGTTTCCATGAAAATGTTCAGGCATGGGGAATTCCACTCTCCCTGTACCCAACCACCTTCTGATTGATATCTGGGTTGGCATTCTTGTTCACATTGCTGTTGTAGTACGGTTGGCTAAGTTTTCTAACATCTCTACAAAATTAAAACCACTTGGATTTATACTGGGATTTGGACTAATTAGACTTGTGGGAAG
Source organism: Myotis yumanensis (assembly GCF_028538775.1). Taxonomy (NCBI): domain Eukaryota; kingdom Metazoa; phylum Chordata; class Mammalia; order Chiroptera; family Vespertilionidae; genus Myotis; species Myotis yumanensis. Next base: position 196,360,227 of record NW_027223754.1, read on the forward strand.
AGAGGGCCCATAAGTTAGAGAAGCTTTGATGAGTCAGGCACTATGCAGGACAATCATCTCTAATGTGCACAGCAACCATGAGGTGGGTATCATTCTCTCCATTTTATGAAGGGATGACGAAATGCAGTGTAGTATCATGAAAGAATTTATTCAAGGTCTAGTGGCTGAACTGGGATTTGAACCCAGGATTTTGTGATTCACTTCCTCTTGCAAAATTCTGCTTCCCATGCTTATAAAAGATTCACTTAACTCTTATTTTCAGCATTGCCATAACCTTCAAAGGTATTACGAGAGCTAATGTAAAATGATGAGGCAGTAGGAAGGAATCTGACCCTACTCCATAGAGAAACAAAAGAAAAATACTTCCAAGGAAACTGTTTTTCTGCTTTTTAACCTTTGTGCTATTAAAAGTATATAAGGAACAAAGAAAATGAAACCTTTCTAATATTCCTTTGAAAAAAGAATATTCAGTGAATTCCCTTTTGAGTAGAATATGATTAACTTAGTCTCATTTTGAGAAGTTAAAAATGCATTTCTCTTGATTATTCAACATTTCTGATTAACCAACAGCAGTATGTAAAAGCCAGAAAGAAAACGTGACTGCATCAGCCAGGCTCCTGTTAATAACTTGGATGGTTCTGGAAGCAAGCATGTGGCAGTTGCTCTACTGATTTATCTAAGAGTGCAGTCTAGTGGAGTAAGAAACAGATATGAATCTCTAAAGTTCATGGTGTGACTGTGGGCAAGTCATTTCTGGCTCCTTCAGGCTTATTTCTGCCTCTGAAATTACACCTAATTATATCCTCACAAAGGTTCCAGGAGAAGATTCATTAAGGAAATTACCACTCATTTAGAAAATTGCTGCTCAAGTTCCCTAAGTGTTTCCCCGGTGGGCCTAATGAACACATGGCTCTCTTCAAGGTGAATGAATCACCTAGGTCTCCCCTGGGAAGAGCCTCACTCACTTCTTCTCTGCCTCACTCCTTGTTGAGGGGTGCCCAGGACTAGCAGGTCAGTTTCCTTAAGAAGAACATTGACCTACTTACCCTATCTTTAAAAAGAGTTATGCTTTTCTAAAGCGATAGTTTGATCTGAATATTTTCCTCCAGTTCATTCTAGACTTGTGAACATGGGGGGTTCAGAAAACAGCCTACAAAGCGGCACTAAGACGAGCCCCCTTGATGTTTCCATAATCACGGGTGATTATTCACTCTGTAATTTTCAGACACGATTGGTCAGGATAAACACTATTTTGTGCTGAACTGATTTATAAAGGAACATCAGAGTGGCATGAGAGACAATTCAATGATCTTACCCACTGTTAAGTATTTTATAACCTCCTTGATATCTCAAGTCATCAGTGAGCACTGGGAGAGAATGCCAAAGACAGCCTTACTTGTTCAATAATCAGGCGGGTAGTTGAAGATGCCTGGTCAAAGGCTCCAGTGAATATTTGACTGTATGAACAAAATGATGAAGTAGACACTGTTATATTGGAGGTGATGGATGGGAAGACTGGAGCATTAGCAATTTGTCTCCCCCTCGCCCCCCCGCCCCCGCCAACCTCCCATTCACTGATCACTTCAATCTTCAACTATACTCCATTCCACATTCTCTTCTTAAAAGAGAAAACACATGAGTTATTCTGATTGACTAGGAACATTGACTGATAGGATATTGTTCTTTTCTTCTATTTCTGGCCCTGCTGGTTCATCACATAATGATCTCTGGAATCAAGGACTGGGCTGGCAAACACTATAAGCAAAGACTCCTCTTTTGGAGGCTTGTTCTGATTAAAATTTTTGTCTTTATCTTTTCATTGATTTGGGCCCTTCCTATAGTTGGCTGGGGGACCTCAGTAGGGGCTACAAAACCAAGCTTCAGGTGACTTTACACACTTAGAAAGTCAGCTTTATAGATATGTTTTCTCTAATTCTATTAGTTCCTGACATTTCTCAGCATATTTTAAACTCACATATGAGAAAATAAGAGTCTATTTATTTGTACACCCAACCAGTATTTTAATTGAGACTTTCTATATGATAGTATCTCTATATCCCTATCTATAGAATAGTGTCTCTTCATGAGACTCAGATCCATTACATCAGTTAAAAGCAGAATTAGGAAAAGATGGTGAAGTGTGTGTGTGTACTGGGGGTGGGGTGGGGTAGCAGGAACAAAGACAAAAGGCCTATAGAAACATTGAACAAACATCTTCTCATTGAATAAATATTTGTCCTAAGTATTGGGGAATTAATGGTGGCAAGGTCTCTGCCATCACTGTGTTTTTATTGTGTTGATTAAATAGTTTAGAAAATTCTACTTTAGAAAATTTATTTAGGCTCTTATAGTAATATTCTAATATTTGCTAAGTAGTGGAGGGAGGTCCAGCTCTTTGGGGGCCCAGGAAGTGGGGGGAAATAAGTAAATGACTCTTTCTTGCATCTCTCCTGTGAGCCCTGCCAGGAATCTTCACTGCTCTCCTCTCACTCAGGGTTTCCACAGTCATGCAGGGAAGGTCAGATTCCCCATGTTTTTAATGACAAGGCAGCCTCAGAGAGATCATTTAGCTTCTTCAAATGAGGAAGGAAAAGAAGAGGAAATGCACACATCCAAAAAGTATGCAGTAATTAACAAGTGCTTCTTGATCTTGGCTGCACATTAGACTTTTGCAATCCTTAGTGTCCAGGCTACACCCAGACCAATTAATTCCCACTCTCTGGGTTAGAGCCCCAGCATCAGTGTTTTCAGAGCTCCGAGGTGATTCCAAATGTCAGCTCCTGTTGAGAAATACTGCTGGGGGTATTTTCTCTTTGAATATATATTTGTTCTAAGTTTGGGGGAATTAATGGTGAACAATAGACTCAGAAGCAAGGAAAGTTAGGGCAGGAAATGACCCTCAAATCACCTGATTTAATTGCTTAATTGTACCAAGGAAGAATCTATGGGTGAGATAAGTAAGGTGACTAACAAAATTCATATAACCAATCATGGACAGAGCTGGGTTTCTTCCTTTAACTTTGACTTGCTGACCTCTCAAGAAAGGCTCAAATACTGTCACTTCCATATTATAACTAATGTGTATGATTACTCTCAGAGCTTTATTATAAATTTTATTTTTTTAATTTTGGGAGTCATTTCTAAACATACAATGATATTTTAGTACTTTAGTATCTGTTCTGATAGTTTTGTGTTTGTTTGTTTATTGTGACTGTGATTTTTTTCCCAAACAAAGAATATCCAGAAGGCGAGGCTAGAAAAGTAATTTAAAATTTGTCAAGTTTTTGCATAACTGGTGTATCTTTGCTGTCTCAGAAAAGAACTAGGGAATCAGAGGTCAACTTGCAGCACCTCATTTATATGATAATTACCAGTAAGCAGTGGCCAGTGATTCATGATACAAATCATTTGTTCCTCTGGGACTTGTATGTTTACTGGGCAGGAAGTATGTGATTATATACTAATTAGTTTCTTGGTGACAGAAAGAATGTAGCACAATTGAACCTAAGTTTGTTAATTGTGTGTTGTTTAGTTTCATTATGTACTTGTCATGGCAGTGTTTTTAATTTAATTTTTAATCCACAGGAAGTTTCTGCATGAATATACACCTGGATGACTGGACACCAACCTTCACATTATCACCTTTAAAGTTTGTAACATGCTTTAATATGCCAATCTTATGTAATCATAGCACCAGTCCTTTGAGGCACATATTATTATTGTTATAAACCTCCCTTTACAGATGAACAAATGAAGGCAGAGCAGTCAGAGTAAGACTTGGAGTTCCTACAACTAGACGTGTACCATATTACGTGGTATTCATATATCCTATGATTATTAATTAGGAAGAATATAATGAACAGCCAGAAATGATCATTGCTCAGCTGACTTTTCATAATTTTCTCAACTACTAAGAGAAAGACCATAAAGAAAAGAGATAAGCAACCATTGTATTAGGGGTAGAAAATAAAATTATTATCGGGGAATATAAATTTGAAGAAGTGTTATTTTCTCAATGAGGGAAAAGATCTTCAGTGGGCATAAGCTGAATTAAAAAACAATGGAATGAGCCCTGGCCTGTGTGGCTCAGTTGTTTGAACATTGTCCTGTGCTTGGAGAGGTCACTGTTTCAATTCCCTGTCAGGGCACATGCCTGGGTTAAAGGCTTGATCCTTCGTAGGGGACATGCAGGAGGCAACCTGTCAATGTTTCTCTTTCATCCTTATTTCTCTCTCTCCCTCTCCCTCCCTCCCTCTCTAAAATCAATTAAAAACATATTTTAAAAATGAAATGGTATTTCTAGTCCAGCACAAAAGAGGTACAAGAAAAGCGAAGAGAAGGTAAGAGTAAGCTTGGGAACTGAAAACCGCAAAGAACAATAATAGTAAATGCAGGGAAGGACAGAAGAAAGTGAGACGTAATGACCAAATGCAGTGAAAAAGAAGTCTGCCATCAAACCAAAGCAAGATGGGAAGTTAGAATTAGATAAATAATAAATTTTGTTTTTAGTGATTTTTTTCATGTTCCAGAGTTCCAGAAATATTCATGTAAAAGATAGACAGAAAGTCGTTATTATCTGAAATGGAATAAGAAAAATGAATAAGCACCACTTCTACCTACAGCATAGTGTTCACTGCATTTGTCTCCCAGGCAAATGTTTCCTGAATATTTATGACAGAATCTTTCTGACAAATAATACAGAGAGTTGTATTACCTGAAATATAGAAAAAAATGTGAACTAGCATGGAACCCAAAGGCCCTCAGATATGGATGATGTAGAAAGAATATTATCTCTGAGATAGCAGATTTTGCTATGCTTAGAAAAAGCCTTGGGCAAAATGTAGATACTACAAGAACCTGAAATATCATTCTATAGGTGATGCATCCCACAATCTGATAGGCAAAATAGTACTACCATAGAAGATTAAACTTCACAAACTCAAAGGGCATCCAGTTTTATTTAAAGCCTTTTATTAATCTCCAAATGCTTTTTGAGGAATATTTTCATAAATTCACAGTAAAAAAATAATCTGTGGCCAAGAGCACACTATTTATTGCTACCTGTTAGGTCTCTATTACATAAGCTTGTATCATCTTAGGCCCTCATGTAGCCTTTTAGGGGAACATTGGAAATACCTTGTGTATTAGTCAGGACTTCGCAGAGAAACAGAGGCAACAGGACGAGTGGTGTGTGTGTGTGTGTGTGTGTGTGTGTGTGTGTGTGTGTGTGGTGTCACTGTATCCCCCAAAGAAAAATCATTGATTGACTAGGGAAAATCAATACTAGAATTTGACTTTTTGTTGGTGTGTCTGGGAAGCCTAAGAACGAATGTGTAGAGTGAGACATAACTTTTGACAACAGATTCCAGTTAGCTTTGGATGATGATATCTGTGGAAATGACTATACAAATATGTAAGCATAGAGATGTATATTCCCATTTTAAATGAATAATCTTCAAGTGTACATAATAAAGGAGAGTTGCAAAATTCTTTGGAGAGTTCCAAAGACTGGGTCTTGAATCTTCAAATGAAAAAAAAATACTACTACCACTGGTTTATAGAGTAGTAGTAGTAGTAGTAGTGGTAATGGCTAACATTGTGCCAAGTGTATTCCTCAAGAAAAGCCATTCTGAGTCTGCAAATAAGGAGAACAGTTAAATAATCTGCCCAAGGTCAAGAAGCCAGCAAGTGTTCCTTGGGTACAGAGGGACTTTCCTAGTCATATGGATTGCTCTTGAACCCCCTGAAAACAGCCCTGCAGATGGCCAACCTGCTTCTGCCCAACATCTCCAGAGACAGATTACTGGCTATCATTTTTGCATCAAGGAAGGATTTTGTGGAGAGTTTGTGAATGGTGACTTACATTTCATTCAAAGCCCTGCAGCTACATTTGGGCCCTCCCTGCTACTTTGCCCATCATTTCACTCATTTCTGGCTGCAGTGTTCCCCATTCCCTCAATGGCTATTTGGAACCTTCACTATGTTCCTCAGTCCCCCTCCCATCTCTGGTCACTAAGAGGCAATGACTTCATTGACTGCCTCACTGAAACATAGGTGCCGATGTGCATGCACTTTCACAGCTTGCCTCTCCTCCATCCCAATGTCAGCCATTTTTCTATCTTTTGGTGACCTAGAGCCTTTACTCCAAACTGATTAGTTCAGGGAAGACCAGGATGTAGATAAGTACTTTGTATGGAGGGGGAAAGAGGGGATTCTTAATGCACACTTTCTGTTCAAGTTAAGTCTTGAACTTTCTAATGTGATCTTTTCAAATTTTTCCCACCCTATTTTTTAATTTCTTTATTCAAGTCTATTTATCCTATCATCTACTTACCCTTCAGATTTGATGCACACATTTTTGTTTCTTTTTAATTATAATTTTGGCTTCTCTCTCAAAATGATGGCTTGCTTCTAGAAATTCTTCCTTGGAATACCCATGGAAGGTTGTTGGCCACATCCTATCTAATAAAAGATTAATATGCAAATTAACTGTCACTCCATGACAAAGATGGTGACACCCACAGCCAATAAGAAGAGAATATGCAAATTGACTGTCACTCCTTGACAAAGATGGCTGCAGCTGGGCTGGGATACTTGCATCGTTACCATGGTGACAATGCAGGCATTCTCCCCCACCTGCGGAGGGCCTCTGGGCCTGCTTCCTTGTCGCTGCCACAGGGACCGGAGGAGCAGAGACACAGCCCACAGGGGGCCTGGCACCCAGCAGCACCAAGCCCCACGGCCATGGCAGCACTGGGGCCGCTGGGGCCACAGAGGCCACAGCAGAGATACAAACCCACAGGAAACCTGTAGAACGGGAGATAAACTATCATAACTTTATCTCCCTTTCCACAAGATGAGAAAACTGACCCTGATTTATTTAGTGATATGGCCCAGACCTTTCTACAAGCACAGGGTATGTTATAACCACTCCCAGGAAGGTCTGGTCAGAATATTGTCTCCAGGGAATAATGCTGCTGTGGCAAATCATCTAAGAGAGGAAACAAGCTTTTGTTGGGTTTATTCTGAAGGTCAAAGAACATGCGACCCCAACATATGCCATGTTGTTATATTGATGATCTTGAGCTGCAGATGCTTGAAAAACAGCAAATGCAAGGAGAGGGTTTCACTGAAGTCTCCTTATCTGCCTAAAATCGGACCCCCCCCCAAAAGGAGCTTAAATGTCATAGGTCCCCTCGATGGGAAAAGTGTCATCAGCCAGTGAAGACTGACTCCTGTCACAGGACAGGAGACTAGAAGTTGACATCACACCCAAACTTTGTTGCAAACTATCTCCCACCACCCCCATTCATCTTTCCTAAAAATCATTTACTCTCCTCTAAGAGGCCTACGTCTCCCATCCCCTTTCCCTAGGAAGAAGGTATTTAAATCTGGATTCTAAGCCACCTTGGGGTGTTATTCATTTTTCCCTGGGATCTTCCACATATACAAGAGGTACACATGTTAATGAACTTCTGTTTTTTTCTTGGTAATCTGTCTTTCATTATAAGGGTCTCCTCTAAGAACTCAGAAGGGTAGAGGAAAACTATTTTTCCTTCTCCATAATTCTATCTCAGGAAATTAAGTCCCAGGCTGAATAGTGAGGTTGGCTCAAGTGCCAAGCAGTCCCAGCTGAGGGGTGGGAAGCTTAGGGGGAAATCAATGATATTGGCATCAAAGTAGGACAGAAGGCACATGCATGGTTGCTGGTGGGAGTTGAAAGTGGTTCAACATTTTTGGAGGATGATTTGGCAAAATCAATAGAAACGTTCCAGGTACATTCAAGAGTCTTCCTCTAGGAACCTCATCTGCTAAGATAAAGCACGAGTGCATAAGCCCTGGTCAGAACCCAGGATGCTACTGCAGGCTCCCCTTCCACGATAGGAAAACCTGCTAACAACCTGCATTTTTAGGAAAATATGGCATCTATATTAATAAAAGGGTAATATGCTAATTAGACTGAATATCTTCCAGTTGACCTTCTGGACATCCTTCCGGACAAAGCCACGGTGGCGGGGCTGAGACAGAGGCAGTTAGAGGCAATCAGGCAGGCAGGGGAGAGCAGTTAGGAGGATCAAGCTGGCAGGGGAGAGCAGTTAGGGAGATCAGACTGTCAGGGGAGAGCAGTTAGGGAGATCAGACTAGCAGGGGAGAGCAGTTAGGGGGATCAGGCTGGCAGGCAAGTGAGCGGTTAGGAGCCAGCAGTCCTGAGGTGTCCAGGATTGGAGAGGGTGCAGGCTGGGCTGAGGGATCCCCCCACCTCCCGTGCATGAATTTCATACACCAGGCCTCTAGTAATAATAACAACAAATAAACACTTACTGAGTACTTATCATATGGCAGCTACTAAGTGCTTTACAGGGACCTCTTCATATAAAGATACTTATCCTGTCTTGTATCATGAATTCCTGTGAGAATCTGATCTGGGTCTTTTTCCCACTCAGGAGCAGCAACATATCTCCTGTTTTGTTTTCTATTACTATGAAACAAACTGCCCCCAAACAACAGTAGTTTTTGTTTTTTATTTTTAGTTTCCATGATTGTGTGCATTGACAGGTGATTCTTCCGCTTGATCTGATGTCAGCTGGACACTGGGGCAGCTGAAAATTCCAAAGTGGCCTCACTCACATGACTGACCGTTGGTGCGAGCTGCTGGCTTTTGGCCAGGGGTTTCAGTTGTCTTCCTCCTGGGCCTCTCCATGAGGTTGCTTGAACTTCCAACAGTCTGGTGGTTACTGAGTCACTTCCTCTGAATTATATTAGTTAAAGCAGATCACAGAGCTTGCACAGATTCATGGGAGGAAAGTATACACAAGCATGAATACTGGAAGGCATGGTTCATTGCAGGCCACCAAAGTTACAGCCAACGATATTCACACCCAATTTTGTATAATAATTCCAAGAGATATGCACACCGTATAAATCCATTTAAGGACCCCATGGAGTGAATAGACTTCAGGTTAAGAACTCAGGATTTATGATTAAACAAAGGGAAGCCATTGCCCAACCTGTCTAGTGTAGAGGAGAAGAGAGACAGCCCTGACTATAAAGGGAATTGCACACAATTAGCACACTGCCCTAGCTGGTGGGCAGAACATTGGCCTGCAGACTGAAGGGTCCCAGGTTCAATTCTGGTCAGGAGCATGTACCTTGGTTGCAGGCTCAATCCCTGGGCCTGGGTCGGGCACAAGCGAGAGGCAACCAATTGATGTATCTCTCTCACATTGATGTTTCTCTCTCAGTGTCTCTTTCACTCTCTCTAAAAATCAATGGAAAAGTTATCCTTAGGTGAGGATTTTAAAAAAAGTACACTGATGTGATCATGCATGACATGCTCCAGGGATGGGGAGAGATGAGTTAACTAAAAGACTAGGAATTACAATTAGAATCAGATTATGGAATATTTCGAAAGACAGCTCATGGAGCTTGAACTTCCTTCAGTAGGCATTGGGGAGCCATTGCAAGTGGGTTTCTTTAAAACAGGTGTAAAGAGCACAAATGCTAAAATAATTCAGGAGAATTACAAGAATTAAGAAATAAGGAGAATGGTGAGGAGGGAATTACATTAAGGAGCTTTATGAGGTTGTAGAGTTTTGACTCAGAAGCCAGTTTTAAAGTCAGGATTAAGAAAATAGCTCTAATAAAGAATGGAGGCAAACATTTTACTGTAGAAAAAGGGTTTTGTAGTACATTATATAGCAAATATATAATAATTTAGAGAGCCTTATAGACCTGGTATCATTTTGTGTGATTGAATTAACAGAGAGCTCAGTCAGCCTTTATTGATATGAAAAGAAAATCAAACCAGGAATTTTCAAAATTACTTTCTACCCAGTGTTCATAGAGTCCTCCAGTGTGCCTGTAAAGGATAATGAGTCTAAGACTAAAACATGCTTATTTGGGTCCATAAGAATAAAGCAGATGCCTGTGGGGTCAGAGCAAACCTTGAATGTTAGCAGGTTGCTTTTCACTAAGGGAGAATGTTAAACCTACAGCAAAGATCCCAAAGGGCAGAAAACTACCAGTAGGGGTTCAATTTCTGCTTGTCAGCTCATAAAACTGAGATTTCCCCATGTTTGGCCCTAAAATGATACCTGAAATAGTATTCAGAGGATATATATTAGGGGTTAGGTGGGAGGGCATAAAAGCATGTTTATTTCAGGGATGACATTTCTTTTGTAAGCTTAAGTCTGCTTCTTGATTTCTGAAGCCACCTTTGTTAGGCTTCTTTATCATTCAGCTTTGGAGTCCATTGGTACTTATTAAGAGTGGCTCTGCCAGGTGTGGTGGTGGCTTGGTACTAAGTTGTCCACATAGACATTGGAGCTTTCTAAGGTCAACTGGCTAATATTTGAGGGACTGAGCAAGATGGGATGGACAGTGCTATTAGGGGCATGAAACAAATAAAATTAAATGGGACCACACAGAGTTTTCTCAGTACTGTTGATTCTCAAACCAAAAAAAAAAAAAAAAAAAGAAAGAAAGAAAAAAGCTTGTATTTTATCCCCATTAATTTAATTTTCATTTAATTGGTCTGATGAATTGTGTTTTAAATCTTTTTGCTTGTTTTAATTTTACTGGAGAATAATTGACAAATACGAGTGTACATAAAGTGTACAATATGTTGATATATATATATATATATATATATATATATATATATATCTCCTATATAATAAAAGGCTAATAGGCAAGTCTACTGAACCATGAAACAACTGGTCTTTATGATGTGCACTGACCACCAGGGGGCAGACACTCAACACAGGAGCTGCACCTGGTGATCAGTGCACTCCCACAGTGGGGAGTGCCACTGAGCCAGAAGCTGGGCTCATGGCTGGCGAGCACAGCTGCGGTGGCAGGCGCCTCTCCCACCTCCGCAGCAGTGCTAGGGATGTCCGACTGCTGGGAGTGGGCCTAAGCCAGCAATCGGACATCCCCTGAGGGCTCCCAGACTGCAAGAGGGCTGAGGGACACCCCCAAGTGCACAGATTTCGTGCACCAGGCCTCTAATATATATACAGTAATTACCAAGATCAAGTAATTGCCAATATCAAGCTGAATATCTGTACCTGTTGACCTGCATCACCGGAGTGGGGAATTTAACATCCTGTCTGGATGTTTCTAATGGGCCGCCATTTGGAAACCACTACTGTATACACTTTGCTTGGTAGAACTAAACTCTTACCTATTGAGCTACCTAGCCATGGTTCCTGATTTTATTGGTACCAAAATTACTTGGGATAGATTGTTTTCAGGCACCTATCAGGAGATTCAGGAGATGGATGGTGATAATAAGTGTTATGTCTATGGTATTATGAGTTCCTGACATGGAAAGTAAAAATAAAACACACACACACACACACACACACACACTCACACACTCAACCAAACTAATGTCTTAGAGGATTTTTAGCTCTCTGCTTTCCTAACAGTAATGCCTCTGTAATGGACGCCAGGCAAAAACCAACCTGGAAATTCAGTGGCAGCAACACTTGACTTAAGCATAAAAGAAAAAGTGAAAACCACAGTTGTCTGATCTTACACTGGATGTGCCACAGTGTTGATGGGTTGTATGTTTTGTTCTCTGATTCTCTATTCAAGGAGTTCCTTCCATCCTCCCTTCTCAGCAGCACAACATTATCACTTCTGAATTTTCGTTCTCTCCCTTGCCATTTATAATTATCACTTCCTCCTTGCAATGCCTAGCTTCTGGCCCTCAATCTGCTAATTGTACTTTTCAGCTCTAATTCCATGTTGGTTGTTCTGCACTGAGTCTGGCCTTTCATCTCTCAGATCTGTGTTTTAAACACTGTCCCCACCAGCTAGCATTGTAATCAACCAATCTCTCTCTCTTTCTCTCGCCTTATTATTCTATTTCATCTCTTTTTTTCTAACTTTCAACAATCACAAAACAGCCTCTCAAGCAAAAGTCACATTCAATAACTTGATGTTTCCATTCCCTTAAGTAGAGTGCACATTTTTTATTCTCACTCCAACGGCAAAAGCCTTTTGCTGACAGAGCAAGGGCTTTATTCTCAGTAGAGGAAGAGCTACAAATAAATGTATGTCTGTGTATGTATATACATAGCAAGAGACAGAACGAGAGAGAAGGTTTACAAGTGAAAATATGGGAAAAGATAGTGGTCTGTGCTGGGCTTGAGAACTAGTTGGACAATCTGTCTTGACTTTAGTTGAAAACTTTCCGTAATGCATTGCCCTCTTGGGGATTGAATCTATTCAAATTGATCTCTTCTATGAGTGGGCACATCGTTTTCGACATGTTTCTATGAAGATGTGCTGTTTTCATGCTTAGGGAAGCACACTGCTTGCTGAGTGAGACTGAAGGAAATGCCAAATTAATTCATTATGTCCGTGGCAATGTTCTTTTCCCAGCAAAGGGCTGCTTTAATAAGGCAGGCGGAGGTGTGTGCAGGGGTGTCCCTGCCTCCGCAGGAAGCTTGGCAATCTTCCCCCCAGAAAACTCAGCTCTGGTGTTTGTTGTTTGAGGCTCTTGATTGTAATATTAGTTTGCCGCCCCACTCCTGGCCGTATTATATCACAGTAGGGGAAGGATGACAATGGAAATTATGGCAGCATGGCAGCGAATGATTTTCAAAATGGACAGCATTGTGCATGGCTGTGGGTCTGTTTTCAGCACCCTGCCTGAAAGAGTGAATGGCTGCTGTTTCCAGCCAAATGCTGGCGACTGCAGGGCCACTTCAAACCATCAGTGGAACAATGTTATCAAGCGGCTGAGTCCCTGCTTGTGTCAGGAAGCCGTCATTATTCCTCATGAGCCAACTGCAGGAGAGGGCTACGGTGACAAACACACTGTTATGTTGTATTTTAATGTGTGCCAATCAGCTTAATGCTGGCCCTGACATTTAACTCAGGTACCACCTTTTCTATAACAGATGCCTGCGTGCTTCCTTCGTTTACAGTTCCCAAAGGTGTCAGAAAGAGCAGGTAGGCACCATGAGAGGTCACTTACAAAGAAACATAAAGGAACTAAATTCATGGGACGGCTGAGCTCTTTCCAATTAAGTTGCATGATATATTCCAAAATCCTACAAACATCTGTGGCTGAGCAATCTTCACTTTTTAAAAAATTTATCTTTATTATTGGAAGAATTGCAGAAATCCCCCTCCCTCCTACCCCATTGACCTCTTCCTCCCTGCTCCCGTCCCCTCCCCAGGGCTTCACTGCACTATTTATTGTCTGTGTCCATGAGCTATGCATATATGCATCTAAGTTCTTTGGTAGAAATCTCTTCCCCCATCCTCTTCCCTCTGAGATTCACCAGTATGTTGCATGCCTCAATGTCTCTGGATCTATTTTGTTTGTCAGTTTATTTTGTTCATTAGATTTCACATATAAATGAGATTTTTTAAAACTGTGGTACATTTACACAGTGGAATACTATGCAGCTGTTAAAAAGGAACCATTACACTTTGAGACAGCATGGAGAGACCTAGAGATTATTATGCAGTCTTCACTTTGACAGATATATTTGGAGATCAGGTCCTTAGACACCTATTCAGCCTAATTTCTGCTGTCAGACTCCACCAAAGAATCTACTGATCTTTAGGGACTTGTAGGTCCTGTGGGGACCTCGTTTTGTTCCTTAGCAAAGGCTGTAGGATGTGGATATGATGTTTGCCACCACTTAACATTTATTTTAATTTAGGCTTGGATTTGGAGGCATCCAGAAATTATTGCCTTTGAGCTTTCATATCTTGAACCAAGATAGCTGCCAACTGGATGCTGTGGTGGCTGGATTGTCACTTTTGGGAGGTAGTATCCAAATAAGAAGAGACAAATAAGACAGGGGTCATTAGTAACATTTCTGTCCAATCATGTGTGTCCTATGGGGAAGAATTTTATTAAAACACCTGAGCCTGACAATCACTGCATTTTAAAGAATCTCAATGCATGCTTCAAACCAAGGCTGAAAGAAACACATGTACTTTGGTAAACTTCTCACTGATCTTCAACTGTTGTCCCTTACATTGCTGAGCTTTATAATATATTCACCTTGAATTTCCTAAGCAAGTTAAACCTCCTTGGGGGTGTCCTAGGCTGTCTTATGTCAAGAACTCTTAGTTCTTGCTCTATTAGGACATTCCTTTAGCCCAGGGTTCCCAAATGTTATATCGATCTATAAGGAAAAGAAAAGAATATGTACAATGTGGTGAACTTTTCTTTAAGATGGATTTATTGAAATTAAAGTTCTGTTCTTTATCTATTTTGAGATTGTGACTTTACTACTTGTGGTTGAATTGTCCATTCTTTATGAGATAATAGTGATAACACATGTTGACTTTTTTTTCAATAAATGTCCTAACTTGGGAAAATGAAGTCTACTGTCTGTGGCAGTATACCGTATCCACCTATTTATCTAATCGCCTTATTTTGAAATTTTTCTTTGTTTTTGAATCCAGCAGTCTAGGAATTAATGTTTCATCAAATGAATCACAAATTCCTAGAAGGAAGATTCAAAGTGTCTGTGGTCTCTTCTAACTGCCACATAATAACAAACCAAAACAAAACAAAGAGCCAATTATATATTGATGAGAGATGCAAACCTGCAAAAATTCAAATTTTTTTCTAATTAACACTACTCTGCTCAGTAGCTTCTCTATCCCTTCAGTCCTCTCTCCCATCAAGTATCTAGTTAGTAGATGTTTACCAATTAATGTACATCAAATACAGTTCTCCTGCTTAGTCATGAAATGCTCCCCTTAGTGTGTTAGGTAGCTTTAGCTCCTTTTAAAACATGTGGCCTTTGACAGAGACATCTGACATAGACTCTTTTAAAGTGGCCAAATTCCTAGCCTATTATAAAACTTTAGTTTTTGATCACTGGGGCCAAGGCTTCAAACAAAGTTATAATGTGCTTTCTTATGATGGTTGTCTATATATTCAAGCTTCTACCAGGTATTACATAAAACATTTTTTGGACCCCTGCACCCAATTCTTTCATCCACTGATTCCCACCTCTGACAACTACCAGTCTATTCTCTGTATCTTTTTTAAAAAACTTCATTGTTGAAAGTATTACATATGTTTCCCTTTTCCCCCCGCAGTGACCCCTTCTAGCCCATTCATGTCCCCCACACCAGATCTTCACCACCCTATTGTCTGGGTCTGTGGGTTACCTATATACGCATATAAGTTCTTTGGTTGATATCTTCCCACCCATCCACCACCCCCACCTTCCCTCTGAGATTTATTCTGTATGTCTTTGAGCATGTTTTTTTGTTTGTTTGTTTGCTTGCTTTTTGTTTTATTTTGTGTGGGGTTTATTTTTAGATTCCATATGTAAGAGAGATCATGCAGTATTTGTCTTTGTCTGTCTGACTTATTTCACTTAGTGTAATACCCTCAAGATCCTTCCATGTGGTCTCAAATGGAAAGATATCACTCTTTTTATAGATGAATAATATTTCATTTGTCCATTGATGGAACTCAAGTTGTTTCCATATTTTGGCTATTGTAAATAGTGCTGCATTGAACAGGAGGATGCATGTGAGACCGCATCTCACCAACACTTGTTGTTTCTTGTCTTTTTTATAATAGCCATTCTAACAGGTATGAGGCAGTATTTCATTGTGGTTTTCATTTGCATTTCTCTGATAATTAATGGTATTGAGCATCTATTCAGGTACCTGTTGGCCATTTGTATGTCTTCTTTGGAAATACTTACTTAGATCTTCTGCCCATTTTTAATTGGAATGTTTGTTGTTTTTGCATGGAGTTCTTTGAGTGTTAACCTCTTAACAGATATATAATTTAATTTGCAAACAAATATTTTCTCCCGTTTAGTAGGTTGCCTTTTATTTTGTTGATGTTTTCTTTTATTTCTTTTTCTTTGCAGAAGTTTTTTAGTTTGCTGTAATCCTACTTGTTTATTTTTGCTTTTATTTGGGTGTCAGATGTAAAAAGTCATCCCCAAGGCCTATGTCAAGGAACTTACTGCCTGTGTTTTCTTACAGGAGTTTTATGATTCAGGTCTTACATTCAAGTCTTCAATTCACTTAGGTTTCATTTTTGTATATGGTCCAGTGTCATTATTTTGCATGTGGCTGTTTTCCCAACACATTTATTGAAAAGACTGTCCCTTTTCCATTGCATATTCATGGTCCTTTGCCATAAATTAATTTACTACATGTGCAGGGTTTTATTTCTGGGCTCTTTTGTTTCAGTGATCCATGTGTCTATTTTTATGGCAATACCATACTGTTTTAATTACTATAGATTTGTAATTGAATTTGAAATTAGGGAGCATGATGCCTCTAGCCTTGTTCTTTTTTCTCAAGGTTGCTTTGGCTATTTGGGGTCTTTTTTATATGATATGTAGGATTGTTCTATTTTTGTAAAAAATGTCATTGGAATTTTGATAGGGATTGGGTTGAATCTGAAGATTGCTTTGGTTAGTATGGATATTTTAATAATATAAGTTCTTCCAATTTATGAGCACCGACTATCTTTTCATTTATTTCTGTCTTCTTCAATTTTTTTCCTTAATGTCTTATACTTTTCAGTATACAGATCTTTCACCTCCTTGATTAAATATATTCCTGGGTACATAAGACATTATTCATCTCTCCAGCATGATTGCATGAGCTTCTGTGATGTGAGATTCCACTCTCAGTATCTGAATCACACAGTTGGTCCTTTTGACAGGTACAGCTTAAAGTCAGTCATTGAAAGAATCACAGATACCCTTTAACATTCTAAATTTGTTATCCGTTGGTGCATACTAAGTTACTATGAACCCAGTGTCTTACAATACACAGTAATTATTTCACAGTTTCTGTGTTTAGGAATCTGTGCACAGAGTAGCTGGGTCTTCTGTGTCAGGGTCTCTCATGGGCTGCCTCAGATTTGGTCAGGGATGGTTCTCATGTAAAGGCTCACATTTATTGGCAGCATTCTGAAGGGTTGTTGGAACAGGGGCCTCAGTTTCTAGCTTACTCTGGGCTGAAGGCCACCCTCAGTTTTTTGCAATGTGGGCCTCCCCAAAGTGGCTACTTGCTTCATCAAATTGTGTCAACCAGGAAGACAAACGAGTCAGCTAGCGATACACAAGTTACAATGTTATGTAACACTAGAGGCTGGGTGCACGAACTCGTGCACGGGTGGGGTCCCTCGGCCTGGCCAATCAGGGCCATCTTGCCAAGTCCTGATCAGGGCCGGCTAGCTCAGGGCAGGGACCACGGGAGGCTGGCTGGCCATGGGAGGTTGGCTGTGGGAGCGCACTGACCACCAGGGGGCAGCTCCTGTGTTGAGCATCAACCCCTGGTGGTCAGTGTGCATCATAGCTACTGGCTGGTTGTCTGGTCGACTGGTCGTAATGGTTGCTTGGTCTTTCATACATATATAGATAATCATGGAAGTAACATCCCATTTCTGTGCCAAAGTCTATTGGTTAAAAACAAATCATAGCAGCAATCCTCCCTCCCTCCCCACTCAAAGGAAGGGAATTGCATTAGATCATGGATATCAAGAGGCAGGAATAACTAGAGCCATTTTAGAGTTTGTCTGCCACACCCCTGGATTTGAGAGATATGAACCCAAGGGCCATGGTTATTTCTTTGTTTCCATCTCATCTTAGAGAAAAGATACCTTTGAGTTCATCTGGGGGAAGTTAGTCTGAAAAGGCTGAATTCTAAAACAGTATAATGGCATATAATTTTGCTATTCTTAAGGTGCAAATATCTTAAAATTTATGCAAGTAAAGTATATTAAGGAAAGGTCCTATCTGATATTCTTTAGTAACTCCATGATATTCATTTATAATTATCATTTTGTTTCATTCTAGTCAATAATTGGGGAAGCATTTTTTTTGCATTTCTAGTGCATGCTAAATGTGGTAGGTAATACAAACTAAGGTTATGACAAGGTTTGCTCTTTTCAGGGATTTGTATTTATAAGCAAGGGGTGAGAGGGAAACAAAATACATACAATTGCAACAGAAAGAAAATAATATTAGACAATCAAGTGCTAAATGCATTTAGTAACTATGGTACAGGAAAGAGAGAAATCGATGTTGAGTGAAGTTACTAACAGCCTTGTCAGGAGAAGTAGAACTTGAAAGATGACGAGTTTAGATAGGAAGTAACAAAGAAAGTTAGGAGATTTAAGGAGAAGATGATGGAAGGCAGGAAGACCCTGGGATTCATGGAGAAGACTGAGGAGCTGTGGGTAGTGAAGAGAATGGGGAGCAATGAGCAATAAAGTCAGAGGGATATGGATAGGTTTGCTTCAAAGGCTGTTGAATACGGGGGTGGGAAGAGTGACATGATGGACAATGGAGAATCATTCTAGATTGTTCAGCAGAGAATAAAAGGGGTATTTGAGGGGATCTGTTTGTGCATGATAAATAATTTGAACAATGGGGTGACAAAAACCTGGGCCAGGCTGGTAGAAGTAGAAGTGGTAAATTGGAATGATATTTATGATGAAGAATCCACAGTTTAGATAGATTGCCTAGATATGCTAAAAGCAGCAGAATGCGTGTTCACCCCTGCCTTTGACCAGCCTCTTCTCTCCATTTGAAGTGGATAGCATTTAGGCAGCTAAGGGCCCAATTAGGATTCCCATTGATCAGTTGATTGCACTAACTAGTTGTTATCTCTTGGCTTTGAATTCTGAAATATTCATATATTAATAAAGGCCTCAAAAGTCTAACAGCCTCTAAGAGCTATTGACACTTTAAGCATTGTAATGGGGTCAGGAGGGACCTTTATATGTCATCAAATCACACAGTGTATGTGGTCACGTGTAGCCTATAGCAATGCTTTCAAAGGTGTTTCACAAACCAGTAGTCTCCATAATATTTTACAGGGTTTCTTTAAACAAAAAACAAAAGAGCAAAACCATATGTGTATTATGGAAAGGTCCATGGTCAAATGTTTGGGAAACCCTGAGTTAAAATTCAAAAGCTCAAAAGGGGCAATGTTAACACCAAGAAGATTCTTGGTGGGAGGAGTTATAATAAAAAATGTTTCCCAAACTTTTTCACTAGTGGAACCGTGTGTGTGTGTGTGTGTGTGTGCGTTGCATGCATGCACATCATCTCTAGTACTAGTGTTCTGCCTAACACACTTGGGTGAATGCCAGGGTGTTAACTAGTTTTCAATGAAGTCAACAGCCATTTATGAATTTTTTGGCTTGTGGACCATCAGGTTTCTTCTTGTCATACCTCCTTTGATGTTTTATATAACTGAATTTTAAAGCTATTTCTTTCCCATCAGTGCTGGAAATTGGGCAAGAAAAACAAAAGAATAAGCAAATGTAACTCTTTTGCTTGATGTTTCTTATAAGTGTTTTGAGGAAAAGGCATAGGAAGGGAAATGATTCCACCTAAGGTTGCTACCTGCCTGGGATGGCAAGTTGCCCAATTTTCAGAGACTCTTTGCTTTCTGCCACTACCCTCATTCAACAGGCAGACCTGAGTTTAATAGTGCTGGATCATTTCTCCTGTTGTGAGACCTGGAATAAGTTACTTAACCTTGAAGCTCCTCCATCTCTTCCTGTTTGTTTATTTTTCTCCTCATGATTTATATTTTTTAACTATGTAAACTTTGTTTCTTAGAAGAGAGTTTCTATAGGAAGAGCAAGTAACCCTTTAAACTCAGAATTTGAAATACTAACTTTAAAAAAACAACCTCCCATTAAACTATTTTATTAAATTTGGATTCCAGATTATCAGTTTTAGGATGGTAAAAGCAGCAGTTATAAGAGGTGGTGGTTGGTAAAGAGATTGGTGTTGGTCTGAGGTGTCAATTGACCTACTTTATTAAACATGTTCTCACTTGCTATTGTCATTCAAAAGGTGTTATTTTGTTTTTGCAAGATCAGTGTCATTGTAGAAAATGTTTTGTATGCCCATGTCCTGCCATGTTTGTGCTCCATTTGCAAGGTTTCTAACATGATATAGGTCATTTAACTTTTTATATATGTTGAGAGAAACAGAGGGAGGGAGGGAGAAAGGGAGAGATAGAGAAAGAGAGAGAGAGAGAGGGAGAGAGAGAGAGAGACAGTCTTTGGTAGGATACTAAAATATTTATAGTTTTAATTTCTGTGTCCTAAATGAAAACACCATGCTGTTTAACAAAACCTACAAAACCCTCCATGTAAAGTTCATATAATATGGGTTGCTGGGTTGCCACCATCATTGAAATTAATCTTACTTTCATCATTTGGGTCTTGCATTAATCTTTGAAAAACAAAGCTTATAAGTGATGTTCATATAATAGTTTTGCTTGGAACATAAGCATTTGAAGGTTATTTTAACTGTGATGAAGTTAAAGCCATGACGATGGATGAAGTTGCCCATGGAGAATGTGTATTTGCATGTTGAATTGAGTGCCTGCCGAGAATGCAACTGGGAACCAAGGGCAGTAGATTCAACAACACTGGTTTAGATCTGAGAACAATGCAGAAATGTTGTTCCCGCAAAGGCACACATACTAGGCTCTTACTCATCTCTAAAATGCTGAATTCATAGTAGCCAGCTGCCTCTGGGACCTAAGGATGACTCTGCAATGCTATGTTTTGTCACAATAAAAGTTCTTTACTTGTCAACCACTAAAAGGTCTAATGGACTTGTTCCATTTCTTATTTATTTGAGTTGCCCTTTCCTCTCCCAATTTCTAATGACTGTTGTTGAGCTAAATAGTAGTTGCCCATTAATATTCTTTAGTTAAAGGTTTCCTTTATGCATCCCATCCCTTGATTTTTAGTACTAGTTAAAATGTACCTTAAGTTTCAATTTTCTAATTCATTGAGTTCAAATTCTGTCATCTTATGAGGCTACCTCTATAAACCCTACCCTGACCCCCGTCATAACCACCCCAGATGGAGCCAACCACTTTCTCTGCTTCTATCATATGAGTGGCATTTAATTATTTAGATGTTGAACTCACCAAGCTCAGGAGCTATATATTAATCATCTCTGTTGCTATCTCATAGCACAGAGTCTGAATGATAAATAATAGTTGAATTGAACTGAGCAGGCACACAAAAAATAACACTGCCAGGGATCACAGCTAGGAATATATTTCTGGCCAGCCTTTACCTTGTCTCCAAGCCACCATATTCAAAGCTGGGAAGGGAACCAGGTAAAGGAAAATTCATTTGGGGAATTCCAGTGAGCATAGACATGCCTATTAGAACAGAGCGGATTCCTTTTTGCTTCTTTGGATAAATACTTACCAGAAAATCTTAACAAGCAACCACTTCTAAGAGTTCACACCAAAATAGGAAATGTCCAATACATTTAGTGGCTTGTAAATATTTATTTTTTAAGCATATGAAGACAGAAGTTGTTGCATATGAATGTTTATGCTGAGGAAATGCAGAATTTGCCCTTCTGACAACCTGCTATGAATTTTAACAATATTTGAAATTTTTGTTGCTAATTAGTCAATTTGATATTTGGCTGTTGCCTTGGGGAATTTACACTGACCTGCTAACAATTTAACACAAGACCAGTTAGGTAAAACTTCCAGCTTCCTGGTAATGCTTAGGTATGTGCAGAAGGACATGATGACATCATACTTAGGTCATAGGTGTTAACCAGTGCACCACGCCCTCACTCCCACCTGGGAGATCTGGATATGTTTCTCAATAACCACAGTTCTGTGGCTTGTGAGCATTTATAGCTCCACTCATATGGTTGGGGGTGGGTGAGTGACGATGGCAGTGGTGGTGGAGGAGGAGGAGGTGGAGTTTGGAGAGAGTGAGCTTATTTCCTCTGCATTCTCTCTGTCTTTTCTCTCTCTCCTATTGCCTTCCTTCTCCTCTCATTCCCTCCCCTCACCTCCTCTCTGCTGAACTACCATACTATCATGTCAGTGTGTATGAAGCCCAGCTCCTTCCTTGGCTTCTTTTTAAAAAAAAATATTTTAATTGATTTCAGAGAGGAGGGGAGAAGGAAAGAGAGATAGAAACACCAATGATGAAGATAATCATCGATCGGCTGCCTCCTGTACACCCCACACTGGGGATCAAGCCTGTAACCTGGGCATGTGCCCTGACCAGGAATCGAACAGTGATCTCCTGGTTCATAGGTTGACGCTCAACCACTGAGCTACTCCAGTGGGACTCCCTTGGCTTCTTAAAAAATTCACTTGAAGCTGAGTTTAGTATCTTTATTAAAGAGTCAGGGAATGGGGTAGAGAATGAATACAGGGTTTAGTCATGGACAATGAAAAAGTTGGCCTTCTTGTTGCCT
Source organism: Myotis yumanensis (assembly GCF_028538775.1). Taxonomy (NCBI): domain Eukaryota; kingdom Metazoa; phylum Chordata; class Mammalia; order Chiroptera; family Vespertilionidae; genus Myotis; species Myotis yumanensis. The sequence continues at coordinate 196,382,471 of NW_027223754.1, forward strand.
TCCCCCTGCCACTCATCTTCCTCTACTATATCCTTCATTGTAACTAAGTTTTTCCATTTCCCTGGTTCAGGAAAAGTCCATCTTCATTCAGATCTACTCTAATGAAGTCTTTTCCCAACAAGGATAGGCTTTTCTTGGAATAAGTTCTAGAGCCAAAAGCTACATTTTCCTGATATTATTACTCCTATAGTACTTACAAAACTAGTTTGTATTAGTTTAAAGTTATATTAAATTAGAGGCCCAGTGCACAAAATTCATGCATGGGGTAGGGGGTCCCCTCAGCCCAGCCTGCACCCTCTCCAATCTGGGATCCCCAGGATCAGGGGCCTAAACTGGCAGTCGGACATCCCTCTCACAATCCTGGACCGCTGGCTCCTAATTGCTCACCTGCCTGCCTGCCTCGTCGCCCCTAACTGCCCCCCCACACCGGCCTGATCGCCCCTCACTGCCTCTGTGTGCCAGCCTAATCACCCCTAACTTCCCCCCCTGCTGACCTGGTTGCCCCCAACTGCCCCCCGCTGATGGCCAGGTCACCCCCAACTTCCCTCCCTTCTGGCCTGGTGGATCCTAACTGCCCCTCCCCCCCCACTGGCCGGGTCACCCCTCATGGTCCCCCCACTGGCCTGGTCGCCCCATGCAGCCTGCTTGTTCAGTCATTTGGTTATTTCTCACCAACCCCCCTGCCGGCCTGGTCATAGGCAGCCATCTTGTGAGGGTGTGAGGGCTAATTTGCATATTACTTCTTTATTATATAGGATGATTTCTTGGATTTTACTGTAACTGTGCATGGTTTTGGGTGAGGCAGGGTAGGAAGTGACCTTGACTGTAAAAGTTCTGCAATCACAAATGCTATAGACTCCATCCTATCCAATTTTTTAATATACTTGATATATAAATGAATTTATCACAAAGAATTGGCTTACATGAATGTGAAGGCTAGCTAAGCCAGTTCAAAATCTGTAGGATGGGAAGGAAAGATCATCAATAGGCCGTAACTCATAAGCAAAGATTGAAACTGCTGTACACAGACAAAATTCTTTTTTTGAGAGAATCCTCAGCCCTGATTAAAAAAATATATTATTGTGGTAAAATACTAGTACACACATCAGTTCTACCCATGTTATTTAGGAATAAATCCTGAATATTTTTTTTACCTTAAGTTAAGTTGGTTAGGATCTTTAATTATATCTGCAAAGTACCTTCACAGAAACAGCTGGGCTTGTGTTTGATGGAATATGGAATAACTTGTAGCCTCGCCAAGTTGACATATAAAAAATAGCCATTACAGATTAGTAAGCTGGATAAAATGCTTACCAAAGAATGATGGTTAAAATGCATTTCAACAAAAATTTTAATAATTAAATAATGACCTAAAGGACGTATACATGTCTAAGAACTCTTCTTCTACTATATCAAAGTCTTCCCCAAGGTGCTTTTCTTAAGGAAGCATTTAAGAGTACTGATGGCAGGTGTATAGATTAAAGAGTTATTCTGATTTGTATTGGGAGATATAATGCTTAATTTATTCATTGCATTTTCAGACTCTATTAAATTTGTATTTATTGCCTGAAAAAAAGAATGAGATGATTTTTGAAATGGACTATTAAGATTTTTTTATCATTATAGAACTCATTAAGCCAATAAATTCATTCAACAAATATATAACATGAACATAGTATATATAGCAGACACTATTCTAGATTCTGTGTATAAAATACTGACTAAAACCAATGATGATCTTGCCTTCAATAATTCTATAGACATCAGGGAAAATATATTAATCAAACAGTGACAAAATATTAATCAAATATTGACAAAAATATTAATCAAACATTGACAAAAAGAATTTTTACAAACTGTGGTAATTTCTATGAATCTACAGTAAATGGTGCCTCTCCTCTGGGATGTCTGAAAGTTTGCCAGAGCTTGGATCTAAAGAAGGGGCAGAAGTTATTTGGGTAAAGAAAAGGAGGAAGAGGTTTCTAGGTTGAAGTAAAAACCTCCTAGAAGAACCTGACCAAGGCCAGGGATGCTAGAACATAGAAAGTCAAGGCAAACATGGTCAAGACAATGCTGGTGAAATTGTCAGAAGCTAGTAGCTTGAAAATTACATTAAAAACTGATTGGTCTTTATCCTAGGAGCAATGCAAGGCATTAAGGATTTTAAGATTTTACAGACGGGAGTGACACAATCAATAGATAACTTCTTTCAAGACTTTGCAAGATAAAGGTTCTACTTTTGCCCCTGAGGCTGTTATAGCAAAAAAAATACAGCTTCTACATACATAAATCCTTGTTCCTTATCCATGGCAGACATCACTAATCCATCACGACAATATTTTTTTCCTGATGGAACCAACACTTAACAGTCTCAGAACATTCTAGACAACTGATACCAGTGTGTTTCGGCAACTAAGACAAAGCCTATTTTACAGAATCACTTTGCCTTTCTTTCTTTCTTTTTTTTTTTATTAAATCTTTATTGTTCAGATTACATTTGTTCCTCTTTTTTTTCCCCCCATAACTCCCCTCCTCTCAGGTCCCGCCCCACCCTCCGCCCTCACTCCCCACCCACTGTCCTCATCCATAGGTGTACGATTTTTGTCCAGTCTCTTCCGCATCTCCCATTTCCCTTTCCCCCCGCAAGAATAGTCAGTCCATTCCCTTTCTATGTCCCTGATTCATTATAATCACCAATTCATTCTGTACATCAGATTATTTATTCACTTGATTCTTAGATTCACTTGATAGATGCATGTTTGTTGTTCACAATTTGTATCTTTACCTTTTTCTTCTTCCTCTTCTTCTTTTTTTTTTTTAATATATATTTTATTGATTTTTTACAGAGAGGAAGGGAGAGGGATAGAGAGTTAGAAACATCGATGAGAGAGAAACATCGACCAGCTGCCTCCTGCACATCTCCTACTGGGAGTGTGCCCGCAACCAACGTACATGCCCTTGACCGGAATCGAACCCGGGACCTTTCAGTCTGCAGGCCGACGCTCTATCCACTGAGCCAAACTGGTTTCAGCTTTCTTCCTCTTCTTAAAGGATACCATTCAGCATTTCGTATAATACTGGTTTAGTGGTGATGAACTCCTTTAGCTTTTCCTTATCTGTGAAGCTCTTTATCTGACCTTCAATTCTGAATGATAGCTTTGCTGGATAAAGTAATCTTGGTTGTAGGTTCTTGGTATTCATCACTTCGAATATTTCTTGCCATTCCCTTCTGGCCTGCAAAGTTTCTGTTGAGAAATCAGCTGACAGTCGTATGGGTATTCCCTTGTAGGTAATTGAGTCTCTTTCTCTTGCTGCTTTTAAGATTCTCTCTTTGTCTTTTGCTCTTGGCCTTTTAATGATGATGTGTCTTGGTGTGGTCCTCTTTGGATTCCTGTTGTTTGGGGTTCTCTGCGCTTCTTGGACCTGTAAATCCATTTCTTTCACCAGGTGGGGGAAGTTTTCTGCCATTATTTCTTCAAATAGGTTTTCAATATCTTGCTGTCTCTCATCTTCTGGCACCCCTATAATTCTGATGTTTGTATGCTTGAAGCTGTCCCAGAGGCTCCTTACACTATCTTCGTATTTTCAGATTCTTTTTTCATTTTGCTTTTCCGGTTGGGTGTATTTTGCTTCTTCGTATTTCAAATCTTTGACTTGATTCTTGCGCTCCTCTGGTCTGCTATTGGGTGTCTGTATAATATTCTTTATTTCAGTCCGTGTATGCTTAATTTCTAGTTGGTCTTTATCATAGCATCGAGGGTTTCATTAGATTTCATGAGGCTCTCATGAAGTTTATTGGCAGCTTCTAGCACATTATTGCAAGCCCTCAAAATTGTGTTTTTTAGCTCTATATCCTCCATTTCTGTCATGTTTTTTTGTCTCCGCATTTTTTATGCTTTCTTGGTGCACCCCCTTGTGGTCTTTGTGTGCAGTCTTGTTCTAGTTGAGCCTTGATTGTTGTAGTTAATACTAGAGGGATTTGACCACCAGGCCGACTGGCTGTGAGAATCAGCTGTGTCTGTCTCAGGGAGGTGCTAATCTAGCCTTTGCCTGAGGCTATCCAGCAAATGGCTCTGCAGAGGGCTTGGGCGGGGCAGGATCAACAGGGCGGGTGGAGGGAGCAGTTATGGCTGCTCTCAGTCCCATTCCCAGAGGCTCTGCTTCTCAGAACCCCAGCAATTGCTGCAAACCTCGGAGAGAAAGCTGCCCTCACGTTCCAACTGATGCCAGACAATCCCACTTCTCCCGTTTGAGTCTGAGTCCCTAGAGACTCGCCCGGATCTGGAGCTCAGAGTCTGAGACTCCCTCCTGATTGAAAACGACAACCGCGCCCTCAGCTACCAGCCTGCTTTGCGCACGCACCTTCTCACCTTTATATTTTCCACACTGCGCCTCCTCTGAGCCTCGGTATGCTGTTGTCTTTCCTTCTAGTTGAAGAGTCTCTCCTCAGCCAGCCTTCCTGTGTTTCTGGCTGATGTCCGTTCCGTCTTTTAGTTGTATTTTTGAAGTGGTTGTTTGCGGCAGCAATCTCCGGTGTTTATCTATGTCGCCATCTTGCAAGTTCTCCCACTTTGCCTTTCTTAACAAAAACACAAAATTGTTTGGGATAAGTTTGCAAGATAAAATACAAGACACCTAATTATATTTGAATTTTAAATAAACAAATGATTTTTTAGTATATGTCCCATATAATCTTTGGGACATACACTAAAAAAACAATTACTTTTTGTCTAGATAAAATTCATATTTAACTGGCTACTTGCTAAATCTGGCAACCCTCATTTGAGAGAATTAATTGAACTTAGGTCATAACAGTCTACAGCACAGTACCAGCCCATAATAAATGCTTAATAAACATTTATTAATTCAATCAGTTCATTTGTTCTAAAGGCATAACTTTAGGAAAGTGTAAAAAAGTATTGTTTTCTGACTTACCATGATTTTTCTTCATATATTAGCTATCCTATATAATAAAATCCTAATATGCAAATCGACTGTCAGTGGAACTACTGGTTGCTATCATGTGCACTCAATGCAGGAACTGCCTCTGGTGGTCAGTGTGCTCCCACAGGGGGAGTGCTGCTCAGCCAGAAGCTGGGCTCATGGCTAGCGAGTGCAGCGGCAGTGGCAGGAGCCTCTCTTGCCTCTGAGGCAGCACTAAGGACCCCTCAGCGGACATCCCCTGAGGGGTCCTGGACTGGGAGAGGGCACAGGCCTGGCTGAGGGACTCCCCGCCCCCAGTGCACGAATGTTGTGCACCAGGCCTCTAGTAAGAAATAGTCACAAAAGGTCTGAAGCTCAACTGCTCTTCCACTATTCTTTGCCTAGACTAAGGGCTCTCCATGATTTTTTACTGAACCCCATAAGACAGTGCAAAAAACCCACCCATTTCTACTTTCTAATGAAAAAAATAAATGGTAAGAACATGTCAGTGCCTAGGAAGTAGAATGTAGGCTTAACCAACAACCTACAACAAACCACTATTATAAAGATAAAAACAAATTAAATAATTTTAAATTCAAAAGGAATAATGGAAATTATTCAAATCATGACCAACTCAAGAAAATTCTTGGTGCAATATAAACAAATCACCCTTCCTGAATTTTTTGGGTTTACTAGTAATCTACAAGTGATCATACAAAATAAAAGTCTTCCATCCTTGTCAAACACTATGTGGCAGTCAGGTCTCTTAGGAGAATATTGAATTATATTCCTCAATAAACTCTAGGGACTGCCTGGTTTTAGTTAATGAATCACAAATTTTAGTGACTGTTAACTGATTTAGGAATTTACTAGAAAATAAACGTTGGTTGTTTATGCAAATGAAAGCCTGTAGAATTGTGGGTAATTAATCCAAAGGGACTAAAGCAGAGACTAGCAATTTTAGATCAGTCTTAGGATTATTAGGTAGCCCTACGTGGCCCACACTGAGAATTACTGATCTGGAAAGATTTACTATCTTTTTCTGGCATTTGAACTCTATAGTAGATGGCAGATATTAGAGTGTCTTAATTTATAAATTCAGGTAAACTATGAAATAAAACGATAATTTATGGTTTCTAATTTTATTAGCAGGAATTGCGAAAGATGTGATTTAATAAAATAAATCAAAGCCCTTAGATCTCTTGGGTCCAAACTGTATTATACAAGCACATTACCTATTGTATCTCTAATTAATTGTAATATCTCCGTGTCTCTAAGCTGGCTAGCATCAGTCTCACCTTTCTTCTGAAAGAGTTTATATTACAAGCTTAACTGCCATCCTTCCTCATGGAACTTGTCCTGGGTTGACCACATTTGTATTATATTCAAGACTAATGCACTGAGAGCCCCTTTGTGGGCTCACCCAGATTCTTTTCAATATAAGGGTCCTGTAATTAAGGCTGGGAGGTGTGGTTGTGACTGAGTGCCCTGCAGATTGCTCATTACCATGCCATCTGAACAATTGAATAACCTTTTTAATTAATCCAAAATTGGCATGTCCCCCTTCAGGCTACAGTGCAGCTTTTGCAAGAGTTGGTCTCTTGGTAGTTCTCAATTTAGCTTATTATTTGAAACCTAAATCTGCCCAGGCTAATGAGCGTGACCAATTCCTCTTACCAAGACCACATAGGAGTCTCCATCTGCACTTCACTAAAGGGTGAGAAGACCAGATGGCTTGGGGTGATATTCTGGTTCTTGAAGAAGTTCCCATCAGTCTAGAGATGAGAGAAAATAATTTACAGAGTAGTTGAAAATCATTTTTTACTTTCTTGTTCCTTTATTATTATTTTCTCCATTTCAGGTTTGACTTTTAGTCTCAGTCCTTCATACTTTTGTCTTAAATTTAAAATAATTTAACAGGTTTTGGTAATTTGATATTCTGAAACTTTAGTATCCCTGAAGAAATTGGTTATCTGAATGGATTTAAAATATATATTTTTGGCAAGATTGAACTTGTATGTAATTTTTTTTAACTTGGGAAGATTAGAGTAGGGGGCACTCACTCTTTAAATCCAGAAAAAAAAAGATTGTGTGTGTGTGCACGCGTGTGAGTGTGTATGTGTGTGTGTGTGTGTGTGTGTGTGTGTGTGTGTGTGTGTTTCACCTGGCCACAATCTCCAATATTTGAACTACTTTCCCCCAGTCAAACAGAAGATACCCCATTTGTTTCTGGAGGTTCATAAAAGAATTCCTCACAAAAACCTACTCTCTCTTGCATATCTGTTTCATTCACCAGGGTCTATCCACTTCCTTCTCTATTTTCAGACTTACCTGGGGCAAATGCTCCCAGCTGCCATTGCTAAGAATCTTAATAATTCCTTCTTATAACAAACGTTAGTTGAGTTCTTACATGTGGCAAGTGCTATGTTAGAAATTGCCTATGCTGCTGTCTCTATACACTCCCAAAAAGTATGTTCTTGGGATACAAGAGCGGGGCTGCAGTCTAGACCCAGGGATAGAATGTCCTCTCCCCATTGGCACCTGCTGACACCAGCGCTTCAAAGCTGATAAATAGCCCCTACCACTTGCCAAACAAAGGAAGGCTTGAAATATAGGTTTTCCTGGTTATGCACACTCTATCAAAGATGAGATTTGAGTCTCTTGAGGATGAGATTTGCCTGACTCTAAGTTCTGAGCACCCTTGGGCAGTTGTGTATGTGAGAAGAAAACTTATCTAGGAGAATTGCCTGGGATGGGCAGTTCAACCTTGAGATGTAGCAGTGAGAGATCTACCTTCCCATCCCTCACCAATTAGCTTGAAGAAAACATATTTTGCATCAGGAAGTCCCCTCAGAGCTTAGCACTGGCCCAGTACCATACACAGTGGCCTTCCACTTGACAGGATCAACAGTGAAGAAAGCCTCCCCGCTTACTATCCACATCAGCATCCTCCACCAGAGTGGTACGTTTATTACAGTTGGTGCACAGGTGGGGAGGCTATGTGTCTGGGGTAGAGGACATCTGGAAAATCCCTCTACCTCCGTCTCAATCTTGCTCTCACCATCTCCCAGGAACCTTGAAGAGCAGGCAAGGTGACACCCCGCTGCAGGTGTCCAGCCTCTGGCTGTTAGTTTCAGCCACCATCATGTCCTGGGCTGCTCCTCCCAAGTACAAATTCAGATGCACTTCACAGAAGAGGTAGATAAACCAAAGCCTGGCTACTGGTGAAATGGGCAGTGGGCCTCGCCTTTGCCCTATACAGGAGGGAGCCTGATTCCACCTGAAGCTTAGCTTATTCATTTTCTATTCCGTCAGATTATTTTGTTGGCGCTTGAGAACCTGGGAGAACAAAATGCCGTTCTTAAAAACATGAGATGTGCTCACAGGCTCACACGCTGCCTGTGTATCACGTGCAGCTCTGAGTGAAGAAGCCACGCTCCAAACACTTGAGCCGCTTCCACGCACACCTCATCCATATGGATGAAGTGCTCTGCCCCACCACAGGGCTTCTCTAAAGTTGCCATGGAGTGGTCGTCCTCCCGGTGATTTCCTCTGTACTGTCTTTGAATGGAGAGGGAGCAATGTAACTGACAGCAGGAAGTGCTAGTGGGCATGGTATATATAGTATAATAAAAACTATAAACAGAAGAGGTCTTTTTGGTGTATTTTTTTTAAAAAATACATTTTTTATTGATTTCAGAGAGGAAGAGAGAGGGATAGAGAGAGAAACATCAGGATGAGAAAGAATCATTGACTGGCTGCCTCCTGCACGCCCCCCACTGGGGATCGAGCCCGCAACCCAGGCATGTGCCCTTGACCAGAATCGATCCTGGGACCCTTCAGTCCACAGGCTGATGCTCTATCCACTTAGCCAAACCAGCTAGGGCTTGGTGTATATTTTTAATTGGAAGAAAATACAGGCTTTTGAGTGATAATATTTGCTATATTTCCCTAAATACAACACCTCAAAAAGGCCAGGTGGGCAATAGGTATATGGAAAAATATATGGGTGTTGAATGTCAGGTATTGTCAGGTAAGATATTTAACCTATGATGCCCAGCAGCGCCATCTACAGCATGAGGACATTGGGATGTTGAAGAATGGTGATAAAGTATACAGTTCATAAGATATACAGGTCTCTTGTCCCTCCCCCCATTTAAAAACTAGAAAAAAGGGAAGAAACCCCACAACTGACGGCTTACCATGAATTTTTGTAGAGGTGTACAAGGTTTCTCTCGACCCTCTTAGGGTTCCAGGCTGGGTCTAAAAATTAAACTGACAAAGACATTCACAGGAGAGAAACACAAATTTATTTATGCTTTACATGGCTTGGGAGCCTTCATAAGGAAACGAAGACCTAAAGAAACAGTTAGACCTGAGTATTTTTGCTGTTGCTGTTGTTAATCCTCATCTGAGAGTACTTTTTTCCATTGATTTTTAGAACGAGGAAAAGGGAGGGCAGGAAAGGTGAGAGAGAGGGGGAGAGAGAGAGAGAAACATTGATGTGAGAGAAACACATTAATTGGTTGCCTCCCTCATGCATCCTGATAGGGGCAGGGTTCAAACCTGCAACCCAGGTATGTGCCCTTGGTTGGGAATCGAATTGGAGGCCCTTTGGTGGTGGGCCCATGCTCTAACCACTGAGAATACTGGCCAGGGCAGACCTTCGTATTTTTTTTTTCTGGATTGGGTGAAGAATGCACAGTCATGGAGGAATATGATAGGTTAAGGAGTGTGAGGTAATTATAATAAACTGGGAGAAACTTAGCAAGGCCTGTTTGTTCTGATTCTTCTGGAGTCCCTTTGTCTTTGGAAATAAGGATGCTCCTTTCCTCCTGGTACAGGGCGGGCACCTCTCACAGGAGGGTTTAATGATCTGTTTCAGCAAAGAGGAGCGAGGGGGAAAGTCAGAGTGACCTTCAGCTTACAAGGTATCATATTTTGGGGTAGTGTGTCCTGAACCCCACATCTCCAATGACTCATGCTCAAGAATTTATGCACAAAAACATTTACTAAATTGTTCACAGCAAAAAGTATCCATGCCTTTTCCCCTTCAATCCCTTTCTCATTCCCTGCTCTCACAACCTTATTTATTAAAGTACTTTTTGGTGTGTGTTTGGGGCAGGGGGGGGGGAGTGGGAGAAGTCTCACTTGGCTGAATGTCAAGTTGACTTCCCTTCCGCAGCTCTGCTTCTGTGGGCAGAAGCCCCGCTTGGGCAGGCTCCTCTCCGCTGAGTGTTTTTCTGTCATTTTAAAGGACAACAGCAGAGATGCAAATTGCGGAGCCTGCTGGGGAGACAGGCACACAAAGAGGCAATTCAGGCGACAAGTGTGCAGGGAGTAGAGGGGGTGGAGGAGGGGCCCAGGCAGGGCACATTCTTCAGGTTCTTTCTTCTGCCTTTTGTTAGCGGATTTATTGGGCTTGTTAAGCACTAAGGGAACACTGTGAGGCTTGGTGGCCTCCGGCTTGGGAGGCCTTTCAGAATTCTAAACTGAAGGCATCTTGGGACTCTCCACCTCCTAGGGTCCCCTGAGGACCCTGGGAATGGACACTTAGAAACCACAGAGATGAATCATATTTTTGTTCAAGGTAGCAAGTATGGGACACAGTACATGACACGGGCAGGTAAAAGTCATAGCCTCCTGGTGTTGGACGCAGCCCCCACTTCATCCCGACTCCTACCCTGTCCTCTGCCCCTGCTCCACCCCATCCCAGGCATCTTTGTCAGCTATAGACCTCTCCTGGACCTGAACTGTGCTCCCTGAAGGAAACCCACTACACTGCTCAGAGGGAACAAGAAACACCAAAGTCTGGTAGAATTCAGAATATCAGAGTTCTAAAAACAGAGTGAATCTGGGAAGGCAGCTGAGGGAAGAAGGGCCAGGCAAATTTTGGGAAATCATGGTGTTATGGGTAGAAGTGGAGTTCTTGGAGCGCCATGAGAAAAAGAATTTCCTGAGGCTCCCCTATGGGAGAATGGGATTTTGTGGACAGCTTTATTGATGATCTAACATTAAAGGGGTTCCCTTCCAAGTTTGCCACAAGCACTGTTCTCCTCCCCTGGACCTCACATGTGGCCCTGCACTGGATGGGATTGATTTCTGCACAGGCAGAGTGTCAGGCTGTCTGGAGATTTGGGTTCGGGGCGGGGGGGTTGGGTGGGGGGGTTGGGAGTAGGGGAGCGGGACTTCTGGGGACTGCGAAGCCCTAATTGGCACCATGACTCTGGGCAAGTCACTCTCCCCCCTCTAGGCCTGTTACCTCTTCTATAAAACGAGGGGGTTGGGCTGGGGTCTTCAGAGCCCTGTCCTGCTCTGACAGTAGGAACCTCAGGGGCTCTAATTGCCTCATTAGAACACCAGGGAATGCCTTTCTAGTAATTGTCTCCCTGGCTCCTGTCTTACCCACTCCCTACTGGGCTCTGCCTCCCAGGAAACAAAAGCAGCTGCTCTCTCCTCTGGGGCTTCCTGGGATCTGGTGAGCCCTTCTTGTCAGCATATGTGCACAGGCATTCTCTGCCTTTCTCCCTCTTCCGAGGCCTGTCTCCAAGGGCCTCCTGAGTGCCCCCCTTTGAGCCACTCGTTCTCTTTTCTGATTATTTGGCTAGGGAAGCTGGCCTCTATCCCAGGTGAGATTAAAGTTTCCTTTATTACTGTCCATCTTGCACAAGGATTTAACGGTGGGTGCTTTACAAATAAGCATGTGTGTTGTAGCTGCGATCAAGTCATGCTCAGACTCCAGGTGAAATGGCTCAGATGCAAATGGCAGTGAATGGCCGGAGAAGGTTAATCTCATAGAACTGTCCCTGAAGAAATACACTTTCAGAGGTTCAACAGCTGCCCTTAAGAGATGGTCTCTTTGCTTAACAGAGGATGTTTCATTTTCTATGTTTTAAGAACCAGACATAAATGGAGTAGATAATGTGGCTTTAAAATTCTCCCAGAGAGCCTGTTCTATGAGTCTCTTATAAAATTCTTAATGTGTTTAGGAGAGTGTGCATTTCTGAGAGGCCAGGAAACAGTTTCTGTATGTTCATCTGGGCACGTGCAGGGCAAGAGATCAGAGACATGGGAGGGACTGGTGGGAAACTCAGGTCTACTTGGAAACCAAAGAAACCCGAAAGTCTGGTAGAAACCAGAATATCAGAGTTCTAAAAACAGAGTGAGTCTTGGAAGGCAGCTGAGGGAGGAAGGGTCAGGCAAATTTTGGGAGATCATGGTGTTATGGGGAGAAGTAGAGTTCTTGGGGTGCCATAAGAAAAAGAATTTCCTGAGGCTCTCATGGGAGGATGGGGTTTTGTGGAAAGCTTTACTGATCATGTAACATTAAGGGGATTCCCTTCCAAGGTCCCATCTCTGTCCATCTCACCATGGAGGAAGTTCAATCTGGTCTTTAGCGGGGCCAGAATTAAGGCCACTGCCCAGAATGTCAGTTCCATATTAAAGTATAGTCCAGTACAGAACGGGCTAGCTTAGTTTGTGTTCCAAGGTGTAGTCCATTGTGTGTGGGGTTCAGGGCCATGGGGCTGTTTAAGGTCATATGGTTATGGAAAGAGAGCAGGCAGGCACTTGGGTAAGTATGGGTCATGGAGCAAAGTGAACAAACCCTTTGTCAGGGAGTTTTAATCAGGAGCTTCTTCAAACTAACCAGTCAACCTTCCAAGATATTGCATGCTTCTGATGGAGTCCACCCCCTAGCCAGTGCATGATTCCCCAAACTAGAGTTAGAATCCAGTGCTGCAGTGTGTGAGTAGTGTGGCCCTGAGCAAAATAATTTATCTTTCTGTGTCATTTTCTTCATCTAAAAGAAGAAAATAAAGCCCTGGCCAGTGTGGCTCACTTGGTTGGAATTCATTCCATATACCAAAGAGTTAAAAGTTTGATACCCAGTCAAGGCACATGCCTGGGTTGTAGGTTCAATCCCTGGTTGGGGAGCACGTGGAGGGTAGCTAATTGATGTTCTCTCTCCCATTGATCTCTCTCTCTCTTTCTCTCTCTCTTCTTCTCCCTTTCCCTCTCTCTAGATTTGATGATCATATCCTCAGGTGAGGATTAAATAATAAATAAATAAATAAATAGAAAAAAAGGATAAGAATAATAACACCTAACCAGCAGGAGGTTTTCCAGGAACAAAATGAGAACACTCACAGGAAGTCCTTGGAAGAGAACAGATGCTCATTGAATAGCCTCTTTCTTGGTTTCTTCATCTCACTGTTCCCTTCATCTTGTTGTGCCATCAGGAATGGCTTTTGCTTGACGGTAATATGTATTCATTTCTCTCCCCCCAGATTACCTTTGCCTCAACCCAATTTCAGTTTCTCTTTATCAATTTGTAGTATCTTAGGGTGATAGAGCTAGAAAATACCTTATCTCATTTATTTCTGCCTGTATATCTAGGTCACTTGGGGATTAAAACATATATATTCAGTTTCTTTGGGGTCCTGTATTAGATTGGATTATTCTTCAAAAGTATTCACTCCTTCTTCCTAATTCCCATGAGAAGAACATACTCCAATGTTATCTTAGGCTTTGCTTTGTTTGATTGACTAATAAACAGACATGAAATGAGTTTGTGAAGTTAAACTGGCTCCTTTGCACCTCTGCTGTTGCCATGAGAAGATATGTCCAATCTAGCATGCTGATCCCTGGAGTAGGACAAGATACAGGTGGATCAGAGCTGAGCAGCCTCAGTGGAGCCCAGCTCTCATCAGCCAGCACCCAGCTGACCCCTAGATATAACTGGGCCAGTCAGGATCAGCAGAGTCATCTAGCCATGCCCATCAACTCAAGTCTGGCTAGCCCACAGATTTGTGATCTAAATACATAATAATATACCATTGTAATGTTGTGGTTCATTTTCTTTCTTTCTTTTCTTGTTTTTTTAATCTTCACCTGAGGATATGTTTTTTTATTTTTATTTTAGAGAGAGCAGAGGAGAGGAACACTGATCAGTTGCCTCTGAGTATGTACCCCAATCAGGGATCAACCCACAACCTGGGTATGTGCCCTGACTGGGAATCAAGCCCACAACCTTTTGGTGCATGGGATGACGATGCAACCAACTGAGCCACACTGACCAGGACTGTTGTGTTCTTTGTTGAGGGCCTGATCTTATCTTCCTCTCCAGATATTTCAGGTAACAGGCTTGGGAGACCAGGAATCTGTATTCCTGAACCTTTTCCCCTTCCCTCTCCAAATATGATTAGGACATTCAGCTAGATTTGGAAAACACTGATCTCCTTTAATCTCCTTTTCTCTTCCAGGGAGATGCTGAGAACCAGAAAGGTAAAGTGACTTGCCCACAGTCTCAATACCTGCCAAGGTTAGTATTTAGAATCCTAGATTTTTTTTTTATATTAATACTCTTTCTTCTCTATGCCACTGTTCCCATTTTTTGAAAAAAAAAAGTTGTCATAGAAGAAGAAATTCTTCATGTCCCTGTCACTTAGATGCTTTGGGCTGGAGTATTTCAGCTCCACACTGATATCCACCCTTTGAAAACCATTGATGAAAGGATATACACAATGGAAAGAGTATATTGACTTTGGTTGTAATTGTATTTACTGTGCCAAACCACTGAGCTCAGGGTAAAAAGGCAGTCACTAGATCATGTGCTTTAGAGGGAATTTAAAGTACAGTATTCTTTTTCAACTTGGGAAAGTTTATGCTATTTCTAGGCAATTATTTCTTGTGGGAATAAAAATGTGTGACTCTTTCATCCTGTTCCTCTTGCTGTGGCTTTTCCTCATTAGCGGCGTCCTTCCTCTGGAGCTGCAGTGATGCCCTCCAAGTGCTGAATCTATTACCGCAGAGGCTGGGCTTTATAGACCTGACAGAAATACAGATTGGGAAATTGCAAGATCTGTCTTGAGTTGGATTAATGTTTGTTGAGCACCTGCTATGTGCCAGCTCTGTGCAAACTGCTTGCACATACATGAATTTTTATTAAATGTACAGGAATTTACAAAGAGTGGGTGTAGGCTGTGTAGAAGGTAAAGAGAGACACTTGTGGCCATTATTTTACACTCCTTTTGTGACATTTCTCTATTTGCCAACAGTCTCCTGTTTAATCTTGCCCATCTGTTAAGTAGGGAAGAATCATCTCTTTCCGATATCAGCCCTCTAACCCAGACATCACCTTTTCCCACCCCTTTACTACACCAAGGACTGCTTAAGTAATAAAGCCAGACAAGGTGCTATATATTTCTTGGCTGAACAGGGCAGAAACAGTGGCTCCTTCTTGGTCTAGGGTTCTTATTGTTTCCCACGTGGGTCATTGCCATGCTCCCTCTAGACTTCTCCCCACCAGCTTCTCACCTTCCTAGTCTACACTACTCAACTCAACCTTCAAATGCCATATCCCCAGACCACAACTCCTGAGAGGAGTCATTTATATAGATAGATCTCTCTGCTTAAATCCTTCACTATCCTTCCTTTATGACACTGCTCAAATCCCACAGAATCTCTCTTTTCAGTTCTCATGGGATTTCTTTTCATTCTTGCCCTGCAGCATAGCATGGTCCGTGAGTGGTGTGTGTGTGTGTGTGTGTGTGTGTGTGGCATCTGGTGCTGCTCTGTCCCGTCATGTGCCCAGTGCCCAAAGTATGCCATCTCTTGGCCAACTTGCAGTGCTGGCCTAGGCTTGATGACCACCTTGCTGTGGCCCTCGGACTGCCTACTTCAGGGGTGCCCATCACCTTCTGTGCGCCCATCCCCAGCACTGACTTGCACCTGGAGGGCTGGTTCCTGCTTGCTGTGCAACATGGGTTAGATCTGGTTCAGGAAACCCAGCAAACATCTTATCCATTCATTTCCTCCAATGAGGTCTGAGCCCCAGCTGTGGGTGCTCTCCCTCGACCTGAGGGCATTCTTTAGAGTGCTCTTCACATCTTTGTATTTACTCTCTATCATAGGTTAATCATCCTTCTTATTAAACTGCCCCTGTTTAAATCACTGTGTGATTTTGTCTCCTGTTTTACCCCATTCTGTAAATATCTTGAGTCTCAACTTACTCTGTGGTAAATCAGACATTATGGTTATAGTCTTTTCTCTTCATCTACTTATACTGAATTTGCTTTCTTTCCTACCAACATATTATTTGTTGCTTAACAGATATTCACCGAACTCACCTGCAGCCTAATGTTTATGTGTCTGCAAATCCCTTAAACCTAAAAAGACTACTAATATGCACTATGGACTAGACTGTTGCTTCTCAACATGCTATCTGTGATAAAGGTCCAGTTTTTAACCAGTTAACTGCCACATGTTCAAAATGTAAACCATCTGTATGTCTATAGAACAGGGGTGGGCAAACTTTTTGACTCGAGGGCCACAATGGATTCTTAAACTGGATCGGAGGGCCGGAACAAAAGCATGGATGGAGTGTTTGTGTGAACTAATATAAATTCAAAGTAAACATCATTACATAAAAGGGTACGGTCTTTTTTTTTTTTTTTTTAGTTTTATTCATTTCAAACGGGCCGGATCTGGCCCGTGGGCCGTAGTTTGCCCACGGCTGCTATAGACACTTATGGCATACAAAGAGCTAAAATTTAATTTCCAAACCTGTCTTAAACCAAAAATTCTGTGAAACATAATAAAATGCACTACTATTAATAACTTTTTTTTAAAAAAGACATACAAAATACAAGCCCAATATTTAGTATTGGATTCAAGAGACATGATTACTCTATGAAACTGCTATAGACGTTGCTAAATACCCTCAACTTTTATACTGGTGTTGCCATGGGTGGTGACCCTGTATAGACCATACCTTGACCAGCACTGATCTAGGCTATTCACCAACACTAGGAATCACATTGCACCCTGATTTTCAAACCTGATCCTCTCATTGCACCTTGCTTGCATTGAGGGGGTTTGCTTTACTACTTTAAGGGATAGTGAAAGGACTCTCATTCATCCTCTGGTTCTGTCCAAGTGCCATCTCCAGCACATGCTCTATCGGCATCACTTCCATGAGACATCTTAGCCTAATGTGGTAACTTTGCCATAAGCACAGTCCCTCTTTCATTTATCTGGAGGTAGTAGCTGTGACAATGAAGTGTGCCCATATTCCCCAGGGCTCCAGGCCACTGAATTCATGGAGAGACACCCCACTATTCTTCCTGCCGCCCCCCACTCTGTTTGCAGCTGATAAGAGCCAGGAGATGAGGGTTATTTGCATATGTGAATTGTCTTAATAGCGTGGGTTGCACCTATTATTACAGCCAAAAGCCATGTGTCAAAGCCTGAGTTTAGCCAATCAGACAGGAAAAAACAAATGAACTGGTCGGGTTGTCCAGCAAAAGCACCATAATTGTAGCTTTAAATGTTAACATGGAGGCTCGCTAGAGTCCCTAATCTCCCTGTTCTTCTATTATGATGTGGGCACAGCATCCTCCTGTCTCTTAATTATTGTCATTATACTAGTCTATCTAAAACTATATTTGTAAAATTCTTTAGACTCCATGGTAATTCTACTGAGTTCATTTTCCCATCTCTCCTCTGGGTTTGTGTCCTGCCTTCCTAGCTCAGTTTGTCAGCCAAAGATTCATTTTGTATTCAGTGGAGCTGCCACCCCATTGTTGGTGCTCGCTAGATTGTAATAGAAACGCCATGCCACCGAACTGTGAGTCGAAGCTGAATTACAATGATACTGCCCCAATTTTACAGATGCTGCCCAGTGCCAAAGAGCTTTAATAAAATGCTCAAGGTCACCGAGCAAATCCAATGCAAAATCAGGGGTGGGACCAGCTGTTGTGAATTTTGAGCCTAAATCTCATTTCTTTGCATCAGACTGCCTCTCCAAACCACAAGAGATACTCTTATCACTGTTGTTGGGTGAGTGTTCAGTTCGCTGCAGTCGATACCGTCAAATGAAATCTTCAAATGCCAGAAGTATGCTGTGAGACAGTCTTCACCTCTATGAACTCTAGCATTAGAAGCTGCAGCAGCACAGAGGCAACTAGGAAATCCATAGCCACAGTTAATGCTGGCTGTTAAAAGTATGTCTGTTAGGAAATCATTCTAGGGTGACAATGATCAATGCTGGTATTCATTAAAACAACAGTGACAAAAACAACACAACCCACAACCCACCTGAAACAAAATCTAAGAAAGATGGTCCATAGTTCCTATAGAAGGCATAGAAATAGATCACTAATAATCCAAGTAATCCAATTCCAAATAATGGCAATATGGAATATAATTTTTTCAAACACTATTCTCTTCTTCCCTCCTTTTCTCTTTTCCTCTTCATTCTGATCACTTCTCCCCCCTCCACCCTGCCCCCTCCATACACAGGCCTCATCCCCCCACTCCCCTCTCAGTCATTAGTATCTGGGATAAGGCCAGTTGAAATAGAAGTAAGGAAAACTGGATTAAAGATAATTTAATGTAAATTGCCAACATGCAATTGTAGGTGGTTAACATTTATTGTGTTAACTACTCAGAGCGAATTATATGATGGATGCTTTACATACATTCCCTCTAATTCTTAAATCAACCTCATAAGGTAAATTTTATAGATGAAAAAACTGAGTCTTGAAGAAAGAAGCTTGCCCATGATCATGGGTAGGGAATGTCAGGCTCATGGGCCCTGTAAGGCCGGCAAAATCATTTGGCCTGGCCCTGCCAAGGCGTTAAGGGATGAGTTAATTAAATGTTTGACCAAAGATAGCAGACTAATTTTTAAGTTGATAATTTTGTATAGTCTGTGAATGATATTATAAATATCCAAATGGCCCTTGGCAGATAAAAGGCTCCCCACCCCTGATAGATGATAAGTAACTGGGTTTCAAATTGGGTCTCTCTGGTTCTATCCTTCTGCTCTACTCTGCACTGTCCCTTTAAGAGATGGAAAATTACGTTCAGTGATGGCAGTGGTTTATTTATTTACCTTTAACACCAGTTATTTTAGTGTCTGGTTGGAGTTGCTATAGTAGTCAATGTGAACTGTGTAAAATGCAGACAAACTCTGGATACTGAATGCAAAGCAACTTAAAAAAAACTCAGTGACCTGACTCTGGTTTATAGGTTCTGTTTTAGATGCCAAGTGCTAATCATAAAATCAAAGAAAAACTATGAGAAAGGAATAATAATTTCGCTGGCATTCAGTTATTCTCTGTCACATTAAAGCTTGACTGTTAGAGAGCATGAAAAGGAATATGAACTTGGAAAATGAAGTTTTCTATGAGAGATATGGAAGCTTTTTCTCTTCTCCCAGCATTCCCTACCCTCTCTCCTGTTCCATGTGTATTTCTCCCCCACTCTCCCCAAATCATTTAACTTGTTTCGACTAAATTAGACTTAGTAAGACAGATTTAGGAATTCACCTTGTCCATTGGGGTGGGTGGATGTCTATGATAATATCTGAGGATAATTTGGGATAAAGTAGAAATAGCAATAATTATAAGAATATCTTGACTATTTTTGACTCCTTCCTTTTTTTAAGCTTTATTGAGGTACAATTAACAATAATAGTATATATTTACTAGAGGCCCGATGCACGAAATTTGTGCAAGAGTAGGCCTTCCTTCCCCCCCAGCTGCTGGCACTGGCTTTCCTTTGACTGCCAGGCCAGCACCTTCCCTCACAGCTCCGGCTTCATCTGGAAAGTCATCTGGAAGGATGTCTGGAAGGACGTCTGGTCTAATTAGCATATTATGCTTTTATTATTATAGAAGGTAGACACCTTGATGTTTTGATATAGGTATACATTGTGAAATGATTGCCACAATAACTCTAATCAATGTCATCCTCACCTCACATAGTTACCTTTTGGGAAGGGGTGAGAATACTTAAGATCTATCATCTTTGCACACTTATAGGATGCAATACTATATTGTCAATAAATTAATAATTTAACAGTCACAGTGCTGTACATTAGAGTCCAAGAATTTATTCATCTTGTATAACTGAAACTTTATACCCTCTGGCCCATTCTTTTCATTTCTCCTTTCCCTCAACCTCAGTAAGCAACTTTCTATTCTCTGTTGCCATGAATTAAGGTATTAAGTGAAGTCGTGCAGTGGTTGCCCTTCTGTCCCTGGCTAATTTCTCTTAACATAATGTCTTCTAGGTTCATCCATGTTGTCTTCAAATGGCAGGATTACCAGACTGAATAACATAACATTCTACTGTGTAGAACATGCACCACACACACACACATCCATGGATATTTCATTTGTTTCCATATCTTGGCTATTTGAATGCTTCTATTTGAATAACGAACATGGGGGAGTGCAGATAATGCTATGATATACTGATTTCACTTTCTTTGGATATACTAGTATAACAAGAAGTGGAGTTACTGGCTTCTATGGCAGTTCTATTTTTAATTTTTCAAGGAACTTCCAGACTGTTTTTGATAATGACTATGCCAATTTACATTTCTATAATCAGTGTATCAGGGTTCCCTTTTCTCCACATCCTTGTCAAAACTTCTTAGCTCTTATCTATTTTATAATAGCCATTCTAACAAGTATGAGGTGATATTTCACTATGGTTTTGATTTGTATTTCCCTAATGATCAGTAATGTTGAGGGCTTTTTTTTTTTTTTAACATATCTCTTGGCTTTTTATATGTCTTCTTTTTGAGAAATATCTGTTAAGGTCCTTTGCCCACTTTTTGAGTTTTGTTTATTTGTGTGTTTTGCAATTGAGTCAGAGTTTCTTATATATTTTGGACATTAATCTTTTATCAGATATACTAGAGACCAGATGCATGAAATTCATTCAAGAGTCGGGCTTCACAGCCGTGATGGCTGCCTCGATCTCTCCCTCACAGCTGCTGGCGGCTGCCTCAATCCTGTGGCTGCAGCCCTGGCTTCATCTGGAAGGCCATCCAGAAGGCTGTCTGGAAGGACATCTGGTCTAATTAGAACATTATGCTTTTATTATTATAGATGTTTATAAATATTTTCTTCCATTCTGCAGCCTTCCCACTCTGTTGACTGTTTACTGTGCAGAAGCTTTTAGTTTGATGAAGTTGCACTTGTCTATTTTTGCTTTTTTTGCCTGTGCTTTTGGTGTCATATCCAGAAAGTCTTTGCCCAGACTAACATTTGACTTTTTTCTTTATTTGTACAAGATTGTGACATTCCAAAGACTTATTCATAAAATATATTGACACTTAACTCATTCAGAATTGAGAGGCAGCAGTTATTATCTCCCTTTTGTACATGCGTAGACTAAGGCATATGGCCACATAAAAAGATTTGTGAGAGAATGCAGTCAATTGTGGGGGAATATAAGGCAAAATCTGGAACTTTTAAGTCCCCATTTTATGGCAATTTAACAATACATTTGATATTCAAATCCTGCTGGTATTTTCTTCATTGAAACTCTTAATTGTATAACAAATTTCTAGCTGAACTATGTAGAACCACCATCAGAACAGTATTTCTATAATTAGATTCTAACACTGTGCCAGTCATACTCTGCTCAAGGGATATGTGAGAATGTTCTAAATGACGTCCAGCAGAGTGTTACCTCTTGGGAGGACATGAGGGTAAGGAAGACATGATTAAACCTTCAAAATGCTCCGAGTCTGATTTGAGAAAATAAACTCACTCCTATAAAGTCATCAAAGCCCAAAATATGAGGTGCTGACAAAAATAACCAGGGGGTCAATGGGACAGAGATATTGATTAGAGATGGCAAGGTCCACGGAAGACATATTGTTGAATCATGAAGGATGGATAAAATTCAACAAAGACAAAAAGGAGAGGAAAAGAACAGACTATGCAACCTTTGTGTAGTGCTTTTTAGTTGGCAGAGTATTTTCAGGTTCATTGTGGGATTGAACCCTACAATAACTCAGCAGAAAATATTATTAGTCTCATTGTACTGGTGAGCATCCTAAGCCCAAAGAACTTAGGTAGACTTTCTAAAGTAACACAGCTTATAAAGGATAGAGTTTAGAGTAAAATCTACATCTTATGTATGCTCTTTGGTGTCAGATTCTGGAAGGTTATAAAATCAGACAGAGGGAAATTATTACTAATTCTAGACAAGGGATATAATATAATGAAAATGGAGTACTGGAGGGTTGGAGGGATAGGAGACAGGGAGATGAACCGAGGATCTCTCCCACCCACCAAAGCGCCTGTGCTACATCTGTTGTATGTTTATGGCACTCTGTTGTACTTGTCAATTCTGGTCTGTCTGAACCCCTGACGCTAAAATCCTGGAGGGCAGGGCTTCCCCTTTGATATCAGTAAGGCCCAGCATGCTGCTCATCTAGTAGGAAGTTATAATAATATTTTGAATGAATGAATAAAGTAATTACAGCTCTGATCTTGGCATGGAATAATGGCAATCTGGTGACAACAGTGGAATTAGGACAATGAAGGTGAATCCATGGAAACTGGCAAACTAAGAAGTGTTAGGATTGTCAGAGTGGAGCCCATAAAAGAACATCTAAGGCCTGGCTAATATTCTGTTTCTTAACTTGAATGAAAGGATACACAGGTGCTTGTTTTGGTCTTTAAACTGGAAATATAGGACAAATAGAAATAGAAAAAATAGATAACATTTGGTGTTGAGCTTGATAGGAAGGATAAAGGGGAAGAAAATAGCAAAAATACTTCAAGTTTATTGGTGTGACACTTAAAGAATGGTTACCTGCCAGGAATGGGACACTTGAGGCAGACAGGAGGGCAATTTAGGACATTGTCAGGTAGCCATTCGTGTACCTGCAGGTTAAGTCTTAGAGCCAAACCTCCATCCTGGGAAGTCCCTTGTTCCCTTTATTTCTAGCCCATTTCCAAATGCCAGCATCTTCTTGATATTAGGGGGATGCTCTTCTTTCCAAAAAGATTTGGTAGCAGGATGATTCTTTTTATTCCCCCTCTTCATTAATGTCCCCCAAACTAAACTCATAGGTATTTTATTAGATATTTTACTGCTGACCTCTGTGGAACTATAGATAAAAGTTAGCAAAACTTGTAAGCACTTGCAGAGTTATAAAGTTTATAAAAATCTTACAAAAGTCTGTAACAAGCCAAGTCAGCATTTCTGTGTTCTTTCAATAGTATTCAGAAGTCTCTCTTATGTAGTTCTGAAAGTTTTTCTTAGATGGTTCTAAAAGATATTATCAACTTTTCACACATATAACTAATCCCAGTTGCATGCTTATAATGTGCCAGACAGTATTCTATATACATGAGGTATATTATCTAATTTAAACCTCAAAAAAACCACCCCAGAGCCATGTACTATTATTATCTTCATTTTACAGATGAGGATGTTGAGGCATAGACAATATAAATACTGAGCCCCAGGTTACACAGCTAATATGTAGATATGCTGAAATTAGAAGGCAGGCAGCCTGATTTCAGAGTCTATCTACCTGTCTTAGAGTGTACACTGCTCAGACATAGTCCCAGAGGGCTGAGGCTAAAGAGCTTTGAAAGGTTTAATGCAATCCATGGTTCCTATCTGAGTCTTATGTTTGAACCACGGACCACTTGGGCTCAGGTTGTCATCCCTACCCTTAGACATTCCTTCCCTGGGTTTTAGGCTGTTGTGCAGCAACAACAAAGATTCTTCCATGACTGCTCCTCTGGCTGCCCCTGGAAATTCAGCTCTTGTCCCAGGCTCTCTCCCCTTCCCTATCTGGTTTCTGCAGATTCTTCCCTTGGGTTTTGAAATTATTCTGCACAAACTTGAAAGTGTCTCTCCTTCACCTTTCACTCACTTATTCATTCAACAAATGTTCAACAATTTATTGTGTGCTGAGAACAATGCCAAGACTCTGTGGAATACCTGAATAAATAATTTAAGTACCATCCTCCAAGGTACTCACAGTCTCATGGGATATACAGATACCGAAGTGAATATAGTTCCCTGCAGTAAATACTGTGGAGGAGGTATATACAAACAGTGAAGGAAGTGTACTGGTATTTGGTAGTTAAACATGTTGTGGGTATAGAGAAGGTTTTACAATAGAGATGATCATTTGACTTTGGATGGTTAGAACTTTTCTCAATGTATCAGGATGGAGGGTCATTCCAAAGACAGAAAAGAGCTTGTGCATAATTTACAATTGAAGAGGATCATGAATGTGAAGAATTAATTCAGTGATTCACTCACTTACTCATTAACTATTTACCGAGTGCCTACTTTGTGTAAAGTCACATGCTACATGCTGGTGGTAGCATGTACATGTGGAGTTCATTGCCCTGTGAACTTTCTGTTACGCAGTTATTTTCAACAGGCCTAAAATGTTGGTAAAGTTGTACTTCTTCCTACGGAATACCTGTTTCATTGACCAGCATCTCTAGACACTGCCTGTTTGCCTTGGCTCATGGACTCTTCCTCCATCTCCAAGCCATTAGTGTAGCATCTTCAAATCTCTCTCTGACTCTGATCTCTACTTGTCCTTCTCTGCCTCTTCTGCCAACTTGGTTGTTCAATAAATGCCTTTTACATGTTGATGTTACTACAGATCCATATGTAACTAACTTTTCTAAGACCTTCTTGTCTCTCATCTTCCAATCTTTTCAATTCCAGGCTCCAGAAGTTTTGTCTCAGGGGAGGATTTTTCCCTCACTGATGTTTCTCAGGACATTAGAAGTGCATTTTTCATTGGTATTTACACTGAAGTAATTCATTTGTAAACCAGACTTGGCTTTTTTTCTTTTTTCCACCAGCTGGTTATAAGGGACCCCATTGAGGGACCATTGGTGTGGGCTGAGAAGAGGTGATGGTGCAACAGTAGTGCCATGGGGATCTGGACCACTTGCTAGTACAGAAGCTTACTTGTGTTCTTCAACCCTGTTGTGCTTGAGCCCGTTTGTACTGTTATGTACCCATCTTATGATAGAGTATTATCGAGCTGTCCAACCTTATGATTTGGGATATATGCCAGAACCAGTTCATGATGGGCATCTACAGCTGCATAGTCATATGACCCCAATGTCAGACACTCGTTTCCAGGCCCCATGGCATGTCTGGAACTGTTTTGTGAATAGTGTTTAATTCTCTAATGCAGAAGGCACGGTCTTGCTGCTCCAAAATCTTAAGGAGTCTGCATCGTGGTTCTCTATTGGGTCTTACCACATAGTTCCATGAGAGGAGTTTAGGTCACTTACAGTAGCCCCCATAAGACTGCCCTTTGACACAAACTGCGTGTTTTAGGGAGAAGGTCTAAAACCACCCTCAATTTCTATAATTGGCTGGAAGACATCACAGATGTGGAGCGTTCATTGCCCTCATCCTGAGGAGTCAGGAAGTATTACTTTCTCAGCATTAATGACAATACACATGGAGGATTGCCAACTAGCTAAGCTCACCCAAACCTCAGTCTTCAGAATTTTTATTGGGCTCCATTGCATATGCATGATTGATTAGGTGACCACATGTTTGATTTCAGTCTCTAGGTCAACTGATATCATAGGACTCAAAACCCTCACTTTGGATCATATGTTGATCTTTCTGGTATAGCTAGTGTCCAACTTAAGGTGTGTTCAGCCCCCACTTGAAATCACATTGTTACTGTCTAGCTGACCTAAGATCCCCAGACAAACAAAGATTACATTCCAGGAGCAAAGAACAAAGGGTAGAACACTTTTTTTACAAGGTTAAATTCTTTGCTACACACTCCATGCAATGTTTTTTTCTCTCTACTACAGATAATGTCTATTACCACAGGGACTGGCAGGTTTTATGGCCCAAGCAGCAGTTATGTAGACCTGGACCTTCTCGGGCAGACTTCTGTGTCACTTGATGAATGGGTTGAGAAAGAATATCCAAGCATAAACTATGTTGCCTCTAGAATCCCAAACCCTTGGGTTTTTGTTACCAGCTGGCATGCAGGTGATCCATCTCCAAAATCTCATTTTAGAATTGACTTCCTAGGATGCCTTCCAAGGCCAATTCTCCAGGTCTTCCAAGGTCTAATGCCCAGGAGACAGACTCTGAGGCAGAGATTTCCCATGCAAGCATTTTATTGGAGGGCACTCTCATTCTTAGGAATTATACCCATAAGGTAATAAGCAAAACAAGACTGGAGAAAAGGAGAATATGAACTTTGGTGACCCCCTAATCACAAATCTATATTGATGAATTTTACTCTATCAACACCAATGATAGCTGTTCAACTCAGAACATATGGACAAAATTGACAGTATAAAAAGAAATCTGTGATGTTTAAAACTGACAGGGAGTTATTACCTGGAAGTAAGAGAGAAATCAGCAACAAAACTCAATAGAAAAATAGGTAATGTGGATAAATAAGTAACTTCCAAAGGGAAACTCTAGTTGACTAATGAATGAAAAAATACTCAACCTAATTAGTAATCAGAGAAATGCAAATTAAAGTGACAATGAGATACAACTTTATACCCCATAGATCAATAATTAGACAGTAAAATTATATCAAGTACTGGCAAAGATGTAGGGATACAACCCTTCATGAACTGCAGAGTGAAGCATAATTGGAACAACCAATCTGGAGGAAATAGGGCTATACCTAATGCAATTAAGCATGTGCATATCTCGTAACCTAGAAATTGAGCTCCTGAGAATCAATTTCTGACAAGCTAGCTCAAGACCATTTGGAGGCACTTATGATATTTATTGCAGTGGTGTTGGTGAAATAACTTGCATTGAAAAGCTCAATGTTTTCCTCTCTCTCTCTCTGTTTCTTTCTCTCTCTCTCTCTCTCTCTCTCTCTCTCTCTCTCCCCTTCCTCCATCCCTTCCTCCTTTTCTCACTCCCTCTGCCCAACACCCACTGGTTTCAATGCACATACACTGGTGGAAGGTGAAATGAAAGAATATATATGGAATCCTTTAGTGTAGAGGTGAGGGGGGATGGGTAAGATCAACCATACTTTATGCATCTACAATCTCAAAAGAAGAAAAAGCAAATAAAAGATTGGCAATAAATTTGATGAATATGTGTCCTTTGCAGATACACATATATTTATGTCATAAATTATAAAATTATAAATTATGGAATTATATAGTTATTATAAATTATAATTATTTATAAGGTATTAACCCATAAAGCACTAATAATGCATGAACCACTATCTATCATCTATCTATCTATCTATCTATCTATCTATCTATCTATCTTTCTATCCTATCTAATAAAAGAGAAACATGGTAATTAGCCGTACGGCTGCTACCCTTCCCATTGACTAATCACTGAGATATGCAAATTAACTGCCAACCAAGATGGCGGCCGGCAGCCAGGCAGCTGAGGCGAACAGAGAGGCTTGCTTGCTCCAGTGACGGAGGAAGCCAGGTTCCCCGCCTGCCTTGCCGGCCTCTCAGCTGCTCTCTAAGAAACATTGTAACAAATATAGAAGCTAAACAAAACCCCAGAAACCTGCCGGGCTTCAGCCAGCAGGACTGCAACATTGTTTCAAATACAGAAGGTAAACAAAGGCCAGAAACCTGCTTTCAGCAGCGGAGGCCTCAGACTGGAACTGAGCCTCAGAGCTAAAGCTGGCCCAGAATAAAAAAAAAAAAGAAAAAAAGGACAGGTTGGGAGCTTCAGTCACCCGCCAGCCTGAAAACAGCCTTCATCCCCTCATCCAGGCTGGCCAGGCACCCCAGTGGGGACCCCCACCCTCATCCAGGACACCCTTCAGGGCAAACCAGCTGACCCCCATCCGTGCACCAGGCCTCTATCCTATGTAGTAAAAGGGTAATATGCCTCCCAGCACCGGGATCAGCGGAGCCATGAGGCCTCCCGGCACCGGGATCAGCGTGACAGGGGACAGCGACAAAACCCCCTGATCGCCCTGTGACTGTGTGTGACAGGGGGTGGGGCCACAACCTCCCTATCTGCCCTGCTTTGTTCGTGACAGGGGAAGGCACCCCAACTCCCTGATCGGCCCTGCTCTGTGCCTGATAGGGGGGAGCTCCCCAACCCCCTGATTGGCCCTGCTCTGTGTGTGACAGGGGAAGGCGCCCCAACCCCCCCATGGGCCCTGCTCTGTGTGTGATGGGGTGGAGCCGCAACCTCCCTATCGACCCTGCCTTGAGTGTGACAGGGGGCGGTGCCCCAACCCCCCAATAGGCCCTACCCTGAGCATGACTAGGGGTGGCATCACAACCTCCCGATCTGCCCTGCTCTGTGCATGACAGGGGGTGGTGCCCCAACTCCCCAATCGGCCCTGCTCTAAGCCCGACCAGGGGCTGCACCTAGGGATTGGGCCTGCCCTCTGCCACCCGGGAGCGGGCCTAAGCCAGCAGGTCATTATCTCTCAAGTGGTCCCAGACTGTGAGAGGGCACAGGCTGGGCTGAGGGACCCCCTCTCCCCCCCGAGTGCACAAATTTTTGTGCACCGGGCCTCTAGTCTATCTATAAAGAGCCAGGGGCTGTCACATCTGAAACAACTGAATGGCAGTGACCAGGCCAGCAGGGGGGTTAGTGAAGGATGACCAAACGACTGAGCAGCAGGCTGCATGGGGCAACCAGGCCAGCGGGGGGGGGGGGGGGGGCGGGGGCAGTAAGGTGAGACCATGCTGGCAGGGGGGGCAGTTGTGGGCGACCAGGTTGGCAGGAGGGGGGCAGTTGGGGGCAACCAGGCCAGCAGGGGGGCAATTAGGGGCGATCAGGTCATCAGGCAGAGGTGGTTGGGGGTGATCAGGCTGGCAGGCAGGTGAGCAGTTAGGAGCCAGCGGTCCTGGATTGTGAGAGGGATGTCTGACTCCCAGGGATTGGGCCTAAACCAGCAGTTGGGCATCCCCTGAGGGTTCCCGGATTGGAGAGGGTGCAGGCTGGGCTTAGGGGACCCCTGCATGAATTTCATGCACTGGGCCTCTAGTGTCTCTCTCTCTCTCTCTCTCTCTCTCTATATATATATATATATATATATGCCTAAGCGACCATTACAACGAAATTACCAGAATGACTGGTCACTATGATGCACACGGAGCAGGCAGGCAGGCGAGTGGTTAGGAGTGAACAGACAGGCTGGTGAGTGTTTAGGAATGAGCAGGCAGGCTAGTGGTTAGGAATGAACGGTCCCAGATTGCAAGAGAAATGTCTGACTGCCAGTTTAAGCCCGATCCTGCCTAAACTGGCAGTTGTACATCCCCCGAGGGGTCCCAGATTGCAAGAGGGCGCAGGCCAGGCTGAGGGACCCCCCCCCCCGCCAGTGTATGAATTTTGTGCACCGGGCCTCTAGTTAACAACAATAATAAACTATTATCTAGAGTTACATAGAGATTTTCTTCTAATCCCCATTGAAAATTTCATCCAGAATTTGGGGATTATTTTATACTGAGATTCTAATTAGCTCTCTCTTGAGGGCTTGGCTGACATGATGACCTTCACTGAATACCTATGAGGAATGAACCATAGTCTTTATTTTATAGTTGAAGGGAAAAGGCTTGGAGAGGTTGAGTGGTGTGTTGATAGTTGTGCACGCTCTCAATAGATTGTAATTAAAGTGCATATAACTCTGACAATTATGGCTGATTTAGTTCAAGTATCTGCAGAACATTGAACAATAACAGTTGCATTTCATGGAGTTTCAGAGTGCATATCTTGCTGACAGAAAACAGGTTGATTTTTTTTTTTGAGACAAACTACAACCTCACACTGGGACTGTAGTCTCTTTGAGGCTCAAATGTCCAATGAACCACGCCTGGAAAAGTTCACACTTGATCTGAGGAAAATGACTTTCTCTTTGGAAAGTGCTACATTTGGGCTCTCCACTCTAGCCAATTTCTCTCCTCAGGAGCTTTCCATGAAGAATTAATTTACTGGCATAGATAAATATAATCTTCATAATCCTCCTCAGCATCTGGTGCTGTTGTCTATCTCCTTTTTATGTCCTTTCTGTACTTTCTTCAAAACACAGATACAATTGAACTTGGCTAGTGATTCATCATATACCTCTATGGGAACAATAGTAACTGACGTCTGTCTACTGCCTTACAGTTTTTATGAAACCATCTCCACATATTACATCACTGCATCCTCAAAACAGTCCCCAAGGTGTCACTCTTTCATGATGCAGAAGAAGAAATGAGGCTCATAGAAGGTCACACATTTATCTGGTAGGTAGAACATGAATTCAAATCCCATACCCTTTTCTATATAGCTATGCCTTCTCTCTTGAGAGCTTAGAAAAAAGTTTTATTACTTCCACAGCCCATAACCATATTCCCCTCCACCATGCTCATCTTAGAGCTGAGATACAAATGCTTGCAGAGGTTAGGATACTTGCCCAACATCAGACCATTAGCTAGGGCGGGCTGTTCTTGGGGTTCTTTCTTCATACTTCTTACTTTGTTCACAACTATAGAAAAGAATACTCCTCTGGTTTAATGTGTGGTTTCTCTCATTTTAGTCAGAGGTGCTGCCAATAAAATGTGTAAGGGTGATGAATGGTGCTACCCCTTTTGTGAGACTATGAGCATGCAGTGAAAATTTCAGGAGAGAAATTAACCTGTTGTAAGTTGCTCAGTAGAGCTAGAATTGGAGCACATAGTCCCTCCTTTCTTGGTGTCTCCTAGACTGTGAAGAACAGCTAGGGAACAGGGAGCAGGAAGATGGAGGAGCCTTGGTAAAGCCACAGAGCTCTATAAAACAACTGAGATGTGAAAGATAGTCCATAAGGTCTGAGTGAGTTAGGGAGTGATTAGTCAGTGATGCCTTCTACCAGCCCACCTTGGTTCTCAGTCTTTCTGGGGGCTACCTGCCTTCCTTCCCATCTATGTTTTCACTGCTCATTACTGCGTCCAACAGAGGATGTTAGAAGAAATGAATGCTGGAGTAGTTGGCTTCATTATTTGAACCAGT
Organism: Myotis yumanensis; assembly: GCF_028538775.1. Taxonomy (NCBI): domain Eukaryota; kingdom Metazoa; phylum Chordata; class Mammalia; order Chiroptera; family Vespertilionidae; genus Myotis; species Myotis yumanensis. The sequence goes on from NW_027223754.1 coordinate 196,413,167, forward strand.
ATAGATTTTGGGTACCAAGGAGTTCTGCCTAACACCTCTCAAGCAGCTGTCCAGACTCCTGGAAGAATAAGTTGTAACTCAGGCTCTGATTAGTAAGCTTAGAACTAGGTCTTTCCAGAGAAGGCCTTATTTTCAAGGCTGTGACCAAGAGATGGTCTTTCTTAGACTTGGAATCAAAGGTGAGATGGAATCTTATATAGAAGAGGCATTATCTATCAATGATGCTTCTGTGATAACCTGGCTAACCTACACATAAACACAGGCAATCTATGTTTCTCACCTGTTTATGCTGTTCCTAACCTTGTACTTCTATTTATAAACTAGAGGCCCAGGGCACGACATTCGTGCACTAGGGGGGCTGTCCCTCAGCCCACCCTGCTCCCTCTCACAGTCCGAGACCCCTTGGATCGGGCCTAAGCCGGCAGTCAGACATCCCTCTCGCAGTCCAGGGCTCTTGCAGTCTTGGACCCCTTACTCCTTACCGCCCGCCTGCAGCAGAGGTGGGAGAGGCTCCCACCATCACGGTTATGCTCTCCAGCTGTGAGCTGGCTGAGCAGCACTCCCCCTGTGGGAGCGCACTGACTGACCATCAGGGAGCAGCTCCTGTGTTGAGCGTCTGCCCCCTGGTGGTCAGTGCCCCTCATAGCAACTGGTCATTCCACTGTTCAGTCGATTTTTATATTAGCCTTTTATTATATAGGAAGCATGAGGTCATAGGGCAACCTGGTAGATGGAGTTTGATGACTCAGGGCCTCTGCTGTCACCGTTGGTAGATAAACAACACTGAACTCATGTTCTGGCTGCAAGTTCATGGCATTATCTCCGAGTTAAAGGGCAGCCCTACCGTATCACTACAGTATAAACCAATTAGCAGATCAGTCTCACAGATGGCACCTCTGCAGTGTCCCTAGAATCTGTCTTTTTCTTCCTATTTTAACAGCTGCTACATTAACTCAGATCCTTCTAACCAGATATAGTCACAGGCTCTTATGTAGTCCCCTGACCCCTGCCTCTCCCCCTGGCATCCACACAACCCAAGGCGTTCAGATTCTCTTTCTCAAGCACAGCTTTCTCTGTGCCACTTACCAGTAATGGATCTTTCAGAAAGCCAAATGCCTGCATCCTCTGAGCTGTCAGAATCGTTTGTTTTTACTGTGCTACCTATAGACTTTCATCTTGCATCCTTTTCAAGCTGTTTCATAAAAATGAATGAGCATGTGGGTCTCTTTCCTTAGATTGTGGTGAGCTTCCTTTGAGGCAAGTCCAGCCTTCTTCACCTTGTATGTTCCCAAACCTAGCTCAGTGCATGGCTCTTAGTAGGGATCTATCATATGACTGCAGAATAAAAATATTTAATGTGAATTAAAGTTTTATGTATCTACCTACACATATGTCCTGTTACTTCTAGAAAAGGTGATAGTAAATTAAAGCCAACCAGTAACCAACTAAACCAAAATCAACCAACCACTTGATTTTATAAATACATTTTTATTTGAACACAGCCATATTCATTCATTTACATATCACCTATGGCTTCTTTTGTACTACAGGTGAGCTGAGAAGTTGCAAAGAGATTTGCCTGCAAAACTGAAAATAGTTACTATTTGACATTTTACATAATCTGAAGTATAAATGCTCTGAGGGCAGGAATTTTTCTTTGCTTATTTGTATATCTAGTCTACTTATCAGGAAGCACAATAAATACTAATTGAATAAATTAATCAATGAATCAACCTTTAATGAGGAACTATAATCCAAACACTTGGTATTTTTTCTTCTTGAGAAGAACCATCCTAGCTAGCTTCCTAATGATGGATCCATTCTACTCATTCATTCATTCATTCCATGATTATTTATTGAATATCTACCATATGTCCGACACTATTCTGTGCTTTGAGTTAAATGATGAGTAAAACCCTACTTTCATGAACCTTAGAATCTTCAAGGGAGCCAGACATCACTCAAACATCAATTGTATTGTGTTCATTGCAGTAGGGAGAGACAAATGGGGTGCTGAGAGCCTGTGCCCGTGGGGTTACAGAGGTCAAGTAGTGCTTCTCTGAGAAAGTGGCTCTGGAACTAAGAATAGGGGTAACTGTCTGACAGTTGAGGGAAGACAGGGTTCTGGTAGAAAGCCTTTAAGGAGTGTTCTCTCTCTCAGGAACCATGCAAGACCACTGAAGAATAAGCAGGGAAATGCTAGTAGAGGGGAGGTGAGGAGGGGTAGATTTTAATACAGTCTGCATTTTGAAAAGATCACTCTTTTCTTTGGAGGAAGAATTTTTAGTGAAAGCTGCTTTCAGATATTGATTGCATATTTCTTAACAAATCAAACTCGGGAAAATGACAGGCATGTTCTTATTAAATATTGTGATAGTGATACCTTGTACTTGTTCAGCTTAAAAAGAAAAAAACCCAACCTGCTGTTTTCACATTTAATGCTGTCTCTTTTAATAAGTATTGCACATATGGTGCCCCAGGCAGGACTTTTGAGCCCCCTCCATAACTCACACCGATGGCACATTAACGGAGGCCTTCAGATATTTGTTTTAATTTCAGGGCTGAGGTTTCTGGAGCTCTTCAGGCCAAAAGCTCCTGACCCAGGTTCACTGCTTAAAGAAAGGATGGGTCATGGTGCCTGGGAGTCTCACTCAGGGATAGCACCTTGTTGTTGCATTTTGTTGTTTGGTTCAGGAAACCTTTGGACTGGCTCTAGTGAGTCACTCTCCCCTGATTATTCTAGCTGTGATTCATCTTACTTCTCTTACCTTTCCCCTTTTTTGCCCCATGTACCTTCCTTTCCTCTTAGTCATTAAAATGTTCCTCTGCTGCCTTGCCATCCTCGTTCTTAAAAATTTTCCATCCCTTCTCAGCTGGAGCAGATGCTTGTCTTGCTGTTCTGTGAGGAACTGTGAGCTGGCTGACAAGGCATTGACTGAGGCACAGCTGCTGGGAGCTTAGGGAAGCCTTGTGCTGGGTAAGCCAGGACAGAATACAAGACACAGACCCCAGTCTCTGTGCCTTCTTCCTTTCATTGGACCTGGGTGGCTCTGTACGTGGGGATGTCCTATAAAACCCTGATAAATCACACTGAGTCTCCTCACAGTGGACACCAGGAGGTCTGGGAGAGCTACTGGATTCCAGAAAACTCTTGGCCAACCTGTGCCTCTTTGGAGGCAGCTGGATAATTAAGAAGATTTTATGTGGTTTTTTTTCCCCTTGGTGTCACTCTGTATCACATCATTTATTTGTTACTCAATGAAGTCATTTTAATGAAACCACACCCACTGTTCAGAAAGAGAGGGGGTTTCCTTATTTCTGAATTCAGTTGTCCTACTTTGAGTCTAGCCTAGTATTTGTTTAGCATTTTCATTGTGAATAAATGTAAACTTGAAAATGGTGTCAATAAAATGCTGTGAAAATATTTTTCTTTTTGAAAGTTTCCCTTTGGGGTTAAACCATCTCTTTGGAGTTTTTTTCTGCATTTTTTTTTTGTTGTTGTTTTTTAACTCATAAATGTACATGATTCTCAAGTTTGATTATCAGATCTACATTTTGATTCACCTTCCTCCTCAGGTATTTGGTTTTCTCTCTTTAAATTTTTTTTCTTTGAAATTTATTTACTCATTTATCATCCTTTGGTTCACTAGGTTCCTGTTCACTCTAACCATGATTGCATTAACCTCTTGGAGCAGAATGAAATAGTTGGCGGGAGAGAGAGAAGGGAGAGAAAAACAGATTCAATTTGGGAGCAACCCTGATGATCAAAGAAGAGATGAGATCTGTGAACCATGAAAGATAAGAACTCCAAGAAGTCTGATATATTTGTGACCTTGGTCTATGTTAAGTGTCCAGAGAATCATAGTTAGTAAAATTGCAGTAGACACCCTCTCGTTCTGATAAAAATGAAACCAAAAATTAGATTGAAGGAAAATATGATTCTAAAAATTGGATTACAAGATTTTGACTAAGACTAAAAACCAGAAGGTTCTTAGATTTTCCTCTCTTGCCCTAAACAGAGCTGATCTTGAATCGATGACATTCCCGGTATCTCTGAGTGTTAGTGAAAGAAAAGTGAATTTGCAATTTATTTTTATTTCAGACGCCATCCAAGAAAAGTTCATGTTTGGTTACCTGAAAATATAACTGTGCCTGTTTGGTTCTGGAGTGCCCTGTGGACAGATTGAAAGGTTCCCTTTCATATGTCAGAGACAGTGAGGCCAGGTCACGCAGTCCTGCTAAATTCATCACAGACAGAATAGTGCAGCCTTATGTAAGCCAGTGGGATAGAAAGTAAGACAAAGAGTTTTCCCCATCTTCAAGTTGGTGGGATCAGCTGTTTGAAGTACCCCACAGAGGAGCTAGAGTGACCAACTGACTCACACATTTAAAAAAAAAATAGTAGCAAATCCTTGGAGGATGCCATATGCTATCTTCTGGGCAGCAAGCTGCTGACAGTTACAGACCTGAGATTCTGCACCACTTGAAATCTGGTGGACAGGAATCTCTCCAGCCTTTTTCATGGCTAATGGGAGCACACACCTCCCTTCCTGATATTTAACCAAGTGAATTTGTTAAGATGCAAATTGTCCCTGCCTGAAGAAGTCTGTATGAGGTACGAATTAATAAACTATTATTTTTAAAGCACTGTGTTGAAGTTACGGAAAGAATCATCTTGCCTCTCTGTCATCATAGCCCTGAACATCCTAACATTCTCAAGGCGCGGCCATGTAAACCTAACCTACTTCCTTGTAGCCTGGGTCTGAAATGAAGTTGTTCCAGATGCTTCTTTATAAATATTCATTGCAGAGGCCAGGGTGACAGTGTGGTCACAGGACAGGTTTGCATACAGAGCAAGTGTCTATGGGCCTGTATCATTAAAGGCACGTCTCCTTCCCTTTTCTCCATGCACAGGAAATTCTCGCGCCTGTAATTGCTGGCTGGGAGCACTGTGCCCGCAGTGGAAGCACAGGCCCGTTGTACGAGCCATGATGGATGTGTACCACGTGCTGGCGGAAGGACCATCTCCTTTCACAGGCACGGTTTGCTGCATATTTATTATGTATTATTGTAGTCTTCATTGTAACCTAGCCCAGAGTGAGGACGGCACTGTGATTTCCCATTGTAATTTCTTATTTTCATTCACTCACAGCCCTGAGAAATGAGGTGAATTCTTTCATGAGGGCACTCACAGCCCCTTTAGTTGTACTCTGGCTATTCACCTGGCTCTATCTGATCCGATGAATGTAACGATAAAAGCCCTAATATATATTTCTGGGAGAATGAGACGAATTTATGAGCCAGTGATAGTTTGCTATGGCTTTTGCATAATATTCACTCTCCATATTTTTACTGCTGATAGTTCTCTCTATTAGCATGGACATTTATGTCACATTACAGCATCCTATTTAATGCCCAGTCAAGATCTGGCCTGCCTGCTAATAATTAAGCAAAACAACAGGACAGAGGGGCGGGGGGTGAGGTGGGGGGGAGACTCCGTTCCATATTTAGAGAATCTGGGTTAGTGATTCTGGCTGTTCTCAACAACCCTCTCCTCATTCGATCGCTGCTTTACTGACTCTCTTTGCCTCTTTATGGTTTTTGTCCATTGCTCTCAATTTAATGTTCCAGAAAATTTAACTCTGTTATAAAGCTGTATAACTCAAGATAAAGAATTCAGCACAAACACTGAGGTGCTGGACAGGTTGATAGGAAGCAGTGACATAACCAGTAAAACATTTAATAACACGGAGATAAGGGCAGAAGAAAAGTAATGGGATGACAGGGGAGATGATTAAAATATCAACGGAATAACAATGTTATTCCATTGAGTTCCAGCCAACCAGAATGTTGAGCTCTAGAATAAAGCTTTTCCCTACATCTGGCCATGGTGTGGTGCTGGTTGTATAATTGAGACTTTGGGGGAGAGCAGTGGCCCCCAAACCAGCAGCAGCCACAGCACCTAAGAACTACTTAAAACTGTAAATTATTGGCCCCTTCTCCAGGCTAATTGAATCAGAAACTCTGGGGATGGGACCTGAAATCTGTGTTTTAGCAAGAACTTCAGGTCATTTTGATGCAGCTTAAGGCTGGAATGCTAACATTTCATTCTTCAGCTATGAAGAGTGACTTTGAATGTAGTACCTTTGATTTGAACTCTTATTTATTATTTGAATGTTTTGTTACCCGTGCTTGGTCAAACCAAAGGTAAGGAGCCTCAAATACCAGAGTTCTTTTGGTTGTATTATCAAGCTAATGGGTGACTTCTAAATCAAAGACCAGCAGGCTACTCGGTAATATGATTCTGATTTTGATGGCTGATTATCGCTAAGAAAATCTGAGGATTTTTTATTTCAGTTTTTAAAAAGAATGGCCTGTTGTTTAGTTCTGTATCATGAAGTAGGCATCCTGTAGCCTCTTCCTCAGTTTGCCAATTTCCTGTCTTTTTATCTGTAAAAACCAGTGGAATACCAGTAAACACTGTCATTCTGAGAACTTTTTGTCCAGTATGTGTGTGGCGGGGAGGAAGTGGAGAAGGCCTCAAAGGATGTAAAACGTTATTGGTCATTTTGTACTATGACCACAGAGTACACAGTTTAGGAAAAACTGCTTCCTCCTCCTGCTCTTTTGCATACAACTTTGGCAATCCAGTGTACCTGTTAATAGTGACCTCTGCTGTTCAGAAGCAGTACTACAACCACTTAAATCCATATGGGAATTAGTGTTCATAAGAAGAAAGTTATGTATTTACTGAAGTTATATAAAAAGGATAAGTGGTATCTTACTGCAAAAGTATTGCTAAGTTAGTTGCAAAACTAGTTAATGTCCTACAAGGCAATAAAACTTAGTAATACTTTCTCAGCATTCCTTTTTTTAAAAATCCTTGAAAGGTTTTTTGTTTGTTGGTTGGTTTTGTCAGAATAGTTGGCACATAATATGCTTATTTCTTTTTCTCTTTTCTGGGTTTAAAATGTTTATATGTGGTTCTTGCGCTTGAGAAAGAAAATATACATTGAATAAATGAATTGGTGACACACATTCATACACATTTATTCTATGATCACTGCATTCTCAAAGAAATGGGATGGTTGATTTATACTGTTTTGCATAGAAATGCTTTTCTTCTGGATCATTTAGGGTTAAAGCTCTTAAGTTAGTAGCTTCATCATGGTCATCATTATCAATGCTATTGAGAACTTACTATATGCCAGGCACCATCCCAAGCCATTTATGAAAATCATTTCATTCAATTCCTACAACCACTCCAGGAAGTACTTACACTTGACAGATAAAGAAACTTCACTTTACAGATAAAGAAAATTAAGAGTAATTTACCCCAACTCACACAGCTGGATATCCCAGGCGACAGTTTAGATCCACATAACTGACTCCTAAAATAGTGTTCCTGATGGCCTCACTCAGCTGTCTGCTTGGCCATGGGAGTAAAGTTGTTGGCATTGAGTCAAGACACCAGTGACTGCAGGAGAGACAGTGAAAGGAGAAAGAGCAGATAAGAGTGAGCTCATTCCCTGCACCGTGTTCTAGAATTGCCTTGAGAGCTTCCTGGGAAAGAATATTAGAAAGTGTTACATAGTTGATGGGTGAATGGCATAGCATTTCCAGGGACACTTGGGTTCAAGTCCTAACTCACTGTCCTCTAGCTGTGACTTTGGGCCAAGTTATCTAATATGTGAGCCTTGACTTCCTCTATAAAGTGGCAGTGACAATAACCTACTCCTCAGGGTTACTCTGAGGCTCCATTCGAATGAAAGGTTGATAAGAAGCTATATACTGGCTTTGGTTGTTTTGTTATCTGTCTTAGCTAGAAAAAATCATCAGGTTAATGGAAGCAAGAAGGAAACTAAATTGGGAGCTGGCAACTTTCCATTTTCAGTTCATTAGATTAACTATTAGTGGACATCTCCATGCGGGGAGGGCCTTGACTATGTTCACTGCTAACTCATGTAGATACCCAGAGCAGCCAGCCTAAGGAATTTCTAATATTTGAGGCACTGTGGACTCCTAATGACCTTTGACTTCTTGAGAGCTTTCTCCCCCAAAATGCCATGTAGTTTATATTTAATTTTAAAATTAGAGTGATATCACTGAGTCTGTGAGATAAAAGAACATTGAATAAAAACCCAGGAGGTCTGGATTTTTATCTTATCCTAGTCATTACCTGGTAACCTTAGACAAATCTTTTAACTACTCTAGTCCTCCATTTCCTAATTCAAAAATGGGAACATAATCCTCTCACTGAAGCTTCATGGTTGCTGGTGTGAATAAAATGAGATAATTTATATGCCAGCATTTTGAAACAGATAAAAGTGTCATGGGAATGAATGTAAGGTTGGATATATTCCTTGTTTTTTAAGTGAGATTGAAATCATGTATTCATTTATTTCTGACAAGTCATTCAGAGTCTACAATATGAAAAATATTATATTTGGCATTAGAAGGGTACAGTGACAATTGCAATTTACTGGGTGGTAAGTGAAGAGAGGAGGAGATGGTACCTAGACTACAAATGTAGGCACACTGGCAAATGTCTTGTCAAGGTATATGGCACAAGGTATAGGAGAAAGGGAGAAATTAGGGGAGGTTCAGATGGTCTTGGAGCAGAATCTGGAAGATGAATGAGATTTCATCATTTGGAGGTAAGAGGAGCAGAGAAGAAAGAAATTGAAGTAGGGAAGAAATCCCATGGCCAGATCACAGACATAGCAGGAGTGATTTCCCTCGCATGGAATCACTGATGAAACAACTGGCAGTGGAAGAAGGAAGGATGGTTAGGAACTTTATGACCTGAATAATTTCTTTCTCTAGTCCAGGGGTTTTGAGAAGTGTGGTGAAAAATGTACTTAGCATTTCTGCTCCTTGTCAGTGTTATTATAGGAATAATCAACCATGCCTTTTTGGCTTTGGGGTCCTGACATACAATACCTAGGTCATAATGCCTTCCAGAAATCGTCATGGACAATTTTGTCCCAGAGAAATTGTGTTTTTATTCAATGCCAAAATTTATAAGCAGTTTTAAAGTAAGTGAGATCAAAAGAGATGATCATGAAAGTAGAGATGTCTCTTATGAGGGGGAAGCAACAAGAGATACATCAAAAGCGTAGATACATCGAAAGGGAAAGACTTATTAGCTCACTTTCTTACCTTCTATTGCCTTAATAAAATGAGAACATAATAGGTGACAAGCAGGTAACATAACTGTCTCAGGTTGGTTGGTTGTAACAGGAGTAAGATAATAAGGGGTGCCAGGAACCTTGGTGGGCATAGTCACCTAGAAGTTGCAGCCAGAACTTGGATCCATGTGATTACTGTCACTCAAGAATGCAAGCTTAGTTAATAGACATGGGAGAGTGCATGTAAAAGAGGCTACAATTGTCCGTGCTTTTCAATATCCACTCCCCTATGCAATGGGACTTTGTACCTTCTCCCGTCAAGAGGTGAAATCTATTTCTCCACCCTTTTAAACCCAAGTTGGCCTTGTGAATTACTTTGGAATTAGAATGAAGAGACAAGGTGCCAGTTCTTGTGTGTTGCCTCTTACTCTCTTGGAACTCTGCCCAACTGTCATATGAGCAAGCCCAGGCTAACCACTGGAGGGTGCAAGACCGCTTGGATCAGAGTTGAGTCAGCCCACTTGTCCTAGTCTAGAGATGGACAGTGACTAGCCAAGATCAGCAAAGCCACCTGCCCAACCTGGAGTTGACTGATGCTATAGGAGGAAGCCCAGCCAAGATACAAGAACCACCAAGCTGAGCCCAGTCTAGATTGCCAAACTGCAGAATTTCAAGTTAAATACATTGTGTAGATCAATGAAATATGTCTGCAGACAGAATTCAGCTATCAGGCTACCAATGGTCTGACCTTGTATATTCTCCCAAAACTGTTCACAGATCTGGCTACAATCTAGTTAGACTAACAGCGTGTCATTCTTCCTTTCTCTTAGGAAATTGTCACCATATAGCTATTCTACGGTCACCCTTCTTATTCCCCAGCTCCCATGGCAACCCACCTTACCCATGCTGTTTCCTAACCTGAGACTATCTCTAGTTACTGAATCACTAATGCTTATTCTAATGCAGAACTTGTCTTCCAGATCTGGCCCTCAGCTGTCCATTTCCCTGTCTACCTCTGAGACTGAGCATTGAGTGACCATAGATATCACCACTTTATAAATAACAGCTGGAATGGAAAGGGCCACCTGCTTAGGGGCTCTTTACAGCCGTATCTGTATACAGTGCAGTATTTTTTCCCCTGTAAGACCTGACTTAAAAGAAAAGGGTCATCCTCTTTAAAATCACATTGCAAACACTCATCTGAGCTTTACAAGAATCTGATGCTTATACCTCCCTTTCCGACCTGGATGGACAGGATTATAGTTATTGGATGCTTCTCTTAATAAACTCCATAATCTTTCTGCCCGGTAACAGGGCACCAGAGAAATCTGCATCAGTTATGAAACTGTTCCTGATAAGACTGTAGTTAAAATGGCTATGGTCATTCAGACAGTACAGTCATTTCATCCCTTATCCTTTCCCTCCTCTTTTCCTTATGCTTTCTCTCAGGGTCTCTTGGTTATCAAGCCCTTACTAGGTGGGTGTGAGTTGTATATATATTTGTGTCCCTATTCCTGGTTTAGGTTTGTAATCATTTTTATGTGTTCAGCTCAGTAAATCCTTTATCCATATGTTATTTGTTTGGTTTAGTTATGTACAAAATATCTCAGCACCTGTGATAGAATAGTTTGTAAATAAATGTGGCGTGTATGTTATTTGTGTGTGTGTGTGTGTGTGTGTGTGTGTATGTGTGCACAATAAAATAAAGTCTTGCACATCCCCTTATTGGCTTTATGGACAGTGTTTGTGTGGAGAATTACATTTTATATTGAATCTGAGAATGAGTGTACTTGTGTTCCAAAGCACATGTCACTCTTCAAGTGAGACCTCCTATCCATTATGTAGGACAAACCTTTCAAAATTCAAATTTTGTTTTAAATTACCTTCAGGTTGGATTATTATCTCTTCTTCATTGGCTGGTTGGTTTCATTTTTGGACAAGACTGAAATTTGAAATCATATGACAACAATCCCGGTTCTCGTTAATGTGGGAAACCTGTCCCCAGCATACATTTGAAGGAGGTCACAATAACAGGTGACTACTCACTCTTGTTTTAATCTTTATTAACAAAGAGCTGGTCACACATGTTCATGCTAAAATGATTGGCTTATGTACCACCAACCCTCCCACCTAACATCTCCAATATTTATATTTGAGTTTTATTTTATTTTTATATTTTATTTTTTATTGATTTCAGAGAGGAAGGGAGAGGGAGAGAGATAGAAACATCAATGATGAGAGAGAATCATTGATCGGCTGCCTCCTGCACGTCCCCTAGTGGGGACCGAGCCCACAACCCAGGAATGTGCCCTTGACTGGAATTGAACCTGGGATCCTTCAATCTGAAGGTCGGCACTCTATCCACTGAGCAGCACCAGCTAGGGCTGGGTTTTGGTTTTTTTTTTAATTCTTTTATTTCAGTTCTCTGAGACTGGAGAAATAAGATTGTGTGTGGTATGGAAGGTGCGCTGTGTTCTCTGTTATTATATAACTTGTTCATCATGAGCTAAGAAGCTCTTCTCCTCCACAGTAGAGAGAAACCACCATTCTTGGGCTAGGTTGGAAAGGGGAAGTATAAGCATCAGACTCTTGAAAAGCTCAGGTGAGCTTTTGCAATGTGATTTTAAAGTGAGCAATGCTTTTCTTTTAAGTCAGGTCTTACAGAAAGAAAAATATACTGCAGTGCATACAGATATAGCTGTAAAGGGCCCCTGAAGCAGGTGAAATAGGAGGCATGAAGGCTCTGGAATAATCTATACCAATAAAAGGGTAATATGCTAATTAGATCGGACGTCTTCCAGATGTCCTTCTGGACAAAGCCAAAGCAGCTGCCTGAGCCTTGGCCCTCTCAGCTGAGGCTCAGGCAGCCACAGAGGCTGCTGCGAGGACTGGGCTGAGGCTCAGGCAGCCGCAGCGGCCAGCAGTGGCAGCAACAGGGGTGTGATGGGGGCATCGCCTTCCCCTGATCGGCCAGTCACCTCCTGCAGAGGGAGGCCAGAGGCAGCAGCAATGAGGGGGTAATGGGGGCAGTGTCTTCCCATGATCGGCTGGTCACCTCCTGCAGAGAGAGGCCAGACTATGGCTTAGGCATGCTCCCTGTGGGGAGTGGGCCTAAGCTGTCAACAGGACATCCCCTGAGGGCTCCTGGACTGTGAGAAGGGGCAGGCCTGGCTGAGGGACCAACCCCCCCCCCCCCCCCCCCGCCATTGCACAAATTTTTGTGCACAGAGCCTCTAGTAGTTTATAATAGTGCTGGAACTTATGCTGTGCAGAGTGAGGGAGATAATGGCAAGTTGACTTGAGTAAGGGCTGGAGCATGGGTCCTCATATATTACTTTCCAAATCTTTCCTATTAGTGGGACAAGTCCTGTTTCCAGCAGTTCTGGGGAAATGGGAGAATTATTTGGGCTGCGTGTTTATTGACTAGAGACCAAATGGGGCCACAGATGTCATAATTTCCCTATTATCACTTTGCCGAGCACTTCCTGGCCTCCCTTCATTATCTTGCTCCACATTAACAGTTATGAGTAGCTTCTTTATAGGATCCAAATGCTGTTGACTCCCTTTGGCAGGGCTTCTGCTTGTGGGGACCCAGTGGGAGGACATACAGGAACAGAACCTCTTTGTCTCCAAAGTTGTTAATATGGGATGCTCTGCTCACCTCTCTCTCCAGCTTAGCGGGGCATTTCCTTCTTCATAATAGAAAGACAACTATCTCAGCCCATCACCCCTGCCTTTTTCTCTCAGGCAAGAAGAGAAAGGCATAAATACTGGAAATTGAAAATCACAGGTAAGGGCTGTTGTGTGTGTTCTAAGAGGAAAGGTTACTACCACTCATGTGCAGCCATTCAGGGGGCACCTGCTGTCCAGGTGGCTTCCCAGGTGTGTGTGCATGAGCAGGCCAGGTGGCCCAGCTGAGCAGGTCAGGCAATCAATTTTGCATTCATATTCTGGGCCCTGATCATTCTTTTAAGGCTTCTTTTCTCTGAGACAAATTCAACAGAGGCTTACAAAGTTATTCTTTCACAAAGGAGGCTATACCTGGTACAAAATGCAGACAGTTCAAAACAGGGATTTCTGAGAGAATTCTTGATATCCATGGTACATTTTTTTGTACTCTTCATGCCAAGATAGGCCTGAGCTTTTTGGACACAGATGAGGGGGATCTTAGTTTTCTTTCCCTTGTCATTGCTAGTAATGCCAATGTGTGTATTTGTAAGCAAGATTTTACACCCTCAGCAAAGAGATCCCATGGAATTGAGGGCCTAGAACTGTGCCTGACTCACAGTCAAGCCTCAAAACAAATAGTTGTTTACTGGGGGAGTGAATGAACCTGACTCCACCATGCACCAGCTAAATAAACCCCAATTTCCTCATCTTTATGAGCATAGATTATCATAGCAGCTCTATATGGCTGCCCTAAAGAGTTAAATGAGACTATGTATATAAACTCACCCCCCCCCCCCCCAAAAAAAATTCCCACTTGTAGTAGTTAGACATTTAAAGTTAGTTTTGTTTTTTTCCTATTCTTCCATCTCTTCCTTCCTCCTGGGTTGGTGATAAGCTGCCAAGAGAATTATGGGTGCAAATGTTCCAAAAAGTTTACCCAGATATACTGTGATTTTATCGTTGTCTGGTGGGTCCTGGTGGACAAATGTAGAAGCACAATGGCTACACGTGTGGCTCATTTGAAAGACTTCCCATTCTCCCACCAGCAAATGAGCAGGAGAAACATAATGAAGTCTGCCTAACAGTGCTTTTGTTGAAGCAGTAGGAGAAAGAGAAGGAAAATTCAGCATGTAGAAATGCTCAAGAGTTTAACTAGAGAGTCTTAGGTGCTTGTGCCCTTTGTATTTCTAGTGATATTTTCGTTTCAAAATCACTAATGGCCGCCCTGAGCACCCAGGATGAAGGTGTGACCTGCATCCCCTCTAGAAATCCATGCTTTGATAAAGTCGAACCATCCAGCACTTGGAGAAAAAGCAAGTTTGAACAGAGTTGCATTTTTCAAAAGCTCTTGGAATAAGAATAACTATTCATTTGGTCTATTTTCCACTAGCATGTTTATAGAATATTTAGGGTGAGGAAGTATTAGTCTGCTCATGTTTATGCATGTTTATGGGGAGTAAAGAAAGAAAGGAGAAGAGAAAATACTGACTAGAGACTGTGGGGCAGGAAGGACAGAGAACTGAAGGGGGGAGAGACAATGGAGCCTGTGAAAAATGAAAGTGACCTAGCATATATAAAAGGAGCCAAGATGAGGGCTCATAGAAGGAGAGAGGGATGGTGGACACATGAGCAGCAGGAAGGAAAGACTTGGTGGATGAACACAGTGGGGAGGGAGGTGGGGGGGGGGGGGGAGAGACGCTGGCTGCCTTATAGGGGAAAGAGGGAATGTAGGTAATAGAGACCGTCCTCAGCAGGGGCAAGGGGGGAGTATGAGACAGACAGCAGATGCACACAGCAGGAAGCAGAGAAGCATCACAGAACTGGGGAAGCAAAGAAATTAGGGATAGAAAAGACCTGCTTAGTCATTCCCTGCTCCCCACCACTGCTGGTACCTTTGTCTAGCATAGATTTTCAAGTGTCTTCTGGATTATTACACCCACTCCTTCCGGTCCAAACACTTTGACGAAAGATGAGGTGTCTTTCCACCACCTCTAGGTTCTGAATATACATATGTAAGTGTAAGATGTAATGAAAGACTAAGGTAAAAATGAAAGGCAGAGAGAGGTCCTGAATGTAGAAGCGCACACCTGTTTGGCACCTGCTGCCTATCCCATGGGCCCTTGTCTACAAAGATGATGATCACAGATTTCCAAAATGTTATTTAGAGAGTTGATTTAGTCTTTTTTTAATCTTTAATTTGTATTGATTAAGGTATTACAAATGTGTCCTCATCCCCCCCATTAACCCCCAGGAATGGGGGAAGAGGAGCTAAGTGAGAAGGGATGGAAGGAGGGGGAGACTGGATGAGATGGAAGGAGAGGGAGGGTGGGAGGTGGAAAATAGAGGGGTACAGAGGGAGTAAAATGGTGGAAAGGGACATGAAAAGATAGAAAAACTCATTCTGTAGGTTGCTTCAGTAATGTAGATACCATGATCCATTGTCAGAAACATTTTACAAGTAGTGCTGTGGTTCATAACTGGGAGAGATTTTGCTCAGCAGGGCATATTTAGCAATGGCTGGAGATATTTGTGGTTGTCCCAACTGGGTGTGTATGGGGGTGGGGAGTGGTACGAGCATCTGGTAGGGATCAAGTATGCTGCTAAACATTTTATAATGCACAAGACAGTCCCTTCCAACAAAGCATCATCAGGCTCAGAATGTGAGTAGTGCTGAAGTTGAAAAATCCTGAACATATGCATACGTGTGTACACAAAAGTGAAATGAAGGTTGCACAAAGAATAGTAGCTATTCATCTTCACTCTGTGCAATGCATGCTGATATTGTGTATTTTAGTTTATTTTGTTATGTCATTAAATAATGCCAATCTAATCTACTGAAATGATTTCTTCACCTACTCTTTGGAAATACTATGGAAAATGATAGAAACAGCACAAAATTCACTGCTCCTTGAAAAGTGCCCTGCAGAGTAATAGATGCTCAATCTAGTCCTAAGGACTTTTATGATTTGGCCCCTGGCTGCACTTTTCATCTTTCCTTAGTCCTCCTTCCCTCCTCTCAGTCTGCTCCAGGCATACTGTACCTCTCCTTTTCCTTCCTGCCTCCAGCTTCCTGCCTCATGTCTGGAATGTGTCTCTCCTGGCAGTGGGCCTGACTGGCTCCTTCTTAGAATTCAGGTCTTAGTAGTAAATCTTCTATCTCTCCCAACTGGAATGAAGCTTTTGGAGAATGGGGATCTTGTTCTGTTTATCACTCAATCACAATTGTTTAGCACAGTGCCTGAAATATAGCCTTCACTCAAAAAATAATTTCTGGAAGCTTCTGAATGAATGAATGACCAAACAGTTTTTGAACTGGGTAGAATGAAATTTTGCCATGCGGTATTCTTTGAGAGAGTTTTGAGATCAGAATATTTCTACCTAAATATGCCTAAAGTGGATCCAAGGGATATGGTTTATATCTCTTACCTTTGCCTTTCCCCAATATCATCTCTTTCTAAAGCACTTTCTTCCAGCACTGTCCTCTTAAAGGAATGCTTCTCTATTCTAGAAGCACCTGAGTGGGTCTGGTATTTGCAGTGGTTTTGCCCTACCAAGTGTTATGATGGGAGTATAATTCATGGATCCGTACATTCCTTTCCAATCAGTAAGATGGGAAGTCCTTCCCTTTCCTGTGGTAGATTTAGATGAGACTTATTTAAGACATTTGACATGGCTGGTTCCTCTTTTTGAGTGGAAGTCAGCAAATGATCCCTTGAATAACAAAAGGATTATTTTTTTTCATTCTACTTTTGTTGAGTTGAATTGAAAGTGGAGGAAGATCTAGGGACATATGGGCAGACCTCCCCATTTTACAGATAAGGTGACTGCAAAAGGTCTAGGGCTACAAATTCTGATAGGTCGAACAACTACCTTACAAGTGAAGGTGTGTTGTTATATCTACTCTTAAGGGATGGGGGTACTAAGAGTTTGCAACATGCTCATCCTAGATAGCTGATAAATTGTATGACCAGGAATCAATTCACATGTTCTTCTGACACACACAAAAAAAGATCTAGAGATGTAGGTTGGGGATACATAAATATTTATGGAGTGCCTGAAGCCATGGGGGCTGAAGAGTCTATTTGGTACATCATGAAGAATGAGAAAAGAAGGGGGCCTGAGAAAGAAGCTAGTAAGCATTAGTATTTAAGATCCATGCAGAGGAAGATCAACCAGAAAATGGTTATTGAGGAGGAGTAGAGATGGGTTGAGGTGGGAGAGGGCAGGAGAGTGTGTTATCATAGAAGCCGAGAAGGTCCAGTGCTTTAAGAAACAGAATCAAAAGTGTCCTGGTGAGCAATGTTCTAAGTATTTGGCAACATGGGAGTAAGAAAGTATTTGATGACCTTGAATGGAATTATTTGAGTAATTAAATATCAGTGAATTGAGAAATGAATGAATGGTGAAAAATGAGACAGAGTGAATGCAGTTTGATGTTTGGTTTAAGAGGAAAAGCAGGAGATAACTCAAAATCATTTGTTTTAAAGGTAATAGAGAATGACATTAGTGTAAGTGATATCAGGGTATCACTTTGTAAGCTTTATGATTGTCTACCTACTTTCTTTTACACCTGAAACTGATACAAAATAATATTGAATGTTAACTGTAATTGAAAAATAAAATAAAACACAATAAAAAAGGTCCCAGGAGAGAAGAGAGGTTAAAGATACTTGTAAAAGAAGATCATTAAGAGCTCAAGGCCCCTGAGTTTAGGAGAGGGTAAGTTTGCATTAACAGGAATTGAGAGTGAGATTTTAGACACAACAAATTAAAAATTCAAGCCTGATATTAAATATCAACAATTCATTTTCTATAAAGTCAAATAATTCATATATAGATAAATTTTACCTCTTCTAGAGAGATCATCTCTCCATCTTCTTTCTTTCATAACATTTATAACATTCATTTATTTATCTTTGTTTCCTTACTTTTTTATCTGTTTGTGTGTGTGTGTTTTCTTTTTCAGTAGAATGAGGGATCCATCAAGCAGGGTCAATGCCAGAGAAATGGCTAAATATTTAGAAAGTTTTTCCCCTGAGACAGTCCTTTCTGGGAGCTAGGATGATGCTAAGACAAACCTCATATAAGAACATTTTTAATTAAAGTTGAAGAGTGAGACAAAATAGTCAAGTCATTAAAAAATGTGAGTGTGTGGACTTAGATTGCATTGAACAAGTAATAAACCCGAGAGCACATAGACAAAACAAAAATTCTCTCTTGAGCATGCAAAGGCTCTTGAAGTAAGAATACAATACAGTTTCCTCTTGACCCTGCCTCTCAGCTTGATAATTTTCAAATTAAAAACTGAAACCATCAATGCAAATTTGAAAAAGGTAGAATGTGGTGGAAGGGAGTCTTTAAAGGAAACTTTATATGTTCTTCTTGTTCTCCTCTCTCAATTCTCTCCTCTGTCCCTACTCTCTTGCTAGCTTACCCCCACTTGCAGATCGAACTTGGCATTGTCTGGAAGAAAACAGGAGCACACAGCACCTCCAGGCCTATTTGTTAGTGTGAGTCACTGAAACTCTCCCCTGGGCTCCTCAGGACAAGTCAGGAAGTCTTCCAATCTTTTTCTTTTGAGAGGAACTTTCTGTTTTATAGATCACATACTGATCTTCAAAATTAAATAAGATGAAAATGATGTATCTCTTCCAAACTCACATAGCGATGGGTGCCTTGGGACTGTGTGGGAAGCATAATGAAGAAGAGGGCATCAGGCACCATGCAGATAGCAGGGCACAAGGTTTCAGTGTATAATCAGGTGACAGTAGCATAGCATGGAATGCTCAAGGGCGTTTAAGAAAGAAGGGACCAGATTTAGATTCTGTTCTGCCACTCACTGGGCTGGTGACCTTGGCCTGTATCTTAACTGCTCTGAACATTAATTTCCTCATATGTAAAACAGGCAATTATGCATTCATAGACCTGTGAGGCTTGAATAGATCACTTATGTACATTGCCTATGCAGTGCCTCCACGAATACAAGGATTCTCCATGTTTGTACTTAATTTTGCACTCTAGATTACTCTCCTCTTCAGGCTGTTTTGTGTGAACAATACCGTTAAGTGGGTATTTTGTCCCAAGTATGTGGTGTTTCTTACAAGAACCTGAGATGAGGAAAATCAAAGGAGAATTCCAAGGTGGGAGCAGGAGGTGAGTTCAGTTTGGGGCATGTTAATTTTGAAATGCCTCTGAGACTTTCAAGTGGGGAACTAGCAGTCAAAACTTCTGGAGAGAGATCAATTAATGTATAGGTGGTAGTAGATAAGGAAAGTAAAAGAAACTTCTTGAACTCCAAAGACTTCCATTTCTTAAAGGGCCAATCTGAGAATGAGACTGAGATGTGTGGTGCAGGGGAACCAGGAGAGACTGGCCACAGGCACCAAAAGAAGAAAGAATTTCCAATAGCACAGCCTACATCACTGCGAGTTCAGAAGAGAACTTCAGTAAGATAGTAAAAAGTGCCCCTTAAAGTTTTTAAAGTATGGAGTTCATTGGTGAACTTGATGGATGTATTTCCAATGAAACAGTAGGGATAGAAACCAGAACACTGTGTGAGGAACTGAAGATGATGAGTGTCATCTAGTTTCTCATCAAAGAGAGTCACAACTAGAGAAGGACACAAGGTCAAGGGTGAATTTTATATTTTGGAAGGAGAATCTTGAACATGTTCATAGTCAGAGGGCAGGGAAACCTAAGGGAGAGGAAGAGATTGAATTCATAAGAAAAAGAGAATATTTGGGGGAACAAATTGAAAGGAATGGGAGAGAATTAGATTAGCTGTATAGGAAGAGGATTGGTCTTAAACAAGGGGCAGGAGGGGATACCTCATCCTCTGGGACTGGAGGAAAGAGGATGGTTGTATAGGCAGAGGGATTTGTGATGGACAAGATTTATGGGTTGATGGAGCTCATTCCTAATCATTTATTTTATCTTTACACATTATGATGTGGTAAATTTTGGAATGGTTATTAAAGGGTTTTAGGATGTTTAAAGATTTTGAGGTTTGAAGGTGTTTTCTTAGTTCTAGGTCTCTTGCTCACAATGCATTTGTCCTGCACGGGAGGCCTCTATCATAACTGGATCTTGCCCTGCTATAACCTGGGCTTTTAAGGTATGGCTTCTGCATTCTTCACCATTTATTTTGTTTTGTTTTGTTTTTTATTTTGGGGGGCCAACCTTAAGCATTTAAGGATTTAAGCTCCATTGATTTTTTCAAGAACAGCATTCATTCAACAGCAACTTAGTGAGCCCCCTTTGTAGGGGCTAAGTCAGTGATTGAAATCATACAGTCTCAATCCTCATGGAGTTTTCACTCTAGTGAGGGTAATAAGAAAGCTAAACATAAATTGCAGGTGATGCTAACACCTGTGAAAGTGAAAAGCACAGGGCATGCTGATAGAGAGAAAAAGATGAGGAGAGAAAGGGGCCTATTATTGATTGAGAGAGGGAGACACAGATCAGACCATCCTGAACCTTATGAACACTCAGGGACCTTATGGTGAGTACAATGGGAGGCCACTGAAGAGCATTAAGCTGTATGTGGGCTAAGGAGAAGTGTAATGTGATAATATTAGCTATTTTAAAAGGATTCCTCTTGTAGCTTTGTGGAGAACCATTGAGGAGAACCATTGAAGAGGGGAAGACGGTACAGAGTGACCTGCTAGAGACACTGTAATTGTCCCTGTGAGAGAGAATGGAAGTTTGGATGAGGATGGTGACAGGAGCTATAGAGAAAAGAGGACTGAATTCAGATATATATTAGAAAGTACACTCAACCAGGCTTGGACATGACTCTTATGGTTATGGGGTTATGGCTCCACTGAGTTTAACTGACTGAGATTGTACCTTGACACACCAAAACCATATAATAGTGTGAAGCTATATTTATCTTATAAGACTATTGCTTATGAATTTATTTCTTGAATTCAATTATATTCTCTATCTGAATTATATAGTAATAAAAGTACATGGATCTCTATTTCTTCTAATATGTTCTTTCTCAAGTTTTAGGAATATAGTCACTTTAACTATATATATAACACTGATTAAAATAAGCTTTGAGTCATGTTATTCTGATTCTTTGCGATCTTAAATAGTTGCCTATTTGTGTGACATTAGGCAAGTCATTTAGTTACCCCAGCATTAGTATCTTTATCTGTAAATATAGAAACTCATGAATAGATATTTCAGGGTTATATTGAGGATAATTAATATAATAAGATGAAGTTGTATCTTATAAGATTAAATTCCAAAGTCAGTACTTACAGTCAGTCACCTATGAAGTATTCTTGACTCTAATCAAGCATATATATCCAACCGCCTGGTTACTGGAAAGTCAGAGACAGCAGAACAAATTAATTAGTGTTAAGAAACAATCAGATAAATTTAGCATGTGGGATATTCTATAAAATATCGAGCCTGGTCTTTTAAACAACCAATATCATGGCGGGGGGGGGGGGGGGAGGACATATCATTTAAATGCAGTGCATGAATATGATTAGATCTTGATTAAAAAAAATTAACTCCAAAAGTTCTGCTGGGGACAATTGGGAAACTTTGAATATGGATCATGAGGATCATATGAGGGAGTGACTACTAACTTTTGTTGGCATGATGATGGTATCACAGTTATGTAGGTGTGCATCTTTTTTTTCAGGAGCTGCATTTTGAAGTGTTAGGGGTGAAGTGACATGTTTGTGACTTTGTAATAGTCATATACAAACAAGGATGTAGAGATGGATAAAGAGGTTGAGAGATAAAGCAACTATGGCAAAATGTGGACACTTGCTGGAGATACTGGATAACTGAGTTTTCACTCTTTTATATACTTGAACATTTCAAGTGGAAAAGTCAGCACAAAAGGCAAAAATTCAATGTCATCAGCATCACTGGAGGAGGAAGTTGGTTTCTGTTTAGGATCCAAGTGGTATCGAAGCATAGGTACCTTCAAACACTAGAGTCATACACAGCCTAGGAAGACATGGAGACTATAAGATGCCCCTGGGGACCTGACAGCTAATCTCTAGCAGGCCTGGGTGCCCCATGTCACCCTCATGTGGAAGCCCATGCTTATGGATGGACTGGAATGGAGGGCAGGAGTATTTGAACTATGCAAATTACTAATTTCTTGGTTTGTAATTTGTTTTGCCTAGCTACTATAGTTGACTCTACTGTGGATTCAATACATGCATGATGCAACTACAAAATGATTTATTTCTGGAAACTGCTCACCACTGTAAATATATAATATGATAAATGCTATTTTAATAATGTGGCTTCTCATCATTTCAGACCAAAAGTCCTTGTCTTTGTATTCTGTTACCAATGAACTGCCTACCCCCGGCAATTAATATCTACTTCCCACACCTCATCTTCTTTTCCTTAGCAACCAAATGCTTTAATTTTGGGGGAAGGTGGAATTTTAACAATTTGGTGGGTTTCTAGGTCAAACCATCATGGGCTAATGCTGTGAGTTTACAGAGGGGTAAATTCAGGTCAGGGCTGAAGTTTTGAGGGGCTTTTTAAGAAAAAAAATTCTAAATTGTACACACAAAAATAGTGAATATTTATTTATAAATAGAGGCCTGGTGCACGAAAATTCATGCACTTAGGGGTGTCCCTCAGCCCAGCCTGCGCCCTCTTGCAGTCTGGGACCCCTCAGGGGATGTTCACCTGCCAGCTTAGGCCCAATCCCCCGGGAAGCGGGTCTAAGCTGGCAGTCAGACAATCTTAGTGCTGCCAAGGAGGCGAGAGAGGCTCCCGCCACCTCCGTTGCGCTTACAGCAATCAGCCTGGCTTGTGGCTAAGCAGTGCTCCCCCTGTGGGAGCACACTGACCACCAGGGGGCAGCTCCTGTGTTGAGCATCTGCCCCCGGTGGTCAGCGCACATCATAGTGACCAGTGGTTCTGCTATTAGGGTCAATTTGAATATTAGCCTTTTATTATATAGGATGAGATAAAAATAAAAACAAATTATAAGATTTTTAAAAAAATCTGTAAAAGTTCATGGACATCATAAGATCCAAAAGCTAAATCACTTTAAAAAACCAACTTTATGACACATAGCTAAAATACTTTTTACAAGCATATTTTGTTTTGCTGAATTCTTTAACTTATTAATGAGACAACAATTTTGCAAAATTATTTTCTATGGAAGAAGTAAAAACATAATCCCATCTTACCTCCAGCACTCATTATTGAAAGGTTTGAAAAGTTTTTCTCATCTTAAATGTTTTTTTTTATTGCTAGTGTTTGATACATTATTGGGATTATTGAGCTTCTATTATGCTTCTTTCAGAGATGAGCTGTAAGACTTTAGGTCATTTCAAGTTTTTCAGTGACTAATCACAAATTCTCTTGGATTTGACAACATTCATTAACTACTTTTTCATCAATGTCATAATTTTTTAAATATACTTTTATTGATTTCAGAGAGCAACGGAGAGGGAAAGAGAGAGAAACATCAATGATGAGAGAGAATAATCCCCTGCACACCCCCTACTGGGGATCAAGCATGCAACCCAGCATGTGCCCTTGACAAGAATCAAACCTGGACCCTTTAGTCCACAGGCCAATGCTCTATCCACTGAGCCAAACCAGCTAGGGCCATAATGAGTATTTTTTGTCAGCCTTGAAATTTCATATCACTGACTTGGTTGAGTCAGTGTGGGTAATAGGAATTTTCCTGCAAACCATTCTTATAGTAGGGCAGCTAGAAATAACTTTATTATACATAAATGGCAATAACCCATGATAAATATGTTCTACTGAAACCAAAACTAAATATATCCTCCAATCAACTTCCCCTTTGCTGAAAAAGTGTTTCTAACCACTCTGACACCATCAAACACAGGGAGAAGTATGGAAGGAAAATTAGAGAGGAGATAGCAGTGGTAAAACTACTAGTATATGATTTTTGCTGATTTTACAAAACAATGTGAACATGTCAACACATTGCCATACCCCTTCAATGGTTCTGTGCAAATGAAGGCCCTGAAATTTAGCTCATTAGCTTTCTGGTGAATCCTGCTGTACTTGAAGTAAGCATTTCTTTATTTCACATAAACTTACAGCATCTAGTAGAGTCATGCTTACAGTGGGCTCCTAACAGTTGCTAAACTTAAGTTGATTTTGGGGAAATATTTTATGTAGTATTGCACATGCTATTTAAAAGCCTCAAATAAAATAATCCATGAGGAAAATATTTCTTGAATAATATTTTTCAAACTTCTCCCTCTATAACTTACATATCTCCAAATAATCTTCTAATATTGTGGTTTTTAAGCCTGGCTGTACCCTAGAATCTCCTGGGATACTTTTAGAAAAATACCAACATGGGCAATGGTAGTCTTAAAAGCTCTCCAGGTGATTCTAATGTTCAGACAGAAATTGAAATCCACCGTTCGAATGCTTAAAATTCCTTTTTAAAATTGTTTTTAATTTTTTTTTGCTTAAATGTCAAAATATTAGTCTAGTTCTCCTCAGATTCTTTTGAATGAAATATAAAGATATGATGTTCAGGAAATGTGTTACACATGCATAGCACGATAGGCATTATGCAAAGTATATCTTTGCTAGTAAGGAACTGTTCTGGTAAAAATTGCTGTTCATGTAGAATGCAGTACCATGATGTGCTGACTGGATGAGAGAGGCACCAGACGATGTGAACAGCTCCTAATTAAAAATAAAATAAATTTTCTAACAAGCAACCTCTGCTGTACTTGAAGGCAATTGCTTTTGTGTGTGTGCATGCTTATATATGTTTTGTGAAAGGGTCAGCTACAAGAGTATTTCAAACAGAAAAGTATCCAGCATGATAAATCTATCCCAGTCCATCCAACACACACTTTCTGACAGTGGCTCAGGTAACCTATGGAGTTGGGCAGAGCTGCCAACTGACTTTTGTTCTCTGATTTCCAATAGAATTGGGTTGTACATTACACATGATTAATATCATCTTGTTCAGTCTGTCCACTCTGAATATATTGCTCTTATTTCTCTGAAAATGGCTAGTTTGAAGAAAACATATATAATTTTTATGTCAATGAAAGAAAACTAGAATTAAGAGCTTTTTTATAAGTGAGATATTTAATGCTCTCCAAAGTTATTTGATGTTGCATAAATATAAGCTTAAAGAGCTGTTTTTTTAATACATAAGAAAATTCTACATGCCTATCCTACCTTTCAGTTATTTCACTCAAACTCATATTTACCAATAAAAGCATTTTTATATTTACATTTAAAAAAGACCTTATAGACAGACAACAGTGTGGTAATTACCAGAGGGGAAGTGGAGTGGGAGGTAGGAGAGAGTAAAGAGGGGATAAATGGTGATGGAAGGAAACTTGACTTGGGGTGGTGAACACAAAATACAATATACAGATGATGTATTGTAGAATTGTATACCCCAAACCTATATAGTTTTATTAACCAACATCACCCCAATATATTCTACTAAGAAAATAAAACTATATATAGTATGTACAGAGCCCACTCTACTCCTGGAAAGTAATCTTGCTCTGATATACGTAAAGAACTTACCTCCAATATGGAACTGGCCTATGATGGCCTGATTTCCTAGGCTTACTGCTGAGCAGCTCAGCTACTAAAGTGTTTGGAAGTGATTTCCAGCCCAAGAAGGATTTATAACATGGTAGAAGGAAACAACAACATAAAGAATGTCAAACTGAAATAAATTTTATAGTAAAAAAAAAAAGCAAGCATTTGGACCTGCTGTATGCCAGAGCCAAAGCATTTCTTTCTGTTTTGATGGCTCAGAACTCGTTGCGCAGGAAGGTCTTAAAGCTGTAACGAGAGTATCTACCATCTGATATATATATATTTTTTCTTGGAACAGGAAAAATAGGGCTACAGAAGGCATTCACAGCCAATCAAGAGGGAAAGGCTTCTCAGGCCAGGGGAAAAAGAGAAGCCAGAAGTACAAGTTAGTGCACCCACGACAAGTATTCTAAGGACCCAATAAGAAAACGTGGACTCGTCCAAGGGGAATTTTAGTTAGTTGCAAGAAAGGATTTCTGAAAAATTGTGAAACTACCTTCAACTTACTCTTTACTTATAGAGAGGTGGCCTCATCAGGTCAGGCTCTCAACTTCACCATGTCCCAGAGAAATCTTCTTAAAACATAGAACCTGATCATGTTAGACCTCTGCTCAGAACCCTACAATGACTTCCCCCAACTTCCGAATCAAGTACATGGAATGCAAGATTATTGTTTAAATATAAGCCCTCTGCCTTCCTCTCCAATTTTATTTTCTCCCAGTCCTTCAACACATTAAATTACTTATCACACACACACACACACACACACACACACACACACACACACAGAGGATGTGGTGTCTTTGCTGCATATTCTATTTGCCTTGCATGCTCCACTTGACAAACTCATCCTCCTCCATGAAAATCTTGCTTAAGTGTTGTTTCTCCATGAAGTTTCCTCTGAACTGCAGTTATCAGTAATTTTTCAGAATTTCTAAAGTTTCATAAATTCTCCTGTATGTTTACAACTCATTCTACTACCATAGAGTGTAAGCTCCTTAGGGGCGGGCACGATTTTTCTTTTTGGAGGCCACCAGCACATACTATGGACCATCACAAAGAGATTCCCAATCATTTTTCAATTACACAGAAAGGGCTAGAATGTATTATTTATCTTCACCCTCACTTCTTTTTATCTCTCACACTGGGTGAGCCCCCAGGATCACAGATGGACAGATATTTCTACACAGGTCTATTAGCTTATTCATAATCCCACTTGACTAGAAACATGATCATAGCAATTGTTATTTAGCTCTAAGTTCTAACTCAGTATATATATATATCATTGCTTGTATCAAATTATTTCCCATAAAGCTTTCCTAGAAAGTTTTTTATAAACTATGTTGGATTATAGAAGGCTACAGATTCTTTGTCATTCTTTCCATTGAAAGGGAAAGTCAAACTCTTCTCTCTTAGAATCTGGCCTGGCCATAGTGGCATTTTTGACCAATAGAACATGTTACATTCTGAGATTCAATCATGCCTTGAGACTTCCTCCTGAACTCCTTAGATAAGAAGTCCAAATACCCTGCCACCACTATGCTGGATGGTCCACAAATAGGTGTTCTGACTGACAGACCCACCTGAACTCTACCCTTCCAATCATCTCTGCCAAGGGACTAACATGTGAATGAATACTTCTTGGACTCTCCACACCACATTATCTGCCAGCTGAATGAATACCACCTAGTGACCTTTGTCGACATCATATCAAATAGAAGAATCATCCAGCTGATCCCTGCCTAAATTCCTGGCCTACAGATTCGTGTAATAAGAATAAAATGGTGGTTGTTCTAAGCCACTAAGTTTTGGGACAGTTTGTTATGTAACAATAGACACCTTGAACATAGGCCCTCTTTCCCCCACTTCTGCTTCACTGCCCAGGGTGCTTATCATCTGAGTCAAATTTAAAAAGATTCCTGCTCTGAATTCTTAAATTATGGAATACATTTGTGTCTATAGGTCCTTTTTTATTTATCCCTAGTTAGACATATTTTCTATTTCTTTCTCAGACTGAATTAGTCTTTAATATTTCCAACCATTTCTGGAGACTGGAGACTCACGAAAGCAAAAGGGAAACTAAGGCTGTGCCTTCAGGCAGGAATATGTCCCCTCATTTTCTTCTCTTCCAATACACTCCTACCCCTGTAGTATCATTGCTAGGGACACCAGTGATTCTTGAATCTCCTTGTCTTTCTCCCCACAAGGGCTCCATTTGAATAGGCAATTTAAAAAATGTTAAAGACTCTACATCAATGGAATACTTTAAAATAGGATAAGCAATAAGTAATCTATTAGGTGGGTGGTTTAAATATTTCTCATCCCAGTATCAGAGGGCCTGGATTAGACAAGCTCTACTGATTTATTTCTGCCCAAAGATTCTATAATAGATTCAGATTCATAGAACCAGTCACAACCCTAAAACATGTGAGCCATCCATTTTTTAATATAATTTTATACTACTATTACAGTTAAATGACTGCTAGAGCATGTTTTTGATATATACCTGAAGAATTTTATCTGTTGAGAACAGGCTTTATTTTTTCAAAAGAGTTATAAATGTATTTCTTCTAGCTATAATCAATGTTTATCCCTATATTGATTTCCTTTCTGGTATTTTGTAGTCCATCATAATTTTTTTCTTTGTGAACATTTTCAAATTTTATCTGCAATGTTTTGCTTCTGGTGTTTTTAATTACTGCTCAAATGTGTTTTAATTCACCGTGTGTTTGTGTTTGTGTGTGTGTGAGAGAGAGAGACAGAGGAGAGAGAAATCTACTTTACATACTTGCTTTGGTGACTAATCTATACACTTCAGAAGTGAGCAAGCTTTATTTCCACAACTTATGGCAATATGGTTCCCTTAGAATGTGGAAAAGATATAAAATTCTGCTTGTCTTTTCTCTGATGGTCTTACCCTCAAACCAAATGGGGGAAAGAAACAGCAGTGTCAAGAATAATAGTTTAATAGCTTATGTTGGTCTTTAGAATGTGCCTAGTTACCCCTGTAAATAATTTTGGCCAAAACAATCAAGATAGTTAGCTATTCTGTAGTCTCCACCCAAAAACAGTAGAAGTAAAGAGCTCTCCTCACGTGATGTGTGGAACAGCCAGAGGAGAGCTGTGGGTGAATCCATGTCCTAAAGCAGCACAATTAGAATGAGGGCATGTAATAGGGGTGGGGGAGAATGCTATAGAAGGTCTCACACTTGGATCATCTGCTGATTCTCTCCACTATGGCAAAATTAGGTTGTTATAACCAAGAGGCCCAATAGCTCTAAAGGTCTTACTTTCGAGTCTAATTCAAGGTGAGGTTGTTATCAAGTTGAAACAGACTGAAGGAGATTCTCCACTCTATCAGGGAGGGAAGGCAATGTCACATAGAGGCTGAGAACCAAAAGCAGTCACATAAGGGCAGCAGCCTCGTGGAGCTTATAACAGCAGAAAAGTCTGGAGACTCACGAAAGTGAAAGGGAAACTAAGGCTGTGCCTTCAGGCAGGAATATGTCCACAGGTGAAGAAGCCACGTGATAAAGAAGAGAACCCTGAGAGACTGTTTCTAATCATCTTTCATCCAACAAATTTTTACTTAGTGTCTACTAGCTGCCATATACTATTGTTCTAGGCACTGAGAATGTCACAATGACCAAAGCAAAAAAAAAAAAAAACAACTCTGGCACTCATAGAACTTGGCTTGCAGCTGGGGAGATAGCCAATAAACAAATGTTTATCTTTTTTATAATTGCAAAGTGACCTGTCAAGTGGGAATCAAAACTTTGGAGAAAAATAAAACAGGGATAGGAAGTAGGTGGGATTTAGGTAGATAAGGGCTTTCATTTTTAAATAGGGTGGCCACGAAAGGCATTCTTGATCAGGTAACATTTGAGTAAAGACCTAAAGGAGGAAAGGGAGTGAGTCAGGTCAAGATTGGAGGTAATAGCACGTTTGGGTCTAATTGGTGTGTGGCTCTGCCCAGTTTGGAACCTTCTGGGATTAGTGGTCCCAGGGTGATCTGCAAAGGCTGTGCAAAGGAGAGATCCTCCTGCATGCAGGGATATCGTGTCCTGACAGTGATCATCTCTTTCTTCTAGGGAGAAACCCACACCCCTGGTTAGTAGTGAAGCCCAGTGCATTAGCAGTAAACCCTAAGGCTTAGAAGATGTTTGAGGTGTGGGGTGGAGCCATTTATTCTTCACTCCCAAAGGGAGTTTTGCTTGATTGGTGGATTTGGACATAAGGAACTGGGCATGGATACCTCTACCATTTCGTCCCTGTTTTGTCTTAGAATGTGAGTTTATGCTTCCTATTTCTTGGGCCATGTGGTAAGCCTTGTGCCTCTCAGAGGAGAGTGGTAATCATTTGGAGCACTCTGGCTCGGTGATAAATCTCCCTGAGTATGGTGTTTGGCGTTAAGTCCCCTTGTCTGCATATAAAACACAGTCTCCTCTAGCATTTGAGAAAAAGATGCTCATTTAACCTTCCTTTGTTATTCCTTTGTTTTCTTTTGATGGGTCAGAATTGGGTGGGGAAAAAGAGTGCTATGTATTGGGAATCCTCAACTCCGTGTGTGTGTGTGTGTGTGTGTGTGTGTGTGTGTGTGCATGCGCGCGTGGTCACAAAGTCTCTTATTCATGGAATAAAGTCACTGAATGAAAAGATGAATGGATGACAGTAGAGGCTATGCTCTTCTTAATGACCTTGATATTTTTTGGAACTCCAAAATCTAGTGAAAGGGTAATATAATCCAGATAAGAGTGAGCAAACGTCTAATGGATAGATACATTAAGAAAAAGAGACCAAAGGGAGGGATGGTTGCATAGAACCAGATTTTTCCATTTTAATGGGTAAAACTTTACATTCACCAGGACCCTCACCCTGTGGCATTTAAATTCAAAAGTGTGGCTCCTTTAATTGAAGTTGATGTCCATGTATTTTTTACATACCTGCCTAGATTCCCCCAGTGGTAAAATCACATTCTTGGCCTTTGATGAGTTTGAAAGCTTCACTCACTCTGTCAGGCCAGGGTTCGTAAAGGTCCCTGAACAAGTATATTAAATACAGTCACTCTTCCTTCCTGACACAGTCACTGAGAACTTGGTCTGTCTTGAAATCCTGGATGAGGCTTTGCTTTGTCCTTGGGAGGAAGAAGGGAATGAAGGATCTGGATGCTATGGAAAGTAGTGGATATTATATTGAAGGGGGTGTTTTCTAAGCTAAATAATTACAAAAACATTGAAGAATCTGCAGTTTTCAGAGACTGCTGAATGGACTGAATATCTGAAGAGGTGTGCAGTCAAAAGGTAGTGGAGATACCATGTGTCACCTCACCACCATCTCTGTGCTTTCTCAGCTCTAGATTGTTTCACGACCATGTTTTTCAAAGTTTTTCCTTCCTAAATAGTTACTGGGGAGCCTAAGGGCTCAGACAATAATGAGAGAGTCAAAACAAGAATCGTGAGAACAACAGTTTGCTGTTCTTTTGTATTTGCTGAGCATTAGAATTATGTGCCTGATTTTAAGTAGAAATTGCAGCATAAAGAGATACCATAATCCACATTTGAGTTCATTTGGGTAGTTGAATTTGGGTGTAATGGGATTTGCTTATATTCTACTGGCTGATAAATGTGACACCATAAACCAGCCTGGAGGTTTCTTATGTAAACAAAAGACCAGAGAAATTAGCATTAGGATGAACTGCGTTTATAAAACTCTATTAGCTTTTGAGGTAGATTTAGATTGTTTTCTCCTTGTAAAAGCCCTCTGCTCTGTCTTCTTTCTGCTCTTTATCTGCTGAATTCAATGCTATAAACACAGAAGTACTTAATAAGTAGAATCCGACGACAAAGTTGGACATAAAAGCAAAACAGTATTCAAAATTGCTAAAGTTAGTTGGTTATAGTTAGATTTTTTTAAGGCCATGGTAGTTTAATATATTACAACTCTCAGCTACCATTAAATGATGACAAAAAGTAGCCCATGCTGTCTTTATAAGGCCCCTGGGTGTCTAGAACAAAGATGGATTAGGAGGAAAGGTCTGAGAGACTTAGCAAAAAGCTTTGTCTTTATAAGATGTAGGGTGGCATAATTCTTAAAATCCTCCGTGAGGAGTCATATCCATTGGATAAGCTTTCCTATACTTCTCAGAAAAGCAGAAGTAGAACTGTATTAACTTGTTGCATGAAATGATGCATTACCTTGTCAGGTCTGGCACATTTTAAGTGACTTGGTGGGCTTTGCCAATGTCCCATCTCTGGAGTTCATCTTGAATACTTTATGAATGACGGCCGACCTCTGAGACTATTCTCAACCTTTCTTATATGGAGTTGGTAATCCATAAAGTGATCATCCTTTAATAAATGACCAATTTTGAACAGATTTGTGAGAAAAGGGACCTTTACTTTTAAACTCAGAAATCATATTAATGTGAGTAGGGAGAAAGTTGGGAGAGAAATCATCCTGATATATTACTATCTCAATTCTTTTTGAAGACTAAAACTGGGAATAATTATATGTAATCCATTTTTTAGGGATTTTCTGTTTTCACAGATATTCAGCATAAACGAAGGGAAAAACCCAGATAGAATTTTTTAAGGTTGTGCTTAGGAATGGTTTGGTTGTTCCTTCAAAAGGCATGAGGTAGATTTATTGGCAGTTTATGGTTGGATTTTCATAACAAGCATAAAATAGTTGAAGCACCAAAAGATTTGTGAGTTTGTGTGATGGATGGAGGTTGGGGAGTATATGTTATTATCTCTAGCAATCTGCAAATCCATGGCTAGTGCAACACCACCTCTCTGAATGTGGGGTCACCTTATCTATCTTTTACTTTTAATATTTATAGATTCTGGCCTTTTTTAATGATTTATTTTTTACCTCCAATTAAGTATTTTTGCAGTTCCTCTGTCCTTAGATATGCGTTGTATACTGAGAGTGAGAGCAAAATGAGTAAATGCTTCAATTACAAACTGTTCATCAGGTTCTCTTTCTTTCCTTTTTAAGTTTCACTTCTTAAATTCTCTCCAGGTTTAATTTAGAGTCCTCTTAACGTTTGGAGACCAGGCCTGGGTCTGTGATATGCTTTAGCTGCTCTCATGACTTTTCACAATAATGCTTCTTTGTTCTTCAAACCCCATCATATTAATGAAGATTTATGCTAATGATTATGTACTATGTAAGTACTTCAAGTTAGTATTTATCAGCAGATCAGAAATTGAAACATAGCTCAGTTCTTAATTGTGAGAACTCATTTATTTTTCTTGATCTCATTGGGATGTAGTTTTGCTTCTATAGACTAGAGATCTTAATAATGATCGTACAGTACTGTGGTAAAAATTCAGTACATGAAAGTTTTAAAGTCTGTGAAGTACTGTACAGATGTTATGCATGTAGCAGAGACTGCTATCTATCCACTCAAATCCATTCCCCTCTTTTTTAAGTCATGGAGTTCTGTCTGGATCCAGGCTGGGACTGCACTTTCCAGCCTCCTTTGAAGGTAGGTGTGGCCATGTGGTTAAGCTCTTTCTCAAGGAATGAAAGAGGGAGAGAAATATATCATCTTTGCTTTATTTACTTTGGAGGATATCTCTGGTCCTGGACTTCCACTTATCCTCTGGCTAGAAGGGTTATTAGCAGAGTGACTTTTGGAGACCAAGTATCATTACACCGGTTTCCTGAATCAAAAAAGAGGGCAGAGGTGTTAGTTGATTTAAAATACCTGCCCTGGACCATTATGTGAGAGAGAAAAAAAATTCTATTTTTTTAAAATTTAGCCTTTGTACTTTTGGATCTATTTCTAACAGCAGCTTATCCTACTGTAACTAACACCAGCATTATTTTTTAGCCAATTTTGATAGAAATTCATAGAGCTGCAAAGACCCATAGAGGTCAGATGGCATATAAAAATGTTTGGAGAAGAAACAATTCTTGCTTGGCCACAAAGCAAACTAGTTCCAGACCTGGAATAATATCCAGTTTTCATTATGCAAATTTGCTTCTTTGTAGAGTGAGTAATAAACATATGGAACGGAATAGTACCTGAAAGATTGTACATGCAGAACATATGAATCAATTTGGAAAGTGTCTGTAAAATTTTATAACCACTTTAGAAATGGCAAGGTAGGGCAGTGACATTTTACCTAACATCCTACATTGAGATCAGGGTGGATGACCAGGCCCTTGCAGAACACAAACTCTGGGGGTTCTTTTTATCAATAGTTTTCAAGCTGGTGGGTTCATGAGTCAGATGAAGGATTGCAACCCCTGTTGGTTTTGTGTGAGGACACAGGGGAAAAGGGCCAACCTAGAAGTGGTGCTGAGTATATTATAGCCACAGCTGCTGAGAGCTTCTATGCTCAAAAAGATTGATCTAAAATGACTTCTCGAAACATAACCCAACAAAAGAGAGATGAGATTATGTTTTTAGCATTTGAACCAGAACACGCTCACACTCTGCTTTAAAAGGCCTTATGGGACCGAAAAAGCCCAGGGAAATAGAAGTTGCTGTTCTCATTAAAGGAGAGAGAGAAGTATTTTTATTCATTGTTTTATTTATATCAGTTTCTTTAACATGCCTTCAAGGGGCCTCTTCCAGCGTAGCAGAATTTAAGTAGCAGCTTACTCACTGATTATAAACAAACATTAGACATGTTGACTTATAAAAAATCGGTGCATGGATAAAAAGAAAAGGAAATACCTTCTACATGACAGATGGGATGAGTCCCAAAGGTCTCTTTGGGCCTTCTAACATATGCCATGTAAGATACTTAGAACGAAATTAACCAGGACTTGTAAATCTCTCCATGGTCTGTCCATACCTACCTCTTGCCCTTGTCTCAAGACCCTTCAACCTTGGCTCACTACTGAGAAGCCCACTTGGTCATTCTGTTCAACAATCACAGCCTCTTGCATATGCCATAAGGTCCTATACATGCTATTATGTTGCTAGTTAATTTTATTCTTTGGTCTCAATGATCACCTTTTTAGAGATATCTTTCTGGACTACCCTCCAAAAAGAGGATCATGCCACTCCATCTTTCCTTCAGTTTAGTTTATTTCCTGCAAAACACTTACAGAAATTACCATGTATTTTATTTATTTGTCTGTTTATATAATTTTCATGGGGCATTAATCTCCCCAAGTGGACAATGACTCAACTGGCTAATGTCCCATTTTGATCACAAAAGGTGCAATTTAATCCAGGAAGAGTTTAAAAACTTCATGTTGAGGCCAAGCTAGAGTACAGATAAGGAGAAACAGAAACCAAGAGACTAGGGATGGAAAATGGGATTAGTGTCCTGATAGGGTTTCCCTGGGAAGGATGGCAGACAAGCTGGGATAGACTCCCAATGAAGGTCAATCTCATAAGAGAAGTTGAACAAGAAAACTGAGAAGGTCAAGGACCCAAGAAGCAGCCAATAGAGTGGAAGCCAAGTCAGGGAAAGAAGCAAAGTCTCAGACAGACTGAATGAGACTCACTTTCATGTTCAGTTCTTCAACAGAGCATATCAGTATTCCTTTGGATGGCCAGCCCAAAACCATTCTCAGTACCTATAAGGACCTGGGAATTTGGGTATTAGAGTCATGGTCCCCTGGGCCAGTGACTTTACCTCCCTCTGAAGGTAGTGCTGTTTGTCCTTTGGTCAGACAACTGCAGAGTGACTCTTTCTTCTGTCTGGTGTCACCCCTGACCATTTCTTAACTCTACCACACATGTCAGCAATAGGATATTTTACTACAGCTCTGATAGCTGACTTCTCTGATAGCAGTTTTGTTCCTTTGGTCTAGAAGCAGGTTGTAAATCTTGAGTTGCCCTTCTAGTGATCTAAAATTCTGACTGCCCTATAACCCATCCATACATCAAAACTCTCCTCAAATTCTGCTTCTTTTAATTAAAATTCAGCTTCGGCCCCTTGGAGATGAACCCAAGTATACTCTTGGTTTGTGGACTGCCCTCTAGTGCAAATGATACTCTTTAGATTTTGCCTTTCTGTTGTTATAGTAACAGCAGATATGCCTTCTGGAATGGTATGTTTCTTGGAAACACTGTGTGAGGATCATAAGAGAAATTTAGTTGGTCCAGACTCTATTTTAAACTTTAAAAAAAATTCTTGTACCCACAACTGGATTTGTTTTATTGCAATATAGAAGCCAGGAGAAATTGACAGGGTAATAGAATCAAATATTTGCAAGAAGTAGGACATATAACATGATGAAATCTGATATCTAGTGTGTTCTACTTTACTGAAGAAAGCATAATGCTAATAATTTACCTGTACTATGATTGTAAGCATAAATTGTGCAATAAAATATATGAGAATAATGGAAATTTAAAAAGCATAAAATATATGATAAATGATATTAAATACAGTGGATTATTTTACTTAGTTTTGATTTTACTATTTGTAAAATAAGTGAAACAATGCACTTATATGCAGAAACTCATATTATCACATTTATTGAAACAGAAGACATGAATTGTGGTTAAATGGAGTAATGTCTGATGGTATGCTTGAATGTTTCTTTGTGATTAAATATGAACAATTGCTCCTTTAAGGTAAAGGTCTGTGTATATGTGATTAATCAGATTGAAATGAAAGTGCAGACAGCTCATGCCATGCCTAGTTATCAGAATGATTGATTTTAGTCTGTGCTTCTAGGTGAAGAAATATCTGTTAATAACCCCAGCATCCAAACCCCCGATGTCACTGATAACTCAATGATTTGTAAACATTCTGCATTATGGCACCCATTTGTAGGTAAGAGGGTCTACACAATGATCCATTGGAATTGCAAACTTATAACATGAAAAAGTGCCATCCAGATTTATGCAAAAGTTATGACTGCAGAGTGCATTTCATCACCACAAAGTCTCAAATTTTTGCTGTGTGACTGTCATGGGCACTTTTTTTTTTTTGGTTTGTGTGTAGGCAAGCCTGTCAAGTTTTTCCTTACACAAACTGGTGTTTTTGTGTACTATAGCTCCCTGCCAGTCTCTGAACCAAGTTGTAATTAAGTCTACAACTTATTAAGATAGTACTTTACCAATGTGGTTGAATTCTACTCGATCGACACCTTAATGTTTTACTGGGTATAAAAGCTTTAGAGCAGCCCGGCCAGTGTGGCTAAGTGGTTGTGTGTCAAACTGTTTATACCAGGAGGTCACGGTCCAATTCCTGGCCAGGGCACATGCCCGGGTTGTGGGACCGATCCCCAGTGTGGGTCGTGCAGAAGGCAACCAATCAATGATTCTCATTATTGATGTTTCTATCTCTCTCCCTTCTCCCTTCCTCTCTGAAATCAATTTTTTTTTAAAAAAAGCTTCAGACCAAACCATGAAAGCAACTCTTCTATAAGTACTGGTGAATTGCTGATGGGGACTGTTGCTCTTCTCACCACAGAGGAAATGGGGTCAACTCAGAAGTCTCAGTTGGGGCCTCTCAGAATGCAGGACCAAGGTGAGCAGGAGACATCTCATGTAAAATTTGGATGTCTTCTCCATCCTCTAACCCCTGACTTCCAGACCTGATTTCTAGTCACTGGAACTTCCAATTGTCCAGCACTATGTCCCTGCACCCTTCTGCCAAGAAAAGTTCTCTCACACAGCTACCAAATTGTTTGTTTCTGGGTGCACATGGATACAAAATATCTAGGGGAATTTATTTGGAACCAACTCTCTTTGCTGTTAATTATTTTTTCTCGTATCCAAATTTATTTTTGGTGCCTACTCTAATGAAACCAAGAGAAACTGACCAAGTATTAGAGTCCTATCTTGGCAGGAAAGTGGTGAGATATGTTTTATGTGATGAAATATTATGCCTAATGTGTTCTAACTTTATGGAAGGAAATGCAATACTAATACTTAATCTGTATTTTGATTATTAGGACATACTGTGAGGTAAAATATATTGACATAAGGGAAACATCAAATACTGTGAATAACACATCTAAACATTTATTGAGCTTCAGTTGTTATACTTTGAAAATAAATGAAGCAATGTATGCAGAAACCTTTTATTAGGAGATTCCATATAGTTGTGCCTGGCATAATACCTGGCCCACATAAGCACTCTATAAATAGAAGCCATTAATAGTAGCAATGTTGTTATTTTAGTATTATAAGCAAGAAAGGAACATAATTACATGTACATTTATGTGCTGAATGGCCAGATAATAGAGGCCAAAGCAAGACCACAGGGTAAAGGAGAGTTCTTGCAGAAACCCACATGGAAGGAGGCAAGGCACTGCTCTCACTGCTGCCTGGTTTGGCTCTTAAATAGCTTACATCAATCTTGACCTAAATCTCTGGGGCTGTGCTATCCAGTGCAGTAGCTACTAGCCACATGTGGTCATTTAAATTTAAATGAATTAAAATCCAATAAAATAAAAGAGTCAGCTCCTCAGTCACATTAGCCATATTCCAAGTGCTCAATAGCCACATGTGACTAATGGTTGCCATATCGGACAGCACAGAACATTTCCATCATCACCGCCATGAGTTGTATTTGATAGCATTACTCTAGGATAAACTCTGCAAAGAACCTGGGATTTTGATCCTGAGGTCTGCAAAATATAGAAAAAAAGAAAAAAACACACTCAACTATGCAATCAGGTGAGTACCAGACTTGTTTGTGGAAAAAAAACACACAAAAAACTCAACTATGCAATCAGGGTAGTACCAGACTTGTTCAACCAGCAGGGAATTGAAAAGAAACAAATTGCACCATGTAGATGCATTTTAAAGGTGTTGGCTTCTCTTGAGTGACACTGTCATGGTTGGTAGAAATGGGCAGGCATACAGGGAGGATCATCAGTCACCATTCAGCATCACCTTGAAACATGCCGTGAGTGGGGGAGCATGGAAGCAATGGGTCCTAAGGAACTTCCGCAGAAGGAAAACCAAACCAAAACCAAAACCCAAATTGGGATTATCAAAAGAAAGTGTTTTGTTACTAAATTAGTCTGGGACCATATGGGTCATCTCTTCAAGACCCCAAAAGCCAAAGCAATCTTCAGAAAAAATAAAAAAGCTGGAGGCATCATGCTATATGACATCAAAGTATACTAGAAGGCAAAATAGCATGGTACTGGCATAAAAACAAACACATTGATCAATAGAACAGAATAGAGAGCCCAGAAATAAACCACTCCTATATCGTCAATTAATCTATGACAAAAGAGGCAAGTATATACAATGAAGTAAGACAGTCTCTTCAATCAATGGTGTTGAGAAAACTGGATACATACATGCCAAAAAAAATGAAACTAGACCACATTCTTACACTATATATAAGAACAAACTCCAAATGTATTAAAAACTTAAATGTAAGACCTGAAACCATAAACAACCCCCCCCCTCCAAAAAAATAAAAACAAGCAGTAAACTCTCTGACTGCTCTTAGTAATATTTTTTTTGAATAAGTCTCCTTGGGCAAAAAAAAAATAAATAAATAAACAAATGGGACTACATCAAACTAAAAAGGGTTTGCACAGCAAAGGAAACTATCAATAAAATGAAAAGACAATCCCTGAATGGAAGAAGGTATTCGCCAGTGATACATCTGATAAGGAATTAATATCCAAAATATATAAGGAACTTAGACAACGTAATACTAAAAAGACAAACAATCTGATTTTAAAATGGGCAGAGAACCGAAAGAGACACTTCTCCAAAGAGGATATACAGATGGCCAACAGATATATGAAAAGATGCTCACTGTCCCTAATTATCAGATAAATGCAAATTAAAACCACAATGATGGCTCTAGACCTGGAGGGCTCAACTGGGTTCTCTGCGTAGGGTTCCACAACCAAGGTGGAACCTTATGGCCAAAACTAAGGTATCTGGTAAGCTTGGCTCTTATCTGAAGGCATAGTAGAAGAATTTGCTTCCAACTCATTCAAGTTATCAGCCGGATTAGGTTACTTGTGGTTGTAGGATTGAGGCCCTTGTTTTCCTGCTGGCTGTCAGGCAGGGGTCACTCAGCTTCTGTGGGTCACCTACATTCCTCATTAGGTGGCCTGTTCCATCTTCAAACCAGTAACAGCACATCGGATCCTTCTCATGTTTATAATCTCTCTGACTTCTTCTGTTACTAGTCTGAGAAAACTTTCTGCTCTTAAGGGATCAAGTGTTTAGATTGAGCCCACCCAGATAATTCCTCTTGCTGAACTCAAATGACTAGTAGTTACCTTAAGAACATCTGCAAAATAGCTTTTTTCATGTAATATAATCAGGGACATAATAGCTCATCATGTTCATAGTTGAAGGAATTAGGAATCTTTTAGGGAACTATTTTAGAATTCTGTCTACAACATAACTCTAAAAGTTTTTGATTCTGTGTCTTCCAAACCTACAGAGAATGCTCTTCTGTAAAGTTCTTTGCTTCTCTCTCTTCCTTCTGCAATCGTTTCCTGACATCTGATGTTAGTTTCTCTTGCTGCAATTTAAACTCATTGATTTTAGTTCTGTCAGTATTCTTCCAAAATCAGGTTTCATCTTAGTACACTCCTTAGTGCCTGGAGAGAGTAGATATTTCTAAAGCCTGTTGCTCATCTCAGTGCAGTGCCATCATTTTTCTAGTGTTGCAGACCGAGGAGGCTGACACGGGAGAATGGAGAACAGTTATTTTACTAATGCTTATAGATGCTTTCATGGACTACTGTTTAAAAGGGGGCAATGAAATCTTCTTATACACTTATCAGTGGGCAATAGGGGAGAGGCAGAGGGATGGAGCAGTCCGGCCTTCATTCCTTAGTACAGTGGTTCTCAACCTTCCTAATGCCGCAACCCTTTAATGCAGTTCCTCATGTTGTGGTGACCCCCAACCATAAAATTATTTTCGTTGCTACTTCATAACTGTAATGTTGCTACTGTTATGAATCGTAATGTAAATATCTGATATGCAGGATGTATTTAGGCGACCCCTGTGAAAGGGTCGTTTGACCCCCAAAGGGATCACGACCCACAGGTTGAGAACCACTGCCTTAGTAGCACCCTCTGTTCAGGGTATTTGTAGGGAGCCATTAAAATGAAGTTGACCTTTCTTCAGTCTAGCCCCTTTGTAGTGATTTCAACTGACTTATGTATGGTTATTCTAATGCTCTTTATAGTGACTTTTTTATTAGACAGATAAATGAAATAAAATCTGAAAGTACAGATTATCCAGTAGACAAGAAGGAACATCACCACAATCACTTCATTCAGGGCAACCACCACTAATATTGGGTTGTATATATTTCTCAATGTTGTTCTATGATATGTGAATAAATTATTTTTAAAATTATATTGCACAACATTTAACAATTTATACTGAAAATTTTCATGTCAATAAAGATATTTCTAGGATATCATTTTAAATGGCTGCCTTCTAACATTTCATCTTGTGGGTATACCAGTGTTTGTTCAATAATTTCTACTAAACATTTAGGTTGTTTCTATTTCTCACTGATATGAATAATGCTTAAGTGAACATCTACGAAGCTAGAGCTTTGAGCATATTCTTAATTGCATTAGCTAAGTTTCTAGAAGTAAAATTGTTTGGATGGAGCATACATGCATATTGAAATTTTTTTGTAACGTGTTGGCAATGCCTTCTAATTGTAAAATGCCATTGGTTAATATGATATAATGGGGAAAAATTACTGGGTCTGTGGATAAAATATGGCCTGAGCTCCTCTTTCATTGCTTGCTAGTTCTACCTATAATTTCAATCAAATCAACATCCCTGACCCTCAATGTCCTCATCTGAAAATTGGGACTAATAATAAGTATTCTATCTCTTATATGGGGTTATTATATAAGGTTAAGAAATATGGGTTATTGTCCAAGAACTTTGAAAATCATAAAATTATGAATAACTATAAGGCCTTTATTTACCCCTTCTGCCCAAGAAGGACAGTGAGCTTCAAGAAAATCAACCATAATTTTCCCCATTAAATTACACCTCTTCTGAGAACATTTTATTGTGCTGACATCCCTCAAGTGCACACTGAATTTGATCACACTCCTCCAATCATACCACTGGCTCTAGTCCTTATTTGCAGTGTGCTTCCATATTTGTTTGTCTGTGTCTTCTCTTGCACCATTATGTCTATGACTTTGGAAATATAGTTACTGTATTTTATTTATTTATTTATTTATTTATTTATTTATTTATTTATTGTCATCTTGCTTTCTCAAGCTGGCTATTCCCTCATATCCCCTACTGATCTATTATATTCTCCATGAGGTTGTCTTTATTGGTACTCATAGGTTGCATTTAGCACTCATACGGTACTTTACATCTTGAAAGCACTTTACCAACATTAGCTAATTAATTTTCACATCACAGCATGATAGGTAGGTAGGGAGCTAATCTAAGCATTTGAGCTATGGCAATGGAAAGATATATTACAAGTGCAATGAATTATTTTTTTATTATTCTTTGGAGGAGGAAGAGATGGTTATGTAATTTGTCCCAAACCGCAGAAGGCATTTACATTATAGTTGAAATTCAAGCCTAA
Organism: Myotis yumanensis; assembly: GCF_028538775.1. Taxonomy (NCBI): domain Eukaryota; kingdom Metazoa; phylum Chordata; class Mammalia; order Chiroptera; family Vespertilionidae; genus Myotis; species Myotis yumanensis. Next base: position 196,455,028 of record NW_027223754.1, read on the forward strand.
TCTAATAAAGTCCATTGTATCACAGCCTTCTTTCCGGTTCTGATCCAGCTTGCTCCCAAAAACAGTGCTGTGGGGGTGAAACTGGCCAGCTGCCTTTCCTTTCCACTCTGCAGGGGCAGCAGCATTACTGCCACTTGAGTCACTTTCTTCCTTTCTTTTCTTTCTGAATGACAGTACTTATTGGAATGAACCTGATGAGAAATTTAAAAATATTTCAGAGGGACCTTCAAGTTTATGAGAGAGAAGAACAGACAACAGCAGGAGGCAACACCCCATATAGGGCAGATATGGATTATAATTGGATTTGGAGTTGGATTGTAATTTGCTTTTGAAAGCTAAGAGTTTTTTAATTGGTAAAATGATGATATCACTCTTGCTTAGGCAGATGGGGAAGTAGTGAGGGTTAAAAACCCTTGGCTTAGCTCCCCTCCTGTACCATTAGGGATCCTAGAGTGGAGAGGGAGGAAAGAGAGAGGAGGACCCAGGAGTGTTTGGTCTGGATTTTGCTTGTTAGTCCTTGGGCCTCCCTAACGCCGATAAGGATTTCCCAACTGCCTAGAATTCTTCAGAATTTCCCTTCATGAAAAGTTCATGGATGAAACTCAGGCAGTGATAGGCTATGAGTCCCCAGGATTTCTCTCTTCAGGGAATATAATGAAAGGTAATGGGAAGATCAATTCTTTTAGGAGAATATCTAATTCACTTGCCTGTGTCCTGAAATGTGGTCAAGATTTGCAACAATAGTAATTTAGGTTCTAAAACCTTTAGATTTTGGAAAGTTGGTGGTGGTGCCAGTGGTAGAGGGAGCCAATTAGAACAAGTCCTGATATTTGAGTGCTTTGCCAATAGCTCTTCTCTGATAGATTTCCCTGGTCTCTATAATTTCTCATGCCAGTGAGCGTCAGTCTGAACACCTAAGCAGATGGCATAAATAAGAGGGGAGATTTGACATTTAGCTGTTAATTTATTTTACGATGTGAGCTGCCATGTATTATACATGAGGTAAATAAATGTGGTGGACTAATTATGGAAACGTGCACTGCCTTCCAATTATTTTTGGATTATGTGTTTAATAATTTGAAGTATTCCAATTACAGGGAGATTTGTCACTGCAGCAAACTTTTTTTATTAGTGGAATTCCAACTTTATCTGCAACAAGGCTCAGCTGATTTTGTTCTGCTAAGTGAATGAATGTCTTAGACTTTCCAACACATTTGGGATTTTTTTCCTGGTTGAATCATATTTTAGACTTATATTTTTGACAACCTATTTCACAGATGACTGACCTTCCCCTCCCAATCTGGGATTCTGGTCCACTTTCAAATAGGAGATCCATATTTGTTATCATAAAAGGGCAATCTTGTCATTTTAAAAAGATCAGTTATGGTTAATTCAAAATCTGTAACTTGTTGGGGTCTATTAATTTTCTCATATTTCTTTCAAGAACAATTTGATTGGTACAGGAATGGATCAACTCAGCAAAGTGGCTTAACATGATCCAATTGTCTGGTTAAAAGTTACATATAAATTAAAAAAAAAACAACCAGAAACAACTAACTTCCTTTACTCTTAGTTTAACAGTAATAGGGGCACTAGAATGTTTGAAAACTAGAGGATTGCTTTACTTTGTGTTTAAAGACTTAGTGGAACTCAATTTTGTTTTGTTTTGAATTTATATTCTAATTTATGCTAACTATACAACCCAGAGCCATCCTTCTCAATTTCATAAAATTTGAAATTTTATAAAAATGGAAATTTTTTGTTTGCTTGCTTTTCAGTTTAAGAAAAGTATTGCCTTGAATCCAGAGCTTGCCAACTTAGTGTTGATCTTTTGCAGAAAGTGAGCTTCATACACCCATTTTAAGTGTAGATTCTATACTCATATGTAACAACCATTGCAACCTCAATGTAGAATATTTCCATCAACCCAGCTCAAGTTTTCAAAAACTAAAGAAAGTTCTCTGATGAAGTACTTACTCTATAAACCAATCATCAGGAGGCTGAGAACAGGTGGACTTCCCCTACTAAAACCAAACTTGAAGGGGCCCCACCAGACTTGCAACCAGAGCAGCAATGGGCAGTGACAGTTCATTCCATACAACGCCCCCTAAACCTGCCCACAAGGCCCCCTCTTCTCTGACTTCTTAGTGAGCCAAACAGACTAGCCTAGACCCATTTTCCCAGCCCTTTCTGGTTTCACTGTCCCAGGTTTAATAAATGCCCTTTAAAATTCAAGATAGATATAGATAGATAGATAGATAGATAGATAGATAAAACCAAATACTTGGAGTCAAGAAAGACATGGCCCCTGGAGAAGTCATGAGTTTGAGGGGGAAAACACACCATATACACCACTTTTGGTACATTCAGAAGACCAACATTTCACAGTCATTTTAACAGGAAAATTTTACTATAAAAATATTAACTATACCAAGGACTAGAGCACTAAGGGATTGGCATCTGAATCTCTTGGACTGAGATTTGGACCTTGGAGTGGGCAGAAATGGAGGTCACTGAATAGCGGATGCACTCATGCTGGTGGAAACTGCCAGCATTCCTTCCTCTGGAATTTTCTGGAAGTGCATTTCCTAGGGTATCAGGAAAGCTGTTTACAATGAGATGTCACACTGGAGGCATCTATAATAATAAAAGTGTAATATGCTAATTAGACCAGATGACCTTCTGGACAAAGCCGGGGCTTCAGGGTAAGTCCAGGTCCCAGGCACCTGCCAGCAGCTGGAAGAAAGCCCGGGTCCCAGGTGCCAGAGGGAAGCTGATACCAGCAGCCTGGGGAAGGAAGGCCTATTCTTGCACAAATTTCGTGCATCAGGCCTCTAGTCCACTATAAAACTGCCCAACGTGGATGGTGGGAGAATCAGTGGCTGATGTGCACTGAAGGAGTTGGAAAGTGGAGAAGTCAGGGGCTGGAGAGCTATTGAGGGAACCTGCTGAGCTAGCATACCAGAACCAGGAAGCAAAACTCTCTCCTATTATGACAAATCTTAACTTCATGATAGCTGGCAAAGGAAAGATACTTAAAGGGCCCAGATTCATTTTCTCAGATGAAGCATTTCAGTCACCTTCTCACATGGGTATCAAGGAAAACTTCTTTAGAATTATGACAAGAACCTAGATTCTAGGTTACATCAGTCAGAGTTCTTCAGAGAAACAACAACAAAAATAAATGTGTGTGTGTGTGTGTGTGTGTGTGTATGTGTGTGTGTATTCAACTGATTGTATCAGGCCCACCAACATCATAAAAGGTAATCTGCTTTACTCACATCCACAGACTTACATATTAATCTCATCCATAAACACCTTCACAGAAGCATCCAGAATAATATTTCACCAAATATCTAGGCACCATGGCCCAGCCAAGTTGACATAAAAATTAAGCATTACACTAGTGTTAGACCCCTGCCATGAAGGCTGCTATGAGGAATTTTTCAGTCCACATTCTTCTCAGAGGCACTGTGCTGAGGAAGTGAGTGGGCACCGAACTGTAGTCAGTGTACTATTTACTCACCAAGTTGTGTGCCCAGACCAACTGCATCTGCTGGCAGGAAGGGCACTTTGTCCTAATTGGTGTGTAGGCACAATCTATTGACATATCCCTGTGCCTTTGTACACCTTTTTCTAATTTGCACAGAGCCTTGTAATGGATAAGCTTTGGTCTTACACTTGGCTTCTAATTCTGACTCAGCTTCTCAATAGCTACATGCCCATGGACCAAGTCATTCATGTCTCTGAAGCCAGTTATCTTCATCTGTAAAATGAGATATGTACCTGGGTTGTAGGAGTTAGATACAATGAGTTAACATTTATGAAATGCCTGGCTGTCTTGATGTCTGACACACAGTAGTTACGTACGAAAAGGTAGCCAGATGTTACATAGCACCTCCCTGATATACAACCTGGTATCCCCTCCAGAAATAACCTCTCAGCATGTTCTCAATTACAAATATTTCTTCTTTATGTGGCTTAACTATGGACTCCATTTAGAACCATTGGGTGATCTGGATGACCACAAAGGCTGGTTTCCAACCATTCAAGCCACAAAAGACTCAAACATTGAAATTCCTTGTCTGGCTTAGGTAAGGACTGTCTGAAGCCCACAAGTTCCCATTGTCTGAAGCACACAGTTGGCAAGTCTAATTTAAATCCTTCTGAAGCCCTTTTTGACATCATACATGCAGAATGTCCTATTTTAATAAAACAATAAGTTTTTTTCGGCGGGGGGGGGGGGGGTGCAATAAACCAATGACTGCCATGCAGCCTTCCCAAATGCAGCCAAACACATGGTCACAAATAATGTTTATAAATAAATTAATAAGCTGTTCAAAGAAATGCAGAATGAGCAATGGATAGATAACAAGACTTTGTTTTCCATAATTAAAAGGACTTTGCAGACTTAAAATATTAAAGTGTCATTTGCCTTTGTAGAGGAGGGGCACTTGGAATCAAGCATACATCTCTTCTAATAATTTAACAACAGTTTATAATTTCAAACATATAATGTTTTTAGTTTGCCATCCTCCTCCAGTAAAGGGACAATGCTTTGAATAAATCAAATGTTAATGAGTAGAGAATAAGAAAACATCTTATTCTTGATTTCAATAAAAGTTACAATTTGAAAACACCTGAGAATGCAGTTCCTCTGTAGAGTGTGTCTCTACTCTACAGGACTGCTCCAGATTGTTTTAAAATTGTTCTTAACAAAGCATGTCAGCATCTTCACTGGCTTTCTTCTTGTTCTTCCTCTTCGTCTTCTCTACAGAAAAAGCAGACTTGATGGTGACAATGGTGTCTATGCACGCTAGGCAGAAAGAAAACCAAAAGCTAGTAATTCCAGTTTGTTTGCTTTTCTGTAATTTCCCCTACCGATGGCTTTCTCTCCCCGTCTCCCTGAAGTTAGGCCTGTGTGTTTGTGTACAAGAAAAAATAAAAGGAAAGAAAGAATGGAAGGGAGGAAGGAGGGGGGAGAGGAGAGAGAGGAGGTAGGAAGGGAGGGAGGAGGGAGGGAGGGAGGAAGGAAGGAAGGAAGGAAGGAAGGAAGGAAGGAAGGAAGGAAGGAAGGAAGGGAAAGGAAAGAAAAAGAGACCAGTAATAAATGGAAAAGCATTTTGATGGTCCCCTTGGGTTTTTTCCTGGTGTCCACTGAATGAGATTGAGTCTGTGATAACTTATCAAGGGTAGAAAGAACTCTGTGCTTTGGATGCGATTTCTGCTTCAAATGCATTAATCTGCTTGCAACTCCTGAGGCCCTCCATAGACTCAATTCCCTCTAAGCCATAGATAATAGAATCACAGCCTCAGAAAAATAAAAATAAAAAAGCTTTCAAGGTCATCTAGTTCACTTTGTGGAGAAAAGGACAAGGCCTTGTGAGAGGTGGCTGAGCCAAGGTCTCAGCCAACTGTGGCTGCAGCTGCACTAGAATCCATTTCCTGAAATCAGTTCAGGGCTTTTGTCACTGTTGTGGGCAAACTCTCCTCAGATAGCTAACCATTCTCATTATCTCTAGTTTGGTGTCACTTGGAGATTTCCTGAAAATATAGTCAAACAGATGCCAGTAAGCTGTGCATTAATTTACTTTTCTTATACTTTTCCGGGAGGCTGAGAAACACAGGCAGTTGTATTCACTTTAAATATATTGGTTTAGCTTAGAACATTTGCCTCTATCATCATCCTCTCCAGTCCTCCTAGGGCTCATGCTTCAATGACTCTAATCCACTCTCTTTCCTTACACACATTTATTCCCACCTGTTCATCCTGCACATGCCACGCCTTCTGCCTTAAAAATCATAACAAGTGGCAGCAATTGACATTTATTGGTTACATCAATGCTTCGCCAGCTATGATTGATTGGCAGATCACTAGTTCAATCACACAGTGACTTAAAACATTGGCAAAATGACTAACCATGCAGGGGTATTAAGAAACCACAGAACTGTCACTCATTGCTTCTGAGGCCGAAGGGAACATTTCATTGTGTTTACAGGGAATTTCATGGTATAGCAGTTAAGGCTCCGACAGGAAAACAGAAACTGGCCAAGTAATTTAAACAAGAAGGGCCTTAAAATAGGGGATTTGATGCATACAAAACTGGACATTGAAAGGTCAGGAAAAGGCTCTGTTAGCTAAAGTTGCAGGATCCACAGAATGTCACCATCGCATGAAACACTGAAAAATATGTTTCTCACCTGCTGACAACCATGCACTTGCCCACCTCTGCTGGAAGAGCACTAATCTCTCTATGTTGCATTTCTGCCTTCTACATACCATGGGAATTCTTTTTATTGATATGATCTAGCCTGGAAACCTTGTAGTAAGGGGTTCTGAGAAATGTAGTTTCCAGATTTTTAACCTCTGAGATAGAATGTGTAATATGGAGAAGAGAATGGTAATAAATTGCCAAAAATCTAGTACAGATAGCATCCATAGTTCTTCATATTGCAGTGGGAGGAGGAAGAGGAAAATCCTTTTAGCTTCTATTTCCATTCTAGGTAAGCAGTTACTTTTCTTATCAAAAGGAGTTTCAACTTTCTCTTCTCATCACCATAGCCTCCAAAAGAACACTGACTGTACAGAGATAGAAGTTATCAATGACATTGCAAACATAAACATAAGTTAAATGCTGCAGTCATTTCCAGGTTTATAATCTAGATCAGAAGTTAAGGACCTATTTCAGTTAGAGACCAGAAGTAAATATTTTAAACTTTGTGGGCCATCTGGTCTCTGTCTAAGCTACTCAACTCTGCCTTGATAATGCTAAATGAGTCATATACAGTATGTAAATGATTGAATAACTGTGTTCCAATAAAGCTTTATTTACAAAAAAAAAAACAGGCAGTGGGCCAGATTTGGCCTGCAGGCCATAGCTTTCTGATCTCTGATCTAGATCAGTAATAAGCAAAAAAATTTAAAAAACAAACCTCCTGCCCCAAACAAGCAAACAAACAAACAAATGAAAACATTTCAGCCACCTAGTAGAGCTACTGGGGACAATGACAATTCAGGAGACAGAAGGATCAAGAATAGGAAATTATTTGTTTACTTGTATTGGTTACAGGTTTGGGGGTGAGGGTTGTTACTATTTTTTTTTAACAAGGACCAAGCAAGGACAACTAGAATTCATGTACACCTTTGAAGTTGCTTATACCTGTGACTATGTATAGTAGTACCTGGAACACATAATTCTCATTATAGCGTCTGAACCTACGTTTCTCAACAAAACTTTTTGCACCATTATCAACAATCTTTTCAATTGCAAGTGATGGAAACCCAATCCAAATTGGCTTGTGCAAAAGGAAGGATGCCTTGGCTCTTTTAGCTGAGAACACCAGGGTGTAACTGACTTGTTACAAAGTTGGCCCTAGGTGTGTGTGCAGTGTCAGTAGAGACCTGTGTCTCTCCACTGGTCAGCTCTGCTTCTCTCTACTTCATTCTCACTCAGGCAAACTTTCCCTTTGGGGTGGCACCCCTATAATCAGCCAGCCACATCAGCCTATTGGGAAGGAAGTGGCCATTCCCTCATAGTTCTAGCAAAGTCACCAGGCTCACTCCAGTTAGCCTGAACTGAGTCTCTGGTTCAATACAAAACCCATTATTCTGGCAAGAGGGAAGGAAAATGTTGGGTGCCTACACCTAGGTTCTGTGCCCCTTTTCAGGTAGGATTGGCTACATCTCAACCACACAGACTTAGAATAGGGGAGGAAGGATAGTTCCTTAAAGGAAAATCAGAATGTCATTCATTATGAGGGTGTAGTGAAATGACAGCCAGGCAATAACTACCATGAGTCTACTAGTTGGACTTGCTTTCATAAAGTTTCAAATTACCCCATGCCCACTGAAGCATAGATACCTGAACCAGGTAGACTGTATCTGATGTATACAGTTCAGGTTCCAATATCCCTCTAAGTTAGTGGTTCTCAACCTTCCTAATACCGCGACCCTTTAATACAGTTCCTCATGTTGTTGTGACCCCCAACCATAAAATTATTTTCGTTGCTACTTCATAACTGTAATTTTGCTACTGTTATGAATCGTAATGTAAATATATGAAATGCAGGATGTATTTTCATTGTTACATATTGAACATAATTAAAGCATAGTGATTAATCACAAAAACAATACGTATTATATATGTGTTTTCCGATGGTCTTAGGCGACCCCTGTGAAAGGGTCGTTCGACCCCCCAAAGGGGTTGCGACCCACAGGTTGAGAACCGCTACTCTAAGTAGTGATACTACCTCAGCTGCAGGCAATAGCTGGTATGAGGCAGATCAGTAAATACAGTTGAATGACAATAAACATTTAATTTGGGTAAGTATAAGATGCTCTCTTGAGAAATATCTTTCTGATGATTCTTAAATGGGATGAAGACCATTTTCCTTTCTAAACCAGAATTATTTGATCATGTATTTCTTTAGTTATCATGAAAGCAGTCAAGGAAAGAGAGAGAGAGAGAGAGAGAGAGAGAGAGAGAGAGAGAGAGAGAAAGCTCACTGTTTTCTTTCTAGGAGGCTGTAGCACTTGACCTTACCTTTCCTTTAGCTTATTCACTGAAGTGGATAAAGACTTTGAAGCTTTTAAAAGCAAAGAGCATATAGATTTCATTTATCAGGTTAAAGAGTTGTGAGTTTCACCAAGTCCCTACCCTGCCAAACGTGGATATGCAATTTAAGCATGGCCACCAGTTCAGTGGTGTGAGCAAGCACTGACCTTTCAGATTAATGCCTAAGCCTTCATTAAAAAGAGCATCCAAAATGACAGCCATGCCTCTAAGGAAGCCCAACATTCCACACTGGTAGCCCAAGCAGTGAAAATTGATTTGGCATGGGATTCTCCTCTCTGGGGCCCCCATACTGGGAGCCAGGAGCACTAGACAGCGTGTTGGCAGATTCCAATCACGTAGGAGCTTTCCTTTATGACGCTGCTTTATAAGAATGCATCTAGTTAAATTCCTAGGGTCATTGACTGTGGCTTTCAGAACACAAGGTTTTATGAAGGAATGTGAAGCTGGAATCCAAGGTTCAGAGCCCAGACCTTCAAATAGATTAATTACCATGGGGAGCATTATAAGAGTTTTCCAACTTTGGCTTCATTCTGTGCCCTAACAACTGTGGGGATCCTATTCAGCAGACCCAGGTGTCCACTATGGTCCATTGGACAGAGCAATGGGCGGAGAGCCAGGAACTGGGACAAGCTCATTTCAGCTCCCCAACTAGCTCCCTGTGTGCTCCCTTGAGCAGGTTCTTAACTGCTCTGTCTGCATTTCCATCCTATTAAGTTAAAAGGAGAACAATAATGCCCCAAGACACAGTGGTCCAGGGTGGGGGTAGAGGTGGGACAGGTGCCTGTGTGTGTTTGTGTCTGTCAGGGAGGGGGAGTGTCTGGAGGGCAAGTAAATCATTTGAGATGGAGAAAGCATCCTGCTCTGTCTAGTGCATAAAACAAGTGACTATTTGCTACTTCTGCACTTGCTTTCTGATAAGCTGAAGAAGAACGATAAGGAGACAAAAGAAATAATAAAACTGAGGAACAAATGAAGAATTGACAATCTAGCCTGTGAATTTAATGTAATCTTCTTTAAGAATTTTCTGAAATTAAAATATAAAGGTCTATTTTTCTAAAATTGAATTTAAAATAGTACTTTCCCACAGCATAGGGGTTATATGGGAGGTACTAAATATTTATCATATTAGTAAAATAATTTTAAATATTAGCTAGAATATAGCCTCTCTGTACCAGACAAGGCAACCTGTGGGGATTACTGTGGCATTTATTGAGTGCCTACTGTGTGCTAAAGGTGGAGCCTCACTCTTTTGTATAGGTTTTCTCATTTCCTCCTAATAATAGATGCATAAAATAGGATGTTTGCTATTATCCCCATTTTACAGATTTTTAAACTAACCTAAATGTATAAGGAGTTAAATTTCCACGAGGTTGTAGAACTGAGATTAGAAAATACCAAGCAGTACAGTTGGTTCTAGAGCCCATGTAACCCTGTCCAGGACTCTGCAAGTGATTGTCCTGTCTACCCGGCACTGTCACATGAGACTAGGAAGACCTGGCTGAAGGCACCACCTAGATAGAAGTGCTAGTCCTGAGAAGAGTTGCCAGACTTAGCAAATGAAAATACAGAATTCCCCATTCAATTTAAATTTAAGATAAATGACAATTAATATTTATTATAAGTATGTCTTATTCATGCTTACACTAAAAAATTATTTGTTTAACTGAAATTTAAATTGAACTGTGTCCTCTATTTTATCTTAACAACCCTCTTCCTGAGTCATATGGCTGCTGTCAAAGACAGAACCCATTCCATGAATCTTGAGCAGTCTGGGGTCCCAAAGTAAAACACCTGCATGGTGACCTCTTCTTTACAACTTACCACTCAATCTCAACCTCCTACCCAAAGCTACTTGCTTCTCCAAACCAGGTGAAATCTAAATTATCTTAAGCACTTAGAGTGAATATAGGTAATTGATCTTGAAGGAAGAGTGGGTACATTGTAGAGAAAGCCATCTTTATGTAAATCTGCCTTGAGTTGGGGGGGGGCAGGAATTCAGGGGCAATTTTTTGCCCATATATAGTTGACCCTTAAACAATGCAGGAGAAAGGGGTTAGGGCACCTACCTCCTGCACTATCAAAAATTCGTGTATAACTTTCATCTCCACCCAAAATACTAACTCTAATAGCCTACTGTTGACTGGAAACCTTACCAATAGCATAAATGGTCAATTAATACATATTTGATATGTTATATGTATTATATACTGGATTCTTATAATACAGTAAGCTAGATAAATGAAAATTTTATTAAGAAAATCATTAGGAAGAAAAAATTCATTTACAGAATTTATTGAAAGAACCCATGAAGTTCAAACTCTTGTTCAAGTGTCAACTCTAGTAATAATTGTAGCTCTGTACCCTCTAGCTGTCTGTGGCTCAGAGATATGTTTTCTTTGGCTCAATGATTATTGCTGATGCCCTGCCTTCTGTCCATCAAATTCTCCACCTATCTTTTTTTTTTATACTTGGCTACTCGCCTACTCTACTCACTTATGTTATGTGCCTGAGCCCTCTCCCCAGCCCTTTGCGTTGATAACTACATTTTTAAAATATTGATTTTAGAGAGAGGAAAGGGGAGAGAGATAGAGATGATGATGATATATAGATAGATAGATAGATAGATAGATAGATAGGGAAACATCAATCAGTTGCCCCTACATGCACCCCAACTGCAGATAGGACCCAAAACCTGGGTATGTGCCCTGACTGGGAATCAAACCTGCCACCTGTTGGTGTACAGGATGATGCTCCAACCAACTGAGCCACACTGGCCAGGTGAGTTGATAACTACTTTTAAGAAGATAGCTCCCCAACAGTTAACCAAAATTCAATTTTCATCATACAACTGCATCGGATTATATGTCATAATATAAGCAAATGCATGCAGGTTTTAATATAAGTTATACAAATTCCTAGTGTCCTACTATTTCATACACTAAAAGCGATGACCATTGGTAAAATCCTAGTGAAGCCCAGAGATACAGAATGTGTGTAATTGAGCACTGGATTAAGTCAGGGTCTGTGAGCCTGGAAAGAGCATGTGGTGTAAATGGTATTCGAGACTAACATGAAGAAGAAGGCCCCAGGGGCTGGACTAGAACATCTTTGGTTTAGAGGCAGTGAGGCATTTAATCTTTGATTTCTAAACAGCCCAGAATTAAATGTAGGAATATCCATTTTCTGCTATAAGAATCTCTTTCTCCAAAGAAATAAAGCAATCTATAATAATAAAAGCATAATATGCTAATTGGACCAGACAGCCAGACATCCTTCTGGACAAAGCCGCGGGAGGCGAGGCAGGGGCGGTTAGGAGTGATCAGGCAGGCAGGCAGAGTGGTTAGGGGCGATCAGGCAGGCAGGCAGAGCCGTTAGGGGTAATCAGGCAGGCAAGTGAGGGGTTCGGGGCAATCAGGCAGGTAGGCAAGTGGTTAGGGGTGATCAGGCAGGCAGGTGAGCGGTTAGGAGCCAGCAATCCCGGATTGTGAGAGGGATGTCCAACTACCGGTTTAGGCCCAATCCCACAGTCGGACAACCCCTGAGGGGTCCCAGATTGTGAGAGGGTGCAGGCCAGGCTGAGGGACACCTCCCCCCCTCCCCATGCATGAATTTCATGCACTGGGCCTCTAGTCTCCCAATAATTTAAATGAAGAAAAATGGGTCTTAGACTTTCATATTGCCTGCCTTCATGTAAACCAGATTATGAATTTGGAAGACTTTAACCTTATTCATGGCTCCATATTCTAAACAGAATCATACTTGAAATTGCTGATGGAGATCTGCTCCATTGTAGAAAAAAGTTGTTGAGGATTTGAAGAAATGATGTTAACCAATCATGTTCACAATTTCATTAAACAACTAATTTTTTTGACCTCATTATTATATCAACACCTTTTATTGAATATCACTTTCTTTGTCTTTACTCACAGCTCAACTTATGACTTATAAATGGACAATGAAAAGTACCATTTGGTCTGGGGAGAAGAATGCATCTAGGATTATTTTCCTGTTTCTACCCATGAGGTGGATCAGTGATTAGGGGCCACAAGAGGTGCTGCATATGGGAGTATAAACGCCAAAGCCTATTAAGTATTGAAATCTGACTGGTGACTATTTATCTTCATGTTCCTTTTATCCTCACCCAAACCATTAGGTAATCAAGTTTAGACTATTCACTTATGCATTTTCAATATTTATCTTCAGGCCATTTAAACCAAGGTGCATTTCCATGATTAAAAGTGGCACAATAAGGAGAGTTATGAAAAATTACTATAAAAGAAGAAAATTGGACAGATAAGCTAAATAAACGAAACCAATTAGAAAACAGGCCTCACAAAGAGATGGAAATACATGTAATTTTGTGGAAGAAATAGATAATGTTAGTTAAAGGTTTATAAAGTGCTTGGGGGGAAATGAGAGCAGATATTTAAATATGAGGCAGAGATGAACTAGAAATCAGCGGAGTTGATGGAGTGGGGGGAATAAATTATTTGAGATTCAAGGTTTTAAATAGGGTTGCAGTGGGGTTTGGGGACAGAATGTCAGTGGACTCACATGGGTGAATTACAGAGATCAAGATGTGAGATAATGAATAAACTTGAGGAGCCTGGATGAAGGAAAGGAAAAGAATGAATTCTAAAAGGATGAAAGTGAGCTTGAGTGGTGATAAGTAACATAGTGAGACTAAAATATGAATATTCAACAGTAATATAAGATCATCAGTTTAATAGTTAAGAAATGATATGAATATAATAGGAAATATAAAAGACAGGGTAGATGGAAAATAAGGCATTTTTTTATTTCATTTTTAGGATTATGAGTTCCAATTGCAAATGGAGGGAAATACATGTCAAGATAAATAAAATTAATGTGATCTTGGCAAATAAAGGAAGCTACTACCAAAGAGAGAAGAGATGATGCCCCCCCCCCCCCCCCCCCACACACACACACACACACACTCAGGTAAACTGTATTTGGTAATCCTTACTTCTTCCAGGAAGCAGTCCTGAAAATTCTTACATAATGCTCCATTTATTACTGTATTCAAACCTTTAAAGTAGCATAATTTGTAGTATTTTTTCTTTCTTAATTTGCAATTATCTTTGTGTTTTGGATGAAAAGTTTTTCTTATTGTTATCAGACATGTGATTTTCATGTTATTTTCATTGTTTTTTAAGAGTAAGGAACAAGGATTTAATATTGTTTGTCCTTTTTCCACCACATAGTACCTACTCATAGTGCTTTTGGACGGTTTTACTGACTATTATGCCTTAAAAAATATAGGTATGAGAAGAGAGTCACATTTTAGGAGAAAGAGACTAAAATTTAGAGTGGAAATTAAATTCGTAAATAAGTAATCAGGATAGAATAATAGAAAAATATTAACCGATGAGAGCCAATTCAACCAGCTGTCTGACTGCTGAGTGGTCACTATGACCAGGATGGAACAAAGACCTTTCAAATTGAAATGCAATGTCAACTTAAGCATTATTTCACCTGACAAAGAATATTCACATACTTACACAAACGAATGCCCCACCTCCCTGTAGGCAAAATCAATTACATAATTTTTCCAGGGTCCTCTTGTTCTGCTGGTAATGGATAGGCATGTATCTAGCCTACATGAATGATCTTCAGCCCCTGTGTCAAATATTGAATTTGACCAGAGTTTCTCCCAAGGGTTCCTCAAGGTCATTGGAAAATTTTTCTTCTGCAGAGTAAAATGAATTCAATAATCAAAACCATGGAGAGAAATTAAAAGAAAAAAAAAACATGGAGAAAACCCTGCTGGTTGACCTGACTATCAGTTGAGTAATCTACTGACATGCTTCCCTCCCCTCCCCCTATGAAAAATGATCTGGTCTACAATTGGAATCACAGCTAAAAATGTACAAAACTGACAGTGACTTGTTAATTTAGAAACAGCTGCAAAAGAGAGGTATACTGTATGAAGGTGTGTTCAAGTAATTTATAGGGAGTGTGTCTAGAAGCCATTGACTCAGGCACTGTTTCATTAACTCTCCAGGCTCAGCTCACTAATAGACCTGTTGGCAGAATGCAGAGATCTCTATTCCTTATCATCAAATGACCACTTGAGTTAGGTTCGTCAAACTAGGTCTCAATTAAGCATCTTCCTGCTCTCGAGTGATTTCCAGGACTTGTGTGATTAAGGGTATCCATTTGTGATTTCCCAGTGCAAAACAAATGAGAAGTCTTTCTATGAAATAGAAGTCTATATTACAGGGCATTAAGCATTCATTCTTTATGACACCAGCAAGATATAAGAGAAGTGTGGATCTTTTCTTTACACAGTGCTAATGTGGTACTTTCTGGAATCAGAGCATGGCTCCGGGAACGGGAGATATTATTCACTTTAAAACTCCAAAGACTACTTTCAGCTGAGTTTCAACATGATCCAGGTCCTTGATTCTGTCAGGAAGGGGGCAGTAATTGTTTCCATGGATCCCAGCTGAGAAGCTATGAATTTATGAGCCTGGCTTCCAAAAAAGAAAAAGCACATTTTATGGTTCCTGCTCAAGGCTTGGAATTGTGGGGTAGGGATTTGAATGGTCTATTGCTTCATATAAATTGAAATTCTTTCTAGATTTACCTCTATTCTACATTTGAAAAGGTTGGGACCTTCGTTTCCCCCTCCCCCTGCCTGCTTTATTAAAATCTCTCCCTATTGCTATCTTCTTTCCGTTTTTTTTCATCTAAATAGAAGCCAGTTTAGTGACCCTACTCAGACTGCCTTCTCTTTTCTATTTTTCCTCCATCTGCCCCTCCTCCATTTCTTCCTTAAGCCTTGCTATGGGCCAGGCACAGCATTGGTAGTGGGAACACAGAGCAAAAAGAGAAGTAGACAAATCTACTATTATAGTTGGAGACCTCAACACACTCTTTCAGTAACTGACAGAGAAAAAGAAACCGCAGGGCCTCACAAGTGGAAAGTTAGAGATGTGTGCCATACATTATGGGACAGATGGTTAAGTGCACCAACAAAGGTATTCTCTCTTTGTTAATGGGGGATGATGTTCAAGAGGGTCTGGGAAAGGTTTTTGAGTTAGACTTAAAGTTGCTTATATCAGACATTAAAGGAGGTTAAATACTGGGTGATGATGGTTAGATAAATAAAGGTGTGAGAGGAGAAAGGAAGAAGGAAGAATTAAGTGAGACAATTGCATCTTATCATTAACTAGAGGCCTGGTGCATGAATTTGTGCACCAGTGGGGTCCCTCGGCCTGGCCTGAGAGATGAGCCCAAACCAGCACTCCAACATCCCCAAGGAGTCCTGGATTGTGGGAGGGTGCAGGTCAGGCCAAGGGACCCCACCGGAGCATGATCAGGGCAGGGAGGAACTCGGGAGGTTGGCCAGCTGGGGAGGGACCTCAGGAGGGCTCCAGGCTTGTCCAGTCCATCTCACTCAGTCCCTATTGGCCAGACCCCAGCAGCAAGCTAACCTTCCAGTCAGAGTGTATGCCCCCTGGTGGTCAGTGCACATCATAGTGAGCGGTTGAGCAGCCTTAGCATAACATTAGCATATTATGCTTTGATTAGTTGGATGGATGACTGGATGACCAGACACTTAGCATATTAGGCTTTTATTACATAGGATGTTCTCTCTCTCCCTCTCCCTTTCTCTCTGAAATTAGTAAAAATATATTAACATAAATAAAAAAAATAAAATTCACTGGATTTTAGGTTGGAGACAGCAAGACAGGCACCATCTGCAATTGAGGTGGAGAATTCTGAAGGCCCAGAGAAGGCAGCTGCTTTATGTTGCAGGGAACTAGTAAGGGTTAATTTTCTGCCTTATCATTTCTATTCTTCCGTTGAACTTCCCTGGACCCTGAATAAGGGGGGAAATTGGTAAACTGGAAGAAAGTTCTAATTTAAGATCAGGGAACTTTTGTTTAGTCTCCCTTGGTAACAAAGCTGGGACATCTATCCTCATCCTAATGTGCTCAGTTTATTTTAGAAAAAGAAATCTTAAAATGTATACATTAAAAGTATTGCTACTGATTTCCTTGTTATCTCAGTCTAGTCCAATGGTGAAGTGACTGGATGCATAGATATTTGGCAGGAGGAGAAAAGGCCATGGTGGGAGAATCAGGGTATGCAGCTGCAGGCTGCCTTAGCTTCCTCCGGCTGCTGCAACAGTTCCCACAGACTGGTGGCTTAGAACAGCAGACCTTCTCCTCACTAGAAGTCTGAATTCAAGGTGTTGACAGGGCCACGGTTCTTTTGCAGGCTTTAAGGGAGAATCCGCTCTGTGCCTCTTCTAGTTTCTGGTGGCTTTGGCCTTCTTTGACCTGTGGCCACATTGCTCTGGTCTCTGCCTTTGTCTACACATCACTTTTCCCTCTACATCTGTTGTGTCTGTGTTTCTTTTCTTCTTCTTTTTAAAATATTTTTATTGATTTCATAGAGAAAAGGAGAGGGAGATACAAACATCAATGATGAGAAAGAATCATTGATTAGCTGCCTCTTCCACACCCATTACTGGGGATTGAACCCATAACCTGGGCATGTGCCCTCCTGATTCATAGGTTGACACTCAACCACTGACCCATGCTAGCCAAGATCCGTATTTCTTTTCATGAGACTTGTCATTGTATTTAGTGCTCATCAGTTAATCCATAATGGTTTCCTCAATGCAAGATTCTTAATTTAATTATACCTGCAAAGATTCTTTTCCCAAGTTAGTAATGTTCACAGGTTCTGGGACAGGAACATATTTTGGGAGGGCTACTCAACCCACTACAGATAGGAAGTGTACTTTAGCCAATATTTGTATATGATATGTCACCATAAAAGATCAGGCCTATCCATTGGCTATAGATGGAATGTTTGCATCCCTTTCAAATTCATTTGTTGACACACTAATCCTTAATAGGATGGTGCTTGGAGATGGGGCCTCTGGGAGGTAGCTAGTCATGAGGGTAGAGGTGTTATGGTGAAATTAGTGCCCATATAAAAAGAAATAAGAAAATGTATGCCTCCTCCCTCCCTCTCTATTGGCCACATGTGGATACAAACAGAAGGCAGCTGTCTGCAAACCAGAAAGTGAGCCTTCACCAGACATCAAGATCTGCCAGCACCTTGATCTTAGACTTCCCAGCCTCCAGAATTGTAAGAAATATATGTTTGTTATCAAATCCATTAGTCTATGGTATTCTGTTATAGTAGCTCGAGCTGACTGGGACAGCAGCCAAGCTAACTCAACGTGGTGAAAGATTCATTCAGTGGGTGATGCTGAGCACTGGTGCCAAGGCAAGTGGGTGGAATGGTTAGCAATGAGGCCAAGATTCAGAGTTGAGGTTTTGTTTCTTTGTTTATTGGGGGTGTGGGGGAGGACGGAGATATATGTTTATTGGGTGGGAGTAACCAAAGGACTTGTATGCATGCATGTAAGCATAACCAATGGACACAGACAGTAGGGGGGTGAGGGCCTGTGCTGAGGGGCAGGAGTGGGCAGGGAGAGGTCAATGGGGGACAAAGAAGACATATGTAATAAATTCTTTATTTCAACAATATATATTAGAGGCCCGGTACATGAAATTCGTGCAGGGGAGGGGGGTCCCTCAGCCCAGCCTGCACCTTCTCCAATCCGGGACCCCTCAGGGGATGTCCAACTGCCTCTCGCAATCCAGGACCACTGGCTCCTAACTGCTCACCTGCCTGCCTGCCTGATTGCCCCTAACCTCTCTGTCTACCTGCCTGATCGCCCCTAACTGCTCCCCTGCTGGCCTGATCACCTTTACTGCCTCTGCCTCCCCCTGCACCTGGGATCCAGGATTCCCTCCTCCAGCCAGTTGCAGGCACCTGGGACCCGGGCTTCCCTCCCGGGACCATGGGGTAGGCGGCTTGTCCCTTTTCCGGGCTACAGCCACAGGCGCTGGTGCCCGCGACTGCAGGACGAGTAGCTTGTCCCTCTCCCAGGCTGCAGGTGCAGGTGCAGGCGCAGGCACAGGCGCAGCCATTGGCACTTGGGACTGTGGGGCAAGCAGCTTGTCCCTCTCCCAGGCTGCAGGTGCAAGCGCAGGCACAGGTGCAGCCATTGGCACCTGGGACTGTGGGGCAAGCAGCTTGTCCCTCTCCCAGGCTGTAGGTGCAGATGCAACCACTGGCACCTGGGACCACGGGGCGGGCAGCTTGTCCCTCTACTAGGCCTAGGACCATGGGAACCATGGGGCATACGGATTGTCCCTCTCCCAGGCCACAGGCACAGGCACAGTTGCTGGTGCCCAAGACCAATGTGAGGGCATGATGTCCATTTGCATATTAGCTCTTTATTATATAGGATATATATATATATATATATATATATATATATATATATATATAAAATCTATTTTCCTATAATACTCTTCTAGGAAGATAACCCCAAATATGTAATGCAAAAGTGTATTGTGTTAAGAAAGGGATGCCTATGTATATAATTTAGGGCAATTGACTAATCTCTCAGATTCTCAAAATCCTCTTCTGTAAAATAAATGAGTTAAACTGGGTTATTCTAAGTTTCTTTCCATTTTTGCAATTATTTTCTTCTGTCAGAACTTTATAGCAAATGTCTAGCACCCCAGCCCCCTTTCCTCACTTTTTGCATCTCTAAGTGCTGGTAGTTCGCTCATGTTTTCACAGGACAGCTTGCCGGCGTGTGGGGAAGCTAAACCCACAGCAGCCTGTTTCTCTACCAGTGAATGGGTCTCTGGAGAACTCCGGAATGGAAGCTACCTTCTTAAGCAAATTAAAAGTTTTATTGGCAAAATATAACTCAGTAATGTGCCATATAGACGTTATCATTATAACTGAGCAAGAAAAAAGATCCAATTTGGAATGCCAACAGAAGAGCAGATGTAAGTTTGCCTGTGAAGCAGGCAGCACAGTCCCGTGGCATCGTTAGGTGTTGAGTAATTGCGTGTTGCTTTTGCACGCACAGGTCTGGGAAAGTAATTCACTGCACAGTCTCTACTTTAGAAGGAAACCTCTGGAGTCCCAGTCACTGGATCACCCACATTTCCTTCCACTTCAGAGTTGGAAGCCTGGGGTTGTACTCGCCCCAGGGTCCAAACAGCCCCCTCCACTTCAAGAACCCCAGCCTTGTTGCTATGGCTCTGTTCCTTTCCCTTCAGTGTCTGGAGCCCCTGGCATTGCATGCACTCCAGGACTCCAGGATTCAAACAGCCCTGCAGGCACTCACAGCTTTGGTTCTGAATGACCTCAAGCAGTTTTGATGCTTTGAGCCTCAGAAGCCTGGCACTTCTGGGTTTGTGGCTTCTATGCTGAAAACCCCTGTACTGCTGCCCCTTCCCTCTAGGCAACAAACCTCCAATTAGCTGTTTCTCCTAACACCTAGCAAAGGCCCTTCTAGGGGATGACCTTCAGTTTGCCAAAACCACCTCTCTCCCTGTCAGGGACTATCCTGCAACTTTCCCTTTTTCCAAGATAGAAGAGGGGAAAACAAGGTAGAGCCTATTCTTAGGTGCCAGCCCACAAGATCTAGCCCAACTCTGGGGCACTGTCCCCACAGGCATTTCAGAGGCTGCCTCAGTTACTGTGGCAACCTGACATTCTCAGGGGTTCCCAGCCTTCATTCATACTTAATAGGGATTCCACATTTTACAATTTCTCCACTCCAGACTTGTCAGTTGAAGCACAACATTAACCTACCTTCTTTAAATGACTCAACCTATTGTTTATTTTAAGCAAACATATAGATATAGGAAGTCTCCAATAAATATTTGTTGAATGAATGAATGCTTTGAAATGCTTTTGGTCTGTAATAACACAAGGTGATCCACACAGTAGTGGATTCTAAAGAATCAGGTAAAGATTCAAGAAAATCTCTATGAGATTGGGACACTTCATCTTCCCTCATATAAGATCTACCCTTTTTTTGAAATGGACCTGTGCTATTATTTATGATTCCACACTATATTTGGCTATAGATATTTAATCACAGCAGACACTACTTTTATACTTTAGTCAAATAAACATTTTCACATAATCTAAACATGTTAAAGTGTTACCGCCCTTCAAAGACATTGCCCTTCCCATTAGTGCTTATGTAGCTGCCAACTGACTCCAAAAACGTCCCCTGAACTTGGCTACAGTCCTCTGCTCTCAAAACTCATTAATCTTAGGTTTGTCTCTGGCATAGAACATGTGATATCATATTAAATCTAAGTGTGTCTGCCTCTCTTCCTAAATCGTAGATACCTTCTGTTCTCGGACTTGCTATTCTTCTTTTCCCAGTGCATCATTTCTGAGCTGAACCTTCTCAATTTTATTCCCCCTCCCTTCCCTGAGCTGGGCATTCCTACTTTTATTCTTTTTTTAAAAAATATATTTTATTGATTCTTCACAGAGAGTAAGGGAGAGAGATAGAGAGTTAGAAACATCGATGAGAGAGAAACATCGATCAGCTACCTCCTGCACATCTCCTACTGGGGATGTGCCCGCAACCCAGGTACATGCCCTTGACCGGAATCGAACCTGGGACCTTTCAGTCCACAGGCCGACGCTCTATCCACTGAGCCATACTGGTCTCAGCCCTACTTTTATTCTTCCATGGGCCTTTGGGCTGCTGTGTGGCTGTATGTGCCTTGGAGAATAAATGTCAGCATGGGACTTGGGGTAGAAAATGCAGTCAAGTGACCAGTCTGTTTAAGAGAGATGTAAGCCTTCAACATTAACTCTAACCATCCAGCTGGAGAGGATTCCTGAAGTCCACAGGCTCCCTTTTATGAGGATTTATCCTGATAATAGCAGCAGGAAAACTGTCCCCCCAAAAGCAATATTCACTCTCCAAATCACAATCATTTTCTGGAGTGTGATACCTATCTGTTTATTTAGTTGACAAATATTTATGGTGCCTACTATGTGCACTTCAGACCAGATAGGCTAGAAACCAGTGGGTTCTTAAAAATAGGCAGGCAGCCAGCTGAATTGATATCTGAGTATCAGGAAATTACTACAAAAAGAACTTGAAGTCCCCATCTTGGAGAGTCTTAACATTTTGTACTATTTTAAAATGGTTTTCAGGGTTGGAAACTCAAATCAAAATGCTATGACTTCTGCAACCACCAGATACCTCCCCTCCCCTGAGAGGTTCTTTTTCTCAGTTCAAGAGGATGATTTGAAAAGTTTAAAGCACAAAGGGATTAAGCAAAAGCCAACAAACAACAAAACAAACAGATCATAGACACAGACAATAGTTTGGTGATTGTCAGAGGGAAAGGGGCAGGGCGGGGGGTGGGAGGTGGGGGGGAGGTAGAAGAGAGTACAAGGAGGATAAATGGTGACAGAAGGAAACTTGGGGTGGTGAACACATGATACAATATGCAGATGATGTATTATAGAATTGTACACCTGAAACCTATGTACGTTTATTAACCAATGTCACCCCAATAAATTCAGTAAATAAAAAACTAAAAAGATGAAATAAAATAAAAAGTTCAAAAAACAAACTAGCTTTTTAGGGGTTTCATCATAATTTTTCCATTTTTATCATTAAGATGCCTTAATCAATAAAGAAAAGAAAAAAAAAAAAAGATGGCCCTAACCAGTTTGGCTCAGTGGATGGAGCGTCGGCCTACAGAGTGAAGGGTCCCAGGTTCGATTCTGGTCAAAGGGCATGTACCTTGGTTGTGGGCACATCCCCAGTAGGGGGTGTGAAGGAGGCAGCTGATCAATGTTTCTCTCTCATCGATGTTTCTGGCTCTCTATCCCTCTCCCTTCCTCTCTGTAAAAAATCAATAAAAATAAAAAATAAAAAAAAACTTCTAAAAAAATAAAAAGATGTAGTTTTTAAAAACAAGCCATGCCACCCCCGATTTAAATGCTTAAGTTTCTGGGCTTAGATAAAATTGCTGAACTCTGTTAAACACCCCATTTCTTATTCATCTTAAATATTTTGTTATTTTTTATCTTTTAGGTAACTTTTAATATTTCAGTTTGGTTGCAGGGAAATTTACTCAACACACCTTAGGTCAGTGATGGCGAACCTATGACATGCGTGTCAGAGGTGACACGTGAATTCATTTTTTTGGTTGATTTTTCTTTGTTAAATGGCATTTAAATATATAAAATAAATATCAAAAATATAAGTCTTTGTTTTACTGTGGTTGCAAATATCAAAAAATTTATATATGTGACACAGCACCAGTGTTAAGTTAGGGTTTTTCAAAATGCTGACACGCCGAGCTCAAAAGGTTCTCCATCACTGACCTAGGTGGTGGTCTCTGTTATAGACATAGGGCTATAAAGGTAAATAAAATGTGATGAGTGTTCTGTGGAGGCTCTATTTTGGTTTTGTTTTTAATTTAATTGATTTCTAGAACTTTATAGTGATATGTTTATGAACAAGTGGTTTGCTTTTTAAAGATGCCAGAACTCTAGGATGGAGGTGAGGAGACCTGAGTTTGAGCCTTCACTCTGCCCCTTTCTAGCAAGACAGAATAACATCACAGTTGTCAATGTGGGCATTGTGGGAGTCAGGACTGACATTGGAAACTCCATCCTGCCCTTTCTTCTTTTCCCCACCTTTCAGCTCCATAGTCCACTCTAACTCCCATCAGTGATTCTCATTGCCAAAGACTTTTCACTTGTAAGACCACCTTTTTCAGAAGTCAGTTGGAGTTGATATAGCCAAAATAATTCACTGTTTCTTTGGTCTTATTCTAATAACTACATGTGTGTCATGGGGCCAGTCACATCTTTAAAATGCAGTGGGCTAGATCATCTTTAAAGACCTCTCTGGCTCTAAAATTCAATAACATTCCATATACTGTTCTTCGGGGAAAATAATAGATGTTTAAATATACCTTATCTAATCAAGATAGGGTCAGACTCACTTTCCTTAGAGGTAGTTCTGTATCTTACCTTCCTTAAATCTTTAGAGACTTTCCAATGCAGGCTTTTTTACATTTATTCATTCAACAAACATTTACCCAACACACCCCAGGTGGCAGTCTCTGTAATAGACACAGGGCTATAAAGGTAAATAAAATATTTTCTCGACTGCTGAAGTGTCTACTGGAAGAGGTAGCCTTGAAACACTGAACTATAGCAATATATAGAGATCTGAACATCAGTGAGTGGGTACTTTGGGAATATGTCCTTACCCCAAGAGAGAATGGGCATTTATGAACAAGAGGTAGATTTTTTTTCCTTCAATTCCCCCTGCTTCCCACCTCACCAGACCAAACACACAAATGCACACACACATTCAACATAACATGCACAAAGATGCACTGTGTACAAAGTACTTTGACCTTGCAAAATTGTAAGTGAGAGAGGTATAGTCTGTTTTATCAAATAGTTTGTACCTTATTGCAGGAGATCGGAATAAGTTCATTAATGTCTGCCACTGTTAAGTAAAACAAGGTACATACCTAAGTAAGGTCTAAAAACAGCCCTACAGGGATTTCTAAGGAGGAGAGAGCACTGCCAGTTTATATAGCAGAAAAGGCTTGATGGAGAGGCTTTCAAAGTGCCTGAGAATTTTCAATTAAGTTTTGGGTGTCTTATATAAGTATGACTTTGAAAGTAAAATTTTGCAGTATGGAGTAAAATCACTTAATATTTCTCTTTTGGAAATGATTACCTCTCTTTTTTTCTATTTAAATGTGTTTAAAATACTTAATGAAGTTAGCAGTTCTGGCCAATAGAGATCCTTCTAACTGACTCCTCAGTTTGCCTGGGTACTTTCACTCCTACTGGCTGCTTTGTACGCCTACCAAGAGTTAGTTGTATTTGTTCCCAAACTGGGTGTAATTTAATTAAATATTATGTAAGACTGGTGAAATATGAGCGAGAAAGAAGACAGGAGTTGTTATTTCGATAAAAATTAAATTGCGTTTGAAAGGCTAAATAAAGGAGAGTCATTAAAAAATTGCTGTTATATTGGGAGCAGATGAAAAAGGTAAAAGATTTGGGGAAAAGTAATAAAAGAAACTCTATTCAGCAGAACCACACTTAACGAAGAAGTTTTGACTGGTTGAAATAAAACTTTGAATTTAGTCCTGGCCGGTTTTACCCAGTGGTTAGAGTGTTGGCCTGAGGACCAACGGGTTGTGGGTTTGATTTCCAGTCAAGGGCACCTACTTATGTTGGGGGTTTCATTCTGGTCCTGAGGAGGCAAGCAATCAATGTGTCCCTCTCACACTGATGTTTCTCTCTCTCTCTCTCCCTCAATCCCTCCATTTCACTCTTTCAAAAAATAAAATAAAATCATTGGGGAAAAATACCCACAATTGACGATTAACAACAACAAAAACATCTTTGGATTTAAATATATATTATTTTTATGATTCCCTGTACTAACTGGCTTTTTCATTTGAATATTTTAAATTGTGCTGTGTAATAAGGTCTCTATCCTAAATCTACCCTTACTCTGAGTCCTTGTATATTACTGCAGACTTTACCAGAGCCTTTGTATAACTTGCAAGAGTTCTACAACAGTTCATTGATTTGATTGATTGTTCTACTACAGTACATTTATCGTTAAGCTTAAATCCCAGCTCTCAGAAAGCCAAGACATCCATGAAGCCCATACCATGCATTCTGATACAAGAGAAAGGAAAAGAGTCTCCTGTCCCAAATATTTTTTCCTCAATCTACATTTTCTCCATGCACAAACCCTTCCACCTCTACTTTTTTCCTACGTGCTAACTCCCAAATCTGTATTTTCTGCCCAAGCTCTTCACATCGTTGATACGGACACAAAGCCTTTTACTGTTAATGATAACACTTTTAAATTATATTATACAGTCAGCGCTCCACATCTGGGTTCTGCATCTATGGATTCAACCAACTGCAGATCAAAAATGTTGGGGGAAATAAAATTTAAGTTGTTGCTGACGTGTACTATGTAGTTTGGCCGGCGATGTTTGCACCTTTACTGAACATGTACAGACTTTTCTCTTGTCAGTTTCCCCTTAACAATACAGTGTAATAACTATGTGCATAGCATTTACATTGTATTAGATATTATAAGTATTTTAGAGATGATTTAACGTATATGAGAGGATGTATGTAGGTTATATGCAAATACGACACTATTTTACATAAGGGATTTGAGCATCAGCAGATTTTTGAATCCTCAGGGTGTCCTGGAACCAATGCCCCACAATACCATGGGACCACTATACTAGTTAGTTGTCTACCCATATTTGTGGTGTGTATTAATGTGCCACCTCCCAATACAGAATCTCCAGGTATCAGCCTCGGCAATGAGCATGCATTACATATAGAAAATGTACATTGTGAGAAAGTGAGCCAAAATAAAACATTTAACAAAGATTAAATTTTGGGTCCTATTGGTAGTTTTTAGAACAAAGACAATAAAACACAAAGGATAGCTGATCAGATTTTTGTGTCACCCTCCTATAATTTGAGATTTAAATTATTTATCACTACAACCCTTGATAGTGCCAGTGTTCACTGATAACCAATATTTTTTTTGTTTCAGGTATGGTATTTTTTCCAATTAGCCTATAAATGGATATCCATTAATTTTTTTTACTAGATTTTAATATACAGCATACTTTATAATTTTAAAACTTTATTCCCCCCTACAGAACTACCTAAAAATTAGTATAGAGATATGTTTGGCAGAATATACTTACATGGCTTTATTTTTCTAAAAAATAAATGTCTTTGTAAAGTTAGTATGCATCCTAACTCTGCCTGACTTATATGTCAGCAAATACAGTGCCCATATATACTCAGGGATGTGGGGTCTTTGAGTTCAGGCCTGTGTCTGATTCACCTTTTTACCCCCACCCCTAGGGCAGAGCCTGGCACATGAAAATGCTCAACAAATATTTATCAAAATAGGCTGGGGCATGCTCTCTAGTGATGGTTATTTTATTAGGCAGGCAATTCATGGGTAAGTTTTATCTTAGCAAATGTGTTGTTCCAAATGATACTAGCTAAAATTCTAAACATCTAATAATATACCTAGTATCCTTAGGCTTAAGAAGGGATAAAGAATTACTATCCTATATAATAAAAGGGTAATATGCAAATTGACTCTAACAGCAGAATGACTGGGAATGACTGGTAACTATGACACACTTAGGCCTGCTCCCTGTTGGCAAGTGGACATCCCTGGAGGGCTCCCGGGCTGCCAGAGGGATGTCTGACTGCCAGTTTAGGCCCAATTCCCTGGGGAGCGGGCCTAAGCCAGCAGGTGGACATCCCCTGAGGGGTCCCAGACTGCGAGAGGGTACAGGCTGGGCTGAGGGACCTCCCCCCGCCCCCCCGAGTGCACAAATTTTTGTGTACCGGGCCTCTAGTACTTATATATTTAACTAGAGGCCCGGTGTTGGAGTCCAACCCCAGCGGGTCCAGGGGTCCCCAAAGGTGTGGACAGAGTCGGCGAAGAAGGAATGACATGGAGGCTACCTCCGTTGATCAGCATAGCAAGGTTCTCCTGCCAGATTCTGTAGCCAAGTTCTGTAGCCATTTTCTCTGGATAGGTTCTCCAGCCAGGTTCTCCAGGTTCTCCAGCCAGGTTTGGTCAGGTGGTTCTCTCGCTAGGTTCTATTTCTAGGTTCTGTCTAGGATCTCCAGCCAAGTCCTGACTCTAGGTTCTGTCTGTAGGTTCTGTGTCTTGTTGTCTTGTTACATCTGTATTTATACCAGTTGATTTTAATCCTATCAATTTCTATTCCAAATGTTAGGGCGTTTCTTATCTCCATTCCAGGGAGTAAAGATTATGCAGCTTAAGCGTGATTGTTCTTAGTTAAAGTGATTAACTATTCGCCTGGCACTTAGTTAAGGGGTTTTATTCCCTCCACAACTTCAGGGAAAAATCCCTACCTGGGGAAACAACCTTTATTGGAGAGGTGACCTTGGTTAAAACACATAGTGCCAAGAAGGAGAGCAAACATATTAAGAACAGTATGCCAAATACGCCAGGTCCTTGAAACATATGCTGTGCAGATGTTTCTTCCCTGCAGCAACTGTGTCAAGCAGCAAGGATGGACCGGCTTCTGGCAGCCCAGTGCACAAAATTCGTGCATGAGAGGGGGAGGAGTCCCTCAGCCCGGCCAGTACCCTCTCCAATCCAGGACCCCTCTGGGGATGTCCAGCTGCCTCTCACAATCCAAGACTGCTGGTTCCTAACCACTCACCCTCCTGCCTGCCTGATCGCCCCTAACCACCTCTGCTTGCCTGTCTGATTGCCCCTAACTGCTCCCCTACCAGCCTGATCATCCCTAACTGCTCCCCTGCTGGCCTGATCACCCCTAACCACCTTTGCCTTGCCCTGCACCTGGGACCCAGGATTCCCTCCTCTGGCTGGTCGCAGGCACCCAGGACCCTGGCTTCCCTCCCTCTGGCTGACTGCAGGCACCCAGGACCAAGGTCAGCCACAACCGCAGGGGACCATGGGTGGGCAGCTTCACCTGGGCCACAGCTGTAGGCACTGGTGCCCAGGACCACAGGGTGGGCAGCTTGTCCCTCTCCCAAGCTGCAGCCACAGCCGCTGGCACCTGGGACCACAGGGACTGTGGATGTGAAGCTTGTCCCTCTCCCAGGAAGCAGGTGCAGTCACTGGTGCCCGGGACCACGAGGCATGCTGCTTATCCCTCTCCCAGGCCAAAACCCCAGCCGCTGGCACCCAGGACTGCAGGGCAGGCAGCTCATCCCTCTCCTGGGCCATAGCCTGGCTGGTCCCCATTCCTCTCTTGTGAGCTCAATTGTTTCCTGGCTGGTCCCTATTCCTCTCTCCCCAGTGTTGAGTGTCTGAGCCATTATGGCGTTACAGTGTGAGGGTGTGACAACCATTTGCATATTAGCTCTTCATTATATAGGATGTGACTGACTTTATCAACCAAGTCCAGGTTCAGTGAAGCCAGTGAAGAAAAAAAATGTAGTCAATTAAAGGAGACAAGATATCTGAAAATTCAGGATTGAAATCCTGACTCATTCATTTGCCCCTTGGGCAAGTGCTATTTACCTCCCTTAATTTTTTTGTATCTCAATTCATCACTGATAAAATGGGAATGATAATAATAGGATCCAGTTCATAAGTTGTTATAAAGATTATTATGAAGAATAGTTAAACATATTTTTGTTTATACACCCATACTTATTTTTATATTATTTCTATTATTGGCATATCTAAATATTTGGCACTATATACATATATGCTTTTATTATTAAATATAAAATTATTCTCATTGGTCATTTTGCACTTTCTCTAAATATTCTTCATATCTTGTTTGACATGTCAGGCCCAGAGATATAAACAACTTACCTAATTAGCAGATAAGCTCCTGGTGAACATGAGGTTAGTGCCTTTAGATTTTTCTCTTACTAAATTCAACCATTAATTTCATACAAGATTGACCCCTACTATATAAAAGGTCAACATGAATCCTTGATAGGCTGATAGAGGGATGTTCCAGGTACTTATGTTAGAGATTCATTTAAAAAAGTTACTTTGAGCCCACCCATATGGCTCAGTGGTTGAGCATTGACCAATGATCCAGAAAGTCACCATTTCATTCCCAAACAGAGCCCATGCCCAGGTATGCAGGAGGCAGCTGATCTATGATTCTCTCTCATCACTGATGATTCTATCTCTCTCTTCCTCTCTGAAATCAACAAAAAAAGTATTTTATTAAAAAAGAAATTACTCTGAAAGTAACTAAAAGGGCCTAGGATGTTGGTTTTTTTGTTACAGTTTTGCTTTGTGTGGCTTACTACACAGTAGGAATCTATTCAGGATTAGCATTGGAGATATGATAATAGTTTTATTTAGTTTTTTTAACATTTATTTCTTGTGTTTATCTTTAACATCGAAGTTGCTAACATTTTGTGAGGAAACCAGATTTATAAAGCTGCATTCAAACCTAGCAATTCCCCCAACTGACTGTAGGTCAGAATTTCTGGGGGGACGAGGGGAGTTTAAAAAAACAACAAAAACATAAGAAAATGTAATGGCAACTTGGACTTAGGTAGACCTACAGGATCAGTATGCTTGCAGGTGTGACCCAGAATATTTATTTTTGAACTCTTGCTCCCATTCCCAACCTCTAGGACTTGCAGCCAAACGTGAGCACTACTGTACAGCACACCACCATCTGGTGGAAGTTAGCTGAAATGCAGACTCAGGGTCTTGGGTACACAACTTTTTGAGCAATATGATTGGCCATTTGATCAAGCTTCAGAGATACAGAAGCTATCTATCCAGTGACACTACTCTATTAAATTTTGCTGCTTAACAAATATAGGAAAGTACTTAAATCAGAGAGCTAGATTTGGAAATTATGTGTTTTCAATAGATTCACATTGGTTCAAAAACAGAGTTAGCAAGAGCACATGGCTACACACATCCATCTCACATTTGATGTGACTTTCTGTCACAGTCCATCCCTGCTTCTCGCTCTACCCTGCACTTTGTCTGAATTGACTTTGATCACAGTAATACTTTTAAACCACAATTGATAATAGAGAACATTGTTTTTCGCAAAGACTAACGGGCAAGAAGGTTAGTGACTTTTGAAATAGTATTTTTCTTGGATGGACATGTTGGTTTTCTCAGCATGGCTGCCTTTTGTCACTGTCTAGCAGTCTACATCCTTGATTTTCTTGCCCTAGAATCAGGTTCTTGACTGTTAAGCTACCATTTGCCTGTTCCTTTCCATTGTTACATTCCTGGTTCCTCTATGTAGACCAGTTTAAATTTGCATATTGAAATTTTTTTCACCCTTCTTCTCTTTTAAATTTATTTCCTCTTGAGCTTCCTGTTTAATACCTTTCTGCAGGAGTGCAAAGACAAAACAAATAATCTCATTATTACTTAGAGAAAGGTTATTAACCCAACGTCCTACAAGGGCCAGATGAACACTATAATGAGTCAAGTAAGCAGGTTAGGGATTGACGTGAAGGGCCAGTAACATTTGCCCACCTGGATGTTGTCTTACTAGAATATAAGATCAGGGGTGCCAGATCACCCAGGGTTTCAACAGAAGACAGTAAACCAAGATTTTAAGTGAAATATCATAATTTTCCAATATTGGCATCTAGCTCACCAACGTGGCTCAGTGGTTGAGCGTTGACCTATGAACCAATAGGTCACAGTTCGATTCCCAGTTTGATTCCCGGTTCTATTTCCGGTCAGGGCATATGCCCAGGTTATGGGCTCAGTCCCCAAGTGGCGGCTATGCAGGAGGCAGCAGATCAATGATTCTCTCTCATCATTGATGTTTCTATTTCTCTCTCCCTCTTCCTTCCTCTCTGAAATAAATTTTAAAAATATAAAAAATATTGGCATCTAATTTAATTATTTTTACAACCTTGTGAAAGAAAAAAAAAAATCAAGTAGTGGGTAAAAAATGGGCTACAATGCCTTTTCTATAAATGATGCTGTCTTTTCTGTTCTTTTCACCCTCCCTCCCATCCCTCCCCCCTTCAGAGTTTGGTTCTCATTGTTGCTTGAGTTCAGGTCACTTCCTAAAAGGAGGGCCACAAACAATAAGTGGTTAGATCTACTTGGGTGTTATGGACTGAACATCTGTGCCTCCCTAAATTCATATATTGAAACCTTAACCCCACAGTGATGGTATTAGGTATGGGGCCTTTGGGAGGTATTTAAATTTAGATGAGGTCATGAGGGCAGGAACCCCATGTTAGATAAGTGTCCTCATAAGAAGAAAAGACGATCTCTCTCTCTCTCTCTCTCTCTATCCACAGTGTGAGGACACAGCAAGAAGACAGACATCTGAAAACCAAGAAGCAGGTTCTCACCAGATACAGAATCTGAGGACATCTTGATCTTGGACTTCCCAGCCTCCAAAACTGTGAGAAATAAATTTTTGTTGTTTAAGCCACACAGTCGGTGGCATTTTATTATTGTAGCTAAACTAACTAAGTCACTTGGTCAACTGGATAGTTTATATTGTACAGGCAGGGCATTCAGGTGGGAACCTACCCCCCACTTCCCCAGTTTCATGTTTCTGTAGAGAGGAGCATCATGAGTGCCATCCTCTCCTATTTGCTTCTTCACTTGTTTGTTCCCAGAGGTGGAAAAATACACTGTCTAAGTGAAAACATGGAAGCAATAGCAGGACATATAGTGAAGTGTCTTCTCTCTCCTTTTTGAGCCAGGAAGTGCCTGTTCTACTCTGCTTTTCCATATGGTAAGTAGAAAGTCTGTAGTAGCAGTGCTGTCTGTGGTTCAGTGAGTAGACCATTATATTCCCCGGCTTCAAATGAGGAAGTCCAATGTTGTTTCCCACCTCAGCTAAGTTTTCCACAGGCCAAGAAAGCTGGCATTTTGATCTTCATCTTCCTGATATCTCCAACTCTTCTGTCTTTTAATTGGTTCAAAACTCTAGAATAAATAGGGTATAATTTCTAATCTCAAACATCAATGTTTAGGTTCTTTGAAGTTAAATAAACTCCAATTTCAAATCTGTTCAGAAATTATCTTTCTGTGCTTTCCTGGAAGCATATGCAAGATTCTGGTCCTAATCTTTCTCCCATGTCCCAGGATGGGCCAGCCAATTGTATTTTAGAAAGTGGGATGACAGAGATAGTTTTGTTTTGCCATCAGGGCTTATAATCAGTGTTTGTGCTTAAAATATCCCTCCAAGACCTTTCCTATTTGGGCATAACACTTGAGTTTGTGTTCTCTTATTATTCTGTAATTGTTAGTTCTCTTTTTACTTTCTGCCTCGAAGTAAGTAGATAGGCTTGAGTTATCATACTTTATCTCTACTGATGTTAGATCAGAAAGCAGGGCCAATACTTTTCTTCTTCTCATCAGATGTCAAGAGGGAGAAGGGAGGTCACTGTACAAT
This sequence comes from Myotis yumanensis, assembly GCF_028538775.1. Classification (NCBI taxonomy): domain Eukaryota; kingdom Metazoa; phylum Chordata; class Mammalia; order Chiroptera; family Vespertilionidae; genus Myotis; species Myotis yumanensis. The sequence continues at coordinate 196,487,426 of NW_027223754.1, forward strand.
GTGCCTCAGATCCTAATTTCTTTAATTAAAAGCAAGTTCCATTCAGTTGGGTTCATTAGGAACTATAAAGTTCCAGGGCTTCAACAATGACCAAAAAAAAAAAAAGTGGGATTTTTATGAAGAAGACCAGAAGCTTAGAACTGTAGAAAAAAATATAGTCTTATGTTATCATGGGTTATCAAGGCTCAGCAAGTGGAATTTATCACTGTCCACTAACCATATGTTAAATCTCAGGATAGAAGATTTCACTGCTGGATTTCTGACCCTTCTGTAGAAGAAGGTCTCTCCAGGATTGTAGTAGAGATCTTTCCAGGTGCACTCTGAATCTTCTAGCCCTCAAGCACACCTTTCATTACAACCTCTGGAATTCTTACTCATTTAGGGATAAATTATAACCCTACCTTTGCTCAAATGCTTCTTCTACCTCCCAATTAAAATGTGTATTTTCTGTGACAATACCATTTCCTTAGAAGCTGCCTGCATTGAAGGGTACCACTTTGTCCATCTTGAGTCAGTTGTTTAGGAAGAGGGATCAGTCAACTATTATTCCCAATCAGTACTCCCAGATCTTTGTTTTCCCACCATCACTCAGCAATACACTTCCTCTTAAAAATGGATACACTGTTTTGGAGAGGTATCACCCACCTGGGGCACACAAATCTTACCCAGAGACTTTGGTACCGAAGTTCCTTCTTTACCCTATGCCATTCAAGGGCCTCCTTGATAACAATATCTATGTTGATGGCCTCTAGCATCCTGGCTTTGCTTGTTTTCTTCTCTGAGGATGTGCCTTAATCTGGGCCCTTTCTTGCTCTATCAACGGTCACTCCCTCTTTCTCTCTCTAATCATCTAGACTTCTTCTCAGCTTCCATTAAGAGTGTTTCTTTTTTATTAATCTAAACAGTTGTTGTGTCTTTCTTCTCCTAATGCCCATAATACTTTGCTTTTCTCTTCTTTCTGTCTCTCACTGTGTGTCTGCCTTATGTAAGAGTCACTCATGTTCCTCTCTTCTCAGTACTTTATCAGAGGCAAGGTGGAATAGAAGAAAAATGTGCAGTAAAAGCAGACTGGTTTGACTTCCAGTGCCAAAAGTTCTGCTGCTCTCTGGCTTTGTCATCTTTGAGAACTTACCAAATATTTTGAATCTCGATGCCTTTGTTTTTTTCCCCATGAAAATCGGGGATAAGAATAGCTACATTGACAGGTTGGTTTTGAGGACTAACTGGAAAAAAATGCACATAAAGCACCTAACATAGATTTTTGTTAAACAGCAATCAGAAACTTCAAAAACATTATTAGTACTGAAGCTAGAAGCATCTATTACTGATCTTCACCCCCCAATGCTTAGTGCCTTACCCAATGGCTGTGATGGTTAATATTCATTGAACAGATAAATGAACAAGTGAATGAGTAAATGTTTTAAATGCACTTATTTATGAATTATTTCACTTCTGAATAAAAATAACAGACATTGCATTCAAAACTGAGAAGGATGCAAATTAAGTTATTAGTCCTGCCTTCTGTATTGGTTTGTTAGGGCTGCCATAACAAAGTATAGCTAACTGGGTGGCTTAAACAACATAAATTTATTGTCTTGTCTTGGAGGCCAGAAGTCTGACATCAGGTTATTGACAGGATCGGGTCTGTCTGAGGGCTGTGAGGAAAGGCTCTTTTCCAGGCGTCTCTCCTAGCTTCTGATGGTTTGCTGGCAGTCATGGTGTTTGTTGGCTTGTATAAGCATCACCTAATCTCTGCCTTTATCATCACATGTTCTTGTGTCTCCAGGTCATCTTCCCTCTGACTATATTTTTCTCTTGCATACAAATTCCCACATTTTATAAGGACATAGTCATATTGTGTTAGAGCTCACCCTAATAACTTCACCTTAACTTGATTGCCTACAGAGACCCTATCTCCATATAAGGTAGCAGTCACAGGTGGTGGGGGTGGGACTTCAACCTCCTTTTGAGAAACACAATTCAACTTATAACAGCTTCTCATTTATAGAAACTGTAACATAGATGAAGACACAAGATCAACATAAAATAACTGAACAACATAAAAGAGAATATATTTAATAATTACACTGAATGACATAAACCCTTAAGTATTTAATAAAATGATGCTTTACAGGGTCAAGAAAAATTTCATGGACAAAGGGTGATTTAAAGGTGGGCTCTTTCCTGAATAAATATTATTCCTTAAAATAATATATTCTATATATTGTTACTGGTTACCATTTTGAAATAGGTTTAGATTACTCGAGCTAATGAGACAGCTCGAACAATAGGATCAAGCTGTTAGTGCAGCATCCAATAAATGTGTGTTGCAGGAAAGAAGTTTCCAGGGAACAAGAATTGCTATGGTAACCTGATATATCATTAAAAATGTAATGAATAAATATCATCAGGGTCTCAGATTCATTGCACACAAAAAAACTTAAAGATGGGGATCACTAAGTAGTTCTCATGCTGATTGCTCAATATTTGTATAAGCTAAATAAGACTGATTGACTGTTAGAAAAAAAGTAATAACATTTAAATAATCCAGGACTCCAGAAAGGTACATAAAAACTCCTTTGGTAGAGTGTTTTGATTTAAATCACTGCCATTTCCCTCAAAATATTAATTTACCTGTAAAAAAAATAATAATGTTGCCCTAACCGGTTTGGCTCAGTGGATAGAGCGTCGGCCTGCGGACTCAAGGGTCCCAGGTTCGATTCCGGTCAAGGGTATGTACCTTGGTTGCGGGCACATACCCAGTAGGGGGTGTGCAGGAGGCAGCTGATCGATGTTTCTCTCTCATCGATGTTTCTAACTCTCTATCCTTCTCCCTTCCTCTCTGTAAAAAATCAATAAAATATATTTTAAAAAATAGTAATGTTAATAGGACTGGTTATATGCTTTTCAAAAAAAATCGTAATTTGTTAACTCTTAAGAGTACATTAGATGCTGTAGTATCTTGGTTTCAATATAGTATTAGGTAGGAGATATTTTCCTTAGAGGTCTTCTTTGCTGATTTAATATCCACCTTCCACACTTCCCCTTTTTTCTCTCACCCCATCTCAATAACTCAGTTATAAGATATATCTTGCTGTTTATTCATTGCTGCAGACTTCCTGTATCTGTCTCTAAAGAAATGAGGCAAATACTCTAGCACTTGGAGTATTTAATGCAATTCAGCTTCTTGGGCAGTAGACATGGAAAAATACCCTGGGAAGGGTGATAAAGGAAACACTGTAGACAAAAGACATCCATGCGCCTGCTTTCATGGATCTCTATAGCCACTTTCTGGATCTTTCAAGTTATATTGTACTTTTCTCCTCAGTTTCTTTATACCCACTTTCCATGACAGGAATATGGCAACAGCAGCGGCAATCTTTATGCCCCTGCCATGCTCCTCCTACCACAGTGCCTTTGCACAGGCTAGTTCCTCCCTCTGGAACACTGTTCCCATGTAGGACCCACTGTCCTTTAGATTACAGCTCCAGATATATTCTCTCAGGTAAGTATTCACCTGATGGGTCCTATTGTTTCATAGCAAGTTTACCTTTTATTCCTAACACTTGTCATGGTGGCACTTGTATGACATTCATTAGTGAAAGCTCCATCTTTGGCATCAGCTATGTCTATTTTTGCTCACCACTGTGTTTCTAAATCTAGCACATAGTATGGTCTCAATAAGTATTTATCAAATAAATGAACAGATAACTTGTGTTCCTGGGATTACACTTAGGCATATCTGACTTAGATATGCTTGCATCCAAGAAGCATTCTGTTTCGTGTTTGTACTGGCACAGTGTGTTGGCAATTAGTGAGATGTGGTCTCCCAATCCATAATGGTACCATTAATGGCTGTTGAAAACGGAAACATTATATTGCTCTCTTATTTCTGGAAGTATGTTTGGTAAATTGCATCACACAGTTATAATGTCACCACGCTGGTTGAAGTGTATTGTTCATCATATAACGCACACAGCTGTTGATGTAATGTAGCCAGACATTTAATATGGAGAAGACTGCTAAGCTTTTATGGTTTTTTGATGTAATAAATGATTACCACTGAGAATGAAGCTGAAAGAAAAGTTACAGATAGGCAGAAGCACTTTAAAGTGTAATTAGTTCTTTAGGATTCGAGGCCATGTCAATATTTGGCAGAAAAGGATTAATGTTACAGACTCTGTGGGCTGAAGAGGTGGGAAGTGATAATTGTAGATTTAGTATTTTGGAATCTCAGAGAAGTCCCAAAGAAATATGAGAAATGCTCTCTGTCTTTAAGAAGCTTATAATGTAATTGGGAAATGACCCATCCAAACAGAAAGCAACTCTGGATTTCCAATCATATTGTAACACACACACACACAATCACTGCATTCTTCTATATCCATAATTATAAGAGACAAAATTACCCCAGTAATCTACAAGGCCCTACATGATGTGAATGCCAAAACCTCTTATTTCTCAGATGTCATCTTCTACTGTTCTTTTCTTCTTTCACTCCACACTGATCCAACTCCCTATTTCTACCTCAGGGCCTTTGCACTTTCTGGTCCCACATGGCTGGCTTCCTCAGATCCTTCAAGACTTGACTCTCATCTTCTCAGTGAGGCCTACTTGGGCCACTCAGTTTGAAACTATAACATCAGCCAATCTTGCTGCTCATAATCCCTCTCCTTTTATTTTCTTCCAAAAGATTTTACACAGTCTAATGATTCTATATATTATAATTATTCATCATGTTGTTTTGCTGCCTTTTCCCACAAGAATGAAAGCTCCCTGAGAACAGAGATTTTTGTTTGTTTTCTCATTGCTGCTTTTCCAGTGTATAGAACACCTGATACATAGTAGGAGTTCATTAGATATTTGTGGAATGAATGAATGAAAGCACTGCATACAAGAAGAAGGGAAAGTACACAGGCTTTAGAGTTAAAGACCCTATCTTCACCTTTTACTTTCTGGGCAATTTCAGGCACAGCAGTGAACCTCATCTATCAAATGAAGACCACCCCCTTCATTGCTGTCTAGAATTGTTTTTATATGTGTCACCCCTTCCTGAACTGTAGAAGTCAAACTGGTACTCTCATTCTTCTACAGTTGGCCCTGGAGGGTGGCATACAGCAGGCCCTCAAAGACAGCCTTCGTTATTATCATAAAGGCTTTCTGGAGGAGTCAGTTTTGAGTAAGTAGAGATTTCAAAGAGACATTAGCAGAGTCTACCAAAGCAAATAAGTTATGTGTGGAGATTGAATGAGGTAAAGGTTATTAAGTGGAAGTACAGAGCTTGCCTGGAGTAGGGGCTTGATACCCAGTGGTGGAAGTTGTTTGCTGTTTTCATCATGCTTAAGCAAAGGGCCTGCTCTGTGCAGAAAGAAAGGTGAGTGCTGGTCAGGCTAACCATCACTGAGCCACGTGGAGGATAGCAAGATGAAGGAGGAGACATGGGAAACCAAGGCCATCTCAGGAGGTCATGATGACCAGATATCGTGTGGGGAAGGTTCTTTCTTCAGTTGGATGTCTGGAATTGTGGAAACCAAGTCACGAGGCTAACAGGTGGTGATATGAAGCTTTCCGGGGAGCTAGAAATGTATTTTTTTGTCTTGATCTGGCTGGTGGTTATGTTGGTGAATACATATGTTAATTCTTGATGCTGTATACTTCATAGTATGTTAGTTAAAATTCATCAAGCTGTATACTGTACTGTGTGGAAGTTATGGTTCAATAAAAAAGTAAAGTTGTGTGTGTGTGTGTGTGTGTGTGTGTGTTTAAATCCCATGGAAACTTGCTTAGCAGTGATGAGGCGATGATGCTATGGATGGCTATGCAAACACGTGAGAAAGGGTAGATTCAAGCAAGACATTTATCAGTCATGAGTGGCTTAGAGAACTTGGCAGTACTGCTAAGGCTTGTGCTGAGGAAGGAGGGAAGAGATGCTTGTTAGGCTGTGGAGGGAAGCAGGGGAGGCGCAAGGAGGTCCCTGCGGTCATTCAGTGCTGTCTCCACGTGGTGAGCTATGAGAAGCTTCAAGTAAGAGAGTCCTCGTTAAAGTTAAAAGAGGACCTGATAGTGCTTCAGACCCTGAACATTTCTGCTTTGAGTCTGTGGTGAGAGCTGTAAAATCTCCTTGTGAAAGTTGGAGATATTTTTTAACACCACAAAGCAACGTGGAAGAGCTCTAGAGATTCTGGCTTTCAAAAGGAAAATACATTAGTACCAACTGTCTATCAGGAAACTTTTATGAACATTTTGAGGCTGATTTTCTTGCATAGAATCACAGAATGGCAGGACAGGAAAGGATCTCTTAGCCACTGGTTCAATAGCCTCATTTTCTAGAAGCTAATCCTCAGGAAGGTGTGGTGTGGCTGTAGTGAGCTGGAGGGAACTTAGTCTATGAAATTGACTTCTTAGGACTTCCTTCCTCATGCCCTCCCCACAAGTCTTCACTCTGCCCTCCCTCCCTCTGTTATTTTTCAAATTAGGAAGGTAAGTTTAGCAATGCATTTACCCACAGGATAAATAATTACTTTTAGATATTTAGAAATCGTATTTATTTTTGTTCATTCTATAGTCAATGAAAATAAAACAATTGGAATGAAATTGTTCAACATATTGAAATATGTTGCAAGTTCTTTATCTAATGAGAACTGTGAAGTATAATAGCTTATTTCTTTTCTGCATGGGCACTCTCTATAAAATGTGTAATAAGATTGTTTTAGGGTCAATAGCACCTTCACAAAAGGAAAACAGAAACATTAATATTATAATCCTAGGTAAGCTGTTCAAACAAACACAACAGCAGACTTAATTCCTTTAATTCACACTAAGTTCTTAGTTAAATTACTCATGTCCCCAGCATGGGATTTTACTTCTGGGTCTGTAACACTAAAACTAAAAGAAACAACATGGAAATATTGAGAGCAAAGTCAACAATTAAAATTTTCAAACTTAACTGAGTCATCATCAATTAAACAACCAAGGAAGTGAGTCAGTTTTGAGCTGGATCTTAGAACACTTTTAATTAAAAGGAGCACATTCATTTTCATCTCTTAATTATATTTAAGGTGCAATTTGAAATCCTAAAATATTATTTTTAAATTAGGCACTATGGCTAAAATTTAATAGATCATCATGCACTCTATTAACTTGCAATACTTTTCCATTTTATTTCAATTATCAAAATGTAAAAATGTTCATTATCGCCTTTTCGTAAAGTATTAAATAAAAGACATGAGACAAATTTTCTATCCCTGCAAGTACATCTGGGGAAAAGAATTTGAAACTGCTTTTACCTGGAGATCATATGGGGTTCTACCCCTAACTGGACTTTGCACTGTTCTGTTCCTACCTGTGAATCATTTCTGACCTCTAACTCAGGAATGAAAAGGAAAACAGGAATGGGGAGGTGTCTCTTTGATGCATCGGTTGATCAGAAAGGAAACTGGGAATATGGAAATGCATTTTCTCTTTGATGCAGGTTTTGATCAGCATATTTATAAGCAGCATAGGGAGTTCTTGCCGAGAACTAGAGATAGAAGAATTCTCTCACCCTGCTGCTTCTTTGGTTCCGGTATATCGGACATGATTACAGGAAATACAGGGGAGCTCAGCTTTCAAGGTGGGGTTAAACCAGTGTCAACAAGTATTTATTGAGCATCCTCCGCAGGGTGCATAACTTTGAACCGCACCCCAGGCATAAACTGTAACTTCTCACGACTCAGCTCGATGGGTAGGAGATTTAAGTATAGTTAAGAGCTTCATACTGGCACACTTTCCCTTATTTGTTCTTAACCAAGAAACTGGCATTAAATCTGATATCAAGCTGTTGTTGCTGTGGGCACATTTACAAGTTGGTATGGAAATGCGTCCAGAGCCTGGGAAGCTCGCATCTCTGCTCTGTCCTGGTCCTGGGGAGACTGTCGTATTATCATTTTTGACATCTTCAATTCCCAACATCGCATGGAAGTCACACTCTGTGATCTCGGTTATACCCCAGCCACTGAAAGTGTGCCGGTGACATAACATACTTCTAATTGGATTTTACTTCTTGGATTCATTTCTACTGACACACTCCTCCACACACAGAACTCTAAATGCTTACCCAACTTTGCCGTTATGATTATTCACTCTCTCACCCAGTGAGGTCAGGAATCCTCCTGGGGCCTTGTCGCCATGATGTCTGGCTCTGAGCTGCTTAATTCCAGAACTTCAATATCTCCTTCTACATATAGTGTCAAGATTCAGTGAAAGTTCAGCGTGATATGGAGTGGTGGTTCCCACTCCTTGATGGTGATCTCAATTATCTAGTACCTTTCTTTTTAATAAAAAGTCCCTGGGCCCCATCTCTGGAAATTTCAATTTCAGTAGATCTGAGATGAATTTGATGGTGGGGTGGTGGGGTGGGGGAGACCCCACTTTAAGCTACTCAGAGTATGGTCTTCAGACCAGCAGCCTGGGCTCACCCCAGGTCTTATTAGAAATGCGGAGTCACAGGCTTCACTCTAGACCTAGTGCATTAACAGGAATTGACATTTTAACCAGATCTCCATGCATAGGCATAGGAACATTTGAGAGGCTCTGTGAAAAACTGACCCAGAAGCAGAAACTCTAGATTGTGCTCTCAAATTGCTGTTAGCAAAACATGAGTGACTTAGGACTTGTGGTTTCAACTTTACTCATTCCGCCTAGAAAAAAGAGAGAAGGAGAGAGAGAAGCAGCGGGGATTTAAATAATATTTTATATGATGGGAATCTAATTACTTGTAAAGAGGTCTTTTAGCAACAAAGATGAATAGAAAAATAATGAAGAGAACTGAAAATGTCAGGCTGCATGTATATGTGTGTGGTGTGGGGTATGTGTGTGTGTATGTGTTTGCATGTAATGTGTGTGAGTGTGGTATGTGTGTTTTTGTTCATGGGGATAGCATTAGTTTGGTAGGGCTGATGTAACAAAGTAGCACACATTGGCGGCTTGGACAACAGAAATGAATTTCCTCGCAGTTCTGGAGACTGGAGTCCGAATCAGTGTCTATAGGCCTGGTTCCTGCCGAGGGCTGTCAGGGAAGGAGCTGTGCCGGCCTCTCCCCAGCTGCTGAGTTCCCTGGCTCATGGCAGTGTGGCTCCAGCCTTCACAGGACACCCGCCCTCTGTGTGTATCTGTCTCCAAATTCCCCCTTTTTATAAAGACACCAGTTATATTTAATTAAAGCCCATCCTAATGATTTCATTTCAACTTGTTTACTTCTGTGAAGACCTTATCTTCAAAAGAGGCCACATTCTAAGGTCCTGGGAATTAGGACTTCAATATGCCAGTGTACAGGGGAATGATTCAACCCGTAACATCCACAATATTAGCAAACTACAAATGAGAAGGGGGACATAGGGGCCCCTGCACCCCCCTACTATCATCCCCATCTGGGATTAGATCAGGACACTTGCAGACAAATCCTTCCTGAGAATTCCTATTCCCTGACCTTGAGGTCACACCTGCCCAGACTGATTATGCTCAGCATCATTCGAAAAACAAAACTCCTTCTGGTTTGCTGACTTTTACTTCTTGACATAAGTGAATGGGGCCCAAGACAAATGATGTCCGATGGACTACTGGCAAGGTTTATTTCCACTAAAAATCAAACCCACCATAATTTCCTTCTAATGGCCCAACTGATCCCTGACCGAGGCCTACAAATCTACCAAGCCGTCAGTCCTCACAGCTTCAGGAAGACAAAAATGTCAGTGATTTTCTTTACTAGGCCCTATGCTGGGGCCCTTGGGTCCTGGTTTCATTATTGCTGTATCCATGAGGTGTGGTCTGTGCATAATCTGAGAAAGTCAGCTACATGCTGGACAACCTTGATTTAAAGCAAAGTGCCGTGGATGGACTAACTTCCCCAAATAATAGCAGGCTCAGAGAAAGGAGTGAAATGAAATCTGGAGTGAGAAATGGCCCAGATTTGAGCATCTTGTGTATTCACAGACTCTGAGTGGACATAGATGAATCATGCTACCAGGTAGGAAAAACTTGCACCCTACAACCATTTCTTAGACTCTACACAATTTTAGTGAGGGACTCATAGTGGAATAAAAATTTCTCATATGAAATCTGTCAGTTATACCTCTTTTAGTGTACGTAAATCAAGTTCAAGGTGACCCAGACAATTTGGAGAAGTAGACACATGCAAACGGAGCAGTTTCACAGGTAATTCATGTAGAATGATTCAAACATTGTAAATTGATGAAATTGATTTAGCAAAAGAGTGACAAATAGGTATCAGGAGCAGGTTGAGAGTAGAGCATGCAGGATTAATATGTGCATATAGATAGGATAGAAAGAGCCTAGGATAAGGGTTTTCAAACTTTTTGATTATGACATAATATAAAATAATTTTACATTGTGATCTAGCGTATGCACACACATCTTCTACACTAATAAAAGAGAAACATGGTAATTAGTGTATGACCACTACCCTTTTCACTGGCTAATCAGTGAGTATATGCAAATTAACTGTCAGCCAAGATGGCGGCCGGCAGCCAGGCAGCTGGAAGCGAACATGAGGTTTGCTTGCTGCGGACTCCAACGTTCCCCGCCTCACTTGCTGGCCTCTGAGCTACAACTCTAAGCAACTATGTACTATGTTGCAAATAAGAAGATAAACAAAACCCCAGAAACCGGCTTTCATTCAGCGGGCTTTAGCAACATTGTATCGATGTTTTCAGCAGCGAGGCCTCAGAGCTAAAGCTGGCCCAGAATTAAAAAAAAAAAAAGAAAACAAGGAGCAGTTGGAAGCTTTAGTCACTCGCCAGCCAGAAAACAGCCCTCAGCCCCTCACCCAGACTGGCCAGGCACCCCAGTGGGGACTCACACCCTGATCCAGGACACCCTTCAGGGCAAACCAGCCAGCTCCCACCCATGCACCAGGCCTCTATCCTATATAGTAAAAGGGTATTATGCATCCCAGCACCGGGATCAGCAGAGCAGCGAGGCTCCCGACACCGGGATCAGCATGACAGGGGGCAGCGCCCAAACCCGCTGATCGCCCTGCTGCTCTGTGTGTTACAGTGGGCGGGGCCACAACCTCCCTATCTGCCCTGCTCTGTGCCTGATAGGGGGGAGCTCCCCAATCCCCTGATTGCCCTGCAGCTCTGTGTGTGACAGGGTGCGGCACCCCAAACCCCACCCCCCCACGGGCCCTGCTCTTTGTGTGACAGGGTAGAGCCATAACTTCTCCATCGGCCCTGCCCCGAGTGTGACAGTGGCGGTGCCCCAACCCCGTGATCGGCCCTGCTCTGTGGGTGATAGAGGGTGGCACCCCAACCCCCCTCCACGGGCCTTGCTCTGTGTGTGACAGGGTAGAGCCATAACCTCCCCATTGGCCCTGCCCTGAGTGTGACAGGGTGCAGCGCACCAACACCCTGATCTGCCCTGCTCTGTGCATGACAGGGGGTGACGCTGCAACCTCCCCATCGACCCTGCCTTGAGTGTGACAGGTGGCGGTGCCCCAACCCCCCAATCGGCCCTGCTCTGAGCCTGACCAGGGGCTGCGCCTAGGGATTGGGCCTGCCCTCTGCCACCGGAAGCAGGCCTAAGCCAGCAGGTCGTTATCTCCCGAGGGGTCCCAGACTGCGAGAGGGCACAGGCCAGGCTGGGGGATTCCCCGCCCCCCGAGTGCACAAATTTTTGTGCACTGGGCCTCTAGTATATATATAAAATCCTAATATGCAAATAGACCGAATGGTGGAACAACCAAACAACTGAACAACTGGTTGCTATGACGTGTGCTGACCACCAGGTGGTGTTCACAGAACATGGCGGGCATTGGCCATGATGGGATGGTGGAGCAGGTAAGTGAGGGCGCCAGACCAAGGCAGGGCACCGGTCGTTGTCATCGGGGAAAGCCTCCATTGGTTACTGAAAATTTTTTGCTCCTGCATGCTGCAGTCCCGCCGGGCGCTCTCACCTGTCGCCAGCGCCAGCCCCGCTTGCACCCACAGTCGGCAATGGAGCCATCACTCACACCTGCTGCTGGCGCCTGGTGCTGGTCCTGATTGCTCAGTGCCATCAGCGGGTGCAAGCAGTGGCTGTCAGCCCTGATCGCCCCGAGGGCTTCTACACCTCCCCCTGCTCCTAAGGGGTGATCAGGGCAGCAGTCGCTGCTTGCATCAGCTAATGGCGCTGGCCCTAATTGCACCTGCTGCTGGCACTGACCCCAATCGCACCATCAGCGGGTGCGAGCATGGCCGGCACTGTCAGCATGTGGGAGTGGCAGCAACGAGAGTGGAGCTGCTGGCAGACAGGGGACCGAGGGTTGTGGTGAGAGGGACCAGGTGGGGGCACAGAGGATGGGCTGAGACCCACCCCTGTGCCCACTGCAGCCTCGAAGCCCACAGTTCCTTTCAAGGTGCACAAATTTGTGCACTGGGCCCCTAGTATATGTATAAATCTGGAACAAATGTTTAACAAAATAATGCCTTTACTACATGTGAGACTATATTTGTATTTTATTTAACTCTCTCCTCCTCCACTCTCCCCTTCTCTTCTCTTTTCTATCATACTACTCTACTCTATTCTTTTCATTCCAGGCTATTCTATTTTATCCTATTCTACCCTATTTTATTTGTCTTTATCTTGCTTATTTATTTTGTATTTTGATGATGGTGTGACCCACTAAATTGATTTTATGTCCCACCTAGTGGTTTGCAATCTGGAAAGGTTGAAAGGATTATCTCTAACCAGTGGTTCTCATCAGGGAGAAAGTATTTGATGTAGGTTGTCTCAACTGGGAGGATACTTCTGGCATCTAGAGGACTGAGGTCAAGGACATTATAAAACAACCTACAGTGCACAGGACACCTCTCCACAACAAAAATTATCCTGCCCCATATGTCAGTGCTGCTGCTGCTGCTGCTGAGAAATTGCTCTGTCCTTAGCACTCTTCTAGATATTTTTTAGAGTGTGATTTTCAGTCTGAGTTCTTTGGAGCCCATCAAAGTGGTTCAGGCAATGAGAGTTGGTGAAGGGTTATAGGGCCCTTTGACTCCTGCTCTCTCCCACAGCAATCAGAGCAGGCTAGATTTCTATGTGTAGGATGACCAACTCATCCTGGTTTGCTTGGAATTTTCCTGGTTTTAGCACTTTAAACTCCAGTAAACAAGGACAGTTGGTCAGTCTATAATATACTATATTTATTTATTTTTCTGATATACTTGACATACATTAATATATTAGTTTCAGGTGATCATCCTGATAAATCTTTAACTCATTTGACACCATACATAGTTATTAGAATATTATTGACTATATTTCCTATGCTATACTTTACATCCCCATGAATATTCTATAGCAACAAATTTGTACTTCTTAATCACTTCATCTTTTTCATCCATCCTCCCAACCCCTACCCATCTGGCAACCATCCAAATGAATCTGTTTCTGTTCTGCTTGTTTGTTTATTTTATTTTTTAGATTTTACTTTTGATGAATATGTATTTATTGCCATTGTATTTCTTCTTCTCCTTCTTCTTCTTCTTCTTCTTCTTCTTCTTCTTCTTCTTCTTCTTCTTCTTCTTGTCTGGAAAGCTCTTTATCTGTCCTTTGATTCTAAATTATAGCATTGCTGAGTAATCTTGGTTGTAAGTCTTTGCTTTTTATCACTTTGAATATTTTTTGCCAAAGCTTTCTGGCCTGAAAAGTTTCTGTTGATAAATCAGCTGACAAGGAGACATATGTAATACTCTTTGTAATACTTTAAGCAATAAAAAAAAAAAAAAAATTAAAAAAAATTTTAAATAAATAAATAAATCAGCTGACAGTCTTATGGGAGCTCCTTTGCAGGTAACTAGCTGATTTTCTCTTGCTGCTTTTAAGATTCTCTCTTTGTCTTTAACCTTTTGCATTGTAATAATGATGTGTCTTGATGTGGACCTCTTTGGGTTCATCTTGTTTGGGACTCTCTGCATTTCCTAGACTTGTATGTGTATTTTCTTCAGTAAGTTAAGGAAGTTTTCTGTCATCATTTATTCAAATAGATTTTCAATTTCTTGCCCTCTCTTTTCTCTTTCTGGTATCCTCATGATGCGAATGTTGGTACCCTTGAAGTTGTCCCAGAGGCTCCTTACATTATCCTCATATTGGGATTTTTGTTTTTATTTTTGCTGTTCCGATTGGATGTTTTTTTGATTCCTTATATTCAAAGTCACTGTTTTGATTCTTGCCTTTATTTACTCTACTGTTGATTACCTGTAAATTATTAAATTATCCTTCACTTTAATTAGGGTATCCTTCATTTCTGATTAGTCCTTTTTTATGCTGTTGAAGTTCTTGCTAAGTTCATTGAGCATCATTATAACCAGTGTTTTGAACTCTGCAGCTAGTAGATTACTTGTCTCCATTTTGTTCAGTTCCTTTTTTAAAAAAAACCACATATTTTTACTGATTTCAGAGAGGAAGGAAGAGAGAGAGAAACACATCAATGGTGAGAGAGAATCATTGATTGGCTGCCTCCTACACACCCTCCACTGGGAATCGAGTCCGCAACCTGGCCATGTGCTCTGACGAGGGAATTGAACTGTGACCTCCTGATTTATAGGTTGACACTCAACCACTGAGTACACTGGTGGGGTAGATGCCAATATTTGAAAATTATTATATTTCACTTAAAATTTTGGTTTAATGTCATCTGTATATCTCTGGTACCATTCAAGCTGCTGCCGCAGTGCTGGAGCTCAGAGGGAGTGAGCCTGAGTAAGTTCGTGCAAGGTTCCTCTATGAGGAATGCCTGGGACTCCAGCAGCCCTCTATCTTACTTATCCTCAATCCCCACAGTCTTTTGCAGCCAGAAGTTATGTTGACTTCTCTTCCTGGTGCTGGAATCCTGGGCTGAGGAGTCTGGTGTGATGCTGGGACCCTTCACTCCTCAGGTAGGTACCTCTGCAGCCAAAATATTCCTCCCAATTTTTATCTGGCATACGTGGGTGTGGGTCTAACCCCTTTCCTGTGTCCACCTCTCCTACCTACTTGATGTGGCTTGTTCTTTCATTCCCTAGTTGTAGGACTTCCATTCAGCCAGATTTCAGATGGTTCTGAATGATGATTGTTCTATAGCTTAGTTGTAATTTTGATGTGGTTGTGACAGGAGGCGAGTACTACATTTACCTACCCGCCATCTTGACTGGAAGTCCTCAGAAGAGTGGTTCTTGAGAATAAAGGGTTCTGCTTAAAATGATAGGGGGAGGCTATTAAAAGGCAAATGTTTTAAAAGCATAAATATTATCATGGAAGAATGTTGAGGCGAGTGTGGAGAAGATCTCCAAGGGGTCATTTTTAAAATGTTATTAATGATTTGGGGAACAGTCTGGTGAAGAAATGTTAAATAACTAGGTTTTCCTCCCCAGGTTGAGAACCCTGGGTTGAGAAAGATCTTAATCACCATCTTCACTAGAAAGAAGCAAGGGCTCTATTTTAATGATTTTAAGCAGCTGTTCTCTGTTTTTGTATTCGACAGGTTAAGAAAAATTCTAGTGAAATATTGGGACAACCTTCTGGCCTTTAAGAAAATATTTATAATGTCTTATTCTGTTTTTTTAAATAAAGATAAGAATTTACCTTTTAAAATATGTAAGTTTTTGAATTGGGTACTTCTTATAGTCAAGGGACTTTCGGCTGTGGCCTCTTAAACTTCCTCCAGTCTCGTTATTCTATGAATGGCTTGAACCTTTATCTGGTAAGTGCCCTGAGCTAGATGCGCTCTGTAATTAATGGAAAAGGACACAAATCTTATCCTTTAGGAGTTGACATTCCCCAAACAGTCAATCAAAATTCAACTGCATTTTTTAGGTCAGATTTTTCTTAAAAGTGTCCCTGTAAGGATATTTTTTTCTAGTTCCTGCAAGCCAATTTATTGTAGTTGCTCAGGTAGTTTCTCTCAGACCTCAGAGGTACAACTAATTAAACTTCAACAAGGTAGCACCTGACCTCCCTGCCTGACCTTCTTTCAGTGCCATTTTCTTATACTTTGGCTCAGTGTTCTCATATACCTTTAGCAGAAGGTCAACAAACATTTTTCAGAGCTATAATTAATAATATAGCTGTTGTCTTTCAATGCTTTAAAAGCAATAGAAAATTCCCTTTGATGGCTATTCGCTGCCCAGTTAAAATAGTTATATAATCAAGATAGCTTCTTTTGCACCTTCTTTCTCTAGAAAAGACTGTAATAGCATTTTTTCTTGAGAAAAGGGGATATCAGCCCAAAGGTGAAAAGAAGGAAGACATTCCAATATGCAGAGTGTCCACAAACATTTTAAAAATAGAAGCTATGTTTTATTTCCCTGATGGGTTGAGATCTTGCAGAGTGTGACATGTTGGCGAAGTCTGACTCAGGAAGTGAAAGGGCTGCTCATTGAGCTGGAAAGCCCTAGAAAGGGATGTTAGCGTGAGCTCAGCTGCTGTGGCCTTCACTGCCCCCTTCATGGAAACTCCCTGGGAACTGCAGAGGGAGGGCTACAGAGGGGCTATGTATGGATTTACAAATGAGCCTCTTCCACCAGTTTGACAAGATGCTTCTCCATGTAAATAGTGCCTTCCTAACAAGGCGACACCTCATTTCCTTCCCTTAGGAATAAAAAGAATGTCTTTGAAAACTCAGGAAGTGTGTCACCGGTGTTTACAGTATTTTAATTATTATAGACCCATTTGTTCAATTTAAGAGGCCATGGATAACACTTAAATACCTGAATGGTCTAGCCTGCATTCAAAGAGTCACTGAGCTATAAAATACTCATTTGCCAAATCCGTTGTCTTAGACCATTAGTTACTACCGAGATCCATAATGATCTGGCCATTTCCAGTGATAAGCAAACGAGAAGCAGCTCATTGTCTGCAGCACCCACAACTAAAATTACTTGTTTGCAGTCCTTAACTGAATGGTTCCATTGGCTAGTAGTTCTTCCTAAAATTAAGGTTTTTTTATTTGTCAAAGTTATTTCTTTCCTCAGATAACAGCATATGCATTGTGTTCTAGAATACACATTATGTCCTTAGCCAAAATTGACTGCAGAAATCTCATATTTCAAGCAAAATATCAAGCAAAGTTCTTCGGGCTTAAGTGAAAAAAGTCACTGCAAATAGTCTCATACAAAGTAAATGGCCTTATTCCAGTTTGCTTTCTGGTTGGAACACAATGGTTCAGCACAGGAATTTAAGAACTAAGTTGGAAAGAGGAAAAATATGAAGAGAAGAGAAATAAATTGCAGATTCGGGATGGTTTGGTAATTTGCTAAGCATTTCTAGGCTGGGGAAGAAAATTAACTCAATAAATACCATAGGGGTAGAGGGTCAGAACCTCAGAGCCTACATTGGTAGGAAAGTAAAAACAAAAAAAACACTAAACTAATTTAAATACATTACAAATAGGAATAGGGGTGTGTTGAAGGGAGCAGATAAGCAGGAGAAGAGGAGAAAAGGAAGACTGAGGGAGCTGGTGAGGAGTTAGGCTCTTCAATAGGAGCCTATTAAATATATGAGATCATTACGCACTCATGCTTCCTAATCAATGGAATTCTTTCCCCTGGAGATTTGATTAGAAAGTATGCTTAGTATTTTCTGTCCCCAAAACAGTATTTCTTGTGCCCTTAGTTTTGCAAACCTACAGAAAACCTGCTCTTCAGCTTCTGGGCCTGATTTTTCTTCCAGGAGAAAAACTTAAAAGTGCATCCTTCAGCTAGTGTGCATCAGGTGTTTCTATAAAGAACAATTAAATTATCTTCCTTGAGCCAAAACAATACGATATTCTGTCCTCCCAAAATTAACCCTTCGTGCATGTCAACACATGATATCAGTACCCACTGAAGGGATTGAACAACCAGTTCTGAAAATAGAAAGATTAATCTGTCCTTTCACAGTCTGACTAAAACGATGTGTTCTCTCCAGGCCCTCAGAAAAGATGGAATTCTTATCCTGTCAGATATGAGGTTGCCCTCTCTTAGGCAGCTCAATTCCTTTCATATCCATTTGTAGAAGTTTAATTATATCCACAAAATTCTAAGTGGGTCAGATGTATTTGAAGAGGCTGCATGGGATTATCTGCTCTCCACCTTTATTGCTCAGTCTCATCTCATCTTCCTGAATTTTCTGCTTTCTGTGGTTGAAATGGGACTAACGTATGACCTCACCAAACTGAGGGTAGATAAAGGCGATCAGCAAATCCCTAGCATTTTCTCTGTTTCCTTATATAAGGATGGAGGTGACCAACCAGGGGCCAAAAAGGTAATAACCTCAACCTATCACTAACAGTGGTTATTCTTTTTATTTTTGAAGGAGTCTCTCTCTTTCTCCTCTCTCTCTTGTTCTCTCTCTCTCTCTCTCTCTCTCTCTCTCTCTTTCTCTCTTCTTTACAAGTGTTATTCCCACTAAACCCAAACTCGATTACAAAAAAGTGCATTTGACATTTGAAAAAAACACATGAAATAAATGTAATTTTCAAATGTTACATATCCTTCAGGAATTTAGGAGTAATGCAGTCCTACCTAATCTCTTAAATAACAAAGATAAAGCAATCACCAAGTCACAAAATGTTACCACCAGAAGGAATTTAAAAACCTGACAAATTTTGGATATCAAGGGACTTTTAGAGAATTCTTACCAAATAGGCCAACATAGCTATGATCCTAAAGAAACTTTCTAAAATAGAACTTATTTCTCCATACATATTTTAGGCACCAAACCATTCCTTTTAGAGTAAACTAATATTTGAGAAAACTAGAGGCCCAGTGCACAACATTTGTGCACTGGATGGTGGTGGCGGTCCTCAGTCTGGCCTGCACCCTTTCACAGCCTGGGACCCCTCAGGGGATGTCTGCTGAGGGGAACTTAGCGCTGCTACGGAGGTGGAAGAGGCTCCCACCATCGCAGCTGCCCTTGCCAGCCGTGAGCCTGGCTTCTGGCTGAGTGGCACTCCCCCTATGGGAGCGCATTGACCATCAGGGGTCAGCTCCTATGTTGAGTGTTTGCCCCCTGGTGGTCAGTGCATGTCATAGCAACTGGTCATTCTGCTGTTCAGTCAATTTGCATATTAGCCTTTTCTTATATAGGATAGACTATTACTAATTGGCATTATCTTGAATATTTACTGTGTGCTGGGCACAGTTCCAAATGCTTTACATATATTGATTCACTTAGTCCTTATACCAATTGAACATAGAAGTTTGCATAAGTTCACACAGCTCAGATGGGACTGAGCTGGGATTTCATCAGAAATAATCCGGTTCCAGATTACTGTTTTCTAGTGCAGATAATAAACTATACTAACTAAAGAATTTGCAGTGCAACTACACTTTCCCAATCTCTCTTCCTGTTTGGTTAAATTACCCCAATGTCAGCTACTCACGTTGCTCCCGATTTTAGACTACATCCCCCAGTTGCTTAACAGCTGCATTTGGCCTTAATGACCAAGCTCTGGCCAATGGGATACAAGAAGTGTTGGGGGAATCCCAGGAAGACTTTTTAAAGGGAGCTGATCCCACTGAGAGGCATCGCATCCTGTCCCTCTGCTTTTCCTCCTTCAGACGTGCAACTTGGATGTGAAAGTTGGTCTAATCCCATGATATCATGACCTTGAGATTGAAGCCATGTGCTGAGACGGTGGAGTAGAAAGATAAAAGCCCACATACCAGACTTCGTTTTTAAAGACATTTTTGTAATGTCCAAAAGAAGCTTGTTACAGCTTTTTAAAAATGGAGATCTCACTTGAACCTTGTTTCTAAAACTTTCCCCTAATTTTGTCTATACTGACTTCTCCATTTCTTGCCCTCTCTTCTTTCTATCCAGTCTCCTGAGTGTTTTTTTCTGCCCTATCCCTTTCCTTTTCTACCTCCATTTTTCATCATCTTTGTCCCCTTTGCTATTCTTTCATCTCCTTATTATCCTCTCTAGCTTTCTTTATGCTCCGTGTGTGATTTCTCTTTTTCTTTCTTTTTTTTAAAAAGTAAGTATATGAATTAAGAATGCATATGGAAGGCACTATGTAATTTTGAATGAAAATAATAGTAATTGTGTTTGCATGGCAGGATTATGGATGATTTTATTACTACTTTATCACTAATAATACATTCTAATGTTATATGGGTTTTTCAATAATATATAATGATAATTTGAATGTTTAAAATTCTCTGTAAAAATTGGTATTAGCCATTTTGTATTTCTTTTCTTTTTTAATCCAGGGAGGTTTTCTTCATCATTTAAATGTTCAGAGGTTGCCATTGATGTGTGGCTGGAAAAAGCAAACCTATTTTAATTTCAGAACAGGGTAAATATAATTAGAAAGCTAAATATATATTTTTAAATCATGTAACACCTTTTAATTCCCCAAAACTAGGATTTGGGGACTTTCTGCAGATTTGTATTATCTATACCGATGAATGCCTCCATGCAGGAGTTGTATGAATTGAAAATTAGCAATTGGCTCCTGTAATCCTAAAAGTATATTTCCTAAAATCACTTTTATCTGTAAGAAAACTAAATGTATACTGAGAATGAATAGTATAACATACAAGGTAAGCAACTGCTCTCTTTACTACTGATACCTGGGTGTCTGTGCAGAGTGAGGAGCCATGAATGGGCTAATTTTCAGTTTCTAAGTATCTTTTTTTCTAATGCACAGTGGACACTTCCCTTCTCAGAGTCTCCAAGTATTTTATAGATTTAGTAAAGATAAGTCACTTTCAAATTCTCCAATTCTGCAAAAAAGAGATTGAACAACGAAATAATTTTTTAAACAGAGCCAAGCCACTTGAAATGAATTCTATTTCATTAGCACACATTTTCATTTCTTAGGACAACCTTTAGTTCCCAATGGAAGAGATAATATGAAATTGTCTTTTAATGTTGACATTATGAAGATTCCAGTGGAGACTTTTGCTGAGGAAGCTAGGAAAAGGGGAATCTGATTTACATCTGTTTCTTAAAAGGGGAACATTCCTGACAACTACAATAAAATATATGTTCATTTCTAAAACTTTTGAAATTCGGGGAAATAGGGCTCTATCATTGATTACCCTGGAAAATTTGCATATGATCTGATAACATCATGGATCTGTCGGTATTAAATCACTGTGCAACAGGGACCTATTAGTTTAAGAGGGAAATAAAGCATTTTCCTGGGCATTTAGCTTTCTTCAAGCTTTTACTGCTGTTTGTGTTTTTCATGAGTGGCTTGTCAGGTCTTGCAGCTTCATTATGTCCCAGGATTTCACTGTTCTCTTTTAACCCTTTCATGCCTCCCTGTTTTCTCTGGACGCTTTATTTTGCCATCAATGAGAAAGCTGGCAATTTTGATGTAGGAGGAAACATAACCTACAGTTTAAAGTCACTATCAAGAAATGTGAAAAATTGTTATGTTTTGGAAATCATAAATTGTGTTGTCTCATCCAGATAGTTCAGATTTTTGTTATGGGCTCCTACAGTCTCCCTTTTTTCCTTTCTCGCTCCTTTTTTTTTTTTTTTTTTTTACAATATTAAAAGCCAGTTCAATGACTTTCTTATCTAAGGAGACCAGCTGTTTCCTGGAGGTTGGATCATCTCTCTCCTTTCTAACTCAATGTCTTTCATAGGGAGACAGAAATATGTGTATGACTTACAGGATTTGTCTTCATAATGATGAATGTTTGGTTAGAGCATTGATTATAATAGAAACCAGACTTTGAAAAGCAATTTAAAGCTATGGTATCTGTCTGTTACAATCATTAAAAGCTAATGAGTTTATTTCTTTGGCATGGTTAATCTTTCTACAGTCTAACAACAGTGTTAATGTGGGAAAGATTACATTTAGTGTATGATAAACATTTTGCTGATTAGCCCCCAAATTATATGCTAACTATTTAGCCCATTATTTAAATGTGATATAGAGTAGAATCTGCTTTTTAACCAACAATCATGTGGAAAATATCCAGATTCAGGCAGAATTGAAAGAATATTTCTGTGTTCTATACTGCAAGATACATTGCATGTGATTAAAATTTTAAATTGTTGCAGGAACAGTTGCTTTCAAAGAGATCAAAGCTTTGCTTTATGCATACATCTTACCACAGTTGGTTTATAATTATTTATCAAATGTCTGACAAGTCTAATGAGCTTTGTCTGCATTTTCCATCCCTCTTACTAGAATTGTAGTTTATTCTATCCACTTTTGAAGACCATAAATGTGCATAAAGCCAGAACTGGCAGAATAATTTTTTCTAAATTGGGGGACTTTATTTTAAAGCAAGTAGAAAAAAAAACTGAAGCTTAAGTTTGAAACATCTGAAATTTAAAAAATTTCATGTAATAGTAGTTTGATTTTTCAAAAAAGTATAGAGTTTTAGATCTGGTATATAAGTACAGAGATTGTTTCATCCAATCCCTATTTATTTTTTAAAAAGAAAATATGGAGGACAAAAATCAATCAATAGGGAAGTTACTCTTAAGAGATAATTTACTTAAAAATGTGTGGTACTAATGACAAGGAGTCTCTTTATATTTATGTAAATTAATGTACATTGGTATACCCACATGTCTTACTCTATAGTATAAGTAACAGAAAATGTAAGATGGCTTTAATGATGAAGAACATCTATTGGCTTCTGTAATCAGAAAGTCTAAAGACCTGCCAGGTTTCAAGGTTGGTTTAATTTAGCAATTCATTGAAATCATAGAGGTCTTTATTTCCTTCCCATCTTTCCTTATTGACAGCTTCATCCTGAGGCTGACTTCTTCCATGGTGGAAGAATACTCTGGCATGTTTAGGTTTTATATCTATACCAGAGGCCTGGTGCATGAAATTCATGCACGGGGATGGGGGTGGGGGGGGGGAGTCCCCTCAGCCCAGCCTGCACCCTCTCCACTCCAGGACCCCTTGGGGGATGTCTGACTGCCGGGGATCGGGCCTAAATCTGCAGTTTGGTCATCCCTCACTAACCCCCCTGCTGGCCTGGTCATAGGCAGTTATCTTGTGAGGGCATGAAGGTTAATTTACATATTACCTCTTTATTATATAGGATATTGTACCAACCAGATAAGAAAAGAAAATTCGGGCTCTCAGATGAACAGATTACCTTCTTTTCCAGAAGTCCCCAGAAAACTCCCCTCATGTTTACATTGGAGCAATACGTCTCACCAGAATTACACCACAGATTGATTGCTTAGAACCAGGTATATTGGACAAGTAGCTAGGGATCTGGGTTTAACTACAATTAAAAATGACTAGGTTAAACTATCAGGGCCTATACCTGGAGTTGGAAGAAGACCTATGCTCACTCCCCTAACTCCCACCTCTGCCCCATATTTACAGGGCAAATATGCATCTTTTACTTTTTTTTAAATGAATGACTGCATGTGATCTTATTCATTGTATTTGAGAGAGAGAAAGAGAGAGAGAGCACAATTTGTTGTTCCATTTATTAGGCATTCATTGATTGCTTTTTATATGTGCCCTGACCAGGGATCAAACTAGAAAACTTGGCATGTCAGGAAACTGTTCTAACCAACGGAAACACCTGGCTAGGGCTATGCATCTTTTACCTTTGGTAATCATAAAAGTAATTTATGCTCATTGTAGAAAATTTGAAAATTTTCTTCCAGAGTAATAAAAGCATAACTCATAATCTCACTTAGAAATTAGAACTAGCCCTAATATTAACTAACCATGAACATTTGGTGTATCTTCTTTTTATCTTTTTAAAAGATGCAATGTTAACATTATACAATATCTATTCTGCCTTTCAGTCTGTATATTTGTGTTCCTGTCCTCATTTTTATATCCTATTTTAGATTTCAATCTAGCACTATTGGAAGCCTTTCCCCATAATATTGAGAAACTTGACTGTCAAAGATAGTTGAGGAGTAGACTTATTTGGGAGACAAAAACAGTTATAAGCAATGCCAAGTACCTATCATACTCCAGTCATTGATAAGTTTCTCAGATATCTGTGGTATGGTCTCTGCATTTATAAAATGAGGATAAGAACTGCATATACTTTAACGCGTGATTGTGAGGATTCTATGAATGACACTTTAATAATTGTGCTGTCACATAGTAAACACTTAATATTAGAAAGTATACTACAAAAATGCACACAGTCATATATGAGCAAAGATGTTTCCAGAAACATTGATTGTAATAGTGCGCAACTGGAAACCACCAAAATGTCCATCCATAGGGGCATAACTAAACAAAAATTAGTGCATTACCCTGTGGAATATTGTATGGCCGTTGAAATGAATCGGATGTATCAAAACTTCCATTATATTGTAAGTCCAATGAAGGCAAAGATACCCTCATTATTTCATCCTTCAGGAGCAAGACTGGCACATAGACAGTTCTCAGTGGTTATTAATTAAAAGAAAGAATAAGTCTTTATGAATTAACAGGGATAAATAACTATTACATATTAAGTGAAAAAAGCAAGTTATACAACTTTCCTCCTGTTCTTCATGTCCTTTTCTTATCCTTTAGGTTTTCGTTTCTCTGAGAGTCTTTTCTGATCCCTTTACCTCATGCAGGTACCCTCTCTGTTCTCTATTCCAGCCATGGGTTTGTTGCCTTTCTTGGGCTGATGATCGTTTATAATCTTTTGTTTATATTTTAGTCTGAAGTTTTTGCTTTTCTCTATTTTCTTCTTTCACTAAAATATAAAGTAACTAAAGCAAGGATCATGTCTTCTGTTCACTGTAATAACCCCAGCAGCCAAATACTTAGTATGTACTCAATAAATATTTGCTGAATGAAGGAATATAAAATTGATATTAAAAGATTCACAATAAACTGCAGTAATCTCTTCTAAAGAGAGGAATAACTACAAGAACTGGGTAAAAGGGATTTTTATTTTTTTCACTCCATCTTCTGAATAGTTGATTTTTTTAAGCAGTAAGTCTGAATTATGTTTATCGCTAAAATTGAGAACTATGCCAAGACATGCAGATTTGACTAGGAAGGAATTAATATTCCCTAATTTATCTTTGCGATGACCATCTCCCTCAGTGAAGTTAGAGTTGGGGACAGCAAGGGTGACAAGTTTTCATGCCATCATCCTCCACTTCCATAGGAAGGACCTTTCAGGTTTGTAAAAGGATGAAATTCTTGCCAAGGGACTCATTCTTTATGTAGGATTTGTTTCCTTTCAGTCTGTTACTTGATTATATGTATTGCTCTAATGAGTTTATTTAAAATGCATTTTCTAAGAGACTCTCAAGGTGTGTTGAAGTATGGCCACAGGTGGTTGGAAGATTATTTACCTATTAATGGTGATGAGTGAAGACATAATGCATGGGAAGACAGAAAGGCTTAGGAAATTAGTACATAGCAACGTAGGCTTACAGAAATAGTCATTTCCATCCTTGTCAGATGAACAGGTGCTGAAATTGGGGATCGAACAAAAGCTTAATTGGCGTTCCCAAAATGAAGATAAGAGGCTACCCCAAACTGCAGCAACTAAAAAGCCCACCTGGAGATATTCTAATGACTCAAATTTGAAGCTAATTTTATATGTACTACTGAAACCATTTTTTTCCACATAAACATCTGCTTGTTCCTTCCCTAAGGGCAACCTGAAATTGTCATTGGGTGATGATAACTTGATTGGTAAAATGCTTACCTCAGACACACTGATGAGGACAAGGTTCAGCCACAGAAATCTGGATGACCAGTAGATGCAGATGCATGGGTGATGGAAGAGAATGCATTCACTCTACAAGCACACCCCGCCTTTCACACACACACACACACACACACACACACACACTCACTCACACACACACACATGCGCGCACGCACACACACAAAATGACATCTGTTAGGTTTGATTGAGCCATTGAATCGATACCCCTCCCCCGACTTCCAGACCATTTTGCAATAGACATTCCCTTTTGCTGAGACCATATTTTACTTTCTAAGACCACATTCCACATGGTAAAACCATTATCTCTCCCCTCCGGACCTGCACAGAGAATTCTCTGCCCAGAAAAAGCCGGTCAAAGTCCTTTAAAAATCTCTGACTCCCATCACTGGGGGCTGGTGCTATTTTGGGGCTCAGCCACCGGGTGTGCAGATGATCGAATAAATTTATAATCCCTTACCATTTGGCCTCCTGAATTCCACCTTCGATGACCTTAACAGCATCGTATCCCTATGGCCACATAAAATAACAACTGCACTTCCTCTAAATCTGGATTTTTCAACACTATTGACTTTTGGGGTTGAAAATTCTCTGTGGGAGATTGTCCTGTGCATTTGTAGGATGTTTAGCAGCATCCCTCGCCTCTATCTACTAGCTGCCAATGGAACCACCCTCTGCTCCCTTCCCCAATTATGACCACCAAAGATGTCTCCAGACATTGCCACATGTCTCCTGGAGGGCAAAATCACTCCTTAGTAGAGAATCATTGCTCTAAACTACATTTTTCTAATAATGAGAGCAGTTATTATTTTACCTATGTTAGTCTAGCACTTCATAGTATACAAAGCCCTAAGAATATGTTTCAAAAAATCAATTTTATTGCCACCAGGGAAAGCAGTATGAAAAAGGTGGATGATCATGTTGTACAATGATTTTCCGCAAGCTCTTATCAGAAGATATTGTTGGCCAGCAGGAAGCTGATGAATGGAACTTTCCTCTTGGTTTTAGTTCCTTTGATGCCACCTGCAATTTGCCATCCTGGGGCAAGGTTTTGGTTCAATTTCTTTCTCCTTTAGAAAATTGAAAAGAGATACTGGCTGTAAAGAATAAGTCAAAACTTAAATTACTAAATATATTTTATTAGTTTGACACTTATGTTCCTATTCTTCAGGGGCTTAGGGAAAATGTGAAGGAAATAGTTAATAAAACCTTACTAATTTCCTGATATTCAAGTCTTTAGTCACATTCTATAAGAGGAAACCTAAAAGGATAAACAAGATTGATGAACCTCTAGCCAGGCTCACCAAGAAGAAAAGAAACAGGACCCAAATAAACAAAATCAGAAATGAAAGAGGAGAAATAACAACAGACCCCACAGAAATACAAAGGATTGTTTAAAAAAATACTATGAACAACTCTATTCCAACAAACTGGACAACCTGGAGGAAATTGACATATTCCTAGAAAAATACAACCTTCCAAAACTCAATCAGGAAGAATCTAAAAATCTCAACAGGCCAATAACTATGGAAGAAATTGAAGCAGTCATCAAAAAGCTTCCAGCAAACAAAAGCCCAGAACCAGACAGCTTCACAGGGGAGTTTTACCAAACATTCAAGGAAGAACTAAAACCTATCCTCCTCAGACTATTCCAAATAATTCAAGAGGAAGGAACACTTCCAAGCTCATTCTATGAAGCCAGCATCACCCTAATACCAAAACCAGATAAAGACAACACAATGAAAGAGAATTACAGGCCAATATTCCTCATGAACATAGATGTCAAAATCCTCAACAAAATCATAGAAAATCAGATCCAGCAGTACATCAGAAAGATCATACACCATGACCAAGTAGGATTTATCCCAGGGATGCAAGAATGGTACAGTATATGCAAATCAATAAACATGATACATCACATAAACAAATTGAAAGAAAAAAAACACATAGTCATATCAATTGATGCAGAAAAAGCATTTGACAAAATCCCACACCCAAATTTGATAAAAACTCTCAGCAAGGTGGGAATAGATCATACCTCAACATAATAAAAGCCATATATGACAAACCCACAGCCAACATCATACTCAATGGACAAAAACTAAAACCATTTCCCCTAAGAACAGGAACAAGACAGGGATGCCCACTCTCACCACTCCTGTTCAACACAGTACTGGAAGTATTAGCCATTACGATTAGACAAGAAAAAGAAATAAAAGGCATCCAAATTGGAAAAGAAGAAGTAAAATTGTCCTTATTCACAGATGACATGATATTGTACATAAAAACCCTAAAGACTCCCTCAAAAAACTATTAGACTTAATAAATGAATTTGGCAATGTAGCAGGATACAAAATTAACACCAAGACACCTGTGACATTTCTATACACCAATAGTGAATTTACAGAGAGACTAAAATAGCAATCCCATTTATCATCACACCAAAAAAAAAAATAAATAAGATACCTAGGAATAAACTTAACAAAAGAGGTAAAAGACCTCTACTCAGAAAACTACAGGACACTGAAAAAAGAGATAGAGGAAGACATAAACAGATGGAAGAATATACCATGCTCATGGATTGGTAGAATCAACATAATTAAAATGTCCATACTACCCAAAGCAATCTATAAATTCAACACACTCCCCATTAAAATACCAACGACATATTTCACAGACCTAGAAAAAACTCTCCAAAAATTCATCTGGAGTAAAAATAAAACCCCGAATAGCTGCAGCAATCCTGAGAAAGAACAAAGTAGGTGGGATCTCAATACCAGATATCAAGCTGTATTACAAAGCCACTGTTCTCAAAACTGCCTGGTACTGGCACAAGAACAGACATATAGATCAATGGAATAGAATAGAGAACCCAGAAATCAACCTGAACCAATATGCTCAATTAATATTTGACAAAGGAGGCAAGAACATACAATGGAGTCAAGACAGTCTCTTCAATAAATGGTGTTGGGAAAATTGGACAGATACATTAAAAAAAATGAAACTAGACCACCAACTTACACCATACACAAAAATAAACTCAAAATGGATAAAGAACTTAAATGTACGACGGGAAACCATAAAAATACTAGAGGAATCCAAAGGCAACAAAATCTCAGACATATGCTGAAGCAATTTCTTCACAGATACAGCTCCTAGGGCATTGGAAACTAAAGAGAAAATAAACAAATGGAACTACATCAAAATAAAAAGCTTCTGCACAGCAAAAGAAACCATCAACAAAACAACAAGAAAGCCCACTGCATGGGAGAACATATTTGCCAATGTTATCACCAATAAGGGTTTAATCTCCAACATATAAGGGAACTCATACAACTTAACAAAAGGAAGATAAACAATCCAATCAAAAAATGGACAAAGGACCTAAATAGACACTTTTCAAAAGAGGACATTCAGAAAGCCAAGAGACATATGAAAACATGCTCAAAGTCACTAATCATCTGAGAGATGCAAATCAAAACAACAATGAGGTACCATCTCACACTTGTCAGAATGGCTATCATCAACAAATCAACAAATGACAAGTGCTGGAGAGGATGCGGAGAAAAAGGAACACTCATGAACTGCTGGTGGGAATGCAGACTGGTGCAGCCACTGTGGAAGACAGTATGGAGTTTCCTCAAAACGTTAAAAATGGAACTGCCGCCGAAACCGGTTTGGCTCAGTGGATGGAGCATCGGCCTGCGGACTGAAAGGTTCCAGGTTCGATTCTGGTCAAGGGCATGTACCTGGGTTGCGGGCACATCCCCGGTGGGAGCTGTGCAGGAGGCAGCTGATCGATGTTTCTCTCTCATCGATGTTTCTAACTCTCTATCCCTCTCCCTTCCTCTCTGTAAAAAATCAATAAAATATATTTTAAAAAATATTTTTAAAAAAATGGAACTGCCATTTGACCCAGTGATCCCATTTCTAGGAATATATCCCAAGGAAACAGAAACACCAATCAGAAAGGATATATGTATCCCTATGTTCATAGCAGCACAATTTACCATAGCTAAGATTTGGAAACAGCCTAAGTGCCCATCAGTAGATGAGTGGATTAGAAAACTGTGGTACATCTACACAATGGAGTACTATGCTGCTGTAAAAAAGAAAGAATTCTTACCATTTGCAACAGCATGGATGGAACTGGAGAACATTATGCTAAGTGAAATAAGCCAGTCAATGAAAGAAAAATACCACATGACCTCACTCATTTATGGATAATAAAGACCATTATAAACTGATGAACAAAAATAGATACAGAGGCAGAGCAGCATCAAATAGACTGTCAAACTACAGCGGGAAGGATGGCTGGGGGGGGGGGGGCGGGTTGGGGGGAGGTAAGAGATCAACCAAAGGACTTGTATGCATGCATATAAGCATAACCAATGGACACAAGACATTGGGGTGTAGGGGAGGCCAGGGGAAGGTCAAGGGAGAAAAAAAAGACATATGTACTACTCTTTGTAATACTTTAAGCAATAAAACCTAAAAGGTGGTTTAAATTCATTCAGCAGTGAAAGTTTTGTTGGGTGCATGAAATAGCCTTGGGTCTTTGACATTGTATAACTATTTCATTGTATCAGCTTTGTTCAGAGAAGTTTTGCCCCTTTAGTTATTGATTTTTTTCTCTTATGTGATGTTGGCCAACAGTATAATCTCTTCACCCTATATCTCTCCCTCTCCCTCTCTGTCTTTTTCTCTCTCATTCGTTGTCTTTCCTCAGTGGTACCTGATACATCAGTATCAAGATGTTATAGGAAGAATGAGGGCTTTGGAGTTAGATAATCACGTTTCAAATTTTGGTTTCAACAACTCTATCATTGTGAGGTTGGTCAAGATTTCTAGTTTCTCAATATTTCAGTATTGTACAGTTTATGGGTCAGGAAAATAATGGCTACATTATCTGTCAAGACTCCTCAGTTATGAGTAACATATAACTTTACTCAAGCTGACAAGAGGAAAAAGGAAATCTGTTAGCTAATATGAGCTAAGAAGTCCATGAATAAACCCAGCTGCCTTCAGGTAGGGCTTGATCTACGTCTCAAATATTTTTACAAAGACTCATTTTTCACTGTGCTTGAGAATATTCTCAGGTGCACATAGTGACTCCTGTCTACTTCTACTTCAACACTTGACCGGTATGGGAGCCTGCTTCCTTAGTAGATCAAACGAAAGTTCTGGCTTGTCATTGATTTGCCCCAGTTGGTAAAGAGTCCAGATCTGGCCTGGCTAGCATGGCTCAGTGGTTGAGCATCAACCTATGAACCAGGAAGTCATGGTTCGATTCCAGGTCAGGGCACATACCTGAGTTGTGAGCTTGATCCCCACTGTGGGACATGCAGGAGGCAGCCGATCAATGATTCTCTCTCATCACTGATGTTTCTGTCTCTCTCCTTCTCCCTTCCTCTCTGAAATCTATAACTATACAGTTATGTGAGCTAAGAATTTCCCAGGCAGAGGAAAGGC
This sequence comes from Myotis yumanensis, assembly GCF_028538775.1. Classification (NCBI taxonomy): domain Eukaryota; kingdom Metazoa; phylum Chordata; class Mammalia; order Chiroptera; family Vespertilionidae; genus Myotis; species Myotis yumanensis. The sequence goes on from NW_027223754.1 coordinate 196,518,529, forward strand.
AGGTGGTAAGGATCTGAAACATAAGTGTGCCTGGTATGTCCACGAGAGAAGCCAGTATAGCTTGAGTTGTGTGCAAGACAGAAAGTGACAGGAAACTATACCATAGAGGCATCATCGCAAATCATGGATAGCCCACGGCAATTGTGATGATGGTTTTTACTCTGCATGAAATGAAGAAACATTAGCGGGTCTTCAACAGAGGGATAATGTGATTTTGCTTCCATTTATAAACCATCACTGTGGTCAACATGTGAAGAATAGACTATCAGGAGAGAGGGGTAAAGATGGAAGATAGAAGGCTATATTATTATACTTTCCATATATTTCTATTTTATTAAGAGTGTTTCTCAATAATATATATTTAAGTTTATCATACTCTGATTTTAGCATGTTTGGCAATAATTATAATTTTTCTTCTTAGATTTGATATAGTGAATTATAATAATAGATTTCCAAATAAAGAACCAATCTTGCATTCCTAAAATAAACCATGCTTGGTCATAGTATATTATTTTTAATATGCTTGCTGGTTCTCCATAAAAATGTTATCTATGGTATTCTTTTATTTATGTTCATAAATCTAATTGTAGTTTGTAGGGTTTTTTCTTTTTTTTCTGTGCAACCTCTTTTTTTGGCATTTTGAATCAGTGTTTTTGTAACTACACTTTTTTAAAAATGGAAGCTTTTTCTCTTCTCAATGGTCTGAAACAATTTAAAATAGCATGAGAATTAACTATTTTTTAAAGGCTTATTAGAACTTCTGTGAATCCAATAAGGCTTGGAGTAGTTTTTTTTTGTTTGTTTTGTTTTGTTTTGTTTTTTTGTTGTTATAGGGGTGGGGAGATAAAGCTATTTAACAAATTTCTTCTATAGTGATTGATTAGTTTAGATTTTCCCTCTCTTTTGAAGCCAGTTTTCATAAGTTACACTTTCCTAGAAAGTTGTCCATACAACCAAATTTTCAAATTAATTTGCAAAGTTGTTGATCAAAGTCATTTGATATGATTACTTAATTTTCCTCTGTACCTATAATTATTTCTTATTTTCTTTGTTTAAGTCCCCTCCTTTCTGGATTATATTAAGTTTATCTATTTTACTATATGTGGGAGTGTTGTTGCATTATTCTTAAAGACCATCTTTTGGATTTATTTCTTAGATCTCCATATATTCTGTATTCTAATTTACTAACTTTTGCTCTAATATGTACTCATCTTCTGATTCATTGTGTTTATTTTATTAATATGTTTCTAATTTCATGAGCTGGATGCTCAATTAATTTATTTTAATTTTTTTGTTTATTAATCTGAGTATTTAAATATGACTTCAGTTATGACTGCTTCTTTACCTAAATCACACAGTTCTTATATATAGGGTTTTTATTGTCAGTTTTTAGACATTTGTAATTTTGATTTCTGAATATTCTCCTTTGACCTAAGAGTTGTTTGAGAAAGAGTTTCTGGGTTGTGGGTGATTGTTTATTTTTATTTATTGTTGATAGTATTACAGATGTCCCTCATTTTTACCCCCTATAGGCGATTTTTGTTTTCTGGTTTTGTTATGCTGCACTGGGTTCAGTGCTGCTTCAACTTTTTTGAAATTTTTTTATGTTTCCTTTGACCTAAAAAATGTCTTTTTAAATGACTATTCATTTGATCCCTGACAATAGAGACATTCTCTATTTTCAGGTTATAGGGTTTGATATGTGTTTATTGGGACTACCATACTTATTTGTATTTTGTACTTTTGATATATTATGGATTAAAGTACAGTAAGTCTATATCTTATCATATGGCTCTGTTTATTATTGTATCACATGTAGTTTTGGCTTTAGGAATGTTATTTGCTAATACATGTTGATTTAAGGACTTCTTTGTGGATTGTACCCTTTGGTATTATATCGTGCCATTTATATGTTTTAGTTAAAATTTTTGGTGCTGAACTAACCTGAATCTGTGATTATGATCACATTCCTGATTTCTTCTTGTTTATATGTAGTTGCTACGCATTTGCCCATCTTTTTATTCCCAGCCATTCCGAATCTCTTTGCTTTATCTCTGTCTTTTATGTAGCATACATGAAGTTTCTTGCATGATACTATCTATACATCTTTTAATTGAACGATTAGACCATTTGCTTTTAATGATATGAGAAAGGTTTGCTTCTAATTAGCTTTCTTACTTTATTTGTTTAGCTTCTGTTTTTATTACTTTTAAATCCTTTCACAATGTAGCTTATTTTTATTGCTATATTTCCTGGTAAATTTGAAAATATAATACACATATTTTTGTACTTGTTTATCTTTATAAAAACTTATCATAATTTGTTTAGTCTTCATTTCCTTTGATGTTATTATTTCTACCAGGAGTAGCAATAAAATTTTTATTACTTTTTCATCCTTCTCTTTTCTCCTTCTCTCTCACTACCCAGTTTTATATAATCATCTTATCTTTTTATTACATTTTGGTAAAATTAAACTTTTACTTCTTTTCCATGATATGTCAATTTCTTCTGATTTTCTTTGACCTCTATTAAATATGAGAAAAAACACTGTGATTAAACTTTTCACCTTCTATCCTAGCTTCTCCAAACTTTTGTTAGTTATAACATTTCTAATTTCCAGTATTTAGATCATTATATTCTCTTCTATAAACATAATCCTCATAGTTTTTAGAATCTTAATCCTGCAGTCAAATACATTCAATGTTCAGTAGTGGTATTTTGCTATAACTTTTTTGGGTTATTTCTGAGTTTACTTAAGTTTATTTTCTATTAGATTCTTCATGAAGTTCCCATCTGAAATATTCTCTGAATTCTTTAACATTTTAAACTCTTGATTTTCTTCATACTTTTATGGTATTCTAACTAGCTTTAGATGATAGGGTGACACTATCTTTTGGTTAGAATTTTGTAGTATGTTTGTTGGTTTAGAGAAATTTAGGGCAAGTCGATTTTTTAATTTTAATTATTATAAATTATTTTACCATTTTGCCTTGAGATTAAAAGTATTCTTTGTCTTTGTATTCTAATAACTTTTTTTAGTATTAAGTCATTTTTTCTGGGAATAGTGTTCCTTTAATAGAAAGATTAAATTCTTGTATTTTATAAATTTTTCTTTCTTTATTTTACTACCTGTTCTATTTCATTACTTTGGTTCCCTTTTCCTGAGACTCCAATTATGTGTATGTTGGATTTTTTTTTGCTTGTCCATAACTACTCTTGACTTCCTTCTGTTCTATTCTTCCTCTTTCTATTTTTTCCCTTCTCTCTCCTTTCCTCCCTCACTCTCTTCCATTCTTTCTTCACTTCCTTCTTTTGATTGCACTCACTTATTTCTGTTCTTTGTATTTCTTACTGTATTTCAGCAGTGTCTATACACTATTATGCTCTTTCTAATTTTGCTTTCATTTCTTGGTTTTATTTTTCTTTCACTTTTTCTGCAGCTCTCTGGTAATTTATGTTTCATCTTCTGTCTCCTAACTACCTCTTCCCTGGGGTTCTATATTCTAGGTTGTTTTCTTGCTTCACAGAGGCAATTGCCATATTATTCTTGGCGGTAGTATTTAACTCATAATAAATATTTATCAGAGTTTTTATCTGCTGAATTGAAACATTTAACAGTTTGTGTTTTTTTTTCTGGTGAGTGTTCTTCCTCTATCATTGTATTTGTGATTTCTTTTCTTATTTTCTTTATTGTGTTATCTCTATAATATAGCCTCACCTGTTCATTTTTTATTGTTCATCTTGAAGTAGAAAACTTTCTTTTTTCTGGACCCACCATTTGCAGGAGGTTTCCGTGTGTGCATAGGGTAGACCCAAGACCATGCTTTAGTTTTGTAGGAATTTTCTTTTTGACCCAGGTGATTGTTATGAGAATTTGTTTAGCTTTTAAGTTTCCCCAGCTACTAGGGAAAGCCAACTGTGGGATAATTCAGGATGCAAATTCTCATTTCTCCCCAATGACACAGGCTGGTTCTTGCAAAATTTGTCTTTTCTCTGTTCTTTGTCTGGGATTCTTTTGCTCTTCAGAGCCAAACCAGATTCAGGGAAATGCCCAACTCCAACTGCTGCATATGAACCTTGTGGTAGTAGGGCAAGCCCTTAGGTTTTTACCTTAATTTTGGGAAAAAAAATAGTTCTTTCTGATTTCTGCAGCTGAAGAACCTCTCCTGTTCATCCTCCTGCATTTGCTCCATATGATCCATATTATTGTTTGCAGCCATTCTATCCATTTTTTGACTTAAGATTTCAGCTGTAACTGAATTTCATCAGAAATAGAGCTTAAATTTCTTATTCACCTAATTTTTTATAGGGAGGGGGATTTCCAACTGGGAAAATACTAACTATATCACTATATGAGAAACAGAAATATTGCTATTTGGGTAGTTTTAACTCAAACACTTGTTTAAAGTATTTCAACCATGCCTTTTCATTTTTATCAGAAATAACTACATCTCACCATCTCATAAACCCAAAATAGCAATGTTTTAATTTACTAAAGAATTATTCTAATCCCTTTTCAAATGGAATGATCAACACATTACTTGTTGTTCTTTTCCATAATGGTTAAATAAATAAGTCCAGATTTTGCCTTATAAAATTTGTATTTCAGCCTTTATTTTAAAAGAAAAATAGGAACTAATGGTCCCCGAGATTGAGAGGTTTAAACAGCTAATTTTAAATTGTGTTTTACTTTTCTTACTAAAAGTAAAAGAAACATAGTACCTTTAAATGATCAGTGTTTGATAACCTCCCTGGTTTCTGAATCTATTATTCAAAAAGTGTTTATGGCTGCATAATAAGAGCATAAGGTTAGATCAGTAACATCAATGTATGAAAGTAAATCCAATCCCATCATGTGATTAATTTTATTTGAAAAGTCTAATTGGAGAAACTCTAATAGAAAATCCCCTCTAAATTATATGAATTGAAAATAAGGGGGGGGGGACACCTTAAAGGACTTCTCAGAAATAATATCAAAATTATAATAATTATTTCAGAAAAGATAATCTATCACATTTCCTCTACCACCCACCCTATTTCTTAAAACTATTGAAAGATTTCCCATTCCTCTTAGAATGAAAATCAAAACACCTTACCGTATCCAGCCAACCTCTGTGTGGCTTGGCTCTTGTCTACATTTCCAGCTCCATCTTAAAGCATGGCTCTACATGGCTTTTTCTGGAGCAGAAAATTTTTTATTTCCCTCATTCTTAGCATGTGCTTTCTCACTCCAGGGCCTTTGCACCTGCTTTTTCCTCTGCCTGCAGACACTTGTGCCCTATCTTTGCCTATTTAACCAATATTCATCATTTAGATCTCAGATGAAGTATATAGGAAGTTTTCCCTGGCCTCCTTGTCTAGTTGCATTATTATATTTTCTCAAATAATCTATACATTTCCTTTGCAAATTTCATGTCTCCTCCACTAGCTATTTGGTCCATGAACATGGCTGTATTTTATTCCCAGTCCCTATCACATTGTAGGCACTTTATACATATTTGTTGAAAGAATTAATAGTGGTACTTAGCATTTATTGAGTGCTGACTTTGTTTCAGGCTACTGTGTTATCTCATCACAAGAACAGACCTGTCTTTTAGAAAATATGAAGTAAAGCAAAGGAAAAAGAAAGAAAAAATCTAATTAAGTATCCTTGAGGAAGAATTTTTTATCTTGCAAAGTTTTTCATATTTACTTCTTACTTTGGTTGAATATAAAAGGTACCCAGGAGTCTAGAATTTGCATCAAAACTACTTAAACTCTTAAGCTTATAAAAATGAGCAACGATTCTAATGATGGGTTTTTAGAAGATATATTTGGCATTTTCTGCTTGTAATTGGATTAGAATTACAAGCAGCTCAAATTTTTCCACACATTTCTTACTTCTATCCTTGATCCTATACTAAACCAGAAAGCCCGAGGTAGCAAGAGGATACATTTTTAAAAATGTATTGTAATTTAGGCCTTTGTCTTTTGGAACCTAATGAGAAGCTCGCTTTGGGTTTTGATTTTTAATTTCTCGTATGTATTATATTTTATGGTGTCTGTTGGATATGCCCCCATACAGAGCTACTTTGAATTTTAAGAGGAGTATAGAAATTAAGATTTACAGAAGGTTAGAGATAGAAGGGGCTACAGAAATGGTCTGTTCAATGCATCTCATTTACATATGAAGAAATGGCTACCCAAAGAGCATATGTGCTGGAAGAGTGTGAGAACTCTGGTTTCCATACATTCTTCCTAGCATCCATTCCCAACCACACATGGTCATGGAGAAAGACTAGGGTCAGACCCAGTGTTGAACCTTAATTGTACATCAAAACTAGTTTGCTCCTTGACCTGGCTTAAAGATACAAAGATAAAAAAATTACATCTTGAAAATACATGGGTTTTATACAGACATCATCTAATAACATAAAAGCATTTCAACTTTCAAATTTATTTTCCTTGAATTTGATTTTATATATATATATTGTAGAGAAGGTACCACTTTCTACACTTTCTATCTAAATGGCACCTATACAGCAGAAACCTCACAGAGCTTAGGCATAAACATACATATGCTCAATTCCTGGCCCCTCCATTTATTAGCTGAAACTTCACTTACTCTTAGAAACTTAAAAACTTGAAATATTACTTACATTCAGAAGTATGTAATTGAATTAGAATTAGGTGTCTTTATTTTCAAAATCAAAATATTAGTACCTATTTCATAGACTTCCTGAAATAATTTTTGGGAAGTCAATATGCAGATAAATATGTTTTTTAAGAAATAGAATACTTCAGATTGCTGTGAGAGGAATTGATGATATAACAGTGCCTGGCATATAAAAACTGTATGCTAAATCTTCATTTCGCTTCCTTCTAAAATTATTGGAGCCCCTCAGGTCAGCTTGGGTGAAAGTTTGCTTTGCATCCTACTGAGGCAGACTATTTGAGATCTCTTAGGAAGGCACCCTTGGAAATATTTCATGTCAGTGTTACCTGACATGGAACAATTATTGAGAAATTTTTATACTGAATATTTATAAGATGACCCCTATAGTGATGGCTGCTGTAAAGGACAAGAAATCATGCATGTGCTTGTGATTGAAAATTGCTGCTTGCTGGCACACCAAACTTTTGTTAATGTATTGATGGAGAGTATTTGCATACTAGGTTGAAAGTTCTGTCGGTTTAATAGATTTGACTATCAACCAGAAAATCACAGATTTTTAGTACAAACCAGCAAGTCAAATTCAGTCTGCCTCATGAAGCATATTAAATTCTTCAAAAGGAGGCAATTGCTACATGACACTTGAAGAATAAACCACTGCAGGCTGCAATATTGTTTCAAACCTGCAGATTCTGGCTTTTTCCACATAGAATCCTATAGCTTTAGGCCAGGGGAAGGCAGAATGTAGTGGGATAATTAACTCTATCTTCCTCTAGTTTCCAGGGCCACAAAGAAGGGCTGAATTAGATTCCAAGTGCCATAGTGTTGTTGAAAAACCACTGAACTCCGAATCTTGGGTTTTCTCCTAGCACTATATGGCATTGGACAAAAATGCCTTTCACCTTCAGTTTTCAGTTATCCTATATAATAAAAGCAATAAAAGTCTAATATGCTAAGTGTCCGGTCGTCGGGTTGGTCATTCAACCAATCAAAGCATAATATGCTAATGATATACTAAGGCCACTCAACCGCTCTCTATGACATGCACTGACCACCAGGGGTCAGACTGTCGACCAGTTGACCAGTCGCTATGATGTGCACTGACCACCAAGGGCAGACGCTCCAACCGGTAGGTTAGCATGCTGCTGGGGTCTGGCCGATCGGGACTGAGCCAGATGGGCAGAACATGCCCTGGAGCTCTCCCACGGTCCCTCCCTGGCTGACCAACTTCCCATGTCCTTCCCCGGACCCGATCATGCACTGGTGGGGTCCCTCACCCTGGCCTGTGACCTCTCACAATCTGGAACCCCTCAGGGGATGTTGGAGAGCTAATTTTGGTCCTATTCCTCAGGCCAGGCTGAGGGACCCCACTGGTGCACAAATTCGTGTACCAGGCAGGCCTCTAGTCTTATTAATAAAATCATAGAACTGGAGTAGACTCTCATTAAAGCAATAAAATTCTGTGTCAGCCTCACTAGAAAGATATTTTGCCAACAGTCATAGTGGTCCAGCGCCTGGATCTCATTGTTCTATAAGGTAGTCTATAATATGTTTGTGTACATGTTACTCTTCTTCCACATAACTAACCTTAAAGCTTTTAAAGACATAATTTTCATACCCCCCCCCCACACACACACTTGTCTATTCTAGGGCAAATATCCTTATTACTCCACATACTGATGTGGCTTCAATTTATTTTACCAAACTGGTGTGTCCTCTGGTTAAACTCCCACTGCTCATGATCCCCTTGTCCTTGACTTTCCATAATATTCCTTATAGAAATTTCCCAGGACAAAGGATGGAGGCCACAGTTTCTTAGCTGTAGATCTATCTCAGGTTCTCCATCTTGTCCATAAGAGATCTTAAAACAATGATCTATTGCTCTGGAAAGCTCTTATCAAAAAGAAAATATATTTTGTTTGGGATAACTTACTTTTTAAAAAATCCCAGGGAGAGGCTCCCAATTATTTTCATTTTCTTTGTTTATTATTCATAACTTATGTAGTCCATCATCTCTACTAGAATTTTCTCTAGAAATTGACATCAAACTCATTGATTTGTAGGCTCATATACCCAACTTTTCTCATTTTTCTTGAGTACCAGAACAGTGTTTACTCAGATCTATATTCTGGATTTTTCCCATTCATTTTTTTTTAAAGTAAGAGGACTCAAAATGGCCCTGTTCATCATTTTCCTGAGTTGACTTTTTTCAAAGTCCCTAAATGCTTTTTAAGAAATTATCTCTAAATCTCTTTAAGTGAAAAGATGCAAAACTAGTCCTCCAGGAAGCCTGAATCTGAATGCCTTTGAGTAGGGCATCCACTCTCCAGTCCACCCAGCCCTTGCTAAGCTTTCTACTTTCTTAACCTAGAATTTCCACATAGTTATGCTACTGGACTGATTCATGAAGTGTTTTGAGTTTGCAACCCCTGTAAGTTTTATCCCTTTCAACTTGAAGGTTATTTTTCTTGTTAATGAAGAAGGAATCACAAAAGGAGGTGCTGCCAAAGATTTCCTACCTTTGCTCAACTGTGCTCTCCTAACTGTTCAGAATTGTTTCTGCTTATTTCATACTACTGACCTGGTGCATGGATTTGTGCACATTGAAAGGAAATTAATTAGAAGGTGGCCAGTGGGGTGGGACTGGGTGAGATGGCCTGAGATGGGTTGGACACTCTCCTGTAGTCCCTCCCCAGTGCCACTGCTTAAAGGGCATCTGCGGAGTTAGTGGGGTCCCTCTGGCAGGTGGGGTCCCTTGGCCTGGCCTTCGGGTATCCAGCCGGCCAAAACCAGCAACTCTGACATCCCCCGAGGGGTCCTGAATTGTGAGAGGGTGGTTCTCGGATGACACACCCCAGAATCAGGCTCCCTCCTCTCTGGTTCCGGGTGCATCACCTGAGAACCTCCACTGCCAAGTCACCACAGATCGGCAGTTCCTGCATTGAGCGTCTGCCCTCTGATGGTCATTGTACATCATAGCTACCAGTTGGACAGTTGGATGGTTGCTTAGCTTTTTATATATATACTAGTGGCCTGGTGCATGAAATTCATGCACAGGGGAGGCGGGGGAGGGTCCTTCAGCCCAGCCTGCAAATTTTCCAAGCAGGGACCCCTTGGGGGATGTCCAACTGCCAGTTTAGGAGATTGGGCCTAAACCAGCAGTCGAACATCCCTCTTGCAATCTGGGACCACTGGCTCCTAACAGCTTACCTGCCTGCCTGCCTGATCGCCCCTAACTACCTCTGTCTGCCTGATCACCCCTAACTGCCCTCCCCTGCCGGCCTGAGCTCACCCCCAACTGCCTTCTCTGCCTTGGCCCCCCCACCATGGCTTTATCTGGAAGGAAGTTAGACATCCATAAGATGGCCGGTCAACCCGGTCTAATTAGCATATTGCCCTTTTATTAGTATAGATAGATTATATAGGGTAGGGTTGCTTAAATGGAGGCGGGGAGGACTTTTTCAGCAGGAGGAGATGCTCTTGGCAGACAAAAATACATAATCCCTATATCTGGACTGATAGCCAGCCATATGCACTATACTGCCAAACCAGTCATTAAAAAATTGAACCACTTTCTTACACCTTACACCAAACAGCTCTTGCCCTTAAAATCCCTCCTCAGCCCCCACCTTAGGTTCTACCTTCACAGTTCACACAGATTAGGTTCTGATTGGTTGGTTTCTATGCTAGTAAGCATCAAAAGTTTCGCCTCCTAGACAGCCATTGGCTCCTCGCACTTCACCCAGATTTGGTTCTAATTGGCTGGTTTCTATGCCAGTCAGTGTCTCCGGGCCTATCTCTGGGCCTGATCAGAGAGGTGGGGCTGATCAGCAGCCCCCCGCGGAGGCCTAGAGAGAAACAGAGGCACAGCTGCTGGCAAAGCCTGGAGAGAAAGAGACAGGCAATGGCTGATCAACAGCTGCCACGGAGGCTGCAGATCAGACCCTGCTTCTCTTTGGGCCTCTCTCTGGGCCTGATCCGCAGCCCCCCTGCAGGACTGATTTCCGGTCAGTTGATCCTTTGGTCATTACGGACCCTGGGTTTTTATATATTAGGATAGAAAATAGCAGCAATAAAAACAGCAGTGTATTGTGAACATACTATAACCTAGGCACTGTGCAGGGGATTAGGAAATGAATAAGACCTGTTCCAATCTCAAATCCTTAGTGCAGTGTAGGGAAGTGACATATAAAGCTACACTTACAATGTGGTATATACAATATAGTAGTTTTGCACATGGACTCAGGAGCCACACTGCCTAGGTTCAAATCCTCTTTCCAACACCTAGTGACCATTTAGCACACAAAACATTTTTAAATTGTTCTGTGCCTGTTTCCTCAACAGTGAATTGGGGATAATGGTAGTATCCCTCACCCCCCCCCCCCCCGCCCTTATAGAGCTTATGTGGAGATTAAATAGTTAATACATATAAAATATGTAGAATACTATTTGGCATGTATAAAATCCTAGTCAGTGTTTGCTATCATTTTTTATTATTAAAGTATGTGTAATGAGAACACATGATCTGACCATCTTCATGCCCCCTATAACCACTCCTATGTATTAGAAGTTCCTTTTCTTTGCTATAGCGCTCTATGCATAGTATTCCTTTTTTAAAAAATATTTTTTTATTGATTTCAGAGAGGAAGGAAGAGGGAGAGAGAAATAGAAACAGCAATGATGAGAGAGAATTATCAGCTGCATCCTGCACACTCCACCCTGGGGATCAAGCCAGCAACCAGGGCATATAGCCTGACCGAGAATTGAACCATGACCTCCTGGTTCATAGGTCAACACTCAACTACTGAGCCACGCCGGGCGGCCAGTATCCTTTATTGAATCAAGTACTTTTAAATTGTATACTGTCAAGCAATATTTCTTTCTTCACATTTTTATTGATTTTTCTTCTCCATCCCCCCCTCCCCCCAAGAATTGAAGTTGAAAGAATTTCGCATCATCCTTGAGACATCTTCACTCTTCTGCTCCTTCTGAAACACACAGACTCCCACCTATATTTCCCCCAAACACTGTGAAACCTGCATACATGGAGTACACATGTCCACACTGTGGCTCCTTCAAACCACAAAAAATAGGGGTGCTTTTCCTAGGGTACCACCAGTTTAACCCCCAAAAAACATTACACTTGGTACTTAGGGTCTACTTTTGGTTTCCAGCAAAACACATAATAACATCTCAAAAACATTTTGTTTTTAAAGAATTCAATGTTTCCTTGTGGATCAGAATGAAGCTCAGGGAATCAGTCCCAGTCATTGCTTACTCCATCATCTGAGGGGTAAAATGTTGTTAGGATTGACTATAAATTCTCAGATTGTTCTTCTTGGACTAGAAAGGGATTTTCTGAACAAGTCCAGATCCTTGGCGTTACTCATCATTATGTCTTTCTTCTGTGGTTATTTATTTTATAAATTGTGTTTTCCAGCAATAAAATCTACAGGACACCCAATGGCATAATTCTCTCCTCACTCATTTTCATCCAAGTCTTTTCTACCTGCAGGTTGATGCAGTTCTCTACTGGCATTCTCTTTCTTGACTTACTCTGTTTTACTTCCACTGCTTTCATTATATATATATTGATTTTGAGCAAAGTTTACCCTTTCATTGTCATAGTCTAATCATGATGGTTAACATGTCAAACACCAGGAATACTTCAGAATAATTCTTTCTTCCTAGGTTGAATGCTCCATTTCAATTTATTGCCCGAATATTGCTCATTGATATTTATGTGTTGGAAGGTACATTTATTACTTATGATACATTTCCGGTTACTTGATAACTTAAGTACTTATTTCCTATTGTTCACTATTGAGCATAAATAGCTTCTTCTCTACAATTTTGGGTCTTTGCCTCCCTCCCAAATGTCATTTTATCATCCTTATAACCTGGTCAGAAAGTGTCTGCTAAGAACATTGTTTTCTGAACACTTCATTCATTACCAAGAGTCCTTTATTCAGGAAATGTTTATCATGTTCCAGAAAGGCAACCCTGTTCCTTGACCCCATATACTTCTAAGGTTCTTAACTTCCTTGTTGTCTATAGCCTATTTCTCCACTCAGTCTCAGTTATGCATGATCATTACCCTGAGCCTTGATGGAAACCATACTATCTCAATTACAAATACCTCAGAGCTCCATCTTCCATCCCTTCATTTCAATTCTTTCTTCCATCTTCAACCTTGTCAAAACATACAATTCATGGATCCTAACTATTCTCATTCCTGAGGAGAGAGGGGAGGCTCCCCCTCTCTCCTTCCCGGGACAGGATTCCATAACCCATTAATATAACCATGCTCTAGCAATTGGTCCTAATTCATTTTATCTAATTTTCTTTGTTGTTTTTCTTGGCACAGCCCCTTCTCAAATCAAGCAGCTAAAGTTCATCAGGAAAAAAAAATCAAATATGCATCCAGAATTTTGTTTCATTTTAAATTCAGGATTATAAATCTCAAATCTGCCTAACAATGCTTCTATATTATCTGATGAGCTCATATTTCTACTCCACCAATGACAAAGACACTCTTTGTGACAAAACTTTGGACAGGCTCCTCTGAGCCCTTTTGTGACTAGGCTCTGACCTCACTTTCTCTTCTTGTCTCAGTCCAATTTTAGGAAGAATCTTGCTGAGTCACTTTAGCAAAAATTCACCTTCTTTGGTATATGATCACCTTCAATATCTAATCAAATCCCTCATCCCTCTTGATATCACCACAGCCGGCCTTTAGCAAAAATGATGTCAGGTTGTCTTACCCTTACCCTTGATGTTTTTTCTTAGTAATTTTCTATAATTGATAACCACCCTCATACTTGGCTACACATCCTCACTTGTCCTTGTTGGATTCTGAGGTGAGTGGATCTCTCTCTCCTACTGAAAACCCCATTTCAGTAGTCTTTCTCAAATAAAGTCTTCCTAACTATTTTTGACAAGTCATAATTTTTTGACACAGATGACATATTTCATACTTTCTTTTCAAACTCCCACATCCTTTCTTCTCCCCTTGCTCTTAGCTGATCATCTTGACTCACACTTCACTTAGAATATAAAAGCTTTTGGTCACTCAAAACGCATTCCCCTCTACCACCAAATCTACACACCTCCTGCATCTTCACCCATCTTCTCCACTGTTACAGTGGTGAAATGTCCCTTCTCCTAGAAAAATAATAAAAATCAGTCCTTCCATCTGTGTCCCAAATCCTATCCCTCTTCCCTGTCAAAAAGCTCACTTCTTCCTCATTCTCTTTCTCTTCAATCAATAAATGATTTTTTTATGAGCGCATTACTCCCATCACTGTTAACATGCTCCAGAATCCTTCATATTGGAAAAAAAAAAAAAAGAAAGACAACTCCCCTAGCTCCATCTCAACCCCAAAACTGCAGTACCATATGCTTTCTTTCATGACTCAAAGATTTGTCTAAACATGAGCTCTATACTTCCTTACCTCCCAATCATCCCTCAACCTCTTCCAATGTAACTTCTACCTCCAGCATTCCATATATCACCAGTGAAAAATTAATTCAAAATTCCCTTTTCTATTCTTATTTGACCTCTAAGCAATGTTCTGCACAGTTCACCATTTCCTCCTTTCTGAAATAGCCTCTTTCTGCAGTTTCTGAGATACCATGATCTCCCCCCCCCCCCACCCCCCATTCTTTAGATATTTCTCAGTTTCCTCTTTGGCATACCTTTAAATGTTAACATTGATCAGATCTCTAGCTCAGGACTCATTTTATTTCTGTATAGGTTTTTCTTAGGTGATTTTTTTTCTGGAAAAGAAGGAAATGTCTTTAAATACTATCTATAGAATGACAACTCACAAATTTATGTTTCCAACATAGACCTTATCACTGAGCCCTCCATAGATGTTTAAAATCTACATGTCCAGAATTTAACTTTTGCTCTTCCCATCCCATCAAGTATTTCCATTCTTCTGTATTCTTTGTCTATATTCCCCTTCACAACAACCAGGAAATTGTAGTCTCCTCCTCCCGACTCACCACCCACAGCCTATCCATCTCCACATGCTGACAATTCTATTTCCACCATCTATTCAAATCTTCTCATCTTAACAAAACCCCTTAACCTCCCATTCCAAGCCATGAGCATCTCTTTACTTGGTCTCTATAGTAATTTAATTTATTTCCTTGTTTATTCATTTCACTTTGGTCCAGTGTATTTTGTATATGATATCCAGAATGTTTGTAAAAAACATCTGACCATATAAATTCTCTGTTTAAAACCCTACAATGATACTCCCTTATGCTTAGAAATAAACTGACCTCCATCCACAATTTATGCCCTCGTTAACCAGCTCATGAGCTGTCATCACTCTTGCTCACCTTGCTGCACTCGCTCTGGCCTTCTTTTACTTCTTCAAGCATAGAATGATCTTGCTGTGTCTTGAACACTCCTCCTACATAGCCTATGTGTGGTGGCTTCGTTCTTCAGGTCTCAGGTTATAGACGTTTTTCTCAGATGTGTCATTATCATCTTTAATACAATTACATATTTTATTTGCTTGTTACTTATTTTTCTCCCCATCTCCTACCCAGAGTAGAAGCTCCATGAAGGCAAAAATAATGTCTCTCATTCACAAATGGAGATACATCCAATTACCAAAGTGTCTGGTACATGATATGTTCAATAAGAATTTGTCCAATGACTGAATTAATAAATTTTAGCTGACAAGGTCTCTAGTGCTTCTTTGACTCCAATTTTAATGTCTGTGAAGTTCAGAAGTATAATTCTGTAGACTGGTGTGAGATTTCCATGTTAATTATTAATTTGTGTCTTCTCACACTTGACCATTAGACATGGTAAATCAAGGGAATCCCTATTCCTTGACCTCCAAAGAATGTAGCTAAAACAGTGTCTTTTTACATGCCTACCGACCTTATCATCTCTTGGAATTCTCACCATATAAGTCAATTTATATTTTCCTCTTTCAAAATCCACTTTACAGCTTATTATCGCTAATGAAAGTGTAATGAAAAGGAGGAGAAACCTAATTATGGTATATAATTTTGTTCTCACTGAATAAAAAAAGCAGAAACAGCTAGCCTATTTAGGTTATATATTCTTTGAAAATTAGGAAAAAAAAGTATGAGGTGGAATAAAGTACATGTTGTAATAACCATTACAGGGTAGAAACCATAGATCTCTATATCTCATAGAAATTCAAAGATTTTAATATGAAATATGTAATAATATATTATATCTTAAGTACTTTCATGAAAATGTTCTTTTCTAAAATGACAATTATTTTTTTTTAATATATTTTATTGATTTTTTACAGAGAGGAAGGGAGAGAGATAGAGAGTCAGAAATATCGATGAGAGAGAAACATCGATCAGCTGCCTCCTGCACATCTCCTACTGGGGATGTGCCCGCAACCAAGATACATGCCCTTGATCGGAATCGAGCCTGGGACCCCTCAGTCCGCAGGCCGACGCTCTATCCACTGAGCCAAACCGGCTTCGGCAGATAATTATTTTTATATGTATTGCCATTTCAATAGTTTAATGTGTATATAAATAGAACATGAACTTTAGTGGTAACTGGCATTGGTGTTATTTTTCTCGCAGTCTTAAAAACATTCAGAAGTATCCGTGGTCAGTGTGACTTAGTTGTTTGAGCACCATCCCTTGCACTGAGAGGTCACCGGTCCAATAAGAGTCAGGGCACATGCCTGGGTTGTGGGCTTGATCCCCAGTAGGGTGCGTGCAGGAGGCAGCTGATTGATGTTTTTCCTTCATCGATGTTTCTATCTCTCTCTCCCTCTCCCTTCCTCTCTCTCTAAAATCAATAAAAACATTAAAAAAACATATTCAAAGCTAAAAGTTTACTTGCAAAACATCTGCATCATGACAAGAATTCAGTATATAGGGTGGGGCAAAAGTAGGTCCAGTTTTTTGTATGGAAAATAACAAGTAATTCATAAATAATAATACAAGAATAAACTGTTTCACATACTCCCAACTGTAAACCTACTTTTGCCCCACCTAGTATTTAATAAGTACTTACAGAACAAACATTTCCTTCAGGATTATAGCAACCTATGATTAGAATTATTCAGTTGTTAACATTATTACATAATATGAGAGTTAAAATAAAAATCAGTATATTATTTAAAATTCACCCAAATGTTCAATTTTAATAGGGAGAAATACATAAAACAACATAGAAGTAAATTAAGAACTGATCCCCCACTTTATTAAGTATAGATAGAAATGCATGGACATCTTCCATGGGCTTTAACTGTTTGCTGTGGACAGTCTAAATTAATTGACAGATGCAGTGCAGTTTTTCCCAACAGGAAAAAAAAAGTGAATCAGCTGAAACATAAAGAAGAGAAGAATAAACACTGAAATAAACATTGAAGCCGAAACTAAAGTAACTGAAGTGAAAATGTTTTCATAATGAACTTTTATGTTTAACAAGCCCAGACACTGGGAACAGTGTGAGCTATATTAAACCCTTTTATGAAAAGATTATGTTTTGTATGATGAGTGTTTTAATATAAGTTTGGTACACAGCATACAGTACAACTACATTTAACTCAAAGTAATTACAAGAATTCAGGCAAAATTATTTTCTCCTGTACTGTCACATTGATACAGAAAAAAATAAAAATTCTTCTGGAATCTTTCACCAACACGTCTCTGTTTCAATTATTTTTGGCAGTATATATTGCGTCTCTGCCTCAGCTACCTTTTATATCGACAGTTGGTAGCACAAGCCTTGTAATGTACAAAGGGTAGCAGCTCTTCAGCCAATCTGTGATAAAAGGGAAAAAAATGAAATCACTATGGAAACTGCAGGAAGGATCTAAAAGCTCTCTTTATAAAGTAAACGTCTGATGTTTGTGACTGCAGGGGTAAAAAATTCATAAATCTGTATGATGCTATCATTTCTGATTTGTTATCACTGCAAATGCCAACTGGAAGCCGCCTGACCTTCGCTTCATTAAGTGCGGTCTATTCAGAAAGAGTTACTATTCAACAGGAGGAGGGAGACGTGGTCTGCCGAGAGGTCGGGGGGTTTAAGGGAACAGTGTGAGACAGAGAAGAAACTAATTTGCTTAGAATGTTTCCTTTCTTTTTCTCATTTGATTGTCTCTTTCTTTTAAATCATGGTGACTTGATGGAATCAGGCACACGGCTTGTTCTGCTTTGTGTTTTATTTTGCTTTGTTTTTCACTCAGAAATGGAGCAAATCTCAGACCTAAATTCAACTTAGAAAAGTATATCTGTCTTTGATTTTGCATTGAGGGCGGGGAAAAGACCAGGAACAAAAACAAAAATGTTAACCTTCTCCTTTCAATCAAAAAGCAAATAAACACCAGGGAGAAGTCATTCTTGTTTCAGCACCCTGGACCCCCAGGCGGAACAGAATGAAGGTGGTGGTGACTATGCAAGCTCTGGTGAATCTGCTCAGACAGCAGACACCCGTGTCATGGAAGAAATTGCAGGATAGTCAGTTCTCAGAAGTTAAGTGACTTTTAACAGAAAGTAGTATGGTTGTTTAAATAGGGAGCTTTGTATTTGCTATTAGTTCACCTGTTGAGGAGGGACTGTGGGCTCAAGAGGACACTGAAAAATTCTCAAAAGTGAAATTCTACAAATCCAAGAATAGCCTTAATTCAGAAGAAGATGAATATTCAAGTAAGTAGACCAGTTTCATGCTACCATACCTATTTCTGTAATGTTTATAATTGAATACTGCTTCATTGGTTAGAATTTCAGGCAATAGAAACTGTGGCTTTGTTTTTTTTAAGTGTATGTCAACTTTATTAGAGTTGTAATTCATTGAAATGTCAAAGATTGATGTGCATGATAATTGATTTTATATCGTCATGCTGTATTTAGACAATTATAAACATTGCTAATCTAATGTTTCAGGGTACTTATGAACAATTAGCAATTCTGCTCTAGCATCTCAAACACACTTTTGATGACAAATAATATACTGAGATAGGTTCTATAAATCCTGAAAAGGCTATTGTGTAAATGATGATTAGAAAAAAAAATTTTTTGAGCTTTTTTCCCAGTGAAATGATGAAGGCTTTGAAACTAAAAACACAAGTATTCTGGAAGTGAGCTTGCAAAAATTCAGCAAAATTAGCAGGGAGGATGCTTTGCTTTACAATAATATGCTTGTTTAAAAGAAAAGAATATGACAACCACCATGCTAACTTTATTAAACTTCTACTACTTACTACTAAAGACTAACTTGCCTGCTTGTGCAGCCTTTTCAATTTCCAGTGCTTTCTCTCATGTTAGAAGAGCGTTAATGGTCAGTGATGCAGAGTCAAATGGAAGTGTGTGTTTGGGCACCCAAACATAAGTACATGCATACTTTCATTTGAAAGTATTTAAATGCCTCATACATACTGACTTCACTGATGTTTTTTGTGCATATAATGAAAACCAATTATCTGTGGAGAAAACTTGACTGGGTGGAAGGAAATTAAATTGGTTTTTAAAGACTTCCTTAAACAGCAGTAGCTAGGAGAAGCTCCAATAACATTTTAGCTTTAGGATTGTAATGACTTTGTTATGTTAATAAATCATGCTTTATCCTGACTTTTATCAAAAGATTTGGATGGGGAAGATGGCACATGGCAGAAGGAAAAGGGAAGAGCACTTTCAAGCTAAAGTTTTGCAGGTATCAGACCACTATCCTAATGCCTGCAAAACTCTGGAAACAGCTATTGGAGAAGAGAGTTAGGTCCTGATTCACAAAAAAAAAAAAAAAAAAAAAAAAGGTAAACAGGATAATATATGTCTACTAACAAAACATCCAAATTGTAATTCTTGAAGGAAATATTTCAAAATGAGAAACAGGATAATATATATCTACTAACAAAACTTCCAAATTATAATTCTTGAAGGAAATAATTCATGTTCTAGAGTATTCTGTGTTGTACAAAATAAATGTAGGGAAATCTTTACCAACTTTTCTGCCTAATTCCCTTTTGGGAGTTTCCCAATGTCTATGACATGCTTTGAGTATCAACTCTCATTCATCAGCTCCATGTTAATTTTTTTTTATTGTGCTATAAGTCTAAGACCACTTAAGAGGACATTTATGGAGACACAAAAAACATATAGTTTCATTTATCCATGCAACAATACAAAAACTTTATTACTATTCAAAATGTTAGCATTCTAGTCTCTGCATGTATGTTCTCAGAATTGACTTCCAGCAGCTATTATAGAATAAGAAAGGCAAAATACTCTACTATTACCTCAAAATAGCTGATTGCTTACTAATTGATGAGTAAAATATTTCATTGAGCTTTTCTTAAACCACATATTTACCTAATTTAAACTCTGTGAGCAAGTTGATCAGACTCTAATATATATTATTGTGCTTTGGTGAAGGGATTGATAGAGAAAATAAATGCTTTTCCTTCTATTAATTGTCAAATGATTAACATATTTAATATTGCAGGTGTTTGAATGGTGTAAAATAGCCCCTAATATTTTCCACTACATTTTCACTGTCTTCTCTGAACAGTGTTCTTGGAGTTAATGTTTTCATTAGTAGCATACCTTATCCTGTATCTTAAACATTGAAAAGTTTGAGTTTATATATTTCATTTCATATATTTTAATTTATATCTCTCATGTTTTCTAATCAGTAATGTTACATGATCAATTTTGAACATTTCAGTTTTGAATGTAATCATGCTAATACTTTCCTCTCACACCCAGCAGAAATTTCATCTCCCTTATCTCTCTCTCCAACTTCCAAGAAAGTAAAGTTCTGCGGAATACATCACTGGGGAATCTCTTCTTTGGCACTAAATTCCCTTGTCCAAAAGGGGTCTCAGAAGTAGTTCATGGTTTTGCATTATTTTCTTTCTATTAGAATCACATGGTAATTTTGCCATAAGCTTCTAACTTGCAGCTAGCAGAAATCTCGCTTCCACACGAGCTTTCACTCTCAACCAGAATCTACTCTCTCATCTCAAATTGGTCCACCGAGATGAGACAAAAACTTTTAATTAGAATTTTAATATGTAATCCAAGCCATTTATAGATTATGCACAGAGGTGATCTCCTCTGTATTTAATAACTATGTGGAGAACTTAGATAATGTTTAATTCGGTAGAGAGACTATTTTTAACTTTTCTTGGAGTCAGGTTACCTGCAATGTTCCCGGAGAGTCTCTTAGAAGTTCTGTAGGCATGAGGTTTATTGTGTGAATGAGTAACTGACTGTGTCTGTAGAAAATCCTAAGGGGGGGAGAGGGGGAATTATAAAAATTGAACTATTCTGTAATAAAAAGAAGATTTTTTTTCTTTTCACATTGCTTCTGGGAAACCTGATTTCATGTCTTTCAATTCAAGCTAAGTGGGTGAAGAGATGAAACCCATTGGAGTACCCAGGGACTTAGCCTACCTGCTAATGAGTATGCCCCTAACCTCATGTGTTTATTCCTTAAAAACCCAGCACATAAAACAGTGGGTTGTTGTTTTTCAAGAAATAGTTGGCACTTTATGTTGGACTTATGCTTGGCATGAATTATTTGGCAAATTGGGCACTGAGGTGTGAATTATAAACTTAGGGCTCTATAATAGGCTTTAGGGGTGTTCTTGGAGAAAACCATCTTTGTAGGGATTTCACCAAAAAAGTTGATTGAGGGAAAAAAGGAAGGTCTTTTTCCCTGCTCATGAAACAATAACAAAACAATATGTGCCTTGCACGAATACCGATACCCATTTGTGTGTGCGTACACACACACACACACACACACTTTGCAGGAGTATATCCTGCCTTTTATTGAAATGTGCACGTGACTCTCATTAATGTTGATAACCCTCTGCACATGCCACCAAAAATAATAGACCCCCAACTGTGCAAACTGTCTGTATTCAAACATGTTAAGAGCTGAATATTTAAAATCTGTTTGGCACACCACGCTTGGTTTTCTGAAGACAACAGAAGTTGGACAGAAAGATCAAAGAAGAAGAAAAAAAATCAAAAGCACCATAAAAGATAATGACATCTGGATGGGGCCTGGATAATGCTCTAATTAAATGTACTTACACCTAAGTCTTATCACATGCTCAGGAGTGAGAGCTTCGATGCCCTTTTAAACCGAAGCATTACAGGCAGCATGGGAGCCTTGCATGGGAACTGTTACCTCCGCTGTGATCAGCTCTGTTCTGTCTGTGTACCTACAATCTGTCCTCTACCTTCTTGCTCTTTAATTGAATGGGTTTCTGCTATGTTGCTATTAAGAAGATTGTGATAAATTAGGTTATCCCTACAGCTTCCAAAGATATGTATGTTCTTTAAAATGGGTTTGAAAAAATGAGCTTATCACTTAGATAAAATAGGCTGCAAGATTCTCTGGTTTCATTGCTGGCTCATAGGTTAAGATACGTTTAGGAAGAAAACTTGTCTACTATTCTCCCTGTCCAGGTAATGTCTTTCGACATCCTTTCCCTTCAGAGTGTAATAGAAGTTTTCCTGAGTACAAAACACAAGGTAGACTTTCAGAAGTCCTCAAGTCAAGCACTTTTAATTTTAAAAAGAATTTCTAAAGTTTACCTTAATTGGACAAAGTTCTAGTTAAATTAGTGTGACTTTTTTTCAAAATGCTGGGATTTAGGACAAGAGACAGTGTGAAAGGAGGGAACTGCGTTTTCTAGGTTCTTTTTCTTTTTTTTTATGGAGTTTTGAAATGTCAGGATCTCTTCTTAGGTTTTCAAAACAAAAATATATACTGTAGATTTTCATAAGAAGATGGTGGGTAGTGCATAGATATATACTGCATATCTCATTACCATTAACAGTCATGCATGGTTAAACCTCCTACTATTGCATTGAGTATTTGCCCTCTGGCTTTGTAAAGTGATGCTCCAGTGTGGGTTTTACAAAGGAATTTCATACCTATCATAGACTCTGCAACACACCTACTATAGCTGAATATACAACATTTCTTGGGAAAATGGTAACAATGAATGAAATTGGTGTTTGGTCTAGAAAAAAGGCCAACATGCTTGTATATAAAGTTTATAGGGGGAGTATAAGTCCATTCTTATCTTAACTCCATGAAAAGCTACTTTTTCTTCTCTTCCCCTTTTCTTTTGTTTTCCTATTCCAAGCTTTTTAATAGTGCTAAATGATCAAATGCAAAGCATTGTGCCTTCTCTCACTTCTTAGAAGAAAATTATTCAGTTAATACACCAAGATGAAATTTGAAAAACCACTGTAATCTAGAAAGGTCCAGGAATTTAAAGAACCAAATGTACTCTGGATCTCAGGGTCCATCAGGAGAATGTAGAACAAGTTAGTTTTCTCCGACTTCCTTAATTGTGTTTTACTGCCTTAGGCATAACTTAAACACTGGTGAGGCTTTGGGGAAGCAGGGTCTTTGGGGGGTGCTTGCAAAAGCAGTGGGGTCTAGAGAGAGAGAGACCAAAAAAACTTTAGCCCCTAGAGAAATGAGGGGGATTATTTTTGTGTGGAATGTAGTCAATGTACCACTCCCCTAGGCAAAAGATTGGGCCCCTTTTGGTTTAGGTAACCCCATTTATGTTCTGGAGTATATATATCTATATCCAGGATGCTTTGAATAAACCTAATTTCTGTCTTCCTTTTAAAATTGGCTGTGCTGTTCATCTTGGATATCAAGGTTTTCTTTTACTCGCTAAGTCTTCCCCGTGTAATCTAATGCTTCATTTCTTCCCAGAAAAAAAAAAAAAAAGATGTTTGCATTAAACTTAGCCTTTCAATAATAGTCCTGAAGAGAGTCTCTCTTTGTGAAAGATACAGGATTAGTTCCTACCATGAGCTCATCTGCATCATCTCCATTTATTTCTCTTGGGTGATGAGAAGACCTTTGCGTTGTCCAAAAAGCACTAGTAAATAAGGAGTTAAACTGAAGGCAGGCTCACTGGTTTGCTGAGATCTGTCAGAGTCTGACTGGCTGGCTACATATCTGTCTCTGGAACAATAGGTACCTGTATTCTGCACGGGCTGCTGGGCAGCACTGACACTCCGGAGAAGGTCTGCCTCTGTCGGCGCTTTCCTGGTGAGAATCCCAAATGACAGTTCCACTTTTCAGTGGAGGAGGAAAAAAATATCTGTCTGCTCTCTTGATGAAGGACAGAGCTTTGATCATTTTTATTCCGGCTTGTCTTGGCCGGAGGTTTTAGGTTCTTAGTCTCAAGTCAGCAGTCTCTCCCTTTTGCTCTCTCTCTCTTCCTCTCTCTTTCTTTTTTTCTCTCTCTCTTCTCTCTCTAACACACACACACACACACACACACACCCTCTCCCTTTCCCTCTCTCCATTTCTTTCTTTCTCTCTCTCTCTCTCTCTCTCTCTCTCCCTCTCCCTCTCCCTCTCTCTCTCTCTTTTCCTGTCTCCCTTCATAGGTTCTATGCAGGCAGATGTGTGTCACAGCTGTAACTGAGGCACAGAGCAATAAACATAGTGGAGCCAATTTCCACGATGGCAAGAGGGGCCACCGGAGGTGACAACAATGACAAGGACTCAAGGACCATCCTTCTGACAAGTTTCAGGTAAGAAAATATTTATACCTCGATTCTTGTGTTTTTGCATCCCTGTGGCTGAGAGCGAGTCTCACTAGGGAAACATTTTCGTGAGGGTATCATCTCTGCTGTCACTGCCTGCAAACCTGTGTTCTTGGGGCTTTGTGTTACTAGAATCCTTGGAGGTGAGGCGTGAACAGACTGGGCGAAAGGGTGAGCTGCTTTTTATGTCTATCTGGTGACATTTATCATGCTGTTTAAAATCATATCTGGAAGAAATTCTGTTTGACGATAATGAGCAATGTTTTGTGCAGCGTAGAGCATATGGCCATGTACAATTCAAGCGATGCTCTTTCATTCTTAATTTGTAATTATTTTTACACTCAACTGTACTGAGGTCAGAGAGTTTTAAAAATTAATGAGCTTCCCTGTGGAGTTCAAATACTAATGTCTGTGTGAGTTGCCACAAAAAGATAAAATTATGCTGGTATATTTTAAACTTCAATTTAACTGTATTATTTTGAACGTACTCCATTTGAAATAAGTGAATTGTACATAAGTTTATGGAAGTCTAAGTATATTAGGATATTCGATCTTAAAAATTATTTTCAATCACCCGGAGAAATTTTGTCAAAATTGGACTATAGAAAATGATTACTTTGTGTAGAGACATTGCTAAAACTTAATAGACATTATTGTATGACAATGGAGAATGCCTTTTACTTTCGAGGAAATGACAATAATGAATGAGCCACATGCTCAAAAAATCTGCAAAAGGGCTTTCCTTGGAAGTAACATATAAAAATTCAGGAGGTATTTAGGGTGAAATTTTGCTGGCACGAACAAAGAAACAAGTGTGCACATAGATGAGAATTCTTTGTCACAAAAATGAACCCGGGGCACGGATTTAGGAGGTTAAGTGAGTCTACATTCTTAGTGCCCCTCGAAAGGGGTGAGTCCGGACACTTAAAAATTTACCCAAAACTTTCATTTCCCACAATTTAAAAAGCATTGTTTATGTTCCAGATACCACACATTGTTTAAACCAGGGGGATTGAAAAGCAGTCTGAGGATACAGTAATCGGGGCTAAAGATGCTTTTTATCCGGAGTTCCCCATTTACAAGACCCATTCTGAGCTTCCTGTGATATATTGTTATGTAAATACTGTGCAGCCAGGGAAAGCAGCGCTATGGAGATTCAATTTACTTTGAAAGTTGTTCATTATAGCAGGGATGAATGTTATTTATTTGATGTGATTCAAAGGCTGGAAATGACTTTTTCATTGTGGCACCTTTTGTAATGGGTGCTGGGTGATCTAATCTTTTTAATTTTGGCTTTCACACCAGTGGAGATGAAAAGAGATCTGAACTCATTTATCCGTTGCTAGGTCCTCTGGAGACCAAGTCCTGTTCTTGGTTGCTATGGCCAGTCTGACCTCAATCTCTGTGGTTTGGGGGACTTAAGCTGTTTCTTCGTCTTTTTTTTTTTTTTTTTTTTGAGGAGCATGTACCTTGATTTATGTCCAAAATTGTGGCTGAACATCTTTGTCTGTGAGTGATAAATGGTGCCGAACAATTCATCAGTTCTTACAAGTAAACACGGCTGTCCCACTAAAAATATGTTTTGTTCCGAGTTAATGGTATGGAACAAGGCAGCCTCCACCAACAGCTATCTTTCATTGTGGAGGGGGCCTCTGAAACTTGGAGCAAAGTGGAGGAAATTGGCTTTCATTTTCTTGGACATTAGCATCTCATTTGTGATTCAGCTGGTGCGGCTCTGGGTGGATCGGAGGAGGATCGAGGATGAGAGGATAACCTTTCTTTCCTCACTTTCTCTCCAGTTGGGGCTGCGGATGCCTGGATTCCGCTGGGGCGCGGGGAAGTCAGGAGTAGTTTCTGCGTTGGGGTGGGTCTTTGGTTCGCAAGTGCCAAGTACTCAGGCACAGACAGGCAGGTGTTGTGTGGCTCTGGTGCCTTCAATCTCATGCTGGTTGTTGGAGGGAAAGTTGTAATTTTGGTGACTCCCAGGCATGTTCCTCTGGTGTGCTAATTACGGGTCCCAGGACGTCCGCCTCTAGAACCCTGATAGAAGAGAGCCCTGGTGATTAAGAGGCTGTGGAGTGGACAGCCGTGCTCAGCAGATGAGCCCCCGTTGCCTTAAAAACTGCTTAATTGATGCTGCAGGGAGCCTACTCTGCTAATTAGAGGACGGGGACAGAGGAGGTGTCTGGAAAGGCATTGATTGCCTCCAAGCGCCAACAGCTTCCTTCCGAGATTGTGGCTCTTGTAGTGTAGTTCTTTTCTTTTAATAGTAATATGCTAATGGTTTTTATTCTAAACCGGCCAGCACAGAGCATCTTCAAGAAAAATGGGTTTCCTGAGAAGAGGCATCCTCCTCGAACTGAAAGGTAAAAATTCAACATTTTTTAAAGTGCCGTTTTACAACCCATTTCATGTACTTCTTGTCGGTAGCATTGAAAAACTGCCCTCTAATTAAAACTATTCAAAATCTAAACTATTCTTTTTAAACGTTAAAGTTTTAAGGAGGAGACTACCTTCGGGGAATTTTATTGTTAGTCATTGGCTAAAATTGCCTCGCTTTTATTGACAAAATGCAATCAGGGACTTTGTTTACTTTCTGCCTTTTTATATTTCAGAGAAAATGCTCATTTTAGGAATCAATACAAATGATCTTTATTGTATTTAGATTTTATTCCTAGAACTGGTAAATAAGAACCGGGATTAGGTAGTGTGGAAGGTCTCTTCCGCCTTGAAATACCTGGAGTTTTCAGAAAGAAGGCGTAAGAATGCCTTTATTGGGTCATCACACTTATTCAACTAATGCTTAGTTCTCTTTACTTGAACTGCAGTTAAAAGTTCAATGCTCTGTTGTACAGGTAATAATTTTGGCTGAAAATAATTTCCAAAAAATTGATTTTTGAAGGTATTTTTAAAGAACTGCTACTTAGCGCTTTATTAAGACTGGGGTTTTGCAAAGCTCAATTGTGGCTTCTTAACATGGGTTTCTTCAAGGTAATACTTTGTTTAAGTGGTTAATGTCACAAGAAATATTTAATTCTAGGTATCCAAAGAAGACAAATACTCCCCGGTATGTGGTATGTATCAATGTATATATATGAGCATCTTTTAATAGAAAATGTCATATAAATTTCTCATTGTGTTTTGCTTTGCTGTTATGTCAAAAGATTTAAGTGAATGTTGGATAGTGCTCAATTTCCTGAAATGATTAAATTCAGTCTCTGAAGAATCTGGGGAGAAGGCCTGTAATGACATTTTGATAGCTTTCATTTTAAGGTGTAATAGAAATTGAGTAAAATATTTTAATAGCTATTCTCTAATATCTCATTTCAAATACAATGTTTTTATTGCTCATTCTAGCTTACAATTTTCTGGTGATGATAATGTTGGCTGGTAATTGTTTCTTACATAGAAATCATTTTATCCTTGTGTGAAAGTTCTTTCGGAAAAGTCTTCATGCATATATTTCAGCTGAAGCAATTGCATTGAACTCAGGATAAAACAGTATTTCCAGATTCCTCCTATTTTAGTTTGGTACTTTTTTACAAGAATTAGGTGTATCTTAAAGGGAGCAATATTATATTTGATAGTTTGTTAAAGAGGAAAAATAAAGAAGCATACAAATCAGGGAAAGACTGAGAAAACAGAAGGAATAAATACTATGCCTATTACAAAATTGACTGTGCTTCCCAGTGGCATGTCATTTTTTTAAATTTAAATATGGGCTGAGAAATAATACATACGTATGTAAATATCTAGTTATTATGTCTATCTTTATGGAATAGGTAAGTGCAGATACAGAAATGTAACAGGATTGCAGCCAATGATACCAGGAAGATCTTGGCCCCTCAGTACTTTCAGGAGACTTAAACCCAGTAAAGTTAATCACATCACTTTTAAAGAATCAAATCTTTTGGGAACTAGAGTTGTGACATATTAGATCAAATTATGTAAGTCAAAATGAAATCCTTAAATCAGTCATTCTGTGCAACTTACACAAAGCCATTAGCTTCCAAACTGCATTGTTCTAAACTCTAAGTGGAAATACTTTTTTATTCAATTTAACTTAATTGTAGTGAATATTTAAAGTCAAGATAGAATATGTGTGCTGAATTGACACGCCGTCAGTGCAAATATTTATAGGAATAAAATTAAGCTCTAGTATCCGATGATTCTCCCCTCCTAAAATGTTTACTAAATTTTCCCAAGTTTGCTTTCTTTTTGTAATTAATATTATTTTCCAAGTACTAGTTGGCAGGACAGTTGGTTACTCTTCATTTCTTTCTTCCCTCTATAATTTTATCTTTTGTCTTTTCTTGGTATGCCAACATTATCTGTCACCTAGAAAGTTCTATTGACTTTGAAGCTGTTTGTCTGACATATTTGTCTAATTTGAGGGGGGACCCAAAAACTAGTGCCATTATAAATTGTGTATAAAGTGCTGAGAGACTTGAATTGGCTTTGGGTTGATATTAGGCTATAAACTTTTCCTGGTGGTACCAGGTAAATTCAATAAAATCTTTCAGCTGCCTTAGTTTATTTTCTACAAAGTGGCAAACGTTTGATTTACATTGAGCATAATCTAGAATATTTAATACAGTGAAGGCATCACCCCAAATTCCTATTTCAGCATGATGTTCGATGCATGGTAAAGTTTTACCTACTGTTGTTTCGTGTGTTAATCACCTCTGAGATCCAACAGCAGATTTTAATTTGCATTGCCATCCGTGGGATACTTTCATTTAAATGTTACCAGAATAATTGAAGAAAATAAATTTATGCTAAAAAGCTTAACTATATGTTCTAGCATCCACTAGTAATGAATTGAAATATTTAAAAATGTGTTCAAATTTTTAAATGTGAAAATTGAAGTTTGATTAATGGTGTTTGTGATTTTATTTTTTATCAAGAGATGGTCTGTGTATGTTCATAATGACCTGAGTCCTTCTAAAGTTGCTAGACTGTGTGTGACCTTACACCATATCTATCGTGAACAGAAACTTTTTACATTCTTTTTTTTTTTTTTTTTTAATTTTTCGCTTAAAGTATTACAAAGGGTATTACATAAGTGTCCTTTTTTTCCCCCCCGCCCTTGACAAACCCCTACCCTCCCTTACCCTTTTTACATTCTTAATAAGTCTCCGAGCCATCATTTATATTATTAATGTTGCTGAATATTATTTAAGCACCTGTACGTATGGTTCATAAATCCTTGGATTTCCTGTAATTTTCTGACAGTGGAGTTCACAGTCTAACTGCAAAGACTAAAATATACCATAAGGCTAGGACTTTCCTTAGAGAAAGAAGCGCAAGGCAACACACTGTGGTCAGGAACATATGGTGTTTAATTATCACAGTCTCAAGGGTTTTAACATAGTTTACTGCAGGCGTCACAGAAAATACTGGATTTTCCAGAAATATTTGAAGAATTCAATTTGCTGGAAATTTGAAACATGGAAATAAATTAAGTAGTATAACAATGTGCTGCCATATAGATTTAGAAAACATTCATTCATTCAACAAACATTTACTCAGTGCCTATCCTGTGCTAGACATTATTCTTGAGGCTCTTAATTTAGTAGTCACCATTAATTTAATATTCATTATTTGGCTGATTTTACAAATCACCAGCTATTCATAACATCATCAGCTAATCACATCGCAATCCATATAATTCTGGAACTTGTATTTTTCTTGTCTATTCTTTAAATGACTCTCAGTATAATCTAGGCATAAATACCAATTCCAAAGAATATACTGGTAAAACGGTCACAATGTGTTTTAAAATGTTATCTTATTGATGGGTATTTAGAAAAGCATCACACATCTAAAGGCATCACACCTTTTCCCTCACTACTCAGGCCCCCGCTGCAGCAGACACTAAGCCGGTTTCATTATTTTTACACTTCCTTCCAATGCTTTTTATACTTCTTACACTTAAGGGACCTCTAATTCTAATTACAAATGTCTGACAGTTATTTTCTACATGCCAGTGAATGTG
This sequence comes from Myotis yumanensis, assembly GCF_028538775.1. NCBI lineage: Eukaryota > Metazoa > Chordata > Mammalia > Chiroptera > Vespertilionidae > Myotis > Myotis yumanensis. The sequence goes on from NW_027223754.1 coordinate 196,548,744, forward strand.
CTAAACCCTTTGCCTTTGTTTTCTAATTTAATCCTTCCGATTACATTTTGAGAAAGGTAGAATCACTCACTATCCCTGCTTGTAGATGAGGAAACTGAGGCTTTAGGAAGTTAAGTAACTCCCTGGAGGTCTCAGAGCTACTAAGCATCTGAGATGACTTAATACCGAGGTCTTTCAGATTCCATTCATTCTTCTAGTCATTCAACAAATATCGTGAAGCCTCTTTGATGTTGTAGGCCCACTGGAAGTGTTCAGAATAAAGCAGTGGCTATATCAGGCAGGTCTCTGCCCTTGGAATATGAGCTCAGAGCCACCTTGATGCTTTCACTATGTTAATCCTCTTTGCATCTATGTAGTCCCCAGAGCCAATGGGATAAATTTTTTAAATTTCAAAACTTCATTAGACTTATCACCATTTGGCTTTCGTCTTTTCAACTGCATTATTGCTGATTCCTAAATAGGAGTTTTCTGCGCTGGAAGGCTGATCTGTTCACTGCCCTCACGAAGTCCGCTTTGTGTTTGCTCTCATCACTCCTGCACCTTACACACGTTGCCACTGCGTTCTCAATCCCTCCCATCCTTCAATGTCTGGTCAAAGCCCATGGGTCCCACAAAGTCTTAGAAATGAAATCCTAAAATTATTTTATCTGCATTGATCGGTGGACACATGACACTTGCAACAACTAATGTAATTTCAGGCTAGGTAACGTTTCACCTATTTCTTGTGTCCCAGCGAAGAGTCCGGGGAACTATGAGTAAAAGAAGAGAAGAAAGTAACAAAAGTAAGACTGGAAGGTTTGGAGGCAAGAACCCCACTGCATAGCACAGTGTCTGGCATAGAGTATGCAGTTAACATACATTTGAGGCTGGGAAGAGGGGAAGTGGAGTGCTAAGCAGGGGAGAGACTGACAACGAGAGGAAACAGCAGGGAAAGAAAAAGAATGTTCCTAAATGTATAGCCCAGGACCTTCAAAGATCTTTACATTTTTGAGGGTCAGAGATCCTATGAAGGCATATATAGGCATACACAATAATCTTACTTTCAAATATATTTTATGCTTCTTCTGAGAATAATTGTCACCCATCAATATTAATACCTTATGTTTCCTATCACTATTCATGTCCATGAAATAGCTGATTCTAAATGTAGTTTTATTGTCTTATGCTGTAAATGAGTATTTCTCTCTCCCTTGGGATATTTTTCAGTATCATAGAAGTTGCTGACCACCATTGTCCCCAAAAGAGCCATCTTCTTAACGACTATAAAGTTTTTGTGTGTGCGTTTTTTATTTTGTTTTATTGATTTCAGAGAGGAAGGGAGAGGTAGAGAGATATAGAAACATCAATGTAGAGAGAGGATCATTGATAGGTTGCCTCCTACACGCTCCCCACGTAGGATCGATCCAGCAACCAGGGCATATACCCTGACCAGGAATTGAACCGTGACCTCCTGGTTCATAGGTCGACCATTTAGCCACACTGGCCAGGCATAAAGTTTTATTAGTTAATACTTCATGGTGGATTTTTTCCCAATAAAAGGCAATTTAACATTCAAAATCCTAGTGCAAAATTTTTTCTGTTAACAAGCAGCTCTTCTGGTTAATTTTAATTACATTTTTAAATTATATTCAAAAGTATAGTCTTGAAACCTCAAGTATGAGTATATATATACCATACCCAGTGCCTAAGGTAAAATTAAGGTAGAAATTTTACTTTATAGGAAAACCTAGATGAATATTTCTTAAGCAACTATTACATCTGACCTCTGCTATGGAGCTATTTTATTGACTGTGAGAGCCATGATTTGTATACATAGATATAGATACAGGGCTTCCTTCAAGAAAGTACTACTAACACATAATATATGTACAACACATCCTGGTATTCCTGGGTGAAGCAAGCTAGAAAGGTTGCACCTTGACGCAGAGAGCATAGCCTGTGTGCACTCTCTAATTTATATGGGAGCATTCTGCTGAAGCAGCCCTGTTCTTTGGGAATTCCTACTTGCTACTTGAGATAAGTGAGGATAAAGCCTTGCCCCTGAGGCTTTCTTTGAGCCAACTTCTGCTTTGAAGAAATAAGAAATATTTCCGCAGTCTGTATTGTAATAGTAGCAGTTGAACAGTCCAGGAGAGCTCCAAAAATGAAACAGTGCTCCCAATGCTTGCTGCATGCTGTGTTGATGTCAGTAAAGTGCAGAGGATGGGCTTGTCTCCCCTTTAACCCTAACTATCTATGGCCCTTTCATTTTGACACTAATTTCAGGCATGAACCTTGGCACTCAGCTACAGGGTGTAATCCTTAGTATCTCGCTGCCACCTACCTGGGTGCACAACGGAGAACAATATTTAGCCCCTGTGATTTGCCATAAGAACACACCACATGCAGTTGGAAAGGAAAATGTTTAATCAGCCAGTTTTCTCCACACAGTTCCAATCAGTTAGGTCGGTTGAAGATTTTATTTTCTCTGGATTAACCGGTTGTTTTGTCACTGTATCGATAAAGCCTTTGGCTCCCTCTTGAATTCATATCAGGAAACTTTGGGGACATTGCATATCAATTTGAATGTGCAAACATATATATATATATATATATATATATATATATATATATAATCTATTTTATTGATTTTTTACAGAGAGGAAGGGAGAGGGATAGAGAGTTAGAAACATCAATGAGAGAGAAACATCGATCAGCTGCCTCCTGCACACCCCCTACTAGGGATGTGCCCGCAACCAAGGTACATGCCCTTGACCAGAATCGAACCTGGGACCCTTGAGTCCGCAGGCTGACGCTCTATCCACTGAGCCAAACCAGTTAGAGAAAAAATATATATTTTAAGTATGCTAAGGTAATAACTCATTTTGGCCAAATTATTTTTTTAAGTTTCCCCAGTCCTCTCTTTTGTTGTTTTGGTTATAGATTTAATATGAAAAAAAGTGGCATATGAATAATATCCTTCCTTTTTTTAAGGACATTGTATGATGATGCTGTTGATCTTTAGGAGACATTTTATTTGGTGACATTTACAAATATAGTTTCACGTTAGCAGCTTTTAATTTTAATTTAAAAAATAATGAGAATGGTATAAATTTCAAGTGCCAAGGAAGTCACCTTGGAGATGTACACTTACATAAAGAAAACGTGAAACCTACCTCACTTCCCATCAGATGTTGTGCTTATATTTAGTTTAGAAAAATAGTTTTTAAAAGTATGAACATGGTATAAGAATAGAACCATCTGTATAAATAAGCAGCATATCATCTTAAAGACTTTCAAAGTGCTAGAAATATTTACATCCAGAGTTTAATCCTGCTAATTCAATGCAGGTCAGCCCATTTCCATTCATGCTAATTCAATGCAGTACAGCCCACTTCAATTCACCAAGGTACTCATTGGATTGCTAACTGTTCTGAACATTTTAACCTCCCCCAGTCAATTATCTCTTTGGTGGTATTATTATTATTATTTTGGTTTGGTAAAGACAATATAGGAAATGTTGGAACATATGGCAAAGAATGTCTAGCTCTTTACCACAAAACAAAATATTTTGAAGAGTTCAGAATTTCTACATGGGTTGGGATATTTTTTTTCTTTCCAAGATGGGTAAAAATTGGTACAGAATATGATCTTTTTAACTAAAATTGCATCTTTTTTTACTCAAAAATTATGATTATTATAATAAATTTGAGAAGACTTCAAGTCATTTATTTACTCAATTATTTGATTGGCCTTTTTTCTCTTCATGATTTTGTCTGACCAGTGTTGCTAAAGTCACCGGGGAGGATTTTACAATAGGAGAAAATATGATATTTCCCTTGTCAACTATAGTATAATTGGAGAGAGAAAAACAACTCAAAAGAACATATTGGATAATATAATAAAATTACTCTTAGCAATCATACTTCAGTGCTGTGAATGGAGAAGCTATTTCCTCACAGGTAGAAAGCAATACTAACAATCAGGTATAGCTTTTCGGCTCAGAATATTGTTTCAGATTATTTGTTGTGAGAACAATAATAGAACATTGAAAATAAAGGCTAGTTCTTAAAAATGGATTTTACAATTTTCACCAATTGACTTCCTCAGCAAAATGAAGATTTTCATTTCATGAGGACTCAAAAATAATTAACTCTGTCACATGGTTAGTGATTAATTCAGTGAAACATAAATATTTATTGTTGGTTTATAATAAATCTAGAGGCTTGGTGCATGAAAATTCGTGCATGGGGGGGCGGTGTGGGGGATCCCTCAGCCTGGCCTGCACTCTCTTGCAGTCCTGGAGCCCTCAGGAGCCTAAGCTGCAGTCTGGCCTCCCTCTGAGGAAGGCAACTGGCTGGCTGATCAGGGGATAGTGCCTGCCAGAGTGGCTGGTCACCGCCCCCAATCGTTGTCTTCTCCCTCTGCCCGTCCCCTTCCTCTGCCCGCTGGCATCCGCCTTGGCTGGCCTGGTGCCGCCCACTCACTGGCCCTGCCCCCAACAGACCTGTCATTCTGCCTTTTGGCCACTTTGCGTGTTAGGCTTTTATTATATAGGATGTGGGGGAAGGTGGAGTTTACCATTGCCATTATCACTGTACTTCATGATATTCTTCCAAAATTTGGACACAAATGTAAACTAAAATGGTTTTTGAAACACTTCAACTTCCTTGCTATCTTGAGAAGACAGGCTAACACATTCTACACACTAGAAAATTTTTCAAAGCTGTCTTTCACAGCATCCTTGGATGTGTAAAGCCCTGCCCATAGCTTTACTCTCTGGCAGAAATATTACTCCATCCACCCATGTTGATAAGAACATTGTTCCAAATAAAACTTAACACTAAGCAAAGACCTTTGGGATTGGTTTAATTCTTAGTTTCTATCTTGAACATAAAGTTTCAGGATTTTAAGAATAAACCACAACTTTGTATGTGCATTATCATTTCCAAAGCCAAAGATTTGCCAGCCAAAGAAATTTAAAACTTTACTTAACACCTTGACATGTTTGCCTTTAGTAACATTGAGACAAGTGTGCTGAAAAGCCCAGCCATCACTTAATTATTCTCTTCTCTTATCTTGTGGAGTTTGTATTTTGTAGACATAGAAAGCGTACTGGCCATTTCTGGGGGAGGGGGGGGGGGGGGGGTTGGGGGGGAGGCATTTTCTGCCTTCTCTGCTCAGGAATAGAAAAATGCTCATCCCATTCTCACCAGACATCTCCTGTGGACACTATATACCATCCACTAAGCACTGGAGGACAGATGTTCTGTTATTAAAGGGTCAGGGGGAGAGAGTAGCAAAAAAACAATTCTCCAGTGTACCCTATTATGTGAATGGATACATCACGGGGAGAATCTGGTGGAAGGATATATAATGAGCCCCACTTGGAGACTAGATAGTAGCATTTTCTCTGGAATGTGGCAGCTCTTCTGGTGTTTTTGGGAAGAAGGCTTAGTACACACCTGTCTAACCAGGTGAGAGCAGAGACACTTCACACCTTCTCCCTGTGACTTGTGAATGCCTTTGGTGCCCCAAATAAGCAACTCCTCTCACTGCTACCTGCCCTGGGCTGCATTTCATTTTGATAGACACGTGCAGTAGGCACTTTTGAACACCATGCAGTGTAAAAGGTATGGTTGAGAACTTCTTCAATGGGACTTCTCCCTACTTCCCTCCTCTGTGGGAGATTTGGAACATGAAGACTAGTGACTTTGAGACATTATATCTAGCCTATCTCTGAAATTACACATTTAGTCTCTCTCACATCATTTGGAAAAAAAACACCAACCCAACTCCTTTTCTTAGTCACATTGGGGCTGTAAGTGAAGCAGAAGTCTTTAAGGCCAGAAGGATGTAGGCTTTGTAATCAAACCAAATCCCATTAACTGCTGTTACCTTGGACCAATTGTTTAGCATATTTGAAAAACAGTTTCTTCTTCTGTGAAATGAGGATTATAATTCTCACATTATTAATATTTCTCGGCCATTTCCCACATGTTAGGCATCAGACTCACATGGGCTATGAGGCAAGTATTATTCTTCTCCACAGCTTACAAATCATCACCCTGAGACTTGGAGAGGCTAAACACACACATACACAAAGCACACATAGTTCTTTAGTAGTGGGGTGTCTTCTTGGTTCTTTATTTTCCACAGAATTCATTTTTAGGAAAGGAATTGCAGGGTGAAAATGTATTTACATGATACATGTAGTTAGTTTCCAAAAGGTTACTTAGTTTTGAGCCCTTGATGATGAGAGGAGTATTAAAGCTGTAATTTATGGTTCACCATGGTGTTGCATGGCAAACTGATGCTGCCTGAGAGTTTGTAAGTGGCCTTGGAGAGCTATATGCTATGAGAGCTGCTTTATGCTCTTCTTCTTGAAGATGGTGATGGTACTCTTCTCTTGATGGGCACAACTCCTTTTCAGTAAAGATTCTGGATAAACGGCTGTTGCATGAAATTGAATGCTAGTCCACAAGGCAATTGTTATGCCTCTGATGAAGGGTGGATGCCATTTCTAGAAGAACTTGACATTCTCAGGGAGGAGTTTAATAGCCTTATAGAATTTTATATTTGAGATTTTTGTGACTCTTGATAGAAGAAAAAAAAAGTAAGATATACTAGGAGCTTAAAAACTTTTATTCTATTGTAGCTTCATCGGCTGCCATTCTCTATTTGTAAGACACTGCTAATTTCAGTGCCTTCTCCCACTTCATATGCAGGCCTTGAAGTCTGTGGGATGTCCAAGTGGGTATAGAAACACAAAAATAGCACAGTCCCTTTGGTTAAGAAGAACAGGCCAGTTTTCTTTTTTGCTTTTGTGTGCTCTCTGGAGTTCACCCATGCATGATGTTCCAGTTGACTTCAAAGGCAAGTCTATGGTTGGATTAGCTCCACAGGACAGGGAGCAAGGTAAGAAACAGGCTTAGTGCTTTCAAGGCCCACTGGGGAGCTGATAGAGCCAAGCTATGTGGTTACCAAGACGACCTGTTCATTTATGTCCTCATGGAAGAACAGGTAAATTTGCATAGTTCCTTCTACTTTATCATCACTGTTAAAATAATTTTTAAAAAGGTGAGCAGTCCTTTAAAAGGTTGACTTATAGCTATGTAATTCCTGCACTCGGGGAGTTTAAAGTCTAATAAAAGAGATACAGATATAATGAATTTGGAGTGAGAAAATACCACTAAAGTCATGAAGGCATGAAACTTACAAATCATAGGATAATTTTAAGTATTAAAAAAAGGAACGGAGTAAGGAAAGATGTGTGCTTGAGAAGTTGTAATTAAGGTGTGTTTGCTTCCCTGATCTTGCCAGAAAAGGTAGACTTCTTACAGAAGGCGAGAGTCAGGCATTGCATAGGGAAGGAAGGGAGAAGACCAGCTGAGTTGAAGACATCATCACAGACTTTGGTCATACTTTGGGAGAAGGCTTAGTGTTGAAATAATTGTTGGATGAGGTGAGCATTGAGATAACTTGGCAGAGACTGGAGCAGGTTAAGAGACAAAGCAGATAGGACAGGGTGAAGTGTCCCCATGGACTGTGAAGCCAGGAGGAGTCTGTGATATACAGTATCAACATGGAAACCTAAGGAGGAAGTGGAAGTAATGTGGTCCATGGAAAAGCAGGGAAACATCCCTGGCAGTTCCGCTTGTGCATTGACAATAGGCTTATTTATGATGTCTGAAAGCTATACAAAGAAGAATGTCAATTTTCAGAAATCAGAGGACCAAGATGAAAGAGGTCAAAATAACCCAAGTGAGTAATCGCCCTATCCTGGGCTGAGACAGTAAATGTGATGTTAAAAAAGAAAAAAAAAAGAAGAAATGCATTTAGTAGTTGTGAAGGAAATAATCAAACAAAATAACGACATCAACGAAATCTAACACCATAGAAAGAGGATTCAGAACCAGCAAAGAATAGGAAGGAAATAAAAATCACTTGAAGGTTTTGCTTCTTTGATAGAGAAATGACAGAGCAAAACTGAGTGAGGATATATAGCAAATCCTAGAAAGAGAAACGAACATACTTATTGCATGTTTTTTTTTTTTTTCTCTTCTGTCTCTAGAATGAAAAAGAAAGAGAATAAAGTTATTTCTTTGCACTTTGATTTATTCCATTTCATCCCTAGGATCACAGAATGTATGTTAGTTATATACTGCTCAAAGCACTTTTTAGTGCCCGAGCTCTCACACACCAGAGTTCTGTGTGGTCATTTCATTTGGCATTGTCCAGAGAGTCACTACAGAGAGAAACAACTGCCTGTGTGGTAACCAAAGGCATAGACTTTGTATTACTGAACCTCAGATTGAATCTCAGCTGTGGTTATGCTCTTCTAGTGAATAGAACAGAAACAATAATGAATCATTTGTCTCCAGAAATTGTCATTCTGACTTTTGTTTTGGCAACACTGTATATGTACTCTGGCTAGAACAATCTTCCCTTGATTTGTCTTCAAACACTTGGTATTTGACTTTGAAAGGGAAGAAAAATATTGTGTGATTCAAATGAGCTTCTCATTTGAAAAGAGAAAAGACTATGTGTATAGATATCTTTTCTAATTATTACCAGTAGTCATTTTTCTCCCAAGATACATGCCATAATTTTATGACCTTGAAACCTGCTCAATATTTGCTTCAATATCCACAAAACGTAATTTCATATAATTTCCTAAATCTTAGAAATTAGAACAGGACTTTCGGTCTTACTTTTATTTCAGTTGGAAATTCTGGAAGAGGAAGCCATCAAAGGTGAACACCTCATTTTATAGTTAAAATGAAGGCTGAACTTGAAGAAGGGATTTGTTTAAGGTCACAGGACTAGGTAGAGTCAGAAAAGTCTCAAATATGTTCATATCCAGACTGAGCCTCTTTTAACTATGCTGTGGTTTTTCTTCCCAGTGTAGAAGATTATAAACTACTTTGTGCATTTCCTTGTCCCCACCTTACAATTCCCAGCATCTGGCACCTGCTTTCACTTCACAACTGAACTGATGGTTCTTGAATTGCTAAATCCAGTGGAGGCTTTGCATCTTTCCTGGATCTATCTGCACATTTGGCCCATTGATCACTCTTTCCTTCTTAAAGTTCTCTGCTCCCCGCCTTCCACGGGGCCTTACTCACCATATCATCATCTAATCATTACTTTCTGTCTCTTTTCATGGACTTCTCTTCTTCCTCCTACCCGTGGTTCATCCTTAGCCCATTGCTCTCCTCACTCACACTCTCCTTCCTACTCTCATCTACTGTCATGATTACAATTATTCATAAATTTTATATGTAGACAAATCTCCTTCCTCCAATTCAGACTCAACTATCCAACTGCCTGCTGGTCCATTGAGCACCTTTCAACTCAACATGTGTAAACCAATCTTCTCATTGTTGCCCTTCACCTTTCCACCCATGCTTTCTACATTGTTTTATGGAATTGCTGTCCATTCATTCATCCAAACTAGAAATGCAGTTATTTTCCCACTTTTGCTATTTTCCACATCAGACCCATTACTGGAACTGCTAATCTTCCATCCTAAATACTTCTTGAACCCATCTATGATGACCATCATTACTACCACTGTCATAGTTTAGAACTGCTGCTACTGCTGTGACTTCTCCCTTATTTGGGTGTCTGTACCATTGAAATGGCCTTTCTTCTACCAGCTTTGTCAGCGTCAAACATTGTACATACAATCCAACTTAAACCTGCATTCCAAGCTGAAAACCTTCTCATGTTTCCTCACCCTGCTAAAATTCAAAATAATCTCAACTTAAATTCTAGCCTTAACGATCGATGCTATTTCTTGCCTCTCTCTGGTCTTATCTCTAACAATTTCCTGTTTTAAACTGTGCTTTTCAGCACCACACAGGAGCTGTGAATTCTACATAAACCATATCATTTATTTGTTTTTACATCTCCTTTGTCTCTATGCCACTTCTCACTTCTCTTCTTTGTCTCAGTCCCAATCTTTCCTTTCATGAGTCAACACAAGTGTGTTACCGCCTCCAAAATCATTTCACATATATGTCTTGTCACTTTCCATTCCAACTATCTTCATCAAGCCCTTTGCATATTCCAGTTATGGCATTAACTATATTATTTTCTAATTTGTATTTCTATGAGTTATGCAGTCTATTCACAGATGTTAGGAACCTGCTAGCAACTTATTTTTTTCAATTAACTTCAGATGTCTTTGGATAGGAATTTGGTATAGAACTAAAATAATATTTGCTAGTTCCACTGCTGACAACTGAGTCAGGTTACTACTCATTTAAGGATATTGATAGATGGATGGATGGATAGATAGATATAGAGATATACATATATTATTAGATGTGTGTATATATTTTGCCTTTGGCTTTAATTTAATTAACCTTTAATTTCTTCTCAATGGTAACTGAGTCATAAATATACATATCTCTTTATTGTAACTTCTCCCCCAATATCCATACTTTAACTATATTTTACTCCTAAAAGAAGCTGAAATTCAAGAAACACTTATATTATCGGCTTGCACAGGACACCAAGATTAGTTTAAAAATTTCATAAGAGTCTAGTTTCTCACTCTTCTTACTATTTTATAATGTTGTTTCTCTGTGGGTTTTTTTGAACATTTAAAGGCATATTTTATGTAATATATATTCAGGCACATGCTAAAACATGAATTTTTCAGGGTGGCCAGTTACCATGCCAGAGAAAAGATTTTAAAAGCTTTATTTTTCTACATTTCATATACAGGGTGTGCCAAATAGGTTTACAGTTGTGAGTATGCGAAACACAGAGCATGTTCTTGTATTATTTTTTATTAATTATTGTATTATTTTCTGCTAGAAGCTAATTCCAGCAGGGCATAATAAAATGCAAGAAGTCCTCAAAAGGTTGATGGGCTTCTATATTCAGCAGGGCTGAATCATATGTTTTTTTAAAATATATTTTATTGATTTTTTACAGAGAGTAAGGGAAAGAGATAGAGAGTTAGAAACGTCAATCAGCTGCCTCCTGCACACCCCCTACTGGGGATGTGCCCGCAACCAAGGTACATGCCCTTGACTGGAATCACACCTGGGACCCTTCAGTCTGCAGGCCGATTAGGGTAGGGCTGAATCATATAGTTGCCTGCTGGAATAGCTGAAAGCATTTCCCCAAACCTGAAAATCTACATGTTATTACCTGCTGCTGGCCAAACATCTGAACAGCCTAAGGCATTCCCCCAACCTGACAATGCCTATTGTATACCAAACCTTACCTTTTGATATGTATATCTGCTTTGCTTTAGGGCAATTTATGTTAATAAAAAAGCTAAGGGTCCAGAGATTCAAAGAACTTGGTTACTGAAGCTAGGTCTCCTCTGGCTCCCCCATGTATTCCAAATTTATATTTCTAGTATCTTTATTAATTTATGCGCAGCCCTTCTCCAGATTCCTGAACCCTTTTAGATGTTGAGAAACACCCTGGCAATTTTCCATAAGAACAACTATAAACCTACTTTTACCCCACCTCGTATATAGTTTTTATACAAAGAATTAGCATAGTAAGTTTTGCATTCTCCAAAAATACTACAAATGCTCTCATCATGACAAAGTGCCGGTTCATGGAAGAGGCACAGTTTTGAACAAACGAATGCGTGATTAGGACCCTGGATACCAACAAATAAGTTGATCACATATAGATAATATATTAGAACCAATTTTTTAAGATTCTTAAGTTCTCTGTGCTCTGTTATTTCAAAGAATCCCAGATTAGCTGCACTGATGTTGGGATACATATTGGTGCCATCAACAATAGGGAAAGTGGTGTGTGTTCCCAACTTAGCCCATGTTCTGAAAGGGATGCTTGTGGGGTTTTATATGGTAAGCAGGTATGGATAGGTTTTTAATATGAAGAGTGTATTTTTCTCTCCAATGCTTTAAATCTGTTTTATTAAAACTAAGAAGGTTAATTCTTTTAGATGCAAATGTGGGCTGAGGAGCATGATGGATTTACTAGTATTTTCGACTCCTTACATTTGAGGTTATTGTGGGCATCGTGTCCTGGGTGAAGCTTTGGAAGTTCTTGTGACAGGTAAGTGACCATATGCTAGAAAGTGTGCTCTCTACATCAATGAAAAAATATCTATTCTACAGAGCTCTGTGACCAGTGTAGATAGTCATAGGCTCTATTATAAAAGACCTGTAATTATATTCAACAGTCCCTAAGTATAGGTGCCATAACTTACTCTTCTTGTCTCTTTTAAAATTAAATATAAGTATAGCAGTCATAACATGGAAATTTAAAAGAGTTAAAATTTAAGTAACTCCCTCTCCTCCTTCTGTCTCTCCCTCCCCAATTCTGCAATTCCCTTCCCATATACAACATCTATTAACAGATTGACCTTTGTCTTTTTACACTTTTTCTTTACATACAATTGTCTATGTGTGTCAAAACTAACTGGGGGGAAATATATATTTATATCTACATCATCTATATCTATATCTATGCATATCTAGATAGATAGATAGATAGATAGAAAGATAGATAGAGTGAGAGAGATAATTCTCCCTCACTCAGTTAAAGTACTACCCCATATATAACTACTTTATACTTTTTTCCCCTCCTTTTTTTACACCGTACTGTGCTTATAGTAATGCATATTTAAAAATGTGCTTGTAGTAGTTAATTAAGAAGACAAAAATAGCTCTTCCCATGGCGGGGGGGAAATGAATATCTACTTTCATTCATCTAGTTTTACTACTAGTTGGTTCACGGATGACTGTTGATAGCCTTATTTTACCAGTGCTCTGCCAGATATATCCTTGGTTCTTACAGTGGCACATATTTTTATTACTGTGTGTTTACACTTATAAAGCCATGAGGACCCATTTCTACAAATGTACAAATGCAGATTTCTTTATTTCAAGGAGACAATTTAGATGGCCAAGCTCAGAATGGAGATCATTATGACATGTATGTGCCTGTTGTGATAATGGTATCCTAACAGATATAGTATTCAGATATTGAGCTTTCAGAATGGTCTGCCATTCTACAATAATTGCTACATGCTTTTAGCCATATTAACAAAGAGCGTCTTCAGCCTTATGTGCAGAAACCTTTATACCCTACTATTCAAAAATAGCTATTTTAAAATTTTTCAAATTCACTTTCAGCTCTGTTCTCTGCAAGATCTACCCATCTATTCCAACCATGTCAAACTGTGATAAAAACAGAAGAAAACAAGAATAGACTCTATATGTCACTCAGGTTGGCTGAGCGATAAGCTGAAAAAGCAAGAATTGGATGATGGAGGAATAAATGTACCATCATTTGAAAAAGAACTCTCCTCTTTCAAGCTATATATAACTTATACATTGCAAACTGAGTAAGACTATTAATAGTAATAATTATAATAACACCTTACATTTGTCCAGAAGTTACAAAGTCTTCCTCAAATTTTAATTCATTTCATCTTTTTGACAGTTCCATCAATTAGTCAGGACAGAGCCTATTATTTCCACCCTACTCCCCACCTTTGCAGGTACTTTCTGCTGCTCTTTCCCAATATGGTGATTAGATGCAGAGAAGTAAAACTCCCAACCTTGAATATCTCCTAAAAATCACGATGTTTGGGCATCATACTTGGTGATCTGTTAGAATGTGGGAATTGGGAATTTCTTCTGCAGCCAACATCCCCTCAGGGAGAATACAAATCACTGAAAAGAGCAGGTCGGATAACTTAGAATTATTGAGGTGATGCTACTTTGTTGAAATGGTGACGTGTGACACTATTAAAGATGGATAGCATGGATTAATTCCTTAAATTTATGCTTAGTTGTATCACAGAGTCATTTGGATTCCATCCATCTCCCTTGTAAATTAGCCACTGATAATCACAATTATGACCCTAGGTGTGATAAGACAATGAAATGCCTCCTGAATTATTAAGAAGTGTTCATTTATGTCCACTCTGTATATAGTTTTGAGTACTTTACTGCATTATCATTCCTTGCAAGTCGGTCACCTGCATATATGATATATGCGTAAGATTAAATACCAGTAATGGTGATATTTCTTTAGAAGAAGAAAGCCCCTATTCCAAAAGCTGAATAAACATAATTATATTTATAAGAATTTTTTTTTTTGCTATATTTCTGTTTGGTGTCTATAGTCTTGACTTATTTGTTCATTAGTCATAGATGCTGAGTATTTGTATAATGCTTTATTATGAATCAATGCTTTCATTGTCATATCCATTGTCCAGTTTATTATTAAACCTCAAAAGGTATTATTACCAGCATTTTCTAAACTAAGCCTCAGGGGCTACATGGTTTGCTCATAGCCACAAGGCTAATACGTGGTAGAGAAGACACCCAATACCATCTTTCCAAGTCAAGAACTCTTTCTGTCAAAGCCCAGAATTTGTGTCAGGACTCTGAAGCCAGCCGTGGGCCTCTCCATGTGTAAGCGTATCTGGCTGAGTTGCTTTCTAGTTCCAGTCAGAGAAACTGATATCAACCAACAAATCAGAAAATGTGTTATAATCCTATTATCAGTAAAAAGAGAAAATGCCCCCAATATTAGATAGTGTTCCATCCACCCGGAGAGGTGCATAGGATGCATGCTTTTGTAGAGAGACGGCTTTAGTTTTCCTACAACATGACCAAGACTGTGACTGAGTGGGACCCTTGGTGAGAGCCCTTTGTGAGAATAGTGAGCTTTGAAAGGAAATGTAGGTGTGGGCCTTCTCCATTGGCCATGGATACAAAACAGATTTTCTGCCTTTGCTGTAAAGAATAGGCAGTGCCCATCCTAAGGAGACAGAGAGCTCTGAACACAAGGTTATCATCACCTCTCCCTTTTTTTCATTGCATTCTAATGAGAAACTGTTATTAAACAAGCTGCCCTGGTATTAATAAGTGACATAGAAAAGTCACTGCTCATATGAAAAAGGGCACGAGAAGGTGAGGGACATCTCTAAGGAAGAAAGGTCTTTGCCAGGAATAATGATCTCTGAGGAACAAACAGTGCCAGGGAAGTAGGGCTGGTTTTGCAGAAATAGAAACCTAAAACATTAGAGCAGGCCTCTGCTTTTTAATGAAATATTGCTGATGCTGAATAGTAATTTCCAATTAGGATAATGCTGTAACAAAGCCACCCTGCCCTTGCCCATTCTGGAATATGAAAGAGAAATGTTTTCTGTATTTATCAAGCCCCTTATAATTATTTTTGACATGTCAAATATACTGGGTATAGAGAGAATAGTACAAGATTGGGGGGGAACCTTTTCTAATGTGATGTCAAGTCTTCAAAGAATTGAACAAGCAGCCCCAGAAATAACCATGCTTTAAGTATGACATTGCCATTTAATAAACCAACAGAGGAAACATTGAGAGGAATTCTGTCAACATTCTGAGACTAGTGTAATTTTGAACAATCGAGCATAATGGCAAGATCAAGCTTAATGTCGAGCTGTATGACTTGTGTTTCTATGAAATTGTAAAACTTGCCAAGCACAGGGAAGGAGAAATATGTAGGGATGGAATGGAGGTGAGGATGTGGGGAGTTGGACATCTCGGTTCTGCCCCCTCTGACCTTATAGATATGAAAATTATTTCATTATGTCAAAATAGCAGAGGTGAAACCATCAAGGTTCCCTAAGAAATTTCAGTTTTACCACAGAGAAAGATAAGTTTTGCATTTGGACCAGCTGAGAGTACCTGAAGTGTTGTGTCATTAAAATTTATGATCAGAATTAATTCACATTCATTTCGTTAAGGGCCAAGTCAGCTGGGTTTAATTTGTCGGGGGGAATCATAAAAAAAAAGGATAATGATAAATGACAGCAGGTCCGCAGAGTGTCCAGTGAGGACCACTCAAAGATCTGATCTTTTTCTTTTTCCTTTTTTTTAAATGTTCCATTCGGTGTTTGGAGGTTGTTTGTTGTTTGGGGAATCAAGTCATTTGTTGGTACTTGGATATGATATGAAATAAGTAGAACGCTTTCTAAAATCCCTCAGGTTAAAGGATTAAATCAGCCTTAAAGGAGACCTAACCATGTGGCAATAAGGAAAAGTAAGACACCCACAAGAGAGTAAGAAAGGTGCTTGTCAAGGATGATTTTTGTGCCTGGCACTGTGCTCAATGGATTTGATGGTGCTCTCGGATAAAAAGCCTGAGCATGGGGTAACTTTCCACAGAGTTGCTGAAAGGGTCCACTTTTGTGATCTGATGGCTCATCATCTCAAGTAAGAAACCAGATAATCTGTCTGGCTCCTCATTACCCCAGTTCTCTACATCTTCTTGGTTGCAGAGCACCTAGGACAGCACCTCTTTATTCCTCTGTAGGTGTAGGTCAGGGGTGGGGAACCTTTTTTCTGCCAAGGGCAATATGAATATTTAAAACATCATTCTCGAGCCATACAAAATTATCAACTTAAAAAATAAGGCTGCTATATATGGCCAAACATTTAATTAACTTACCCCTTATGCCTTGGCAGGGCCAGATCAAATTATTTCATGGGACTTATATAGCCCACGGGCTGGATGTTCCTCATCCCTGGTGTAAGTAATTCCCAGTTGAAGATGTTAACATCAGTTGCCTTGCGTGTTCCCTGGCCCTTCCATTTTCCTTCCAATAATTGAATTGCTATCAATAAGTTTATTTTTTCTCTAGCTTTCCAACCACCTTCTACTTCTATGTGTTCCAATCCTAAAACTGCCCCACACTTGATGATACTTGGGACAGATAAGTATTTCTGGGGCACGCCATGCTCATCAAGAGAACCAGAGGCTGATTATTGCTAAGATCTTAGAATGAAAGTCTGCTGGTCTGTGAGTTTATAAGTTTGTGCCCTCTGAACATTGATGCTTCCATGGGGGCAGATGTAGGATTCAAATCGACACCTCTCGTGCTTTGTCTCACCATTCCATTTCCTGTATATTCTCTTTATACCAGATGAGTCTGCACGCTGACCCTTTGATTCAAAATTTTAATTTTTGATTAGGGTGCTGCTTTATACATCAATATTTCCTTCCCCCCGGGATTGCTAAAGAATATGCCATCTGGAAAGGCACTGGGAAGTGAGGCAAAAGTTCTCCTCCTCACTGCCAGCTGCTTGGGGACCAGCAAGTGGCTCCTAAGTCCTGAGGCATCTGGACCACAAAAAGGCAGTTCAGTGCATCTTGGGAATATCCAGGCGAAAGAATGAGCTTTACCTCAAATAGCTTCTCCCTGATTCTCCTGCTGGGCCTGCAGGCTCCTTGTTCTCTCAACCGACATTGTGCCCATTTTAGAACTGAAAGGGGAAAAAAGGTTTCAATCTTTTCCTTTTTCTTTGTATAATACTTACCGAGTAGTTCGGTGCAAGTGGGCATTCAGCGATCATTTCCTTCTAGTACTTGCATTATTTTCTCTCAGTGATGGAAGTTTCTAGGTAGTCATTTCTGCCTAGTTGCCTGTGCAGCCTCAAAGAGTTGGGACTTAAGCATAAGCCTAAGTTTTGAAAAAATAAAGAAGGGAAGGGAGGGGGAAAAAAAGAAAGAAACAGGCAAGTTGAATACATGGACAGATGGGATGATAGTTTTACTACACTGGAATCTCAAAATTGTTAAAATTGCTGCCCAGGTCAATTTCATTTTCGCAACTCTGTGCAGAAATCTGAATAATGTAATTTTAAAAATTAAGCAAATAATCCTTCTATGTTAGTTAAAACCTAATCTTTATAGAAACATCTACTGGCCCTTGAGGTGAGTGTCCAACAACAGTGTGAGCTCTAATGACTTTTCAGGTAGTTTGATGGATTCTGTGATCTGCCTGAGCATCACATATTAAAGGGGGATGAACTTATATGTGGAGATACGTCGCAGTAAATTTTTAAAACCAAATTATCCCTGGGCCGAAAGGATTTCCTGTGACCACAACTGATTTTCCTAAAATCTGTATTAATACTTTCACACCAAAATGGGTAAACCTTTTGATTGTTAGTGCTCAGTTGTAGCTGGAGGCTAGTCTCATACAAGCTAAATGTATAGTGATAGCAACAGCATACATTCACTGAATGCTCATTATGGGCCATGTAGTGGGTTAAGCATTTTAAATGGATTTGATCCTCAAAACCCTGAGAGGTAGAACTGTTCTTACTCCCATTTTACAAATGAGAAAACTAAGTTCATAGAGAGATAAAATAACTGGTCCAACTTGCAAAAGGTGGTATTAGGGTGTGACTTCAGGAGGCCTGATTCTGTGAGACAACAGTTAGGTACATGCTCTACTCAGAGGCCCTGTTTAATCACTTTTATTCTTGCTGTTTCTCTCTTAGATATTTTCTACATTCTGTGAGCATCTTACAGAATTTAAGTTTTAGAGGAATAAATTCTCTTTTGAAATGGTGATCAGTGAGAATTAATTTTGCTTCTGACTGCATCTAACTTATTCTGAGAGAAGGAGATGATGGCTCAATGTGAAAGAAAATGCCAAGTAGATAGTAGGAAAATGAGCCTAGGAGTCAGAACAGCTCAGACAGTAAAATGTAGCCTCTTGCATATTAATTCCACTCACATAGGAAAGAAATAGGCAATGTAAAGAAATCACTTTCTGATATGGATCTCCATCCATGATGGCATGGTTTGGTTGCCGAGACCAAGCAAGGGGGAAAAAAAAGCAACGTGAGAGAGTAGACTCAAGCTAAGCTGCCTCTATTCAAATCCTGGCTCTACTACTTCCTGCCATATGATCTAGGGCAAGTTCCTTGCTGCCTCTCTGACTCTTTTCTGTAAAAGAGAAATAATAGGACCTACCTTATAGGGTTGTCATGGGGATTAAATGAGTTCATGCCAATAAAGCATTTAGAGCACCTCTTGGCACACAGTAAGGACCCTACGGGTGTTTGCTGTATCTTCACCATCATGATCATCCTCATCGTGAGGCCCTCCAACATTGTGTGGCAAAGATAGCGACAGTGGTTTTATATTTAGATATTCTCAGGGCTTTTATATAGAAAGAGGAAATAATAGATTCGATTTATTTTAGACTTTGCTAAGTAAAGCAGTTCTTAGATCACCTAGATTTCTTTCGGTTTCAGAGTCTGAGTGGTAATTTATAAGTTTATTCAACTAATGTGTTGCCATGACTCAGTCTGAAGGAGGAATTTTGCTCCCAGCAAAAAAGAGGATTTAGCATCTTAATTGAACAATTATAAAATAGAAACAGCCTGACCACTATCCTGAAAATGTGAAGATGGGAGTGGCAAAAAAAGGGGTGGGAGGAGATAATTCTGCCTTCAAGGTCCAAGTGATCAGGGAAACCGGGATTTGGAGTTTGACATAGCAAATTTATGGTGGGGTGATATTGGTAAATCATAGCTCATGAAGCCCAGTTCTGATAGATTCCCACAGATGTAAGTCTCCCCCCTGCTTCCTGCAAGTCATTGGAATGGATTCTCTCTAACACCCTCTGAGAGCATCCATGGGAGTGAGACAGGCTTTCTTCCTTCGAGGCAATTTGGTCCAACTCTGCCCACTCACAGGTGAGGAAGCCTGGCGAAATTCCAGAGGTGATTAGTGTTGAACCCATTATTTCACAGGGTTGAGTGTGTTTGGGTGGAAGTGTGAGAAGCCTATAATTTCATAGCTGCTAGTAGAACATTTCTGTTAAACCTCTTTTTCTTCTAGAATTCTGAAAGGATCTCACATTCAAGATGATTTGAGGGCATTGCACCCACAGTTGTTACTCAGTCTTGATGGTGCAGGTGGGAAGAATATAAATATTTCCTTCAAAATATTGATGATCATTTTGACCCATTTTTTTTGTGAGATCGAAATCCTCTTCTCAATTATTGAAACTTTGAGGATTTTTCTCCCATAAATATAAAATTAGAGTCATAAGCTTAACTTAGACCAGTTAGGAAAAAGTATTACATTTTAAAATTGTGCCACCAGTGTTCTGTTGAGAAGAAATATGACATGGTTAAACCAAATTCTGAGTTATCAACTATTTCAATGCCCATATTCACCCTTGCCTATAAAGTGGAAGCATTCTTCTTATATTTATAAGTCCTTTGAATTACATTCCAAATGACTACCATGCAAATAAATTAGAACCCCAATCATGTCATGCTTTTTCTTTGTCATCATGGGTCATTGTCATCAAATGCTTAGTAATTTCATTGTACTTGCGTGATGAGGGGGAGACGTAACACCGAGCATCCATGGGTCAGCTATGTGGACTCTAGCTGCCAAAGGCGCTTCTCCATCTGAACAGAGCGCTTTGCTCAGCCAGTGTAGACATGGCCTGATAAACAATGGAACTTCTCCCCTGAGAGCTGAAGTTTGGATTGATCTAAGTCTTTAACTCAAAAAAATGTGCACAGGTTTGATGAGCAGTTCAAATGCCTTCCTTTTAGCAAAACGGGAGCTTAAATTGGCAGTGATATGAAGAACAGCATCATTTGTGATGAACTTGAAAGGCAGTAGCACTCACAGTTGCACAAGCTAATCAAGGGTCTATCAAATCAAAGTTTTACCATAAGCTTAAACATCTGTGACAGGGAGGTTGTTCTTGCAGGCTTACATCTGTCAGGTCTTAACACTACACCTGTCAGAGTGCCACATGGCTCTGTCACTTTTAACCAAGATGTCACAGATATTGTGGGAAGCAACCTGCTTTGTGTTTTCTTCTCTAGGACTTTACTAGGAAAAGCTAACGTGAAAGGATTTTTTTTTAACACTGCATCTTTATTTTGCAGATTCTCAGGCTGATGGAGTGGTGACGGAGTGGATTGACAACTGTAGTTTCTCCACTCAGTGCAGAATGGCTGCAGGGAACAAATGCAGACATGCCCAGAGAAGTCTGCCCAGGGTGAAACAGATATCTTTGAGGTTTAATACAGGTGTGTGAAAAATGCTGGAAACGTGACTTTTGGGGTGGTTTTTCAAAGTTTTCTTTTGCATTTATATTTGTCAAGGAAAGTGGAAAGGTTGGTGGCTTTTGCCTGTCCTCCCAACTCCTTTAATGCTATAAAATACCCCCAAAAGGCTAACCTAACCTTTCTCCTAGGATTTGCTTTACTCTACTTTACTGCCCGGACAGCCCTCTATTTCATCAAAACTTTAGACTTTAAATACACGATTGTATTTTTTTTCATAGCCAAAAAGAGGTTTGTTTTGGAGATATTTTAATATTGGAAATTGAAGTTTGATAGGCTTTATTTACAACTTGTCAATTTCCTTAGAAACATAAATACTATTGGTAATATATGAGTTAGCTACAAAGTACTGAAGAAAACATCATTCAAGTTATCTTTAAAAATATATGTTCACATTATATTTAAAAGGTTGTTAAATGGCTCAGAAAAAGCAAGCAAAGTTATCTTTTTTTCAGAAAATGTAAACCACATTTCCTTACAGGATGAAGTTTTACTTAAAAGCCTCTGTTTAATTTATTCAGAAACTACACAATTTTTGTTGCTATATTTTGTTAGAAAGGAAGGAGAGGCTGTTTCTACAGGTGTCATAGAAAAATCAATGCTGAGCCACGGATTATTGGGTCCCATAGAACCATGGACACATGGCAGTGAAATTCTTCCCAAGGTGAGTGGGGGCATTGATTTTCCTTCTCATGCCTGAAGAAATATGACACAAGGAATGGAGGCTAAACTTAGACTTAGAGACAAGTCTGATTTGAAACTATGCCTTCAAAAATTAGTGACAATTTTTTTTTCAAGAAAATAAATGAGGAAATTGAATGAACATTTGAACATATATATGTTTCTCATATGTTTCTTTTAGATTAACTCCTTTTCTTTATTCCTTTGCGTGCTTCTGAAGGGAAAAAATGAACTATTTGAACTATTTGACCAACATTTTAACTATAATTCAGAGCCAGTAATTTCTTTGTGGAGTAATTGTGTTACACACTATAAAACAGTCTCTCTCTTAAAACAACCAAGAATGCAATAGTTCTTCAGCTTCTAAGAAAAAGCATATTACTTACACATTCATACTTAAAAATATGAGTCCACCTCTCATCTTCCTTATTGAAACAGTGCATTTTTCCAGCTAATTTGTGCCCAAATGTTTAGACACATACTTGTTTATTTGTTACTTATTTTACAGTTTCTTCTAGATTTTGCAAAGTTGAAAAGCTATACCTAACGCATTGGTTATTTTGCCGCATTGCTTAGCATTCTATCCACGCAGGCAGGCGGTGTTCCTAGGTCTGGAAGGATAAATCCCAGGGGAAGTGAGCTGCAGAACATTTTATGCATCACTCATTCTATTATGAGCCCTCTGCTGCTCCATCTCTACAAGGTAAGAGATTTATTGTGCGTTGGCTTCTGGAAGTAGGAAATGACGTATGTTAATGGCTCTCACTTCTAAGTGTATGTGTTTGGAACTCATAATGGGGATTATAGAAATCGTTTTATAAGTAAAAGAATAACTGGAACAATTTAAGTCACTCGCACACGCTCTGGCACGTTCATCTGTCCCCAGGTAGCATTTGGTTGTTCTACCCCGAGACCCACATTCTGTGGTATTGTCTCCCTCATGCTAAGTGAGGTGGTAAATTGGTCATTTTTATAATGAATTTGAGCAGAGTTATGTGATCGAGAAAGATAATTCAGGTCTCAATGTAGAAAATTACCAAATTACCAGTTTCCTATGTCTAGGGGTAGATATAATTTGAGTTTTAATATTTTGTGGGATCAAAAATTGATTCTGAGAAATTAAAATATGCTAGCAAGTTCATGGTAATATATAAAATTACCTTAATATTATTTTTATTGCTACCCAGTGGAAAATTCTTACTCTTTTTTTTTCTTATCCTAAATTTTCAGACTGGCTGAACCCACGACAATAACAATTGTTTACAATTATCTAGTTAATACCCTAACTCTGATTATTTTGAACACAATGTCCTATAAGAAAGACTATTTGAATGATTTTACTGCATTAGTAATAAAACAACAAAGAAAAATGAAACATTCTGAATGTACCATCTGATGAGGTGAGATTTTGCCCTGTCCCATTAAATGAGATTACATTTGATTTTATTTGTCATTATCCCAGCCCCAAGAAAGTTTTCATTTATCAATTTGACACACGAACCTATAATATAAAGCTTCATATACATTGTCTAAACTGTGACCAATTTGAGACATTTAAAGCCAAACTAATGGATTTTCTTTATGTATTCATTACATTATTTCCATTATGTTTCAACCTTTCCAGCTTAGGAAATTATGACTCATTTAGCATGCACATATTTAAATAAAAAATAAATTATGTACATTATCATTGTTATGGGAGGGAAAGGCATACTATTCTCTAACTTTTGATAAGGTTTAACTGTTGATGTGTGAATTCTTAAATGTGAACAAACCAAAAACAATGGTATACTTTCAAGTGCTCTCCAGTTAAAATGGGAAATACAGATTTGGTGGAAAGGGGCAGCCTATTGTTTAATGTTGTAAAGTAAAACATCAGAAGAAAAAATGTACAAAATACAATGAAGAGATAACAAAGGAATTGGACATATAGAAAGCCCCCCATGTCTATAGACACCATATAAGGATATTAAATATCCAGCACTTGTTATTTGGTACATTTCCATCAAAGTGGTCAGGTGTTCTCTTTGTATTCCCAAAATATTAGTGTTTTCAACACCATTTATCTTTATATCAAAGTCTCCCACAATATGTAAAATATGTTTTATCCATATCCGAGTAGCATGATAGTAGCTAGTCTCTCTTTGGGTTAAGCACATCACATGACATTGCCTAAAATGTTGCCAAGTCGGATTTCTACTAGATAATTTATAGTTTGTAAAATATCATGAATCTGCAGGGAAAAGCGACAATTAATTGAAGCATAATTATCCTCCATGTGAAAGTGGTCTGGGATGCCACATTGGGCCAGCACGATGTCTTGGATTCATTACCACTTTCTTCATTTGTTTTGTTGCCATCCTCCAGGTCCTTTCTGGGTGCATCTCTCTTTTGTTTCCCTTTGACTCTATTGTATTCCAGCTGACAGTGAAATAACAGAAACCGAGCAATAAGACTGCACGGCTACGTTTTCCAGAGCCACCAGCTGGGAGTTAAGTTGACTAAGGTTGTGAAAGCCCAGGCCATTTGGATCACAGCAGGCATGGCAGGTAAAAGCATTTCTCTATTAAAGTATACATACTTTGTTTCTTCAGGTTCTTGGTCTAATTTTCTCTTGTTTGCCAGTTGGGGGGGGGCGGGGAGAGAAATGAAAATAAGCTGAGGACCAAATGCCTGGGGTATTTAATCAAATGCCCAGCAACTCTTGATGATAGGGTGCCGAAATTTCACTTTCGAGGATTAACTATGGTGGCTTTTGTCCACCCAAATGCGTGTCTCCTTCTACCCAGCATGTTGTTGGGCTACTTTCTGCCATTGCCTAAATACAATGTGGTGGAAAAATTCCAAATAGTTTTAATAATAACTCCTGAGTTAGCAGAAACTAAACATGCAGGGTGAAAATGCACATAAAATATAGCTATTGTTGGAGTTCCTCAAACAGCCCAGTTAAATGCTACTGTTTACTTCTATTAAAACAAGACATTGAGAATTGATTTCACTGTGTTCTGTTAATTTGATTACTCTCTCATAAGTGGTAAGTATAAACCTCCTTAAATAGTTTATGAAGCTCAATTAATCAAGCAAATATCCTAAAGCATATCACTATATTGGTCCTTGACCTTTTGACCTGTCACCCTGCCTTGTCAGATGCCTTTTTCTCATGTCCTTGCAATGAAAGCTTAGGTGTCAGCCTTTTGCTGTCAGCAGCAGACTGTAGAATTGTACCCTCAGGGGCATTTCCTTGCAAGTGGTGAAATTGGGATGAATAATATCAGTTTGCATTCATATTGGATATATTTTTAGGCTTAAGCTTAAGAGGACTATACAAGGGTCACTTAAGAGGGATAAATGTAATATACATTTAAGGTGAGAAAACTAAATTGTTGTGATGTGTCAGATTAGAGTGATAACATCATAGCTCATTTTATAGATATGTCTAAATATTCCTCAGCTGGTTCCCGCATGCCATATATTGAACTAAATTTCACCAAGTCTCTTCCTCACTGAGTTTAGAACCTTCATATTCATCTTCCTTCTCTGGAGTATACCCTAGTTGGTTCTGTTTTATGTTCTATGACTAGTCTATAGATATATTTAACAGGTTAGATCTAAAGTTAACAGAGGGTGCCATGGAAAAACTAAAATGACTGTTTTTGAAATTTTAGCAAAAACAACAACAACATAGAAATGATTAAAAGCCCCATGGATGCCTGCACCATGACTGGACCTGGAATCTTTTCAACAGTATAAGGTCCCTTCTGTGTTAGCAGGCAGATCAATTCTGTAACCACTTTGGCCTCAAGTTCACAAAGATTTTTCTTATTTTTATAAATGTCCCTTGGGGTCCATGAGGAATCTGTGATACTCATTTATTTTCTAAAGAAAGGTTCTGGATCAATAAGTTCAAAATATTTCGGAGTTGCCAAGGACTTCTTGTTTGACCAGCTCAGCACTGCCGTGGACATGCCCAGATTCTCTCCAACACCCAACACGGCTGACCCCCACCACATGTTAGTGCATTGAATGGCCTGGTGGTCTAATAGCGTGAGGTCTAACATTTGTCTAGTTGGTGCTGTCTGGTTTTCAAAATCCTTTTTCTCAGGAGAGTCCTGGTTTGGGGCAAGAGGTAAAAGGACAGGAGACAAGGATAATGATATTTTTGCGATTCATTTTCTAATTTGTTAAATGAAAAATGCTGGAGAATAAAATGTCTTTCTTTTGGTTTTGGTTCAAATAATTGTCTGAAATGTGAATCGCAGCATAATTGTCATGAAGAAGAGAAAAGGAAGGAATCAGTTACCCTTCAGCTGCTCTGGTTCCGAGGGACCCACGATGCTATCTGTTAACAATAAGCTAAAAGGAAGGGTGCACCATTCCTCTCTAATATGACATAAAAGGACAGTTCCCTAAACAGATTCATTTTAAAATAGGAAGGTCAGAGGTCCATAATCCAGGAGAATTACGTGCGTACATGTATTCATATGCACATACTTGTTCAAATGTTTCAGCTAAGTAATAAAAATGGTGAAGAGGAGAGAATAGGACCCCCTAAGGGTTTGAGGGCTGTTGGTGTTGCCTTAAGCAGGCACCAAAGCAAGTCCATTTTTAATTTGAAGCTTTGGGTTTTAGATTAGATATTCACTCATATTTTACATTCTGTTCCACTATGTATCATGATAGTTGTATTATTTTAAAAAGTTTGAGTTCCTTACCTTTGAGAAAATCTGGTGTTTGAGTCAAGTGTGCTATGTTTGCCCTTTAATGACTTATTCAGAGAACATTTATTGAGCTTCTATTATGTGACAGGCACTATTTTACCTCTTTCCCCCAATGCTATCTCATATCCCAGACACTTTTATTTAATTCTGAAAAAGCACAGAGTAGACGTATACAAGGTTATGAGACTGATGAATTGAAAGTAGACAGGTGAGTTGTAAATTACCATAATAATGTGATACTGTGCACATTTTTTCTTTTTTTGCCCAGGGATTTTATATGATCATTCTCAGAATTTAGCAGAAAGCCTCATAAAAGTTGTAAATTTTGATTAAACTTAAAGCAATTCCTTCAAGCTTTAAAGGTTACCTTTTCGTTGTTTTTTAGAGATACAGAAAGTTCTTATTTTCCATTTCTACTTTTGACAAGAGCTCTTTGCTTAATGTTTATAACCTTCTGTTTTCACTTTTCCCTCGTTTTCCATCTTTTCTGACAATGAAATGCAGCATTTTTTTCCTTCATAGTTTAATTTCATGTACTTGGTATGTGTTAAAACCTGAGTGGATAGGGGGCTCTGGCCTCTTTGCTGCAGGGCCTAAAATAGTGTGTGTGTGTGTGTGTGTGTGTGTGTGTGTGTGTGTGTGTGTGTGATGATAGAAATATTGCATCTTAAGTTTAGGACACAAAGGTACTGGTTAACTAGGAATTGGATTGACTAGTTTGAGTTTTTACTCTACCACTTTCTAGCTGTATAAACATAAGTGTCTAAACCTGCTTCTTTAGTTATTAAATGAAGCAAGTAACATACAACCCCAGTTGGAATGCTATAAAGATTAAATGCAATAATGAGTGTAAAGCACAGTGCTTGGCTTATAGTAAAAGATCAAAAAATGTTAGAATAATCTTTAGTGTTACTATTATTTATTACGTGCCTGTGCATATACACATCTACCCCCAGACACAATTTTTCTATGGGATGCATATTCAAAGAATGATGGCTACTGTTAGGCAAAATTGTGAAGGGACAGATCCGCCTTCAGCATGGCCAGTTTCTTTGAGAAGGTGTATTCTTTCCTTACTCCCTTCAAACGTCCAGTGCCCTGCCTCTCATCTTCCCTTTCCTGCTAAAACCTCCTTCCAAGTAAGGACTGAAATTTTATCTACACAGAGGTCTAGATGATTGAGAACATTGGAGGGGTTGTCCTTGTAAAGGTCATGACCTCTTATCAAAGATCAAACACTGGGCTGATGAGATGGTAGACATCTGGCAGCAGCTGGAGACATTTGCTTGTGGGGTGATCTCTCCCTTGCCTTCTGGAGCTCTCCCGAGGTGGGAATGGTTAACTAGGCCAAGGGATGCTGTTAGTTCTGCTGCCAAAGGTGCCTACTGGGGCTCCCCTGGGGGTTTGTCTGACATCCTCAAAGGCTGCCTCCCTCTCCAAGCCTGGGGCCATTTAGGAATGATTGTCAGCTTTCCCCCCTTCTTTTTTTTTTTCCGTTTGTGTCTGTGGATTTTTGGATCTAGTTATGCCTGAGACCACAAGCTGTATTCCTTTAAACCTTTTTCCCTAATACTCTTCTTTATTTTTGGATATACACCTATTATTTTTTCTACACACATCTCATCCATATAATTCATTTTTAGTTGCCCATTGTATTTCTTTTACAAAGGCATGTATTCATGATTTAAAGTTTTCACACATCAAACCATTATGCTGAGACATTCTCCTGACATGGTCTTCTTTTTTATGTAACTCCACTTCACCTCTATTTTTTGGTGCACAGATTTGAGAGTTTGAAGGACCAGGTTCAAGTTGAAGGTATGCCTTCACCAGCAATCTATGCTTGGGAAACCAATTTCTCACCCTGGGTTTGTCAATGAAGTTGGAATAACAAGGTCTGTCATGGTGTTGTAAGAATCAAATCAATGTTTTGTAAACTCAAAAGTAATTAGAAACTTTCTGGCCTTCTTTTTGCCCATCATAACGCCCCCTCAAGTAACATTTTTTAAGGGAGGGCAGTGAAGACACACATTATATTAGTAGTTTGTGAAAGAAGAGATAGGATCATCTCTGTCTGACATCCTTGCTCATTACTGAAATAGCTACATGTGCTTCTTTTAATCATGGTCAGTTCCCTCTGCCAGTGTGACATCTTTAATGCAGGGACAATTCTCCAGAGGAGAATATTCTGAGATGAAAATATGAGGGGAAATGTCCAGTAGTAGACAAGAGGCCAGCAATGATGGGCTAGATCTATAAGCAGCTTCTCAAAGGATCCTGTAGAGCTTCTGTATGATCAGGCTGAGATGCCCCATGTCACTCCAAAGTGTAGACTAGGACCTTGAGGCGTAACGTTTGCAGGGTCCTCTACACAAGTGAGAGACAATAAAAACTAGTAGTTTTTGAGTACCTACTATGTGCAAAACACTGTCAATACTAATAACTGCTAACTTTGGAGTTCCGCTAAACACCAAATAGGCACAGAGTGGCAGACTTACCCAGTTATCTAATCCTTACAACTTTTGGACACTGGGATTATGTCCATTTTATAATTGAGGAAAATGAGGGCCCCCTGACACCAAAGGCAGTGTTTTCTGGATTTTCCCCCAAATCTGGAAAAATAGACAGCATTCTGTGCATTTTACAGATGAGGCAATGGGGACACAGAAGGTTTATGTAAGTTGTCCCCATGGCTCTAAGTGGAGGAGCTGGAATCCCACCCACGTTGACCTGACCTGCTTCATATTAGGCCACACTGCCAGTCTGAGTGCTCTAAATCTCAAAAAGAACCTGTTCCCCTCCTAATTTACATGTTGTGTATTGATATTTTCATAAAATAGAATAAAACTGAATTACTGGGGACAATAGAATTTAAAAAGATATACAAAACTCAATTTCTATCCTTTATTGTTTCATTCAACAAACATAAAATTCCTCTGTCGCATTGCTGGAGATGCGTCTGAACACTTTCTCATGGTTTCTGGCTTATCTTATGGGGGGCCAATAACAAAACTGCTGCACCAGCACTGATGCACAGGAAATCCTTTGAAAAGAACAGCTCTAGACCTTTGGGATATGAAGATAAGGCAGTTTCTTCCCTCATTAACAGAAGGCTTATTGCCATAGGTTTGATTTCAACATTTACCAGTAAGGCCTTGAATAATACCCTGGTTGGCAATATACTAAAACACAGTTAAATATTGAAAGTCGTGGCCTCTATTTTTGCATTTTTTTTTATCTCGCTAACATTAAATAGAATGTCTTAACAATATACCAAGAGGAATTCAATTAATTTTGGATAGAACACATCTATACTTTGAAGGCCTATCCTCTCATAACCTACATAACCAAGAAATGTGGACCGTTGTAAATTAGCTTATTTGATAGAATAGAGATACCAATATATTGCAAGTATATCACTTTCTCTCCAGAGGACAGGCTCATTGTTGTGTTGATTAATTAATATTCTCTCCTACTGCATCCAAGTAGGTTAAAGAAATGAAAAGAAACACGATAACAAAGCCAGCACAGCCAACATTTCTGGTTAGTTCCCACAGTGACTACAGAAATGCTTGTCACCTGCTTCCTCTTCTGGGCAGAGTAAGTTAGCTTAATGATGGCTCCTTTTTCAATATTTCTGGAAGCAAGTCTTAGAGTAGAATGGCCATGAAAAATAGCAAACATGTGTTTCCCAGAGGAAAACATGGTCTGTAGCAAGTGCCATCTCCACATCCATCTGTAGCTGTGTCTGCAGGAGATAAATGAGAGATAATGGCTTAATAATCAGAACATATAGAGTTGCTATTTATGAAATTTATTTAGCCTGCCTCACAACTCTTGGCTACTAAGTAGACTTTGGATGAGGCCACACAGCATTTAAGGGTCATTGATGAGGAGTGCCAAAACTACAGTAAATGTCAGTGAAAGTGTGAAGGTAGCACATTCCTGTACATGACAAGAAAGTGTTAAGAATAAATCCCAGGGTCCTATTTTTGTCCAGACACATGCTCAATACCCATCCAGAATCCTGCAGCTCTGAATATGCATAAAGACAACTGAACATTTAAGGAAGTTGATAGTAAGTGCTAAAAATATGTCAGTCACTGTTCATTTATTAAGAGAGACGGATACACTTAAAACACTATTTTTAAAAACAAAACTAAGAACTTGGCATCATGCCTTTACATGTGCCAGTACAGCTTTTCTAGGGATTGGAGTCACTATAGTGAATGAAAACACTCATTCCCTATTCTATTCCAGACAGGGAGACAGATGTCCATCTCGTATTAAATATGAGACAACAGGATATGGAGAGGATATAGTGGGTGTAACTAACAAGGGGATCTAGCTAAGCCTTGGGGTGTGTCTGAGATAGTTTCCTCAGTAAGTGAGGTCTTAGTTGGGAACTGGAGCACCCATGGAAGCTAGCCAGGAGTGAATAGAGGCTGAGATTGGGCAGAGGTTGAAGTCCAGAGATAGGATGGAATGGGAGAAGTTGTTGAGCTAGGATTGGATGTCATAATAGGGTAGACCTGTTGGCTAAATCCCAGAATATAAGAATTGGGTCTATAACCCCAGATCCAGAGCAGTGGAAGACCACTTACCAGGAGACAAAAGACCTAAGAGCTACTGCCAACTCAGATATGTTCCTTAGGTCAGCTTGCTTGTGCCCCTTGGTCTATCACAGTTCTTTTGCTCACATCTGTAAAAGTGTGGAAATAATACAGGATGGGGCAAAAGTAAGTTTAGAGTTGTTTATATGGAAAACAATACAATAATTGATAAATAATAATGCAAGAATAAACTCTGTTTTGAACACTCACAACTGTAAGGGGTGTATTATCATAAAACCTCAGCTTTAGCATTGACTTTTATACTACCAATAATGGAAGAATCTGAGTGTTGTAATTTTTTTTTAAACATGACGAAAGAAGTTCTTAGAAAAAAATATTTTTGTTAAAAGGGGGTCCCATATCTTTTCAGATTTATTTTTACCATATCTTGTAGATCCCAATACATAGGGTTTCAGACTTCAATTTGTTTTATATCCAGAGTATTAGCATAGGAAAATGAGTAATTTCACTCATCGCCACTATGAGTTCTACCCTTTGAAACATGGAAAATGATGCTTAGACTTACTCTATTATTAGAGAAGGAAATGGTAAAGGAAGTAATATAAGAAGGATTACCTTCCTAGGGGTCTTGGTCACCGTTGTTTGAGAGGCTCTCATTTTAATCTTCATGTTAGATTCAGCTCACTTTTATTTCATTTTGCTGTTGATGGCCCATCAAAGGTTTTAATTGGAAAATAGTAGGTTCTCATTTTCTCTCTGGGATTTATATATTTTTTGGAATCGGTGAAGTGTAGTTGTCAGATGGATACAAATTATTTAGAAGTGTGTAAGGCAAAAATCAATGTAATTCCCTGAAGGTACTCACACAGCAATTAAAAATATTAATATGCAACTCCTATATTATGCTCATAGAATCACAGAAACAATTTTGAGTTAAGAATATAACTTACTAATCAGGTAATCAGTGCTGAATGCAAATCTTCTCAAGTGAATGACTGCTTGCAAAGAATGGGTTTCCACAAAAGTAGAAACAAACATTGACAGCTGCATAGGGCCATGTGTAGATTTCTCTTACTGTAGTGTAGCAGGTGCTTGGATATGACAACAAAGACTGAAAAAGTTTACAGTGAAAACTAACTGAAAGTAACATTTGCAGCAATGAATGCTTCAGGCATCTTATTGTGACTTGCAAATAGTTTATTTCATGCAAACCTTAAATATATATGGTGACAATAACATGTATTACTAACTCTTGTCATTCTTCTTATCATCAACTAACAAGATGTACGTAGTAAGTGATGCATATTGATAAGTGGATAATGCACAGGGGGCTTCTGTTCCATACAGATTCTTCTAGAGGTTTTAGTATAATCTAAAAAAAAAAAATTCAGAGCTGGATTTAAATTTTGGTATCACCCTGTCATGACAGGGTGTTTAAAATGAATTTAAGAAAATTTCTACTCATGCAGTTCTTATTACAAAAAGAATCAAAATTTGATTTATAAATTTTTAGATAGAATGGAAAGAAGATATGGTCAGATCTAGGTATATAAAAAGCAGTTTATTTTCTTATGTATTTCCAAGTGGATAAATACACAATCAATTTAATACATGGAGGTGTGAACCATTTAAAATATGTATCAACTTCTGTATATATGAAGTCTTTTTATTATTGAAAAACCATTTATTTTAATAAAAGTAGCCATTATAAGTGCATTTAATGGTACATTATTGTATTCTAATATATAAGTCAGGTAGGTAGATTGAAAAACATAAACATAGATGACCACATAAGATTTTATATTATAATGTAATGGACAGGGATATATTAGTTACCAAGCTATCTTGTTAATTCTCCAAATATAACTTTATAAATGACTTTAGGATCTCCTTCCTTTTTACCTATTTAGCTAATTGTAAAAGTGGTCTTTGTGTTCAACATAATAGACATATCAAAATGAAAATAATTATGAGTTTCTTTCCTTATCTGGATTTTCCCATCATTAATTTTCAGTCATTAATGTAAAACATAATTATATCAAAACTATTTTTTCAATTCAATATTTACTTTATATCCTAGGCACTGTGCTAGGCTTTTGAGATAGAAATGAGTGAAGATCTCTTAATTAAATTACCTGGAATTAGACAATGATCCAGGGGTATGACAAAAGGACAGCAGGGCAAAATCTAAAAGTCGAAAGTAGTAAAATGTAGTGATGGAGGCAGAGACTACATAATCAAGATATATGACATTGCTTTTATTTTTTAGTACAATATCGGAGATTTCAGCAGAAAGTCTTAAATTATTCTGTCAGCTCTAAAAGAAGACAAATATTTAGACAGGAATCAGCTGCTCTTCTTTACTAGATTTATCACTATGTAAGGCGGCATAAGTAAAAGGGAGCTCGAGTCACTGACTTAATGTTCTTGAGTTTGTGTGGTAAAGTGATTCTCAGAAAGTTCATCCTTTGAATAGGATTTCAATCAGGAGCCCATCATTACTTGTCTCAACAGCCATCTTTGTCATTGCTTGAATTGTCGTTCAGGGGTGGGCAAACTTTTTGACTCGAGGGCCACAATGGGTTCTTAAACTGGACCGGAGGGCTGGAACAAAAGCATGGATGGAGTGTTTGTGTGAACTAATATAAATTCAAAGTAAACATCATTACATAAAAGGGTACGGTCTTTTTTTTTTTTTACTTTTATTCATTTCAAACAGGCCGGATCCGGCCAGTGGGCCGTAGTTTGCCCACGGCTGCTAGAGTCTAGCTAGTAAGAATCAAGCTAGACCTTTGAGAAGGGATAATTATTAATTTTATGAAGACTCCATTATAAGAGTAAGCTGATACTAGAGTTCCTCTATTCTGTTTGTGTCTTAAGTCAAGCCTTTAATTGACTGTCATAGACAATTTTTGAAGCCTGCCTCCAAGTAGAAAAAGCTTTTTCATTAATACGTTCTCTGGGGTGTGACATAGTGGGACTGAGACTAAACTTGCTGGCCTGGTTCTGCTCTCAACCACTTAAATAAAAATAAGTGACTTTATATCTTAGGGCTTCCATGTAATCAGCATAAAAATCACTGTACTTTCCTCCCACATTCAGGCTGAGAGCCTGCCATATAGGATAAATCATTTTATAATGAAATCCTCTTAGATGGACAATTAGGATGGTTTCACCTCCTCTGGCTTCCTTTCCCTTTCTTTTACTGCCATTCCCCTTCTCCTCCCAACGCCCCCCCCCCCCCCCCCCCCCACCATACTGAATGAGGTCAGAATATTCTGGAAACAAGTATATTCACATTTCTTTTTTTTTTTTCCATTTATTTATTTATTTATTTTTAATTAAATCTTTATTGTTCAGATTATTACATTTGTTCCTCTTCCCCCACCCCCATAACTCCCCTCCTTCCAGCTCCCACCCCACCCTCCGCCCTCACTCCCCACCCACTGTGTTCATCCATAGGTGCACGATTTTTGTCCAGTCTCTTCCCGCATCTCCCACACCCCTTTTCCCCCCAAGAATAGTCAGTCCATTCCCTTTTTATGTCCCTGATTCTATTATAATCACCAGTTCATTCTGTACATCAGGTTATTTATTCACTTGATTCCTAGATTCATTTGTTGATAGATGCATATTTGTTGTTCATAGTTTCTATCTTTTCCTTTTTCTTCTTCTTCCTCTTCTTAAAGGATTCCTTTAAGCATTTCATATAATACTGGTTTGGTGGTGATGAACTCCTTTAGCTTTTCCTTATCTGTGAAGCTCTTTATCTGACCTTCAATTCTGAATGATAGCTTTGCTGGATAAAGTAATCTTGGTTGTAGGTTCTTGCTATTCATCACTTTGAATATTTCTTGCCACTCCCTTCTGGCCTGCAAAGTTTCTGTTGAGAAATCAGTTGACAGTTGTATGGGTATTCCCTTGTAAGTAACTGAGTTTCTTTCTCTTGCTGCTTTTAAGATTCTCTCTTTGTCTTTTGCTCTTGGCATTTTAATTATGATGTGTCTTGGTGTGGTCCTCTTTGGATTCCTTTTGTTGGGGTTCTCTGTGCTTCCTGGACTTGGAAGTCCATTTCTTTCACCAGGTGGGGGAAGTTTTCTGTCATTATTTCTTCAAATAGGTTTTCAATATCTTGCTCTCTCTCATCTTCTGGTACCCCTGTAATTCTGCTGTTGGTACGTTTGAAGCTGTCCCAGAGGCTCCTTACACTATCTTCGTATTTTTGGGTTCTTTTTTCATTTTGCTTTTCCGGTTGGGTGTTTCTCACTTCTTCGAATTTCAAATCTTTGACTTGATTCTTGCGCTCCTCTGGTTTGCTGTTGGGAGTCTGTATAATATTCTTTATTTCAGTCAGTGTATGCTTACTTTCTAGATGGTCCTTTATCACACCATCGAGGGTCTCATTAGATTTCCTGTACATCTCATCAAGTTTATCGACAGACTCTAGAAGCCTCTTGAGAGACCTCAAAAGTGTGGTTCTGAACTCAATATCCTCC
Source organism: Myotis yumanensis (assembly GCF_028538775.1). NCBI lineage: Eukaryota > Metazoa > Chordata > Mammalia > Chiroptera > Vespertilionidae > Myotis > Myotis yumanensis. The sequence goes on from NW_027223754.1 coordinate 196,584,086, forward strand.
CTTGATAGTTTTGTCCTGTTTCTTTGTCTCCGCATTTTTTACGCTTTCTTGGTACACCCCCTAGTGGCCTTTGTGCACAGTCTTGTTGTAATTAAGCCTTGATTGTTATAGTTAATACTAGAGGGATTTGACCTCCAGGCCGACTGGCTGTGATAATCAGCTGTGTTTGCAGTGGAAGAACTTGTGTCCTCTAGGGAGGTGCTAATCTAGCCTTTGCCTGAGGCTATCTGGCAAATGCCTCTGTGCAGGGCTTGGGCGGGGCGGGTCCCACGGGATCAACAGGGCGGAGGAGGGAGCAATTATGGCTGCTCTCAGTCCGTCCCCAGGGGCTCTGCCTCTCTGTCCCAGCAACAGCTGCAAACCTCGAAGGGACCGTAGCCAGACAGTCCTGCTTCTCCCATTTGAGTCTGGGTCCCTAGAGACTCGCCCGGATCTGGAGCTCTGAGTCTGAGGCTCCCTCTGGATTGAAACAGACAACCGCGCCCTCAGCCACCAGCCCGCACCGTGCGCACTCCCCATCTTAGTATTTTACTTCAGCACTGCACCTCCTCTGACTCTCGGTTCCTCCTAGTTGTAGAACTTCCATTCAGCCAGCCTTCCTGTGGTTCTGGATGATGTCCGTTCTGTCTTTTAGTTGTATTTTTGAAGTGGTTGTTCAAGGCAGCAAACTCCAGCGTTAACCTATGCCGCCATCTTGGTTCATATTCACATTTCTGAGTACCAGTGACATGTGTGAACTTAAACGATCCTTGTAATGCTATTTTTACTGCACTGTATTAATGTTTTATACTTATGTTTATGTCTTACCCACTAGACTGACTCATCGTGTGCCTTATTTCTTCAAATTCCCATGATCTAACCTAGTTTTTGACACATAGTGGGTGATCATAAAGATTTGTTGAATAAGTTAATTAGTGAATAGATCAGTTAACATAAGCATGGTTACATTCCGAGACTTCCAATGGAGGAAACATATTTACAGAAGATTTAGTATAATTATCTCATAAGATGGAGTGATCTGCCATGTTAGATACAAGGAAATACATTTCATTAATTTGATCTGTTTCATAATTTCAGAAATTAATCTTGTCATTTTAGTGAGCTACAGTTAAATTTCTATGAGAAACATTTTCTGCCAGTGCCAACAACAGATGAAGGTATTAAAAAACCCTGTTCATGTAGACCAGAGAAGGGCCGGTTAAGCCCAGAGAGAAAATAAGATCTTTGCTTTTCATTGTTGTCAACTAATAAATGATTTCTATGAGTCACTTATTTACTTTGTAATTGAGCAAGTCATAAAATGAATTGAGCATCCACAGATTTGTTGCAAATGAAGATGTATTATCATGTGCTTTTATTAAATAAGAAATTGAATTTTCAAGATAGTTAAAAAGGTTAGTACATTGTATGATCATAATGCCATTATTTGAACAAGTGATTTTTCCAGTTTGTGTCAGTAGAATATTAGTTAGCCTATTTGGAGAAAATATTTTCACTAAATTGGCAGGTGCTTGAATTCATTGGTCAAAAGTGCCTTGATCTTTTATCACATAGGGAGTTACTTCCAGAAACCTGGTAGGTGATACAAATATGTATCACACATGTTTACTCTATGTGACACTTACAAAAATGGTCCAAATTAAAAAATTTTTTCAATTTATTCCTAATCTGTCTTGGCTCATTCTTACCAAACAAGTGAATGTGTTGAATTATTTTTCATGCACAGTTTTTTCTAACTTGAATCTAACGGTTGATTTGTCATTATGCACACACCGTTTATTCACATGGAGTCCATGATTTGAGTCTTGTTTCTCCTCTCCTAAACTTTTTTTTTAAATTATTGTTTTCTACATCAACCAGCTTCTTCTGTTATAGGAATGACAATTCAAAATTTGATATAAATTTCAAAGTTGAAAGTCTTTTAGAATTTTGATCTCTAATTGTTTGAAACTATAGAGCAGAGAAGGGAACATATTTAAAGGAGAACAGATTTCTACTGGGAACTTGTGATAAATTCTGGGAAATGGTACTCCTCTTTACCAGGGAGATACAAATTATTTCAAAATGTTTCTCTTTAGAAATTCCTTGACATTATTTTCCATTTTACATTATTTTTTATTTTCTAAAAAGGAGAGTGTGGAATAGTGGAAAACATATACAATTTGGTCCCGAGGTCCCTAAATTTTACTCCTGACCCTGGGATTTACTTATGGTGTGACTCAGGGCAGGTTATTAATCTGCTGTGTTTCAGCTGTTTCATGTAGGAAATAAATGTCATTTTGAAGAGTAAATGAAATGACTAATTACAGCAGGATTAAAATTGGAATGAATTGACCTATAGAGAGATGTTTACTTTGTAGTTGTAAATTGGGGCATATGATGAAGACAAAATGGCTTTGAATCCATTAAGTCTCATTGGTTAACAGGAACCATTGCTTTACAGAAAATTTTTGTTCATTTGGATATAGTTTTAGCTATTGCGACCACTTGATCTTAACCAAGGCAATATTCAGCAGGTAAAAAACCCTATGTTTAGATTTTTTTTAATTGGTTTCATGAATACAGACTGGAAGGGACCTGGCTTATCTACAGTTCCAATAAGATCTAGCTGCTTTAAATTGCTGCTTTATTCTTATAATTCATTCGTCCAATATTTATTGAGTTCTTACTGTGTGCTCAGAACTAGAAATGGAGCAGTAAACAAAACAGACAAGAATTCCTGCCTTCATAGCCCTTCTGTTTTAATTAATCATAAACTCAACCCAACACAAATCCAATGATGTTGCTGTAGAGAAAAAGAAAGTGGGGATTCACTTTTCTATTGCAGTTTCCAACTACAGTCAATCAGGACTCTAATGGGTTTAACACACTTGTTTTCTTGTTTCTTTTTGGTGGTACAAAATAAAGGGCATATTGGTAAATTGCAGTGTCTTGGGAAGATAGGACCATGAACGTTTGAAACCATAAGCACTGTAAACGGTGAACTAGTAGAGGTGGGCGAAGCAACTAGGTAGGTCATGTTCAGAAGAGAAAAGGGCTGCAGCAGAAGACAGCTGACCTCAAGCATTGAAGGGGCTGATCCAACAGAAAGGCAACCGACTGACTTTAGGTTGCTCCAAATATAGGACTTGAAAACAAAGAGTGGCAGTTTAAAAAAAAAAAAAAAGTAGATTTTAGCTCATGACAAAGAATTTTCAATTGAGAAGAGTTATTCTGTAAATAAGAGGTTGTCAGGGAGCAAGCTTCCTTTTTGCTGAGGGTGACTTGGCAGGATCTGGAAGAACAGGTTCAGGGCTCCTCTCTGAGTGGGAGTCTGGCAGATATGCCTTGGATTCTCCAACCCTGTGACACCATTTTTTGCTCTATAGTTAACCACTGCAATCATTGACAGCCCAAAAACTCAGCCCAAAAACTTTCCAATGACAATTATTGCTCTAGGTTTCTAACCTTTAAAGTTTTTTTTACAAGTTTGCATCTCCAAAAGTATCTCTCTACCTGGGAGAGGTAAATTTTATATGAAAGGAGAATGAAGCCTATGTTGTTTATCAGCCATATTAAAGAATTTTGGGGGGTGTATGGATTTCACTGTTGTATTTTAAAATGGAGACTCCCTTGGAGATTTGCCTGTCCAAATCCATTTTCTTGTCAAGATTGAAGATGACAGGTTATTCTAATGCCCAAATATTAATTTCTGTAGTGTATCTATGTATTTCATTGCCCAGCCAACTATGAATTTTCTGGATTTCGATTAGCTTGTCCTAAATCCCTGGTAAGCTAAATTTCTCTAACAGTCTTCAATTCGTTGCATTAAATGCCTGTTCAGCCTTGGAAGATATATTGATTTTTTTTTCTTAGCGAAGTGACAAATACCATTTTCATGACCATAATAGAGATTGATTATATTTTATGGAACACACAGAGAGAGCTGATCTCAGTGCGACAACCTTGGGGCTTACAAAAATGAAAAAATCATTTGAATTAATAATGAAGTTAATAAATTCATCTGTTGCTGATGAAGTAGAAGTATTTTGAGAGAGAAAGTGAAACATTCTGTTCTGCAGCTCCACAGACACTGGAAAGATTTAAGACCAATTTCAAGATTTTGCAGGTCCTGGTTTTGTGATATCTTTTAAAAAGTTAATGGTAATTGTTTTCAAACCTAAAGCTATGACATTAACCCCCGGCACAACCTGGGCATGTTGCATCATAGTATTTATAATGAATGACATTTTTCAATTAAGTCAGGACAAAAGTAAATCATAATCAATGTCAACTATATGTGAAATATCAAGTGGTCTATGGGGAGCAGTCTATGTTTCTAATATGATTTATGTAACCTCAATTTAAAATTCATTCTAAGCTCTTTACAGGTAGACCTTAACTAGAGCTAATGTTATATTTTTATCATTCTGCCTTGCTGCACAGCAGCTTTTACTTTATAATCTAAAAGGAATTTTAAAAACAAATGAAGAATATGCACACATGTCATAAACTTTATATATGTAAAGGATACATCTGATTTTTTTAGAGCTAATAGAAATAAGAAACAAACGTTAAATATTTTAAGGTGTTAAAGTTGTTATGGTGGACCCAGGAAACATTGCTAGGGAAGATTATAGAATTACTTTTGTGGCGTTGGGGAGGGAGGAGGAACATTTAAAACAAGGAAACCAGATTTTGTCTGTTTAGGGATTTTTTCCATTTGTCATTTTCTATCCCTGTCACCTAACATTGTATCAAAAATAGTACCTAGTACCTCTTAGAAACTCAATAGTACTGTATTTGTTAAATGAATAAACAAGTTTTACTAATAGTAGAAAGAAATACAAATGATCATAAAAGCAATGTTGTTAAGGTACTAAAATGTACCATGGGATTTTACTATTTTATCTCTAATATTTTCAGTTCTTACATAGCTATAGGGCGATAAATCTTGGGGTATGATTGGGGGGAGAAAAATAAATTAGCATAGTTGAAGTTGAAGATATTTATATATGTTCTGAAATATATGCTTACATGTTAGGTATAGTTATGGGGGGAAATGACCTTACCTAAGGATTTGGGAAATACCAGAGAAATTGTTAGGGATATTTTGGTGGCCCATTCTTTTATTTTTATTTTATGATTGTCTGACACATAGAAACAGTATTCTTTTAAAAATATTTTCTTAATTATTTCACAAGTGTACCTTTGTCTCTTCTATCAGCTCCTTGTTGGTGAATTTTTTTTAGTTCCTTTCTAAATGTTCTCTGTGTGGACCTGACTGTACCGTTGGGTTCAAAGGGTTTCTTAAACTCCATACACTGGAGAGATGAAACCTTCAGTTTTAACATATTTATGTTTAAATGATAAAAAACCATTTCAATAATAGCTGACTGGTGTGTATTTTTTTAATCATATATCTAGAGAAACCCTTTTATGTTATTTTTAAATTTTATTAAAAGTTCTAACTTTACATTTATGGAAAGGATACTTCACTTAAGAACTTCATGTTTGCTTAACTAGTCTCACAGTGTATAAAACATGAACTTAAAAAATGATTTAAATAAAATAAGAACAGTGGGACTTGCTAATTGCCATCCAACTCTATGAAACTCTGCATACGTTTTCTCCTCATTATTTCCTATCTGAATAGGCTTGGGAAGCTGTGCCTTTCACTGTAGCCTATACAGCCAGCAAAGGTGTCCCTTTGGAACTATTAAATACATGAAAATGTGACTACATCATCACTATTTTATATTTTACCTTCTCGTATTTCTTAAAATTGGAGTAAAGCTACAATCCAGATTAAAACCAATTGCTAAAAAATTGAAAAAACTGGGAAATATATATACAAATCTACTTAACTCTAGAAAATTTCATGTTGAAGTTATGGGTTTGTTTTTTAAAATAAATTTTCTGACTTCTAAAAATTACATAAATTAGTTTTTAAATTTTTTAAATTGCTATGTTGGTGTAGAAAAAGCTTCATCTTTTACATAGTATAAATTTAGCAATATAAATAGCATCTGTTGGATGTCATTATGAAAATGAATTGCTATTAAACTTAAGTGTAAAATAAGTGTTCATATTCAGCATTCCCATATATTGTAAGTTATGAATTTGTGACTATAACTGCATAGCTTTCTGTAAGACATATGTACTTGATGTAATTATTTTCTTACTTATGTTCTTATATAGTGTCTCCACCTTTTTTCTGTAGATTAAGGGTTCTGTGAGCATCTCTGTGTGTGTATTTGCACTTCTGTAGTTATATTCTAAGCTAGACTTTTTGTTGTTAAAGAGTGTGGGCATTTACAATTTTGGTAGGCATTATAATTTTGGTAGGCATTATTGATATATAGGAAATTCTGATAAAATTCTGGGTTATACTTTTGAGAGAAATAAAAATGTTGATATTTATTTAGAGCAAAGGTAATTATTATTAGCACTCACTTAGGATAAAATAAGAAATTCTGATTTGGACTTCTTGCCTAGCATTTCTTCATGTCTCCCAACCCTCCTTTCACAAAGTCCTTCTAACATATCCTTCAGTTCACTCTCCCCAAATACTTTTAAGGTTCCCTGTTGCTGCTAAGAGATTAAAATAATATTGCAATTTGTGAGTTTAAGAAATCCAGTTTCTCAGTTCTCATCACTGAAGATTCTCATTCACAAGGTCTGGAGTGGGTTGGATCATCTGAGTTTTTAGTAGGATTGCCAGGTGCTTCTTCAGACTGCATCTTGAGAAAGACTGGGGAAAACCAGTCTTATGTACAAGTAAAGAAAGACTCCTCATAATTATGTGTTAACATCACGCATGTTTCTCTGTCCTCTAGCTGAATGGGATTATGTGCTCTCTCTCACTTTGGATTCTAGATTCTTCTATCTGTGTACTTAACCCCTAGAAAACCCATTCTCTCCCTTTTACTTCTATCTCTACACTATTCTTCATGTCCTAAATCAAATTACACCTCTTAAGTGAGTTTCATTTCCCATTCTCAGGAAATTATCATTTCTTCATCCGACAGTGGTCCATTTCTATAGCATGTATTTACATCATACAATTGACATTTAGGGTTTAGTATTGTTCCTTTTGGTTCCCATGTAATTATCTGTATCCCTCAGTGCCTTTCACATACTCAACAGTGTAAAAAAAATGCGTAGGTTGAGGAGTAAGTGAGACTGTAATTAGACTGCTAGGGAGCAGGTCAAAGACTACACTCCAACTCCATGAAACCACTTCATGATGTTTTGCCACTTATTCTACTCTTGAGAGACTCTATGATTGCTTGTTTAGGTAAACAAAACCAAAGCTAATGCTTACCATATATTTGGGTCTGTGAATCACATATTTAAACCATTCTACATGGAGTGCTTGAGAAAGTTAACCCATACAAAAGGTAAAGTTTTAAAACTTAACTTGAAATCTAATGTTATAACTTCATATAATTCCCCCTGCCCCCGTAGGTCTGTATTGCTAAAGGTCGAGCTTGCTTAGCTTTCTCAAAAGAAAATTGTTTTTATGTTTAGAATAATTTCTTATCAGTAGCTACATCATAGCACTGGGGCGCAATCATTAGAATAAATGTGACATTTGTCACAGGCACAGAACCATAAGTGCATCTGCGGCGCTGTATTCTTGCCATACAGAACCAAATGATATAATTTAGCATAGCAATGAATATAACCTGGCATGGTGTTCATAAAAATTGGGGTATACTTCATGCTACTAAAAATGATAATTTCCTGAGAATGGAAAACAGAAATCACATAATTTACCGATATTATTCAAGCTTGATTCAAGGAAACCATTATTCACTGGAAACATATTTTGATCATAAGGCAGGCATCTCTCTAATACCGTTCCACAACATAGGCAAATTAGCACTACCTATTTTTATTTTCAATTTTGAAAAGAAAGCACTTGGTAAGTCACCTTGGGACAATGAAGGTGATTTATTAATTTGTCATTTCTCTGGACTGAAACCATTGTGACCAATAAAAAGACATCCACGGGACATATATTCCTTTCTCTTAAAACTAGCAGTTTAATATTATGGCCGGCTGGTCTCCCGTAGGTTTGACTGTGGAGGAGCAGGTGTGCTCTTCCAAAGTGTCTTTACAAGTGTCTCAGTGGGGTTTCCCTCCCACGCCTCCGCAGGAGACAGCTCATCTGTTTAATCCTTATGTTTTCCTCAACCTTTCTTATTATGCAGACAGGGTTCTGAGGCTCAGCTGGATTTTGACTCTCCGAATGAATTGATGGGGCTCTTTGATCTTAACTGTGTACTGCATCTGTTTCATCCTTCCTCTTCATGCTTAGTCTTCCAAACTCCCATTTTGGCTAGAGCTCTTAAAATAAATGAATAATTGTACAAACAAATAAAAATTGCCATTTAAAACTCAGCTACAAACTTTATTTTTCATTTTGGATCTCTTTCTCTCTCTCTTGCTCTCTCTCTCTCTCTCTCTCTCTCAGGCAAACTTTCTTGGAAAAAAAAATCCCCAAAGCAGTTTAATTATGTTACTCTGTAAGAGAACACCAGACTTGAGAATATTTAACTATGAATGCATATGTGCTCTGTAGAATCAGATTAGCATCAGAAATAAGAATGACTGACTATTACAATTTAGTGAATAGCATGGTAGCTTCATATTGTATTAATAGACCACATCAAGAGCAAAAGGTGTACAGCTTACTTAGAAAAATTTACCATAGAACAATTGAGATCCTATTCCTCTTTTTGATGGGAGTGAGGAAGACGGAATTGCAGAGAAAATCAGTTAGAATCAGAACTAATCCATATGGAGAATTCATTCTAGGTCACCCGATTCTAAAATAATAGCATTTCTTTTCAACAAATCTTTAAAATGAAATGTGTAGGTTCTTGTGTGAAGTGGGAGTAGAGGGATGTTCGATGAATGGCATGTATTGTTTACTTACCCACATAAAAGCATATAAAGTTATGATTAATTCAACCGGAAAATATCAAGTTTTTATCTGAGTAACCTTTGATAGTCTAATCTGGTATTTTGGAGACTTGTACTAATTCTTTTTTATTTTTAATATCCCATGAATCTTTTTTTTATCTTGGAGTGTACCATGATCTTGTGATGATAACATAATGTCAAAGTTGTCAGAATAATTACAGCTGGGCAAAAAACTGCTGTTTCCTAAGAGCCAGAAGCCCTTGAGAGAGTTATGAAAAGGTCTTTCTTCAAGAGGAGGAATATTGTGATATGACCTCTATTAAACATGTCTTTATCCCAATATAGATACACTAAAAATACTAATAATTATTAGTAAAATGTCATAATAAACATTTCCCTTAGAAACAAAGAAATAAGATATATAAGGAATTGGATACCTAACTATAACTAAATATTGCTATTTTAAAAATATTTAGCCCCCACATGGCACTCTATTCTGAACTAGGGAGATTTTCTTCACTATTTTTGTGCTTTCCATATGGAATCTGAGAATAACTGTGCAGGAAGGTTACTCGATCCTTCTTTAGGCAGAACTACTCTGAGACTCACTAAAGGTTACTCTCCTCTAACCAGTGTATTTATCTTGATACCAGCTGGGGTACGCTTTCTTTTTGTTTGTTTGTGTGTTAATGTTGCAATAGGACAGAAAAGACCTCCCAACCAGCCAACATAAGATATGTGCTTTCAATGCATTTTAGTTAGCTTCCCTGACTTTATTTGCTTTAGCTTCTTATCTCACACTCCCGATTGCTGTGTCCCCTCTGTAAAATGTAGACAAAAATGTTTACACTCTTAGTCTATAATGATTCTGTGCTGCTTGAACTTCCAAAATATACAATTTTGCATTGCCCTTATGAAATGGATCAGCACAAACTAAAATCTCATTTTTCCCCCATGCCCCTTTTGTGTAAAAGCTTCAGTAATGTCTATCTGATTCATTGATGTAACTAACTCCCAGATCAGTGCAGCTCACCAGATTGGAATTTATTGAAAATATACTAAATTTTACCCTGGTTTGGTAGTTCAGTTGGTTAGAGAATCATTCTGATACGCCAAGGTTGCAAGTTCGATCAGGGCACATACACGATTCAACCAATGAGTGCATGAGAAAGTGGAACAACAAATTGATGTTCAAAAGATACTAAATTGCTACCTGCACAGTTCCTTGTATTCATCAATTCAGACCCATATTCATTCTTAACTTACTTGCTTATTATTTCCTCCTAATAGTAATTGGGTAATTCACTTGAATTCCATTATTCTATCTAAATGTGAAAGGTGATTTTCTTGCATTATGTTCAAGAGAAGGGAGGGAAGAAAACATTTATATTGGGTGTTTTGGTGGAGATGTAGCTCCTAACATTCGTCCTTTATGGGTTCTCTGATCATGCCTTTCTTTGGTCTATGATGCCAAGCATGGCCTCAATTCTTGAACATCTCATGCACTTGTGTACTTCTAGAGAACTAGCCTCAGCTCCCAGAACTTACCCAAGGCTATCTTATTTTGTCTGAATGACCCATTAGTAGATCATGAAATCTACTTAGTAGACCATAACCAGCATTTAAATTTAAAAAGGGGATAATAGAAAGAATATCAACGTGTTGTTTGTGGTAAGAATAAGTATTGTTTCATGAACATGCTTTTTTCAAAACCATTCCGAGTGTGTGTGTGGTACTTGGTGGTGTTACATGTGTTTCCTTGCCATGAATCCAGTAAAAAAGAAAAAGAAAAAGAAAGTCTGAAAAACAAAACAAAACTAAAACTGAGTTAGCCACATAGTTAAGATTTGCCTGGATGATAGGCTTTAGAACTTAGAGTAGTGTTTTACACCAGTTATCCTGAAGCAAATCAAATGAATTAGCTGATAGCAACAGAAATAATGGAAGCTTAGCAAATATTTCCAGAATTGTTAAGTTAGGACATATGAGCTTACTGAAGGAATAATATTCTTACTGATTAAACCGTTTAGCTTTAAGTAGTTGTTTTAGAAACAGCTATGAATATTTAGTTACACAAGAAATCATATGTATCACAAAAAGGGATTTTTTTAATACCTTATTTTGGTGTTGGGCCAAACAGAATGTGTCTAAACTACGACTGTATACTTGTGTTATAACAAGCAAGGAAATAACAGTTATCTCTCTTCTAAAATATCTCAAGGCTAACATCTTTGCCTTTTCACTTAAAAAGTCTTAAAAAATGTGACCCTGACATTATGAATGATATAATTGTTCTTTTTCCCCTCACCTTTGTATCGACCAGGACTTAGAAGAAATTGTAGCTGTACCTTTATGGTACACTAGTATTTTATTTTAGGACTAAGAAACATAAGTGAAGTTGAGCAAGGTTAGCATGAGAGAGAGAAACATATTGATAAGTGGTTTGGTATTCCTTGTGTTCATTACCAAGCATGTCCTTCTGTAAAGTCTGCAATGGTTTAGAACCTGGGTACCCTGTTACCAGCAGCAGCAGCCTTACTTCAGAGCCATCAGACATGAGGAAAGTCAGGCTCCACCCCAGACCCACTCAATCAAAATCTGCATTTTAACATGATCCCTGAGTGACTTACATGATCATGGATGTGGGAGAAGTGTAGGTCTATAGGATAAGTATTACCAGTTGCTGTATGGACCTGTATTCATTTCTTGGCTAACACTTGCTGTGGAAAAGAAACATCAGCACATGGAAAGAACCAGCAATTTTTCATACCCTACAACTGCGATTGACTAGCTAATGGAATTTAAAATAGATGATGATGACAATGACAATGCTGCTGATGAGAGCACCCATTACCAAGTATCCCACGTGTTGTCCATTGTGTCTAGTGCATTAACTAGCCCGTTTAACCATCATCATCCCCCTATGAGATCAATGATGTTTTACAGATGAGGCAACACAAGCTTCAGGTTGTCTCAGATCACCCTGTTGTCAAGTCGAGCATTCCCATGCATATCTGTGGTTGGTATTGGTCCTGTGGGAGCAAATGTATCAAATAGGAAGCAAACGTATCACTTGGAAGATGCCTATGGAAGTATCAATCGACATCTGTTTAGAATTCAGGGGTCCTCAAACTTTTTAAACAGGGGTCCAGTTCACTGTCCCTCAGACCGTTGGAGGGCCGGACTATAGTTTAAAAAAACTATGAACAAATTCCTATGCACACTGCACATATCTTATTTTGAAGTAAAAAAAAATACAAAACGGGAACAAATACAATACTTGTATTTGCATGTGGCCCACGGGCCATAGTTTGAGGACCCCTGGTTTAGATAATGCTTATGACCATTATCTAAAATTTTGGATGACCATGAGCAATGAGTTCTCAAAATTTTAAGCCCACATCAAACTTTAAGGTGATCAGTTCACAATTTATTATATAGTAGGTGTATGCGCTATATACAAACATTTGTATATTTGGAACATGAAGAGAAGGCTCTGTATTTGAAATGACTCTAGAATTGTACAAAATGTAGAAATGCAGTCTGCCTCTCTGGTGCTGAATTAAATCCTTTCTAAGGAAAACAGCCTTTGAGAAAGGAGATGCTTCAGGAATATCTACCGTTTGGCATTTATGGGGTGGAGAAAATGAACTCATGCAACAAATGCAGTTGAAAATAGCATTGAAATGAAAGATCGAAGCAAAAGGTAGTGAGGTCATGTTATGGTTCAGAAAACCAGCTCTGTGTATCCTGTGTACCACTGGGCAGACATAAGCTGGTGAATTGTGCCTACCAGCATGGGAAAGTGGAGGGTGTCCAGGCTTTTTTATAGAGAAACTGAAATATACTGGTTGCACATTTAAGTAGGGATAATGAAATTTTTAAGTGGAATTTGTTAATGTTTTAAAAACAAATATGTTTTATAACACATTCATGCAGTAGCAAATAATATACTGAAAAGAGTAGTTTTTCTTCCACTTCTGCCCCCCAAGCCCCTGTTTTCCTGCTGAAGCAACAACTATGAGCAGTTTCTTGTGTATTTTTCAAAGATAGTCTCTAAATATAAAAACAGTATGTACATAATACTCATTAAACAAAATGATAAAAAACAATACACATGATTCTGCACCATTCTTCTTTCTCTTAAAATGCATCATAGGAATAATTTCAGATCAGTACTCCATTCATTTTACAACTACAGGGCATTCCCCAATATGGATATACCTCATTTAACCAGTTACCTTTGGTGACTTTTTACATCACCCTCAGTCTTTTGCTGTTACAAACAGTAGTGCAATGAAGATCCTTGTCCACCTGTTATCAAACATATGTGAATTTATGTGTTCTCCACTCTTCACAAAGTCCCAATTTAATTTTACTATACAATAGCTAAGCAGTGATGAAGAAATATCCAATGAGCAAAGGAGGCAGAGTCATACTAATAATTGCTTACATCATTTACTCTGTGGTAAGTACGTGATAGTAGTCATTTAATTCTTATTACTCTATGGGGAAGTTAATTGCTGTTGTTGTTAATTATGTAAGTGATAAAGCCAGGATTTGAATTGACCCAAAAAGCTTGATTCCAGATCCCTGGCTCCTATTGTGGGGCTGCACTGCTGCCCAGCCATTCCACTGCCACCTCATCAATGACAGAGCATGTATTGGATACCTACGATGCACTTGACATGTATTACTTAACATTCACAATAGCATTATGAGGTGTTGTGGGTTTTTTTTAAACACCGTCTTAATGAGTTTGAATAAATTTCCCCAAGTGCCAGAGCTAGGAAGTCAGGAGCAGGAATGGCATGGAAGCAGAACATCTGACTCCTGAGACCACAGCATAACAGAGACAGGAATTTAGGCATTTGGATTTACATCCAGCAGGCTGGAAGACAGAAAGGAAATGAATATATGACTGGGACTTTAATGGAACATATTCAAGTGATCAGAGGGATTAAGAAGGGCTGTTGCAGGGGCCACTGGAAGACAGTTGGTGGCACATCTGTAACAACATCTATAGCAGAGTGAGACCTGGTGGTCTGTATGAATCCATGGTTCTCCATAGATAGTGTCTCCAAGTCTAGATTGCTTTGTTCTCACTCACTGCTTCCATCTTTCAAAATCCCACACCTATACATAGTATTGTGTAATAAACATTTGTGATGTGGCACCAGCATGTCTTAGAGAAAGGTGACTTTGCTCTGAGTCAGAATTTGTGCCCACAGGGAACAGAAATCAACAAGTGCCCACCCTGGAAAATAAAAGCAAGAGCACTGAGGTTGCTCCTGGGGTCCATTCCTCCAGGTCAATTTCTTCCGTCTCCACTGAGTTTTTCTAGCATTGCCTCATTTAATTCAGTTACTTTTATGTAATGTCTCAGAAAAAGTAAAAGTTGTAGTTAATATCAAAAGACATGTCTGGACTGTTTATTTGGTTATTATAGTAAAGATAATGACGAAGCTACATAATGAGTATTTACTGCAGATCAGGAAATATGCAGAAGGTTTTATATGGGTTATCTGGTTTAGTACCAAATCCCTGTCAGAAGGATATTAGTATGATTTTTGTTCTCATTTTATAGATGTGGTTTTTAATTTCTAAGTTTTTTTTTTTAAATTCACAATTATAATTCGGTAAGGCATGCTTTTGCCTACACAGCTTTGCCATTCCACCTTGAGCAAAGAAGAAAGTACTTTCTAACTCCACAATGTATTTTCTATTTTTGCACATGTCCTTCCGGTCTATGTCCAAGTACACTCAGCAATTAATATGTGTACAATTCTGTATTCTGATTTTTTCATTCAGTATGGTCACAAGAAGTTGGTTTCTCAGTCATCTTCATTATCACATAATGACTGCATATGAGTAATTGCTATAATTTCTTTAATAATTTCCCTCACTAGGGACATTAGGTTGCTTCCATTTTCTCTTATAGATGCTACTACAATGAGAAAGTTTGTGTTCATAATTTATTTTATTCTCTTTGCATTTCCTAGGAGAAAGCCCCTTGTTCAGTCAAAGAGTAAAGACCCGTTTGACTCATTCTCTAACTTTCGGAGTTAGAATTATTTTCATGGGAGCAAATAGCGAGCATTATTGATATACTTATTCTGTAATCTTAAAGGAAATGTCTATTTTGAACCATTTTTGGGAATTACCTGTTTTTCAGTATTTTAATTGTATAATATGAATGAATATATGCTAATTAATATATAGTAAACAGCATAGGCCTAGTGAGTGATGCTTTTGCATTATTTAATTTTATAAGTAGACGAATTGGGCTTGGAGGAGGATGGTATGTACAACAAAAGTATTCAATCATCAACAAGTATTTTTTGAGAAACTACTATGAGCCAGGCCCCAGGATTGTCACCAAGTTGATGATGGTGAGTGTGGGGGGCACAGCTCATTTCCCTACAGAGCATTACTAAACACTCACATCTAAGATGGTCTTGTCCTTGACCTTGTGCCACAGCTCACTCTTGTCCTTGTAACACTTCTGACTGCTTTCTTCTTTTGCTTTTGTGGACTCTGACTCATTTCTTAATATCAGTGCAATCACAAAGGGTAAAGAATATCTTACTTCCAGAGATAGCTATGTATATATTCCTAAGAATTCCTGAAGCCATAATTTTCCCCTCCCATCTCTGTGTTGGTAGGATTTAAGAAACCTTTTTATTTTTCTAGGATGAAAGTATTTTGCTCTGTAGTTTGGGAATCCCTAATTATCTTAACCCCATGACATATATCGTACATTGCATCTAAAACATTGATCTTTTTAGCATTTTAGGCTAGATAGACCAAGTACAGGAACTTTGGACCCTTCATTACAGGAACATCCTCATGTGAAAATAAAATGTAAATTTAGGGTATGTACCATGGTTTATTAATACACTGCACTATAATGGCGATTTTCACAAGTAGCGATAACCATTTTGGTCCCTTGCAGTGGTTCTCAACCTTCTGGCCCTTTAAATACAGTTCCTCATGTTGTGACCCAACCATAAAATTATTTTTGTTGCTACTTCATAACTGTCATGTCGCTACTGTTATGAATTGTAATGTAAATATCTGCTATGCAGGATGGTCTTAGGCGACCCCTGTGAAAGGGTCATTCGACCGCCAAAGGGGTCGCGACCCACAGGTTGAGAACCACTTCTTTAGGGAGTCAAATATATAGAATTCCTATGTAAAATGCACTTCAGAATTGCATTTTAACTTTTCACCAAATTCTTTCATCCCAGAAAGACCTACTAATTTGTTGATGAATATAACTTTGTCATGCTGTATATTACTCTTTTTTTCAACTCTGCAGTGCACAATTTTTACTTTACTGGTGCTTAAAATTTCAATGGGGAAAAATAACATTTAGTAAATATGATGTTGGTTTAATGGCTTACTATGCAGATTAAGCTTTTCCTGATCAATTGAATGTTTCACTACCAGAAATGTTGTTTTATCATTTTATAGGAATGTTACGCATGTTACCTAATATGCATTTAAATTTTAGTAAAATCATTATATGCATTTGGGTGTATAATTACCTATTGATCTATTGATTGATAGATTTATACTTCTATATGATTCCAGTGTACTGACTTTTTTCAAGAGAAAATTTGTATTAGGACCTAAAGATAAATGTCTACCTCTCAATCCAAAGTTGTATAAATGATCCTTAGCTGAGATGCCCAAATTAGTTTCTCACATTATTCTATATAAACATGATTTGAATTTATATGTGAGGATATGTTCCAGAAATTGAAATGTATAGAGTCCTGTTCTTGATGAAAAAGGGGCCGCTGGAGGCAATAATGTCAGAATACCACTTGCATGGTTTGAAGTAAGGCTACTTAGCTATGACGCTGGCTCCTCTGGGTAACAATCTGCCCATTGATATTAGCAAGGTAGCACAGAGGTGGGAAAGAAAATACAAAGCCATCTGGAAAATGAACTCTGATAGATTTTTATAAAATTTTCCTTAAATTTCTAATACCCAATATCCTTAACACTGGGATTGAAGTCCTTCCTATTGTGACTTTGCACATACTGTTTGAACTCGAACACTTGGAACTATATGTCTGAGAGCTGAATGTGTTCTTGGTCCCAAATCACTCTTGTCACTGTTCGGAAAGCAGTGCAAGACAATAAGTAGTATTCACCTGATTGCTTTCCTGCTCCAAGACAGCCGGTGACACGTGTCTCCCTGATAACCGGGAGCTTCAGATCTAAGGCAGGGATAAGGGGAAGCTCGGAGCTCGAAGAATCTAAATTTGACAGCCGATGGCTGAGGAGAGGGTCAGCAGGGATAGAATCTGTGACACGTATAAGAAAGGAACAAAATTTATCTGCTCTGGTTGCAATGATTAGATGTCTCTTTGTCTGGCTTCCTTACAGCGGTTGACTGATTGTACCCGCCAGCTGGCTAATATCATAATTAACAAAGTTGCTACTACGTTGGCAAAGTTTAATCGAAAAATTTGCCAGTGATATGATGGCATTGTCACAAAGATCACAAGGGACACAGAGCCCACTTCTGCTCAAGGTGGAACGGCAAAGCTGTGTATGCAAGCGGAGAAATCGCAAACTTGTTCAGCCAAAGGTTGGTTTCTTTCCTAATTCTACATCCTGGGAGTTCTTATTAAGATTTTTTTTGTGTGAGGGTTGGTGGATTCTATTTTGTTGCATGACCAAAATGATTTGTAGAATAGATCCATATGCTCCTTGTGTATGTAAAGCATATTTTCTGAGAGCTTTGGTGGTGTATTTGTCCCCAAATCTGGAAATTCAGAAATATAATGAGATAGCTTTTCGATGCTGAGAGTTTTGCCTGTTGTTGTGTCTGGCTGATTTTTATCAGGTTTCAAAATAATTATTTGGTAACAAATGTCAATTGAACATTTATATTGTGTTGCGTTGGATTTATTTTGTTCAACAATGTAAAAGCCCTGCTCTGCCTCATTCTATCGTGTCAACCTAGTTACAGGAGCAAAAAGAAAAGTGAGCATAGTTATGGAAGATGTAGAGGTTCTATTTCAGTTTCAAGAAATGCTCAAAGTGGGGGATGGAAGGGCTGAAATCTTGATTTTTTAATTAAACAAAGTAATTGGGGCTTTTTACATTTAGAGACCGGTATTTCTTGAAATGATGTGCTATTCCCCCAGTGCCAGTCTGGCCATTGACTGTTTTACCTGTATTTTCTTTTCGCTGTGATTTGCTCGCTTGATTGAATATTCAAGCTCTGGAGAGTTTCCCAAATGATAGCCATCACATATTGCTGATGGATGAGCATGAATACCGGTGACAAGGGACATGTGCCTCTGTGTACATGCCTGCGCGCTGCCTCCGAGTACAGAGGCAGGAAGGCATCTCAAAAAATATGCAGAAAGCAAAGTTTGGCTTATTTATGCTGTGTCACACCACTGCTGTAATACCAAGGCAATCAATTTGCTATATAACTGAAGGCATACGTTAAGGTTCTTTTATTTTCCCTATGTGGTCATCCAGGCCACTATATAATGGAAACACACACACACACACACACACACACACCCCAATTCAGTGTTTGCCTATTATTCTTTGTCTTTTGTGTTAATAGCAGTGTTCAAACATCATGAAATAACACTTTGGAAACAAATTAATTTATAGCATGTATATTTTTTATCAGCCCATTTAAACTTAGTCATGGTTTTATTCTTAACCATGGGAGACTAGTAGTTTGTGTGTAGTTATTTTAAAATTTGACAATAAAATTTTATATTCTCAAATTTTAAAAGTGAATCATGTTATGATTATGAATTTTAGAGTCTTTAAGTGTCCAGTTACCTTCATAAAAGCCACTTATTGAAATTTTGCTGAACATTTGACTTACATTTTTAATCTTTTCTGAAACTGAATGATGTTAATAAAAAAAGCTGAAAGTGAAGCTTTCAATAAATATGTGATTATATTCCAGACATCATTTTTAGAAGAGAATATTATTCTCATAACAGAAACCCTCTTTTATTTTTCTTTGACTTTACATCTCCCTCCTCCTAATATTTGGTATATAATAGGCACACAATTTGTATTTATTGAGTGAGTAAATTAATGACATTAAGTCTTTCTGCTGCTATTCAAATATGGTTAACATTTGCTTCCTCCAAATCAATAATAACTTTTGTGTGTGGTAAACATTATAGACAGAAACAAGTAGATGGATGATATAATCACAGACAATAAGGAGGATTAAGTTCCTAAAATAATAAAATGTTGTTTTAACCTAAACCTCCATACTGTTTTGTGTAATTGAGATTTGCTATTGTATCAACTCAGTTGGAGTAGCAGAGGTCTATGAGGATTAGAAAGGGCTAGGAAAGTGGTTCACAGCTAATGCACCCGCTCCTTTAAACAGGATTATCTCCTGAGATGTGTAGAAATGAACTCTTGTCAGAGTTTCAAAGGAATTAATATTTTTGGTAAAATGTGCTAATGTAAAGAGTTAGAAGATTAGTAGTGCATAATGAAAGCAATGCATTCTTACGCATGGAAATAGGAATGTAATAAATGTCCTGCAGGTGATTGGGGCTGCAGCAATTTTATTGAAGATTAAAGTTTGATTGACCTTTGTTAGGGTGATTAACCCTTCTGAAATTAAAAGCCAGAGCTGAATTATTCTGGCCAATTTAAATGCAAACATTGAGCAGGTCGTATGTCATTCAAATAATAATAATAAAAAACCCTCCTATTTTAATTTTCAATTTTGCACATCTCAATGGGATGCTGTTTGGAAGGATCATAGCTCTGGCAAGAGCATCTCTGTGGCAGAGAATATAGAATAACGTTTAGATAATTAGGAGCATATGGGAAGAGTCCCAGGCATCACTCCCTCCATTCAAAATATCAAAACCACCATCCTCACAAAAACAGGGAATCTGAAAGCAGACTGCACATACCGCATGATCTCATTAGAAAACAATCTAAGAATATCCTGAAAAGGTTAGGAATAAATAACATTCTAATCCAATGCCAACCACCCAAGCTGCATATTATATCCGTGCTTAATCTATATGCTGTCTCCTAAAAGTGAAGCTGTTCATAAGAGGGGATTGCTTCTGATGTCTGGAATTTCATTGCCCATGATCTCTGATAGTCGATGGATATGTTCAGTATTTCCATTAAGTTAAAAAATGTCATAGGAGGAGCAAACGCTAGTTATTTACAGAGCCATTTAATGGTTTGGTTTTATTTTTCTTCATTAAATTTTCTTGAAGCCTTTGAAAAGTTGCATATTCACATTGCTTCAAAAGACTGTTTCCATTTTTCATAACATATTAAATTTTCTTTATTGCTAAGTCAGTGAATATTTTTAGGTTTAGGTTCCCTTTTATGTATCTGCGGACTATTAAAATGATAATAAAGGCTCTCTCTTCATTCCATATGTAATTTATTTCTCTCTCTTTTCATCAAAGAATTCACTCTGAATGTGTCGAGGTAGAAAAGTCCAAGGTATTATAATATAAAAATTAAGAAGCCCCAGGTGCTACAGTTTATTTTGTGCAAGCTTTCATGTACTCTTTTAACATTCTTTTCAAAGACAGGTTTCTACTCCGGGCCTATGAAGAAAGTCAAAGATGAAAAACTTGTGATAGACTGATCTTATTCAGCCAGCCCAGGGAGTGGCATCCTCCAGAGAGCTGGATAATACCTTGCAGTATAGATTAATAACATGTTTAACTAAGATCTGTTTGCTATAAGGATAATTTCCTCATTCTTAATCGTGGGGCTAGAATTTAACCTCAAATTGTCAACAGATACGTTGTTCTGTACCTGCCTGATAAAGTATAGATTTTCAGCTTTAGCTTTGGTACATCGAATTGTCAGACTTAAAAAAAAATCCAGTTGTTCCATGATGATACTAGTTTTCTTACTAAAGATAATCTTCACTAAAAAGTAAACACAAACCACTAAATTAAATTTCTAAAATAAGCACTATTAATTCTTCAGATATAATTCAATAATCGTCTCTGATTTGATTATTCTTATTTTATCTCTTACCAGAACTAAATGAAAATCATTTTTGGCATTAAACCATATTGCAAATTCAACATGCTCTAAGCACCAAAAGCTAATGTGCCGAACTACTGACAACAGAAATCCTTTTCTGGGTTTCTGTTAATTATCAGCAATCTTTTCCATAGGAGAAAATCATGGCTTGAGAAGGGGAAATTCATATTGTCTTAGTGTAGAAAAATGAATTGTGAAAGAGCAAAGACAAATAAGATTATGTTTTGTTAAATTCCCAAATCCAATCATTTGTTTTGCTTTAGTGTGCTTGGAAGACATTTTTATTTCTTTATTGCCTTTGTTTCTGGCTATCTGTCCCCTCTGATCCATCCAGTTTCAGATCTGATATTTTCCCCCTTATAGCTGTGAAGTGATATTCTCTGCCATTAACAAGCCAAAATTAATCTGTTTGATATTTTTATGACCTCATATTTTGGTTGGAGTCCTGTTTAAAAAGCAGGCTGCTTAAAAAATTGAATAGTAGTATCGTTTTATTCATTGCATATTGTTTGTGAATCAACAATTGAATTCCACTAAAACTTTAGAGTAAGCTGACCATAAGCAATTTTATTGTGTGGGGCTAAAGAGAGCTAATTGAGAAATTCAAAGATATTCAGTTTTTCAAATCACTAACAGTCAGAAAGTAATCACATGAACTTTTCAAGATAATATTCTCTTTAATTCTAGAATAAAATGAGTTGAGTAATTTTGGTTGAGTGAATTATTTATTGTGATTTGTTTGACAGAATAATAAAAGTACTCTAGAGACAATAAGTGCTCCATTGTTACATTTCCAGCTAATTGTGAAGGTTAGTTCCCTAGAATTAGTTTTCAAGTGAATTGGAAGCCTACCAAAGGTAGTGTAGTGATGCACGGCCTATTGATGCATTCACGATATTTGTATGAAAATGATCGCATCACCTCTACATATTATTTTAGAACCCAGAGAACTGCTTAATAAGATAACTTTGACTAAAATGCCTTTAGTATATTTCTAAAGCCATCACTGACAGACCTTTATTCAGTTTGAAGAGGTATTTATTGAGCATCTCCTATGTTCCAGGTATTCCCTTCAACCCAGTGAGGTGGGTGACTGAGCCAAGTTTTTTTTTTTTTTTTAATATATTTTATTGATTTTTTACAGAGAGAAAGGGAGAGGGATAGAGAGTTAGAAACATCTATGAGACAGAAACATCGATCAGCTGCCTCCTGCACACCCCCCACTGGAGATATGCCCGCAACCAAGGCACATGCCCTTTACCGGAATCGAACCCGGGACCCTTGAGTTCGCAGGCCGATGCTCCATCCACTGAGCCAAACCAGCCGGGGCATAAGCCAAGTTTTCTGGGCCCAAAACTGAGGCTCAGGATGGAGAGTGATTTGCCAGAAGTGAGACAGCCAGTCAGTGGCACAGTCTAGGTGGGAAGCTGGTCCTGTATTTCAAGACCTTCTTCACCAGGGCTATCATTGTGAGATTTATAGCATTCCAGTGTGCTAAAACTTGGTGACTATGAGCACAGGATTTTTAGATGAATTAAAACACTTACTCTAGACCGGTGGTTCTCAACCTTCCTAATGCTGCGACCCTTTAATAAAGTTCCTCATGCTGTGGTGACCCCCAACCATAAAATTATTTTTGTTGCTACTTCATAGTAGTAACAGTAAGTTTGCTACTGTTATGAATCATAATGTAAACATCTGATATGCAGGATGTATTTTTCATTGTTACAAATTGAACATAATTAAAACATAGTGATTAATCACAAAAACAATATGTAATTATATATGTGTTTTCCCATGGTCTTAGACGACCCCTGTGAAAGGGTCGATCGACCCCCAAAGGGGTCGCGACCCACAGGTTGAGAACCGCTTCTCTGGACGAATAAATTTACTGAAATGAAGGAAATTAAATGAATTACCTCTCTCCTGATTGATGTCTGAAGAAGAAAGAGAGAAGTGGTTTAGAATGCCAGAGACTATTCTGGCAGCTTCATTCAGTGAACTTTACTTAGATGACTTATTCATGGAAACCAGAAATTGTCCTCCCAAATATTTATCATTTATCAGGGGTCCTCAAACTACGGCCTACGGGCCACATATAAATACAAATATTGTATTTGTTCCCGTTTTGGTTTTTTTTTTTCTTCAAAATAAGATATGTGCAGTGTGTATAGGAATTTGTTCATAGTTCTTTTATAAACTATAGTCCGGCCCTCCAACGGTCTGAGGGACAGTGAACTGGCCCCCTGTTTAAAAAGTTTGAGGACCCCTGATTTAGTTCATTAAAAAACAGTCATTAGGATCTTTTAAAAATGTCTTTAAGATGTATGTGCTTACCTACCTTTCATTTAAGATTTATAGAAGAATTTTACTTAGCATCAAAATCAGAGGTACCTTTGTCCCACCCCATATACTTTCATTGGCTGAGTAGTTTGACAATCCATTGATAAATGTGCCTCCACGTTTATAAGTCTGTTAGATTTCTGTATTATAGGGAATTATTTATAACAAATGTGTTTTAAGGAATGTGTGGGGAAGATGTTTTTAATTAACATAAACAATAAACATACAAGTTGTATTGGATTACAACAATATGCAGAAAAAGACATCGAGCTAATTGGCAAAATAATTTTGGTTCTCATTTCTTGATTTTTATGAGAACAAAATAGTTAAGCAGTGGACCAAAAAGTAAACCTCTACAAAATTAGCCTAGGAGGTCCAAAAAGTTTGGAATTGATAGATAAATTTTCATTTGGACACGGGGTCCACCTTTTGAAAGTTGATTTATTTGGTCTGTAAACTCTCTGAGCTTGGGCCAGAGAAGTGTGATAGATCTAAATCCATCTCTGTATTTCTGTATTTACCCACAGAACCTAGAAGAGTGTCTGATACATGGTGGGTACTGAAGAAATGTTTGTCAAATTATATTGAAAGGGACTATTACCATTAAAATAAAGTTAGAGAAACTGGACTCTACATTACAAAGGTCTGGTATTTGCATTAAGAAATAAATCTAAGCTTCGAAGTCTGAAAAGCTAAAGAAGTTGAGATATATACATATACAGAAAAGTAGGTAGATGCAGTTATGGATATGGATATAGCTATAGATAATATTCTTATTCATTCTTCAGAATGCTTTTTAAAATGGTCCCATTTTTTTCTTTTACTCCAGGCCTGTCAGTCTCACCCAGAATCATTCATTAGTCACTAGTTAATCACTTACAGCTTACTAACAGTTAAACTAGTGTTTATGACTTGATTAGAATATTTAATCAAAATAATCCAATTGGGTTTTGTTTGGAGAAAAACAGGGAAAATAATTCATAGTATTCATTTTGAAATGAATAAAAATGTAACTAAAGGGCAATATGTAGAATCAGGGAAGTTTAGGAGTATTTGCAGGAAAATAAGAAATTACTATTATGAGTCTTAACTGAAAATGAGAGTCCTTTGCAGCAGAGAAAATTAATATCCAGAAAAAAAACCAAGACACACCAAGAACATCTTCCCTAGATGCTGAGCAAGATAGAAGAGCAAGTTTGACCATCTCTTCTAATGATACGTATACTTGGGAATTCGTTAACTGTTTGAGTCCTGCATGATAATGATTAAACCCTGAGGCAGATGTGAATCAACTTTAGTATGTGGAAACACTGAGGAAAACATTTATGAAAAATATGATCCAATTTCTGAAAATATAAACCAATTAAAGTTTGAGATTTAATTTAGGAATTTTCACTCTGTCTGCATGATGTATATATTAATGATAATTTCTCTCCCCTTGTTCTGCATCTTTATAAGCAAAAGAAGATCTTTACTTATTGGCATATTACTGAAAAATCTAGCTTTTCTCCAAAATTACACATTTTTTGGCATAAATGGGCCTAATTACCTGAATTCAGTTTTGATTAGCAGTGTTAATTGATGCAGCTGTGGATGGTATCTGTTTACCTAAATTACCATGTGCAAACAGCAATATGTCTGGAAGTGAATATGCTGAACTGAAAATACTAATTAGCTAAGACGGATTGTTATTCAAGTCACATTGTGGAGCTTTCTAATGAAAGCCCGGATGTGTCAGGGTTTTATGATATTCAGACAGAAATGTCTATATTACATATGATTTCTAAATTTAATTCATAAGAACAGATGGGATGTCAGCCAGGGTTCTTCTGCCTTATTCCAGTATAATGTGAATATTTTACTCAACTGGAGATATATTCATATGTGTTTTTTTGTAAGAAGCTTGTGATGTGCTTTGACAACATGCCAGCCCTGCACATTCAGACTCATCTATTTCTTGACCAATATATATTCCAGGTTCTAGCCACCTCCTGTCCCAAAGATGAAGATAAACCACCCTGCCAGCTTAATCACATCAACGTGCTAATTTAATCAAATCCAATAGCAGGAAGGTTCGTTAAACAAACAGCTTACACTGAGTAGTATTTTATGGGTGTTTTCTTTTTGCATTTCAAATTAATAATAATAAAGTTTGATCATATAATTCTTAAGAATCAATGAACAACTCACAGGTCTGAAAGATTGTCTTTAGATGGTCTCATCTTTAACCATTTAAAAATAGATAGCAATGCAGTGCTTATTTTAAAGTACCCAGTTTTAAAGCTGTATAGTCTTTTCTGTGTCTTTGGTTCCCATTAACTTTGTTCTGAAGCATGACCTGCTTTGCTTAAGATTTCTCTCCAAAGAAAGCATTAATCTTTTACCATCTGCTCAGGCACTCAGCACTCATTAATAGCAAAGTGACTTAGAGGCACCCAAAGATTATAGTAAAGATCTTTCACATCATATAGAAAAGAAATAATGGACCCATCTTCCCTTTCTCAAGAGGCTGAATAACTATGCTTAATGCATAATAAGTCTCTTCTTCCCAAAGGCTGTGAAAATAAGGCCTCTTGACTCAAACTTAAGAGTTTAAGATTCCTTATTAAATATTTTAAGATGCCATGAGCAAAATGGGGATAATTTCCATGATGCAAATTTTAACATAATTATAGTTTGGCATATTTAATTTAGGTTTAAGTGAGAATTATAATTACCAAAAATTGGATTATATCAATTATGCTAATTTCTATTCCCAAAGTTTTGTGTAATTTGGGATCCCTAAGATAGGTTTAAATCCACCAAAACTACAATAGAATCTAATACTAAAATTAAGAAATTTGTTGAAAATGACTCTTTACATCTTGGCTACAGAAATGCTCAAGTACTGTTAACTCACCAGGAAAACATGAAGTGCTTGAGATAGCTTAAATCAAAAAGGGTAAAAGGGACATTAAATTGTGCTTGGACCATTTGTGTCCTATTTTCTATATCAATACCAATTGTAGCATATTATTGCTACTTGCTGTCTGTTCAATGAAGCTAGTCCCAGTTTTTTTAAAAAAAATAAATTTTATGTTATAGTGCTGATTATTTAATAATATGATTTGAAAAGTCACCTTCAGAATTGTCTTGCCTTGATTATCATTTTAGTGTTAGTCCTTTCAAATATGCTTACTGTAAAATTCCTTTATTCTTGTAATTTCTTTATTCTTGAAAAATTTGGGAAAGGTTTTCTTTCCCAGTGGTAGTTTGCTGAATGCTCTGTGGACAGTCTAAGAGAGTTCACTGTTATAGAAACAAAACGTGTGTGTGTGTGTACACATACATTCATAAAATCACCTAAGCATAGAGTTGAATTTAGACACTAGAGTCAGCCAATCAGTTTGATTGTTGACTGTGTTTATGTTCTGTGCTGCTGGATCCACTAAAACAACTGCTAAATAAATGTCAGTCTGTTTTCAGAGCATAGATAAAAGAAGACAAATCTCCACCATGAAGTTCAGCTATCTATTCCATTCAGAGTGATGTCCAGGGCCCTCTTTTCTCATCATGAGATTCTCTAAATATTTTAGAGATTCTTTTTGTCTTCATGTGTAGATGTGAAATTGTTTTGTGTCACAATTTTTTTAAATAATCTTTCTTGACGCATGATCATTTCTACACAGTAAACCTTCAAATGGGAAAAGTCAGTGATGTGAAATGGTGTTAAAGGATTTTTATCAGACATTCCAATGAATTGTCTTCAGGCAAATCACATAACTTTAGTGTGCAAATTAGTTAATTTTAAGAATAAATATAGCTATCTGATTTATAAAGGATTTATCGCTGTGCCCAAGGTTCATTGGATCTGTAAATGAAGTGTATGAATCTTTTCTTTGAACTCTAATTGGCATGTGGGCGAAGCGGGTCAGATTGAGTTAAAGGCTGAAGGACATAATCCTTTGAAAAATTTTTGATTTAGTTTTATTACTTCTAAGTACTGCTAATGTATTCTAAAATTAATTTGACTCTTGGACTTCTTCCTATATGCTGATTTCTTTCAAAAAGGTAGACTGTAGGCTCCCTGAGGGATGTCTTTTATTTCTTTGTCAAACCTTCCCCTCTGCCTTCACCTAGTTTCCTCAATGAGAAGTGGTGTGCACATAGTAGGAGCTCTCAAGATGATTCTTGATAAATAATCATGGCCATTGATCCCATTTATAACTTTTAGTAACCTATATTACAGGATACTGTGTGTTACCTGATCCAGGGGCTGTAAACCCTCTGAAGACATTTTTAAAAATATAAAGCTCCTGGTTATGTTAAAAAAAAGTTGTATATTTTTAATCACTTTATGTTCTGGTCAAAGGAACCCTAACATTTCACAAAGGATAAGATTCATTTGAACTTGCTTCCTAAACCGTGTAACATATGCTACTCTTGAATTAATGCAAATTTCAAATGAACGTGAGTGGAATTGGTAAGCAAAGCTTTGTAGACAGGCAGATGTAAATGCATATTTTGCCTCTGTTATTTGCAAGCAGTGTGACCTTTGGTATTTTCTTAATTCTTTTGGGCCTTAGTTTACCCATCTGCAAAAGAGAGTTAATAGTACCTGCATAGAGTGTTATTATGGTGAATATACTATGTAATGTATATAAACACCTTAACCCAATGCCTACTATCAAGTTGACACTTAATATATAATTGATATAATTACTGTATAAAATACAGTGGCTCTGCATAAAAAATCAATACAGGCAACTAGAGAATTTTTGAATATAGCATTTAACTCAAAATTTTATATAGTAAAGTGATTTGAATTTCCCACCAGTAAATATAAGTCCATTTTCCCCAAGTAACTATGTGTGTATGTGTGTACATACATGTAAACATATCATTTACATAAGAATGAAATTAAACACCTGCCTTCTCAAGATATGTGGTCTGTAGACATCTGGCTTTTTTTTCTTTTCTAATAATTTCTTACAGCTATGTAACATTCATAGCTCAAAAATAATTCTTTACACGTTAACATACGTAATCCTTGCAGGAACAAGATAGTGCAGGTGACATTCCATTTTTCTTTGCAGTGAGGTCTGCAGAAATGTTAAGTGACTTACCTAATGTTTTACTACAGTGAGGGACAGGGAAGAAATGAAAGCAGGAGAATACACTTTGAATCTTTTTATAGACTGTTTAGAAAAAAGAAGCTGATAATGTTTCTCCATGCATTATAAGCAAAAAGAACATCCTCAGTGACTATTACTGCATTTAAGTATAGAGCCCAGTAATGAGTATATTATGAGATCCAGGACATTATTCAGGTTTTCACAGGAGGAGTGGAATTTGTTTCTCCTTAACAAACATTTATGAAGATATTCTGACTCATTGCATTATTCTCAATAGTTACACATTGTCATTTTTACTATTATTACTATTTATGTGGAAATGGGTTAGCCCATATTTGGAAAAGCCAGGACCAGGAACTTGGGTCTCTTTTAGGATTAGACAAAGGCTCAGAAGTCTAAACATGGACACAAGTCTAGGGATTTCTTAAGAAGTTAGCACCTAAAGCCAGATTTCAGAAAAGTCCATTCTTTCACATAAGGAGATAGTCACAGGAGAGGGAAAATGACCCAAGGAAACCATTGCATCCATTTATAATTTATTATGTTGAGTAAAAATATTTCACTGATTCATGCTGTATCATGAAAATTACTGTAGGTATGTAGAAAGTGTAAGATGTAATGCCTACAAGGATTTTAAATAACTATCCTTTTATAGCAACAACAATATAGTTTAATTGGCAAATTATTCATAACTTAATTTTAAGGACATTAACTTTGCATTTATTCATTCATGTATTTATTCAACAAACCTTTCTTCTGCCCTGCACTGGGTAGTGGAATTCAAATGTGGTCTTTGAAATAAAATGATCTGGGTATAGGTCAGTGGTTGTCCACTAACTAAAGGCCGGACGAAATATTTGAATCTTCAGCTTGCTTATCTAAAAAAGTAGGTTTGATCATAATAAGAATGATATGGTGATTTACAATATTTGTAAGGCGCTCCTCACTGTGCAGGGTACACACAAGTGCTATTATTTCATGGAAATAAACACTCCTCCACTGAAGGGACATAAAAGTAGACTGGAGATCCACATACCTAGAGCAACTAGGGAATTCTGTGGCATAAATAAGTACAATCTAAACTGTCTATACTCCATAGGTGATGACAAAAAATAGATATAGGAAAAGTCTTAGCGAAAGGGAAAACAGTAGCAAAAATACGTTCCAAGCAGTGTGGTGTCTACATTCCAGCCATGCCTTTGTTCAGTATACGTAGCCTGATGAGCATCTCCGTGGAGACCACTGTTAATTTGGGAACCTACATCTGTGCAATTTAAATAGGACCAGTGCCCAGACCCAAAAACACATGGAACACGATTTTCCTATTCCGTATGATTGAATAGGATAACACCCATCCCTGGGCTGTGATTCATGAACTACATGGACCTAATTGACACAGGATTGTTACCTTTTCAAATAGCATGCATGGAAGAGTTTCGGTGTGTTTGGACTTGTTCAGGGTTCTTATGTCCAGAAATTCCAAATTAGATTTTTTGTCATTAGTTTGTCAAGCTTGTCTTAAGCCCACTTAATGAGGTCTGCCGGTGGAATGCCTTTTATGTTCCGTGGCCTTTATGTTTAGTCTCAGCTACTCTCAACTGTGGCTGAGAAGTTAATGAAGTTACCACAGTGCTTGCTTGTCTGCGGCTTTTGAAACACACCTCGTATGTGTTTGGGTATTTAAATTCTGTTTTCCAGCTTTTAGGGTTTATATCCTCGCGGTGCATTCAAGTGCTATGGAAATAAGACCAGATGGATGTGACAACCAGCCATTCGGGAAATTACATACACATTACATTTCAGAAAACCAGAGTACATATGTCTATCTGGATGCACTCATATGCCGGATTATTTTTGTTGCATCCAAATGGTTGGGATTTCAGTGAAACCGTTACCTAGAATGTCAGCTAGAGAATTCCTTTCAGAGGAAAAGCATGGCCTGTAGTGAGCAGTTTTGTCAAACATGCTCAATATGGGGACAGGGAAAAGGTCACTGCTTTTCTCAACCTCCCTTTAGTTTTCTCCATCATACTCATCACTACAGATATTACATTATACATTTGTTCAATGTATCGTTCCTCTAGAATGTAAACTCTATAAGGACAGGTGATTTTGTTGCCTTGTTTAATACTGCATAGTGCTTAGCACATAATAAGCCCGCTGTGTGTGATAATGAATAAGCTGGATATGACTAGGTAAGGAAATGGTATTTAATTCCTCTTTGTGCTATTGGTAAGCAAAGCGTTGTAACAGGCAGATGTAAAAGCATATTTTGCCTCTTATTTGCAAGCAACAGGGAGATTTTCCTCTTAATTGATCATGATGATAATCATGCCTAATGTTTACTATGTGTCAGGCACTGTTCTGAGCATGCTCAAAAACCTTTGGTGTGGGGGTTATTATTCTCCCTATTTTATGGTTGGGAAATTTGAAGCACAATACTTGGACATAAGGGATCCCAAATTCAAAGCCACAAGCCTACTTTTCTACATCTCATCTGTTATTATATAACATGGCTTCCAGGGTTTAAAAATAAATAATCTCAGGGATGTATCTACCTTTTTAATTAGCAAAAGTCATCACATAACAATGATCCATGAACTCTGTGCTGTATTTTTAAATATGCTATTCAGTTCAACCCAGTGGTGCAAGGGCAATTACTCCCATTTCACTCTGCTAAGTAGGAATCTGAAGAGACAATCACTTTTCCTATTTTCTATTACTCTCTTCATTGATTTGTCTACCTACTTGCTCTTCTGTGGAAAAGAGAAAAGAAGACAGACTAGATGATAAATGCTAGCTAAAATGTTGTTTTAATACTGCCCAAAGCATATTGTCAAGCTGGATGGAAAAATTGGTATTAGGGACTCTACCTTGGCTTACTCATGGTTCCTCAGATTTCATTCTTACTAACATGCATAGTGATAGAAGGTTTAAATTTAGATTTGAAGTAAAAACATATTATAGAACTTTGAGCCACAAATGTGCCTGCCCAATAGGGTCTTGTTAAGCCGATAACGAAGATTAGTTTCTATACCTCAGAATAGACCTCCATAGTGGTGTAGGCTTTGCCCCAGGTGAGTGCCAGAAGAAATAGAGAAGCCAAAATAGAACTGTAAATTCTCTGCAAATTGGTGAGAATCAACTCCAGATACATAGGTATTCAGGGAGTGGACGTATATGGAATGTAATTGATGGCTGATAAATCTTCAGAAGAGTGGCACTGTTTTCAGGGACTCACTTATGTCCTGGGGAATGGTGTTCCATAGCAGAGGGACCATACCATCACTAGAATTGGGAATTACTTCATCACCTGAATGTTTTCCTGAAATCTTTCCTATTATTCATTCACACAACAGTATTATTTTACCAATTCATTTCTGTGATGTTTCCTCCTATCGGTTCAGGTGCCCAAATCAATCTTCCTGCAGCATCTTTTCTTCTCCTGAATTTATAAGTTCCATAAAATCCCATTTAGAAATGAAATAGCTTTATTTTGGGCTCACATAATCCTATTGAATTCTTTTATATAATATGTATTTATATGCGATGCACTCTTATGTCACCTAATACAATAGGATATAAATTCCTTCTCCTACTAATTGAATGAGATAATTCATGCAAAATGTTTAACGATACTAGTATAGTACATGGTAAACACAGAATCACACACACAAATCTCAATAAATGGCATCTATTATTAAGCATTGATCACCTGTAAATATATTCAAATACATTGGGATAAAATTAGAGAAATCAATTTTTCACAAGACCTTTTGGATTAGACCATGATTATTCCCATTTGGGGTCAGATAAACAAAATTATATGTTTATATTAAATTATTCTTTTGGACTTTGTAGTCATACTATCTCTAGTCTGTTTCCCCATAACTTTCCTTTCATATATTATGAAATCAGCTGGTTTACATCTAACAATCATCATCATCATCATCATCATCATAAGAGTATCTCCAAAAACCACTATCGATATTTACAGAGTATTTTATAGCTTATAAGACACTTCCCTTACATTTTCTTCTTTCTCCAACCCTTCATAGTTGTCACTGCAAGTAAAGAGAACACAAATCATGTTATTAATATAGGATGGATCTAAGATTAAGAGTCTAATTTTCAGATGGCACATCTTAACAATAAATGTGCAATTATTAGTTCACCAGAGTACTTTTAGTAACACCTGCAGGTATGTCCCACCTTCAGAGAACAAATTTTGGAAAGGACTTTTTCTTAACTAATGTTATTGAACCTGACCTGAATGAATGTAGACATTCTCTCTTGTGTCTGTTCCCCTTTCCCTGCTTAGTGACTTTGGAAAGGGTTCTCAGACATTGGCTTCCAGGTACCCCAACTCTTCTAGCAGATGGAAAGGCAAGTATGTAACCCAGGTTGTGGGGCCAGGAATAATTGCTTTTTATTCAGGATTTTAATATTGCAAGGCCAGAGTATAGCAGATTATGAGAATTTTTTGGAGCAGCTTTCGATTTACAACAAAATTGAGAGGAAGGTACAGAGATTTCCCATGCACTCCCTGCCCTCACACATACATAGCCTCTCTTATTATCAACATCACTCACCAGAATGGTACATTTATTACAAAGGATGAGCTTACATTGACACATCATAATCACCCAAAGCCCATAATTTTCAAATTTACAATAGAGTTCACTCTTGATGTTGTACACTCTATGGGTTTGGACAAACGTATAATGACATATATTCATCATTATAATGTCATGCAGAACATTTTACTGCCCTAAAAATTATGGTGCTCTGCCTATTCATCTCTCTCTGCCACCGATCCCTGGTAACCATTGATGTGTGTGTGTGTGTGTGTGTGTGTGTGTGTGTGTCCATAGTTTTGCCTTTTCCAGAATGTCATATAGTCAGAATCAAACAGTATGTAGACTTTTGAGATTAGCTTCTTTCACTTAGTAATATCTATTTGAGGTTCCTCTGTGTCTTTTCATGGTTTGATAGAGTTTTTCTTTCTAGCACTGAATAATATTCTGTTGTCTGGATGTACCACAGTTTATTTATTCATTAACCTACTGACCCTGGTTGCTCAGGTCATGGAATTTGATGAGAAAAAAAAATTCTAAGGATGAACAATCTGCTCATTAATTTTTCTAACATAGCAACGTTATTAGGATTCCACATAAATATGCCTCCACAGTTTCAGAGCTGAAGAAGAAATGGATGGGGCATGGTTTTTACAAATTATTTGTGTCATTGGATAGTATGAGAAATGGGAATATGCCTGTTTCTTATTTAAACAGCAATTCACCAGGTGACAAAACATTCCAGATACAGGAAAGGCTTATCTGTAGGTGCCATGTTGAGGGCTTAGTCATGGCAGACACAAAAGGAAATGGGAGATGGAAGAGGATGATTCATGTAACACTGAAAGGGATGCCCCTCAATCATTATTATCAGTTAACTATTGTTATTTTTTCCCATCTGTTGGAGTCAAAAAATAACTCTTCCCACTCCTTAAGTTCTTCTGGCTGGGCTAATAATCCTATTAACATGATACAGATTAACAAGAGAAAATATCCAAAATTTATTGGGGATATACTTATAGGGGTTCTGTAAGATATGAGACTGGAAGACACATTGGGCAGTTGAGGTTTATACACCCTTCAGGACAAAGGAGAGGGAGGCAAGGGTATGGGATTTCAAAGGCAAAGCAGGCAATTCACAGGTAGATGAGAAAAAGCAAACATGTGGACAACAAATTTTTGCTGATACACCCAGAAACAATGCGACACAGGGGAATCCAGCAAATAGTTTTGTTAGATTTGGCCCCATTTGCCACATTTAGTTACATTTTGGTGATGTTCCCTTTCTTTAAAGTAGGTTTTTCTACCTGAATTCCTCTAGGCAGGTAACAGGAGGTGGGTCAAATGTTCTTTCTGAGTCTTTTGTTTCTTAATAACCAGTTTGAAGTCAATATCCCCAAAGGCAAATTTGAGGGTAGCAAAACTTTGGTCCATAGCACATCATATATCCCGAATTTGGCTGTCATCTTCATCCTTGAAGAGCTTTTATCTTAGCTAGATGAACATTGCTGTTTTTGTTGGCTTATTTTCTTCATCATTGAGAATATCTGAAAACTACTAATGTGTGTGTGTGTAGAGGAGATTTAATCTCTTACATCTACATTTTTAGTCAAGGTAATGTTAGTGTCAAAGTAAATTTTTGTGACTTTGACTATTTTGTGGCAGTAGAAGTAAAGGATAATATATTGTGACCAGGTGTAAAACAAATGTAAATTCTACCAACTGAATTTTAAAAATAACCAATGGAGGTTGACCTGAAAGGTTTATTTTTATCAAATTCTAATAGACTTTAATATCTGAAAGCAAAAACTTTGGGAAGAATAATTTGGGAAATGAATGAAACAGAAAGATTTCAGAGTTTGTCCAGTGCCTGGCTACTCACCTTGAATAATTTTAACCCCTGAAAACATCTGGCCATCATTAGCTTTAAGAGACCCTGTAAGAAGTAAGAATATTTTTATGGGAACAAATTAATAGGGCCTTAAATACTTTTTGGATTGTAGAAGAGGACCTGTTTTACCTTACCAGATGCCCCATAGAGCTTTGAGAATACCTGTTGTATACATATGTATTTATTTGTTTGTGAAACTAGCCCTTTCCCCTCACAACCAGAAGGAGTCATTCTCAGGTAGCATTCAGGCAATCAAAATATTTTTAAATCCCAGAAGCCAAAGAAACAATAGCTTTCTAAACATTAAAAAAAAAAATACACTGGTTCTCAAGAGCAATAAACTAGGCCTCTGTTAGGCCTAGCAGATAAAAAAGATGAGGATTAAAGGGTGTTCAGCAGGAATATCCTGCAAGTAATGTCTATCTCAGAATGTATGGTCATTGAGTTAAGTTTAAGGAGAAAAGGTGAAATACACAAGATAAATATTTTCTGTTCATGCAAAGCAGCCAGAACTTTCTCATGAACATGCTGATTATATACTCAGGTAGGTAGCATATTTGTCCAGAAAACTTATATGTGAGGGTTTTTCTTTCTTAGTCCCCACCCTCATCCCCAGTCTCATAACTCTATGTCAGCAGCATGCTAGGTACTGATGAGACAATATAAGCAGTTCAGAAATTGATGGGTAATCTTTGCTGGACATGTAATTGTTGACATAAAAGCAGGTATTAGGTACTAAAGAGTAGGTTCAAGACTTGTGTTCCACAGAAAGAGATTGAAGTGACATAAACCAAGTTGGAGTTTCAAATATCTACAGAATTCAGTATTTTGTAATGAATGTGTTCTTTCCCATCTTACGTACCAAGAGAAAAAAACACACATTTGTGGAGTAACTAAGTGGCACCAAACAAAAGTTCGAAGTTGAAAACAACTTGAGAAAATCAAATGGTATTGGCAAAGAACCTGTTCTTATTGGTTCTAAATACTGTATTGATAGCCATTAAAAATGACTAAATATTAAAAGAATCAAAATAATGTAGACGTGTCCAGATATCTGGACACTGACTGTGTTTGGACATTACAAATTGGTTCGTTCAAGGAACTTACCTGTGTCAGATACTTTAAGTATGTTTGATAATCCTTACTTTGTTTGAATCATGTAAAATATTCATGAGTTTCTGTCAGTTGCCACAAAGTTAAAATTAAACCCCTGCTCTTGGCTTCATGAGACAAAATACTTCTACAAGGATCTTTATTTTCTTGATCTTATTATTTCCAGTGCAATTTATATTACCATCTTCGTAATTACATTACATCAGGGATCCAGAATAAAACATCATATTTTGTGGTATCTCTCCTTAATAAATGTCTTTGGGCCATATATTCATCTAGATACATGCAATGTAGGGTTGCCAAATCCCAGAATCTCCAAATTATGGCATTTTCACTAACACCATTGAGGAATGTGAATTGATCTACTTTTATTGAGCACCTACTAAATTTCAGGAGGTTTATACACAGGGTGGGGTAAAAATAGGTTTACAGTTGTGAGTATGCGAAACACGGAGTTTATTCTTGTATTATTATTTATCATATAATTTTCCATACAAACAACTCTAAACCTACTTTTGCCCCACCTTGTATATAACTTCTAATTGTCACAACCCAGAAAAGTAGAAACTATGACTATTTTGTAGAAAACTGAAATTAATTATGTTTAATGAACTTTTCCAAGGTTATGCAGATCAGATTTTTAAATGAGGGTTGACTTCAAAGACCATATTCTTCCAATCACACCACAGCATGCCAACTTACTGCCTTGAGAGACAGTACTAATTTGAAATATAAAATGAATCAATGGCGTCCATGGTCCATTTTTAACAAATGCTAAGCCTACTTTTCAACTGAGACTCCTCAGTCCTCTTGGTAGTTGAATTGCCAAGCCCAGCATTTCTTGTGCCATCTTGGGAAAGATAGAAAGTTAGCTGATGGAAGAAAAAGAGAATATTAGATCTGTTTACTTGGTGGTGGCTCTTAGAGGAAGAGAAAGGAAGATACTTGCTTTCCTGCTGATTTTCCTGTTTAAAAGAGAACAAGGGTGTGTGGGGAGTGGGAAAGACGTAAAGGGCAAATAGAGAATATTGATATGGTGGTAATGAACAATGAAGAGTTGGTTTTGGGGGGGTATTTCTCCAACTCCCTGGTCATTCCACCTTTCACTGAATGAGAATATTCCGTTTGGCTTTCAGGCTAGGGTTGTCATGCAAGAAGTGTACGTTAATTTTATATTTTCTCATAACTTTCTTTTGGGGATAAGCATTTTGGTTTTCTGCTGTTTATTATTTCAGAGGCATCTATATGCTAATATGTTTATGCTAATTATTTTCATGTTTCCCCTCAGGTTATGCTTCATATCACCCACCAGGGAGGATCATCGCTCATGAAAACTTTTAAATTTGATTTTGAAAATTATTCAGAAAAATTTAAGCGATGCTCTCTTCCAATGTAAGAAAGAATATGCTCTGGAGATTCTTATAATTCAAAGAAAATGGATCGGTAGAGCATTTGGGTTCTCATGCTGCCAAAATCCTCTTGAGCAGGTACACAAAGCATTTAACATTGTGACATCAAAATGTTGGAAGAATAATTAAAATAATAATCTAATAATAGGTTTTCAGAAATTGCTAAATTTCAATGTTTGATCCAGAGAGAAGAAAGGAAAGGCTATTTTCATTCTCCACAGCTTCTGAGGTGTGTTAATTGCTTCTATTGCTATGAATACTATGTTTTAATTGTATGTCATTGTTCCTTAGCATCACTCTAGAAAGTTAATTCTAATAATATTGATGTCTGAATCTGATTTTCTGCTTACAGGATAAATGAGGTAAAAGAAGAACTTCATAATAAGCTAACTTAATGCTTTCTTCAGCTTTTTTATTACAGGGACATATTTTTTGAGATTGTTATTTGTTTTGAGAGTAGGTTCCAATTAAAAAAAAATAGAAGTTAGCCAATTACCCTGTCTTAAAACTATTTTTTCCAGGCATCTTCTTTGGAAGATAACCAAGACTAAAAAGCTGATTTTGCACCATGAAATATTAAAACTTAGATCACTTTGGGGGGTATTTTACATTTCTCCCCTTTGTTCCCAAGCATCTCAGAGGTGCAAAGAAAAGGTCCCTATTTCATGATCATCCCTATTGTTTTTTGTCCTGCTTGGTGCCTAAGAAAATCAAGGAATCAGAAGCACTGGGGGATTCATACTCCAGACTTAAGTTCATAATGGGTTCTGGCCTCCTCCTTACCTCTTCCTCTCTCCACTTTTCAGTAGCTGCACCTAGTCTCATTTCTATTCTTTAAATGCTCCCACTTTTCAAACTCAACAGTGCTTCACTCCGCAAGAAGTGTAGCCCAGATGATACTATTTCCCCTCTCAGCTCATTGTAATGCCCCTTGAGTTCCAAGGCAGCTTTGACAGTAGGAGAGTTAACATCCGGGGCTGGAAGAAAGGTCTTCTGAAAGGGCGCCTGACAAAAAAACCACACACACAACTAGGCTCTTCTAGCTTAGACATGTTCCTGGACAACATGTGCTGGAACTGGCAACCAGTATCTCAGCATTTACAGTCATCACCTCTCTCCAAACAGGAAGCATCATTGCTGTGGGTCCATTTGATAAGTTGGCTAAAATACACCATTGTCAATTAAAGGTAAAATAACATTTTGTTGAAACCTGGCTAGGTTTGGTACATTCTCTTCAAATAGTTGATGTGTTGAACTTTTGTGAGCCCAACATTATTTCCTTTCCATTCTACTTATTTGCCTGTGACAATGACAGAATAGCTACACATTTTTCCTTTTAACATTGTGTTTGGAGAAGGATTCATTGAACATTGAACAGTTGATCTTAAGGCAGTCCCAGCTAAGAAGAAACTAGCCCTTCTCTCAACATAATTTAAACATAATTCAAATAGAAAAGCAATTTGTGTGCAATTACACACAAATTTATTAGGTGTAGGTGAACCATGCAATCTGATTAACGAGGCTGCTATGACTGTATTATTTTCTTCATGAACTAAATCCCATGAATACAGGAAATATA
This sequence comes from Myotis yumanensis, assembly GCF_028538775.1. Lineage (NCBI taxonomy): Eukaryota > Metazoa > Chordata > Mammalia > Chiroptera > Vespertilionidae > Myotis > Myotis yumanensis. The sequence goes on from NW_027223754.1 coordinate 196,623,073, forward strand.
TCCATACACCACTGTTAGCTCAGAGCTCTAGAAGGTGGCTGCTATGTTTTGTGGATAGTCAGCAATCTTTTGGCATGCCTGACTCAATCTATATTAGTAGAGAAATTTGATTCAACACAACTCCAGAAATGCTGCATGATCTGAGAGGAGTAACACTCCTGGCTCTGGCAATGATCATGAACTTTGTTAAAGGCACATGACTTTGAAATAATAGGAACTAGATTCAGAGGAGCTTGGATTTTGTCTCACATAACTAGTTTTCTGACCTAGATGAGTTTCGTGGCATCCTTGAGCCTCAATCTCCTTGTGGAAAATATGAAAGAAAAAAGTCACATTTATTTTATTTAAATTGGCTGTGAGGATTAAATGAGATTATATAATTGCATGGTGCCCACACCAAGTAAATGCTGGACTAATGGTCACTACTTCTATTATCATTATTATTTTTACTCATAATATTTTTAGGATTGTTATCATTATAGATATTAATGGTTGTGTGAAAGGTTCAAAATATTTTTCTATGGAGAGCTGAGGTTGTGGAATTAAAAGGTGACACATTAGATTCTTTTTCTGCTAGTAACAAAGGGCCTATGAAATGAAAATGTGGAAAAGCTTGAATTTTAAGTGTGATTCACTGAAACCTCTATACCATCACATTCATTAAGTACCTTTTTTGTTATTGTTAAATCTAATATGCTACACAAGAAAGATAAAACATTTTAAATCCCACGAAATTTTTTGCTTGTATCTAACCAATGCCAAATATTCAAGATAGAAAAAGTCATTTATAAGTCAGATATTTTTACCTTCACTTTCAAGAATTCAAATGTCTGTCTAACGAGCTGACTTTTTCACTTGTCTTTTGGATACCTGATATTAGCAGGCTATTTTGTAATTTGCTTCTCTGTTGCCGGTAGTGGTGGCCTTGTTGATTATAGGGTATAATTTGAAATTCCCGAATTTTATGAAATGTGGGATCGCTTAGCAATTAGTCTTTCTATAGGAAAAGCCATCTCCGTTAAAAAGCCCTAGGAGACTGCCAGGCCATCTTTATGGAGCCAGAACATCATATGAGAGCATACAGTTAGGTCTCAAGGCCATTAACGAGTTTCAGTCTTGCTGCTAAACAAGGGAAGAGTAAATAGGCTTGTGTTTGCCTCCAAAACTCATGGCTCCTCACAGACAAAAAAGTCAGGTGTTACTTAAACCTTTGCAGGGTTAGAATGGATCCTGCCATTCTGTATTGAAGATTCAGCTTTGATTTTTAATCACACGCCAAAACAAAGACCCACAGATGCATTTGTCAACAAAGGTTTTTACTACAGACAAGTCCTAGTAAAAAGAGAATTTTTTTATTTGTATTTGGAATGGTTCTAATCACAATAGAGCCTTCATTAAGACACTATTTTGAGTATATAGTTATGTTTTAATTAATTTTTACCCTTTCTTATGGATTTCCCTCTATTATGAAGCCATCCCTCAAAGGAAATGCCAACAATAAATTAATATCCACACCCTGGAATTTCATTTTAAATATTCACACTTAGGTGAAAGTGTAGCATCCTTTGCCTTTCACAATGCCTAGCACATAGTAGAGGCTAAATAAATAGTAATTAAGAGAAAATGGCATTGTTAGAATTAGAGCAATACTTCCCTATATTTCATTTCTATTCTACCATTCTTCAGTGAAGTTGGTGTAATTTCTCCTCCAATGGGCCAGATTTGGAACTTTTCACAGTCACAAGTGAAAGAGAGAACAAAATAAGAGATTTTTCATTTATAAGATTGCCCTTCTCTTATCTACTGGTCTTGCCTCCCAGATTGTCTGTCTGTCTCTGGAAAGCAAAGTCAATAAAAAAAAATGATTCGAGTTGGCATATCACAAATGTACACCCTTAAACCATGAAGCAGTAATGCTGCGCAGGAAATATTTTTCTGACCTTTTCAAATTGCATCCAACTGTCTCGGGAATTTCTCAGTGACTAGAGGTAATAAGGTTCAATCCGTTTTACTGGCTGGCTTCAAATTTAGTTCCTCCAAATCTCAAACTTATCTATTCTTGCATCTTGGCCCTGGCATCCATTCAGCACAGAAATACATGCATCTAATCTTCTTTTTCTCCTTCTCAGGCTTTGCTATAGAATCACCCTGTGAAGTCTACAACCACTAACTGTCCCTTCCGAAACAAAATATTAGCATGGGAAGGTTAGCGGGTGTGATTTCTTTTGAGAGCCCTTACTGAATTTAATTAGCTTTTAGATTTCATCTCCATCTGATGTCTCAGTTTTTACCTATATGATTTATGCCTCAATAATCTTCATTAGATAAAACTTTATCAACTTAACTATACCATGGGCACTCTGGAGAATGTTAAAGAGGCAAAAATATGTGAATTCCCTTTGTGTTAAATTGATTTTGGCTTTTCTTCTGTGAGTCCAAATGCGATGGACATACTCCCCGGGTAAGGACGGGAGTCAGCCAAGTGTGTCGTGCTAACAGGCAGCTGGGCGGCCCCATTCTTCAACGTGTTCTCTGAAGGGGAACAGAAAACAGAAGCTGGGGACACATTTCTTGACCTCACGAAAGTGCTGGATGTCAGGAAGCCTTGGCAAGGAGTTAAAAAGCTTGTCTTACTTTTCATATTTAGAGTGCTTCCGTGCTGAATGTGATTCTGGGGAGATGCCCATGTTTCCTCATTTGTAGGACACACCGCATTCCACACACACTCTGTTCTATGGCTTCCTTTCATCGCCTTTGTTCTGCCTTCTGCAGTGGTGATTACATTCTTGGCCGGAAGTTCCTGTGGTCAGTGGAGCTTGGAGCCTCTTTCCAGAGCCTCTCTGTTCATGGGCAAATAGCTACCAGGAGAAGGAAATCTGTTTGAAGTTGCCCTCCTAAGAGTTTGTATGTGGTCAGACAATAATTGTCAAGTTGGATTGGCATAGATATTTGGCTTTATAAAAGTGAAATCAGCCCTGGCTGGTTTGGCTCAGTGGATAGAGTGTTGGCCTGTGGACTGAAGGGTCCCAGGTTGCATTCTGGTCAAGAGAACATGCCTGGGTTGCGGGCTTGATTTCCAGTGTGGGGCGTGCAGGAAGCAGCCAGTCAATGATTCTCTCTCGTCATTGATGTTTCTATCTCTCTCCCCTCTCTCTTCCTCTCTGAAATCAATAAAAATATATTTTTTTTAAAAGTGAGATTATGTCAAACAATGTGATTCAGATAATGAGTTTAGAAGAAAGAGGATGAAAAGCAGATATTTTAAAATTTACAGTAGTGTATTTTTTTTCTTCAAAGAAACAGTACATTTGGTCCTCCCTATCCATGGTCCCACATCCATGAATTCAATTAAGTTCAAGTGCAGGAGAAAATGAATCGAGGCCAAGTCTTTAAAGCACTATCCCACGTGTCTTCTTCAGTGGGACAGCCTCTCTTCTCCCCATCATCACAGAGTTGCTTTCAGTACAGTGGCTTATTTTATTACTTTGAAAGTTTAATATGGACTAACAGTTTGGGCTGGTGGCTTATATTGTCATTAGCATATAAGGTAATATCATTACCTTAAAATATTAATATAAGTGGCAGGAGATTATATGTTGTCTTTTGTCAGCTAATGATTTACCAGGGTAAAAGGTGGATTGAGGAAAACTGGTATTCAAAGGTATTTTGTAGGTAGCACAGTAAAGCCCATTTCCTTTTTCTTTTTCATTGAATTTATTGGAGTGACATTGGTTAATGACATTATATAGGATTACGGTGTACAATTCTATAAGACATCACCTGTATATTGTATTGTGTATTCACCACCCCAAGTCAAATCTCCGTTCTATCACCATCCCCCCTTTACCCTCTCCTACCTCGCTCACCCCCCTTTACCTCTGGTAATCGCCATACTGTTGTCTGTGTCTATGAATTTTGTGGGATTTTTTTTTTTTTTGCTTAATCCCTTCACCTTTTCGACCCATTCCAAAATCCCCTTCCCCTCTGACAGCTGTCAGTCTGTTCTCTATAAATCAAAATATCTAGGAAATTCAATGCCTTCAAATATACAAGTAAAATATTCTTCTTCTTCTATTTGCTTCACATATCAATATTATAAAAGTAAACACTCCTGATTGCCAAAACAGGCTTGATATTGAAACCTTAGCTCAGTGGAGATATAGATGCATAAGGATCCCACTTTTACTCTCTGGCGATGCCTGGTTCACTTCAATCTGCTCCTCGGTGTTACTTATTGTGGGTAACTGGGCTTCTTGTGTTGCCACAATGTCACTTGGTATCTGATGCGAGGCCAGCAACCTGATGGGGCCTCATTTGTTCCCAGGCATATCAGAAGACAGAAAATTGATTCAAATCTAAGCAGAGTAGTAGAATCTCAAAAGCTCTGTCACCACCGTTCACTGCAAACATCTCTCTTCCTGGAGCAGGTGTTCTGAAAACCTGGAAGCACCTCACTTATAATAAATATCCCTCCTTAAACATTCCAAACAGATCTACAGGAAAGGCTTGAGATGGAAATAGGATGTCAAGCATATTCTCTCTCTCTCTCTCTCTCTCTCTCTCTCTCTCTCCCTCCCCCTCCTTCCCTATCTTCCCCTCCCCCCTCTCTTGAAATGCATGTGATCTCAGTACAGAGTTCTTCCTTTATGTTTGCACAAGGGCCCCTTCGAGTCCCACTATCCCCCTATTGGAAATAAACTTAAAACAATATAAACAAATAAAAATAAATCACTCTGAAACTATCTGCCACACACAGTTCACCGTCAACACTTTGCTTTCCATCAGGGCTTTGGGAAGGGACATGCAGCCTCGGCTTTCCATCTGCAGGTTTAGTAGTGGGCACCTGCCTGTACCTCTGTGATATACTGGCAAACTCCACTTATTGTCAGAGCTGCAGCAGTATTTATATTTTCTTAATTGGAACCCCACTGGTCCCCTGAGGGATTTCCGCCCCTTGACAAGGCAATATATCCGTATGGACATAGAGCATAGCCACTGTGGCCTATTGTAATGTTATGGTAAGAAATAACAACGTTGGCATCAAAATTAAAATAATACCTCAGCTAGTGGAGTTTCTAGGCTGGGCTTTTTGATTTTATTAAGAGCTCACCATTTTTCTCAGTGTTTATCTTTGGAGTTAAAGAGATGTCAGCAGAAATTCACATTAAAGACCCTTCCTTCTTCACGGTGTTTCCTCTTCGGTTGTAATTCTTCATGGCATTGCTTCCGGAAGTGAGGGGTGACCGGTAGGAATACCAGCTACCACATATAATGAACAACTAAACAAACACAGAGGTTTGGGAACTCTATACAGAATTGTTATGGTTTTACCATATCCTTTCTTTTCAGGTGAATAAATATAAGATCAACTTCATCAAAATGCCTGGAAAACCTTAATTTTATTCAAACTAAATAAACTAATATGAAATTAATAAGTAAATGCTCTTTACCTTCATTCTTCATGTCATTACCTCGGACATCCAAGGGCCGCTGCCTTGTCTGTATTTATGGTTACAGTGTGTGTATTTGCTTCTCCCTTATGCTATTTTTATTTTTGTTACTGGAATTCATGAAGACTTAATCATCAGCCCTCTAATTTTCCAGAAAGAAAAATGTTGATTTATTGAGCGGGCTGTAGAAAAAGAAGAAGAAGATGATCAATCTGACATTATAGGTTAATAGTAGGGAACAAAACACATTCATAATTAGAAAAGAAAAGGACTTTCCTTGTTCATTCCAGTTAATAATAAAAAGCCTTTCGCCAAAGTGTCTTAGAAAATAATGCATTCAGGCTGAGTCGAATTACCGCCTAGCAGATTCTATTTATCTGTAGCTTAAAAAGCAGCTGCGTTTTTGTAAAAGGCAATGAATGTGGCAGTCCTACTTAAAGGTAGAAGAAAAAGAACACCCCTTGTTTTGTAATAAGGGGATTTTCAATTTAAAAGAGAGAGCGAGCCTGTTGTGTGAAGTACGGTTATTACATTCACTGTATTCTATCTCACCCACCAGGAGGCTAATAATGAAGGGGCCAGGGAAGGAGGCCAGTGCTACGAGGGTTATCTCACAGCCTCAGATGCTGGATAAGTCGAACAAGGCAGAATCGCGTTTGGATGACATTCAGAAAGGCCGGAGTGATTATTTGGAAGAGAAAAGCCTGCCTATTCTTTCCCAAGGTAAACAGTTCATTTCATCTGTCAGCTGCATGTTGCAGTATAAAAATATGTTTATAGAAAGATATCTATTAAAGGTTGCATTTTAAAAAATCATTGTAGGTGTGTGAATATCCCCCTGGCCTGCCGGTCCAGCAATGAATTACGAGACAAAGGATGCGCCCGGAACCCCACCACACGTAAAGCCACGCTTTGGAGGATGTGCCAAGCTCACTTTTAATCATGAGAAAGAAATTACCCACATGGAGTCAGCAGAAAATGAGAAAGTAGAGCTCGTGCTCCGAGTAATTCCAGCAAGTGCCAAGGGGCTAGTTGAGGAATGGCTTCATGAGGTGAATATCTTTAGCTTGTACTTAGGGTTTTGGCTAGCGTATAATCATTTTCTCTTTTAGGAACGATGACTTGCTTCAGTGTCATCCCGAACATAGGCGTGCTCGGAGCATTTGTCAGGATGTTGACAGATTTCATGTCAGTCTCGTCCTTGTTGTTATGTACTATGACTAATTTTACATTTGCAAATATGCAAAAATCAATCGAGGTGAAGAGGCTCCGGGAGCCAATGCCTGTGAATAGCTGTCTGTATCTGTGTGTCTCGCTGTGAGTGCACCTCTCTGTGTACGTGATGTGTCCTTGTTCTTGTCTTCTCTCTGTTGTGCACGTACGTCGGTTGGGAGGACTGGCCAGCCCATGGGTTCTCAGATGTGGTCTCAGGCTTTCATTTGATTTTTGGACCAGGAAGAAAAGAGTGTGTCACATCATGATTAATGGTTAATCTGAATTTTCAATTCGTATGAAAGGAGAAGGGGGAGGAGGAGCTCAGCCCAGTGATGAGACTAACCTTTTCCCTTTGGGAAGAGCATGATTCAAATTAAACATCACTTTCAGTGTGAAATTAGTTTGAAGGCCTCTTTTTTGGGGGGAGGGAGCGGGGGTGCCTGGTTTAACTCCTTGATGGCTGCTCTCGCAGAGAGAATCACTTCCATTCTGCCTCTGTGCCCCAGTCTGTTCCCAGTAGCACAGAGTTCCTCCTCTTTTATTGTTCTAAAGATCAGGTCCAAGAAACCAATAAAAAATATTGAATGTTTTACTATTTTTAAAGTTTCATTATTCACAAGATTCTTCCCAAACCATGTTATTTCTTAGTGTCCCAAACTAATGTTGCCAGTAAATGAGAGAGAGAGAACAAAGGAAGGAAGGAAGGGAGGGAGGGAGGGAGGGAGGGAGGGAGGGAGGAAGGAAGGAAGGAAGGAAGGAAGGAAGGAAGGAAGGAAGGAAGGAAGGAAGGAAGGAAGGGAGGAAACTTTATTTTAAGGATAATTTTAAATTTGGCAGGGAGGAGGGGAGGAAAGCAAGGTGATCTTTCAAAAGACCTTTTGGGTACCCTCTGCTCTATGCTAGTTCCTGTTGGCAGAGTGAGCCACAGAGGAAGAACAGCAACCAAAACCCAGTGTTCTCTCAATTCTCTAGTTTCCCACATAACTAAGGCACAGGATTGCCATGCCAACCTGTAGCAACTTTGGCTCCAAGTGAACATGGGCCGGGACACTTTAAAACTGCCCTCCCGTACAGGACTCAGGCTTATAGAAAGGACCCCTGTCTCTGGAAATGCTAGCCTGTGTGCCCATGTGTGCATGTCCTTGATGCTACAGTTAGGCAATCTCAGGATTTGATGTGCAACTGATTTTCTGGAGTTTGGTAGCTTTGGGGGGAAAGGGAAAATATTGAAAAAGCTAAGAGATGGGGTTATTTTCCCAGTGTATTTTCAAAATAAAAATGTTAGTGCTCTTTAATGTCTTCCCTAAAGGACGGAGAGGTGTGGTGGGGGGTAAGCCATCTGGGGTAGGCTGTAGTAGGGGAGGGGAGGCAGCTGGGAGTGGAGGTAGAGGTGGAGTGGGGGAGGGGGAATATAGAGGCAGAGGAGCAGCTGTGTTTATTTTAATACATATCATTTAACCCTCACCTAAAAACAAATTGGAGAGGTTTGGGAGTGCATTAATCTGGACCCAATTAACATGTCTTTCTCCTTCAAAAGTGCAACCTGAGATTAATGAATATAAACTAGAGTTTCAGAGGCAGTGTTTAAATCATTTGCATGTTTCATGCATGATAATTGAATCTATGTATGCACTTCCTTTCATTTAACTATTTCCAGTCCCTTCCCTGTGATTCACATAAATCAAGATTTCATTATAGTAACCTCTAGGTGGAAATTGCTGGACAGACCTTACTCCTAATGAGAAACTCAAGTTCTTGTTTCTTTTATTGGAATCTGCATAATACAATGTGTTTTTTTTGTTTTGTTTTTTTTTTTTAAAAAAGCAGAGGACAGGGCTCCATAGTCTGGGACACTGTTTCAGGAGCTGGTAATTAGGCACTCCCAGTTTATTTTTGAAAGGCCATAAATACATGGCAACTATGGCATTGGGTCTTCAGTGGCCCTGGAGAACTGGATTTTGGTGTGGCCACTTACAAGTGTATTAATAACTCCACAAGCAATGTCACTTTAATGCAGCATAAAGAATGTCCTTGGGCTCTGGACTTGAGTTATTTAGATCACTGAGGGACTTCATGCACTGCATTGTTTCTGGTAGAGTTAGATATTTCCTTTCATGTATGGGGGTGGGGGATGGTGTCAGCCTCCATGAAGGGCTATAGGTAAGCAATTAGCACTTGTGGTCCCTTTATCATGCTGTAGAGTTTTTTTTCTCTCTTTTTTTCTCTTCTTCCTTTTTTGTTACTTAAGTGTAGAAGGCTAAATGCTTAGTGCAAGCAGGTGCTGAAGTTTCCCCCCTCCCCACCTGCTCCAAAATGGAAAGGCTGAAAGCTGACTGTGGGCATGTAAGAACATTTCCCAGGGGAAGAAGTTGAAACAAGAGGCTTGAAAGAAGTCCCCTGGTTTCAGTTTGTACCAGTGATTTGTCTGTCTTCTGTCTTTCCTCATGTGTTTCCAAGTCCAATGTCAAAGTGATGAGCTTTTCTCCAGAATTCTCCCCAGTGTCCTTTGTTTTTGGTGAATTCAATGGTTGCGTGTTGCTGAGTGTCTCCTGGTCTTGTTTCCTGGTCCTTGTAGCTAAGAGTGTTGCTGAAGGATGAAATCCTGTTAATTTGTGATGTCACAATTTAAGTGTGCTTCCTGTCACTTATGTGTAGTTTAAAATGTTCCTTAATGTAGCATGAAATGATTGGTTAGCTTGGAAATGGTTGTGAAGTCATGTGAAGAAAATAAGTTTTGCATCCGACCAAGATAAATTCACTCTAGTGCTTTATGGCTTTTTATTCCTATGTGATAGTAATAAAGTCTCATGTAGGGATGGAAGCCATGAAATACATTGTGAAAAATCATCAACTAAGAAGGGGCCATCAGAATAGAAAACGTTAGCCTGTGTGGCTGTGGACATGATGCAGAAATGATTTAGTGTATAGTTTTGCTACATGCTTGGTGTTTCTTTGAGTTTCTTTATCTTCAGATTTTGACAGCTAAGGAATCTGGGTTATAAGAGTTGATTCATCCTTGTAATCATCATTCTACTCACACATTTGGGTTTGCACATTTCTGTTTACCATACATTTTCCCTCCATTTTCTATTAACAACATGCTCTAGGAAAACTATTGATAGCCCACCAGACTGGGAGGCAGCATTCAGTTCTCCTATGCCTTCTTTCTCCTGGTGTGGTCTTTCTTCTGAAACAAAGAAGACATTGTCAAATCAGACTTGCCCTCTTGGAAATGTGGTCCAGATTGCTCTACTCCCAAGCTCCAAAAAAAGGTATACATAGGTTGGACTAAATAAAGACCTCCTCAGGTCTATAAATCTACTCAGAGATGTTTTCCACTTGTGGGTATACTGTAGTCTAGAAATACCTGATGTCAGAGGAAAGAAGGAGGGCTTTGGAGTGGAGCTGGGTTCTAATCTCTGCCACTCCAACTTTATGCCCTGGGCAAGTCATTTAAACTCTATGAGTCTCTTTATCTTTAAAATGGGGAGAAAAATACGCCTTGCAAAATTGTTGTAAGGATTAAGTGAAATATGCATACAGTGACTAACAAATTATTTAGCATGCTTAAAAAAAAAACACAAACCAAAAAAAAAACCTCATAAAATATTGTTTTTTTTTCCCTTCCTCTCTCTCTCTTCCCTCTCCCATTTCCTTCTCTCTCCTTCTTATGTCCTCTCCTACCTTGAGTTGTTAGTCTAACAATGAAGAATGTCTACTTGCAAGTTCTTTCTATATGTGCCTTAAATATCTTAGTTGGATTAATAGTTTAATTTTTTAATTGAACTGTTTTCATGTTGATGATTGACTGGTGGATACACTTATTGTTTTCTGTATATATATATATACATATATTTTTTTCCTTGAACTATTTTAATATTGACTTTTGACCTATATTCATGTTCACTAGTTTTCTGTATTGTTTTTCAGTGAGAATTATAATAAAAATTATTTCTGTTACCTTTTGCCTCTCCATTTCCTTCACACAATGGGATTTTAGCCTGTCTCCTGAAAATGTCTGGGCTGCCCCAGGAAAATAAAGGATGCCTTTTCCTTAGAAACTGCCTATTGGCGGTGTTAAATGAACTATATTCTCCCTCCCTTTATATACCAATGTGCTTGTGGAAATTTGTCACTTTGGTTGTAACTTTGCTGCTAGTTTAATTTATAAACATATAGAGAGTATAATTTGACTTTATCACTGAAGTCCAAAGAATAATTGTGGATAAAGAAAAGGATTAGGAAGTACAAATCCTGAAACTTTTAAAAAGTATGAGATCTATTGCTATAAAAGTAGAATACAGTGAGCACCAGTGACACCATATTTGTATGAGATTATTTTATTGTAACTGAGTTTAATTTTTAAGCCTCATGCTTACCCCTATAGACCCAGATCTAATAATGTCCTCGATACTTAGTAGGTATTCAAATATTTGTGAATAAATGGAAGGGAAAGAAGGGGAGGGAAATAAATAAGTACAAGGCTATATCATCATAAGAAATATATGGTTGGGAAGTACAGCAAACCCACATACATAGTTAATGGTCTACTGTAAGTGTGAGGAGCGTTTAATTTTGTACTAGGCCATTGAAGATAAAATGTAATGAGTGACATATACAGAATTACTATAGGGACTCAGGGATAGAAAAGGTCTTTAGAATCAGGGCAAGATCCATGTCAAGATTTAGACCATCAGCCAAATTTCCATAGGCAAGAGTCAAGGATTAAAAATTTACCCAGGAATTTATTAAAAGCTCAAGTGACTGGGTGCTTCTCGAAAATTTTTCTTACAAAGTGTTCTGCACTGGAGAACATCTTTACTTCTAAATATCTTCATAAATACCATTAGAAGCAGATCGTAGATTTTAATGAACACACTTACTTAGATTAATTAATCACTGCTGGATCTCAGTTGGCTACAATGAGCTATTACCTATGGGAGATAGGAGGAGTCTAAGCTGCCAGCATGCCTGTGATTTCAAGGATGGCCATGTGTTTGCCCACTTTGCCCCCTCCTTTATCCTGGTGTGGTTATATTTAAACTCCAATCATTGCTGTAACTATGAGGTAACTTGTGCAAAAGTGGTTGTCTTCAAGAAGGGCTCAACCTCTCCTAACAGCTCTGGATATTGAATGTGTCACCAGACATTGGCCTTTCCAGGGTTATTGGTTGGCCATGAATCTCACATTCCTATGTAAAGTACATACAAATGTGTTGGCCAGAAGAAGAGAATGTTGCAATAAACACTGATCTCACTCAGCAAGTGGATGAATAAATCTCTATCTGGCCAGTGGTCATGGCAGACGCTGGAAACACAGCATCAGAAAAGAGTAGGAGTGTGAATATGGGGCAAAACAGTCCTTCCCACTTTGTTTTCCTCCCATGTTGTTATCAGGGGCTTCACTTCATTAGAGGTCCATCAACAGCATTACCTTAATCAATAGAGAATAGTGTCATGGGATCTGGGTTTGGGCATTTGAAGAAAAGCCACACATTGTCCTACATGTTCAAACCCCAAATGACACTATGGAATTGTGAGATCTAAAAAGGTGGAATAAAGAGTTCAGAAGTCTCTCATTCTTTGAATGGTCTCTGGCACTCTAAATCATGGCTCAAATAGCAAAGACTAATATTTTAGTCACAATTTGGACCTCACCAAGTAGGTATGTACTCTGAGTTATCTTTGTCCCAGTGGAGATGGGCTCATGCTGGCCCACACTCTCACTTATGCACCTTTATCACCAAAGTCACATCTGTATGTAAGGTATGACCAAAGGAGAGGTTCCACCTAGGATCAGAGTGGGGTCTGCACAGGACAGCAGAACCCAGAATGTCAGTGAGCCCCAAATAGCATGGGCTTCTTGCTCATGAACTTCAGATTTTCCATCTTCAAACTAATTATTGAAGGGTCTGTCCCAGACCCTGTTCTTATAGATTAGAATATCCTTGGACTTGAAATACTGATGATGGTCAAAGGGTGAGTGGGATGAGGTTTGAGAAAAATCTCTCATGATTCTACTAGATGGCTCTTCTCTCTGACCTTCCATAACAGAGGTTCCTAGACGTAGGACAATCCAGAGATGGAGGCCACAGATGCCAGGCCTCCTTACCTTTCTTTTCACTGTTTTCCTTTATCAAGACAAATATGAAATAAATTAGTTAAAGGTAATAATATTAGTCCTCACAGTTCATTCATTCATGCTATTAGCTTTATTCTCTGTTGTCACAAGTTTAATTAGGCATTAAGAAAGAAAATAATTTCTAGGCAAGAGATAGAAAAATATTCTGGGAGTATGTTTTAGCAAGAAATATATAGCCAGTTATTGGTCACCCCATATTAGGTTACACAGTGAGGACTCAATAAATATCAATGACTTAATTTCTGGTTTAATTAAGTTCACCGTCCTTGCAGTGACCCTCAGGGCCCCACATAGCCTGCATTCCCTCCTGTCCAAACTAATTTCCTGCCCTAGTTCATCCAGTCCAGACTCACTGACTTTGTAGTATTTCATGAATATACCAGGTGTGCTTCTGTTTCAGAGCTCTCTATCTAGAACACTCTTTCTGGGTATCCACAGTACATGTCTCATCCTCTGATTGCCTCAGGTCTCTACTCAAAAGACTCCTTATCAGTGAGAACTGCCGTGAGAACTACCCCCTATAAAATAATAAGACCCCTCTTCCATACTCCCACAACCTTACCCTGATTCATTTTTCTCCACACATAACACTTTACATAATCTGATACACTACATATTTACCTGCTTTAAAAAAAAACAATAACTGATGATTGATTGATTGATTGATTGCCTATCCTCACTGGAGCATCATAAGTTCCAGGAAGCCAGGAGATGGATCTGTCTCTTATTTACTGCTTTATCCTCAAAGCCTGGAATGGTGTCTGCACAGAGTAGACACTCAAATATTTACTGAATGAAGTAATACTGCTCTGGCATTTCCTGGCACCTATGTGTCAAGATACTGGAATTACTTATGATGACAACAAAGAATCACGTATTTCTTACCATTTGAATTAACCATGCTTTAAGCATCATCTTTTTTTTTTTTTTTAAAGAATTCGAGTATATGTACCCCAACCAGGGATGGAACCTGAACCTAGGTATGTGCCCTGACCTCTCGGGGATCGAAACCACCACCTTTTTGTGTACGGGACAATGCTCCAACCAACTGAGCCACCCACCAGGCCAGAGCTAAGCATCATCTTCTTGTAACATACATAGTTTTGCTTTTCCAGTCTCCCCTATTACACAGAATACTGTGATGAGAAACTTTGTCAGTCAACTTTTATCCCAATTCTTCCTTAGGATGAATTCTTAGTTGTGAAATTACTGAATCAGAAGTTAATGGGCATTTTTATGGCTCCTCATATATGTTACCAAATGGCTTTTCAGGCATGTTGTACCAAGCCATACTCCTATCAGGAAGTAAATGTCAGAAAAGTTTTGCTTGACCTTTTTTAAAAATCAGTATTATGCTGTTTCTACAAAGTTAACCAGATTCAGTTATTCCCTTGGTTCTTTTGCTTTATTCATCCTGAGGGTATCAAGTAGTGATATCTTTATGTATTTTGTCAAATTTGATTCTAGGTTTCTAAAATAAAATAGATTATTTTAGAAATGGAAGGAAGTTCGAAATTATATTTTCCAGTGTCCCTTGTCTACATATGACGGATTGAAGTTCTGAGATAATACTACTGGTTTCCAGCAAGTGTGGGCCTGAGGGACTCACAACTGCTGACTCTCAAATCAATACCTGGAAATATTTAAAAACCATGAGTTAGCTAACAGGAATCAGAGTACATCATGCTAAGTCTTAACTCGGTGTCTACCTGTTCCTCATTAAAATCAATGTCAAAATGTCCACACTAGTATCTCTTGATGTTGAGAAGTTAGATGTATTTATGGTGTGGAGGATATAACTTTTAAGTTGAACTACCTGTTCCACTTGCTGTGGTAACTTGTGTTAGGATCTGTTGTTTATCTTAGTCTCTCTTGCACATTCTGGCTCCACATTTACGTTCTCCCTGAATTTTCTAAAATTACAAGACAACAAAGAAACTAGTAGCATTTGTTGCATTTCTTTAAATAGGAGTAAGACAATTAGATAGCTGGTCTTTTACCAAAGAAGGTATTACGCGTCTCTGGATCTAACACAAACTGTCATTTAGAGACTGTGTGGCAATGACTATTCAAACCAGCACACAAGTTTATAAAAAGCTATGCACGTTATAAGATAGCTATCTTCACAGGTAAACACATAATCTCTCATTTTCTGTAGAGAAATGGACACTAATGAAAAACTTGGAATTACATTTTTCCATTCTTTTGAAATTCTCAAAATGGGACTTATTTTTCTTTCTCTCACATGTATATTGCTTTCTAAGATTTCTTTTCAGATAAGGTGTTCTTACCTTATTCATGAATTGAATTATTATTAGAATGCCATAGCTGAAATCAAACAGTGGTTAACCTTCATGATAAACAAAAACAATTAACAGAGTCCTGTTGATTTTCAGATCTTGAGGGATGAATCATTTGATAGCTTAAAAAAGACTCAGGGTCCTCATAAAAACCATTAGTATATGAATACTTGTCATATCCTGGGTGCCTACTCTAAATGCAGGAAGTCTGAAATTCCAAACAATTTATAAAAAAACACACTGTTATTTACTGATAGGCATTAATGTCTCTAAAGAAATGTAAGAGCCCAAGTTAAACAGATAACTCAAATGGACAGGAGAACTCCAAAGGTAACTAGAATGAATGAATTTAAAAGTTGTTCACCATCGCTGTATGGGGTAGATGTGTACATGTAGGTGTATCTGTTACTTTGAGGAAAACAAATTTATTTTAAATGCAGGGGCAGAAAATTGTGAAACTTACCTGAAAGAAACCAGGCTTTGCAAACACAAATAATATACACATTTCTTGGTCATGGCCCCTTTTTATCTAGAATATACAAAATAATTTTAGTTAATATTTTCCTCAGTTTTATCAAGTCCAAATCTTTAAAGCCAGCTGGACCCCCACCTTCTGTCAGCAGCTAAACCATCTCAAGTCTAGAAAATAACCTTCTCTTAAGATATTTATGACCTCATCCCCTGCCACCTCATGTTGCATAGGAACTAAGAAAACTGTAAGCCAGCAATAGCCTGTTTCAGGCCATGGTTTTTATAAACATCTTGATGTACCCTCTCAACAATCTCACCAGGAAGTTATTGTCCACATTTCTTTTTTTCTTTTTGCAGATTTGCAAACAGGGCCTGAGAGGCTGTGATTCACCAGGCTGCTTTTCACAGTGTTCCCATTATATCCCCGAGGTCAGTCCTCAACCCCGGGGCATGACTCATGCGAGGGAGGTGTGCAGGTTATTAAGATAATATCTCTCAGCTCCCAACCCACCTTCTAAGTTTTGTATGTGGTGATACAGTAAGATCCCTTCACTCTTACTTATCCTCAGAGGTCTGAGAACTGAGTGAATGCCCAACATCTATTCCCCTCCGCACATACCCTTTTCCTTGTTTCCTCTAGTGGTTGAACCTGCCCAGGAAAGGGAGAACTTGTGAATCCCAATCACTGTTCTGCTACCCTAGCTGCTTCTTTATGGGCATTGTTGCCAACTTTTCCCCATAATTCTTGCTAAAGGTCAGAATAATGCTAGAAAATACAGAGATGGACCTATCAGAGCAGAAAGTCCTCTGAGTACCTGAGCAGCAAGCTTCCTGGCCCCCCTGAGGGAAGCAACATGTCAAGGGTCACTGGGCCCCTGTGGGAGACATTCTCAACCTTTTCCACTTCCTTGTGTGGACAGTGCAGTTGAGGAAGGTCTATATCCTAATTCTACTAGGGCAGGTGACATCAAGAATAAAGGAGAGCCCTGGATGGATAGCTCAGTCAGTTAGTGCTTTATACTGTACACCAAAAAAGATTGTGGGTTCAATTCCTAGTCAGGATACATACCTAGGTGATGGGTTCGATCCCTGGCTGAGCACTTATAGAAGGCAACTGATTTATGTTTTTCTCTCACATTGATGTTTCTCTGCCCCCCATCCCCCCCCCCCCTCCTCTAAAATCAATAAAAAAACTTATCTTCAGGTGAGAATTTTTAAAAAAGGATAAAGGAGAATGAAGGAGTAGATATTTCAGAGTGACTCAGCCAGCCTTTTGCAATCCATGGAAACTCTGATAACAGAATACAGAGCCCATTAGTTGGCTGGTGAACATGGCAGTGGTATTACAGACAGAGGGCCCAACTCTGAGCTGGATGTGTGACCATGAAGGTCACTTACTCTCTTGAAGCTCAAGTTTCTCATCTGTTATCTGGTATAATTTCCATCCTTCCTTCTCATTTCAGGTTGTTTTAAGGCTCAGCTCAAGCAACACATAAGCAGAAATACTTCAATGAACTCTAAAAATTGTAATTTCTTTTGATAGAAATTTAATGGAGATTTTAAATTCATTCACCTGTCCATGTGTCACACTCTGTGCTAGGGCTTGGGATGTCACCAAGAACGAGGCAGTCTCAGTCCTCAGTAGGGATGAATGGAAGGGGGCGGGGGGTGAAGAGGGTGATGTCACAGACTGAATAAGTGGTCAAAGTAGAAAGAAAAATGATGCCCAGGGTTCAGTAGATATAGGGAGAGGTTCCTTTGGGAGATCGGTGAAGGCATAGAGAAGTGACATTTAATTCTGGTTTCGGAGGTGGGCAGCCACAACATCCTAAATATCATAAAACTAGAGAGCTGGTCCTCTTTCATTCTCTGATTTCCACACCTTAAGTAAAGATTCAAAGTCATTCTTTCTATTATCACACAGATGTAAAAATAAAATTTAAATGAATTCTTAGGCAAAGGATGGTAACATTTTACACAAAGCATTTTCCATTGTGATCCTCTTTGGCTCAGTAGCTCCTGAACCATGATTGGGAGATGCAAATCCATTTTTTCTGATACATATAAAACAGGAACCATAGCTCCATATTTTTTGAGGAGATAAAAAATATATTTCCTTTTGTTGTATAAAAAGACCAAGGGCTTCTCTCTAAACATTAAGAACAAGTCAACTCTGCCCTAGACCTTTTGGCTCAGTGGATAGAGCATCAGCCTATGGACGAGGTTCCAGGGTTCAATTCCAGTCAAGGGCACATACCTACATTGTGCCCCCCTGCAGGAGGCAACCAATAGATGTGTTTCTCTCACATCAATATTTCTCTCTGTCTTTCCCTCTCTCTTCCATTCTCTCCAAAAATCAAGGGAAAATATCCTTGGGTAAGGAGAGAATAAGAAGGAGGAGGAGGAGGAGGAGGAAGAGGAGGAGGAGGAGGAGGAGGAAGAGGACGAGGAGAAGTCAACCCCTCCAGCAACTTTCCTAAATAAACCTCTCCTCTCTGCTTCATGTATAAAACTTTTTCTGAGAATTGTCATTGTGTGTGACTTTGGACAAGTTATCTAACCTCTCTGAAGAAAGAGTAAAATGACAGGATGTTCCTTATAAGGTTGTGGCAAGGGTTAAACCAGTTATGACTTAAAGTAGTGCCTAGAACACAGTAAATATTTTACAAAGGTAAGCAAATATTATTATAAGTATAGTCATCATCTCCTTTTTCTTACCTCCTACTTACTCTCAGTTCACTCTAATTTGCTTCTAACCCATGATTCATCCCTTAAATAGCTCTACCTAATTCTTAGGACTATTTGCGTTCTCATTATTGACTTCCCCATAGCAATCCACCATGTCTATCAGTGCCTTTTAAAAATATGTATTCTCTTTTGTTGGTATCTGTGACACAATAATGTCCTCTTTTCCTTTTGATCTCTCTGGCTACTACTCCATTTCTTTTACTGGCTTTTTCATCTCAGGCCAAACATTTAATATGAGTTACTGAATATTGGGCCCATGTATTTTCCTCTTCTCTCCCTATGTAAGCCTTTTTAGGCCCATGGCTTCAATAATTCTTCCTAGATCTGAGTTCAAAACCCACATACATAACTGCCTTCTAGACATCTCCATTAAGATATTTTGAACAATATCACTTGCAACATGTTTAAAACAAATTAGTTATTTTCTGCCCTAAATCTGGGCCTCTCCAAGGTTTCCCATATCAGCAAATTATATTCACTATATAAAGTAGAAATCCAGGAAAAATCCTTGATTCAATTCTCACTCCATTTCTAATCTAATTTCAAGTTATAGCTCTACTAGAGGCCCAGTGTACAAAATTCGTGCACAGGGGGCATCCCTCAGCCCAGCCTACACCCTCTCCAATCCGGGACCCCTTGGTGGATGTCTGACTGCCAATTTAGGCCTAACGGTCGGACATCCCTCTCATAATCCTGGACTGCTGGCTCCTAATCGCTCACCTGCCTTCCTGCCTGGTTGCTCCTCATGGCTCCCCTGCAGCCTGGCCCCCCTCTGCAGCCTGCTGTTCAGTTGTTTGGTCATCCCTCACTAACCCCCCTGCCGGCCTGGTTGCAGGCAGCCATCTTGTGAAGGCGTGAGGGTTAATTTGTATATTACCTCTTTATTATATAGGATGTATCTATTGAATCCATCTACTTCTCTGTCTCCACTATCACTATCCAAGACCAATGTGCCTGAATGACTGCAACACCTAGAGCTTGGCATTTCTGGGGTTTTTTTCTGCACTCTCTCTGGGCCTCAGTCTCACAGTGCAGCCAGACATAGCTCTTCAATTCAAGTTGAACATGTCAACTTTCTCACCTTAAAACCTTTTTAGAGTTTTCCAATGCTGTTAGAATAAAAGCCAAAGTCATCACCATGCCCTCCAAAGTACTAATGGATCTGGACCTTGTCCACCACTCCCAGCTCTCCAACTGAGTGATCTTCAATCCTTCAACATGTTCATTCTTTCCCACCTGTTCACACTCATGGCTGCCTCTATCTGGAAGGCTCTTCATACCCACCACTCCACCTCCCTCTTTCTAGGGAGGGACATCTATTCAACTTTTGGATTCTCCTTCTCTGCCTGCCAGCTTCCCAATCTAGATCAGGTTCAACTGTCACATATTCCCACCACAGTGCGTTTCCTTTTTCTAAGAAATTTAACTCAGTTTGTAACTAAGGATTCATTATGTGATTAATTTTCTCCAGCGGGTATGATCCCTAGGCCTGGCTTGTGATCAGGGCCATCTTCCCTGGCTGCTGGCAGCTGGCTCTGCCCCCTGCCAGTTCCCCATTTGCCATTGGGTGATCAGAGCCTGCTGGCCAGGTGGGAAGGACCGAGAGGTCGGCCGTTCCCACCTGCTTGCTGGTCCCACCCCCACCATGGGTCACCCTCTGTGTGGGGGGCAACCAGTGGGGCAGGGGCTTTGGCCTGGCACTGCCTGCATCCCCTGCCACCCACCCCTGATTCCCCGTTTGTCATCAGGTGAAGGGAGCCTGCTGGCCGGGGGAAGGGACCAAGAGGTGGTCAGTGCGCCTCATAGTGACTGGTCAAGAGGTCGATCTGGTCATTCTGCCATTAGGATCAATTTGCATATTACCCTTTTATTATGTAGGATTATATTTTCTTAATATAATTGTAGGGCGCGGCTATAGGGTTAAGCCTCAGACTGATCTGTTGGCACAGCCACAAACAAGTCCCAGCTTAGAGGGCACAGTCCTCTTAGCATAATTAGGCTTGACCTTATGACGCTCCCTAGATCCTTCCTAGGTAGCTAATGGGCTGTGGGAGGTGCAGCAAGTGCTGCCAAAACAAGTTGAAATTCACAAGAACATTGAAACTATGGTGACCACTACCTCGTTTACCTCTGTCTATAAAATAAAGGCTCAGCTTGTCTCTGGATCTCTCTCTGTGGCCTCAGCCAGGCAAGGAAGATCCACTTAGACCCAGTTTATTCTCTTTGTCTATCATTTCTCCATCCTTTCACCACCCTCACTCAGGCTTTCAAACCCTTGGCTGAGCTGGCTCGGCCCATATAATTATCAAAATATTTCACGTTCCTTATCAAAACCCTCAAATCTCCTCCAAAGCTTGTTCTTACCACATTCCAGAAAATATTTAAAGATTATAATTGAACTTTTGGCTAAAACAGAGTCAGAGTTCCATTTTTATAGATGTAGTGTTTCTATAAAAATGAGATTTACTAAAGTAGAAGTTGAAAGAATTTCAACATTCTCAAATCAAGTACACGAGATTTGAACAGGAGTGCAGCTGCAATTAATTTGAAACCTAAATTGTATTTCTACATCAACAAAGATAGAAATAACAACTCATTAAGTAACTGCCATTGTGACATTGATTCATGCTATAGTTGAAGTACTTTGCGCAGCTGTAATCTTAAACTAGCTTGAGGTTTGTCACATTCTTTAATTTTCTGATTGATTAAATGGGTTATTTGACATTTTGGCAGATCACAGAAATTGCTGGATAACAAAGATTCCTTTCATTCCTCATTATTCGCTCTCTTTGTGCTTAATGCAAATTCTTTAGAAACGAAGGTGTGATATTTCCTTTTCTACAATTTTATTTTAGTGTTGTATTTTTACTGATAATGGTAGCAGTTCCTACACCAAAATTTCACATTGTTAACAGCATTATCTCTAATTAAAATATAATGCATAATGAGATATGAACACATCAAATTCTGACTTTTATATTCTTGTCATTTAGAGGATTATGTACTTTAATATTCTTGTCATTAGAAAAAACCGTTTATTAAGAAAATCTCATCTATGTAATAAAAGCCTAAGCGACCATCATGGCGGAACAATCAGAATGACTGGTCACTATGATGCATACTGACCGCCAGGGGGCAGATGCTCAATGCAGGACCTGCTCCCTGCTGGTCAGTGAGCTCCCACAGGGGGAGTTTCACTCAGCCAGAGGCTGGGCTCACGGCTGGTGAGCCCAGCGGCATTGGTGGTAGCCTCTCCCACCTCTGTGGCAGCGCTAAGGAGCAGTGACCCAAGCAGTAAGGAGCAGTGAGCAGGTGGGTGGTAAGGAGCAAGGGGTCCTGGACTGCGAGAGGGCACAGGCCAAGCTAAGGTACCCCCCCCCCCCCCCCAGTGCATGAATTTCGTGCACCAAAAATTTTCTTCAGTTTTGGCTGCCCATGCCTGCATCCTTTGGGAGACTAGGTATTTCCAGATGGCTGGTTAAATGATGGTTTGGAGAGTGTTTACATTGATTAGACTGGCCAGAGAAGAGCATTTTGGTTCCAAGCTCATTTTCTCTAGTCCATTCAGTTAGTATTGATTATATAAATATTGTCCCTCATCCACTGGCACAGCCACAGACCTTTGTTTACAACCTTCATCCAACTTCTAACCTACATGAAGTTCCTTAGTGTGGCTTCTCTAATCAGATTCTCATGTCTCCTCAGAGGGAGAGGATATTTGCTGTAGGATGACTGCCTAGATAGTCTACCCCAACACACATTCATTGAGTTTGTTTTAAGTGATAAGACCTGAATGAGGCATTAGAAACAGACACTGAAAAGAAACTGACTTCTCTTTAGTCCAAGATTCTCAGACTCAAGTAGGGAAAGTAATTATGATGTAGTATAATAGCTGTTAAATTGGAGGATTTAATCATCTCATACCCAGACTTAGCAAGCAGGGGTGGCTTGTTAAGGAAGTAAAATCCTAGCTGAGTTGAAGAATAAGAAGTGAAGAGGGGTGGAGGGGGAACTAGAGCATTCAAAATGAATCACCCAACAGGACAAGATTCAAGATAGGTAATCAATTCAGTATGTGCCAGGCACAGGCTATAAAAAGGGCAGCTAAAGAGAGGATTCAAATAGAGACCTGAAGGGTGTGTCAAATCAGGAGCTCTAGTTTACCTTTGTATACAGTAGGTAGCCACTTAAAATTCAGAGACAAGGAAGATTATCATCAGCTTTGATTCTCAGGGAGTTCTCTGTAGGGTTGGAAGGTAAAGATAAGATGGAGGCAGGGAGACTCATTAGGAGACTGAAGAAATAATCCAAGAGAGAATTTACCAGGACTTGAACTACTGTGGTAGCAATGGAGATGGAGACCACAGGGGACAGATTAGAAGTTATTTAGGGAGAATATTAGGCAGAAATTTGCAACCATTAAATGCAGGCAGGGGAGGATAAGCTGAGTTGATGGCAATGTTTAGGCTTCCTTGGGCTCCTGGCTGGATCCTATCATGTTAGAAAACATGTGCTTCCTATTGGCAGTGCTAATTAAAAATAGCTGGACATACGCCTGAATCCTGGGAACTTTATGTA
The DNA here is from genome assembly GCF_028538775.1 of Myotis yumanensis. Classification (NCBI taxonomy): domain Eukaryota; kingdom Metazoa; phylum Chordata; class Mammalia; order Chiroptera; family Vespertilionidae; genus Myotis; species Myotis yumanensis. The sequence goes on from NW_027223754.1 coordinate 196,645,977, forward strand.
GAAGGGATCCATAACACTTCTTAGCTGGAACCTTTTCACTCTGTGCAAGACCTTTGAGACTATGACCTTTTTCCTCTATAGGGAGTCTTCAGTTGGGTGGCCCTTTATGTTCTCACTAGAGGCCTGGTGCATGAAATTCGTGCACAGGAGGGGGGTGTCCCTCAGCCCAGCCTGCACCCTCTCTAATCTGGGATCCCTCGGGGGATGTCCAAGTGCCGGTTTAGGCCCTATTCCACAGGATGTGCTCAACATTCATAGTATCTACTATTTGTCAGGCACTAATTCATTGCATGCTCAGAACCTCGCATAGTGCCTGCCTGGCACACAGGAAACCCTCAATAAATGATGAGTTGAATTCAGCATATGATTTGATCAAAGATTTTCACTTAATGTAAGGAATTCTCAGAGTGTAACTTTTTTTTGCAGATAAGTTGTTTAGACTAACCTTTCTACTCATGTGGTCCAAGGATTAATAACATTAGCATTACTTGGGAGGTTGTTAGAAATACAGAATCTCAGGCCCCAACCCAACCTAGTGAATGAGAAATTATGTCATAACAAGAGCCTTGGAGATCTGTGTGCACAGAGAGGTTTGAGAAGTGTGTCTCTGGAGAGCCAGTCTAAATTGCTATATCCATGGGTATACAAATGGTGACTCCCCTGTATTCCCTGATTACACCTCCATGTGCTCTACTCCAAGCTAAACTTTCATCTCATGGACACCACTAAACTCCAGTCCCAGAGGGGCACATCTTTCTCCTGCCTTGTTTTATCAATCTCTTGCCCTCTGGTCAGGCTGCATTGTGACAATACCCAATGTGGAGAGCAATAACGTCTGCTATTTTTTCAGGATATTATAGTAATCCTTCGATTTTGCATACCTTGACTTAACAGACTTCAGATTTAATGGACAGAATTTCTGGTCCATATGTCATATGTAAAAAATTAACACTCTATTAATTTTAAAATGCTTTTAACCAAGATGTGCTTATAATTAACTTATTTTTTATTATAATTCACTATTATTTTAAACAAATTGTAGTGAGTAGGCCATATGTTCAGAAAAAAACACTGTAGTAAAATAAATAAATATTACATACCTTCAACCATAGTCTACACATTTAAATCCAAGAGTCACCGCTTATAAACAATTTTCCATGAATGATTAGCACGTGATCACACTGCATCTTGGGGTAATTGGTTTTGTTTCACGTGACTTGACTTTCTGCAGCAGATTTAATGCACTGGCCTATGTTCCCACTTGTGCTAAGCCACCACCCAGCCGTGTGCATTTGTTACTTGAGATGACTGGTGAATGCACGCATTTATTAGACCTATTCAGTATCAATTTAAAATTACAGTAATACATACAGAAAACTTCTGTGAAATTAAACTTTCCATATATACTTTATTGTAATGACACAAACGTGTCTGCATAAGTAAAAACAAGTAAACTAAGGAATTTGTCAATTTTTTGACATACACATTCATTGGAAAACTTACTTTATTATATAACAGACTTTCAGCTTTAACGGACACCCCATCACCTGAAATAGTCCATTATATCAAGGTTTTACTATAGTGACTCACAGTTGGTGCATTGCAATCAAATTGTAGTTTAAATCCTGACTCTGTCACTGATTAATTGATGTTACAGCTGCTTTATTTTCATTTGCATAGCACCCATTTCCTCATCACTGAAAGGAAGGTAATAATAGTATCTACATCATAGGATGATGGTGACAAATAAATGAGGTACTGAGTGCCTAACTCAGTAATGGACACAAAACTCACTAAGTTATCTATTCCACCTATGGAAATCCTTTTAAACTTTCAAGCATTTACTTTATAACACTACTGAAGATTTGTGATGTAGAAAGCTCTATAGCACAGAGGATGCAAAGATGCAAACCTCAAGTCTAGCAAAGGAGATGAAATAACAGTAGACAAATTCTCATATTAAAAGGTAGCATCCCCTGAGTGACACACCTATGGTCAGTGCTTCTCAGTGTGGCTTTTGTAAAATACTGGTGGCCCAGTGCACAAAATTCGTGCACATTAAAAGGGGATTAATTAGAGGAAATATTTCAATATTGCTATTTGCCCTTTCTCTATAATAGAAGTGTCAGAGATGAAAGAAAATTAGTAAAACGTATATGAAAATCTTCCTCCTGTCAGAGTCTGGGGCATGCCACGGGACCCAGAGTCAAGTCCCCACCCGACCTGCAGCACCTCAAAATCATGCGAGAATCAGACCCACCTGGTCCCACCCTCATTGGGAGAGAACCAGACCTGGCCGGCCCCACCCTTGTCAAGCCCCACCAGGTGGGGTGGGGTCACAGCCTCAGGTCCCTTGTCAAGCCCTGCCAGGCAGGGGGTGCGTCCTGAGGTCCCCCGGCCCTGAGCAGGGGGAGCAGCCTGAGGTTCCCTGGCCCAGCACCTTGAGGTCCCTGGTCAAGCCTTTCTGGGTGGAGGGGGGAGGCCTCAGGTCCCCCAGCCCAGCGGGAGGCACGGCCTGAGGTCCCCAAGCCTGGCACCGGAGTGGGGGGAGCAGTCTCTGGTTCCCCAGTGCTGGGGTGGGGAGTGCAGCCTGAGGTCCCCCAGCCCAGCACTGGGGTAGGGGGCACAAGTTGAGGTCCCCTGTTAAGCCCTGCCTGGCGGAGGGCATGGCCTGAGGTCCCCCATCAAGCCCCGCCACAGGGGTGTGGCCTGTGGTCCCCCAGCCCGGCGCTGGGGTGGGGTGTGCAGCCTGAGGTCCCTGTCAAGCC